>NC_135320.1:49270156-50520156 GCF_048772815.1 Callospermophilus lateralis | reverse complement strand
GCTCCGTCCGCATTTCCTTTTTCTTTCCCCCAGCTTCAAGCACAACTGATGTGAGGGTAGGAAGGCCATTTAGTCTAAAATAAAGACTAAAATGTTTTTTTCCTTCTGATAATGTGCCGGTTCCGTCCCTCGGTATTATGCTCCATAATGTGCCGCGTGCAGCCATTTTGTCATCGCTTTGGGTCATCCTTGCTCACAATTGGTTATTTACTCAGGGGCTTTTGAAATTATTGAGTTGACACATCTGTCAGACGGCAAAAGCAGAAATGCTAAAAGGTCACTTGGAGAGAAACCAGCTGCTCCAGACAAACCTTTCTGCCTCCAAATAGCACAATCATTACAGCCTGACAGATGGGGCCTGCGCTTTCATTTCAGGCGCTCCCCTCGCCTTCAGGTATTTAGCTACACTACCTCATTGCCAGGTCAGCCAGGCCTCCTTGTAATTACCCACACAATAGGCATCTCTCTGCTTAAGAATAACAGCTCCATTTTCTCTAAATAGGAAACCAGTTTCCTCGCAGATATGAGCTCTGGAACGCATGCCACAAACTTTCCTATTAACAGATTAGTGTTGACAGTGGTAAGTAGGTTTCTATTACTTCTGCAGCCTTCCTTACGCCCTGCCACACGAGGCTCTGTCTGAGTCACGGTTTGGAGGGCTTTCAAGGGGTTTCTGAGGGTGTCTGAGTAGATGGCCTGAGGGCAGTAGGGCTGCCATTCCCTTTCCCCTCCACCTAAGACTTCCTCCTCCCCTGGCAAACCTCTTTCTGTGCCTGAGGATGTGTTGGGAGGCCCAGGACCAAAGGTGATGCTAGTTTGTGCTGCTCTGTGGGAGGATCTCATTCAGATGGCTATTCAGTTAGCCCGGCTTCCACCAGTCCAGGTGCATAGGACAGTGGAAATAAAAAATGAACACTCAAAACAAGCTGAGGTTGAGCCTCAATCAAATAGGGAACTAACGGAGAGTCCTCCCTCAGTGGGTCCTGCCAGTCTGCTGTAGGGAACAATTAATATAGCAGCAACTGTAATGGCAGCTGCTTTTTTTAAAAAAAATTGTTCTTTGTAGTTGTACATGACAGTAAAATGCATTTTGACATATCATATATACATGGAGTATAACTTCCCATTCTTGTAGCTGTACATGATGTGGAGTTACAATGGTGGTATATTCATATATAAACATAGAAAGTTTTGTCTTATTCATTCTACTGTCTTTCCCATTCCCATCCTCTCTCCCTTCCCCCCATTCCCCTCTGTTCAATTTGGTGAACATCCCCACCCCCACTCCATTGTGAGTTAGCATCCTCATATCAGAGAGGATGCTAACTCACATTTAGCCTTTCGTGTTTGGGGATTGGCTAATTTCAGGTAGCATGATAGTCTCTAGTTCCATTCATTTACTGGCATAATTTCCTTTTTATTTTCCTTCTTCTGGCTGAGTAATATTCTGTTGTATATATGAACCACATTTTCTTTATTTATTCTTCTGTTGAAGGAAACCTAGGTTGGTTCCATAGCTTAGCTAGTGTGAATTGAGCTGCTATGAGCATTGATGTGGCCGCATCTTTATAGTATGCTGATTTTAAGTCTTTTGGGTATATGCCAAGGAGCAGGATAACTGGGTCAAATGGTGGTTCCATTCCAAGTTTTCTGAGAAATCTCCATACTGTTTTCCGGAGCGGTTGCACTGATTTGTAGTGCCACCAGCAAAGTATGAGTGTACCTTTTCCCCCATATCCTTGCCAACATTTATTGTTACTTGTATTCTTGATAATTGCCATTCTACTAGTGTGAGATAAAATCTCAGTGTAGTTTTGATTTGCATTGCTAGAGATGTTAAACATTTTTTCATATATTTGTTGACCATTCCTTTTTTTTTTTTTATTCCATGAAGTATCTGTTCAGTTCTTATGCCCATTTATTTATTGGATTATTTGTTTTTGCTGTTAAGTTTTTTGAGTTCTCTATATTTTCTGGAGATTTTCTCCCATTCTGTAGGCTCTGTCTTCATGTTCTTGATTGTTTCCTTTGCTGTGAAGAAACTTTTTAGTTTAATAAAATCCCATTTATTAATTCTTGATTTTACTTCTTGTGCTTTAGGAGTCTTGTTGAGGAATTTGGTTCCTAAGCCAAAGTGATAGAGATTTGGGCCTACTTTTCCTTCTAGGAGGTGTAAGGTCTCTGGTCTAATGCCTAGGTCCTTTGAGTTTTGTGCAAGGTGAAAGATAGAAGTCTAATTTAATTTAATTACATATGAATTTCCAGTTTTCCCAGCACCATTTGTTGAAGAGGCTATCTTTTCTCCAGTGTATGTTCATGGTGCCTTTGTCTAGGAAGAGATAACTGTAAATATGTGGATTTGTCTCTGTGTCTTCTATTTTGTGCCATTGGACTTCATGTCTGATTCTGTGCCAATACCATGCCATTTTGTTACTGTTGCTCTGTAGTATACTTTAAGTTCTGATATTGTGAGGCCTCCTGCTTCACTTTGCTCCATGAGGATTACTTTGGCTATTCTGGGCCTTTTATTTTTCCAAATGAATTTCATGACTTGATAGGAGCTTCTTAATCTTTCAGAGTAATAACAAATAAACTGATCCTCATAAAACTGTGTCTCTCAAACTTGAATGACAGTGTGGGTGGTTTTTAGAAACCTGAGTTAAAATGTGGATCTTTTCTCTGAAGAAGTAACATTACCAGCAGTAAAGGGAAAGTTTGCTCTCTGTTAATAGGGATGCTTCAGTGTGGAAATTTAAAAAGCATTACATTGACTACATGCAGGAGGCTCAGAGTGCAAGGAGGTGTGGAATGACCTGATAATTACAGTTCTAAAATCTTCACACATGCAGTAAGTGAGACAATCTTAATATCCCCTTTCAGGTTGTTAGTACTTTACACATAAATGAATGGGAACCTTGAGACTTCACTACACTAGCAAAGAACTTCAAACACCAAAGCCATAACAAAACCCTGAACAATCCAAAACTATGATGGCCGTGGAACTGAGATCTCCCTTTAGATCCTCCTTGATCTGCTCCCTTGCCCCTTGGTATTCAGTTTCTTCCCTTGCATTCTCTTCATTCTTTTATTCTGGGGGTTCAGAAGTGATTTGCAGTTGGTCCAGAACTCCAAGTGTAACTGCTATTACCAGCAAAAAAAGAAGACTCTGCATTGTATCTCCATTACCCTACAGTAATTAATAAGGTCTTCTTTTTCACTATAACTTGAGCTTAACTGTGAATCAGGAAGTTGTTAGAAATTGGGAACTGAGACAACCTAAACTGTGTCAACATGGTGTGTTATTTCTAAGAAATTCCTGAATAAGATAAAACTATAAACCAGTAAATAACTTTATTGTTTGCTTCAGGAAATTCTTGCAAATTAATTTTTGGGGGGTTTGATCAATGGATAAACAGTTCTATCAGAATGTTAGATTCTCATTTAGTCAGTACTTTACTTATCAGACAATAGTTTACTTGCTTCACTCAAGACATGAGTGTTGCTGTATTCACCAACCCCTAAATTATTCCATGGCAAACCTTGTCTACTCTCAATTGGTTATCTACCTTGAAAGATGCCCCATAAAGACAGAGCCTGGAAACATATAACCTTCTGATCTGCCTACTCTGAGACTAAACCTCTGTCATGGTGGTATTCTTTGCTGCAATGTCTAACAAGGTTAGTTTTTTTCCCCAATCAATGGGCTTTTCTAGTGGTATTTTGGGGGTTTGAAGCATGTGACTATTCCACAGGGGTTTACAAAATTATGTATAGAGGAAACCTGATAGAAAAATAGAGTTCTGGTGATCCAAGAGATCCAAGAGTTCAGTCATTATAATTTCAAGATTAAAGAATAAATTATCTTTAATAATAATTAAAGATTATTAGTGGAAGTTCATATATAATTAAGTGAAATTACACCTCTATCTCTCACCTTGCACAAAACTCAAAGGACCTAGGCATTAGACCAGAGACCCTGCACCTCCTAGAAGGAAAAGTAGGCCCAAATCTCTATCACATTGGCTTAGGAACCAAATTCCTCAAGCTGTTGAAACCTGGGGCATATTCTGGAACTTTGAAGGAGAGGGAGGACTTTGCAAGAAGTGGAATGGGTCAGGAAAGCATTTATGCAGGAGGTAGGGAGCATTTGGGGTGGGCCTTGAAGAATGGATTGAGCTTCTATGTGTGTGTGTGTGCATGTGTGTTTATGTAATTAAGAGAATGACATATGATTCAGAGGCCTGGATTTGAAGCCTAATCCTACTACCACTTAGTGTAGTATAGGTAACCACAGCCTAGAAGCTAAGCTTCTCTAAATCTCATTTATAAAAAGGGGATATGGCACCTACCTTATTGTTATTAGGGTAAAATGAGACAACGTATGTAAAGCGACTAGAAAATTATGTGGATACAGTGAACTCATACATAGTGGTTATTATTATCATAGGCTAACACAAAAGAGAATGAAAAGAATGCTCAGGGCAGATTCTGGAAAAGTCTGACGCGTGAGCTATGTATAAAAGTATGTTACTGGAGTCATAGGCCAGAGGTCCAACTTTGGGGGTCCCAACAAATCAGGTCCAGCCATTTGGCCTAAAAAACAAGTGGAAAAGTAATGGTGAAAAGCAAGAAAGGAACTTTAATCCATATGAGCATACTGGGAAGGCAAGTGAGATCAAGCATCTCAGCTCTGTCTTTGGGATACTGATAGGAGCTTTGATTTTAAATAGAGGAAGGTTTGAGGAAGCGGGTGAAAGGCAAGCATCAATAAGCACAGGACAATGGAATCTTCCAACAATGGACTGAATATCTGAAATCTTGAGCCAAAACAAACATTTCCTTCTCTAAGTTGTTTTTGTTAGGTATTTTGGTCACCGCAGTGAAAAGTTGACTAACACAACAACTGTAGGCCCAAATGAAGAGGCAGCCCTTTCTAAGTCCCTATTATGAGAAGATAACTTGTGGAGAACCTTAAATTTACTTCAAGACATTATTCAGTAGACAGTAGGGAGCCCACACAGGTTTTTTGAGCATGGGCATGATATGATCTTCTGATCCTGTGCTGATGATATATAGGATGCATAAGATGGAAGACCAAGTTGGATCATTGAACCAGGAGGCTATAGAAAAATCAAGAGAATAAATAAATCAGGATGGCATTTCTAATATTAGGAAGAAAAATCCAATGAGAATATGAATGTTAGGTTAAAATTTCCTTTTGTCTGTTCAAGTCAGACTAATCTAAAAATATATCAAATGAATTCTAATCAAAACTTTGAAACAAGTGCCTCAGTTTTTTTTTTTTTTTTCTTTTTCGTAGTTTATGCTTGAACCTTCTCTGCTATCTGCCCCCTCAACACTGGAAGTGTGAAATGATTAAATTGAAAAAGCAACAACCTAAATATCTGAACTCTGTCTGGTTTATAATAAGTTGACATTGCCCAAGAAATGACCATGGGATTAGCTCCTTTGGGTAGTAGCGTGGGATGTTCAGTTTTACTGTAGTTCCGCAGATTCCAACCCAGTACGACTTTGTATCATGTGGGTAGCTATGTTCGATGTCCTCCCCATCCTTTTGGTTCATAACAGTTTGGAAAAGGCACATTAACAAATCCACTGACTGTAGAGTTTTTTTTGAATCAATTCTTGCCATGTGTTATCTATTGGCATTCAAATTTATTTAATTAGTAGGCTTTAATTTGCACTAAATAGAAAAGCCAGGATTCAGAGCAAGCATCAGGTGACACTAATGTTAGTCTAATTGGTCAGATCTGTGTTAATTATCAGGTAACTTGGCTAAATAATACAGCCATTCATAGGCAAGGACAAAGTGACTGTGAAAGTCTCTCTTAACAAGGCCTCACTTTCTCTAGAGGCACTGATCAGCCCTTAGAGCCACAACGTGTTATTTACTGCCTCTTGTTAGAGATTCTATTTTTAGATGGAGGGTGAGAATTAAGGATCAGGATTTAAGGTTAGAAGACACCAGTCAGCCCAAGTGCAAGACGCATAAGAGAGGGAGATCAGCTTTAAGGGTTTGGATGATATTTAGGAAGGAAATAACGAACATGATGTACTTTATTCTTGAATAATAAATTGATCTTGTGAAAGACTGAGAACAATCTAGTTAAAATCCAAATCACTTTCAAGGACAATACCTCTCCTCTCACCACTGTTCTTATTGTGTATAGTTCTTCGGATTTTTTTTAACCTAACATACTATACGTGTTTTTTTTCCCCATGGTATTTATAGTAAAATGTTATTAATTATTCCTCAAAAATTACTTGTCTAACCTTATAACGAAATCCACTAAATCATAGATCACATTTTAACTTCTAATGTGAGGAGGGAGATGATGATTAGATTGAGATTGAGAAGTATCTGCAGGGTCTAAGTGGCTGTGTCAAAGTGCCCCATATAGGATGGAAGAAGGGGCCTCTTTCATAGAAATACACACTGGGAGGGCATGGTATGCATCCATACCAGTATAACTTCACCGAATTTCTTACTCCAGAGCAGAACTCATTCTGTAAACTAACTTTAGGTTTTTAGGATCGTTAAAAGGAAAAAATGGCCAAGAGAGTCAATTTGACTCCCTGCTTGCTTTTGTGAAATCCACAAGATTTTTTAAGAATTTTTTTTAAGAATAATTAACTTTCAATGATCAAAAAATATCAAAAAGTTCTGGGGATAAAGCTCAGATGGTAGAGTGCTTGCCTTGCATGCATAAGGCCCTGGGTTTGATCCCCAGCACCACAAAAAACCAAACCAAACCAGAATAAAACAAAAATTTCAAAAGAAAAATAATAGTTTAAAACACATTAAGATGACATGGAATTCAAATTTCAGTGTTTTTAAATAAAGTTTTATGGGAACCACATACCCATCCACTGACTTCTTGTCTATGGCTGCTTTTGTAGTGCGCTGGCAGAGGTGAGTCATTGGGATTGAGACTGTACGGTCTGCAAAGTCTAAATATTTGCTCTCCTGCCCTTCACAGCGAAAGTTTTTCCACGCTTGCTCTAGAGGCGAATTTTCATTCTCATATCCACTTGTCTGCCTGGAATTTTCAAAGGAATTCCAGGCCCTTGGTAACAATTTTCTGACAACACAATTTTGACTAACAATTGAGTATCTACTTGTTATTGAGCATGCTGGTTTCAAATAATTAGTCATGACTAATGAATTAACTTTACAAGGCACTTTAAAGCCTTCTGCCTCACTTCTAACTTGTCAGGGGTACATCTTACTTCACAACTAGAATCACTCATTTTTATTAGATATTTTACTAAACTCAGAAAGAATTTCATAATATTATGTTATTACAAAATGATATAATTTTAATGACTTTGAAAAGCACCTTGAGAGATCTTGGAGAATGATGAGAACTGAGTTTGTAGTGGGTAAATCTATATTTCAGTCAGTCATTTATTTTTTTAAAGCATGGACTGAGAGATAAATTACCTGGGGATTGTGCTACACCATTGACCTCTTTCTTTCTTCTCTCTTTCTCTCTCTTTGTTCCTGCCTCTCTCTCTGTTTCTCTCTCTCTCTCTCTCTCTCTCTCTCTCTCTCTCTCTCTCTCACACACACACACACACACACACACACACACACACATCACACTCAACAGTTAAAATCCAAGCTGGCTACTCTATAGACATTAGTAACTGTTCTTCATGCAATACAGAATGTCTTTTCATAATATAAATCAGCTGAATTTTGACTCATATACCAACTCTTGCCTATCTTAATTATTAGGCATTCATTAAATATGGGGAGAGCAACAATCTCATGTTTAACATGAAATTAATAACAGCTATCTGTTATCATCATCATCATCATCATCCAACTATTAGAACACTGTTTCCTACTCAATGGCACAACTGGAGAATCTTTTGGAGATTAGATTTCCACCTGGTATAATGCATTTCTCATAAAATCTTGCTCTCTATAAAAACAAAAAAAAGTAAGATGATTTTCATGATGCATTTAGAGAAACTGAACTAATAGAGAAATAAAATATGTTGACATTGAAGTTTTGAGAGAGGATCATTGTAGAGGACATAGATTGATGCTCTGTAGTTGGATTTGGCCAACAGATAACTTTACAAAAAGGATATTGTTAAGAAATAAATTGGGATGTTTTAGGTAGGGCATGTAATCTCAGGTTTGCTATGGTCTTTACTATGTTCTATTGCTTTAATATTTTTTCTTATCATTAAAGGCATTTGAATTTGTAAATTTTACTTAGAAACCTCATTGATAAATCCATTAGAATGGTGTTTGAAAAAGTTTGGTTATGTTTGTGTTTGGGTGTATGTCTGTTCATATACATGTAAATAATAAGCTTTTGATGCTTGGTTCTAAGTTTCAAAATAGTATTTTTCAAAGACAGCCCAACTAGAAAGAATTTAAGACAAGTTCTGTAGTATATTTCTCTGATTAGTAGTTAAAAAACCCTCTCCCTCCCGCCCCCCCTTTTTTTTTTACTATTTACTATGCTCAAAAATAAAATTTGGGCATTGGCTAACAGAAAGCTGGCATTCTTTTGGAAATGTGTGACTTCTTAGTTTATTTGGGCTTCTGTAAAAATACTACAGTGTTTACTTTGATGAGGGAGAAACTGGGTAGCTGATAAATAAAAGAAATTTATTTGTCACAATCTGGAGGCTGGCAAATCCAACAGCAAGATTATAGTTTCTCCTTACTGTGTCCTGAGGGTAGAAGGATTAAGAGAGCACTCTTAGCCCTTTCTTCTAACGACACCCATCCCATTCATGATCACTTCACCCTCATAACCTGATCAGCCTCCCGAATGCCCCACCTTGGAATACATCCCCTTGGAGGGTAGAATTGCAACATATGAATTTGGAGGAACAGAAGCCTTCAGTCTCTAGCAATTGGGTTACATGAATTCAATCTCCTGATCTGAGGGTATTATAATGCCCTTTAGGGAAGGAGAAGAAAATTTTCCTGTCTAGAGAATTTTGAACACTAGCCAGGGTAAGCGAATGTTTTCTGGGAGAACGATGAGGCTCAGACTTATTATGTAGACGTCTGTCCACTAAATCCCTGTGAGACATAGTCCTTTTGTTCCAGAGGCCATGGATAAGTCTGATTTCTTTTCCAATCATCTTTTGTGGGATAGTCTGAGAAAGTGGGAAATCTTTGGATTTTTAATGATAAAGGAAGAAATGGTTGGATAGTGCCAGATATAGTATTAAGACTGGTAAGAAAAAGTTTAAGAGATTACATAATGGTTTCTGTAGCCAGGGATGATAGAATGTAGTATTCAAGAGAGGAAAGAAACTGTAAATATAGACCAAGATCATCTTAGGGCAATTCAGCAATACACTTGTCCTCTGTGGGACATGGCCACAAAATCAGATTCAACACTGACAAAGGTATCCCTTAAACAAAGGTCAGTTAGTGCCACTTCCTTCTGAGTAGGGAGCTTGAACTTTTACTTCTAACCTTAACCTCCATGTCTTCGGGTCTCTAGCTTCAGTCTGGGCCTGCTGGGCTCTGGTCTTCTTGCTCTTTGGATCACCCAGTCTGGCCCTCTTTCTCCGCATGTGGCATTACAGAGAGCTAACTTTGATCACACACTAGGCAAAGTTCTAAGGTAGATGAAAAGATAGAAACTCCTACTTTTTTGGTGTTTACAGCAAAAGAGAGAAAGCCACCTATAAGTACTAAAATAGAGAGAAATGCAAGGTATTAGCAGAAAATGAAGGTGGATTCTGTTTTTGATATTTTCACAGCCAAAAGTATTCACAAACATCTCACTTGAATCTTCCCGTTTTCTGGAGAAGCAGGCTGTATTTGTTCTTATTGAAAGGTGAAGATATGGAGGCTTACAGGTAAAAGAAGAAACAATATGTGGAAGAATAAAAGCCTGAAGTGTAGTGAGATTGGAAGAGAGTGCTAAAGAAAACAGGAAAGATTTCTTTCTATGTTTGGATCAAACGGCCCACTCTTGCAGGATTTAATGTGAAAATGACAGAAAATAGAAATTACTAAAGTCCTATGTGGCTTCTACATCCTCTTTTAAAAAGAAATAAAAATTCCTTGACTGTCAATTTCCTGAAGACACCAAAAACCATCTTTGACAATAAAAAACAGTAAGGAAGACAATTCTTTCATAGGCAGGAAGATAAAAGTGGTATATTTATTACGTGTTCTGGTTTGGATCTGGGGTGTCCTCCCAAAGGTCCTGTGTTAATGCAGGAATGTTAAGAGGTGAAATGAGTAGATTATGACAGCCATTACCTATCAGACCATCCTGATTTGAATGGACTAAGTGGAGGGTAACTATTGGCAAGTGGGATATGGTAGGAGGAGGTAGGTCACTGGAGGTGCACTTTGGGGTTTATATTTTGTTTGTGGTTCTTCAATTCATTCTCCCTCCTTTCTCACTACCATGAATGAATAGCTTTCTTCCACCATATCCTTCTACCGTGCTGTTCTTTCTCACCTCAGAACAATGAGGCCAGCCTACCGTGGTCTGGACCTCTGAAACTGTGAGTCAAATGAACTTTTCTTCCTCTTATTGTTCTTCTAGGTATTTTGGTCACGGTGATGAAAAGCTGACTGACACATTAGGTTTTTAGGAGTCTGTTCTAAGGCAGGTCTTTAAATATGAATGCCTTACTAGGATTGAACAAAATTTATGACAACATTGTTTAGGATTGATGTCAAGGTGGTTTGGAAAGATAAACAATCATATGATGAGTCTAGTTGGGACATCTATTATAAGAAGAGAGGGCTACAGTGTTTACTTTGATGAGGGAGAAATGGATTTTCAGAAACTTGCTGAAGCAAACAAAAGAAAACGTGCAAGTTCATATTCCTGGAAAACTTGTTGGCAGAACTTTCATGGAATAGTCAAATGATATTAGTGCAGACAGGCAAATAGTTAAGTTGTGTTAATATAGACGGTGTTGCAGATGGTTTCCATTCTGAATTCAAGCAGGGAAAGTAAATAATCTCATTAAGAGTAAATATAAATTCAAGATAAATAAGGAAAATAAAATGAAATTACCCACATTTAAAAGGAATTCAATTCTTGACAACCCAAAGAAATTTTAAATGTTTTCTTGTAGACATATAAACTTGAACATGTTTATATCTTGGGATCCAAGATAAATAAAACATGGAGGAAAGCACGAAGTGCTAGAAATGAAAGTTGCCTGTGTTGTCAGAATAATAATCATGTTGCTTCCAAAGGTGCTTCTCAGAGCAAGAGCCAAAGTCCTGACATTGACCTGAGAGGTTCTACAGTAGAGATCTGAATTGCTGATACCCCATGGATCTCATTTTCTGATATTTTCTGTTCCATTCCTCCCCTTCAGCTCCACTGGTATCCCTTTCCTTCTGTGAATGTCAAGATCCTGCCTCCCTGTGCCTAGAGCATGTTTTCCTCACCCAATGAAGATGTTTGTTCAAATATTACTTTATATATAAATGAATCCTTCTCTAATACTGTAATATACAAAGGTGATTCTCATCCTTCTTGTCCTGTGTGTCATGTTATGAAAAGTCTTGTTAATATGTTATTTGACTTTTCCTCTGAGTTAAATATGGAGCCTTGAAAGATTTTTGAGCAGAGGAGTGATGTAATGAACAGATGTTTCAACAGAATTCCTCTGAACTATAAGGGGTGGAATAAATATAGAAATGGGGGGTCCATTGAAAAGACTATTGTAATGTTCCATGCCATAGGTAATGGTGACTCAGTTCAGGTTGATAGTAGTTAAAAGTTATTGGATTTTAGATATGTTTTAAGGAGGAGCCAATAAGATTCTCTGATGGATTAGAAATAGGATATGAGAGAAAGGAGGGAGATAATTTCAAGAATTTTGTCCCCAGCAACTGTAGAAATATGGTATGTACTGAGATGAGGAAGTCTGTTGAGTAGAGAAAGTTTTAGGGGGAAGATCAGTTCAGTTTGGACATATTGAGTTTGAGATGTCTATTAGACTTCCAAATGTCAATGTTGAGTATCAGTTGGATATACAAATCTGGAGTTCTGAAGAGAGGTCTGGATTTTCGACATAAATTTGAATGTCATTGGCATATAGATGGTGTCTTAGCCTGAGTTTCCCAGAGAGCAGAGCTTGATGATAGTAGGAGGTACCAGTACAGAGAGTGGAAATGAGGGCCAAGGGGAGTCGGGTGGGGAGGGAGAGAGAGCCAAAATGAAACGTGTTACGAATCTGCATTGCCTCTAGATGAGACTGACTGCTAGATCCTGGGAGCTGTCTTACAAGAAGTTATTGGAAGTACATTTTAGAACAATTTTCTGGGGGCCATGTTATCTTGAGCTTTCTTAACAAAATACCATGGATTGAGTGGCTTACACAACAGCAATTTATTTTCTCTTAATTCTGGAAGCTGGAGGCCCACCATCAGGGTGGCAGTGTGATCAGGGTTCTGGTGAGGATGCTTCCTGGTCTGTATGTGACAGCCTCCTGGCTGTGTGTTCACATGGTAGAGAGAGCTCTGGTGTCATTCCCTTTTCTTATGAAAGCACCAACACTACTGGAATATGGCCCCACTCTTATGACCTGATATAACATTTATCACCTCCTCACAGGCTTTACCTCCAAATACATTCACATGGGGGTTAGGACAATTAGTCCACAGCATTTCTTCATGAGTCCTTCAATTCATGCCCTTCACACATGCAAAATATGTTTGTTCATCCCAATAATTCCTAAAGTCTTAACCCACAATCAACTCTAAAGTCTAAGGTCTCATCTAAATATCATCTAAAGCAGAAATGAGTAGAAATCAAGGCATGATCCATGCTAAGGCAAAATTCCATAGCAGGGGAAATGGGAGGATTCATCCATAGGCTCCAGTCTTCTTTTATGGAAAAGGTCACCTCCCACCCAGGAGATAGATTCTTTTGAACTTCCAGGTTGTGAGTTCTTGGATTTCCATTGGGGCCTGCCTAAATGCAGATGGAAGTCCTTTAGTGTGAGGTTAAGAGCCCTATGGGGCATGGAAGGTTCTGTCACATAGTGCCTGGGGGAATTTTTTTGGAGCCCATGTAGAGCTGGTTGCTGGAACAAGGAACTGTGAGGCCAAAGGGATCTGAAATAGTATGTCATATGGTAGGAGTAGTTAGGAAAGAGACTTTCCCTACTGGCTCCCATTCCTTAGTCAACCTAAAATGCCTATGTATCAAAATATTTCTGGTATTAGCTTATGATGCTGGAATTGATTTTAATATGGAACAAAACCTTATATTCCACAATAAGGAACCTAAGTTTCAATGACACATTGATATATAAAGACATATATTGACTCAATTCATTCACCGAAGAGAATTCAAATCAATTAAGGCACAATGACCTAAGGGCAGATCCTTTGCTGATCTGATGGAAAGAAGGGGAAGTTAAAAGGCATGGACACTGGACAGGGTCAGGACCCTTACTAAAGAAGACCCCAAGGTAGAAGAAAGATATGAAATTCAATCAGCAAACATGGAGCTCTCCAGGATTCTTTGTTAGACAGTTGCTTGCCTGGGTCCTGGAATATAGTGTGCTGCCAAACCCACCAGCTTCCTGTGTATTGGGGTCAGGACTAGAGGAGGCAAATACTCAAATGGAAATTGAAAGGCGAGTGACTCACCTGAGATGAAGATTCAACCAAGAGATTTTAGTGGGGGGCTGCCTGAAGGGGAAGAAAAGGAGAGGCAGAGAGAGGAGGAGGGCAGAGAGAAAGAGAAAGAAGAGGATGAGGGCAGAGAGGAAGAGGAAGAGGGCAGAGAGCAGAGCTTGCAAGTTTGGGCTTAAGAAGGGTTGCATAGGTGATGTGGCAGGTGCTGATTGGCAGGGAACTGCGAGGGGACACTGAGGGGATTGGTTGAGAAAACCTTTGAATTTGGCGCTCTTCTGCTTGGTGCCCTTCGAGAGGATGGGGAGGGGTAAGGGATTCCATGGTGTTCTCAGGAGATAGAAACGAAACTTTAGTGGGGAGTCTCCCACACACCCAAAAGAAACTATGTCAGTGAGGTAAGTCTTATGTAGAAATGTCAAACAGGAGTAGAAAAGAGTGATGGAAGGGTGTTTATTTAAAGTAATTGAATGGTAAGATAGGTGGGAAATGGAGGCGATGAATTAGAAAGTGGTTATGTGATGGAGAAAAACAGGAATCTTTTTTTTTTTTTTTTGGATAGGTTGATCAATTTAGTAAGCACTATTTCACAGCAATACTTAGAAGGTGCAAAAAGTTTTTTTTTTAAAGTTTATTTGGTTTTATTTTTTGAGACAGGGTCTTCCTCTGTTGCATAGGCTGGTCTGGAACTCAGGAGCTCAAATGATCCTCGTGTCTCAGCCTCCCAGGTACCTGGGATTACAGGCATGTGCCACTGTCCATGGCTTTCACAAGGTTTTGTACAGTCCCAGTTTAAATGGGCCTTGCCCTAAGGCAGTATGTGTTTCTTTGCTCATAATATTTCCTGAAGCCTTGGCACTGTTCCAAGTTTTCAATCTCTGTAGGGGAAAAGAGTCGCTCATGCTGACACTAGCACCCAGGACTTAACTGTGTCTGCTTTAATGAATCCTCCTTCCTTTATACCTCAGGGCAAGTTTTGTTCTTCTTGTCAGTTTGAGTCCCATTATCTGAGTGTCCTGGTTCATAAATGACCCACCTCTCCTGTTTTGTAAACATCTCCTTTTTCATTGAGTCTTTCTCTTTGCTTTTAGAAAGGTCTGAATCTTTCTCATCTTAAAACAACTCCTCCTAAACCTGATGACGGGCTTCAGCCATTATCAATGTCTGTCTTTTTGGTTACAACCCAGCCTAGAACTGTGTATATTCATGCTCTGTATCATTCCTATCACTTTTATCCCCCCTAAAATCTTGATTCCATACTACCTCTCTACACAATTCTTCTCCCAGTTCAATGATGAATTGTTCTTTGCCCAAACTGGCTCATACCTTTTGTACTTCATTGTATGCAAACTCTGAAGTGTCTTAATAATTCTTTCTTTTTCTGACACCTTGCAAAGACCATTTTCCTGATGTCCTTTCTTTGGAGTTGCTCTTCAGTTTTCTTTGTGATTTTCCATCTGTTTAAATGTAGATGTTCTGTAGGACTGAATTTCCCAGCCAGCATGAAGAAATGAGCCCCTCAGTCCTTGCCTGTGTTTGTTGCCTGCAGATTTGAGCTGCTTTGTTTATCTGTTTATCCCAGTAGGATGCACACATACCATCAATGTCTATACCTTGTCATGGAAAAAAGCTGGAGGGCAGTGTCCTGGGATTCCATCTTCAGCCCTCCCCATTTTATTTTCTAGATATTCTATAGTGATATCATTCACTCAAGCACTCCCCATAGGGAGATGAATTCTAAATTGCTATCTCCAGTTTTCATTTCTCTGTTGAGCTCTAGATCAATATGACCTCGCCAAACACCTCTCCTTGGATGATTCTCAAACTTAACATGTCCAATATGAAACCTTTTATCTCTAATCTTGTTCCTGTCAGTGAATGATATCACTAACCACATCTGAATGTGGAAGCGATCCTTCTTATAACTCTATTACTTTCATATCTAATCAACCATCAAATCTTTGTGGCTTTGGTTGTGTTCCATCATGTCTGTCTTGCTTGCCATCATTCTGAAACTACTGTAGTCTAAGTCTTTTGAATTCTTTACCTGAACTACTATAGTAGATCTTATTGTTGGTCAAACATGTGCAGCTCTTCCTTGCAGTTCACTTTCTTGTGATGATCCCCACCGCCTTGTGAGAAGATTAGACATTCTGGCCTCAATGAATTCAGAGAAGGTGGTCTAGGATTTGCTTTGGCTGAAGAAGTACAAATGGAAGTTACCTAGAACAAGCCAAAATGTAAAGTTTGAGGCATGGTCTTTGAGTCTGCCAATTGTCCCAAGACTTCCGACACCAACTCTGAGGAGTTAGGGTCCAACTACAGTCTTAGAAGGAAGGGTCCACATGAAACAACCCTACCTTCTCTCATCGACTACATTGTTAGGAAGATTCATGAAACTCACTGAAAACTATTGGACTCATGATTGTGGCTTATTACAGGAGAAAATACAGGTAAGAAATCAACCAAAGGAAGAGGTACATAGAGCAGAGATTGGGGTGTGGATGTTTCCAAATGCAAAGTTCCTGTCATCTTCATAATGTATTACTCTGTAGCATGGATGTGTGATGATATACGTGGACTACTGCTAACTAGGAAAGTTTGCCTGAGCTTTGGTGCTCAGAGTTTTCATTAGTGCTCCATTCCATATGCGTGATTGACTGATTGCTCATGTGATTGACGCAAAGCACCTGCCCCAAGTCACATGGTTGTTCTTTCTGGTGTGTTCATCCTTTACCCTAAGACTATCACATGTGTCTGGCCCCACCCTAAAGTTTATGTGGCCAGCCCCAGCCCTAAACGAAGACATTTCTATGAAGTAGGATATGGATTTACTTCCTAGAAGCTAAGGGCAAAAGCCGGACCTCAATTTGGGCGAAGCCAAATTCTTTACTAGATAGAAGTGAAGTACCTTATTTCCAAGAAGAAGCTTTAAATATCATGATGGGATTTGGACCATCTGTCCCCCTGTTCTGCCACATGGCCAGCAATAATCCAGATAAATCAACCTGGTTCTGGAGTGAACATGGTGTTAAACTGAGTTAGCCTACTATAACATAAATAAGGAATAAACATGGTGTTTTTGAGCCTCTGAGATTTTGGAGCTGTTACCATGGCATAATTTCTAGGTGAAATCAGCTAATGGAGCATTTAGCACCTATCTCTCTTTTTTTTTTAATTTCATTTTTATCTTTAATTTTTATAGCTTTTTATTGGTGCATTATAATTATACATAATAGTGGTATTCATTGTTACATATTCATACATGCATATAACATAATTTGCTTAATTTCATTCCCAGTACCTCCCCCTTTTCCTCCCCTCCACAAACTACATTTTATTTTATTTTTTTTAATCAGTTGTTCAAAACATTACAAAGCTCTTGACATATTTCACACATTTGATTCAAGTGGGTTATGAACCCCCATATTAACCCTATATACACATTGCAGAATCACATCTGTTACACATCCACATTTTTACATACTGCCATACTAGTGTCTGTTGTATTCTGCTGCCTTTCCTATCCCCTACTATCCGCCCCCGCTCTCATCTTCTCTCTCTAGCTTTGATCTGATTGTCAGGTATTGCAGAAGTTTGAGCTTCAAGTCTTTAGTGGTGAATAGGTCAAACAATATATATTTCTTTGAGGCCTTTCCAGACCTCTGACCATGTGATTCTAGCTTATCCACTGGTAATAGGGGTGGTTAGTACTTCAAGGAGGAAGGACGGAAGCCTCGCCAGCTATCAAAATAATAAATGTCATCAGGTATTTTGATCTTTCACCTACCTCCTTCCCTTGGCCGCTGGTACCTACCTTTCTTTAAATTCTTAAGAACCAAGAAAGGGAAAGAGGATGCTTAACAATTCTAATTGCTGCTGTCAGTACTTGCTGGTGGGCAGAACTGGGGAAGGTAGCTATTGATAGTTCAAATAGAGCTCACTGTTAGTCCATTTTTAATATATACTACTGTTCTGAGATCACAAAATGCACAATAATCTGCTTGCCATTGAAGTGGACATGAAGGAGCTAGTGGGGAAAGAATAAACATTTTGCTTTAATCAATTGGGTCATTTTCTAGAATGGATTTAGTTAATAGACGAGGCAGTTGGCGTTTTCAATGAACCTGAGGCTATCGTGTGCACAGGCAGG
Organism: Callospermophilus lateralis; assembly: GCF_048772815.1. Lineage (NCBI taxonomy): Eukaryota > Metazoa > Chordata > Mammalia > Rodentia > Sciuridae > Callospermophilus > Callospermophilus lateralis. Next base: position 50,502,373 of record NC_135320.1, on the reverse strand, counting down.
AAAGCCAGGAAGCAGCTGATGGACCGGCCTAGTGTAGCTGTCAAGAGGGCAAAAGAGGCCCTAAGAGAGGAGATGGAGTGGTGGGTGGTTCTGAAGAGGAGGCCAAGAGTCTATATTTGATCTAGGAGGTAAAAGGACAAAGTGGTTGAAGCAGTTCACATAAGAATTAATTTCCAGGGAAACGGGATACTTAGCAAATTGTCTCTTTTCCTGAATTGACAGATATGATAGGAACGAAAGTAATACATCTCAAAGGATGAGCAGTTTATTCCCAGGGGTACTTTATTTACTGAAAAGTAAATCTCACTGAGAACCCAGTTGGAAATATCTTTTCATTTACTATGCTCTCTGCCTGCCTTGCCTTTAATAGAAAACAAGCCAGGAATGTCCTCAAATAAAACTAAAGGCCATACAGGCACTAGTGGGTTCTACGGGAACATTTATAACAATAATCGCAGACAGAGGATCATTCTTTCAGGGGTGGTGGTTCCCAGGCCTTCTTGTTCAAGGAGAACAGAGTAATACTGTGTAGCACCAGATCAGATACCTCCTATAAAATTCAGATGCTCAACTGGGGCTTGGAGGAAAGGGAATATGGACATAAAGAAAATATCCAAGGGCAGAATTTGTTTCTAAGAGGTAAAAAGACTTTACAGGAAATACTTTGGACAATTTATTTAACTACTGAATATCTTCAATTTACTTCTTTATTTTATTTTTTGGTACCAGAGATTTAACCCAGGGATGCTTAACCAATGAGCCATATCCCCAGCCTTTCTATATATATTTTTTTTATTTTGAGACAGAATCTTGTTAAGTTACTAAGGGCCTCACTAAGTTGCTGTGGCTGGCTTTGAACTCAAGATCCTCCAGCCTTAGCCTCCCAAACTGCTGGGCTTACAGGTGTGCACCACCATTCCTGACTCAATTTAATTCTTCACTTTTCCTCCTTCTGTAGCACCAAACCCTCTTCAGAAAGCCCAGTCACTTTCCTTGAGCAAATTTTGAACTGCTTCTAGGAGCATGTGATGTCCTTTCTCAAAACTAGCCGAGATAAGGCAGAAGGTCTATTATCTTAGTCTTTTTTCTTCTGCTAGAACAAAATACCTGAAGCTGAGTTATTGTAAGTAAAAGAGGTTTATGTATTGCAATTCTGGAGATTCAAGAACATGCTGTTGATATCAGCTCAGCTCTGGTGAGGGCATTCTGGTTGCACTTCAAAGTGGTGGATGGTTTCATGACTAGAGTGCATGAGAGAGGGAGGGATCACATGGTGAGACAGGAAGCAAGAGATGGAGCCACAAAAAATGAGCTTGCTTCCATACCAAACCACTCTCACAGGAACTAATTCACTTCTATGAGATCTGACCTAAGACCTGACCTTTTCCTGTGAAATAGCATTAATCCATTCATGAGAAGGGAGCCCCCATAACCTGATTAACTTTCACTAGGTCCCATGCGTCCAAAGTTCTACTATCTCTCAATATTGCCATACTGGGCCAGGTGCGATGGCGTACACCTGTAATCCCAGAGGCTTGGGAGGCTGAGGCGGGAGGATTGTGAGTTCAAAGCCAGCCTCAGCAAAAGTGAGATGCTAAGCAACTCAGCAAGACCCTACCTCTAAATAGAATATAAAAAATAGGACTGGGGATGTGGCTCAGTAGTTGAGTGTCCCTGAGTTCAATCTCCAGCACCAAAAAAAAAAAAAAAAAAAAAAAAATTGCCAAACTTGGGGACAAATTTATAATATGTGAAACTTTGATGGGACATATCCAAATGATATCCAAATTGTGTTAGCTTTCCATTGCTATGACAAAAAACTTGAGAAAATTAACTTAGAAGAGGAAGATTTATTCTGCTTCATGCTTTCAGTCAATGGTTGGCTGACTTCATTGCTGTGGGCCTGTGTTAGAGCAGAACATCACGGTAGAGGGGAATGTTGGAGGAAAGCTGCTCACCTCACAGCTGCAGGGGGATGGAGAGTGGGGGAGGGAGATAAGATACCATTCACTAGGGCACATCCTTTCGACTAGGTCCTACTAGATCACTGGTGGGAGTGAATGCTTGTGTTACGCACCGCCCTTTCTTCTTTAGCATCATCTCTGTGAGGAGAGAGGCCCTGGAGAAGTGGAACAGAGGATGGGGTGGCTTTGATGTGTAAGATAAGATCTGAAATGTGGATAAATCACAGTTGGAGCCCAGTGGGGATGATGGAAGACCCTGGTCAAGCACAGGGTGGTGTGAAGACAGGTATGAAGACAGGGGAGTATGTAAGGGGGAGGGAGGGTGATAAATGAAAGGAATGGTGCTGTGAGATTGAAGACATGTTTTCTATTTCACAATTTTAAAATTTCTCATCTGGCAGTACCACTTATTTTTGGCCATACCATCTTAATTCATGAGTTTTATCTGTAGTGGTTCATTCAGGATTTGTATATTTCACATATATATATATAATTTTATAAACTTTGTTTTTAGGGCAATTTTAGGTTCATAGAAAAATTGAGCCACTATTAGGAATTCCCATATCTACCTCTCCCTTGATTTCACTTTCCCCTGTTAGTTATTGCATTAAAATGGTGAAGTGTTTTTTATAATCAGTGAAACAATTTTGATATATTGTGAGCTGATAGTCATAGTTCATATTGAGTTTCACTCTGTTGTATACTTCTGTGAGTGTTGGCAAATGTACAACATCATTTATCTAGTGTTACAGTAGCATACAGAGCAGTTTCACTGCCTTAACAATCTCTGTGTCCTCCCCCAGGATTCAATTTTATTTTAATTTAGTAGCTAATGGAAGTGTCAATTAAGTGTACATCTGTACATGTGATACATGGATATGTACATCTATAATTTTACATGTGGCCCCCCCGCATCTTTATTTAAGTGACACCAGTTTCTTCTGGTTGCTTTTCGACTATTTCCAATAAAATAAGAGGCTGCATGTATGTAAAACCTTTACACTTTTACCTTGTGTCTGAGGTGTTTTCTTTAATGAGACAATGCAACAGTATTATCATCTATCATCAAACCCATACAGTGTCAAACTTATCACCTTGGCACTTTTATGATCCTTAAGATGTCCTTGTAAAGGCTGGATGTCATGGTAACCAGTGTTATAGATCAGGGTCTAACACTGCTGAACATCTCTTAATAAATCAGGCATAATTGGCATATAGGCATTAGAATGAATTAAAAGTTATTCAACTGGAATGATTTTATATTGGGCAACATTAAGTCATTAAATTTGCTTGTCCTGATCTTCCTTCGCTGAGTCTTGGTATACTTATTTGACTTAGAATAAAACCTTACCTTTTAATATCCTGCTTTTAAGAAGCAGATATTTGTGCATAGTGTGTTATAAAACAACTCATTGCATTATTTACATTTTTGCTTTTGACTGTTAAATTCAAATTCTGGTGGGTTCAGGTCAGAGAGGGAATGAATTACAAGACATTCTTTCTATACTTCAGTGGACTAAAGATGCTTGCCTGGTATATCAACATACCTAGCTACTCTGGAGCTAGTTAGTCATGAGGAAGGTAACTGCATGGGCTAGAGTATATGTGCTGAAAATAGTTAACCCACTCACCATGCTCTCGTATTATCTACTTGGTCATCTCCAAATCTTGGATGGAGCCAGAAAGAACTAATTATTGAAAGCCAGCAAAAAAGAAATTTAGGAAGGGGCAGATAGCAGAGTGAGTTGTTACTTAGGGTAATTAGCAGAGTAGCAGATCCATCTTCTAGGAGTTTGTTAGAAATTCAAATCTCAGGCTTCTCACCCAAATGAACAAAATTAGGACGTTTAAAAACCGTGATACCCAAGTGAACAGTGTGTATGGTAAAGATTGGAAAACACTGGCTTGGTGGTTAAGTGTGTACACATTGGAGAAAGAAGGATATGGGTTTAAATTATGACTTCATTAATTTCTGATGGAATTGGGAAAGTTACTTAGTTTCAGTTTCTTGATCTTGTAACATGGCAATCATAATGTACTTACCTCTTAGGAGTATAATGTCACAATGTATATAGAGTGTCTAGCACGGTGCCTCATACACAGGATGGCTCATGTGAGCTGTAACTAAAACTGGTAGGAGAATGAGTATATGTGGGAGGCCAATGTAAATGAGATCCCAGCTGGTAAATGTGGACTGGTATCTGAGTCAAATTCAGTAAGAAATTTCATTAGTGTATTTTTTGTGGCTATAATAAAATACCTGAGGCTGGGTAACTTCTAAACAAAAAAAGTTTATTTAGAGGCTGAAGGTACAATATTGGGTGACCCCATCTGTTTGGCCTGTGGTGAAGGCCTTCTGTTTACATCACAACATGGCAGATGCAAGAGTGGTGAGTCATGCGTGTGAAAGAGGAATTCAAGGGGAGATGCCAGGCTCCCTTCTAAAAACCCATTCTCTCAGGGTGCTATGGCACATGCCTGTAATCCCAGCAGCTTGGGAAGCTGAGGCAGGAGGATTGAGAGTTCAGAGCCAGCCTTAGCAAAAGCAAGGCTCTAAGCAACTCAGTGAGACCCTGTCTCTACATTAACTACAAAATAGGGTTGGGGATGTGGCTCAGTGGTTGAGTGCCCCTGAGTTCAATCCCTGGTACTCAAAAATAAGACAAAAAGAAAAACAAAACAAGCAAATGAACAACAACAACAAAAAAACCCCAAAACCAAACCAAAACCATTCTCATGGGAACTAGTCTAGTCCCATGAATATACATAAATCCCTTCTAGGATAGAGCCATTGTGACCTAATTACCTTATTACCTTGCCCTAGACCTCACCTTTTTAAGGTCCCACCACCTCAACACTGTCACACTGTGGACCCAGTTTCTAGCACAGGTAACTGAGGGACGCACTCAAAACATATCCAAACCATACAGAAATGGTGAACACCCTTAGAACTTAGGAAGTTCCCAGAGATTCCAGACAGTACAACCAAACTGTTTGGGTGATTTATGCAGTGAGGATCCACCCCACCAACACAGTTTAGCTTTAGTAGTTACATATTTTAAAACATTCTAGGTATTCAGGAATTGAGTACCATTGTCTCAGCAGGTTTCACAAAGGAAGACTCAGGTAAATGAGGAGGTGAGAAAGGAACCATCCCATACAAGACTCACAGGAGGTCATGTTGGAGAGGAACCTTGGAGGCTTTCTACTTCAAATATTCATTTGATGTCTCAGTTTTTCCCACCAAATTGTTGTCTAGCCTATGGCTGAATACCATCTGTAGTCACTTAGCGCTTCTCCTGAGTTAACTGAGAGGTAGCTGCCGTTTGTGGGCATAGAAGTGTTTTGGAGGCCAGATGACTCAGAAGTTTGGTGGCGGGCACACAGACAAAAACAATTGGAAAATTTCAAACAGATTCTCCATGTTTGTAACAATATTTATTGAAGTTCTAGTAAACAATATTGACTATTTTACAGGCATCAGGTTAGCTGCTGGAGATAAAAAAAATATACATAAAACATAGAAATCACAACTTTGGTTGAGTTTATAATCTAGATACATGGCAGGCATATACATAATCATTGTAATATTATGTATAAATGGCAATAATAGAAGACTGAAAAAATAGGTTTAGAGAAACAGAGAAATAGACCATTCATTCTGTTGGAGCACGTTGGAAATTTGTTAAGAAAATATTGTTGTTAAGAAATGATTTCGTTAGTGCATTATGGTCACACATAATAGTGGGGTTCGTTTTTACATAATCAAACATGCATGGAATATAATTTGCTCCATTTCAGTCACCATTACTTCTTCTTTCCCTCTCTATAGTCCCCTTCCTCTACTTTACTGATCTTCCTTCTTTTGGTTTTTATTGTTTTTTAAATTGGTGCTTTGTAGATGTACATAAATGTGAAGTTTACATAGCACCATTTGGTCAATTCATTCTGCATTAACTCACTTTTCCCATTCACTCACTCTATCCCCTTCCTCAACTTCACTGATCTCCTTTCCATTGTTTTTTCTTTTTCTTTTTTGGTTCCAGGGATTGAACTCAGGGGCACTCAACCACTGAGCCACATCCCCAGCCCTATTTTGTCTCACTGAGTTGCTTAATGACTCACTCTTTCTGAGGCTGGCTTTGAACTTGCAATCCTCCTGCCTCAGCCTCCAGAGCTGTTGGGATTACAGGAATGTGCTACCATGTCTGGCCCTTCCATTTTCATGGCACCTACCTCACCCCTCCTTTGTTTTTGCTCTAGCTTCTGCATATCAGAGAAAACATTTGATCCTTGCTTTTCTGAGTCTGGCTTACTTCATTTAGCATGATGTTCTCTAGTTCCATCTGTTTACCAGCAAATGCTGAAGTTTCATTCTTCTTTTTGACTGAGTAAAACTCTATTGTATCTGTATAAATACACATATACATATACACCACATTTTATTTATCCATTCGTCTGTTGACGGGCACCTGGGCTGGCTTCATAACTTGGTTATTGTGAATTGTGTTGCTAAAAACATAGATATGGTGTATCACAATGGTATGAGGACTTTAGTTCTTGTGGGCAAATAGCAAGGAGTAGGGTAGTTGGATCATATGGTGGTTCCATTCTTAGTCTTTTGAGGACTGCTTTCTAAAGTGGTTGTGCTGATTTGTAGTCCCACCAACAATGTAAGGCTGTAGTTTTTCCCACATCTTCACCAGCATTTATTATTATTTATATTCTTGATGATTGCCATTCTAACTGCAGGGAAATGAAATCTCAATGTAGTTTTGATTTGCATTTCCCTGATTGCTAGAGATGTTGAACATTTTTTTTTTCATATATTTGTTGGTCATTTATATTTCTTCTTTCAAGAAATGTCTGTTTAGTTCTTTTGCCCTTTTATTTATTGGACTACTTGGGGTTTTTTTTGTGTGTTGTTTTTATTTCTTTTTATATTCTGGATATTGGTTCCTTGTTGGAGAAAGAACTGGCAAAATTTTTCTCCCATTCTGTAGGCCCTCTCATTGTGCCCTTAATTGTTTCTTTTGCTGTGCAAAAGCTTTTTAATTTGATGCCAACCCACTTATTAATTCTTGGTTTTATTTCTTGAGCTTTAGGGGTCTTGTGGAGGAAATTAGTTACTGCACAAATATGGTAGAGTGTTGACCCTATATTTTCTTCTAGCGGCTACAAAGTTTCTGATCCAATTCCTATCTTTGAACCACTTTGGTTTGACTTTTATGCAGTGTTTGAGAGATACAAATCTAGTTTCATTCTTCTACAAATGAATATTGACTGTATCTATCTGAGTTTATCCCTGTGTCTTCTTTTCTAATCCATTGACCATTTTGTCTGTTTTGATGCCAATACCCTGCTGTTTTCATTACTATAGCTCTGTACAATTTGAGATTAGGAACTGTGATGCCTCCATTATTGCTCTTCTGGTTTGGTGTTGCTTTGGCTATTCTTCTATTCTTCTTAATACATTTTTAGGACTGTTTTTTTTTTCTGGATCTGTGAAGAGTGTTATTGGCATTTTGATGGGGGTTGCATCAAATTTATATAATGCTTTTGGTAGTATGGCCATTTTGACAATATTACTTCTGCCTATCCATGAACATGGGAGGTCTTTCCATCTTCTAAGGTAAGAAAATGGTTTTTAAACCAGATTGTAAGATATTAGTATTTTCTGAATAAATGCATGGGCACACGAATTGTGTGCGTGTACTTGAAAGTGTACATGTGCTTCTAAGGGATCATAGCTGATGTCTAGTATATTTCAGTTCTGAGGTGGGCTACTTCTCTATCCCTCCTCCTTTGTTAAGTGAAGTTGGAAATATTACTTCTCATTTATGAACCTAAAATTGAAACAAGGGCACTTTTAGTGTTTTCCAATAAATAATACTGCTTTGCAAATTCTGCTTTAAAAATTCAATGTGTGGTGATAGAGATTTATGAACACAAATAAGGTTGATATACACATAAAATCATTCTTCACGTCATGGATTTATTTTCAGAATGTTTACAGCTTCTCTTTAGAGCAATTCAAATATAATTTGACATGAAATTTTTTCTTTTATCTTGCTTTTACATATACATCAATTTAAATGATAAGGATCATAAAAATAAATTTTGGAAGTAATTTCCTTATTATTCCTGTTTTTCCTTAAATAATTTGTGTTAGGAATGTATAGATCATAGAAGCAATGAGAAATATATTATATTTTTTTAAATCTTAAGGTATTCCTTCTGTATAACATCCATTCACCCTCCCAGGTCACTAATGAATCTATCTACTCTAAGCCAAGGCTTATTAATTTTCTTCCTATAATTTTCTTCCTATAGATGTAGTGACATTGAGCACAACTAAATAAAAAAAATCAGTCTCAAGAATTGAACAGTCTAAAGTATTTTCTAGTTTTTAAATTATTTTTAAAAATAAAATTTGGATATAACACTCTTTCTCTCTCTCTCTCTATCTATGTATATATAAAATATATCATATAATATATATACGAATACACCATAGTGAATCTCTACATCATGTACCACCACAAGACTGAGATCCTATTTAGAATAAATTATACTCCATGTAGGTATAATATGTAAAAATACACTCTGTTGTCATGTTATCTAAAAAGAACAAATACAAAATGAATTTAAAAAGTAAAATTTGGATTTTATACCTTTAGTGAATCATCAGGTAACTCAAGAGATTATTTCTTTGCAATAATTTTTATAAAGAAATTTGAATTTCACTGTTTTCCTGAAGTGAAATGAATGTTGCCCTCCAATATTTCAAATATCCATGAATTATCATTCAATACACTTGATGCTTGGACTCTTAAATATTTTGTAATTCATTTGATACATTTCACCATGCTTACCTAAGACAAACTTCTAAATATCTGAACACTTTTAAGAATGTCTTTAGCTTCTTGGACATCAACCTGGTACGAAACCGCAGTTTGTTGCAAATGGTGTAGATGAATTAGAAACAGATGGATTCTATTTCTATGAATAAATACAATTAAAGGGTTAAAATCTTGGAGAAAAAACTATACATGCTAAAACCAAATGGTTGAATACATAGTTGGGAGTTTGACTAACATTAGCTAGGTTGGGATTACTTTCCCCACCCACATCAAAGTGTCTTTTGGGCTACTCTTCACTGTGTATCTTTGTCTGGAAGATATTTATGACTAAGTTGGACTGCTCAATCAGAGTTAGACTATCTGCCGTTTCACAGGAAAGGATCCCTGCTGTCATTCCATCAAAGCTTAGACCTACAGGTATGGCAGCTAGTAATCATGTTACCATCCCCAGTTTCTGTTCCTGCTCTAAGTGTCCACTTGTTACAGCCAATACTTGTTCCCACTGTACCCCAGGAGCTGGCATTGTTGAGCCACACTCAGGGTTTGCTCATTTAGATGGGACCAATAAGCAGGATTCACAAATAGATCTGATATTTGATATCCAGAAGAGGGCAGTAGGACACAGAGATTAAAATCCATGCAACTAGACACTGTGACTAACAAAGGTTGCTAACAGCTATTCAGGGTTAGATCAAACCCATCCCTTCCCTTTGGCATACCACGGGCATCCTGGAGTAGTGAAGGGGGAAAAAAAAAAGAAAGAAAGAAAAGAAACGAATACTTGCTGAGCACCTATGATGTGTGAAGCACTAACCAGGTGTTTCTCACATGTGTAAATCATGGCAGTCCTGAGTTGTAGGTATTATATTATTCCCATTCACATTGATGAGAAAAACCAATGTTCAGAGGGTGGAAGCAACTTGCTTGAAATCACACAGCAAGTTGTAGAACCAAAATCAAAATCCAAATTTGATCCCAAAGGCTCTGCTCAACCATATCAGTAATCAGTTTGATGACTGACCCTTTCCCTTCTACACTCATTGATCTTGGGGAAATAACTTAACCATTCAGCACTTCAGTTTCTGAATCTGTAAAGAAAGACGAACAATATTCTCTGATTCTTTAGGAGTTAGTCTCTGGATCAATTTCTCCATCATCAGCTCTGTCCAAGACTTTATCTTTGGGTAATATTCTAAATCAGAATAAAAACCAGAGAAAATTAATTCTGGAAGGGACACAAGAGAGGTTGCCCAATACTTTCTTCTGAGATACACGATGCCTGGAGTGTTCAAATAATTTAAAATTTGAGAGGGACAGACACTAGAACTCAGGATTGACATTTTTTTTACCCAAGTTACTTTTTTTTTTTTTTTGTCCCTCTGAATCATTTTCTGGGGATACAGATGTACAGATGTTGATGATGCTATTGATGAGGGTGAGATTGACAATCAACGTGCCTGAGGAAATCATAGAGGGATTACTTCATTTTAGAAGGAATTCATTTTATTAGGAAGCCCCGTTTCCTTTGCTCTGTTCAACACAGAGACCAGAAAAGAAAAACATGATTTGTCTACCAAGTCCGACGGTTGACACGAAGGCAGGAAAGGTCAGGGTATGCACATTTAAGATATTCTTCAAAAGAGAAATGCTAAAATGCAGACTTCGATCAGTGCTAATCTTAGATTTATATGATTCTGTCCTTATCAGTCAATATAACTGACTTTCTCAAGGATCTGTAATGGAGAGGCTGACTCCTTCAAAGCAATGCAAGATACTTATTTAATGCCTCCTTGGAGAGATTTTTAGGTAACCAGCCATAGTTCATTCCATTTATTCTAACTTCTTCCTTCATGAATTTGGCATAATTTTTCTAGTCCTCAAAGTCTTACATTCATGAGGAATTGTATGAAAGAAAGAGAATAGAGTGAAATAAAGAAGGACAGGGAGGGAGGGAGAAATGTCTTAGTCTTCAGCTCCAAGGGGCTGAGATACCAAGGCACCTTGTTTCTGTGTTTGAAGAATCCCCCAGGTTCCCCTGGACTGTGGATTCATGGACCACAGTTAGGAAAGCTGATAATCAGGTGCATGGTTATAAATAGCTTTTTACTTTTAAATAGTAATACTTTTAAAAATATTTGCAATCAGAATGACTGATTTTACTAATTCATCCAAAGGTATCTTTTCTGTGTTAAAAATTATCTGAAAATGGAGATTTCTAATACTTTAAGTGATCAACCCCTTTGCTCACCTTGGGGCTTCCCCAGGTCCCATGCTTTCCTCTTATTCTGCAAGTCCTCTGGGATCTTCCTTCCCCTGAAAGTGCCAGAACTTCTCTGGGGTCTGGAGAAGGTGGCTCACCTGGTGAGCCATGGACACGTGTTCTGTGTGTGTACTCGCAGGGCCATTCTATGTCCTTGCTTCTGGACTCATTTCCTGAACATCTGCCTCATTCGTTCACAATTAGTCACAAGTCAAAGCCTGTTCCAGCTTTTTGTCATCACTGGCCAAATTTTGTGTTTTATTTGTGTCTTGTGGTTCAGTGCCTGACTCCATTCCAAGTATACCCAACCTGAACTCACACCCAGCACCCAGAACGGCGCCCAGAACACAGGGTTGTGATAGCACTTGTTAATCATCTCAAATGGTGCTCTGCACAGGACAAAACTTCAGATTTTGCTCTATCCATATGGAATGATTAGGAAAATAGATTTTGAGATGTGAAATATAAAGAAATAAGGAACAAAAAGTGGGTGGGATGGTAATGGTACCTGATCTCTCAGAGTGCAGAGTTTAGCATCTTAACAAACCTGACAGTACTCTCTGAGGGCTGAAATTGCCCCTGGATGGTGGCACAGGGTGGCTAAGACTGAGAGGTCTGGGAGATGATTGGCTCTGGAGAATGAAGCTTTCCCATTCTCCATCATCTATAGAACCTGTTGTCTTGGGACACTATTATTTCAGCATGATAGGTGTTTCATGCAAGTTGTAGTAATTTTGTCTCCTACAGCATTCCTGGAAGGAATGATAGGCTACACACACACACACACACACACACACACACACAATTTTTTTTTACTAAAAATACTGTGACCAATAAAGATGTTATAATTTGGGGTGTTAGAATAGCCAGGGAAAATAACAGATAATATAATTTGAGAGTGAAATGGTCTCAACAAACATTAAATGCTTGCATTTAATGATGAATGCTATGATAAAAAATTAGGGCTGTTGTTTCTTAAAGCATGGTCAGTCATATAAAAGGTTAACATGACCAGTAGTGTTTAATACAGATTATTGGTGTGTTGAGTTATGAGAAGAACAAAGGTCTGACTTTGCCATTTGTACAATAGGTCCAATGATGGATACTCAGAATATCTTGTATCTCATCACATCACTCTGTAACACCACTATCACTTTTATCATAAAAGAATTATGTTACTCCATATATGAAAAATGCATTCTTGAACCGCCGTGAATTAGTTTTTAATGTACTGTGACCTTGGATTGCCCTGGGATATTAATGCTAAATGATTACTTCTGAATGCTTTTTGAATAGCTGCATAGTGCAATTAAATGTGCCATCCATCATGGATGACAGAGCCAGACGCCTCTTCTGGTCAAGGAACCCAAAGAGGTCTTGAGAAGGATGTTGATTCCGCACTGCTGAGGAGGGCAGAGAAAGGAATCTCTTGTTAGTAGTGAAATAAGTATAGACTAAAGTATGTGATAACCTTTTCCTGGGGTTAGTCAATAGGAAATAAAATTTTGATTAATAACCATAAAGGAAGATGATTTTTTGATGACTGCCATTGGCAATGTCCCATTATATCTGCCAAATGCCCAAATGACTAATTGTCATTTCTGAGTGACAAGTTGCCAAATACCGTGTGTGTGTGTGTGTGTAGAGGGGTACATAAGAAAGAAAAGAATTTGGTTCATATTCTAGCCTCTTTTCTAGAATAGGCTTATGTTGAATTATGAATTGTCTCTGGGTGGGACCTCGTAAATCTTGCACTTAATCAAATATTTTTCATCAAATTGTTTGGAGTTGGAAAATTGTGACAGATGAGAGGGTGGCATGAAAAGCCAAGATGAAGTAGAGGGTCTTTTACCTATTGGCCAATGATTTAAGCTCAGCCTTCTTGGCTGGTAGCTGAAAGTGATTACTGACCTGCTGGTTGTGGACAGGTGGATAGAACCTAATTTTCTGCTGACTTCACAGTCTGCAGTAAAGCCCCCATTCCAGCAGAATTCATTGGAACTGTGCTTAGCTATCTTACAGACCGGTGACAAGAGCCACTCAGTGGAAAAGCTACTTCAAAATGGACCAATGCTCCAGCTGGTGTGTGAGTGACCTGAGGATTTAAATCTTCAAGTTATCCACTGGGAGAAATTTTAACTAAAACAGAACCATCTTAATATTTCTTCCACTGGTGACATTTGGGGGGGTAGGTGCAGGTACCAGGGATTGAACACAGGGCACACTTGACCACTGAGCTACATCCCCAGTCCTATTTTGTATTTTATTTAGAGATAGGGTCTTACTTAATTGCTCAGTGCCTTGCTTTTGCTGAGGTGGACTTTGAACTCTCGATCCTGACTCAGTCCCCTGAGCCACTGGGATTAAAGGCGGGCACCACAGCATTCAGTCAACTGGTGATATTTCTAAAAGAATCATTAAGAATTTTGGCTTGGTATTATGGAAAGGAACCATGGTTGTGCAAGTCAATACAACTTCAGAACTCAGCCTTAAGTGTACCAAGTGAACTAGGTCCAGTCTACTTGTAACCTCAAGTCAAATCTACTTGGGGGGCTAAATCAAAACTGAAGGTTCCCATGAGCCTCTCCCAGAGACCTCCTGGAGCTTTCCTGGGTCTTACTGAGCCCCAGATGGAAAACAGATTTATCTATAGGTCAAGATCCCCATTCCCAACCTCCCCTGACCCCTGCAGTTGTAGGCCTCTCTTGCTGTTTAAAGAATATAACCTTGCATTCTAAATGCTAATGTTTGAGAATAATGGCATAGCCTAGCTATACAAATACTTCTCCTCTCAAATGATCCTGATAAAAGCTACTTGGAAATATGTTTATACTCTTGTCTCAGTGGACTGACTTCCTGGATGAGCCTTCCAGAGCATTTCTTGTGGTACACACGTGCTGCTGCTATTCTAGAGCTCAGCATTCCAGTGATTTTTGTTTCTAGAAACTTGCATTTTGTAATTATTTATTATGTGTTTATCATGTGTCTCTCCATTACACTGCCAGTTCCATTTGATATACTCCGTGTATCAAATGCCTAGCACGGTTTGTACACATAATGGGTCCACAAGCAACATTTGTAGAATGACTGCATGAATAAACAAACACTTGTTAGAAACACACTTACATGCCTGTGTGAATGGAGAAAGTAGCCTTGGAAGGAGAAATGAGTGAATGTTTTTTAAAGTAATCAAATTATGAGTTTCAAACTTAATTACAAAAAAATACAATATGAATCAAAAAATTCAAAAGTTCTTTCATAAGGCAGAGCAGAATCAGGAAAGCTTCCAATACTTCCTTGCTGGCTTTGTAGCTCACTAGCTCTGAGCTAACTCTCTTCCTAAATGCCTTGAGAAGCACTATTTGCTCCAGATTACAGAGCAGTAAACAGACTCTCTCAGTTCAAACCCCATGATTTCTCATTGGCATTATGGCAAGAGCCTTTTAACCAAATTCACTAATTCAAGAGTGGCCAGCCTCTCTCAGACCCTTCCTTTTTGGCCAGATAAATCTTTCCCTAATGCCAAGCTCATCATGCTGTTCCACACTTCAAAAGCTTTCAGTAACAGCCAATTGCTGGTAGAATAAAACCTAAATTTCTTGCCATGGTTTTTGGCTTTGTTCTTGACCTTGCTCTTCTCTGTGGCTGCACCTCCTGTCTCACTCTGTCTGTCTAAACCCATGCAGATGTCCCACTCTATGTTTCTGCAAGACCTGCGTGGCTTTCTTCTTTCAGCATCAAATTCAGGTTCCACCTCATTCTGACCCCTTATCTCTACCTTTCCATCACCAGGCTCCTGCTGACCTCTCTCTTACCTGCTCCCTATACACTGTGGAAGCCCCTGTACCTCTGTGGTTGTGTGGCTTTGATCTGTGCTTTCACCAGACACCAAGCTCCTGAGGGCAGGACTCTTCTTCAGTGTCTGAGTTTCTGGTGCTGCTGTCACAGTGAGTGTGTGGATGCCCAGCAAGTAGTTGGCTGACTCACTACATTAGCCTGTCAGCACTTTACCTGGTACTTGACAATCAATCTTTGGAATTCATAGAACTGAGGATTTCACTTGGGTGCAAGGGAGAGAATGAGGTCAGCTGATTAGTTAATTGTCAGGTCTCTGTTGTACTCCATGCTATATCAAAACAAGACAAAAAAGCTGTTGAATCCCAGTGGCTCAGGAGACTGAGATAGGATGATCACAAGTTCAAAGCCAGCCTCAGCTACTTAGCGAGGCCTTGTCTCAATATTAAATATAAGTAAGGCTGGGGATGTGTCTCTGTGATTAAACACTCCTGGGTTCAATCCCAGGTAAAAACAAACAAATAAACAAATAAATTAAATGAAGAGTATGTGTTTTGACTGGTGTGATTAAGTCAAAAAATTTCCTTCTCTTTCAAAATCCATTTCTCTAAAAACCTGACCTTGTCTTACTGTCATGCACACTCTCATCTTAGCTTGCTGTATCAGTCAGCTTGTTACCCTGTAGTAACAAGCACCCTTACTCCCTTAGAGGCTCACAAGAACAAAGGTTTACTTCTCACTTCTGTTGCATGTGTGTCCTAAGTTGGCCATGATTCTGATCCTTTTCACGGGGTGGACGGCAGCCCCCCTTTCTCTCTGGGATATCGCTGGGCTCACAGCAGAGGAAAAAGAGAAATCACAGCAAAACACACATCTGGCTTTAATGCTTCTGCCTACAAGCGTTGCTTCTGCCTATGTTTCATCAGCAAAACAAGACTGAAGTGTAGCTGTGGTATACCTCCATGGGAGGAAGGAAAGCGGATAGTATGAACAATCATATAGTTTATCACACTCCCCTACTGGATTATCAACTCTTGGAGGGCAGGAGGTTTTGTGTCCTCTGACTCAAAAGCCTGGGTCCTTGCCAAAGAACACTGTTTACTTTTGAAATAAATAACAGAGGTGATATACTTCAGAAATAACAGATGTTTTTAGAATACTGCTCTGTTTACTTGTTTCTTATGTTTCAGATGTGTGACACTCATCATTTAAAAGTGCTTATTTTTTTCCGATAGGATATTTAATGCCTGATGTCAATTTGAATAGATTAATTGATTGCTTATAAGAATTCTACGTCATCTGTATTCATATGTCCTATTTTTCCCAACTAGTCTGCAACCAGAGGGGTTTCCTCCAGGAGGAAATGAATGTTCAGGAAGTGTTGTTGACTATATTGTTTGGCCAGTGGTTGGCACTAGTCCTCATGATTTCCTCTATAACAAATCCCAAAGCCTAGGTTCTGTATGACTTGTCAACAAACCACCTTTCTACCATTACTTTCAGTTTCTTGAGCTGACCTCACTCCAGCCGTGTGGATGGCTTTCTCTATGATGTATGTTCCATGCTTTCCAACCTGCCTTGGTCTGTTTGAGCTGCTATCATAAAAATACCATAGACTGAGTGGCTTGAACAACAGATGAATTTATCTCATAGTTCTGGAGATTGGGAAGTCCAAAACCAAGGGACCAGCAGATTGAGTGACTGGTAAGGGCCCATTTCTTGGTTCAGAGGATATCTTCTTGCTGAGTTCTTACATGGGGATGAAGAGTGACAGAACTTTCTAGTGTCCCTTTTATAGGACACTAATGCTATTTGTGAGGGCTTCATCCTTATGACCTTATCACTTCCCAAAGGCTTCATGTCCAACTATCATCACTTTGAGGGATAGAATTCATTGTATGAACTTTAGTGGGGGCAGGGGGAACAGACATTTTCATGGTACCACCTTTGTGTCTTTCTTCTGGTTGTGCCCCTCCCTGCAATGATCCATTGCCCATACCCATATGTTCTGCTCCTTCCCAGTCCTTAGAACGTGTCTCACAAAGTCCCTGGCATATCACCTAGGGATATAACCCATATCTACATTTCACACTCTTTACATTTTTCTTTTTTTTATTAGCTACACATGACAGTACAATGATCTTGACATATCATACATTTGAACCAAATGTAGTATAATATCTCATTTTTCCAAGTGTACAGGTTGCAGAATTACAGGTTATACAGTCACGTATATACATACAGCAATAATAATGTCTATTTTATTCTGCTGCCCTTCCTATCCCCCCTTACCCTCCCTTCCCCTCCCATTAGATAATCTTCTGTCTCAAAACAGGAGAAATATAGATTTTATCACATCTGTAAAGTCCCTTTGCCATGTAATGTGATTTTCACAGATTCCTGGGATTGGGATGTGGACATTATTGGATGTCCAGATTCAGCCTCCCATTTCATGTCTTTCAAAAGCTACTCACTAGCCAGACTATAATATTGACTTTTTAATAAAGAAATAAAAAATTACTGGCTTTTCCAGAAAATAAAAATAAGATATTTCAAAAGGCTTATATACTGAGGATTGGGGAATGAGGTAGTAACTTTCTCTTTACAGAGTTCATTTGCTTTTTCTTGTTGAGCAAGTGAAGATCACAGGCTTTATAATGTTAGAAATGAATTTGAACTAAGGGTCCACCATGAAACTACTACTCAAGTTGGGTGAATTTCTTATCCTCTGAATCTCAACTGTCTCATTTTTGAAGAGAGGGTAATAATGATTGTCTTATAGGATATATCTGATAAGTTAAGCAAATTGATTTATCCCCTTGGTAATCATTACCTAATATAGCTATGTATTTTCACTAAATATATTACTAAATAGGATTTACTAGATATATTATTAGATAGGATTTCTCTTCTTTACCTTTCTATCCCACCTGGTGACATCACACAGAGTAGGCTATACATAGACACCTGCTGCATGAATGAATGTATGGAATGAGGCTGGAAAGATAAGGTCCACCTTGCACAGTGAAATCAGTGATGCTAGACGGAGACTTGCTTCTTTTCCTGAGGCTGATTGCCAAGATGTTTAAGAACTAAGGTCTAGTGTGGCTATCCCAGATCCAGCTATAGGGGTGGGAAGAAAGATGGAAATAGTTACAAAAACTCTTGAATAATCCGCTTGTTGGAGGATCAAAACATATTTGCAATAGGAAAGTACCATCCAGTGATCCCAAATAAGATGGTTGTATGTATCATACCAATATTTTATCGAAAGTGTCTTATTCTTTTCTTTCTTAGATTATTGCAGGCTGGATAAAAAAATTATTTCAAAAACTGGGTCCAAAATTTGCATTATAAATCCTTGACTTCCTGCAAACATTAATTGAATGCCACGTAGTAACTCTGGAGCACTCATTTACCAGGTCAAGAGAATGCCATTTGGAAAAATTACTGAACTCTGGTAATATGTTAATGTTTTCAAATAAATGCAATCTCTCTTTTTATAAGTCATAAATAAAATCACAGTTCATTTTCAAGCATTACATTAATTTAATAATCCAAATGTGATGCTTTTAAATTAACATAAATATTACTCCTTTCTTAAATTGTCAATGCTGTCAAATTCTAGGATTACTGTCCCCCAACAGCATGGGAACATGGGAACATGGGGACAGCATGGGAAGTGCCTGAACCATGGGAAAAGTGGAATCCAGACCCTGATTAGGGTAGAAGCCTCAACCCAAAGTCTGAAGCCAAAGCAAACTTGGCCCCTTAGTTGAGTCTCCAAATGGAGATAACTTTATCATGTCAAAAATTTTATTGAGTAAGAGTATTTCTCTATGCCTTGTGTATAGTCTCTTGTTGCCCCTGTATCATATTGCCACAAATTTAGTGGCTTAAATTAACATAACTCTATTCCATACAGTTTGGGAGAGAGAGGTATGAAGGGAGTCTTCTGGGGTTAAACTAAAATGCTATCAGGTCTGGGTTCCTCTTGGAAGCTCCAGAGGAGAACCTCTTCCACTTCTAGAGGCTCCTGAAAAATTTTCTGGTTCCTGAATACAACACTCCAATCTATGCTTCTGTGGTTACATGGCTTTCTCCGCCACTGCAGTCAAAACCCTTTCTACCTCCTTCTCATATGGACATTTGTGATAATATTTGGGCTTTGCCTGGATGATCCAGAATAATCTCCTTTTCTCAAAACCTGTACATTTTACCACTTCTGCAAAGTCCCTTCGCTGTCTAATGTGACATTCACTGAATCCAGGGTTTGGGACATGGGTACTACTGAGTGCCATTATTCAGCTTACCACATCTTGTCTTTCCAAAGCTCTTCTTTATTCAGACTATCATATTGATTGCTTAAAAGCAAATAATAAATGAGTTTCCCAGAAAGAAATTTTCAAAAGACTGTGGAATGGAAGACAAAGTGGGAAGTTTCTGATTTTGCCTCTAAATTGTAGCCTATATAGTTTATTTATCACCAATGCCTATTGTCCCTGCCATTGTGTATACTTGTGTTTGCTTCTTCTGTATCTAAATCCAAATGGCATATGTCTACCAATATAATTTTGGGGTAGGTGAACTGTCCCAGGACTCACTTCATCTTTAAAAAAAAAATGGATCCATTGGCACCTAATGGATTAATCAAGTATGATTCTTTTACCATAATATCCATCATCACAATGTGATCTCATGGTATCAGGGTCACACTGTAAACCTAGCAAATTAGTGTTCAAAGTAGAATTGATTCTCAGTGTGCTTGAAATTAGAAATGGAAAAATTCATCTCCACCTTCCCCAATTACTGTATCTTTTCTTATGACTCTGGATAGAGAATGGTTTAAAACTTAATTCTGATGGTCCTTAATTTTATGAGTTACACTAAAGCCCCTGAGAGTCATTGAATTTTATGGAGTTCAATGCTAATATCCAAATGCATTCCCTCTGAAATATATTTTTGCCTTCTATTATAGTGCTCGCACTTCCATTTTAACACATATTTTCTTAGTGCTTATGGTAATTTCAGTGCTTATCTTGAAAATTGGCGTATCATTGTTATTGTTATTATTATTGTTATTATTATTATTTTGAATTGACCAAGTTGAATGCCTCATTCTCCAGGGATTGATGTCAGAATTATATAATACAAGAACAATGGGTGAATGTTGTTCATTTTAAATGTGAAATTATAAATCAATTACAGTGGTGGCTAAAACCCGTTCATGACATGCCACAATTTACTTCCAATGACATTTAAACCTATCTCACATGCTGAACAATCTGTAATAAATTATGATTTTTTTTTTGCTTCTGAAATGAAGCTATAATTATGACAGTTGAATTCTTGTTCTGGGAAATAAGGTGGCATTTAATTCCTTGAGAACAAATGACACTCACAAAAGAACAGTTAATTATTCTCAGCTGCAAAGGAAGGGAGGAGGGGAGAGAAAAATTATGAAAAAGAACATGGTAGCACTTTATGTGAAGTATCTATTAACTAATCCTTAACTAAGGCTGAACTACAATTGAACTTCTGGGGTTGTCCTGAGCCCCGGGTAACATCTTTTATAATTTCAGTTCTCAATAAAATCCAAACTAGGAGGAATTAGTAACCGGAAACATTCTCTATTCTTTGCATTTGATAACGCAAACGTTCTCACAACCAGCTTTTGGTTCCAAGAAAACAGATTGACACTCTAACCCAGTTGAATCAGACCCAGGAGGGTATCATAGTGTTAGTTTTCCATGACTGCCGTCCTAATTCGGGTCTCTAACTGCCACAGTCATCGGATCCATATTGCAAATAAAGGCAAGGAAAACAGTGTGCCCCCGGAATTTGTTGTTGTTGTTTGTTTCTGCTTTAAACAGCAGCGATGCTTCCATTGGCTTTTCTGTGATAGCCCTTTCCTGTTCATTCTGGCAAGAAGCCCTGATGCAATAGAATATGCCAGCAAACAGTAGGCCACTCCTCAGAGCCAGCCCTGACACCATCAGCTGCATGTTAGCAGCCTGCTATTAGAGACGCCTCTTTCTTTGACTTCCCTTTCTTCCTTGGGAGGAACAGATACTCTAGAGAAGGGCCCTGCTGAGTGGAATTCCCCATTTTGACTGCAATTAGGGATTGTGACTTGATTGATTTGGGGGCTCTCTGAAATGTAGCAGGATCAACACAGTTGCGCACAAAACAAGGCATAATCCACTGGGTTAAATTAACGTTAAATCAGAGATGATTGGATTAATTGCTATTACATTTTATCTTCTGTGCACATGTGCTGTTGGCAGGCTTTCAGAGCCTTTTTAAAATTAGCTTAGAACTGGATGGAAATGGTACAGGTGCAAATGATTTGTGCACTGGGTCTTTCGAGTACGCAGAGGGCTCATAAGAAGGTGCATTTTTTTGGTCCAAATCGTATTTTGGATGTGATTTACAAAAAAACTGCACCGAGAGTAAACTTGGCATCAAACTGTATAGAAGCTTTCGATGTGTTAAATGGCAAAAGGACTCTGTTGGCTAGAAGATGATTTGGAAAATGGATCTCCTTTAAATTGGTGGCCTTGGCACTGTCCCCCTGTTCAGTTTGCTTCCCTGACATGATTTTCTGCCCCCGTGAGAGTCTTTAGGGTCCTGGACACGGATGCAGCAGAACGCTTAGCGTGGCATCGAATCCCCAAGCATATCCTTCCAAAGCTGCACCCCTTCCACCGATTCTAAAGGTAAACTCTTCATATGATCATCGTTAACAGGATCAATCTGTTTAAAGGAAATCATGTGAATTATGGGATTGAATCCTCCGTGGAGTGATCCGATCAGGGACACAAAGCAAAGATAATCAAAGGCTGATTTCTTTTTTTATGTTCTCATTTCCTCACTAGCCAGTGGCTCAGGCCCTCTGTGGGGCTGGCTGTGCACAAACCTCTCAAGGCTCCGGGACACCTGGCGATGTTTCTGTGCTTCAGGAAGCTGGGGAATCAGCAGCACCTGATTTATAGTGTACACACACTATGAATAGGTGTCATGGAGGAGACAAAGACTTCATTCTGGTGATGATCATTGGATCAATACACATAAACTGGTAAGAATATAGTGATTTCTTCTCTGTGGCCCTTTAAACTCTGCCTTCAATATCAGGCTCAGGAAAGCAGGCCCTGAATATCATTAGCATTCTCCCTCCTGGGCAGTCTCCCTTCTGCAGGTCCTAGGTAGTTTTTGAACTTTAGTCTCCTCCAGCTTCCTCATCCCTGCTGCCCGCTCTGTTTAAGCAACCTTATGCACTCTGGCTCTCAGTTTGGGGGCCTGTCCCTGCTCACCTTTTGGCTTCTGGCTGACCTTGTTAACCCTCATGGGCACTTGTTTCCCAGCCCCTGCCCCAAGCCTTTTGCCCTATCCAAAGTTCATCATGTCAGCTGCCCAAAGAAAGCCCATTCTGATTCAAATGCTTGATCACAATAAACAAATTGGGAACTGGCCTCACAAAACCATTTCAACTTTTTTTTAAATGTATTACTTTTGTATTTATTAAGTTGAAAAGGCAACATGTATGATTAGGCTCCCCTGAGTCCAGCAAGTCCAGGAAGACAAGCTGCCTTCCCATCCATGTTCCAGTTTCCCTCTTCAGAGACAGTCATTGCTACCAGGGTTTATTTTTCACCTGGCCTTTCAGAAACAGAATAGGCATAAATAAAACACACACATATCTTTCTACTTATCCTTATTTTTAATTTTTTAAAAAATTTATTTATTTGTTCTAATTTGTAATACGTGACAGCAGAATGCATTTCAATTCATAGTCCACATATGGAGCACAATTTTTAATTTCTCTGGTTGTACACAAAGTAGAGTCACAGTGTTCATGTCTTCAAACATGTACCTAGGGTAATGATGTCCATCTCATTCTGCCATCTTTCCTACCTCCAAATTCCCTCCCTTCTTCTCCCTCCCCTTTGTCCTATCCAAAGTTCCCCCATTCCTCCCATGTTTCCTGCCACCCCTCTTATGGATCAGCATTCACTTATCAGAGAAAACATTTGGCCTTTGGTTTGGGGGATTGGCTTACTTCACTTAGCATGATATCCTCCAATTCCATCCATTTACTTGCAAGTGCCATGGTTTTATTCTCTTTTAATGCTGAATAATATTCCATTGTGTAAATATACTGCAGTTTCTTTATCCATTCATCTATTGAAGGGCATCTAGGTTGGTTCCACAATTTAGCTATTGTGAATTGTTCTACTATAAACATTGAGGTGGCTGTGTCCCTGTAGTATAGATTGAGGAGTGGGATAGCTGGGTCAAATGGTGGCTCCATTCCAGGTTTTCTGAGGAATCTCCATACTCCTTCCCAGATTGGTTGTATCAATTTGCAATCCCACCAGCAATGTAAGAGTGTGCCTTTTCCCCCACATCCTTCACAAAACTTATTATTGCTTATATTCTTAATAACTGCCATTGTGACTGGGATGAGATGAAATCTTAGAGTAGTTTTTCTACTTATTTTTAAACACAAATGAAATGATAACATTCTCTGCACACTATTCTACAACTCATCTGATTGCTTGCATATATATATATATATATATATATATATATATATATATATATATATATATATATTGGTGATTCTCTAATATTGGGGTGCATAAAGATTCCTTGTTTTAAGTTTCCATAGAATTTTTGGGTGTTCAATAATTCATGTTGCTATCTCAAATAATGCTCAAACCTGATTTTTAATGAGCTTGAATCTAATTTTTAATAAGCTTGAACCTATTTTTTAATAAGCTTGAAGCTAATTTTTTAATATATTTACACATTAATTATATATAAAGAATGAAATCCCTAGAAATAAAGTTTCTGGTTTAAGGATATTATTTTAAAAATTTAGCTTCTTTTTATATCAAGTAAACACATGTAAGAAAGACACAAAGCATACTATGTTTTAATGACCCACCACAAAGGGACACCTGTGTCACCATGGCTCAGTGGAGAGTCTGTTGCCAACAACATCTCACAGGATCCTTTCCTGAGCTTTTCCAAATTTCACCTGCTTCTCTCCTTTACTCCTTAACTTTGATATCATCATTTTATTTTTTTTTTAACTTTTATAATTGATTTACATGGTGCATGACTTTTGTGTTTTGACTTCTTTTTAAAAAATTTACTCTAATGAGTTATACAAGACAGTAGAATGCACTTTGACACATCATACATAAAGGGACTGTAAGTTCTTATTCTTCTGGTTGTAAGTGATGGAGAACCACACTGGTAGTATAATCATATATGTACATAGGATAATATCTGCTGCATTCCACTATCCTTCATATCCCACACCTCCACACTTCCCCTCACTCCTCTGTCTAATCCAAAGTACTTCTATTCTTCCTTAGCCCCCACCCCATACTATGAATTACCACCCATGTATCAGAGAGATCATTTAGTCTTTGGTTTCATGGGATTAGCCTATTTCACTTACCATGATATTCTCCAGCTCCATCTCCAAATGCCATGATTTCATTCTTCCTTAAGGCTGAGTAATATTCCATTGTGTATATATACCATATTTTATTTATCCATTTACCTAGATTGGTTCCATAGTTTAGCTATTATGAAATGAGCTGCTAACTGATGTGGCTGTAAAATGATGATTTTAAGTCCTTTGGGTATAACTCAAGGAGTGGAATAACTGGGTCAAATGGTGGTTCCATTCCAAGTTTTCTGAGGAATCCTCATACTGCTTTCCAGAGCGGTTGCATCAGTTTGCAATCCCACCAGCAATGTAGGAGTGAACCTTTTCCCCCACATCCTCATCAGCATTTATTGGTGCTTGTATTCCAGTCAGAATTGCCATTCTGACTGGAGTGAGAAGAAATCTCAGTATAGTTTTAATTTGCATTTCTCTAATTGCTAGTGATGTTGAACATTTTTTCATATATTTGTTGATTGATTGTATTTGTGTGTGTGTGTGTGTGTGTGAAGTGTCTATTCAGTTCCTTAGCCCATTTATTGATAGGGTTATTTGTGGGGTTTTTTGGCATTAAGTTTTGTGTGTTCTTTATATATACTGTTTGGCTTCTTCTTCCCAGCTGTGTTTGTGAGGGTTGAAAATACTGTTGCATGAAACTGTAGTTGGGCCATTTTCAGTGGTGTATATTATTCCATTGAATAAAAGTACCGCAATTCATTCATCCAGTGCTGCTGAGCATTTGAGTTATTCACAAATATTTTGAATAATGTTGCTATGCACACATTCCTATTGGGTATATACCCAAGGAGTGAAATTATTGGATCATAATTCTATGCATGTTCAATTTTAATATGTAATTTATATTTTTACCATGCATAAGAATTCCTTTTGCTTTGCATTCACATAAATTGTTGGTAATATCACTCAATTTTTGGTCTCATTTTGGTATTATGGTAATTGCCTATTAGCAGATTATTGCAGTTTTAATTCAGATTTTCCTGGTTACTGAAGAAGTTGAATGTATTTCTTTATTTAGATATCCTCCTTGTGAGATGCCTGTTGAGGCCTTTTGCCCTGTTTTTGTAAGAACTGAAAGAACTATAAGTGTTTTATGTATCCTGTTGGTTTTATAGGTATCACAATAATTTTAATTCCAATATATCATTTGCACTTTCACATTATTAATTATTATTATTATTATTTATTTTTATTTTTATTTTTTTAGTGAGGCAGGATCTCCCAGGCTGGTCTCAAACTCATGGGCTCTAGAGATCTTCCCTCCTTAGCCTCCTGAATGCTGGCATTGCAGGCAGGTACCATACCTCTTAGCTCCTCTCACATTCTTAATCTTAATTTTAGGAAAAAGTTGAGTAGGCTTTGTCAATTTCTTCATCAATAAATGTTGGGGGCTTTAATGTGGTTTCTGTGAATCTTTAGAAAGTCTGAGGGAGAACTGACAATTGTAACCCGAGTTTTGCAATTTATGTGATTGATTCATAATTTTTCTTTCTTAGAATGATTTTGTCAGGTTTTGGCCTCAAGATTACATAATTTCATAAAAAATGTATATATATACACACATACACATACATTCTCTGAAGAGTTTGTGTAGAATTGTATCTACTATTTCATCAGTAACTGGATTTGAAGTTTTCTTGGCAGAAAGTTTTTTATTTACAAATTTCATTATAGGACTATTCTAGTCTTTCTATTTCTACTTAGCATTTTCTTAAGGATTTGTGCTTTTTGTTACATTTTCAACAATATCTTGATATCTTTTTTCACAACATCTTCTTATAATCTTTTTAGTGTGTTGTGATATTCTGCATTTCATACTTAATATTAGTTAATTATGCTTTCTCTTTTGATCCATCTCATGGGAGGATTATCAAATTTATTGATTTTTGCAATGAAGCACATTTTGGGCTTGTCAGACTCTCCATGGCTTCTATTTTATTAATTTCTATTCTTATATTTCTATTTCCTTTTTTTTACTTCACTTAGGTCTATTTTGCTGCTGTATTTCCAACTTTGTGAAGTGGGCACTTAGCTAATCAATTTTCCATGTTTCTTCTTTTATAATGGATACTGTACGTTTCCCCTCTCAGAAAAGGACTAGCCACATCCTACAGAATTTTGACTATGGTCAGTCAATCAAAATAAAAATTGTATATATTAATTTGTATAGATAGAAAGACTTTCTAGTTATCTCTTTTGTTAGTGACTTTATGCTTAATATTACCATGGTCAGAGAGCATATTTTGATGACTTAAATCCTTTGAAATCTGTTGAGCTTTTCTTGATGGCTCAGTATATGGTTGATTTTTGTGGATACTCAGTGTCTGCTTGAAAGGAATGTGCCTTCTGTAGTTGTTGGGTACTGTTTGCCACAAGTCAATTAGCTTAAGTCTATTAATCATGCTGTTCATCTCTTCCAACTGTTAACTGATCTTTTCTGTACTTCTGTCATATATGAGGAGAGTTTGTTTATGTCTTTCACTATGATTGGTTTTTCTATTTCTCCTTGCAGTTCTGTCAGTGTTTGCTGTGTGTATTTTAGGGACATGGTATTGAGTAAGTGCACATTAAAAATGAATTACAGTAGACCGACCCTTCTAATGAAATGTCTTGTCTCTGGTTTGGCTCTTTGGCTAACTGGTTAATAATGTGCTTTGTCTCTGATTATGCTTTGTGTCCACCTTGCCTGATATTGGTATAGCATGTGGGGACGTTAATGTTGGTTTGCTGTACCTTTTTCCATCCTTTTATTTTCAACTTTTTGTTTCCTTATTATGAGATGTGTTATTTATAACCGACAAGCAGTACGTTTTAAAAGTTGAATCTATCATCTTTGTCTTTTAATAGGAGCATATTCATATTTCCTGGGTATAGTTATGGGTTGAAATCTCCCATTTTATATTTGTTTTCAGTTTACCTAATCTGCTTTATATTCCTCTATTTTTTCTTTCTTATCCACTTCTTTGGTTGGTTATTTCTTTCTTTTTTTTTTTTTTTGAGAGAGAGAGAGAGAATTTTTTTAATATTTATTTTTTAGTTTTCAGCGGGCACAACATCTTTGTTTGTATGTGGTTCTGAGGATCAAACCTGGGCTGCACGCATGCCAGGCGAGCATACTACCGCTTGAGCCACATCCCCAGCCCAAGGTTGATTATTTCTTAATACCTTGTCTTTCCCTGTCCTCCCTCATTGTCAGTTTTGTGTAATGACTGACATGTTCCCAGGCCAGGCAGGAGGCCCATGTGGTTTGAGTTAGGTGAGTTTGGGAGACTGGTAGTCGATGATGTCAGAAGGACCACAAGGTTTTACAATGCAGTGGCAAGGTGTGAGCACAGTAATGTCACCAGAACCTTGTAAAAGTATTTGGCATATTATTATATCATAAAACCCAATTTAAGAGAAGTTATGGTAGTTGAATGTGAAATGCAACTTTTTTCCTTTTTGCTTACATTTTTAGAGGGTTTAAGAAAGGCCAAGCACTGTATTAAGCATCTTACGTGCAAGATTTTATCTGTTAGTCAATACTTAAGAATATGGTAAGTTTTACACAGGTGAATTAATTTACCCAAATCCACAGCTTGTAAGTAACAAAGCTATCTGTCAGGTCCAATATGGTTTCACAACCACAATTCCATATTTCTTTAACTCTCCTTATTATCGAATGACAGAAAATTCACCAATTCATCTGGAGAGATCTAGCTCCGAACTCTGTGGATTGGCTAGTTTAATTCCTCTTTTTTCATTAACACATGGTGCCAGAAAAAGATTTCAAGACACCTTGTTTGTTTACCCTGTGAATCATTAATTGTTCTGTTTTACTTCAAATAGGCGATATGCCTAATTCTGAGCCATTGCTTTAGAAATATCTATAGCAAGACCACAAGCTGTTGAAGGACATCATGGATGGACTGATACAAATTACTGAAAAAAAAAAAAAAAGAAAAAAGAAAACACATATGAATTATTTTAATCTAATACAAAATCTTTTGTCTATATCAGAGCAACTCTTATGCTGCTTTTTCATTTATATAAGATAAAATAATTAAATGGGTAGTCTCTGCAAGAAAAAATTATATTTAAAGTAATCCAATGTTATACTTGTAATGTCACAAGTAAATAGCATCCATTTTCTTTGGTTTATCACCTTTATATTCATGCTGATTAATACTTCTCAGAAGGAGGGATGTTAGCTAACCCAATTCCTGTAGAACAATCAGGAGGTTAGGTAATTCATTTTATTTTGTACACAATTTGGCTAGAAAGCTGAAGATTTATTGATGCAATGTAAAATATTAGCTGGCAGGTAAAAATAAGCCTGTTAATGAATGTGATTAGAACAGCAGCTGGAATGAATTGCAGTGTTTGCAACATCAATGGAATTAATAGACCTTAAAATATTCAGGGAATCAATTAAAAGACTTCTTCAGTATTCAAAAAAATGTGTGTTCATGTGCTTAATTTTAAAATGAGCACCGGGAGAAGAAATGGCCAAACCTTCTGTTGGAAAAGCGTTTAAAGATTCCAAGGGCGTCTGGCTGTTTCCGGGCCCAGCCAACTACAGCAGGAAACCCTGGTGCGCTGAACGGCAGGCAGGCATCTTGGATCACAGGCTGCAGACGGCTTCCAGGAATTAAACAAGAGGAACACAGAGCAATTGCAATGGGTGTCCTGGCCACACGCCCCCAAGGATCACAACCTCGTTAACCTTAAGGGAGATCACAGCTACCCACCAGGATGAAAGAATTAAAAAAAAAAAAAGGTGATCATTTCCAAAGTGTGTTCTTCTCTAATGGTCACCCCAAAGACCTTGAAAAGTTTCAAGCCTGAAGTTTTGAGCTGAATCGTCTAGTATAAAAAGTCCTTGGGAGGAATTAATTGGACAGCATAATGTATAAGCTACAGAACATAGATGTTATCTGGCAGTCCCAAAACTAGATTAATTAACCTCCACTCCCCCCACTAACAAACAAATTAAACAGTCTTTATAAAGCCAGGCCTTTGTGCTTTCACCTCTAGAAAAGAGCCCAGAGAAGCATCTATTGTCTTCATAATTGTTCTCTATGCAAAAATTGAAGTTTTCTCTCCTAATCAATTGAAAATAGAAGCATGAAATAATAAAGCTGCAGAGATTATTTAGTGGATGCTGTGCTTCTCTAGAACACCTGTTTTATTTTATCTTATTTTATTTTTGGGTACCAGGGATTGAAATCAGGGGTAGTTGACCTATGAGCCACATCTCCAGCACTATTATGTATTTTATTTAGAGACAGGGTCTCACTGAGTTGCTTAGGGCCTTGCTTTGACTGACACTGGCTTTGAACATGTGATCTTCCTGCCTCAGCCTCCCAAGCCACTGGGATTACAGGCAGGCACCACCACATCCGGCTTAAACACCTGTTTTAATTTGGGGAATAGTTTATGTCCTATTTCATGTCTAAGTCCAAAGGAGCATGCTTGTTCCCAGGTTAACCGTATCCTGTACAATCTTGTCACTTTCTTCTCATCCTATCAATAGGAAGCCAGGCAGGGTCAGAGATCCTGCAGTCAAAACTATAGGTTTTTGTGAAAAAGATTTCTGAACCTGTAAGATTTCCTACAGGTTTTGTATTGTCCATAGTGTCACTCCTAAATCCATACAGGCAGGTCCTGCCTCGATCCCATACCATTCATGGACATTTTCTGGCTGCTCTTCCTGGGAACATGAGCCAATGGGATTGGCCCAGGGATGTGACCACCCAGTATGTGGACTCTTCTTCTAGACCATGATCTGGGGACCTTGGACCTTCAAATTACTGTTTACAAGCTGGTTTTCAAAGACCCAGTTTGTCTTTGTGAGAGTGGATTGTGGTGCCATGATTTGCATAACCATAGATCTAAGGGGTGGCTATTTATGGAGAAAGTAAGCAAGGCATGAATAGAAGCTTAATCATGTGGGATGGGTTCCTATGAACAAATACCCAGGCCCCTCGGGGGGCCAAATGATGGGGTAGGTGACCTGGAGGTGGGGAACACAAGCTGGTCAAACAGTTCAGGAGTTTCTGTTTGTACTCCGGCATATGAATTATTTTAAGTAATAGGACTTACTGGTCCTGCCATCCTGCTACAACCAACCCTTGCCACAGCTGTAACAGATGTGCAGTCTGAGTCTTGGCTTCCTAGCAGGGCACTAAAGATACAATTTTCGTGCTTGCCAATTTTCTCTGTTTTCTTCAGGAATTGAAATATCCACGTAATGTTTTATTGCCAAGATTATCAGAAGCAACAAGGGGAAATACTACCATTTATCCTACCTTAGTTCTAGACTCAGAAACTTGTTTTCTGTTTTAGCATCTCCCACTGCTCCTCCTCTTTGGATATTTCTTCTCTGGCAGTGTTGTCTCACCAGGCTACAGGCACCTTACTGACTTCCATCCTTCCACTGGCTCTTGTTGTTTTACTTGGTCTAATCCACTAGTGCATGCAGTGATGCACACAGTTCAGATGGGAGGAGAGTGTAGTGGCATCCTACTGGGCATTTGTGTGTTTGCAGGTAGCAGAGGGAAGGGGAGGGGAGGGAAAGGCACAGTACAAACTCTGCTGTGGATGCCATGAAACCACAGAACCTAGAGGTTGATCTTCTGGGGTTTATGATATCAGTCATTTAATCACTTGAAGACCCATAAAAAGAAAAGAAAAGGCAAATTATTGTCATTAAAAAGAGCCATTTTTTTTTTTCCAGACAAAAGCTGAAGAGTAGACATCATAGTCAACAGCCCATTTCTTCATCTGGAAGAAGGAAGGATGGACAGGTAGAAGGAATATTCTACCCAGATATTCAGGAAATAAGTTCAAGACCTAGAAAGTATATGCATTTAAATGGTGAAAACATTACATTAAACTGTCTTGGCTAGGAAAACTAATTTCTGTCTCTCATCACCAACTTCTTGGATAACCTTGAGCAGTTTACCTACCTACTCTCACCTTCAGGTTCCTTGTTTGTAAACTCAGGATAATATCTTCCCTGAAACCTCATAGGGTGGAATAGGCTAGATATACAACACATCTGAGTCGCAAGTTCCCTCTCAAGTTCAATTTGTGCCTAAAAATCAAACTTGGCCAGGGTTAGTAAGCACTTTGGTAATTGTGCTCTTTGTTCTGCTTTTCCCACAACCTCTTGTCTCCAAGATGTTAAAGTTTGTTGTCTAACTAAAAATAATGTAGGATAGTATTCTACTTTTGCCATGTGCTTCATCTCATTTTGTTCTCATTTTGAATATTGTTCTCATATATTCTGCTGAGGCAACAAGATTATACCAAGAGACCCAAGGGTAAACTCTGCCTCCTATAAGGAGAACTGATTCTAGGAGACCCAAGTGGTTTGACGCTTAGGACAGCAGTTCAGCCATTGCTCAGCTTGGCATCATATTACTTAACCTAATAGTTATAAAATTAATATTTTGAACAGGATCCCTTCAAACTCTAATCTATAAGATTCTGGACCTACTATACATACATCTTTACCTTTTTTCTTTCTTACGTGATGAATGAGCAATGGCAAAACCAACCAGAACCTAAATAATTAAATAGATTAAATAATAAACAATTACTTGATTAATTAAGTCTTTTAATCATTCAGCAATTTGTTTCTATCCATAGTAATTTTATGCCAATTCTAGATACTGGAGACACCGGGAAAAACAAGACAGACAAGATCTCTGGAGCTCACTGCTCAGTAAGAAAATAAATGAATAAGAAAAATATTGAATAAAGACAAGTCCTATAAAGTGAAAAACTTTAGGTTCACAAATTTAACCATGTTTCCCTCTACCATTTCCAAATTCCAAGATTTCTGATTAAGTGTCAGATATTAAGTATCTTTTAAGTATATTTAGAACATCTGTTTTGCTTGCTTAGGAATGAGAAAACAAATTGGGAGAGTCTTTGTTTGAACTCATTAATTCTTTAAGTATTTTCAGCAGAAAAACCAGCAGCAGTGAATATATGAGGTTTGTTTCAGGCATAAATCTCCGAGTAGTATAGTTGTCAACTTACCATGGGTCACAATTTAGGGATGCATTTACATATTGATCAAATACATTGACAGGAGAATGATTACAAATGAGATTAAACTATTGAGATGAGTCTTCTCTTTAAGTCTGTTGATGTGATGAATTGCATGTATTGATTTCCTTATGTTGAACCAATCTTGCATCCCTGGGTTGAACCCCACTTGATCATGGTGCACTATGTTTTTGATATGTTTTTGTATTTGATTTTGCCAGAATTTTAGCATCTATATTCATTAGAGATATTGGTCTGAAGTTTTCTTTCTTTGATGTATCTTTGCCTGGTTTTGGAATCAGGGTGATATTGGCAGCATAGAGTGAGTTTGGAAGTGCTCCTTCTTTTTCCATTTCATGAAATAATTTGAAGAGTATGGGTATTAGTTCTTCTATATGGGTCTTGTAGAACTCAGCTGTGTATTCATCACGTCCTGGGCATTTCTTGGTTAGTAGGCTTCTGACGGAATCTTCTATTTCATTGCTTGAAATTGATCTGTTTAAATTGTGTATATCATTCTGGTTCAATTTGGGCAAGTAATATGATTCTAGAAGTTTGTTGATGCCTTCAAAATTTTCTATTTTATTAGAGTACAAGTTTTCAAAATAATTTCTATTTATCTTCCGTATTTCTGTTGTGTCTGTTGTGATATTTCCTTTTTCATCACATATGTTAGTAATTTGAGTTTTCTTTCCCCTTCTCTTTGTTAGCATGGCTAAGAGTTTGTCAATTTTATTTATTGTTTTTGAAGAACTAACTTTTTGTTTTGTCAATTTTTTTCATTTTTTTTTTGTTTCAATTCCACTAATTTCAGCTCTTATTTTGATTATTCCCTGTCTAAACTAATTGGAAAGCTCATAAAGCCTTGTTAGCAGTGAAACTAGTTACTACCTATTTGAACTTTTTTAAAAATAGAAAACAATACTTGTTTGGTGCTGGTAAATAAAACAGAAAATGTAAAAATAGATTAGTAGTTTTTAATTTTTAATTGAATGTTGGTACTGGAAGCAAATCAGTCAAACCAGAGTAACACCTGACTCTCGGACAGAGGGAGTAGCCTTGTGGAATTTTGAAGATCAGCAATGATTGAGGTGCTGGCTCCTTATTATGCTGTGTTTCACTGGTAAATATATGGCATTCTTTTCCATTGATTTAGGGGTGTCAGAATTGTTATGCATATGTGTCTCAGTTATGATTATAATCATCTTATTTGACTCAAAAAATGGAGCAATGTAAAGAGGAGAAAAAGGAACCAAATACATTCTACAGTGAGGCCCGGAGTTGAAGAAGGGTTAGAAAGAAGGAAGGGTGGAAGGAGATAACTGTGTGAAAACTCAGGAAAGATGACCTAAGGTTCCCCAAGTGGTGAGGGGTGAATGGCTTGAGTAGTAGAAGAGGTTGGGGAGTAAAGGAGTTTAGCTCATGGGAGGAAGGAAGTACTAGAAGACTGTGGCTAGACAAGGGGAAAACTATGTTGAGTACCTTCATAGTTCTTGGTGTTGATGACAGATTGCAACCTCCTCTTTATATTTAGGAATCTTTGTAACTTGAATATTGGTATGATAAAGTGTGCCTATTATTTGAACATTTGCCTTGGATCTACTAGTATTTTTGGCTATGCTGCATTTTCTTTTAAGACAAGCTTAATGCTATCCTTTGTCATTCAGCAAGTCTACTGTCAGATGTGGATGATTCACTGACATTTTAGCACCAACTACAATCTATTTTCCTCACTAAATGCTGAATTAGAGACTTTATGCACATAATATGGATTTAAGAAATCTCCCTGCAGAGGTTAATGTGCTTAAAGGTCAATGGAGTGGGGTGTGTTTTGGAAGAATATAGCATAAAGCATTTAAAAAATATAGATTTGACAGGTCTCTTTGCAAGCTTCATTGTCTAAAATGTAATGCTTGGTTTCTATGAGATTAATATGCCCACGAAAGAAATCATTACTGTTACTTTGACGGGCTGAATTGTTTCTGAAGCTATTGTAACACCAAATCCATATAGAGCATGATGTTCACAGGGCAGCAGTGAAGGTATAACTCAGCCCTGTGTGATTATGATGTTTAAGTAGAAAGCAAGATTCAGGCAAAGTGTTTTGCAACAATGTCTTCTCCAAATAACAGAGTATTTACTGATTTACCAAGAAAACGCCAGTGTTCAAAAGGACTGCGGGTGTCACAGGCAATTAGTGTGTCTACAAAGGATCTTCTGCAATTCCTGGAGAAGACAGGAAAATGTTATATAGAATGTGAAATGTAGGGGTCATTTCCAAAGTAATGGATACAGACACGGAGCTACAAACAATTTTAAGGTTTACACATCACTCAAAGAAATTGGATTAGAGCCAGAGAAAAGGATGTCTTATAGTCCTCCCTCCCCACCACCATAAAAATATCTTAGGGGCATTTGGTACAAGACAGCATAATATCTACCTTCTTTTGAAATGTAATGCATATAAAGGCAAAGGGTTATATATCATTTATGAGGCAAAATGTTATCATTTTGACTATATTTTATTCCAAAAGATTTCACCTCAACAATATCTGGGGCATATTAAAATAGCTGACAAATGGTATGTCAATAAAGAATCTAAATTCTAGAGTTCGAAAGTGAACTGAACCACTGCATCAGATGTTTCCTGGCCTTTGTCTAAATTCTCAAGTAGAAGCAGACTGCCATTTTTTTTTTTTTTTTTAAACACACTTAACCAGTTTAGTACTGGTGCTGACTTGAACTAATACTATAGGCATCATTGATAAGGGAGAAGGGCTGACTCTTGGAGACTGGATTCTGGTGACCATCAAGAATGTCATCTCTAGGTGAGTAGTCATTGTAGTGCTTCAATTGGTGGTTCCCTTAAAAGACATGTTCACATCCTAATTCCTGGAATCTGTGGCTATTCTCTTATTTGGGAAGAAAAAGGTCTTGGCAGCCATAAATTTCAGAATCTTGCATTGAAGAGCTCCTCCAGGATCATTTGGTTGGGTCTCAAATCCAGTAACAAGGGTCTTGTAAGAGAAAGAGACAGACAGACAGACAAAAAGAAACAGAGGTTAAGGCCATGCAAAGCTACAGAAGAAACTGGAATAATGCAGTTAAGAAAGTCAAGAAGCGCTGATAGCCATGAGACCAGGAAGAGGCATGGGGAGAGTCTCCCACAGAGCTGCTTGAGGAAAAGATTGGGCTCGCCGACACATAAATTCTGCATTTCTAGTTTCCAGAAAGATGAGGGAGTAAGTTTTGTTTGTTTTAGCAACAGTTTATGGTACTTTGTTATAGAATCCAAAGGAAATTAATACTGGGAACCTTTAATTCTCATGGTTCCTACGTCCTTAAAAGCAAATCCAAGTGCTACACAGAACATGGTTCAAGGACTATTCTCCCACCATGTTCCATTCTTGCTCATGTGGGGTGATAGTATCACACTTAGAGATGACAAGAAACATGGAGACCACAGTTATAATTTCCAAATGCCAGATTTTTAAGGCTTTTTTTGTTTGGGGCTGAGGGAAAAACAGGAGCTATTCTATCTGTATGTTCACGACAATATCTCCACTTACCTCCTGACTATCATTTTGACATTGGGGGAGGGAAGGACAGGTGAGACCTGCAAAGGGAGGTGGATCGAAATAAAGTAAGAGTTAAGGAGGAAGTAGTAACAACTGTGTGAAATATTGTGAAGAAGTCAAGTTAAACATACATTGAGAGATATTAATTGTTTATTTTCCTAAATTGCATTTAGGAACTTACTGGTGGCCTTTGTAATAGATTGGAGATCTTTTTCAAGGATCTAACATCCACTAAATATTCTCCATACTGAGGTATGCACGTGTGTGTGTGCAGACACACATCCCCCCCCACACAGACACACATGTATATGTAGATGTATACCATCAGGTGTTAATGATGGGGATGTGTTCTGACAAATGCATCATTAGGTCATCGCATCATGGTGTGGACATCACAGAACACATGTCACTAAGATGGCTATATGTCATTAGGCGATATAAATCTTAAGGGATCACCATCTGGGCTATGGATGTGGTTTGAATCCTAATGCCTGCTGCATGCTCCAATCTTGTACACCTCATCAGAAGAATTCACCTGCTTTCCAGGACCTCCACTCCACTGAGAGTGCTTGGTCCCCCCTGGGTCCATGAATTGTATCACATGAGCATGACCAGCTACACTCCTGGGGTCTTTAGCTTCTCTAGCCACTTTCAGACTGCCCACTGCAGTAATAGAATGGGCTTCTTAGCAGCCATTTAGAGTGTTGGGGGACCTGCCTTGGGTCTGGGGAGAAACTTCCTTCCTATGTGGTAAACCCAAGAGACAAAAGATGAGAAGAATCCACGCAGAGAAATCCTCTTTTCTTCCTCCAAGAAACTGCAAGCTGTTTCTTGGAACAGCCTGTCTAGAGACATCCCAGGTGCTGAGTGGCCACACCTGCTGAGCACCAGCTGTGTCTTTGAGGCTTGTTGTAATGCAGGGGCCAGGGCAGAGACGCTGTGCCTTTCCAGCTTCCTAGTCCAGCTTATCTTTTCACGCACTCTCACTGCCTTGGGTCTCCAACCTGTCAAATAAAGTCTCCAGTCTGTTCTTTGTTTTCAAGGGAATCCTGTATGAGGCATTTTTCTTTCTTTTTTTCTCACATCCACTTAGGATGCTGGTGACTGTGGCAATACTCACAGCAAAGCTTCCACTTTCCCAGGCAATAGCAGAAATACCCTCCCCTTCCTGACTGTGGCAATTGACAGAACAAGGATGTTATGTAGTCTGAATGACAGGAATAATTGATTAAGATTCATTTTTACTGACATCCTGCTTGTTATGTAAAAGTCAGAAAACTGACTGGAAAACAGACATAGTTATTTATTTTGGAACAAGAACCCAAGATCCATATATCACCTCCCTGCCAAGGCTCCAGAATCTGATTTTCTTTCCTCTACTGCCTATGGCTGAGGAATGAGTCTGTTCCAACATAAGGACAAAGAAGATGATTTTGTCAAGGCTCTACCAATCTGCTGGTCCCATAAGTGCCCATGAGAAATTATATTTCTGTTTAAACAAGCATCCCTTAGGTCAAGAGTAATCAATTTTATCACAGCTGGGTGTGGTGGTGGTGCATGCCTGTAATCCCAGCAGCTTGGGAGGCTGAGGCAGGAGGATTGCAAGTTTGAAGCCAGCCTCAGCAATTTTAGCAAGGTGCCAAGCATCTCAGTGAGACCCCATCTCTAAATAAATTACAAAATAGGGCTGGGGATGTGGCTCGGTGGTTGAGTGCCCCTGAGTTCAATCCCCAGTAACTGATCTTCTCTTGATTAATTGAGAGGTTGTTGGAATTGTTATTTAGGCTTTTGGCAAAGTTGCAATAGAAAAAATGAATCCACATAATGTGGTGTTCAACACTGGGTCCTGGAGCCAGGAGGGCAGGAGCTAGGGGAGAAGGGGAAGATTTTGAATAGGTATTCCTGTAGAGCTCCAGTTCCATGGGAGGAGATAAAACCAGCAAGTACCAACTTCTATTTCTAGAATTTTGTTTATAAAAGGAAGAATATATCGGGTGGTAGCTAGAGGCAGAAGCTAGGTCAGGGTTTCCAACGTTTTGTTTTGGTTTTGTCAATATTAGGTAGACTTGTGTTTATTTACATGCTAAGGGGTAGGAGCCATCTGTTGAGTTAGAGGATAGCTGTGCAGAGAAAATGTTCCTCTTGCTACCCAGATGACTCATGAGTGTTCTGAAATTTTATGGTCATTTTGTCCTCCTGTCCTTGGTTTTCATTCTTTGTAAAATGAAGACATTGCACAAGGTGGTCTCCAAGGTGGTTGTGATGAATGGATGCTTTATGCCCATTTTTCTGTCCAAGGCTAGGTTAGAGACCTGCATTCATGTTCTCAGTGAGTGACGCAGCCCCTGGCTACACTCTGCCCACTTGATGGATTTGAACAAGCACAGGAAGTCTACACTCTTGTCATGTTTCAGCATTTCTAGGTGGACAAAGAAGAAAGCATAATGATTAGGAGAACTGTAAGCTCTGGAGACAAAGAAAACAATATCCAAATCTATCTTTTTCATTTGCCAGCTGTGGGAGTTGTTTATTGTTTTAGTGGTTAGTTTTCTAATTGGAAAAATGAGAATCGTAATAACCACTTTGCACCATATTGAATCAATAGAGATAATGTTTATAAGGTGCCCGACACCTAGCAGGAACTCAATGACTGGTAGTTATTAAGATGGTTTGAAAATACCCTCCAGTCCCTTTAGTACAAAAGTTCATAAGCCTGGCACATTCTCATCCATTCTGTCTGTACTGAATATTCAATATGCCTTCCAACACATTTACTGTTTTGAGAATAAAAATAATATTCAAGCTGAGATGATTTTTTCTCTCCCACATGTGGTTTCTCATAGTTCTACATGTGTGGCTTGGTTTTTGGATTCCACTCCTTCATTATGCAACATCCTGATGTTCCAAAGATGCTGTGTTGGAGAGAGTGGTACATTTAAAACAGACACAAGTAGTGTCGAGTCAGACCCGTGGTGATGGCAGGAGATGAACTTGACCAGATGTTCCCCAACCTCCCACAGGCTGTGACTCACAGGTGGCCCCTGGTGCTGTGCAGTGGCTCAGGGGATGACTGTGCTCCCAGCTGAGCTCTCCATCATGGTTAGGTCAGAGCCCTGGCGCTGCCCCAGATTTATGAGCTCCTGGCAAGGGTGAGTGCAGATGGGGAAATTTTCAACTTCAGCTTTTGTTGAGAGGATCAGGAATTTCTTTTAGGAATGTCACTGCCATGACTTATTAGAGAGTTCTATACTCCTGAACTCTTTCTCTGTGAATCTCCTCCAGGTGGCTGACTTCTTCCCCTCTGTCTTCTCCTTACTCTTCCCTACAATCTCTAATTAAGCCTATAGGTGGAACTCTTTTTCTTCACATGCTCTGCTTTTGGTATTTGTTAGAAATTTCTTCTAATGCCTGCCACTCTGGGTGGATCTGAAATTCCACGTGGTCACACATTACCTATTGAAAGTGGAACTTGGAAAACTCACAAACTGAAGTTGTCTTAAGGTTTTTCCTACTTCAGTGGTCAGTCTTGGCCATGGTCTCATACCACGTAAATTGCATTTCTTGGCTGTGTCTTTCAAAACTGTTGAAATGTCTTGGTATCAACTAATGTGTCTTGCCACACATTTCTTTATCCTTGATCAGAAGGGGGAAAAAAAAAGGAAGAAAAATAAAGAGAACTGCTTGATGTGAGTTGCTCATTTTCAACATAAAATTTTCATTTCTTAATAATGAAAGGAAAAAAGTCTCAGATTAAGTAAAATAAAACTTATTTTCCACAATATTCAGCACATCCTCTAGAAATGGTCCTGTTCCACCGCTGGCCTTTTTGGTGTATGACTCCCTAGCCTCTGTTCTAGCCAACAGCTGCTGGCAATTTTGCAATGAATTTCCCCTTTAATTAATCAATTGGAGTCCACATGGAGGAGGTCTGTACTTACTGTGTCAAAATTTTGACAAAAGCATGCAAGGGAATCAGGCATGCACAGAAAATCCAATTTCTTTTTGATGGCATTCCAATAGTATTCAGAACTCTGCATACCAGAAATAAGCAACTTTTCCTTTGCCTAGACAATGCATGCACCCCCCCCCCCATTTTTTTTTAAAGGGAGGCATGCTATGGTTACTAAAATGTGACTAACACTATGATAATCATAAGAACAGAATAATATGTTTAGGGAAGAAAAAAAGTTCATAAATCCAAGAATTGGGTTAACCAAGAGTTTTTAGAGAATAAGCATCGTGGAGGAGAGGGAGGTTTCTCATCCTACCCCAAAAATAGGTGGAAAGAAACAAAACATGTATCTTGTTCTGGAAGTGTTATTAATGGGGGTGCTTTTGCTGAGAGAGGTTGAAGGGCAGGTGGGGAAAAGGGAGAATGCAAGCCCCACTTCCTGACTTGCTCTAAGGCACGCAGAATGCAGGAGAATGAATACAATCATCTGAAAAGGCTGCAGGAAATGGGAGCTCTCACTCCGAATCAGACTTCTGTGAAGATGGGCAGTGAAGGCTCCAATGAGGAGCTCAGGGTATAAGGGTATTTGATAACATGGAAGGGCTTCCAAGAGGGAGTATATACACAGGCGTACATGCCACATGCGGCCTGTATGTGTGTGTATGCAGACATCTATGTGTATACACACATAGACATGCATATGTACCATATATTTACTACTTTATCAAGTTCATTTTTTAAAGGTTAAGTTTCCACCTCCTCTAAACACTTGCAAAGCCTAGAAAATCCCTTCAACTGTGATTATTTCTTTAACAGTAAAATGGCTAAATTGAAACAAACTGAAAAGAAAAAAACTGAATATAGGACAAAAAACTCTCGGAATAAATGATGTATTTATATACTACATACATTCCTATGTATATTTATACGAATGATGAATCATAAAATCAAAGCAGGCAATCGGGAAGTAGACAGAGTGGTGTAGCATCTCTAGATTGTCAGGGTTTAATGGTGACAGGGTTTTCACTTTTTTTAATCTTTGGCCACTGATGTCCAATAGTGCTAGTGTCAGGGCTCCTCTGAGACATTTTCTTTCATAGGAGTCAGAACCTAAAAAAGGCTGAGGGTTCTTTCAGGATGTTTGGAGCATCGTTGGGTGAGGGGTTGGGGTAGTGGGGTGGGATTTTGACTTTTTCTTCTGCTTCATTCATTGTTCCCTCATTAGAAATGCTGCTGCTGACTCTGTTCTTCCTTGCAGTTTACAGGCTACAGAATGTGCTGAAGTTGCCCGGTTGTTTCCATGATGAGGGTAATCAGCTTCGTCGACACAGCCCTGCGCACCTGCACCCTGCTCCAGTGCAGTGTAGTGGCAGATTGGTGGCTCTGTGTGACCCTCACCCTGGCAGACTCCCTCCTGGCCAGGGCTGGAATCACAGCTCAGTGGCCACAGCTGCAGGCTTCCACAAAGGGGTGGGTGATGAGGGGCTTGGGCTGGAGGGAGTGAGACAGGCAGAGGCTTTGCTTACTGCAGTGATGTGGCCTCCTGAAGTGCTGGGCTCCTGGGAGTGTGTGAAGGCTTCTTATATGAAGAGTAATGGGGCTGTCTCCCACAGCAAGCCGAGAGAACTCGCAATACGTGGCTCTCTAGGCAGGGCCAGAATTTGAGTCGACAGCATGAGAAAAGAAGCAACTCTGTGTGAGACTAACAGCTGTTTCTTTATTTTTGCGGGGGGAGTGGGGTGGGGTGAGTATCAGCGATTGAACTCAGGGGCACTCGATCACTAAGCCACATCCTCAGCCCTATTTTGAATTTTATTTTGAGACAGGGTGACATTGAGTTGCTTAGTGCCTTGGAGTTGCTAAGGCTGGCTTTGAACTTGTGATCCTCCTGTCTCAGCCTTTGAGCTGTTGGGATTATAGGCATGTACCACTATGCTTGGCCTAACAGCTCGCTCGCTCTTTCTTTTTTTGTAGTTGTAAGTGGACAGAATGCCTTTATTTTATTTATTTTTATGTGGTGCTGAGGATTGAACCCAGTGCCTCACACATGCTAGGCAAGCACTCTGCCACTGAGCTACAACCCCAGCCCCTAACATCTATTTCTTAAGGAATGCTTTTAGAAGGATCATCAAATATTATATTTGAATATGGAGCTTGCCGCAGTCCAGCTGCAGCAAAATAACCGGGTGACGAGCAACTTGTGTACATTGATACAGCAGGAGTGGGAGCCGTTTATTGTAGGACAGGAGGGGTATATATACATTCCACACAGCTTACCTAATTAACATAAACTAGATACAGCAGTCAACCAATAAGGAATCTCCACACTTAATGGCTCGCTGGCATTACTTCACAAACCACTCCCTCTGGCAAAATGCCAGGCGCCATCTTGACTTGTTTAGAGACCCTAACAGGAGCTAAGTTGTCACCTAAAATGTAGAGGTAGTCCACTATGGGTGACAAGTAATTATTACATGTATTGAGTGCTGTTAGGCCCTAGATACTGCCATGGGAAGGGAAACCTAAAGGGGAGACCAGTGATTGCTCCCAGGAACTACCTGTGGATGCCCCAATACAAGCACTTAGCTTGTATAATTTTAGAGAATACATGTTATTAGAATTAGGAGGGTTTGTTGGTTCAGGACTGGGTCCTGGGAAATGTTCCTGAATAGCATGGATTGGATGCTAGATATAAAAAGAAAGTCAGGGTTTATACAGGTAAAAAATAAAATAATATGGGACAGTGCATAGACCTGAACTTCTTCCAGCCCATATTGGATTTTCTTGCAATTATGAACAAGTGTTGAGTTCTGGTTTTTAAGTCTTAAGGGTATCTTT
This sequence comes from Callospermophilus lateralis, assembly GCF_048772815.1. NCBI lineage: Eukaryota > Metazoa > Chordata > Mammalia > Rodentia > Sciuridae > Callospermophilus > Callospermophilus lateralis. The sequence continues at coordinate 50,459,602 of NC_135320.1, read as the reverse complement.
CACCGAAATACAAAAGGAAGAGTTGAAAACTAGGAACTGCTTGGGGACTGGGCCCTAAAGAATACATTTTCAGCTAGGTAAAGATAGTTCAGATGATAGGAACAAATATGGAATGGCGTGGAAAGAGGAAGAGGAAGAGGGATGGAAGCAAGAGGTAAAGGAGGAGGGGAGAAAGAGGAGAAAGAAAAGGAGAAGGAAGCAGAGGAGAGAGAGAGAGAGAGAGAGAGAGAGAGAGAGAGAGAGAGAGAGAGAGAAAGAGAGAAAGAGAGAGTGTGTGTGTGTATGTGAGTGTTGGGGAGAAACCCAATTACTCCAAAATGGAGAAATGGAATCTTGAGATTTTAAGAGTTGAGGCACTGTTGTTTTTAGAAGACTTAGAAAAATGTCACACCAGTGCTTGGCATGTGTAATTCCACATGGTCAACGGCTGGAAAGAACCCTGAAGGAGGGGTGTGAGTCATATTTTTGTCACTGTGACCAAAATCCTGACAATAACTTAGAGGAGGAGAAGTTTATTTTGGCTGAGAGTTTTGGAGATTCAGTCCATGGTGGTCCTACTCCTTTGCTCTGGGTCCAAGGTGAGGAGAAAACCACAGTGGAAAGGTGTGCTAGAGGAGTACTTCTCACCCCATAGTGGTCAGGAACCAGAGAGAGAGAGAAGGGAAGGGGCTTTTAGGGCACACCCTCCAGTGACCCCCTCCTCCAGCACACCCCACCTGCCTACAGTTACCTCCCAGTTAGTCCAGTTGAACTAGGATGGACAGCTTAGGTTCCAGCTCTCACAATCCAATCATTTTACTTCCTAACATTCCTGCACTAACACAGGAGCTTTGGGGGTACACTTTATACCTAAACCTCAACAGAGGACCTGTACCAGGCTGCAGCTAGAGAAAGGTAAAAGAAAGAGGGATTGAGGACATTAGCCTTAGCCTGAGTGGAATCTTTTTCCTCTGATTCTAGAACTTTATTTTTTTTGCCCATATCTATATTATTATTTTGAATTTTAAAAAGTTAAGTTGAGCTATTTTTATTATGCTGTTTCAGTAATTAACACTTTTTTTCCATTAAAAACATTGGTGAATAGGCTATATGATATACAGCTACTTTGGTCTGTTAAGCAAATTTAAATTTCCAGGCCTCTGTTAAACTAGTAGCAGCTCCAATCATTTGTGGCAGATGGGAAGCCACTAGCTTCCATGTTTTACCTTTCCTCTCCCATCACCCTACATCTAATAAGCTACTCTACTGGAGATTCTTCTTCTATCCTATCTCATGCCTTTCTACTCCTCTCCATTCCCATGGCAACTATCCATGCTGGAAGCCCCTGTCTTTCACCTGAACATCACATGTCTTCGTTCATTGCAGACACCACTACTTGAGTCTTGAGGTAGGAGCTGGGACTGTAGCTGGGGATGAAATGCAGATCCTGCTTTATCAGTTGCTCACAATCTAGTCAAGAAGCAGGACAGGCAAGTTGAGAGTAAGTACTATTTAAAGCAGAGAAGCCAACATGTTTTTGGTATGTTGGAGGGCCACCCATCCCCGGCAGATGGGCAGGGGTGATTTTCTGGAGAAAGAGATGCCAAGCTCATCAGAGAAAGCAGAGTGGGGAGAGAGTGACCTGGGCAATGGTTTGGAAGTATGAGTGTGACACATTTAGGGCACTGTCAGGCATTCTGAATAGTGGTAAGACAGTAGCTGAGCAAGCACACACAGGCTGCAGGCGGTCTTTATTGCATTCATTCATCATTCAGTCATTCATCCCATTATAGTTTGGATAATTTAGACAAAGCAAGAGACCAGGTACCCATCATATATTTAAGGAAACCAAGAAAAATTTCAAAAATCTTAATGAACAAGATCATAGGTGAGGCATGACAAGATCTGGATGCAGGGAGGAGAAAGGGGTTGATACCTCACTAATGTTCTGACCCTGGTTGTCCCCAGGCCCTTGCAGTCTCCAGACCTCACTGCAGCACACAGCTGCAGGGACACTGGGCAACTGAATATCTAGTTAACTCAGCTCCTTCTTTGAGTGAAAACATAAATGTAGGGAGGATGATGGGGTATTCAGCAGTGAGGAGATGAGTCAGGGACTAAGTAGAAGCAAGCTGGATGGTTGAGCAATTTCCTTAAATGATATATGAAAGGAGGATCTTGAAAAGGAATGGGTTTTGATGCGACTTTATATTCAGAACTTATAAAAATGCCGGGCAGCGTGCACTCAGCAGAGCATCAGTGCATTAGGAGCCATAATCTAGTTGAGTTTCTACAAAGTAACTCCAACCAAGAAATGAAAAATGAGGGTGTTCGATTTCTGCAAAATCAATTTTTTTTTAGGAAAAAAAAAAAGTGTAGTGAATAATGGATGCAATAGAATGGAATAAGTGAATAATACAATGAGAAGGAATTAGGAGCAAAACCAGGAGTAGAATATGCTCAGAGATAATGTGATCCCCAGCAAAGGGATGTGAACTACTGTTTAGCAATAAAGGTACTTTTGGGCCTGGGAAAAGAATTTTTAAAAAGTAATTTAACATGGACAAAAAAAGAGAAAGAAATGTGAAATATTAAACACTTAAGCCAAGCAATATTGAAAAGACAGAGCAAAATTAAAATAATATATAAACTGTGACAGTTTCCACATTTAAAAAAAAAAAAATGTTTCCTAAGCCTGACTCCCAAATTGCTCCATCTGGGTGGCTTTTGCTCAAAGTCCCTGGGGGAGGTGCATAGAACCACTCGCCTCTTTTGTACCTCTGTCTTCAGGCAGCCCAGAGCTGTCTTTCCCTTGCACCCAGTGCTCCAGCTACAGTTGGATAAATTGCTTTTGCTTTTTGGGAACTGCTCCAGGTTCTGCAGATTCTCAGGTAAGAGTGCCAGCTTTTAAAACAAGATGGCCAAGAATCTGGAGACAAAATGACAATGTGCATGGGAGGAAAATAAATTCTAAAAAGAGAAGTGAGCATCTGGAACTGTGTTTTAGGGCCAATGAGACTTCCTATCCCTTCACCCTTTCTGCCCAGATTTCTCTATCTCAGGGGCGGTCAAAGTGTGGTTCCAGGACTGAAGCCTCAGTATCACTTCAGAACTTACTAGAAATACTGGTTTTGAAGCCCCATCTCAGACCTACTAAGTCAGAAATGCATTCTAGGGCAGGCCTAGGAATTTATATTGAGATGTGCTGTCCAGCAGATTCTGATGCACGTTCAAGTTTGAGAGCCACTGCCTTGTCTTTGGGCCTGGTTTATCCTCAGAAGTCCTTCTTCATGGAAGCTGAGGCAGGGCTTTCACAAGTCCTCTTCCTTAATGCTGGAGGAAACCTGGTAAAATAGTTCTTTTTCTACCCAAGGCAGGATTGAAGCTCAGTTTAATTCAATTGCTTGCCCAAGGTCACACGGATAGTAAGTGTTGATGCGGAGATTTGAATCCAGGTCCGGTCTGATTCCAAAGCCCCAGCTCTTTTCATGATGTCATTTTCTCTGACATCACAACCTTTCCTAATTCATCTTTTCATACTTGCTCTCAGTATTTCCTCCCTCTTTTAAGTCTTCTGGATTCAGAGTATGTCAGGTTTTGCTCATTCTTTTCTACTGATAAGAAAGAGAGGGAGAGGAGACAGAGAGAGGGCGGTAGGAGAAGAAAGAGAAGACTCCTTTCAAGGCTAAGCCCTCCAGTCAGCTTTTGCTCACAACTCTGGGTCTTTATTCTTTCACTCCTTTGTCTCTCTGCCATTATTTTTTAAATCCAGTCTCTCATTTATTTTCTGCTTTCAAGCCTTTCCTACACTGTTTATTTCTTCCCCAAATTACTTAGTTGTCTCTTTCCTTCTTTCGTTTTTAATTATGAGACCACCCTGTCCTGCTTTCTTGTTTCATGTTCGCTCATGGAATATTTTACCCACTCCCAGGATTTCTTTTTGTATAAATTCCAAATCCATGTCTTGTAGTCCTGGCTATTATCCTAAGCCCCAGACCCCATGGCTCCAGCTTCTTGCTGGATATCTTATTCAACTTCTACTCAATATGCTTCAGACAGTTGACTGCCCTCTCCCCGTGCCTGACTGCTCACTATCTGGCCAATGATGTCATTCTCCATCCAGCCTGCTGGGTGAGGAAACCTGGCATCTTTTGTACTCTTCTCCCTCTTTCACACTCTATTTACTTAATCCCTTTGACCTAATGATTCTTTTTTTAAATATATATATATATATATATATATATATATATATATCTACTTCTGGTTTTTGGTTATATTCCCAACTAGATATAAGAGATATACAGGATCTTATTCCCCTCATGTCTGTAAGGGGACCTGCTCTCTGCCTTACATATGACAAGTGCTCAAAAAATGTTAAGCAAATATACAGAGAAATTAAGGGGAATAAAAATGTAACAATCATTTTAGGGACAGAAGAGATGTAGCAGATATTCTAAAGGTAAGTTAAAATAATTTATTGACAGTCAAGGTGACTTAAAATGCTGGATGAATTATTAGCCCCAGAGGAGCAAGAGATAGGGACCTGAAAGACTTATAAAATAATGAATCAAAGGACGGTCCCTGTAGCCTCCTGTTAAGAGGCAGAGATATTTCAACATCTCAAGAATCAAGTACTACAATCTTTTATGAGACTAGAAAATCATTGTAGGTCTCATAAATTTCCCTCTTCTCATTGTTCCAAAGGCTTAATTTAGGATGAGTCACTCCATAAATCTAGGCAAAGATGACTAATGATTATAATAACAATATCATAAATTATATAGTGCTTTTCCTCCAAAGGAAAACTGTATCTAATTTATCCTCACAGTATTCCTCATTGGTTACTAGGTCCAGGGACCATTATCTCTATTTTTTGATGTCCAGGCATGGGAATGTGCCTACTCATTTATTGTCTGTGCCATCCCATGCCCTGTGGCTGCACCCTGTTCAGAGAAGCCTACCTCTGAGTGAGCCTACTCCCGCCTCACTGTATTTAGTCTCCTGGCTTTGATTCAGTTTTTCTTTCATTACATTTTTCATATCACATTCCCAATCTTATGTGGGAAAATTTTGTAACTTACTTATTGTCAAATTCATTGTTGGAGACATTTGGAGAAAATTTAAAAAGGTAGAAAACCATAAAAAATATTTTTTGATCTATTTCTTGATAATAATTACATTGATATTTAGCTTATATCTTTTTAACAGATATTTAAAGTCCTAACTGTGCATATTCTTTTAGGTTTGTTATTTATTTCAGATTGTCCAGCTTATGGGCTGTTAACTGCAATGGAACAGGGTTAATGCACATTTTTTATATGGTTTCAGTCACTGTTTATTGATTTATACAGGATGAGTATTAAATGCATGGTTCCTTATTAAATGACTTGGCTAAGGTTCCATCACACAATGATACTATGATCGTAGTGTTTGCCTTATTGAACACGTACCTGTATCTTTTAATAATAACTTTATTATTTGGGTTTAAACCCAATGTGTGAAAGTTAAAAAAAACAAACAAACAAACAAAAAAAAACAACCTCATAATCTTTTCCTTAGAAAACCCTACCCACGAATTGACCTTTGAACAACTATTTTAAAGTATTTGTTGACTGCCAACAGTGTGCCAGGAACTCTGCTGGGTAGTGAATATACAGTAATGGACCAATTGACATAGCTCTGGTTCTTGTAGAGCTTAGAATATAAAAAAGAGATAGAGACAAGAAGCAAAGAGACACATAAATGGACACATACCTGCAGATGATAAGAGGTGTTATGAAGTGAAAGAATGAAGAGGGACAAACTTTGCAATGAGGAGTCCAAGACAGTCTCATTGAGAAAGAAATCTTTGTTGTTGGGACTGGAGTCGTAGCTTAGTGGTAGAGGGCTTGCCTCACAGGCACTGGGTCCGATTCTCAGCACAACATATAAATAAGTAAATAAAAATAAAGGTCCATCAACAACATCACAGTTCTTAGTTTTGGTTGATGTGGCATATTCTATAAAAGTTTATTTATTAAAATAAGTGATACTGTTTCATTATTTTCTTGAAATAATAATCATGATTTAGTAGTAGATAGCTAAGGCATGCAGAGCCATTTCCTATATGATAGTCATTGTACCATCAGACACCTAGTGGAGACAGAGCTGAAATTCCAACCCAAGTTGATCCCAGAGTTCATGTTCAAAGGCATTCTCCTGTGTGTTCATCCACCCATTCAGTAGATGTGAAGCAGTGTGTCAGGGCTCTTCCAGGAGCTGGGTGTACAGTAGGGAACAAAATGGACAAAAACTCCTGCCTTTATGAGCTATGTGCTATTTTGGGGGTGAAAAAGAATAAGATATCAAGGTATGATAAACCAGCCTATAGTTTCTAGAAAGTAATAAGTGCTGTGGAGAAAAAAAAAATGTGAGTTAAAAGGGGTGTTACAATTCTTACATAAAGGGTGAACATTGCTGGGAAGGTTACAGGTGAGCAAAGATTTCAAGATGAGTGACTGAGATCTGTAGCTTTTGAGGGGAAACATATTCCAGGCAGAAGAAAAAACTATGCAAAGCTTCCCCTCAAGAGTTGCCTAGTGTGTTTGAGGAGTCAGGAGGCCAGTGTGGTGGGAGCTGGGGAAAGGACAGGGTGGGATGCAATCTTCAAAAACTGCAGGTTGGATCATTCTATAGGGTCTTCAATCATGATGTGTGTGTGTGTGTGTGTGTGTGTGTGTGTGTGTGTGTGTATGATTTTTAAAAAATTAAGTAAGATACAGCCATAACTTTCACATAAGTAAGCAATGTATCACTCTTATGCAGTAAGTGTCCTATGTCTCCGAGAACCAATAAGCGACCCACTGGAGAAGCAGGAAGTCAGTCATGGAGCCAAAATGGTTAGCTCCATGGTTCAGGTTTTGTTCAGCTTTGTATCTACTCCCCACATCCATTTCCAGAGGGCTTTGGAACTTGATCATGTATATCAATGACCTTGTAGATGGTTCAAATGTGGGTTTTGATTCAGCCAGTCTGGGGGCATGAACTCACATTTCTAACCAGCTTCCAGGTGACATCAGTGCTGCCACCCTGTGCTCCAAACCTTGGGAGAAAAAAGGACTGCAGAGTTAGTGGAAGACATTTCACCTTCCATCTCATTTTAATTTGAATCTTCATCAAAACCCTGAGTTAATTGGTTCAGATATTATCATCTTCATTTACAAATGAAGAAATCGAATCTCAGAGGGGTGAGATGACCTGGTCATATGGCCAAATAACAGAGCTATGACTTGAATTGAGTTCCTTGGCTTCAAAACAACAGCTGCCCTGATGGCTTTTAAGCTCTCATACATAAAAGCACATGCTAATTAGTGTTTTTGGCTGGTGCATGTGTGTGCGCACACTCAGGCGCGGGTGCACATGTAACACAGTTGCAGTGGTGGTAGGGGGAGGGTTGGGAGGATGATGAAGCCCCCCTCAATCTGCAGCTGCCCAGAGGCCAGCTTTGGCAGTGGGTTCTGGAAATGATCCAATCATCACAACATGCCCTGGAAATGTGCCTATCTTCCACGCAATGCTGGCCCCCACCTTGGACGGGAATGCCTCCTTACTTTGCACAGGAGCTAAACTGCATCTCATCTATCTCTGAGATAATCTGGTCTTGTGTTCTTGCCCACATCAGAAAGTTATTTACTGTCAGGCAAGAAAAAATTGTTCTCTCCTAAGAAGAGCACTGTTCTCAGACATGAAGCCCATTGCTTCATACTGAGCCCCCGCTTTCTGGGAAAAGCAGAAATCTTTGAAGCGTTTCCAACCAAATCCTTGGAGAGGTAAACATATTTTTCAGCCGCAGGATTCCAGGTTAAAGAAGTGTGTCCCCCACTTGTTTACAAAGCAGCGCAGCAGCTGTTAGGAGGCCTCCGCCCCCACTGGACAGACAGAGGCATTTGGAAGATGCTCGGAGCCCTACCTTACAGTCTGCTCCAGCTCTCTCCTCTGGGAAGAACTCATCACCATCAGCCACCGGCAGTGCTGAGAGCTCAGGGGTACAGGCATGGCAGATGAGATACGCCTGGCTTCTCTCATTCCGTTTTGTTGTGCTCTTTTTATTAACATTAAAAAAAATATATCATGCTGCCTCTCAACTTTATCTGCAGATGATGAGTAAAGAAAGACTTAAATTCTCTCCCGTTTCCTGTTCTTGAGTGAGAAACGCAGCTTTGGAGACACAGGCATGAGTTCCCTGGCCTGTGGTGAGGAGTGTCCTGTTCCCTTCCTTCTGTCTGTGTGCCCGTGGTTCAAAACCTTCCTGTCCTGGGCTCTCTGAGGTCTCCTTTGGACACTCCAAGGATCAGAGATCATTCTCTGTCCCAATTCCTAGAACAGGAAATGTCTTCACCAGTGATTGGATGTTTATCCTGCACTGCTTTGTATGGTTAGGAATAATAAAAGGGAGAGCAGTAGCTGGCATTTTTAGTGCGATTGTTTTTTTCAAACTGGGTTAACTTTGGTATGTGCTTCCATTTATTCTCAGGATGGACCTCACAAGGTTAGTATTATTTCCCCATTTTAAGATGAGAAAATGGAGATATAGAGAAATTAGGATTAGAGTTTGCTGAAGGTCATACAGTTGAAAAAAAAAATTGGTCTGGCACCAGGTATTGGTGAACTCTCCTTATCTTTTAAATAGATAATTATAATAATGCCTCTTTCTTCTCCTTGGATAGTAGTCAGTTACTGGTCTCTGATGAATAGAATAATAATATTTTAATAAAAATCCCCATATAGTTCAGGTTCAAGCCAATCAGAGACTGACAATGAAGATCAAATGAGAGATTGCAGGCACTAAGAACTATATGAATCTGAGTCCCACATCATCTTTGTCCCCAAATGGTTTATGCCTACCCAAGAAAGCCATATAGAGTAGAGCTGAGAGATGGAGAAAGAGAGTTCTAATGGCAGATTTGAAACCCTGGAATGGACTGGAATTTATTTTTAGATTTTTCAGTTATAAGAACAAATAAATTCTCTATTTTTGCTTATGGTATTTTTGAGTTAGATTTTTTCTTTTTGTAATCAAATGTGTCCTGACTAATATAACTCATTAGGAAGAAGAAGGAAAAAAAAAAAAACAAATTCACACTAAAATTGGAACATATGAACCCTTCTTGAAGTAACAGTTGTTTGGCCAGCAGAGATTTGCTTTCTTTTTGATTCTAGACCAGTGTTGTTCAACAGTGCTTTTGGGGATGATTAGGATGTTCTAGAAACGGCTAGATCTGCACTGCCCAACACAGAAGCTATTAGCAACATGCGCTATTGAGTGCTTAGAATGTGGCTAGCATGACTGAGGAACTGAATTTTCAATTTGATTTACATTTAATTAATTTAAATAACCAAATGTGGCCAGTTGCTATTGTATTGAGCAGCACAGATCTAGATCATCTCTGTACTTCGTGGACAAACACAGACACACCTAATGATTCCATTATAGTAGATGGAATAATTTATAACTCATTTACTCTTTATTTCTGGTAGGTTCCCAGGAGTCTTTTGGATTTGTCTGTGATTTCAAAGCCCATGCTTTTTCCACCTATGAGGCCCAGAGAGGTGAATAACTTTCCCAGAATGTCTAATAACAAATGTTTTATCAGCTCTGTTAGTGGGATAGCAGGCTAAGGAATGCTCTCTTTCTCTATAAACAAGACAACTCCACTGCAGTCTCCCCATCTTTCATGTGAGAAAGGCCCTGGGACCTCACTAGAGCTAGAACTCCTCATGGTCTAGGTCATGCCAACATTTGTGGTAGAAATGAATAAAGAAAAACAGACACACCAATATCCAGTTGTGCTCCTATTTGTCTTATAATTCTTCATCTAAGTTTGCAGAAAGAAGGTGGAGACAAATCATATTGTATTAATTTAAAATTCACCTAGTCATCAAGAGCCTTTAGAATCAGACAGATTGAGTTTCAATCCTGACTTTGTCACTTAGCATATGATAAGGCTCTGAACTGTTTATGTTATTTTCTTTAAATGGTGAGTTATTGTAATTGGAAAATGGGGATAATAGTACCTATGTCATGGTGCCTTAGTATTAAATGAGACGTTATGTGCAAAGGATTTAGCAGAGTGCCCAGCAAGAGGTAAGTGCTCTATAAATGTCCACCATCATTATTGTTTTATACTACCATTGATATCCAGGGCTTGACTTGGTGGTAAGCAGTAAAGAACACAAGCCATGCTGATGATTCTATAACAACTTTCCACACTGGGAATCCCCACTAGCCTGCAGCAACTTTTCAGTGTGAAATCTGGCTGAAAGTTTGAATAGAGTTCCTTCCACAGATTTCTCACTCTGAACTTGGGTAAATGAAGATCCCTAGTCAGAAGGATGAAAGTCAACCTGGTATGATCACTGCTTTTCACTGCTTGGAAACATTCTTTCAAGTATGTTAAGGATTCTTGCCAGCATGGTTCAAAAACAGTCCTTATTCTTTCTTTCCTGAAGATGACATGTTGAATACTTTTAATAGTGCCTTTAGGAGGAGTACCAAGGAGGAGCCCATGTCTCCACCCAGGCCACTTGCTTGGGTGCTGTTCAAAATAATTTGATAGGAGTTCAGGAAACATTTATTTCAAAAATATTTATCAAGCACTTCCAACTCTGCAGACATTGTGCTGCTCACTGAGATACAATAATGAACAAAATAGACAAGGGTCTACAACGACCCTCATGGGCTTACAGTCTAAAGATGTTGTCCAATGACTAAGCATGAGGGATGCTTTGGTGTCTTGTTTGTAGGATATTGCTCTTCTAAATAAATAAATATAGACATAGTTTTAGAGAACCTTATTTGATTAGATAGAACTCCTTTTTTTTTCTTTCATGCAAAGGGAACATTTCTATGTTCAAGTGCACTAATTTAATGACTAGATTCAGGTATAATGGCATAATTCTATCCATTAAAGAAAAGAAGGGCCTCTAAGGTCATGTTAGCACATATGTGAGTCCCACAAATTGTGAGATGATTTTATCCAGTCTTGTCTATAACACAAAATGGAATAAAAGCATTTTAGCTTATAACACCGGGACACACACTTGTCAGAATCAAGCATCTCATTAGGTAAAGTAGTCCCTGGAAGTATTTATTCTGCAAACATTGATGTGGAGCCCATGTTACCCCAGCCACTGCCTGGATTTTAAAAGCATTGAAGCTGCTTCATACTCTGGGAAAGAGCTATTTTCAGTAGCTTAAGAGCAGTAGAGTTCTGTGAATTCACATGATCACAAAAATTGTTCTTAACAGGATCTTCTCATTTTCAAAAAATACTGTGTTGGGATAGTGGCGAAAATTCAAGGAATCAATGAGATCCACAAACCCAGGCTTTCTTGTCTCATAATCTATTCAGACTTAACTCTAGCATAGGTGACCACAGTATGTGATTGCAATAACTTGAAAGAGATAAATATATGGAAGTTTTGATTCATTTTAGTTCCTTTTACTTTAACAGACATTATTCAGTTATGTGCCCTGTGAAGTACCATTAATAATTGTATACATTTACATGGTTCCTCTGATATACTTTCCACCACATTCCTCTGAGGTAAGTACTAGTTTTGTTACCATTTTATAGATGAGGATTCTGGAAGTCACTAATTACAAAGATGTGCCCAAGATTAGGCTGCCGGTAAACAGCAGACCTGGATTACATGCAAGTGTATTTGATCTCAAATCCCTTTCTATGAGCCACTGAACCCAAGGGCACGGTTGTGTTGTTGACTCCTTTATATTATGCACTGTCTTGTCTATTGTAAGCTCTCTATAATTATTGGTCAACTGTAGCCTTCAGGGTCTGGTATAGCGTGGGATAGGGGTGAAAAATTCTAGGTTTAATTCAAATAAATTTTTTTTTCCAGTATCTACTTGATCTGCTATTTTTTTAGATCTTTGAAATTCAGGTGAACTGTGTTGTAGTCACCAGCTTTTACATCTGGTTAGTATCACTTCTGACCCCAAGCTTTCTTCTCCCACCTCCTTACATGCTGTTTCTGACCTGACTTGATGTGCAATTTACCCCCTGCAAGTTTCCACAAGGCATGTAACCTCACAATCTTATGTTGTTCTAGCCCTCTTCCTGAAGGCTTGGAGATCATATTGCTCACTTAACAATGTTTTGTTAATATCCTGCTGGCAGTTGGCCCTCAAAGTCACTTGCTCCTTCCACTGCTGTCTGTCTCCTGACACCCTCAATCACACACACTCCCAGCCTTCTGAATGTCAAGACTGAGCCCCCACTGGGAGACCTTCTTCTTGTATCTTCCCCATGAACTATCTATCATCCATTCTCCTCCTTAAATTTCCTTCCTTTGGAAATCTGGTGAATAAAATCCCCTATAGTTTTACACTAGTAAGTGCTTATGATTTTATGTGCATTCTTTTGTAATGCTTCTGACCGCTCTATGAATTAGATGTTAGGCCCTCATTTTGTAATGAATAAACACATCAAAGCAATTGTGACTTGTCCAAGCCCAGTTATCACTGGGAGAGTAGTGATGGAGACCTTAGCACCCACCTGGACTCGGATGCTTTTTCCATTCTACCTTGCCTCCCAAGTCTGACTGAGTCCTATAGCAAAGGAAGAAAGGGGCAATATTTCTCAATCAACTCCTGTTTTATTTGGGTGGGATGATTTGCTGGAAGGCTCTGTCCCAGACATTGCATGGTGTCTGGGATCCCTGGCTCTCATCTACTCAATGCTGGTTGTATCCTCCACTTATTGGGGCAGCTGATGAGATGCTCCTATGCATGTTGTAAGATCACCTTTTGGGAGAAGGGTGGTCCATCATTTGTGAAGAAGAGTCGACCATTCCTAGAGATCAGTGAGCTGAAAAATCCTCCTTTCTATACTAATTGATTATTTGGGAAGTGGTATGAATATAGCAGTTCCTCCTAATGTTAAAATGGCGACATTAAACAAAATGTTCAGGGGAGAAGAGAATGACATTGGGAAAACCACACTCTTCTCTCTCCCAATTTATGGGTTCTTTGGAAAGCCCAGTTACACAATTGTTCTTACCCCTGGAATGATGCTGCAATCAGAATCTAAGACAGAAGGAAAAACAAAGCCAGGGAGTGGTGCTGAGCCCCCACTGGGAGACCTTCTTCTTGTATCTTCCCCATGAACTATCTGTCATCCATTCTCCTCCTTAAATTTCCTTCCTTTGGAAATCTGGTGAATAAAATCCCCTACAGTTTTACACTAGTGGTCCATCGTTTGTGAAGAAGAGTAGACCATCCCTAGAGATCAGTGAGCTGATCAAGGGGGAGGAACCAACATGTGGGGAGGTCACTGTGCAGGGCTGGAGGAGATCTGATTGGAATCTGTGCTTGGTCACAGTGACTACAAGGAGCCATGTTCTCTTTACGTGTAGAATGAGAGACCTGGATCAGGGGATGGCTAAGGGATGGCTAAGTGTCGTCCTCTTGGCCCTGCTCCTCAGTTCTGAGATCTTTGGGGATGGGAAATGCTGGTTATTTTGTTTACTGATATTTCTTAATACTTTGGTTGTTGTGTATGATTTAGCCTGCTAATGATTTCCATATTCCTCAGCTGTTTCAGCCTGAATCATCTTCATCCCTCAGGAGGAAGGAAAGTCAGAGCCCAGTTGATTCTGTTCAGAAACCATAACCCTGGGGCTCAGGCTCAAGGCCTGTGGTGTCCTGTTTATTCCTGCTGGCAAGTCGCAGGCCCTGGGTGAGGGAGATACACGTCTTAAGTGTTAGTGGAGTCAGATGTGCTCGTGGAAACAGTCTGGCTGACTCGCAACAGACTCCAGCCCTCTTGGCTGTCCTCCAAAAATCACGTCTGCTAGGATTTCTGCAGCGGATCTGATAGTTGCTGACTTGGAGAACTTGTAAGCTGCTTGTGAATTCATGGTGATGGTCCTAATTCCAGACACAAATTCCCATTGACAGTAAGAGATGAGAAATGTACAGAAGAAATGCACTGAAAGCTTATTTGTGAATTGTGTATGCTTGCATGTGTGTGAGTGTGTGTGGAAGAGGAGGAGATGGGGAGAGAGAGAGAGAGAAAGGAAGGGAGAGAGATGGTGTGTGATGTGAAGATAATTTACATTGGTAGAGGTTGGATAATTTATAGATGGGCTATTTTGTAAAACTGCCTATGTTGGGAAAGAAGTCGAGCTAGAATGATAATCGCTAATGATTTTGCTAACACAAAACGCACATAAGACATTCTACAAAACCTGGCATGCTCTACCGAAAGGCCAGTGTGTAACTTTTGAAAATAGAGAGAAATAGAGTAGTCACACATGAGACATAAGATATGTGATAAAATGACTACAATTTACAGATAGGTTTAATTTGTTCTGTGTTGTCAAGCATCAGGTAGGTGTAAGAAGATTATTTTAAGAGTGTTTTTGTTTGTGGTCTTCATTTATTCCATGCACATTTCATAGAGCCCCACTGTGTCCCAGATACTATGCACATGCTGCTTTCATTTGTATGCATTTTTAAAACCACGTCTGTGGTGCAGATGGTAATTTGTGGGGTTAGGAGGATAGAAGGGAACTGGTTGTTTGTGCCTGTTTTATTAAATTTGATGCTTATTTTCTAAGTGACAATTCCAAAGGAACAGAGGAAAAACAATATCAATACCTAGTAATCGATTTGTGCGGTCCAGTGGATAATGATCTCATTCAAAACTAAGAATTTTAAGAGGACAGCATCCCCAATAAAGTATGCATGGGGTACTTCCAAGTGCAGGGTCCTGTGTGACTGCATGGGTCACCTACCTGAAGCACCCTGTCATGGTCTATAGCCATCTGAGTCTGAATTCTATCTTTAGTTTGGGAATGATGCTACCTACTTTGGAAGGTGATGGTAAAGCAAACTTGATATGGTGTTATGTGACAGTGATTATCAAGTTTATTGGTATATTTATTAAATTTATTAAGCCTACATTATGTCCTACATTATGTGCTTAACAAATAACAGTATTAAAACATGGTAATGGTAAATTGAATTAATAGCATAGTGAGTATTTATTTGAATGACATCAAATCAAGAGCATTTTGTGTTGTTTTGTTTTGTTTGGGTGGCAAAAAAAGGTCTTGCTAAGTAATCTTACTTTTGCCTTGGATTTTTTTTCAAATTAATAGGTCTCTATTAATTTCCTGTTGAAAGAAATAAGGGAATAAATATGGTGGCTGGCCACATGTGTGCCATGATTCAATGCTTAGGTAGAAAATATATGAAATTTAGAGAAATGCTTGAATCACATACTTAGTGGCTCACCTTGTAATATTTGCAATCATAAAAATGTCTACTCTGATACTTTCTAACTTGAATAAAATATCTTTGCCACAGAGTACCACAGACAAAGCAAGTTTCCAGGTTCTCGAATTTAGATGTTTTAGTTATTTGAAATAGAATGTTTTATACGAAAAGCAGAAATTGTATATTTCTCTTTAATATTTAACAGCTAAAATGATTTAAGCTCAAATCTCTTTTTCAATCCACCAGAACACCTTTGAGCAGAAGCAACAATAAAACCTCTTATGTCATAAAGGATGTTTTAAAAAGTTATGAATTAATAAAAACAGGACCATTCATTTTTCAAGAAAAAGAAAAAAACAGGACCATTCATTTTTCAAGAAAAAGAAAAAAAAAGTCCTCCTTTTGACACTTTGACATATTTTTCTTACCTTGAAAACAGAACTGTAGATGAATCATTTAAGTTGTTTCAAAGAGAAGTATCTTTTATGTCTTCATTTTCCTAACCAGTTGTCAAGACAATGTTTCAAACTAATTGAAAATCCAATATTTTATTCTAATTTAGTCAAATGAGATAACATAAGGGGTGGGGCATAGTGGCCCATGCCTGTAATCCCAGCAGCTCCAAAGGCTGAGTTAGTAGGATAGTGAGTTCAAAACCAGCCTCAGCAAGAGCAAGGTGCTAAGAAATTCAGTGAGACCCTGTCTCTAAATAAAATATACAAAAAAATAGCACTGGGGATGTGGCTCCATGGTTGAGTGCCCCTGAGTTTAATCCCCAGTACGAGAGAGAGAGAGAGAGAGAGAGAGAGAGAGAGAACAGAAGGGGATAAACCCTGTGAGGTGAATGCATTTTCTTTCCTTTCATTGCAAAATTATCCTCTCCCCCATCTTCCTCAGGTAGCATTTCTGTACGATAGGAATGTCAAATGTTTCTATGGTAATATCAACATTAACTCATCATAATACTATCAAAATCTGGCCAAGAATCAACATAATAGTCTTCTGCTTTCTACTCAGAAGGGCCAAGAGGATGAATACATGCGTAAGGCAAAACCTGAGAATTTTGAAGGAACTTTCTTCCCAGTTGGTGGAAGATCTGATACTCCTAGTAAAATCCTCACTTCCCAGAGGTGCTAACCTTGAAGACTTCGAGTAGATAAGTCTTACTGTGCCTGTGGAGGGCCAGGGCCTGTATGACCAATTCTGTGTCCTTTAAGTAGTTGACTAAAGAGAGTTTGAGCTCACACAGACCAACAACGGGCATTGGGATTCTCTACTGGCATCAAAAAGATTTCCTGTTTCTTTCTGTGTCACTTCAGAGCCTAGTTCCAGGTTGTCCTCTACTGCATCTGGGGAACTCAGGGTTGAACCCTGTGTCACTATAACAAATGGCAGAGATAATGAACTTATAAAGAGGAAACATTTATTTTGGCTCAGTCCATGATTGGTTTGGGCCTTTGGAGGCACATCATGGTACGGGCATGTTGCAGAAGTAAAAGAGAAGAGGGAGGGGCCAAGGTCTCAGTGGTCCCTTCTGAAGACACGCCCTCTATGACCTGAAGACCTCTTATAAGCCTTACTTCTTAAAGTTTCTAACACCTTCCAATGATGCAGAGCTGGAGACCAAAACTTCAACTCATGGGCCTGTGAGGGAACAGTCCAGAGTCAAACCAAAACATACCCTAAAGTCTGTGTTTGAAGTCTTTGCCCAAAGTCTGGTGGTCCCTCATTCTATGGCCCACTTTCACTTGAGCTCTGTTGGGCTTGTATCCTCCCATACTGGCCTCGTCCCTGACATTAACCTGTGGCTGTTCTATTTCCACCTGCTCAACATACCTGGCCAGATCCTACTGACCTTCTTCCACTATAGTGAAGCCTGGTTATTCCCCTCTGATTTGTGAGAACCTTTCATTCTTATGCTATCATACCTGACCCAGGAGATTCCTCTAGGGAACCCTATTAAATAACCCTAGGGTTTGATTTTGCCTTCCTGCCCCCTCTGCCAATTCGTACATTCAAGTTCTAATCTTCAATGCCTCAGGATGTGATATTTGTGAAGAAGGGGCCCTGGTAGAGATAATCAAGTTGGGATAAAGTCAGTGGGTCATACCTGATAAAGAAAGACATTTTGAAGATAGATTTACACACAGGGAAAACATGGTGTGAATATGAAAATGTCCATCAATAAGGCAGGAGAGATGTCTCAGCTGACCCTTCCTTCACAGTCCCCAGAAGGGACCAACTCTGCCAATGGCATTTTTAGACTTCTAGCCTCTAGAACTATGAGACAATAACTTCCTATTGCCACCCAGTTTGTGGCACTTGGTTACAACAGCCCAAGCAAATGAAATTAGGAACCCATTTGGTGAAACTCGCAATTCCTTTCCTTGCACCTCCTATAGTGTCCAAAAGTTTGAATCACATGAAAGAGTGAATCATGTGAAAATCACTCTTTCTATGCCTGTATCTCTATGTATTTCCATCGAGGTAGGTGGGAAGGTTTACTTCCATGTTCACAACAAACAGCTTCCTGAAATGTGTTGGCCTGTACCTTGTGGGTCCCTTTGCTTTCTTGGCACCCACATTTCTGCAGGGTTCCTGGCCTGATGATGTCCACATCTCTAGTTATGGGTTCAGTGTGGTCTTTTCTTCAAATACAAAGTGGTCACATTCAGTCAATGTGACCATCTTTTCCTCCCTTCCCAGGCTTCCTCCTTACTAGGATGAGTGAAAGTCGGCCAGCCTTCAAGTCTCCTCCAGCCAGGACAGTTGCCAGTGTCTTGCCCTGCAGCTTCATCATGGAGGGTGACAGTAGGCCAGTCATGCCATCAGGGCCACAGATCAAATGTAGCCAATCCCTTGCAGTCAGATACAATATTGTTTCCTTTGCCCTCCCTACAAGCTAGTGGTCAGAGCCATAATTACTCCTGATGGCAGGTGGCAGGTCTACATCACATCTTGACATTAGCTTTTAGCTATTTTTTTTTTTATAGCTGCCAGTGTGCTCAGTCAAATACCTGTCTGTCATCACAATCAGACAGGTCTTAATGTCTCTGCATTACAGAGGAGGACCTCGCTCCCTTCCAGCCCGTTTATTATGGTCCCAGCGTAGCATTTTATCACACATTCCTTACGCATAGCCTCCTCTCCACCACCACGGAAATCTTCCAAGTTGGCAGCTTTAGTGTCTACTGCCATTAATCTTCACTAGGCTGGGATCACGGGGCAAAGGATGATTTATTGCAATTACCTGTTATAGTGCAGAGCTCAGGTGAGCTGGGCTCAGATGCATTTACTGGGCTCCCTTCCATTCTCCCACAGCCAAGGAGTAAAAATGTGTCGGCTTTGTTTCCAGGTATATCTGCTTTCATTTAGCCCCTCAAATGTTAGTTAATTAATGGGGAAGTGAAGAAATAGATTTAGATAGTATTAGGGTTATGTATAGACATGGTGAAGCCTGGCTGTTCAAAGCCAGAACTGACACTGACATTTGACAGTCCATTTAATTTCTTTGTTGTTTCTGCATTTTAAGAAACATCCAAAGGAAATTCGAAATTGCACTTACCTGACACTTTCTGCACCATCTGTTCCAGGTGATTAAAACCAATCTGCATATAGTGTTGTGTTTCATTTCCAATTTCTCACTCCCTGGGATGGCAGGGGGCAGTGCATGAAGTGGGGATAATGTGTGCTTAGGTTCTGCAAGTGAGGGAAGAAGAAGGCGGGTGGGGGACTAAGAGGGGAGAAGAAAGCTCCACGGTAAACTCTTTTGCCGCATAAATAAATATGTTCCTAAAAGTGGCCCATTGTGTTTTCATTAGTCGCTCTGATGGCAGCTTCTTGTCTGCTTGAAGTTAAAAAGCCTCAATATTCTCATGTTCCTAGCCTGGTAGGAAAGCAACCATTTTTTTTTTTTTTGGACAGAGTAATAGAATTATAAAGCTTTTTTTCCCTATAGGCTCCAGGATCTGATTCATTCTCAAGTTTGATACAATCTCTGGAAGACATTATTTGGTGTCAAAAAGTATGAACAAATCATTTGTTTCCTATTGAATGGGAGAGGGCTGGACCAGATGATCTTTAAAGGATCTTTTCTGAATTCTTACAACTCAAATAAAAGGCAAGTCTGGGCTTGTGACCTCTTAAGAAGACAGTAGAATCAGGGAGAGAATGGCCTTGCCATGATTTCCAGATGAGGTGGATGCAACCTTGGCCTCTGTTCACATCTCTGCCCATTTTGTTCTGTTCTCTTCCAGTTATGCTCATGGGTCTGTGCATGAGGCTACTGAGATTGGGGACATTGGGACTCTGTATGTCCTTGGCTCTAAAGCACCTTTCTCTCAGCATTGATGGAGATCTACTTTCTTTGCATTCTGCTACTAATATGGGCTCTCTGGGATTTCACAGAAGAGTTGATAAGGCTGAAAGCCACTTGCTGTTTGCCAGTAAGGTTTAGATTTAGCAGACATTTCATTCTCTTGGTTTTCACGGGTTCTGATTTCCCGAGTCAGTGTCCTGATACAGAGAACATATCCTTCAGGATATATTTGGGAAAGAAAGAGGATATTTTCTAAAATACCTTGACCCCCTGACTGTTTAGCTAATATATATCACCAAACTTAAAGTTTTATACAATCCTTAATATTCTCTTGGGACATTGGTGGTAGTAGGTGAGAGCAAGTTTCCTTAGAGATTACTAATTAAAATTACTAACTGCCATTTTAAGAAAAAGACAACTGAAGCAAGCAGAAACTTCTATATGAACTGAGAAGTTGAAGCTTAGCAAAATGAAGAGATTAGCCTATGATTGCTCAGCTAGTAAGAAAAAGGCTGGCACTTGCCACCCACATGTAGGTTGGGCTGCTTCGACAGTGGTGCCCAGTGAAGTAGAGAATTTACATAATCCCCTGTGTGTGGCGTGGACCTAGTGATTAGCTTTTAATGAACAGAATATGGTACAAGTGATAGGATGTCCATTCTAAGATCAGATTATAAAAGAAGACGAAGGCTTTGCCCCTCACCCCCCTTGCTTAGATGAAGTTAGCTCAGTTCAGTTGTGAACTGCCCTATGGGGAAGGTCACATGGCAAGGAGCTAAGGATAGGCTCTGGCCATCAGCCAGGGAGGAGCTGAGCCCCTTTGATCAAAAGCCTGTAAGAAACTGAGCCCTGCAAAACAATGTGGTTCTGACTTAGGGTCAGAGCATCTATCCTGTGCCAAGGTTCCTAAACATAGAAACTATGAGATAAAAAGCATTGTTGTTTTAAGCAATTATATTTTGGGGGGCATTTTTGTTATGCAGCTAATTCAACAGAAAAACTTAAATAAGAATCTTTATGTAATTCTGTTTGCCATATAAAGGAATTTAGGAAAAGGCCCTTTGTTTTGGAATCCTGTGAAGAGTACTAAATGGATTAAAAGGTAATAATAAAAAAAACATTTAAAAATTGGGTGGCAAAGACAGCAACCAATCAGAAAACATCAGCCACACCTCTGAGCAGGGTGCTAATCTTTCAGTTGCTAAATTGTGGAAGTTTCCAGGTGGTTCTGGGAGAAAGTGTGAAGCACCATGTAAGCATTTGTTCAACTCAGGGAAGAGCATCTGGGGTGAGGATGTCCACATTTTAACAAACAACACAGCCATTGTGCCTCCTTCCTGGGTATTAGGCCTGGACAGTCCAAAGGCGTTGATTATCTGAATGTCCTCCTCAGAAAGGCATGGCGGGGAGGATCCTTTAAAGGTTGTAGCAGCTACCTTTTCCACTTGCCTATTTGGAAGTAGTCTATTGCAAGCCCAACGGTTTGGGAGGATAACCCATCCCATACCTGGGAGCTCAGGTTTTTGCTCTGACATCCTTTCTTCATTTCATATGTATCAGAGAATGTAGCTGTTTAGTAAGCAGGATCCCAGGCAGGAACAGGGCTTTAAACATTCCGCTGCGTGATTGAACTGGGGAAATCACAGCTGCTCCTTGCTTTGGATAATGCCAGGGAAATTGGTAAATAAATAAATAACTGGAGCCCAGGGTTCATTTACTAAATACCCCAATATGTGTAGGCAAGCCATACATATCAGGCACATCAAGGGAAAATAAAAGCATGATTTAGTAATAACATGGTCTCCTGCAGCTTCCTGCTTAACTCAAGTGTTAAGTTAAAAGAGGTAAATCAGGGGTTTAGAAACACAATTTTATACTTAGTCTTCTTTTTTCTTTTTTGAAAAGAACAGGATCTGGGACCACTTCCTAGGTTAGCAGGATCTGGCACCGTTTTCCTTTCTGTGAAAGGGGAAACTTTAAAAAATAATTGTTAACAATTATTCTTTATGCAGCAACTAGGGAATTTCTCTGTGTGTAAGAAGCATAACATGTCTCGAGTGCAAGGATTTGAGGGACATGCCCTGTGATTGGGATGGGTTATCAGTTTGGGTGCTATAGAAATAGGGCAGAGCTCATACTCCTGCTATGGACACTCATCCACAAGACATGGCAACACCTTCTAAATTATCTATTCCCAGGGACACTGAGGCCTCAGCTATCTGATATTAGGGGAAGTGCACACAGATGGCAGCAGAAGGGCCTGTGGTCAGCTTTCATCTCTTGCACCATTAGCCTCTGCACATTATGGCTCCCAATCCCCTGGGATGCTTGGCTGTCCAACTCCCCCTCCCCACAACCCCAACTCCAGAGTTCATACACACATACACACTGCGGTCTTCTTGGTTTATCACACACCAGCTC
Organism: Callospermophilus lateralis; assembly: GCF_048772815.1. Taxonomy (NCBI): domain Eukaryota; kingdom Metazoa; phylum Chordata; class Mammalia; order Rodentia; family Sciuridae; genus Callospermophilus; species Callospermophilus lateralis. Next base: position 50,437,604 of record NC_135320.1, on the reverse strand, counting down.
TCTGGACCCTTGTCTCCCTTGTGCTGCAGCCACATCTCTATGTATTTGCCCCATTTGCCCTGACTGCTCATTGCCCCCATCCAGTTTACTGCATGATTCCATATTTAATACTGCTCCTTGGCACTCACTCCCAATAAAAATGATGCCCTTCTGCTCATTGCAGCCTCTGTTGAATGCATCTGCCATGCAGAGTTGTATGGGCTCTGGAACCAGTCTACTGGGATCCAAATGCCAACCTGTTTGATTATTAGCTATATACTCAAGCAACACACTTAAATTTGCTAAGTCTTGGCTTCTCATCTTAAATTGGAAACTTATTCAGGCCTCAGCTGTCTTTTCCTTAAAATGGGAATCAGTGATCTCCAATTCACAGAGCCGTTGAGACTATTAAATAATAGACATGTGTATGTATGTGTTGTTATTCACCTGTGCATGTTCATGCTGATTAGCCTCACAGGAAACCTTTCTAACTGTTACATATGCATGTGATTTAATACTACTCTGCTACTGATGCTATTTTGTTTAGTATCATATAATAATTTTCCTCTCTTAACTTCTCTACTAGGTAAGTATCATTGTTAACCACCTTGACTAAGTTATACAAGATGTTTGGCTTGCTCAAGTTCATATATCCATTTAGAGAGGTTTGAATCTAGGTCTGAATCCAGAATCTGCCTCCAGGGTCTCTTAAGATGATGAATGATTTGCTCCTACTATTTTACTCTTTACTCTAGCCAAGAGCTGATAAAATGTTTGTGTTTCACATGGTTTAATCCATGCAAGGGATGGAGAGTGTGGAGAAGGTGAACTTAGGCAGAACATTTGCTGTTGATAGTGACTCTCTCAGATGTCAACAAAAATAGGCTCTAAATAGAATGGATCCTGGTAGCAAATGTGAAGGAGAGCCAGATCCCGGAAGATCAGGAATCACTTTTAATGGAAGAAACAATAATGCAATTAATTCAACATACAAATAAAGAACAATTTACATTTAGCATCTGATTCCCATTTTGGTTCATGAGGGGGGGTGTGTTAGCATGTCAATCATTTGAAGAAACCACACTATAAATATCACACCTATAACAAGTTTAAAACTCACCCCCACCCCTGGAACCTCCCATTTTCTTCTTCCCATTCTCGTGCCAGAAATGACTGTATACTTTGATCTTAGGTTGTCTCTCTGTAAGTCTAACAACTTTCAAGTAACTTCTTGCTTATTTGAAGAAAGGAAAGAGTATTTTTTCTTAGAATATATCTGAAGTGATCACTTGAGGGATAACACAATACCCTGGGCTTGTTCTAATGCACAGTGTAGTTGATTGAGCAATGGAGATTCCTTTGAGCAAGATCCTCTTGACATCAGTTTTATCACAGAAAAAAAAAAAAAGAGGAACTCACAAATTCAAGAGCTCTTTCCTTTCTAAATAGTGCTGGGTCACAAAAGAAAGGTGCAAACCAACAGAGATGAAGGAATAATAGAAGTAGAGAACCTAAAGTAGAGTCTTCCAGAAGAAAGAGGTCAACATTCAGAATGAAAGTGGCTGCCAGATCAGAAGTTGCCTGGATCTTGTATGGGACTTGTGAACCAGAAATATATAGACATTACTTGGTCTTTGGTCTGCTTGAGTTCATGTCTATTGAGAGAGGGTAGAGTCTGTGTCTGAATCCAGAACTTGCCTCCAGGGTCTCTTAAGGTGATGGATAATTTATGTAGTTTAAACATACTTTGAATTTCATTGTCAGTATCTATAAATTGAGAGATTGCATATGAAAATCTAAAATTCTGCTTTTTTCTTGAAAAAAATAGGAAATTCTGACAAACTGGACCTGCATCTCCTCCAACAGTATTTCACTGGGGCTGAGTAAAAATGAACTCCCCAGTTGTACCCAGTCCTGAGTAGGGAAATTTTTGCATCTCTTGTCTCTCAGGATGAGTACCTATTGTTTTTCTTATATTATGTTGTTTTGTCTTATATTACATTATTTTTCTTATATTTCTCTTTTACTTGACTCATGCACTTTACTGTAGACTTGTTAATTTGTGATCTCTGCTGTAGATGAATACAAATATATATCATTCAGAAGTTTAGAGTTGATGTATTCAACCAGGAAGAAGATCCATCTTATGTGTCTATCTAGTTCAGTTATCTATCTGGAATACCTGAAGAGGTTCTTATAGTTTAGGACTTTATAAGGACAACTACATGTGGCTGGAGAATTCTAAACATGGTACATGGAATGGAAAGTTTTATCCCTTCAATATTTATCTATCTATAATACCTAACGTTGCTTTGTGTTTGGTTTTGTATAAGCACATTATATTTCACCAGTTTCTCCTAATAGCCCTGTGATAATATTGTGATAACTATAATAATATTAATGTGGGCTAAGATCCAGTATTAACCAACAATTTATAGATGAGGACAAAAGGAACTAAGAGCATTAGTGGTTGCCCACATCACCCAGCTGGCAAGTGGCAAAGCCAGAATTCCAAGCCAGCAATTGAACTCAAGAGCCTGCTTTCTAAACTGCTCCTTTGCTGAGCGCCTGTCCTGCAGCGTGGCGGAACCAATAGCAGCTCCATTGCCTCAAGTAGAGAATAGGAACCAATAGCAGCTCCATTGCCTCAAGTAGAGAATTTGCAGAGTAAAAGGAGCATCAAGCATAGTGTCTCTTAGGGAATCATATTGTTAAAAGTGAAAAACACCAGTTCATCTTCCTCCCTTGGTAAACTGGGATTATGCATAAGCACAGACAGCTGTTGCCCTGCCCACTTTGGCAATGATAGGTGGAGGCACTGGCTGAGTGTCCAGCTGCTCTGCTTTCCAATGACAGTCATGGTAGACTAGACTCTAGGGAAGACTGACACAGTAGATGTCTGGGTCCTTGTGGGACTCTAATCACAGTATGGGCTGGCAGTTGTTGGGGTTTTGTGGAGTAACAAGTTGACCACTTCTGCCATGAAGTTCACTGATAATGCTGGTGCTGCTGATTAGACAGCAGTTGCACTGTGGTGGAGGGCATGCCATCTCCACGTTTTATTTGCTTCATGCCATAGTGCTGATCAAGATAATGGATAGCTTGTTAGAAAGTCAAACACCATTGTCCTGAGTCTTGCTGGGAGTGTGGGAGGCCTGACACACTGTGTTGCTGGATTAAGAACCGATGTATCATTATGAATGTGATCTTAGGGCTTGAGTGGACTTGGGTTTAAATTTTAGCTTTGATTTTTAATAGCTGTGTGCCTTTAGGCTTATTAATGAATCTCTCTGAGTGTCAATCTCACCATGTTTAGAATAAATACTAATGTAAGTACCTACTCTGTTAGTATTATTGTGACGAGGATTCAATATAATGATTTTAGAAATTTGTGCAATATCTGGGTATATGGTAAATATTTTACTAGTAGTAATTTTATTTTAACTAAGATTAGGAGCACATAAAATATGGCTTGCTTTTACCTGTTACTGGTGCAGGCTCTGTTAAGCCAAGTCACTTTGACTCCAAGTCACTATCGATAATAACATTTCCAAATAATAACTTTGGGGAAGAAAAAAAAAAACACTAACAAATAAGCCATTTGTAAAGCACCTCTTGATGTCAGGTGTAAAACCATGAAAATATTTGTATCTTAGAATCATGGACATGTGATTTATAATCTGAGATGTAGCTGGTCTAAAAGACTTTGCATTACTTTTATCCCAGATATTTGAGCCAAGGAAAAGAGCTCAACTGAAGACTTTGTCCTTGTCACTTTTCTCACAAAGTCTTTGCTGTGCCCTTGGGCAGGGGCATTGATAGAAAGAACACAAGCTCTTCTTGGTTATGGACTCTTGTGCAAATTGCTCTCTCTGAGCCTCAGTTTCCCATCCATAAAAGGGGCTAGTACACATCTCATAGAATTGTTGTGAGAATTAAATGAGACAACATAAACAAGTCACCCAACCTTATGCCTTGCACAGAAAAGGAACTCGATCTATTCTTGTCTGCTTCCTCTTGCTTTCACACAACAGACTGTGTGCTACATGAATTAGAGCTAAATGACTTGTACATGAAGGAAGTGGCATGGGATGACATGGAACATTTCTGAATAAAACAAAAATTAGACCGCTGAGAATTCTCAGCCTGTGTATTTAGCCAGCACTCATTGTGTAATGAGCAACAACGTGACAAGCTGGCTGCAAAGCCCCCAAATTAATTATGCTACCCAATGGAGAGAAGCCTGGAGACTGCATCTCTGGAAGGGTCTAGCTGGGATCAGCGGCAGAGGGGTTGCTCTGATGAATTGATGATTGTATGGAGGCTGAGAGGCCAAAGCAAGTTTGAGAAATGGACCTGTGTCTCTTCTCAAAGACAGATTTCTTACTCTTTTGTTTGACTATTTCTTTTTAAAGTACCTCTACTAGGTTTTGACTTAGTTTCCTCTGCCCAAATTTATATGTTGAAACTTAAATTTTTGATGTGGTAGTAAAAAGAAATGGAGTCTTTAGTCACACAGAGCTGGAATAAATGCAATCAGGCTCTTCAGAAGAGGTACAAGGGAACTGTTCTCCCCTTCCACCATGTGAGGACATAAAAAGGTGCCATCTTTGAAGCAGAGACTGAATCTGCTTGTGCCTTAATCTTGGACTTCCCAGCTTTCAGAATTGTAGACAATAAGTTTCTATTACTTATAAATTATCCAGTGTAAGGTATTTTGTTATGGGGGCCCAAATGGACTAAGACAACCTCTTTTGGGCCAGGTATTTTGCTAGGTTAGGTATTCACTAGTACCTAAGAGAAACATGTGGTCCTTGTCTTGTGGGGCTTGAAGGCTAAAAGGGCAAAAAGATAGTAAACAAGAAAAAAAAATCTGTATGCCATTATGGCTTGAAATAAGCATCATAATGGGAAAAGAGCAGGACTACAGGAATAATAGAAGATTATGAGATCATCAAGGAAAACTTCTCAGCTGAAATCTGAGCTAGGAGAAACCAGCAATGCAAAGCATAAACAGAAGAGTGTTCCTGGCTGAGGGAGAAGCCCATGGGAAGTCTCTCAGGTGGGAAAGAGCTTGGTATGATTTAGGATGGGAAAATAAGCCACTGGGTCAGAGGATGATGACCAAGGGACAAGACTCTTTGCAAACAACTGATTTGTATGTTACTTCAATAATAGGTTGAGATGCATCTATCTATCTATCTACATATATATGTATCTACATATGTAGATGCTTTATTGCATATGTATGTATCTACATACATAGATAGATTAATCTATAGATGAATCTAAATACACATACATATATATGTGTGTGTTTATATATACACACACATAGAGAGAGTGGTCCATAGATAGATAGCTCTATTCCCTGGGGCTCCAGATGAGGTAGAAAATCATGGTGAAAGAGTGTGGCAGAGGGAAGCAGCTCACATGATCAGAAAGCAGAGAGAGAAACTCCACTTATCATATACAAAATATATACCCCAAAGCTATGCCCACTAGCCCTACTTCCTCCAGCTGCATATACATATATTTATTTATATACACCAAAATATTTGAACTTTCAGGAGAACATGCAGGAAATGGGACATGCAAGGAAGGTGCAAAATGGTTGGGTCATCTTTTGCTTTCCATGGTGCTGGGTTAACACATCCCACATGTATCCTCTATGCTGAGATTTAAGGCAAACTTCACCTCTCCAAAAGTGGAGCTTCAGAGAGTGAAACAGAGTTTGCTTTTTTTTCTGCTGGTTCTTATTTCATTCTGGCTGCTCAGACCAGTCACCGCTTCTGGTAATGGACCCACTGATCCTAAAAGCGGTGAATTAAGACCCAGCAGTGTATGAGAAGGTTTTATTCCAACAGCAGGGCATTTGAAAAGAGTTCCATTTGCTTTTCTTTTAAGGATCAGTAGTCCTAGAAGAGTGTACTTAACAGATGTTGGATAACAAAAAGATCTATGGAAAAATAAGTTTGGAAAATGTTTTAGTCAGATTTTTCATTGATGGGACTAAAAGACTTGACCAAAACAATCATAGAGGAGGAAAGGTTTATTTGAAGTTCAGTTTCAGAGGTTTCAGTCTGTAGATAGCTGGCTCCATTCCCTGGGGCTCCAGATGAGGTAGAAAATCATGGTGAAAGAGTGTGGCAGAGGGAAGTAGCTCACATAATCATAAAGCATAGACTCCACTCACCATATACAAAATATATACCCCAAAGCTATGCCCACTAGCCCTACTTCCTCTAGCCTCATCTTACCTAACTCCAGTTACCACTCAATTAATCCCCATGAGAGGGTTAATGTACTGATTAGGTTAAGGCTCTCATAACACAATTATTTCAACTCTAAACCTTCTTGCATTGTCTCACACATAAGCCTTTGTGGGGGACACCTCACATCCAAACCATAACAGGAAATCTTAGAGGGTAGGTGGTAGACAATTTTAGATTGCTTTATTGCAGGACTTCTCAGAGGTTTCCATAGGCTTGGAGTTTCTCAAATGTTGTAATGAATGTTTACCTTTTTGTTAAGGTAAATATCAAGTAAAAGGAAATGCTAAAACACACTGTTAAAATAAGATACTGAGAAAAGACCCAACTTATTATATAATATGTGCCAGAGTCAAGAGCCATAGTATTGGACAATTAGGAGTGTGAAACAAATTATATGCTATAATATTAGGAACTAATGAAATGGAATTGGAGCGATGGCATTAAAGGCAACAGTATTCTTGTGTTTCAAATTAATTCCCTTCAGAAGTAAACTACATAAGTCATGGTCCACAAAGTACATCCTAGCGAGTGTGTGAAGGTAGAGGGGCCTCTCCTGTAATTGGAGTCATCCACAGATTTGTGAGAACACGGACTTTGGGGGAAGAGTCTATAATAGATGTCCCCTATACAAACAGGATGTGCTGAACAGTAAGAAAGACCAAATTATTAAGAGAGGGTGGAGTTGAGCCTAGCCATATGGTCAGTGCCACAGCGGGCAAGCCTGTCAGGGGTAGGCACTCTGGGAATGCAGGCGAAAAGGAATTGTCCTGAAAGAACCACATGCATTCCGCCATGAGGAAATGAGGACAGAGGGCTGTGGGCAAGACTCAGCTCGGTGACTGACACTTGCGCTGATTGGAGCCAACACTGGATGTTGAATCATGTCTACACAAAGTTGATTAGGATGGATGGGAGCCTTCTAATGCCCTAAAAACATTCAATCCAGGGCAAACCATACTCATCCAAAGTGCCAGATAAGAGATTGGCTTCTGTTTTGTAATGTATGTGACTAAATTTACTCGACTGAGTAGAGGCATATAAATAGATCTTTCAAGAAAGTCGTCTTTCTCTAACCAATTCTCATTCCAAATGCCTCTCTATTGCTATCATTTGCTCATTAAAAATACATTGGTCATAGTAAAGTGTTAAGTTTTCTGGATTAGATGGAAAACAAAAGATAACTTTAGAGGTGTGCAGAACCTGCATCTTGTTGCTAGGAAGACATTAGGATTCGCTCACAATAATGATGAAAAGACATTTTGCCATTAGCTTCGCATCCCATCAGCAGGGCATGAGCATGGCCTTGTCACAAGAGACTTGGTGGCTGGTCATCTCTTCATTCTGCATCATGCTGTCTGCAACACTGACAGAAACAGCCAAATATCTGGAAAACTACAAATGTGCATGCCTACTGGGTTTTCAGACTCAAGTCGCTTTCTTGGAGTATAGATGCATAATGCTCTCCATTCCAACTTCTAACATAAAAAGCAGGAAAAAAGATTTGAGCTCCTTTGGGCTGTGCTTTGCCACTACTGCTCCCACCCGCATTGTGCCAGACATGGCCTTTTCAAGACAAATCACTAACCCCAAGATTCTCAAGCTAGCCTAATAGACCTTGCATCGTTAGTGAATTAGTCTCTCTCACTCACACATAATCACATACATACGTTATAATCTGTTAATGTTCTCCTGGAAGGATTACTTGAAATTTTTGCACAAAAGAATAATTATCACAGTTATGGTTATATTATAATGTATACAAATGACCTTAATGTCATGTAAAAATGTGTGTCCCTGGGAAAATTCTTGTTTCAAATCCTAATAGCAAAATTGATATTATGAAGCAAAGTACTTTATGACATAGTAATGGATTAATTTTCTCACAACAACCTATAAACAGTTGCTAAAATTAAATCATCCCCTCGCTGGTGACAATGGTTTAAAATATCTTGCCTAAATGCATTTTGTTATATTAGAATATGTAATGTCTGGTAGAATTTCCTAGAGACTGAGTTGTTTTATTTTCATATGCAGATAGCAATGGAAATCTTTAAAAATAAAACCTAGCTCTTCGTATTTAGAATTTTCATGTATGTGGTGTTCAGAGGGTGGAGCATCTATCATAGTCCAATATTCTGTGATGTCTGAAAATGTCTCCTAAAAGGGACCCTAAGGAAGAAATGAGTTTGGTCTGAAGTAAATACTCCAAAGCCTTGACTGATGCTTTAAGCAACCTGGTTTCAGGATATTATTTAGTACAATAAATCATGCTCCCGCTCTCTATAAAAGTCTGATGTTTCTACTGAATACTGGGCCACTCTTGGATAGTAAAATGTGTCCATTCTTCTTTTGCCTATGTATTTTCCTTCCAGACAAGAAGCTGTCTCTCATAGTTTCTTCATTATAAAGTCCTTCCAGATCTTTGTTGTTTTGGCTTTATCAGGTTTTACCAAATTTGCTTAACATCGATGCTGCCATTTAATTCTAAACCTGTGTCTGAATGAAAATATTGAAAACTTGGCAGCAGAAATCAGGTTCAGGCAAGAGTGTCCCTTAATTGGTATGTAGTCACACACGAAAGTCTGGGATTCCTGTTCTGTCTACACAATTCTCTGACTCAAAGAAAAACAAAACAAAGCTGTAATCTGAGATTGAGATGTGATCTGCATGTTACTGAACCCAGTAATTTGTCTACATTATGGTGGGCCTGGGAATTGCAGACTCGAGTTATACAACTGATAAATCTCTTAGGAAGATGTTCCATAAATTCGCAGAAAAGTTCATCTCCCATCTAAGTCACTGAAGCTGTGCCTTTTCCATATTGTACTTCTGATGGAGACATCTAAGACTATTGTACCTTGAACGCCCCATTGAGCTTAATTTTTTTCTGGCTATTCTACATGACTTTATGGAAGTTCCTGCTGGGAACAACAATAATTCAAAATTAAGACTGGGGTTTTCTACTTAGTCTTCATTTGTAGCCTGAAATCTAGAGGTTCATTGGTGTTTTAATTTGAATTATTTGACTCAATTTGTATTTATAAAGCACCAGCTGTGTGTCCAGGCCTGGGTGGTGTGTGGAGTTTCCAAAGACATCCAGAACTTGGTCTCTGTTTGGGAATTTGCAGTCAAATTGAGAGGCAGGAGTCTGAACAACAAAGCAATCATCAAGGTGATGTGGTGCCAATACAGACGACAGGGTGACTTAGTCCCCAAAGTGTGAAATACAGCATCACCATCACCTGGGAGCTGGTCAGAAGTACAATCTGCATGTTCACAAAACCCGCTCACTGAAGTTTAAGAAGTATTCAAATAAACAGAGGACACCCAGGGAATCTAGCTTTGGTTGAGGTGGGTGTAGACTGGAGCAGGCAAAGGTTCTTGGAAGGCTAGGATCTGGGGAATGTGGGTCAGTGGGTCCAATACTGCCACTTGTGTGAAAGCCATTACCCCTGTTTAAAAGCCACCCTACCTCTGTTTAAAATGCCAATTCCTGCAACCTCTCTCTCTACCTCTTACAGAATAATTATCACAGTTATGGTTATATTATAATGTATACAAATGACCTTAATGAATGTCATGTTTCTCCAGGTTGGACCCCAAGAAAAATTTCTTTTAACAAACTCCCCAAGAAACTTTCTAAACTCAATTTGAGAATCACAGATGCAGATGAAAGGGAATGCATTCAAGATAGAGAAAGTTTACACACCAGGGCCAGGCCAGTTGGCTCATCTGTGTATTCCTTCTGCCCTGTCCCTTGTCATTTCTTGCCAGTCTCCATTCAGGGTTACCCTGCCTCTTATTGCTGGAGTGAACTTTATAAAAACTAATAACCACAGTAGAACGTAAACTTCAAGAGCAAGGACTTTGTAAAGACTTGTCCACCTCTGTATGTTCAATACCTGGTGCAGAAAAGCATTCAATAAATAACACTTGTTGAACAACAACAACAACAACAACAAAAAAAAAAACCTAATCCAGCTGGGAATGGTGGTGCACACCTGTAAACTCAGCAGCTGGGGAGGTTGGAGTAGGAGGACCACGAGTTCAAAGCCAGCCTCAGCAACTTAATGAGGCACTGAGCAACTTAGTGAGACCCTGTCTCTAGATAAAATATAAAAAGGGTTGGGGGGTGTGGCTCAGTGTTTAAGCACCCCTGGGTTCAATCCTCAGTACAAAAAGAAAGAAAAAGAAAATAGCCCAAATCCAAACACAACCTTCCAATTACAAAATTCTGCTGTGGCCTAAAGCTGGGCTCCTGTGAGGCATAGTAGGTCCTTTGACCACTCATCTTGCTTTGGCCTTCACTCTCGTTGCCCAGCACTTTGGTCTCATGACTGTCAAAGTCCATGCAAAAGAAACTTCCTCCTCCTTCTAGAATGCACTGGGCCCTTTCACCACCAGAGGGGATATTCTTATATTGCCTCCTGGTCTCTGCCCAGCAACGTTCTTTTCATTCCTCATCCTCAATAATACTTCTGGCAGAGATGAAACTAAATTGTCTTTTTGCAGAGCTGTTTGCTCTTATATTCTAAGGTTGACAACAGAATTCTCCAGAGAATTGATTTTTTTCCCCTGAAAGGATAAATATTGATAGAGGTTAGAATAAATATTGATAGGATTTTCTTAATAATTTCTGTTGTCCCTTTACCGTTGGCCTTTTGGTCATCTCAGTCTGTAGTATTTGGTGCTTCTGCTCAGGCAGGACATAGCTGGGTATAATTACTTGGAATTTTGGGAAAACATTTGCCTGAGTGAATTTTTTTTTCTACTTTTGGATTCCCCTGAATTATTAGCAGTAATGCTGCAAATTCCATTAGCAAATTATTGGGGGAAGGAATGTATCTTGGATTGAATCCTTTAAGGCAGTTATAGATTTTTTAAATTTTTATTTATAAGAAATTCCAAAACACTTTAAAGTGTGAACATTATTTTTCTTGGTGAGAAAGAAAAAAAATTAGGCTGGAAGTAATTTTGCTTTTTTTTCTATCATTCTCTCGATTATACATTGCCTATTCTAAGCAATGAATTATTCTATTCCTTTATGTTTCTTGTTCTCCCTGCAAATTTAACAACATTTTTTGTTGTCCTTGGCATGTTCCCCAAAATTCAGCTTGTTCTGGATTGAGCTGAGCAGACACTGATCCTTCTGGTCTGCACTTCTCCTTCCTATGTGATGACTGACACATTTTGATCAAGATTTTTTGGAGTCCTACTTCATCAGAGAAATCCCTTTATAGCCACATCTGCTTCTTTGCCTGCCTTCCTTCTTCCTGCTATGACCATATTTAACTTGACTGTCAGAAATTTGTTTGAAGCATAGCTTCCCAGCTTCTGTAGATCCCCACGCACAAGCATTTTGAAATCTGCTCACCCAAAATTAAGGGTATGTTTATTGAGTATGCCTTTTGCGTTTTTCATTGCAATTGAGACACTGTTGTGGCGACTACTTCCTTTCAGTGTTATTGACACTTCTGTATCACCTGCAGATTTTCTAGAAGGAGGCCTGTGCTCAGTGGGAGGCAGTATGGAATGGTAGAAATAGCACCGTTCTGGTGAACTGTGTGACCTTGGGGAAGTTGGTAAACCTACCTAAGCCTCGGTGATACTTCTCATCTGTTAAATGTAGACAATATTCACTTTGTGGAGTTATTGTGGCAATTACCTAAGGAATGCTTTTAGCAGAGTACCTGTTATGATATAGGAGTTCTGTGAAAGGTAGCCAATATCTTATTTTACAACAACAACAACAAAAAAGACTTTTAGCAAGGAAATCAAGAATTCACCGGATGCTTCACTTGAAGGAGGAAAAGAAATTTCCATTTTCCCATGAAGAGGAGGAGGATGGTATCAGTGACTTTATCTACTAGTTATTGCAATAGTATGCTACCATATATTCCCAACAGCATCCCTATTAAACAAGTAACTATTATAATCCTCATTCTGCTGAATTCTCATTTTGCAAAATAATAAAATATTTACGTCACACATTTCAAGCAGCAAAGCCCAGATTCAAACTAATATGTAGCCCATCCTGGTTTGTTCTCTGGAAGTTTGATACACCCACCATTCACTAGTGCTAGGCCAGACCTTTGGCAAACCTACCCACACAGTCTACCTGGAACTCTGCCCACAAGGACAACACTTCCAAGCCTCCCTCAGCTCAACCCGGTTTTCTCCAAGATGCCTTCACTCTCTGCCTTTGTACATGCCCCCAGAGATGCTTCCAAAGAGCCTCAGAATAGTACATTTCCCTATGATTTTTTTTTCCCAAGATGGTGGCCATTCTGCTGTGTTCAACTGTCCTTTCAATACTTTGCACTTGTCTCAATGACATCTGGATCCAATGCCACAAGTTTATTGTCCCCTTCAGGGATAAACACAGTTTTATATTAGTAATTAATTTCTGGACTTCAGTCTTTGATTATATTCAAATCTCTCACCCCTCAAGACAGAGAAGAGTTCCCAGAAGGGGCCTTGTTCTTCCTTCTTGCTTCTCTGTGGCTGAGGCCTTTTGTTTATCTGTTGCGACAATACAGTAGGAAATAATTGTGATGCTAAATTTTATATGCCAATTTGTCTACCCTAGGGTGTCCAGTTGTTGGACCAAACATTAATCTAGATGTCACTGTAAAGGTGTTTTAAAGATACGATTGCTGTTTACAATCATTTGACTTAAAAGTACAGCAGACTACCCTCCATATTACGAGTGGCTCACCCAATCAGTTGAAAGACTTAGAGCAAAGACCCAGGTTTCCCCAAGAAGGAATTCTGCCTTCAGACTGCCACACAGAATTCTTCCAGAGCTTCAGTCTTCATGTTCAAGACTGTAACATTGACCCTTACCTCAATCTCCAGTCTGCTTCTACAGATTATTTGCCATCCTCTCTCTACTTCCCACAATTATACTCGTTTTAGTCAGCTTTTCTGTGGTGGTGACTAAAGGGCCCAACCAGAACTATTGTAGAGAAGGAAAAGTTTATTTGAGGGCTCAAGGTCTCAGAGGTCTCAGTCCATGGACTGAGGGGCTCACAGTGAGGCACCATGTCATGGCAGAAAAGTGTCTGTCAGAGGAAAGCAATTCACGTGATGATCAGAAAACAGAGAGACTCCACTCTCCAGATATAAAACATATGCCCCAAAGCTATGCCCCCAATTCCCACCTCCTCCAGCCACACCCTACCACTTCAGTTACCACTCAATCAATCCCTATCAGGGAATTAATTCACTGATTGGATTCTCTTACAATCCAATCATTTCTTGTGTTGTCTCACATGTGAGCACTGGGGGACACCTCACCTCCGAACCATAACAGTACTGAGCCAATTCCTTAAAATTTCTCTTTTGTGGATTTTTGTTTGTTTATTTGTTTGTTTGTGTTTTGCTTAGGATACTTGGGATTAAAACCAGGCTTGCTCTACCACTGAGCCACATCCCCAGCTTTTAAATTTTTTTTTTTTTTTTTTTAATTTTGAGACAGGGCTTTGCCAAGTTCTGAGGCTGGTCTTAAAAGTATAATGCTCTAGCCCTAGCTTCCTGAGGAGCTGGCATTACAGGTGTCTGCCAACACACCTGGCTCGCTCACTCTCTCTTTCATACATAGTCATGCATAATGATGGGATGCATTAGGCAATTCTATTATTGTGCAAACATCATAAAATGTACTTACACAAACTAAGATGGCCATGAAATCACTAAGCAATATAATCTAATGGGACCACCATTGTAAGTATGGTCATCATTGATCAAAATACTGTTAGCTTGTCATGACTGTATATGTGTTTGTGTGTGTATTATATGTATATATGTAACACATACACACACACACACATATATATATACTCACCTGTAAAGCATAATGTATCTAGATACCTATAGATGAATTGCCTGTTTCTGTTTCTCTAGAGATCAGTGTAATGATTCCTCAAATAGAGTGTATACTTAGAGAAGGTATGACATGTTCCCCTAGGATGCTGCAAGAAAATATTGGCACTTCTATCGACTATGAAAAGTTTTTGTTATTTCAAAGAAATAAAAGTAAGATCAGCTTCATCAGTGTTTAATATGAAGATTGACCCCAGAACCTTCCCTGGATCCACATATCAAATGGTCACGTTTCACCCACAAGACCTGAGGATCTGTGGACTAGAAGGCGACTACCTAAAGTTCACGATCTGCTAGTGGTATGCACAGCCATTGACACTTTACAACTTGCCCACTGATGGTAAAATGCTTTGATGGTTAATATTATCTTTCTTATTTATTTATTTTGGTGCTAGGCAAGGAACCCAGGACCCTGCGCATACTAAGCATGAACTTTACCATGCAAAGCATGGGGCTCCATCCCCATAATATCAATCTTCATACAATGGACAAATGGTTTCTGTGACTTTGCAAACAATCCATGGTTTGAAGTCAATGTTAGTAATGAAATAACAAATGAGAAAAGGAAATATCACAGCAGACATTTTTTTATGCCCCCAGTGTAAATCTTCATCTTCTTCAGAGGATAAAGTCTGAGATTAGAGACACTTCAGTCAGTTATGACAATAAAGCAGCTGAAAAGTTTTTCTGACCGTCAAGGAGACAGTTAGAAATGTAGTTTTATATTCATACCTCAGCGTATGTTTGGTTTACTGTGTAGTTCCTTCTGTACATTCTGAGATCAAGAGTTGAAATACATAGTACCTCCTGATCCAATTCTGTTGCCTGCTTCCTCTATTCCTTAATGTTCTGTAAATAGAGGGAAAGGAAGATTCCAAGATGACTTCAGAGTTTTCCAGTCCTGGGAAATTGTTGAGTTGTGCTACGGAAAACTAAGAATTAAATTCTGCATGATACTGCTTTTTGGATGAGTTTGAGGTCAGAAGACATTTAAGACAAAGTTGAATAAAACATACACACAGGATTGTAAACACAAAGATATATGCTTAAAGAAAAGAGTCCATTTTCAATATCTTGAAAAAATAGATTCATGAACTCAGATCTCTGTGAATTGCAGTGTTACTGTTACAGCATTCTAAAGCAATGTATTATATTACACTTTAAAAATATGTATAACAATCATTGAACTCATTTATAAATAATAACACATTGTGAGGGGAAGTTGTTGGTTCTAAAGTGGTGGTGCTTAAAAAAGTGTAGCCTCATGTTGTTTAAATTGGACACTCTGCGAACAAAACACAGGATTTTTTTTTTTTTCAAAATGTTGTTACTTGTTTATAAATTTTATAAATCTGATTTTTTTTTTTTTCCCTCTGAATGCTTCCTCACTAGAGGTGGCCTGGAGAAAGTATAAAATGTCAAAGCCAATGTCAGCTCAGCATGGAGAGACCTCAGAGCACTGTTGGGGGAATCACCATGTCCAAGCCAAATTGTGCGCATACCCTGAAAAATACATTGTAAAGTAACAACTCAAGGCTGAGGTCAAGTATCTCTTTCCACTTTCCATTGGTCTCTCAAAACTTCTCCCCCTGCCCAAACGCTTCATTCAAAATGTACTGACTGCTACAATACTGAGTTGAGGCTTTTGACCCTATGAGAGGTCACTAGTTCAAGTTCATCTTACTCATTTAATTTGGTCAAAATTCCCCAAATGTCATATAGCAGCAATGAGGGTTCAGTGTCCTATAGAGCCCTGAAAGCATGCATTGTGCCATTTTAGTTCAAAAAAAAAAAAAAAAAATAGGAAGAAGAAGAAGAAAGAAAACATCCTAATCACACAGTAGTATGAGGCAAAATATCTGATTACAGAGTCTAAAACTGCTTTGTGTATGTAATTTTTGAAGAGAAAAAAATTACAAGCCAGCAGCCATGAAGTGCTTAGTGCAAGATTTCAGTTTTCAACCTTGCAGCTATTACATTTCAATCTGAGCAGCAGGAAGATTCTGCTGATCCTAAACTAAGGAATGTCAAGAAGGAAATGGCTTTTTTTCTTCTTTCAGCAGGTGGTTATTGTTTTAAAAAAACGGAAGAGCCTTAAACCTGGCTGAAATCCAAGGCATGTCACATAATCCTGATCTAGAGATATGCAGTGAGAATCCCCAGCCCCCAAATATTTGATTAGAGCATATGTAAATCGTCCTGTGCTCTTGGCATGGGCTGAATCAAGAATGGCAATGTAGATTATGATGTTCTTAAGCAATCAAAGGTTATTATTACTATTTTCCCCCCAAAGGAAGTAAAACTTGTTTTGTCGGGACATCTGATGCTTCTTGGCATGGCAGATGATTTCTGCTCACATTCAATAAAGAAATAAACAATGAGTAGAACAGTTCATGACATTCTATAAATATAACTTAGATTTCTTGAGAAGTTAATAACACAGCTAACACTGAAATATGTAGTTTACTCAGAGAACTATTAGCAATTTTCTTTATTGACCCCAACTTCTCAGGGCAATAATAGCTGATTCTGAGCTCCAAGTCAGAAAATTAAATTTCAGAGACTCAAATGCATATCAAGTCCATTTAGAAATAGTATTTCAGCTAAAGTATGAAAGATATACATTTTCTTGCTGTACAACTAGTTGACAAGGAATTTCAACATTTTATCTGTTATGTGTATGGATCATCATTGGAATAAACAAGCAATCACAGTGATCTTAAATACCTGAATTCACATCTTCACAGAAAACTGTTCCATTCTCTTGTTAATGTTTTTGGTTTGATCCCATGAATCTTACTGTACAGAGTGGGTACCTTAACCCCATTCCAAATACAGCTACAAAAGGTTAGGTAAAGCTTCTCTGAGCATAGTGATAAAGGCACACAGGAGACACAAATTTATCAAGAAAAGAATGTCGCTATGATTTAGCACATCAGAAAAATGGAATTACATATATTTAATATAGTTTGCCATCTAAGGGAATTACCCTATATCTAGAAAAAAAATCCAGGAGACATGGGTATTTCATATACATCTCATGCATGATTCAGATAACAAGGAAAACGTTTACATCTCAAAGGTTTCCGTTTAAAAAAATGCAGGTGAAATCTTTCCTATTTGTTCAGAAGTAGTTAAATTATTGAATTAAAATTGTTTCTCTCCCGTTAAGAATGAAGAGGGGGAAGGGAGAGAATCAGAGTGCAGACAAGAGCCAGTCTTGCCTGGAGATAGAAATGTATTCGATGCCTCAGCACAGACAATAGAAAACTAATGAGGTAAAAAGTCTGGCATGATTGTGATCTGATTTTCACAGATTAAACTAATGTCAATGAGGAGAAAAGAAGAGTGAATGAGCCTAAATGGGTTTGAGACACCTGCAAATAATTGTCTTTCCAGGGCTAGATTATCTGAGCATTGTTTTATATAGCATTTAACAACAGAAGGAATGGAATGGGGATTTGGAGAATGGTATTTTTTTTTCTCCAGCTCCTCTCCATTTCAGGGCTACCCACTTCCCTTCATTTCCCATCTCAGTGGATGGCACTGGAAGGCGCACTGCCCACTGGTGCCTCTGTCTATCTTTTAAAATCCTACAATTGGATTGGTAAGAAAATAAAATCGTGTATGCTGGAAGCTCAGAAAATAAAATCATTTATGCTGGAAGCTGCACCCCAATCTTTCGAAAGAAAGATTGTTAGTGCTAGCACTTTATAGCATGCTATCTGTACAGTAGTATATGGGTTACAATTCTTGGCAGAATTCTAGGGGCTATTTTTGATTCATTCATTTTATTTTCTCTTCTTTAGGCCCTTGATCAGATATTTCTGGGACATAATTTACTCAGAATTCAAGTGAGGTCCTCTTGTAACCAATTGAAGATTTTGACTGACAACCCCATATGAAGGAACATATTCCCTTTCCTATGGGCAACGTCTATAAAACAGAGTTATAAACAATTCTCTAAGGGCTAGATTAGGATGCGGGAGAGGTACAATCTATATAACTAGGCTTACAACTTGAATCTTTTGTACCATTTGGGAAACAATAAAAATGAGATGCTTATTATCATTGTAAGACAATTACACATTTTGTACTCTCTGGAAATTAATCACTGATGTGGTGGATATGTACTGAAAACTTTATTTCAAAGTTTAACCATATTCATGTAAGTGTTTGATCAGCTTAATATAACTTCATCTCACCAGCAAACACTTTGAATTTACATGGAAATACAATTTGATGTTAAAGAAAGAATTGCAATCCAAGCAGAGAAACAAATTTATGTTGACTTTCTGATTCTTTCGGTCTTCTGTGTATAATAAAATTACCCCCTTTTGAGTGTGAACGCTAACAAACATGTGCAGTTGTGTAATCTTCACCATCATCAAGACAGGGTGTCGTTTTTGCACTTGCAAAACTTTTTCTTGCTTCTTTATATTCAACCCAATTCTTCCCACCTCTGGCCCCTGACAATTCCTGACTTGTTTTCTCTCCTATGGTTCTGTAGTTTTGCCTTTTACAGAATGTGGTATACATGGTGTCATAAAATTTATAACCTTTTGAGTCTGGCATCTTTCATTAGCATAATGTATTTGAAATTCATCTATGTCATTATTTGAATCAGTAGCTCATACTTATTGCCAAATAATATTCCATTTCATATAGTTTCACTTTTTAAAAAGGAATATATTTGCTAGTTGAGTTTTATATTTTGGTTCTGATGGAGGCTGAAGGAAGAGGATCAGAAGTTCAAGGCCAGCTTGGGCAACTTAGCAAGACTCTGTCTCAGAGTTAAATTATAAGGGCTGGGGATGTAGCTCAGTGTTACAGCACTTGCTTACCATGTGCAGAGCCCTGGGTTCATTTTTCAGTACTGAAAGGATAAAAAAGAGAGAAAGATGAATCAGGTCATTGACTGATTAAGACGTTACTTTCCAAATAATAGTGTACGTGTAAATCCAGCACATCCTAATAGTTAAATTACACAATGCCATCTCATTTAATGCTCTCAGCAATCCTATGAGATAGTAGGGCATAGGTCACGTATAATGTACAGAATTAAAAAGCAAAAGTCCAAAGGGCCCAGTGGCTTGCTCAAAATCTACCAGTTGGTAATAATCATCAGTGGTTCAAGTCCGAGATTCTTGGCTCCTAACGCAGTGTGAACTAACAGAACCCGATTCTGATTCATGAATTTAAACAGCAGTAAATATTGTCAGAATTTAATATTTGCATTTGTTATGGCTTAAACTCAAAGAAAAATTCAGCCAGGAGTCTCTTGTTAATTTATCAAAACCTGAAATTTTTAAAAGGATACAATCTCACCGTGTTATTAGGTTAAGCACTTCTAAAGCAAACCAGTAAACAACAACGTATTGTAAATTAGACCATTTTGGAGTTTGTGCAATTTAAATGGTTGAGTTATTTTATGTTAGGGAAGTGACTGCACAATATTCATTAGCTAATTTTCATGATTTTTTTTTTAAACACATTGGGCCAAATTACACTTTCAGAGATGCCCGCAGAATTTTAATTAACATAATAGGTCTAAATTCAGCTCTTTATGTAGTGGCTTCCTTTCCATTCCAAGAGGTGTTGAGGCTGGTAATTTCCCCTTTTGTGAGGGAAGAAAAATCAGTGTTAGCAGGCTGAATCAGATACACACACAGCCTGACGATGAGCAAGTTCATCAGAGGTGTGGGTTTCATGAAGATGAAATTCCAGCCCTAACAGTTTGGCCAGTATAGTGAAATTGTTGACAGTCACATTAGTCTGACCCAATTGTTTGATTCTGCCTTCCCTGGCCCCCACTTATTTTCATTTTTTTTTTTTTTTTGCAGAGGTATGAGAATCATAGAAAGAAAAGAGATCTGAGTATATTAAATGAATTTGTTAAATGCATACTTTAGAAAATATTGCAAGTAAAACAAAATTATATTGTTTATGTTGATATGGCAGCAGGTCCCACCAAAGCTTTGCAAAGACTTTAGCATTAATTGTCACCAACCTCGGGGATAAAAATAGTGTTTATAAGCCAATGGGCTTATTTGAATTTGTTTTTTACATGCATATGATTTTAACTCAAATAGCCTGGTGATAAAAGCCACACTACATAAAAAACAATCAATCCTGTATAGTTTTGATGTTAGCCAGCTTCAAGGATTGTGTGTAATTGTGTGGCATCTCACAAACTGCATTCTAGGGTTACCTTTAGCATCTTGGAGCTATTATCCCTTGTCTTGTGGATCTACAACTTAAGAAAAAATATTTTAGCAGGAACTAGGGAGCACTCGGTATTTAACATAAGCAGCTGTTAATTATAAAACTGTAGTCATTTGTATTTACTAAAAATGTTGATATGTCTCTCAAAGAATTTTAGGAAGACATTAAATCCCTTTCATCTCTGTTTGATTTCTACATTTGCTACCTTCTTCCCCCTAAAGAACGCCTAGTCTCCCTTCAGAGCCCTATCAAGAATCATAAAATCAATAAAGTATCTTTTTGGAGGAATCCAAAATGTATTTGAAGGAATTAGGGTTGACTTGGGACATGCAATGCTGGTGTTATAGCAAATTACTTCTGTTAAATATGAGTAGGATGAGTGTTCTGTATATTGTTCTGCAATAAAATATATGCTCGTGTGTGTAGGTATACTTACATAGAAAGCAGCTGTACTTATCAAGTGTTTAATCACAATCATGCTTCACCAAAAATAAAAGATTGGACAAGTGTTTTTTTTTTTTTTTTTTAGAAGCTGTAGATATCAATGCGGTGTAAGATATATTTCTTGTGTTCAAGTCTGTCTTTTATTTTGTTTACACAACAAAGTTATTATGCTAATTACCTAGTAATAAGCTGCCCCCGAGGACTTTCTACATTGATAGCATCTACGTTAGGATGCAGATTTGGAGCCAATATGTGATTATTACTATTTCAAAATGAGATGATCAGAATGACAGTTTTTTGCCTTCTGAGGGAGTTCTCTCTGGCTCTTTACCACTGGGTGTGGGGTTTACCAATGCATAGTGGAAAAATTCAGGTGAGTTTGGGACTTTTTTTTTTTCTTTATGCTCTTTTAAAAGAATGTGGGTGGACAACATTTTGGACCGATTCAAGGTTAAGGCTGTGTGTGTGAGTGTGGTGTGCAGCAGAGCGCTCACACTAATGTGCGTGCAACTTCACTAGGGGGAGCTCTTGGCTGGCTGTTCGGCAGCCTGACCATTGTCTGTAGGAGACAATTTTTCTTTGTTTGAAAATTTACAAATCATCAATGAAAATGCCACAAATATGGCAGAAGTTTTGGGGCAAAGCCACTGGGAACCAGTTCTGGCTTCAGGTGAGGTTGGGGGTGGTGATATCTTTACCCCTTGGTCCCTCCTCCCATCAATTCTTTCCCCAAGTTCTCATCATTGAACAGATTTTCAGAAGTACTGTAAATATCTCTTTTCACCCAGAGATAGGGCCTCTCTGAAGCCCGTACCTTCTGAAAGGCTCTCCACTGAAGCGTGGTGATAACAATGACAAAGTAATACATTTTCAAAAGCCCAGAACTCAGATCAATTAATTAAATGATGATAGAAGCATGATTGCCATAAGTATCATAGCAGTGCTAGTTTAAGATTTGGCAACTTCGTGATTACAAAGGCACCTGATTGAAAGAGATTTTAGGGGGAAAATAATCACCTGCAGAAACAGAAAAATTATTTGAAAATCTTTGTAATGTAATTACTCTTGGAAGGAAAAGTGAACATGCCAGCCCTAAGGGAGTGGTGACATTGTTTTGGACAATTCTAGGTATTATTGTCCTATTCTCCAAATTCTCTTCTTCTACCCCTTGCCAAAGTGTGTGTGTGTGTGTGTGTGTGTGTGTGTGTGTGTCTTTTTAAATTGGAGGGAAAAAAATAAAGCAAAGTGCTTCTTTCCTACCATGTTCCTTTCCTTTTTTCTCCACTCTAATGACATTTGGCAGGCTCGGCTGTGTAATGCTTGACTGGTTTTATTGTTGTCTGTTCCCAGTGGGGAATAGTTGACACTGCTCTCTGTTTTCAATTGATATCCATTTTCAACAATATTGCTTTCTATTAGATTCCTGCACAGTTTGTGCAAAGCAAACTGAATATTTACTGGGCTGACCTCAAAGCCTTCAAATCAACAAACACTAGAATAAGCAAAATATGCATTTTTTAAGATCAAATGTTTTCAAATGCTCTTTTCAAAATTATTATTTTTAAATGCACTGTGAGCTGCAGATTAAATGATATTATATTGCCACTCTGTCAGCCCATTTTTATTTATTTATTTATTTTCACACAATAAATAATGGGATTAAACACTGAAAGAATAGGTGGATATATTACCTAGGCAAGGTGAAAAGTGATTCATTTTTCCATACTTAGCAATCCCTCATTCTAAGCAATCAAGCTTTTTTTTTTTGTTGTTGCCCATTATTTTTTAGTGTAGATATAGTTCATAATATCATATTGAGCAGAGCATCTGCGTCTGACAAACCAGAAGCCAGATAACCATTTCCAGGCTTCCTTAGTGTCAGGGGGTTCTGTGTTAGAAATGAGGGGTAGACGATTGAATTTAACCATAAAGAAAGCCAAGCAGCTCGTGAATTACATGAATTTTTTCTAATGTTATTCCCTTGAATTTGCTAAGCAAAGTTTTCAAACTCCTAATGCACACCCTACACCCATCAGAGTGTATCAGGGTGCATGGGGTGGGGGGACGTGTAGGAAAGTGAGAGGTGTTTTATTTTGGGAGATGAAGAAAAGGAGTGACAAAGAATAAGATTTGGTTTTATGATGAACACTTCATGAACTATTGCAATATAGCCAAATATATGTAGTTACTTTAAAAGCAGCTTGTCATTCTTTTACATTAAGGCTAAAACCAACTTTCATAGAATGTGTCTGCATAAAATTTATAGAATTCAGTGGGGGCAACTATTGGTAATTCAAACAAAGAAGTCTTAACAGTGAGGTGGCAGTTGACTTACATAGAAAGGGTAATGTTAAGAAATGTCAAGGCTAAAATATACATTTTCAAATGATATTCAGACAACCAAACCTTCCACGTTACAGAAAATAAAACTATCTTATAAGATTCCCACACTTTCTTTTTTACTTCCTTTCTTCCAAACACATTGACCATTCCTTTTAAGGAAGAGACTAAGTTATTTGTCATTGTTTCTTGTGTCCAGACTGCCTGCCTCTTCTGGGTACCAAGCACTTTCCATACATATCATTTGCCTCCACACAACAAACCTTTATTTTACTACCCTACTGAACCCTTTATTTTACTACCTTTCGTAGTATATGTGAATAATAGCTGAAACACACCTGAGTCTCTAAAACCCATCAACCCTCTGAGGCACCTTTCTCAGAAAACGTGGTCAACTAGAGATTATGCAGGCCTGGCAAGCAGTGGTCTGGGTCTGATATGCTAGTGGTTCTGGGAAAATCCCTTACTCAGCTTCATTTTTCACCATCTGTGTCTCAGTTTTTCTATTTGTAAATCAGGCATAATTAAAACTGCCCACTGGGCCTTTCACAGGCATGTTGGGAGGATTAGCAATAGGCTATAGGCTTTCCTTAGCTCATTGAAAGAGAGGTGCTACAAGAAATTCAAGGCAGGAGCCTTGCATGCAAGATGTTGGATGCATTTACATTTAAACCTCCATTTTCCTAAATTAAATATGGCATTCTTTGGCTTGAACACAGAACATAATTAGTCGGTAGAGTTTCAATCAAAAATACAATTTTCATGGATTCCAGGAATGCCTGGAAGCTCACGGCCAGTATGGGACTCGCATAATAGATTGATGTGCTGCTGGGTGTTCTGGTTGGCCGTTCCACAAACTTGGGTTCCAATCCAACACTGTCGCTAACTAGCTGTGTCAACCTTGGCAAGTGACTTCCTATCCCTCTACTTTCTCATTTGCAAAACTAATGCACGTTCTGACTGTCTCACGTGATTGTAAAGAAAATAAAATGAAGGAATGTGAGAAAGCATTTAAAATGATATCAGACATTACTTGGATGTAATATGTGCTATTAGGGACTTTTAAAAATACGTAGAGATAGTCCCCAAACTTTTCTATTTGGTTAATTGCAATTGCATGAAAAATGCATTGCAAATTATTTAAAAAAGGAAATAATCCCACTTTCCCTATTGTTCCTTGTGTGACTTCCATGTCATTAATTCCTGACTGTCCTCCTTGTTGAGTATTGAGGCCGCTACAAGGAAACTATTTCTCCCAATTGCTTTATCCTGAAAAGTACCCTCCCATGAATGTGTTACTGTTATGAAAAATGTCAATGATGTTATCTGATAGTTTTTTCTTATGAAATGTCCAGGAACCTGAAGATTAAAATATGTACTAGACTAGCTGCACAATGATTTTCTTATTGTCCATTGCACAATCAGTGTTCTCACATCTATGACCATATTTCCCATGTGGTATTGAAATTCAATTATGCATTACATGTTTCTTCCTTTGGTAAATATGAATTTTTAATTTTGTTCTGGGGATTGAACTCAGGGGACCTCAACCACTGAGCCACATCCCCAGCTCTATTTTGTATTTTATTTAGAGAGAGGGTCTCACTGAGTTGCTTAGTGCCTCACAGTTGCTGAGGCTGGCTTTGAACTTGCGATTCTCCTGTCTCAGCCTTCCAAGACACTGGGATTACAGGTGTGCGCCACTGTGCACAGCCAAATATGAATTTTTTAAAATCAAAGCACTGAATATACAAATAACAAAAAAGAAAAGATGAATTTCATTGAGATCTGTTACACTGATGAGAACTCAAATTGGATTAGTAAGAAAAAAATTCCATTTTCTCTGCATAGTTGCAGGCCACCATTTGAAAGTAGACTTGAAGCAAGTTTACCAGGGAAAGGTGGTGCTTCAAGGTACCTAAGATCATCATGGTGATAGATAATGTAGGTGTATGGTTGTTGCAAGGATGTAAGGACAACAGAAATGTATTAGGTAAGGAAATATTAGGAGGAATCACAGTGTATTCCCTTAATTCCACTTATGTAAAATTCAGGTTAAAATGAATCCCTCTATCCTAGGGGAAAAAAAAAAAGAAAAACAAAAAAAGTTTAAAAACAAATCAGGCTAAGGTGAAGGGGGAGAGAGACACTTATATCCCACTCCTCACCCCTTCCTCTGCATGTGCAGTGGACCTCTGTTATTTCCATTAGTTAAAGGATAGAGATGAATCCAAAGCATAGAGGTATGTTTCCATGAGTGTCTTGGTGGCATTTAGCTTCTGCAGCTCCTCCTTGACGGTATTCAGGACCTGGAAAGCATCCATGGCTGGAGTATGTCAGGATGACAGGAAGCTCTGAACCCCGGAGAGGACCAAGTAGAATGGAAAAGTAGGAAGAGGAGAAGGCAGAGTGTGTGGAGACAGCTGTGGAGGCTCATAAAAGATAAAGATGTAGCCTGTGGCTGTGGGGCTTGGCATAGAAGGAAGGAAGAGGAAGATGACTTGATGAATCCACTTGGTATCATGTTGACTAAATGGGTAACTGAACTGTCAGACACCCAGCTACTTTAAAGAGAAAAGGTGGACTCTTAGGAAAGTTGGAAGTAACAAATGGGATGGCATTTGTGAAAGCATTTTGTCCACATTGTTCCATAATGTGCACATATAACACTCTCATAAGATCGAGTATGAAAAGCTGTACCCTTTTCCTGTCCTTGGTCACCAGGGTTATCTATGGGCTGCTTGCTGCGGGTATCCTCACATTCCCTTGGCAGGTGTTGGCTGTGCACTGAGTCCCAGTTAGTGAGGAGAGAGGATGTAACTCATGCAGAAAATTGCCAAGGGGCAAAGCTTTTGAGATCTTACCCAAGAACCTTGGCCTCAGGAAGCCATCCAGCAGAGCATGCCACCCATGAAATATCTTGAGCAGAAAGAGGCAGATTCTAAAATGTCTTCACAGAAAAAGAAAATACCATTAGCTCAGAGACAGATTCTGTAAAAGCATAGTTTAGTGTCTGTGGTTGGCTGGATTTCATAAAATGAAGAATATCAAACCAGAGGGCTGTTTGTGGAGTTGAGGCATGATTGTATTTTTAGTTGTCTTAACTAAATAAATCCATCAGTTGACAAAGAGAAGAGTGTAGTGGATTAGACAGAGAAGGTGTGATTGAAGACATGAAGGCAGGGTCAACTTGAGACCCATTGATCACAGTCTCATTAGGCCCAGAACAGAAACAAAAATGAATTTGAAATGTGGGAGAGGGAGAGGGAAGAGAGGAAGGGGACCAAAGGGAAATATTGGTGCATTTTCCAGCAGTGTGATTCATAACACATGGATGAACTCAGACATGGAGAGACAAAATTTATTGGTTACATTTCTGACAGACACTGGGCTAGGGTAAAATGTTCCTATTGCTGTATTTCTCTTATCTTTTTCTTAGTAAAGCCCCCTGAAATAATTCTTACAGCATAGAAAAGGAGTTTTACGCCTGAGAAATAATTTTAATGTTGTAAGACTGACAAATAATTTCAAGCAAAGTCAAATAAAGCAGGGGAATCTAATAAGAACTCAGGCCCATTATTAGTATTGATAGGCCATTTCTCTGATTTAGATATAGGAAGCATATATTAGCAATAAAAGAGATCTATAAAAGAGCTGATTGCATATTTCATTAAATTGGAAGTGGAGCTGATCATAAAATTTATTATTAGGAGGAAGTGGAATAATTGGAGAAAAATTAAAGTAACTGTTATTAAAAACTTAAATTTAGTCTTCAAGGTCCTTCATCAGCTAACCCACTATCCTGTCCCTTGTTGAACTCCATCCTTTCATGAGTTTTCATTTGCTTGAAAATTTTAGCTGTATTCCTCAGGCTAACCTTACTTTTCTTACCAATGGTGTCCTTTCTTGGCTCATGCTGCTGCTTCTGCTTGCCTTCTCATTTCTCCTTTATTCTATTCTCTTTTTTATCCAGAAAACTTTTTGAGGCAGTTCTCCTTGAGTAATCCTTTTTGAGGTTCAAGGAGCCCCACAATGAACACTGCTCTTCATCATCTGAATTCTGAACCTGATAGAAAATACACAGAATAGGACAGATGAAGGCCAAACTATGGTATTTATTCGGATTAACCAGATGTTGGAGAGGGTGACAAATTCATTTTATAATCCAGAATGGGAAGATCCTACTGTCCCCATCAGGGGCAGAGCCGGCCCAAAACAGCGATTTGCCTCTGTCAAACTTAGAGCGAATGTGCCCTGCCAGTGTGTAGCCTTACTCCCAAGGGAAGGAGGGAGGGATGGCTATGCAGACTTACTGTATTCCAACTTATCAACAGAAGAGTGAGACAGGGGACAGAGAGAGGCCAGGAGGGTTTCACCAGTGGACCCCCTTCCCCTTTCATGGGGAAAAATATTAGGGTTGGGGAAAATAGTGACCAGTAGTGTCCCCATTTAAAAATACTTCTTCAGTGGCTTGTCCTGTCACATTCTTGGATGCCTTGATTCACTTTGGGGCTCAGTCAGGAAACAGAAATACAGCACATATTATGGGATAAATTGTAGATATTAAACCTTATGCAACTGTGGGGAAAGTGGGCATGTGAAGCCTCAATGGAGGAGCTTAGGGCTGGTGAAGATCACCAACTGTTCATTCCCAAGCACTGGGGTGAGTGGGCGACCTGGGGAGGAATTTGAGAAGCCGGGACATCTGGTTGCCAAAGTGGGGCCAGGAGCACATGGGGAAGTACTTGGGATGCTCTTATCTCGGTGTAACTGCTGTCTCTGTGGTTTGATCACCAAGAGCCAGGTAGTGGATCAGGGGCTGCTGTGGTCAGGGAGAAGAACTAAACATAAGCAGAAAAGAGTGAGGACATTTTGTAACCTTCCTGGCACCTCTGATCAGTCTTCCATTTTATCTAACTGAAAACCTTGAGAATAATAAATGCTGCTTCTCTTCCATCCCTTTGGCTAACTCTAGTTGGGAACCATACAAGGGAGGGGATTCCAGGAAAAATTAGTACCTAGCTTAAATAAGTTGACAATAGGACAATCCAGTACAGACAACACCTTGATAACTTGATATCTATATACACCTCTTTTAACCATGTTAACTTCAAACTAAGAAGAGAAGTCTTGCTTTACATGATATAGTTGAAAAACTCTAATCCAAAGGAGGATTCAAGAAGTCTTGTGTGTCAATTTGCTCAATGGGGAATTTTCATCCTTTTAGTTCAATTATACTCTTTTGATGCCCTATGATTTTAATCATGATATATAATGTTGACCACTATCAACACAACTACAATAGAAATTAGGGGAATTGGAGAGGAGAAAGAAAAATATACTTACATCAAATTAAGGAGAAATACTAGGAAGCATTACTGCTCTATTTTCTGTAAGGGGTCAGATGGTCATAGATGGTATTTCTTATTTCCTTTTTATAGTTCCATATTTCCTTTGCCCAAGCAAGTAACTCAAATAATCATGGTTCCTTGCCTGTTAGTAGGAAGGGAACCTAAAACTTCAACTCCTGAAGGATCTCTGCCATTAGCAGTCCTATCTATACTGGGATATTGTTGTTTTATATTTATTTTCATTATCATAGAGAATGGAAGCATTTAAAGATGTCTACCTCCATTGTGTGTATTATAATATAATTAGAAGAATATTTGGTCTTTGTCCCTAGTTTCTGGCACAGAACATCTAGTGTCCTTGGAATTTCCCAAGTGTTAAATGTGACAGGAGCATTTTCAGAGAGTTGAAACTTTTGGCCCCACTTTTTAACACCTGAGAGGGTAAAGGAAGTAGAGGCTGAGATTACCAATGGCCAGTGACTTAATCAATTGTGTCTACATAATGAATCCTTCCATAGAAGCTCTTGAATGACAGGTTATGGGATTTCTGGGTTAGTAGACACATTAATGCAATAGTGGTGTGTGTGGGGGGAGCACTTGAACTCCACTGGACTTTCTGCATTGGGATCTTTTCAGACCTCACCTTAAGTAATTCATGTGGCTGTTTATTCATATCCTCTATAACATACTGTAATTGTAAGTATTACATTATGTTGAGTTCTGTGAGTTGTGCTAGCAGATTATCAAATCTGAGGAGATAAGTTATAGGAAACTCTGAATTCATAGTCAATTGGACAGAAGTGTGGGTAAGATGGGGACCTCATAATTGTGACTGGAGTCTGAAGTAAAGGTACTTTTGTGGGACTGTAAAACCCCTAAAATCTGTAGAGTTTGAAGACTAGGTAGTTTATGACAGAATTGAGAATTGAATTGAATTTTAGAACACCCAGCTGGTGTCAGAATTAGTTGGTGGAAGAAGAAAATCTCTCAAGTGGCAAACCAATTCCCTTGATAGAATCAGTCACCCCAACCAATACAGTAACACCCTATTTTGATTATTGGTTTACTACCATGAAGAACCCACATGTCAAGGTGGCTCTCTCAGCTTTTAGTTTAATGAAACCATTTTTTTTTTTTTTTTGGTGCTTCTGGAAACATTACTCCTTAGCAACAAATCTTTTAAACTAGTAGAGCCCAAAGTTGTGAGAAATACAAAATTTAGATGATTAGAGGAAATATGAGAAAAGTCACTTTATTTCTTCCCCTTGACTCTCAGGCTTCTGAATCCTTTCTATAGGAGAAATTATACAATACATTGATCATGAATTTGGAACATTTACTGCATCCTTTAGGATATTAGCTTTGAAAAGCATTGGCACCCAGCTGGCACTAGAACTGAGTCTTTAAAGGCTTTTCCACCATTCTACCAAGCCAGCAGCTTCAGGAAGATGAGCCCAATATATAAGTCTATATAACTCACTTTATTTGCTAAAAAAAAAAAAAAATAAGTACCCTGGTCAAGAGAGATACTATGCATAGCACTATGATATTGAATAAGGCATTCTGTAAGTCCATGATGGTGATTCTGCATAAGTATTATGGAAGGGAAGGCAAATCCATATCCAGAGTAAAGTGTCTATTCCTGAGAGAACAAAGTGCTGCCTTTCCATTACATGGAAGTCGTCCAATGTAATCAAACTGTCATTAGGTGGTTGGCGGGTTCCCCAGGAAATGGTGCCATATCAGGGGCTCAGTGCTGGTCTCTGCTGTTGACAGTTATTCAGCAATGACTATAACCAGATCAGCCAAATCAGCATGTGGTTGGGCCCAGTACAAATTGTTGACCCACAGAACTATGAGCAAATAAATGTTTAAGCCACTAATTTTTGATGTAGTTTGTTGGGCAGGAAAAGCAGAAATTGGTGTTTTTATGTGGGATGCTTCCATAACAACAACTTAAAACACATGGCACTGGCTTTGGGTCAAAACAATCAGAAAATTATTGCATCTACTATGTGTGGGAGATAGAAAATATACCTAATAAACTTGTGGATATGGTTAAAGAGGTTTCTAGACAGAATTTTAATAATATATGGGAAGAAGAAAATCAATTTAAAAAAAAGAACTATTCAGTTTGCAAGCAGAAAGTGAAAAAAAAATATATATATAGACAGAGAGAGGGGGGGGGAGAGAGAGGGCTCAGAACTTTCTAGATTAGAAAATAAAATCATTTTTCATTCTCATTCTCTCCAATTTTTAAGATTCTTATACATTTTTATTAAGAGGGCCATTTTAAGGCCCTGTGAAGGCCTCTGAAAGATATTTGTTGTTAGTAGATTCTCTCAACTGGAAAAATAACTTCTAAAGATTTAGGGCATTAATTTGCAACATCCTGATATACTGTCCAAAGAAGAAAACATACTGAAGAGAAAAAGTTGTGCATGTATCCTGTCTATTGAAACAGACTATGGCTTGATACATAGGAAATCCACAAAATTTTAAGCAGGGAGGGTTGTACAAGCTTGATTAAAAGGGACCAAGGCAGTTCAAAACTGGAACAAATGATTTTGGATTCCAAAGTTTCTTTGGGCAGGAAGTAGGATGAGAAAAGCTAGTTGTCTCTGAAGGGCTATTTCTTATGGTAACTTGTATATGACTATTTCTAAATTGCTGTGAACCAATGACATGTATATGCTTCCCATTTCTCCTTTTCTGAATAGAATGTCTGTTATTATTATCCTGTTGCTGTTCATCATTGTCTGTTGGGTAGGGGAGAGGAGGGAGGCAAACATTTTGCTTAATTCACAGATTTCTTGATTAAGAGAAACCATGTGCAAGAAGCTATAACTCAGGAACCTAATCCATTCCTGGGCCAGATGCAGTTCCTGAGATACTGAACTCTAGGTTTGATCATATAAGTGAATTTTAGAAAATCTTGGAAGGGAGAGACTTTATCTGGCATGGAAGAGGAATATTAATATATATGATCAGTAGGTAACTGTAGTAAATTAAATATGGTTCCATATTCTTTTTGTTGTTGTTGTTACACATTCTTTGCAACTTTTCCCATAAACAGATGGAGTAGACTTATCTATCTTTGGATTGTATTTGACTGACTCATGCTCTTGACTTGACCAACAGATTGTGGCATAAACGACAATAACCAAGAAGGGAACCTAATCCACCAAAGGTCCACAGCCTCTGTCCTTGCTATCTTTGAACTTGCCTGCCCTCTGAATAAGCCTGACTTCTTTTTCTAATGAAGAGTAAGATCAGCCACCTAGATTTGCCTAGAGATCCCCAATATGAAAGTGAGCCCAGCAGATACTAAGTAGGACAGCGATAAGATAACTTATCTGAGACCAACCCAAGTTGCCAACCCGTGAAGTCATGAACCAATAAATGATTATTTTAAGTCATTAAGTTTTGGGATGGTTTGTTATTTTCTAGATTTGTTACCCAGAAAAATCCAGTTGAAACACACTCACATTTGCACACATTTCACATATTTCTTATATTTTCCCACTGAGATGATGAAATCCTTGAGGGCAGTGGCAGTGTTTTTCAACTTTCATGACTTCCATAACTTTTAGCACAGGGATGGGCACAGAACACTGCTTTTGGAATGCCTTTCATGTGCCTCAAACTCTGTTGAAAAACACAGTTTGAAAAGTAAAAGAATACCAGAAGAAAAAGGTTGGGTTGGCTTAGGTGTGGCACAGGATTTTGTTCACTATCTTCCTTATCTCCAATTTTCAAAGAAGTTTTATTTTCAATCATGGGTCAGAGAGAACCATTTTTATTTATTTATTTTTTAATTTCTCTGTTAGACTCTCAACGGGTAGTAAAGAAGTGACTATTATTTAAAGAAGAAAAGAATTTAATAGATAAGGCAAGAATTGAAAGTTTTTGGCAGAGATGAATACTGGGTCCAATTCTGAACCTTTCAGCCAACACCTCTATTCATTACTGGGCCTAAAAATCAAACCCTCAAATCAAAATACCCAGAAAAGTCAAAAGCGGGCCAGTGAGAGCTAGAACAATTGCCTGGAATCATCCTGCTTCCTTCCTGATTTGATTTTGTTCCTATCTCCTCCTGGATCCTGACCTCTGGCCTCATTTCCCATTCACAGCATACCTCTTTCCTTTGAACTTGGCATTGCTACCAAGTTTTCCTGGCTTGGACCATTAGTAATTTGTACAGATGTTGGCTCAGAGCCACCCTTTGGATCTTTCCATCAGAACTGCCTTAGAAAGGACACTCTGACCTCATTTCACTCTTCATAGACTAATAATGTATCCTAAATTTTTCCCCAGTGATGAGGAGAAGTTGAGACTAACAATGGTTTCCAGAGACAAAATGATGGGCAGTGGTGAAGGGAAAAATAGGTTAGAAGAGGAGAGAACTGGAAGGCCCTGGTCACATCTGTTGACTTTGGCAGGGCTCCAGCTTTTACCTGGGACCCCAAGGAAATCCCCTTGTGGGAAAATTCTTAGCACTGCAATGAGAGCCAGATGAGGACCTCCTCTCCTTCCCAAGATTTGCTGAAGCTCTGAAGGAAGAGAGATCTCTTTCGGGTCTCTCTAATTGATTCAGAGAGAGAATCCTCAAGAGATGTTCGCTAAAATGAGCTACTGGGAGGTGGGACAAAGACTTCCTGGGAATTGATCTTTTTGAATTTTCTGTGTCATCAGGCTTTAGAAATAGTTGGCTCAAGTCAGGCCTGCTAACCAGACAAAGGGAAGGAAATAAAATATACCTAACATTTAAAACCTAGGAATGTAATGATATCCTCATTGAAATTATTTTGTGGCATATACAATGCCTACTGTATACCTTGGGAGTTGCTGGAGCTCAGAGATCAGGTTCTCGGGTCCTGTAAACCTTAGAGCAGCAGGTGTCTGCAGAGCTGTGCAGAGGGCTCCTGCCCCCATGCCCACAGACAGCTCTGCCTCAATCTGCTTTAAATGAGAGTGATGCATAAAAGCTCCCTGTAAAGGGATTCTGCTGGCCTGGAGAGTTCAGCGAAAGGCTTTAGATAAAAATTCACATCCTCTTTATTTTCATGCCCAGGGTGAGAGCTCCTCTTAAGAACTTGTGCAGTAAATGTTTGTTGACCAACTGCCTTCATGTCTCCTCACTCTAATGGCAATATAATTATTTTAAAGGCCTTGTTATAATTTTTAATTTTGCAACAATTTGGAAGGTGACTTGTTCCCTTTGTGCTTATTTGAAGAGTCACACACACACACACACACACACACACACACACACACACACGAATCTCCAAAGTGACAGTTAACTAAAAATGTGGGTGGGCAAAGTTTGCAAATGACAATACTGCATTTTTACATATGAGACCTCATTAATACTTCAACATTCACCTAAAGAAAGAAAGGTGTGTGTCCCGTCAATCCCCTGGCCTCCCATTATGTTTGTATTTGATTACTGCAGGTGTGCAAAAGCCTTTTTCTGTGAGAAACCACAAGCCTCTGCATAGAAGCTTGGGGTTTAGGAGTGCATTTATCAAATGCATGCCAGCTCCTGCAAACTCCCTGAGAAAATTGTAGAACACCTGCATACTAATGGTTTTTATTGTTGAAATTATTTTATTGCACAATCAAAACCTTACAGTTGTATCATAGGAACATGCTACATGACTCCAAGTGCAGCAACTGGCTGTGAACGTCACTGTTGACACTTTATTTCTTGTAATTAAACTTTTACTTTTACTTCACCTATTTTATCCCATAAACAGGGAAAGAAAATAAAACATATGGAGGGAACTGTAGGAAGTTGTGGTTTATTCCATATTTTGCTGTTTTTAGCTGTTCCCAATGAAACTACAGGTTTGAAATTTGTACCCAAAATATATTTAAAAATAAATTAAATAGTTAAGGAATATTGAAGAGCTGGGTATATATTTAGTTTGAATCTTCTTTACTTCCTTGTCTTGCAAAAAGCAACAGCTCACAATTACCTGCATTTTCTTTCCCCTTCGAAACCACTTCTGCTCCAAAGACCATGAACCTGAACTGAAGAAACGACTCTTTCCTGCTGGTGTGAGATAATTCAGTCTCCATGATGTCTTAATCCTGGGCCTCCCTTAATTGACTTCTAACTGTGCTGAACTGTGGCTGCTAGGAGTTGCAATGTGGATTGCAATTTACAAGGCACTGGAATCGTTTCTCGTCTTCAAATTAGTCCTGAGCTATATTCCAGAAAGAAAGAAAAAAAAAAGGAAAGAAAAAAAAAGGAGGTTTTACCCTTCTGGCTATCTTGCCACCTCAAGTGAGACTCTCTTACCATCTCAGAATGGATGGTTGCCTTTTAACAACTTAGTTAAAGACAGAAAGAAAAAAGCATTAGGGCTCTTCTATTTTGTCTTAATAAAGTTGCCTCCCATGGTCTGTCTTGTCCTGGGGAACTGAATAACTCCTGATGCTTTTTAGTCTTTTCTGAAGGGGTGGTCATTATTTGAAATCCTGTTCTGTACGGAATCCAAGGTAGAGCAAGGGCCATCCCCTTTTCTTTCTCCATGGATGTCCATAGGATATATTTAGTAATTAAGAAGTGTTCTAGTTCTAAACTATAGGTAGAAAATCAAAGGAAGCTATTCCTTCTATGGCCTGTTATGACTCTTTAACATTTATTTCTAGCTATGTTCCTAATTTCTTTTGGTCCATTTTGGGACTCCAACATAGGAGGTCATCAGATATACACACTTCCATGCCACGGGACTAGTACTCTGTTAGACCTTCGAGGTTGACAAGATGTGATTAGAATCCTCAAGCAATTCATAGTATAGAGGGGACATAAATACTTTCATAAAAATGGCAATGCAACTTAGGAAGAAGAACATGTATGGGAGCACTGAGGAGGGGTACCTAGGCAAGGGGAGCAAAGGGTAGTTTCTAAAGAAGGTAGTAGCTGAACCAATTATTTAAGAATGAGTCAGAAACAGCCAGAAAAGAATGCAAAGAGGGGATTTCTGGAAAGAGGGAATTTAGATAGGACATGCACGTGGATTTGACACATAGTGCAAGCATGAGTCACAAGGAGTTCTAAGTCACAGAAATGCAAGAAAAGAGGTGGGTGACAGAGGAAAATGTCAGGCCAGTGAGCAGGGGCTGAGGTCAGTTATGAGTGGCCTTACATGCCATACCACTGAGCTAGGACTTCATCCAATAGAAGATTGGGGGCCCATTAAGCAAGGATTGAAACAGCTCAGATTTGTACGATGTTTGGGCAGCTATGAACATGATGACTTTCAGCAGAGGAAGACTAGCAGAGGCTGTTGCAGTTCTCCAGGACAAAGCCTTGAACTAGGGCAGTGACAGCAAGATAGAGAGGGCTTAGGGTTGAGCTATAGCTAATGGGTTAAACCAGCAGGACTTAGATTGATGAAGTGCATAGAAGGTGACTTAGAGATTCATTAAGCCATGGAATTGCCACAGAAAGTACTGACTCTAGAGAGATTGAATATTCCACTGTAGACCTGAAGATCTACAGGTCACTTTTGCAAGCAGAATATATACCTTTAATTGTGTGGTAAGGCTGGCAGGGCTGGTATTTTCAGATATGGAATCAATTCTTATAAAAATTCCATGAAGGCTGGCCCTTCTCATGCTCAGGAACCCTGGGACAGCTGCATAATAATTATTATAGAGACCTGAGAATGTTTTTGAATGGGACTGGGAAGGTCAAGATCAGTTTTTAACTATGCAGCCTAGGATTTCCATTTCTGCTTGAGGACCCTGTCTTTGTCATGGGAATGCCTTTTGGTTCACAGAGTGATTCCTCACAGCTTATAAGAGAAAGCCAAAGTCCTGGGCTTGGTATACAAGGTTCTTTGATGGCCTGTCCGCATCTTCGTTTTTTGCTTACTACATGCATCTTTTTATGCCTTGACACTTAGACTTTACAAACCTTGGCAAACATTGTCCCTACTTCTGAAATTTTCTCTCACATTTTCATTTAACACCTTTATTCACCCTCAAAAAGCATCTTGTCCTTTGGAAACTTTTTCCAAGTTCTCAGTCTCATTTACTTCTCTGGCTCCATGCTGAGCTTTATCCACACCTTATTTCTGTGCTCACTGTACTGCTGGGCTTTCTCTAATTTTCCTGTGGGCCCAATTATGTAGTACTGCCTTTAAAGGAAAGAACTGCATTATGCATTTGTATATGTGTGTGTACTTCTTGGCATAGTATTGAGCAAACAGGGTTTTTTTTTTTTTTAACTTTTTATTGGTGCTAATGTGCTCTTATACATCATAATGGAATTCACTGTGATATAATTGTACCTGCACATAGAATAATTTTTGAGTGAATGCTAGCAGATGTATTTTTCTTCTCCTATTTCAGGTTCAGACTTGCCTGAGATTTATAAATCATAAGTATAATTTAAAACACCAGTAAAAAAAAAAATCCCTGAGAAAAAATAAAGTATATGGCTTCAAAAAATGTAAAAACAATTTGCTGAAGTATAATATTATTGCAATGAATGTCATGTTCATGTATGTATTCATTTAGGTAATACTAACTTGGAAAAAAAAACAAACCTGTGAGCAAAGCACAGCTAGAACAGTTAGGGTATGTTTAGGAGACTTACAGATTGAAGTCCAGATCTTCTTTGGAGAATCGAAGTTCGGGTATGATATTGTTTTACTCACTCCTGTATACTGTAGACTGGTTGGTTAACTGGTAGAAAGCAGTAGGCTTGTTGGTGGGAGACCTGAACTCAACCTAACTGATTGAAGCTAGAGTGAAATAGCTTTCTGAGCTGCAATGTTTTCATCTGTAAAGCCCAGGTAGTATTAAAAACCTCTACGGTTGTTGCACAATTCAGAGGACAGAACGGGAGCTGAAATGGGCATGGAGATATACCCAGCATCAGAGTCAGCTTCAGGGTTGTGATGGGTGTGCTTATACGGGGCTCTGACTTGGTTTAATGCTCAGCTGTTATCATCCTGAAGTTCTCCAAGACTATTGAACAAGCGTCCTTGCATTTTATTTTTGCTCTGCCCCCGACACATAGTAGGCACATAATAGTGCTCTTCAGGAAGCCCTAAATTCCAAACGTGATATTGGAAGGGAAGTGTGTATGGACTTTTGGTTATGTTTCCATTTTGCTATTCCACAGAGCGTGGGCTGGGGCTCCCTCTATTCCAACACCTGCCTTCTGTGGGGCATTCAGATTTTCAATTCTGCCATCTACTTCCTCTCCTTTATTTAAAAATTCTGTATTAAGATCAAATCTTTTGTCTTAACTACTATTTTTATCCCTAACCTGCCCCCTCTGCCTACAAGATAAACACATTGGCCACCCGCTGTCCATAAAAGCAAAACACAAATTCATTTTTGATTCCACCAATGTGGGAGCTGCATTTTTTTCTTTTTAATGGCATTAAAATATTTTCAAAAGTGTAATTTAAGGGAGGGAAAAAAAACAGAAAGAAAGAAATCAAGTCACCGAGATAATTTGAATTTGGCTCCTACCATATAACTTTAAGATTTTAATATCTCTGTCAGTTATAAATTGACTATGAGTTTTGCTCTGATGAAAATTACTTGTGCCAGAAAACTACACTGGGTTGAAGCATTCTGCCACAGTAATCCCTATGGATTAGAGCATATGAAGCACAACCATGGGAAATAGAATGCTTCTTTTAAACCACTGAGCCAACAAATGAGGTCATTTAGTGCTGAAAGACTGTGAGCATCCACGAAGGGGCTGGTTCAAAAGTGACTTTAAGCTGGTTGGGCTGACAGGTCCCTTGTTGGTGGTGGGAATACTATGGTTTATTTTTCAATCAATCCCCCTGTGCTTTTTTTTTTAACTCCTCCAAATTGCAGTTTATAAGATAACAAACGTATAAAACAAAACAAAACAAAACAAAAATTGGTGGCTGAATCCGTACATGGCTAAAGCGAAGTCAACTTTTTGTTCAGATTCTGTCGACTTCTCAACTTCCTGACACAAAAGGGGCCGTGTCTGAGGCATTCTAAATGGAGGAGATTTCAGGTGTCGTTTCTAAATGACAATTTGGAAGTATTTACTTTGCATTCCCCCAAACGCTCTGAGATGGAAAATTGAATGAAAAGAAAAATGGGAAACAAAACAAATTGGAATCATGCCTGGCTTGTTTACTTTAGGAAATCTCTTAACACTCATTTTAATCAATTGAAAAGAGATGGTTCATCAGATCATAGAATTTTAGAGCTGAGAGGAGCCTCAGAGGTTATCTCATCCCATGCTCTCATTTTATGGATGAGGAAACTGGGATCCAGTGAGGGAAAAAGGCCTTCCTAGCGGCTAATTAGCAGCTGGGCCGAGAACCCAGGTCTCCAAATGCCCAGCCTGGAGAACTGCCTCTTTTTCCTACCAATTTAATGACTTTAAGTATTGCTAAATCAAAAGGGCTTTTACAAGTAACTTAGGAAACATGGGCGGAATATATATTTCAGTTGAATGAGAGCTTTTGTTTCAGAATATTGCCTGTACTGGATATGAAGCAGTTTTGTTCATAGCAGACAATAAATATTTGTCAATTTATAGATCTACTCAGAAAAAGTGAAGTTATTTTTAAAAAGAAGGAGGAGATTCCACTCACAAATAAGTTTAACATCATACAAAGGAAAAATGCTTATCCCTAATATCAACGAAAATAAGTCTCAATAAAAACTAGAATCCCAAAGAAAAATTTTGGGTGTCATTAGTACAAATAAAAAGAACTCAAAGTGGTAGGGTACTTGTCGACTTTCCCTAGAATGCATATCCATAGGGTAGAGTATATAACTTATTGTCCAAAGGGGGGCGTTTTTGTAAGTTGTAACATGCGCTTTATTCAGGGGAACTAGGATATGTGGAAAAACATGTGGAAAAACAGCAGTGTTGCATTAATTGAATAGCTACTATTGCGAGGCCAAAGCCTTGAGGACTTTCATACTTTAGTGTGTCCTTTTCTGGCTGGGTAGGTGTCACCGGTCTTCAGTGACATTTTATTATAAAATCTGCAACTATTATATTAAGAAATAAAGGTGTGAGATCTCATAATTTTCATTTCCTATAATGAAAGGTCCAGAAATTCTTCTTTACTTAGGTATAAAGCAATGAAGTTTTTTTTCTGCCTCTCATGCACACTCCACCTCCTGTCCCACTGCAATTTCTCCCAGGTTTCGTTTGTCCACATCTATGAGTGGCAAAATTCAAATAGAATTATTCGGCATTGAATATTTCTCTGAACACAGCTTCCTGGTGAGGAAGGTTTCATTGTCCTGACAAGATAGCTTGCTGCTGAATTTGCTTTTCTCACTTTTGGTTGGTTTTATAATGGGGTTGTTGAAAGCAATGAGCAGTTTAGAAAAATACCCTTGGTACTGTGAAATAGGGACTGTTTCCAAAGCTTGTTCAAAATCTGATTACATTAGCAATTTCTCAAATCCATTGTATTAGCTTTGTAATTTGCTTCCACAACCCACAGTCTATTGACTCAGTCAATGTCTTTTTCTTTTTCTTCTCCTTCTTCTTTTTCTTTTTCTTCTTCTTCTTCTTTTTTTTTTTTTTTTTTTTTTTTTGTAAAGGAGGTGAAAAAAAATGTTTCAGTTTGGAAAATACAAACTTGGAACAACTTGGAAACAATAGATTTCTAGATTGGCTGAGAGAGCTGGAATGCAAGCCTCAATAGCTCTTTCAGGTTTTAGACAGAGCCTTAAGTATCCCCAGGAGCCGAGTCCTGAGTTCCTTCTTTTTATAGAGAAGAGATCTGAAAACAGCTAATACACTTATTGCGCCTAGACCATGTGCCCTGACCTTAATATTCAATGTTTTCTCATTATTCAGCCCAGTTTGCAGGTAAGGAAGCTGAGACTTGAAAAGGTGGCCTCACCAGCAACTGGCAGAGCAGTGATTCACAGGCAGTTTTGTCTCCTTTCAGAGCTGTGCACTTGGCTCTTAATGATCACCCTGTGAAGAATCTTGGATTTATCTCAACTTTGAAAGAATTTTCTCCAACCAGTCAATGATCAGAACACTGCATGATCCCTTAACAAGATGTGTGGAAGTTGCAAACCCCAATGCCTCAGAATAGGACCTTATAAGGCTCTTTGCAGGGGTATTCAAATGAAAATGAGGTCATGGGTGTGATTAGTAATCTAGTATGTCTGGTGTTCTTATATAAAGGAGACATGGGACACACAGAAGGAAAAGGCAATGCAAAGAGACTCAGGAAGAAGATGGCCATCTACACAAGCCAAGGTCACCAGCAACCAGGGAAGAGGCCTGGGCAGCAGGCCTCCCAGCACTTTCAGAAGAAGCATGGTTCTGCTGACATCTTGATTTTTCTCTTTTGGCCTCTAAAATGGTACAATTTCTGTTGTTTATGACACTTCACTATAGCAGTCCTAGTAAACTAACACATGGCTCTCCCAGGTTTCAGTAGGTGTGGACTTGGCCCTGGGTGGTCAACTGTATCTTCTACTCCCTTTCCTGGATGTGGCTGGTGCAAGGAGCAGGGTGGAGACCATACAAGTGCCTGAGATGAAGCCCTAGTCATTGTGCCCATTTCTGGGCTTCAGGACTGGGGTGGTCCCCTGCAGCTCCACCATAGACCATGGGAGGATAAAGAGGAGGTGGCCTGTGTGGTGACTCTGATTTTCCTTTTCAGACTCAGACAGAAGTGGTTACAAGAAGACTCCTTCTCACACTTCTACCCCCAGTGGCTTCCAATTCCCTCTAGTGACATTAATTGATGGGAGAACAATGTGGCACAGCTGTTGAATAATGCACATGCTGATGATTTCTTTATAACTTAAAAGCTCACATGATGGGGTGAAGAGAAGGAAGAAAAACATGTCCCACCTCCTGCAAAGGGAGAATGAAAGCCTTCATTCAAATCATTCACAGGAGGTCCCCTAGGACCACCAGGTGGGACCTGGTCCCAGACTTCAGGGGAGGTAACCTGTTTTTACCCAACTCACCTCTACCTTGAAGCACAATGAGAAACACAACGCTACTATTAGTTAGAAATAATAAAATGCTCAATAAACCCCAAATTATGAAGGCCCAGCCAGGGCCTGGCAAATTTACATGTTGACAGCACACCTGGCGAGTATTTTTACAGTAAAGAATAAAGTCTGCCCTTTGAAACAGCACAGAATTGGTGGCATGGCATACATACATGCTTTAAGCTGTAAGCCAGAGTTTGCAGCATTAATAAACTCCTTATAATGCTTTGCTATAATGTAAAAGTTTGGAATAAAAAGAGTCGTTTGACCTGCTGTGGAGGTCAAAACACAAAGCTTCTATTTCCTGTCTGAAGAAGAGAAAACTGAAGAATCTAAGCATTGTTGTGGAATTGCTTTGGCCCAGGGGGAAAAACCTGTAAAGACAATTTCAGTCACATAAATTCCATTTTCTCTTTGATTTCTACTTTAGGACAAACTTCTAAAGAAAAAAAAAATTCTAAAGGAAAAAAAAAAAACCCTTTTGTTATTTAAGGTGTTAGAATAGCAGTGGATTACCTGAGGCTAGCATTTTGTCCCTCTGACCTGGCTGAGCCAGGTGAAGAGGCCTTGGGGCCTCTGCTTTCTCAGATTGTGTTTCCACCACAGAATTGTCATATTTTATTGGCCTTTCCATATTGTGGATCACCCACATTCATGCCAACCCAGTCCCTCCTTTGCCACTCGCCTCCTAGTCCACTTCCAATTCCTTCATGACATTCTTTTGTCATCATCACTGACCTGGAGAGCATGCTGGGTACCCTCACTCCCCCAGTTCTGCTGTTTTCTCTAGACCCTTGTGGTCCTTTTTCCATGGCAACAGACATTCTCCTGAAACCCTCTGGTCCAGGTTGGAGTCTGGGATGTGAGGATGGAGACAGGTTTGTGTCTTGGGGTCATCTCCTGTGTGGATCCCAGGAAGTAGGATGGGGCAGGAGGGAAAAGGTCTTGGTGCAATCAGTCACAGCTAGAGCCTCTGATGGCCCTATAGGGAATGCTAGAGTTGTCCCGCCAGGGAGGCCAGGGTCTAGCTGGGCCTTTGTAATCCAGCATTGAACAGCAGGAGAGGTGGGCTGGCCTGGGAAGATGGATGATCTTGGGGAAGGCAGCTCCCTTTGGCTGAGGGCATATCTTGCCTGGGGTCTAAGGTGGATGCCATTAGCTGCCAACATGATTTGCAGCTGGTGAGATGAGCTTGCAGTTCTGTAAAAGTAGATTTTGGTGGGCCCCACTGCATTGATCACATTCTTATTCCAAAAGTCACATTGGAGGAAAAGACTTTCTTGAGAAATGAAGGTGACAAATAAAGTTAAGTTTAGAAAGCTCCAACTATGTTTTTATATTTACTGAAAAAATCCTAGTGAAATGCATACTAAGTATCCATGCAATTTTATGTACCATAAGTCAGTAATAATAGCCAACAATGACTTTACTATTTATTTCTTTTTAGGATTTACCATCCCTCATGTTTTAATAAGACAAATGTATTTTCTTTGTTACAAATTATATAACAAAGAGCACATGTTATATTACAGATATTTACTATTTTATTCAATCTTCATAAGACCTTGTAAGAAGGTACCATTAGCCCTATTTCATGAAGGAGGAGAGAAAGGTTTCTTCAAAGAGACTTGTCCAGTCCACCAATAAATGACAGAACTGGGTGTAAGCCAGGCTGATCCTAGAAACTGGACTCTTCTAACACTATTATGTTGCCTTTTATCTTTACAAACATTTTGTTTTTCATTTTTGGTTCTCTTTCTAAACAATCTGAAGCATCTCTGATTTCTATTTCACTTCAAGTTAGGAAAACCCACTTCTGGAATGTGACTGTAGTCCCAGAACTAATTACATGGAGGAGACATTGGGATCTCCTCCATGTCTGCACGCAGGACCATCTCTCCAGCTTTTCCTCAGGCCCTGAGTCTCTTGAGGTTTCCCCTGAACAACCTCAGTCCATTCTCCACTCTTCTCTTTGCCTTCTATGCCCTAGGACTTTTCTTCTAATTATCAATAGGAACGGTTACTGATACTCGCAAATTCACATCTAAAATTCTCATGACAACAGAGAGGGAAGAAATCCACACATTCCCACATGCTAGAATTTCAGACACAGGGAAGAGTAATTC
Organism: Callospermophilus lateralis; assembly: GCF_048772815.1. Taxonomy (NCBI): domain Eukaryota; kingdom Metazoa; phylum Chordata; class Mammalia; order Rodentia; family Sciuridae; genus Callospermophilus; species Callospermophilus lateralis. The sequence continues at coordinate 50,393,972 of NC_135320.1, read as the reverse complement.
AGAAACCACTACTGTATGTTTATTTGAGCCATCGTTTATGTTCTTTTATCAGCATGTTTTTACAACTAAAACCACCTTTGTCAAGACTAAAATTTCCTAGAGTTTGACACTTTAGGTAAACAAAACAAAACAAAAAACCTCCCTGCTAATCATCTCAGAAATTCAATTTTAAAGAGAACCAACCTTCTCCCCTTCTCTCTCTCTTCCTACACACACACACACACACACACACACATAAATTACATAAAATATATTGTATGTCTATATCATATTACATATCCATTATATTTATGTTAAATATACATCTACCTACCTATCTACATAATTAGTAAAATCACAACAACAAAAAAAATCTTATTCAGCTGGCCCCATCCCAACTTAAAATATCTACCATGTGGGTTTTGGAGAAGTCAAGATGAAACGTTTCGCTGAGGCCTTTTTAATACTAGAACGGTAGAATTACAATCTCATTTTTTGAAATAAAAGAAGAAGAATAGATTTTCATCTGTCTGAGATAATTTAATATAACCTACCTGGAGGCAGAGGAGAATGGAGCAAATGATTCTTCCAGTCATTTCTGGCTCTATAATTATATTTTCAGAGGGAAAGAATAAAGATTCCTGCTGCTCCACACATTATTATACATTTTGAAGAAGATTTGGAGTTTAATATTTGTCATTCAGCCACTTTCCTAATTTTATGTCTAATTAGCCAAGAAATTGAAGTTTCAAAAACATTCTTGATTTGCTAAATTCCCTTATGTATTTCAATTCAACAAACATTTATTATATTCCTTCTAGGTGCAAAGGACCAAGGGAAGGAAGCTGAATGAGGAGGATGCAGGTGCATCTTGGCAGCCCCAGAAACGCAGCAAGGAAGTGGGGACATTCACACCCAACCAGGACGAGTTGCTCAGCTGGCCATATGCATGTCATTTAAGGGAAATGCAGAGGTGGGCTTTTTGAATTCTGTTAGATTCTGGGAAGAAGATCAAGAAAAGCTTCACAAGGAACTGATGTAGGGACTGAGTCAAAGATGAGCAGACTTTACTCAGGGCACAGGAAGGAAGAAAGGAAAGAAATGTTCTTGGAGCCATGTCTCACTGGCATGTTGCAATTGACCTTCATCCATTGTGCCTGCTTTGGGGAATCTGAAGGATCATGCATGGAAGGACTGGTGCTCTGCAGGGGTTCATTTTCAGGGTTGGTCATCCTTCTTCCCCACTGTACTTCTGATTAGGAAGGAGCAGGAACTCCGCCCTCACAAGTGATCAAGAGCTTGTGTGTGAGGGCTTTACTGTGTATTCCCATTTCACCACACCATCGTCAGAGTGCTGCTTCCCAGGAACCTCAGCACTAAAGTGGATTCCTACTGAGGATGTATTCTTTTTTTCTGGTACTAGGGATTGAACCCAGGGCTCTTGACCACGGAGCCACAACCCCAGCTCTTTTTGTATTTTATTTAGAGACAGAGTCTCACTGAGTTGCTTAGGGCCTTGCTAAATAGCTGAGGCTGGCTTTGAACTAGGGATCCTCCTGCCTCAGCCTCCTAAGCCACTGGGATTATAGGCATGCACCACGGTACTTGGCAGGATGTTTTCTTTCTTCCAAGATTGCTTTAGCTTCCTGATCTCCCAAAATGATAACACTGTTTCTTTTAAAATTGTCATTCCCATAGACATGAATCTTTCTACATTCATATTATTGTGCAGAATATTGTTTAAAATCTTCCCATGAATAACAAACAGTAAAGCTCAGGTGCATTTATTTTTTCCTTTTCATGAATTGTCTTTTGTGAGCATCCTATGTTTGCAAAAAGGAGGAATGCTTTTGTGGGTTTGTTGCAAAGATGACCACAGTGCCACACTCAAGGCCAGCACAAGTCTCTAAGTGGAAGGAAATGAACTTGGACTTCAGTACAATTCACTTTCTTTTGGCTTTCAAGTCATCACCTGGACCTCAGACCACCTCTCTTTCTTTCACCTAGTTGTCAAAGACTCTCTCCCAATTGTGAATCCTTGTCCTGATGATGTTGTTTGCTCCACAGAAATACAATTTAATGGAGGATTTTCAGGTACTGTAACTGGCCTGAAGAGCACATTGCAATGAAGGATCTGCTGGTCATACATCAGAGAGGGCAAAGGCCTATTGAAACTACTTCAAAAGGAGCTGTAGCTGAACTTTTATAAAGATGTTGTAAACTGCTTTTCCTTGCATCCATAAGTTCTTGCCAAAAAATATTTGGGCTTTGTAGTTTCTAGATCCTAATAATTGTCCTCTTCTTTGACCCTGACACAGTCTACTGCTTTTCGTGGATCTTCAGATATAGAGGCACCTAAGATCTGCTTCTTATTCAAAGATGGAATAGAAACTCATCAGCTCCAAATTTCTCACCATTCTGCTTCTCCACCTCAGGACGTCTGTCTCTGTGCCTGCCTGAGAATTTCTCCCTCTCCTCAGTCTCAAGCCCATTTCCCCACATTTTGGAATCTACTCCCTTGCACCTCTTAGGAATCTTGCCCCATTGATTTCTCTCTCTTTCTTTCTTGTGTCTTTACACTAGCCCACTCTGTTGCCTGTGTGGCTAATCACATAAACACGTGCAGATCCATCTCACCTGAGTCCTTGTAGTTTCCTCTTAGTATTCAAAAATGATATGGCTTGATCTCTTTTTATTGGATCCCTCAGAACTTCAATTCCTGAAAATTGGATTTTTTCCTTAGCCAATATTGCTCTTATTTCTAATGGGACCAATAGCCCTCTAATGACACTTCCCTGTCATCTTACTTGATTTCCCTCCAACATTTAACACTGATGAACTCTCCATCCCTCTTAAAATTTTCTTTCCTCATTTGGTTTCTTCCTTCAGCTCTGTGTGCCTCTTCTTGGTCTTTTTCCAAGTGTGTCTTTCTCCATAACACCCTTAAATATTAATATTTATTTCAATAGTGACATCATGAACTTCTCATCAGTGTATTTCTCTTCTTTAACTCTTCCTGGACTGTCTTGTTTATTCCAACACCTCAAAATCCACCTTTTTGTGATTGCCACTGAAGCCTTATCTCTCCCCTGGATTTCTCTCCTGTTTCAGATACGTATGTTGAAGTGTCTAGGGGGTGGCCATACCAGCTCAACCCAGACATTTCAAACCTCTACCCCAAAGTATTCCTTCCCTTGCCAATGTTCTTCACTCTACTCTCTTTTCTGTTTCCTGGTACTCATTGGCTTCCTGCACAGTCAGTTGAATAATGAACTCATCAGTTGGGCCAGTCATGGCCTCTCTTTGCCGTGTCTCTTCTATTTCCTTACCACCCTTGCTGCCCTTCAGGCTTCCATTATTATAGAGACTATTTTTTCTGCTTCCTGATTCTAATCTTGCCCCTCACCCTCCATATCCCGCGCATACCAACTATTCACCACAAATGTGATCATGTCAGAACTCTTCAAGGTCCCTCGTTGCTTAGACCAGAGAGAACTATGGCCCATTGGCTAAATCTAGCCCACCATCCAGCTTTATTAAAAGTTTTATTAGCAGACAGCTGTTCTCACTCATTTATGAATTGTGTGTGGTTTACTTACATGCAATGGTGGAGCAGAGTAGCTGTGAAGGAGATTATAGAGCCTGTAAAATCTAAAGTATTTATTACCTGGCCCTTTACAAAAAAAAAGTCCATTTTGGAGTATGAATCAAATCTTCTTGCTATGGCACTAATGGCTCTCTAACACATGTTCTCTCTTGCCTCTCTAGGTTTTATTCTTTAATTCCCTCATCAATAGAAAACAATATAGGAATTTTGTGTGTGTGTGTGCGCGCACGCACACACACGCACACTCAGGGCTATATAACAGGTGGTTAAATGGGATGTACAACCAGGATACCTGTTTTAGTTCTGCTCTGCTACTAATTAGCTGTGTGATCCTGAGCAAGTTACTTAACCTTCCTGTGGTTTAGTTTCCCCACACATAAAATGGAACATATCTGTATTCTATTTTAGGCCAGCTGTGGCTGGTGGAGAAATACTGGAGGAGGTTTTATAAGGTTGTAGTTCAGACTTTTAATGCAGAGAACTTTGAAAATATATTGTTTCCAAATTACATTTTATTTATCTGCAATATAGATCTCATATAATATAGTGCTCAAAATTGTCTTTTGGGTGAAAGTTCATGGTGATAGGGTACATCCAAATTCCTTTCTGAGAGCAATGTTATGCATATCAAACTGTTCACACTGGAATAAATCAACTTTCTTATCTCAACAGATTTATCTGATTTTTTTTTTGTAGTTCTGTAGTAACAAACATAACATTTGTATATGCCAATGCAAATGACAAAGAGATGAAAAAATAAAATTTAAAATTTATTTTAAAAGAGAATAGATAGGACTGGGGATGTGGCTCAAGCAGTAGTGCGCTCTCCTGGCATGTGTGCAGCCTGGGTTCGATCCTCAGCACCACATACAAAGATGTTGTGTCCACGGAAAACTAAAAAATAAATATTAAAAATTAAAAAAGATTAAAAAAAGAGAAAAGATACCCTAAATGCACGTAAATGCTGTATCAAATGAGAAAGATCAAAACTAGGTAGTGTGTTATGAACAGACTTTTAGCATGCACCCATTTCTGATTCTTTCATCTAAGTTCATGGGACAATGAGGTTTTTTTATTCTCTTAAGGTAGATAGGGTCATGATGAGCTGTGCCATTTGTTACTTCCTGGATGAAGGGAAGCACTGAATGACTGATTGGAGACTTGCCCTTTCTTCTCCTGTTAGAATGAGGAGGGCAACATGAGAGTGGTACCTCTATTGGCCTGGATTACTGAGTCACTCTATGGAGGCAAGTTGCTCCAGAGTGTTGCCTGAACCTACATGAATTTTGTGACTAAGAAAGGAATTTTGTTGGCTTAAATTACATTGATTTGGGTTTATTGTTGTCATGGGAATAAGCTGGCCTACTTTGGATTGTTATTAAATAAGAGAATAGGGCCCTTCCCTCCTCTCCTATTCTTAGTAGGGCTAACTGGATGAACCTAGGTGGGTAGGTGGGAGAGCAGGGTTGCCAGTACTGTGCCTTGTGTGTAAAGCGGGCTAAGAAGCTGCTCCATTGTTCTATGCTGATGAAGAACGGGTGCCCCTTTGTGTTCAACTCCTGGTTGTTTTCCCTCTTTTAATTAGCAGTTTTTGTTATTGTACTTGTAAGGCGAAGCTTTAGGAGCAAAGGCCACGGCTTTAATGATAAATGCCTCCTCAAACATTGCCAACCTGAAAATAAAATAACATAAAACCTTGCAAATGAATGTGGTAGCAAGCTGCAAATGTCAATTCTGCCATTGTATGGATTTAAAATCAAATGTAAACAATGCTTGAGAAAACATTGACCTGAATCGAGTCTTTTTTCACACTAGTAATTAGTTCTCCAGCAGCAGGCTTTGGCTGAAAGCTGGGTCAATGTCCCTCTCCCCCAAGACACCGAGAAAATTCTCACTGTGGCCAAACCATGAGATGGGGCCCCTGGGGACATTATCTGCTGCGGTTGCCACTTTGCCTACTTCTGGTAAAGGGCAAGTTTCTTGGCAAATGCTCCCCTACCTTGACTTGCAGAGCGAAAAGTGTGGGCAGCAATTAGAGGAGGGAGACTGGAGGAGGGCTGATGGAGACACGGCCGTGAATCAGCTGAAATTCTTACAATCAGATGGCACAATTAACCAGTGCTTGGAATATTGAAACTAAAGAGCTATTTTAGTTTAAAAGTAGTGTAATGACCTATACTGTCAGATGATTCCTCCTCCTCCTCCTCCTTTTTTTCATATTCTGGGACACAGTGCTGACTATGAACCCAAACTACCTGAGGGTTTTGTATTTTGATTTTCATTTTACAGCTGCTTTAGTGTCAGAACTTTTGAAGACACATTTTTTTTTTCTGATTCAGAAACAATGGATAAAATTCAAGACAATGGTTTGAATTTCCCATGGTGAGCCCTGTCACTTGAGGGCCTGAGAAACAGATGTCAAATGGTGTATGAAAAGCACAAACCAGTTAATAAATGAGAACTTGAGTCCCTGGAACTATTACTCAGAGCTGTATACAGATTCTGACCTGTCCTTATAAAGGTCCTTGTTATTTAAAAGCTTATTGGACAGTCTTTGGTCAGGAACGTATTCTCAGACCATCAAGAAAATTTTCTCCTCTGTTTCTAACTCAAAGAACTCAAAGAAAAGAAGACTCTACTTAACGAGGCGGGAAAATCACTTAAAAATCAAATAAATACAAAAAATTTTAGTATTAACAATTTATTATTATAGTATTCACTAACCTTAGGCCAGGCTGGCTAGAAATGTTCTCTAGAGTGCTAAGCAGAAAGAATTTAATGATTTCAGTTTAATTCCCTGTTGCACTGAAGTCCATTCTGGAAAGAAAAAATTCAAAACCATCAACATACATTATACTAAGGGTCTGAGTCTCAAAAGCAACTCTATAATCTTTAGTTGGAAAAACAAAGTATCTGAAAATGTGTCCCGAGTCTACGGAAACTTCATCACGATTGAACCAGGCTAATATTATCCATGGTCGGCACCTCGGTTATGACAGTAAATTAAAATACCATTCTTTGCCTTAACAAGAAAAATGAATAAGAAGAATAAGAAATTTAAGTGACTTTGCCAGATCAATTCTTTAGCTCGCTTTCCCACAATTGCTTCCTTTGCTAAGATCTTAAATCTGATACCCTTCAGCTAGGAAAGACAGAGAAGAAGATGACTCTTACCTGTCTGCAGCATTTTTCTCTCTTTTAATCCTTCTGGACTTTGCTCATCATTTTTTTCAGGTCATTACATCCCTTCTGGATTAATTTCTTTCATATCCCATTGGCTGGGCTGCCAAAACTCATTTCTTCATTACTGTTCTTTGCTTAAGGGTGGCAGTTGCCGAATCCTCTGCCACATCCCCTTTGATCTGCCTTGGATTTTATTTTTTTATAACATCATCTATTTCTTTTTTTTCTTCTTTGCTTATCCCAGTGGCAGAAAAAGAGGATTAATTATTTCTATGAAGCTAGCACTTCTCTTTGTGTCAAAGAGCTGGCAAACGGAATACAATTACCTTAAGAAAGAACATGTCTCTGGAAGTTGGGATTTAGGTTCTATAAATTGGGCATTGAATTCACTGAGAATAGGATCCTCTCCTCTGTTTGGCAATTCTCTTGGAAGAGTCAATCTAACAGTGACAAGTGTCTGGAGATCTAAGTCCAACTACTAAACAAACCTGATTCTCATTCTCCCTGATCCAGTATTCTACATTTGGTCCTATTAAAATGCATAGGGTTCCCAGACTGAGAGCCATCTCCCCATCTCTGAGCTTTTGAACTTATATTCTCTCATTTGGAATGTCCTTCTCCTTTGTCTACTTGGGAAACTCCTCAAAGTCTTTTAAAGACTCAGTCCCTCTGTGAACTTTTACCCATTTTGCCAGAATCCTGCAGCTTCGTTTTTTTTTTTTTTTTTTTTTTTTTGCTAACTTATTGCACTACTTCATGTGTGCTTACCATGTCAATGTCAGTTTTACTTGCCTGCGACAACTACCAGGTTTTGAGCTGCACAAGGAGAAGATCTCTATCGTTTCTTTTTTGGGATCTTCATACCATATTAAAGAGTCTGGTACATGACAGTGGCTCAAAAAATATTGTGTGCTCAGCTAAGTTAATGAATAAATGAATGTGTTGTAAAATAACTCAAGACTTCTCATTAGTTGCAAGGCATAAATTATGAATCACTCTAGTTTTATTTTTCTTTTTGGTAGGCAATAAGAGTATTCTCAAATGCAGGTACTTAATAGTTGTTACTGGAGTCATTTTAATTAGTTAAGACTCTGCTTTGAACAAAATGAATTGATTATTTATACAGTCTAAAAATTTCAGATGTCTGTGACTTCTATTTTTTTTTTTTTTTTTGGAATTTTAGAGAGATTCCCATAATTTTCCTTGGAAAGCCTCACTTCTGTTGATTTTCTGGAGAGTAAGAAGGATTAAGATTCTATTTACTTTTAGAAAGTTCTTTCTCTACTCAAGTCTCCCCCCCCCCAAAAAAAAAGTTGCATTAACAGTTTGAATTTATTAAGGTAGTGCTGGGTTAAAAACTGAAGTCACAATAGTTTCTCCACATTTCTCTATATTTTATTATGAGCATTGTACCATATTATTAAACATTCTTTGTAACTATTATCATTGAGTACATAATACATTCTTGTGTGGTTGTGCCAGTGATCCATTTCTTCATCTCTTTAATCATTTATTGTTTTAGTCATCTTTTTTGCCACTGTCACCAAAAGATCTGACAAGAATAAAATAGGAGGAAAACTTTATTTGAAGCTCACAGTTTCAGAGGTCTCAGTGCATAGATGGTCAGTGTCATTCCTCTGAGCCTGAGTCGAGGAAGAAGAGTGTGGTAGAGAAAGCAGGTCAGGATGTGGCCACAGGAAGGAGAGAGAGAGAGAGAGAGAGAGAGAGAGAGAGAGAGAGAGAGAGAGAGAGAGAGAGAGAGAGAAAATATAAATCCTAAAGGCATGCTCCCAGTGATCCGCATCCTCTACCTGCCTACAGTTACCACCAGTTAATCCCTATCAGCAGATTAATGCACTGATTAGGTTAAAACTCTAATAACCCAATCATTTCACTTCTGAACTTTTTTGCATTGTCTCACACATGAGCTACTGCTGGAGACTTCATATTTAAACCAAATTGAAGTTAAGTATTTTTTCATTAAATGTGTGCAGGTGTGAGTATGTGTGTATTTTTGTTTATAATTCTGTTTGTACTGTATCATGATGTTAAATGAATAACTTATAATTGATCAAGGTCAAGAGAGTTTGAATGCCACTGACATATTTATAGGATTGTTATGGAACTACTTACTCCCCTGTAAAAAATTTTTTCAAGGGCAAACCAGGACTGAAAAGTTTTACAAGTTTAAGGTATGTATGTAAAAGTTAGGATAGACCTACCATAGGATACTTAGGTATGTGATAGATAAACATAACATACTCAATTTTATCATCTGACTTATAGAAACTACTTAGTTTTAAACTCACTGTCCTGACTTACATTAGCCTCCTGACTTGTTCAGCCTCCCTGAGTCCTTGGCCCCCTGACATTTCTTATGGAAGATAAGAAGAGGGGCTCAAGGCAATGAACTCAGTTCAACATTGTCAAGTATTGTTTTCAACCTCTGATCCCCCAGTCAGTATTCTCTGCTGTCATTCCTACTGTACTCCATCTATTGTCAGGATTGAGTCATGTCTCAGAGATGATCACCTTCACTTAAAGAACCCAGAATAGTGTTCCTTGCTTTAAACAATTCTGACCTATATTTCTGAACAGCAATATGATTATTGATACAGAAGATGAATATCTTGAGAATACCTGAATTTTATTTTGCTATTTTAATAACACCTTGCACACCTCACTGACACATGGCCTGATATCTTCTCTTGTATTAGTTTTCCACAATTCAACTTTGTGACTCACCATTTCTAATGTTTGTAATTTACAGTAATGAGCCATGGGTTGACACCCTGGCTGGGTGAGACAGAGGCAAATTTCAATCTACAGCAAGTGGCAAAGAGTACTTGAGGGATACATTTTCTGCATTCTGAAAGCATCTTAATGATACTAAGTGGTTTGACTATTTAGAGGAAGTTCAAAGGCACTGAATCAATTGTACATCATTAAAAAAATACGATACTTAAGACTTGGGAGCTGAAGGACTGGTATATCTGTTCTCCTATTTCATGGATTGAAAAGACAGAAGAGGTGTCAGGACACAAGTGTTGAAGTGATGCTTTTGCTCCCTGGACACATGGGGTAAATGTATATTTTGTTATACATCGAAGACTGAATTCCAAAGGCCACTGGGACAAGGGTGAGGAAATCCACCCATGCTGGGAATCTTGGGACATGCCAACTTACTATTTTTTCAGATGACTTATATTTAACAATGCATCACACACATTTAGCTGAACACTATTTTGTATTTACTTTTTGTTTACACACACACACACACACACACACACATATATATATATATCAGATAGAATCTACATGTTTCTAAAAGCTTTTTCTTTTTTTTAACAATAGGAACTGGGCCTTTCATAAAAAAATTATTTCTTTTGTGATAATGACAATGAAAATCTATAGTTAGTAAAACATACATCGTCACTATGCAGATTGAAATACTCAGTTCAGAGGGCCGATTTCTTCATGTAAGAACATCAGCCATCAATTTGATGAATTGCATTTTCGTTTTTCTCAGAGTGAATTGCATTTTCCTATTTCTTCAATATGGCTTCATTATTAAATGGAATAGGGAATTCTAGTGCCGGGAAACTCCTGCCAGCTATTTGTAGATCTGCATCTATGGTTTTCTCTAGTACCCACAGAAGGCATCTGAGTAGCTACTTAGTGGAAGAAACCTGGCCATCAGCTTCAAACAGGATGGAGTTGAAGTCTGACCTTGTCCCTGAGTCAGTGGCTCAGGACAAGTCACTTCATTCTCTAAGAACTACTTTCTTGTCTTGTGCCTTCTCTTGTGCAAAGAGCACAATATTGTTCCTGGCTGTGTTCTTGTGAAAATTAAATGTCTTCTATGAGCAAATTGCCCAACGCAAGCCCTGCTGGGGGCAGAGACTCAGGGAATAGTAGCAAAGAGCACAGAGATCTTCTCAGTTCACACTCCTCTGTGGTCTCTGCTTAGTGAAGGGCCCAATGCAGAAGGTGCTTTGCTGCCTCCGTGTTGGGCACCTGCCACTTTTGCCTTATTTGCTAGTTCAAGACTACTGCATCAGTTCCCTTAAGATGGCACACAGAACTGGGCATGGTGGCTTGGGAAACTGAGGCAGGAGGATCCCAAGTTCAAAGCCAGTCTCAGCAAAAGTGAGCCATTAAGCAACTCTGTGAGACCCTGTCTCTAAATAAAATGCAAATAGGGCTGGGGACGTGGTTCAGTGGTTGAGTATCCCTGAGTTCAGTCCCCGCTACCACCCCCCACAAATGTCATACAGACCTAAAGGCAGCTCAAAGTCAGTTGTGACCCCTTGATAGCTACAGAGCAAAGCTGTCCTTTCTGAAACCCCTTCTCAGAATTATCCTCCTTTGCCTTGTTATGGTTTCCTTGGTCTAATTCACACTTCTACGTAGGCAACGGTCTTTTTCTTCCTGTGCTGAAGTGCCGCAGTCTGGCTGGGCACAATTCAGGAGCCACTTGTCAAAAGAAACAAACTTTATTTTTAGAATCACACACGCCAAACAAAACAGCTCCTCAGGAAAAAACCCTCAGAGCCCAACTGCCACCACGGGCTTCCCACAAGCCACTCTCACACCCACCAGCCTCTCCACCTCCCACAATCCTCCTGCTCTTGAGGCCGATTGGCTGGGTCGCATGGGCGGAGCCAAAAAAGTCCCCCAATGAGCAGCTCCGTGGTCTGAAAGGGCAGGGAAACAGCCCAATGAGCATCACCGCAGAGGAGCCAATCAGCTGGATGTTGCTAGATGTTGCTGGGGCCGCTGTGAGCCAATCATCAGCTGGTAGTCTGAAAGGGCAGGGAAACAGCTCAATGAGCATCTCCAATGAGCATCTCCAATGAGCATCACCGCAGAGGAGCCAATCAGCTAGATGTTGCTGGGGCCACTGTGAGCCAATCATCAGCCAGCAGTCTGGAAGTTTGCTGGCAGCTGGAAGTTTGTTGGGGCCCCTTAGGCTGTGGCTCTCAACATCTCCCCCTCTCTGTTTAAACAACAAGCATGTGGCTTAGGGACTGTGCCTGCCTTAGGTTGTCCAATAGTACATATGGTCCTTACCCATTAGGTTGGTACCATTGCAATTGGATCTTACCCGTCACTGACTACTGGTCCAGTATACAGCCACACCTGTGGAGAAGTCTTTGTACCAGCGGCGGGGGTGAGGTTCTTTGCCTCACCTCTGTTGGCCCACAAATTTTAGCTGAACGATCATGACAAGCAGAAGGGAGGAAGATACACCAAGCCAATTGACGGCTCCTTTTGGAAAAATTGTACCACCGATGACATCATCAGCAAAAATACCCCAATACTACCACAAGTCGCTGCACTAACAGATAGTTCACAATGCATACAGGTGAGTTCACAATGCATACAAGTGATACATAGTCCAGGCAAGTTCTGTAAGCAGTTCAGTGATGGCTATTGCAGAAGCTGTAGATTGGTTTTATCTTTGTCTTCATGCACTGGGATGAAGATAGGAATTCTGGCAATAATGGCTAAAGAAAAAATTATGTAACATTCCAGAAGGCACTAAAAGAAGACAATTTTCTTAACAATTTACATTGTCTTCATCGGCACTGGGATGAAGATAGGAATTCTGGCAATAATGGCTAAAGAAAAAATTATGTAACATTCCAGAAGGCACTAAAAGAAAACAATTTTCTTAACAATTTACCTTATCTTGAAGAGAATTATTAAATATAATGAAAAGGAAAGGTGAAAGTAAACAAACAGATCTGTTAACCTCCTTTGTTGTTCACATTTTAAAACAATCCTCAACAGCTGTTTACCCAATTTAAATTAAACCATTTAAATCACGTGAATTAAAAAACAATATTTGGATCCATTTTTTTCATGAGCGCTCATCATATATGATATATGGACATACGTACATACAAACATACAACACAAAACACAAGTGTGCACACATAATATAATACATACAACACATAACATAATAGTAAAGGCCTTATAACTTTTTACAGGTGAAATCTCCATTGCAATGTTTAAAAACTCTATAGTCAAAAAATAGAACTGATCAGCAAAACATTAACCTGGGTCTGTATGAGCTCAAAAAACAAAATAGAACTTCATAGATATTGAAAAAAAGCATCCTGGTTCTGTCACAGATGTAAGGATAGCCAAACTGGAGTTTTGGATATCAGCTGTTATGGATTTGAGCCAAATCATCTTCTTTTTGGTCTGCAGAAATCGCTTTAGTTAATCTCTCTGGAATCCAAATTGGCTGCTGTTCTCCCTGTGGAAACACACAAACAGACCCCCTACTCCAGACAATCACTGGGTCAGGACCTTAGTTAATCTCTCTGGAATCCAAATTGGCTGCTGTTCTCCCTCTACAGCATTGTGGGCAAATACCCGGTATTGTACCCCTTTGATACCTAGTATTGTTAAACCCTCCTTCTATGGGGGCAATTCCTTTTAAAATGTCCTGTTTGTTCACAATTATAGCATGTTCTTGACCTGGCATCTAAAGCCTGTTTTACTGCAGCTGCCACAATTTTACCTAGTTCATTAATGTCTCTGGCATCTAAAGCCTGTTTTACTGCAGTTGCCACGACTTGCTCTTGTTCATTAATGTCTCTACATAATTTAATATATGTGTTTAAATCTTCATTTTTCCATGGTCTAATGATATCTCTGCACCAATGATTCGCTTGGTCATAAGCCAGTTGTTTTATTAATGGCATTGCTTGTTCTGTATTCCCAAAAACTCTGGTAGCTGTTTGAATAAGCCTATCTACAAATTCAGCGTAAGATTCATTAGCTCATTGTATTATCTTAGATAATTGACCTTGTAAACCTCCATGTCCTTGTAAAGTCTTCCATGCCTTAACTGCATCTACAGCAATTTGTAAATATACACCAGGATCATATGCAATTTGTTGCTGCTGATCCTCATAAGGTCCCTTTCCTAACAACATATCTAGATTTCTCTGAGGATAACCAGCTGCTGCATTTCGCCTAGCCGTCTCCTTGCAAAATTCCTCATTGGCAACCTTCCATAACAGGTATTGTCCTCCATTTAGCACAGCTTTACACATATTAGCCCAATCTGCTGGCATCATGTTCAAGTTGGTAATGGATTCGACCATGCTTACAGTGAAGGGTGCTTGAGGACCATAGGTTGTTACAGCCTCTTTTAGCTGCTTCACTGTTTTGAAATCTAAAACATGGTGAATTCGCTGCCCTCCTGACTGTTCAAATACAGAGCATGCTGATCTTTGAGGTCCTGTCTCAGGATCCCATCTATCAACTATAGGGGTTGGAGGCCTCCCAGCATATGGAGGTGGCGCTGTTGGTTGGACACTTACACCCTCTGGTGATAGAAAGGTATTAGTAGCAGTCTCCTGTTGTAACTTTTCCCCTGGTGGCTTTTTCTGCTCTAAACTTTCTTTATCTGTCTGATTAGCTCGAGAGGCCTTTTCTGTTACTTGAATTTTTTTCTCTGTCTGACTAGCTCGAGAGACCTTCTCTTTTACTTGAATATTTCTACTATAACTATAATACAACCCAACAAGATAACACCAAACAAAACTGAAACAGAATGAAACAAAATTGGAAAAACAGAAAATCATTATAGCCTTTCTATCCTCCTGAAATGTCCATCTGTCCTCTCTCCCTATCTGTTCCTCAGACGTAAATAGTTTTTCCTCAGATGTGAGCGGTTTTTCTTCCGTCTCACTCATCTCCAGGGACAGGCAACTTAAAACAAAAATGAAGCAAAACAAAAGAGGAATCTTAAAATGGCTACCCATCCTCTCGCCCTGCCCTCAGGGGCGAGCAGTTTACCTTATCACTTACCCTCAGTCGTTCCCCATGCAAGCCACCAAATGCCGCAGTCTGGCTGGGCACAATTCAGGAGCCACTTGTCAAAAGAAACTAACTTTATTTTTAGAACCACACATACCACACCACACAGCTCCTCAGGAAAAACCCTCAGAGCCCAACTGCCACCACCGGCTTCCCACAAGCCTCTCTCTCATCCACCAGCCTCTCCACCTCCCACAATCCTCCTGCTCTTGAGGCTGATTGGCTGGGTCGCATGGGTGGAGCCAAAAAAGTCCCCCGATGAGCAGCTCCGTGGTCTGAAAGGGCAGGGAAACAGCCCAATGAGCATCACCGCAGAGGAGCCAATCAGCTAGATGTTGCTAGATGTTGCTGGGGCCGCTGTGAGCCAATCATCAGCTGGTAGTCTGAAAGTGCAGGGAAACAGCTCAATGAGCATCTCCAATGAGCATCTCCAATGAGCATCACCGCAGAGGAGCCAATCAGCTAGATGTTGCTGGGGCCGCTGTGAGCCAATCATCAGCCAGCAGTCTGGAAGTTTGCTGGCAGCTGGAAGTTTGCTGGGGCCCCTTCGACTGTGGCTCTCAACACTGAAGGATGAGGTAGATTAAAAGGGAACTGGCTTCTTTGTGTAAAATATATTTCCTTTCCCTTTTGCCCATAGATATTATAAGGACTATGAAAGTATGGACACCAGAACTGATCATGTCTATCATCTGACAGACTGGAGAGGGACCAAATGTAGAATACTGGTGGACGTCTCTCTTGCCTACCTGTAAATCAGCCTTGTTATTACAAATCTGGTCTTGCTTCCCTTGTTTAAGAGATGAGAACTTGAGGAAATGTGATTCCTATGATCCTGTGATATGATATGAAAAAATACACCCCCCCGCACATTTCAGTGCTTGGGATCAAACCCAGAGCTTCATGCATGACAGGACAACCTTCTACCACTGAGCTACATCCCCAACCCATATGATATAAGTCAGTCCTCATTCACAGAGCCATACTTATGAATTCACCTTCTCACTAAAATTTATTTGTAATAAAAGTCAATTCTCCCAGTGCTTCTCCAGTTATTCACAGTCATATGCAAAGCATGAGAGAGCTTAGTCCCCCAAGTACAGGTTACCATAAATTGAGGTTAAACAAGGTTTCCCTCTCTTTTTGTTTCCATTCCCACAGAAGTGACCAGAGGATGAAGATAGTCAGAGGAAATGTCGGGTAGAGCAAGAAGTTCTGGCTATGGGGCCAGTGGTATGGGATTTGAATCCCCATTCACAGGTGTGCAGCTTCAGGCAAGTCACTAAACATTTCTGGGCCTCATTTTCTCTTTTACAAAACAAAGAAAATGGAGTCTGTCTACCTGAGTTTTTGTTAGGATATGATCTCTTTATATATAAAAGTATTAAAAAATGTACCTATATGCATACACACATATATACATTGATCCTTAGGAGGAATGGTTCAGTATTGACTTACACAATGCTTAGTGTTCCTGGAGACTTTTTAGAAGACCATGAATAATGAATAATGATAATCAACTGTTATATGTATATTTGTGTGCATTTGTGTTTTTATGTATGTGTATATAAATAGGTATTTAGATAGATGGGTAAGGAGATATCCCAGAAGACACATAGGTAGGGAATAATAAATAGACCTTGGCTTCAGTTTTGTTTTCATTAATAGGGTCCACTGAATGCATGAACTGAGAAAAGTTAATTTACCTCTATGCCCCATGATTCCCTAATGGGGTAAGGTTGGGGTCAAGGTGTTGGTCTGTGTGAGTCTTCTTTTTGTCATTGTGACCAAAATACCCACAGTAACAATTTAGAGGAGGAAAAGTCTATTTTGGCTCATAGTTTCACAGGATCAGTTCACGGTTAGGCGATTCCATTACTCTGGGTTCAAGGTGGGCAGAACATCATGGTGGATGAGCCTGACTAAGGAAAGTCACTCACTTCCTGGCATCTGGGAAAGAAAGAGAGAGAAGAAGGAGCCAAAGGGACAATGTAATCCCCAAGGGCACACCCCCAAGTGGCTCACCTCCTCCAGTCACGCCCGATCTGCCTACAGTTGCCACCAGTACAGTAGTCCTTCCAAATTATTAATCTTAATAGGTCAAGTCACCGATTAGGTTACAGTTATATCATTTTACCTTTTGCAATCACACCAGAGCTTTTGTGGAACACCCCACATCCAAACCATAACAGTGTTAAACTTGTCCACAACAACTTCTTGTTATGGGGATAAAAGAAGTTTAATAGATACAAACTTTTAAAGCTCTCATAGTGGAAGACATTATTACTTGGCTCCTGACCAGGCAGTGGGAGTAATCAGAAGGCTGGGGGTTCTAGTATACAGTGGGATGTTTGAATCCACTGTTCATTCATTGATTTATTTTCCAACATTTCAACAAACTTGCATCAAAACTGATTGTGTCTGGGCCTATGCAACATACCAGGACATACATGAAGAAGCAGGATCCATCTCTTTAAAAGTTTACTAGGGAAGGAGGCAAACATTCTCTCTAAATTTAGAATAGATGTACCCCAGGCTTCTAGTCTCCTATCAGACCCAAATTCTTCACGTGGCCTTAGGTCCATATCACATGACGGTGTAGGCTCTTCTCTGCTCATGCCCGTTGTGTATTTGTGTGTGTTTGTGCATGTGTGTGAATGGATAATAGTGTTTCCAGAGGTAGGACAGCGGATTAATGGATCCTTGTACTCTCACTTCATGTAGTCTCCTCTATGGTCCTACTTCATTCATACCTATTTCCTTAAAGTCTCATATATGTTGTACCCTTTCTCTGGGATCTTAATCATATTGCCTCAGGCCTAGTACACCAGGATGTGGAAATTCATCCAAGTCCAGATAATTCCTGAGTGTTCAGTGTTAGCTGAACAGATGTATGCACTTCAAATGCACTCTGCATGGAACATGCTGGGCTCTTTTTGTGTCCAAAGGCCAGCAGTCCCAGCCTAAATGAACCTATTCACATTAGTCCCTCAGATAATTATTTATCTAGCAACTTTTCTTTGGTATTACATGAAAGTGATGTTTAGACAATGTGGATATATGAGACAAAAAATATTTTTTTTTAAGTGTTAAAATTTTGCAACTGCTTTTTCAGACACCCTTGATGGCATATGTAAAGTAGGGAGGATAACTGCAGACTTCCCTGGAATTTCTTTGTCACAGATTTAAGTAATCATGGAATCTGTCTTAATATAGCCATAAAAATTAATAATCATATTGCTGAATCTTTTCCTTACATATGAGGTCCAGAGTGATGAAATAAATTCCTAACGTTTAGATTATTTCTATAAAATATGATGCAATTTGACATTACAATAAGATTGTGTTTTCAGATCTCATTCCCCTATCTTCCCTCTTTTGAGTATCTTCTCATCAATTTGAGGTTATTTTTGTATTCATCTCTTCTTTCATGCATTTGTTTATTTGTTAGTATGACTTGAAAATTTACCATGTGCAAGGTATTATCATAACTAAAATCCCTTTCTAAAATCCCTTTCCTAGAACATGTCCATTTGGAATAAAGGAAGTAGATATCCTGATGTGGAGTATTTCTGGTAGTTTTCAGTATTAAATGTTAAATTCTAGAAAATTATTTGTTACTAAATGTATCAGATGTTTCTCTCTCAGTCTATAAAAGGTAAAGTGCCTTAGCCAAAGCAGGGTTGAAATTTCTATTCTAATACCTGTTAGTTTTAAGATACCATTTTCCCCTGGTTTCTGGCAGGATAGTGAGAAGGTTAAAAGTTTGGGCATTGAAGACAGACTTACTGAGGCTAAACTCTGGCTTTGGCACTTTCTACATGGAAAACCAGGTAAGATGTCCAACTCCTGTATACCTCTATTTTACTACCTATGAAGTGGAAATAATGATATTTGTTCCGTGGGGCTTTTCTGGGTATCAAGTGAAAAGTTCTCTACAGCTCTTAGAATAGCACCTGGACCACAAGAATTATTTAATAGATGCCAATTGTTAACATTGGTATTGTTAGTGTTCAATTTCTTTGATTACTGGATTGATTTGTAAACATTTTGGATATTTTTGCAAAAATTTTAGATTTCCACTAATATACTTGTTTGGATAATAGAGAGAACATGGATTAATTATTCTTCAAGCCTTAGAGCCAAGATAGGGCCATAGAATTGAAAGATTTTACCTCCACCAATAAAGGCTGGAATTGTTACTTCTAGCAGCTGTATGTCTAGGAACAGATATACTAAGCTACAAAACCTAGGTTTGGTAAAATGGAAACAAAGAATAAACTATGTTCATATTTCTATTTTTTTGGAGTGGGAGGTGGTTACCAGGGATTGAATTTAGGCACTTGACCACTGAGCCACATCCCCAGCCCTATTATTGTCTCACTGAGTTGCTTAGTGCCTCACTTTTCCTGAGGGTGGCTTTGAACCCGTGATCCTCCTGTCTCAGCCTCCTGAGTCAATGGGATTACAGGTGTGCACCACCACGCCGGGCTCATGTTCTTATATTAAGGAATGTAGCCAGGTGCAGTGACATAGCAAGTTCTAAGCCTGTCCTGGCAACTTAGCAAAGCCATAAACAACTTCGTAAGACCCTGTCTTAAAATAAATTGTTAAAAGGGCTGGGGATATAACTCAGTGGTAGAGTACCCCTGGGTTCAATTCCCAGTATCAAAATATAAAAAAAGAATATATTGATGATTTTTGTAAACTTAGTATTCTGTCAGAATCCCCTGGGAGATTTTTAATGATACAGGTTTATTAAATGCATTCCATTTTGGATCTAATAAATTAGCATCTCCTGGCATTTCTATTCTAAGTATCCCCACCCTAGTATTTTGTAGGTAGCTAGCTCAAAATCAGCATTTGAGTACTAATATATATTGTGGATAGTGGAGGAGGTTAAAATGCCATTATTAGGTAGATGTGCTGCACCGGGGAAAAGAAAATTTCCTGCTTTATCTGGTCTTTGTTGAAAGCATCCTGGGGCCCATGTGCCCCCATTTCTGGATGTGTAACATCAGAGGGCTGAGAGAAAAGAGAGAAATTGAGGGGCTATTGAAATTTGTGTGATGACCTCTTGTGAATCTCTTGAAACTTTATCTTAGAGCTCAGAAGATGTCTCATCTCCCACTGAAACAACAGTCCCTGGCTCTAGCTCATGGTTATGGAACCTGGTTTAACAAAAAACACTGGGCAGGGGCTGGGGTTGTGGCTCAGTCGTAGAGCGCTTGCCTAGCATGCATGAGGCGTGGGAATAGATCCCCAGCACTACATTAAAAAAAAAACAAAAAACTAAATAAACAAAATAAAGGTATTGTATTGTGAGCATCTACTAAAAAACAAACAAACAAAAACCCATTGGGGAGCTGAAACACAGAAACAAAAAATTGAAAAACCAAAGCAAATCACCATTGCCTTAAGAAAACTTTTGCTTGAATGCTTTAGATATTTTATTTCATAGCTGAAAATGAATCTTTTTTTTTAATTTTGCTTTGACTATGTGGAGGCATAGGGCCAAGATATAGCTTATTTTTCATAAGTATAGTGCTAGATAGTCTGCCAGGCATTCTGTATTTGTCTCACTCTTAGACTCTATGTCACTTTCCTTACCTTTAGGTACTCTTAAATTTTAATCCACTACATATAATATAAAACTTAAACTCCTATTTTGGAACTCATTTTTTTTTAGTTGTAGATGGACACAATACCTTTATTTATTTATTTTTATGTGGTGCTGAGGATCAAACCCAGCGCCTCAAACATGCTAGGCAAGTGCTCTATCACTAAGCTACAAACTAAGCCCATTTGGGGGATTTTGAACTTCTAGATAAATATAAGCTATGCAATTGGCACAGAAAATATTATTCTTGCCCTTAAGAGTCCACAATATAGTGACTAGAGATTCACAGAAACACACACACACACACACACACACACACACACACACACTTGCAATGCTGTTTTGTAAGTGTTGTTGAGGTAGCGAGGGGACGTAGCGTTACAAGGAGCAGCTGAGGAAGTGTCACCAATTTGTTTGGTAGCACTTATTCTGTGCCTGTTCTGAGCCACCAATTCTTCTAAGGACTTGTACAGATTCAGCTTGACCTGACTGCAGCCATCTTGAGTCACAGCTGCCATGGCTACCCCTGAATAACGCTGTTTGGTTTTCTTCACATGGTTCACCAGCACACTGACGATAGAATTAGAATGGTATGTGCAGCCCCGTGGCTGGACGCTCCTGCCATCAGTGCCAGGAATCTGCCTGCAATTCTTGATCTTAGCTTCAAATAAACCAGGCCCATTTTGGCTTGCATGCAGTTGCTTTTGCCCTAATCTGGCTCAAAGTGGTTTTGCAGCTGCTCAGACCACAATTCTGTCACTAAGTCCTCAATAATTGCACTCTGGACAATCCTGGATCTGTCTGCCTCTTTCTGCCATCACAGGGCATCTTGGGGTTGGTTTTCATACCCTGAGACGGGTTGTTCTGGAACAGCCCTGAATATCATCCTGCCTTAACCCCAAAGAACTTAAGTCTACAGAAAAGACAAATATGTATGTGAAGAACCATAATAAAATGTGATTCATTTTAAAACTAAGGCTATAAAAAAATTCTGTGAAAACACAGATGAGGGGCAATTAATTATAGCTGGGATGGGAAGTCTCAAGGAGAGAGAGTTACAGAGAGGTGATGACATTTCAGCTTGATCTTATGCATAACAAATGACTTCCTATAAGATATTTTCCACCTGTTTTGAATTAACTAAAATGATTAGGTCTTAGATTTGTATAAAGGTCATCTCTACTAGAATGGAGAAAGTGGCTTGCTCTTGTAAAATAATCATTTAAAATGTATCAGCCTGATTTTGAAGGGCTACCAGAATGAATTAGACCTAAATATCCTAAGAAGGAAGGTTTTGAAACTGCGATGGGGACAAAATTGTCATGGAGTTGATAAAAAAAAAAAAAATGCTAATAAATAAATAAATATTTATACCCAATATCATTCATATAAATAATAATGCTAGCTTCCTACTACAATACATTGCCTTTTAGTTTGTGCTTGACTGACTTAGGCCTAACTATGGGGGGAAAAACACCAACTAATGAGATAAACAGAAACTTTGTTAATTAATTCTCAGTGGCAAAATCAATGCTATGTATTTTCCAAACCTACTTTATTTTCCTTTTGGACTTATTGCTGGACTCTGTTTCCCATTACCCTTTCTATATCCAGAACTGACCAATAAAATCTTCCATGCTTGCTCTTTTACTCTCTCCCTTTCCCTTCCATGGGGGCTCAGAGAGCCACTGTTGAAGAGAGTGGTGTCAAGGATGGGAGAATGTGAGTCCCTGGGGCACAATTAGAAGTGTCCCCTGGAACCTCTGTTTAACCAGAAGCTTATGCACTAGACTTTGCATCAGTTGAGTGAGGTGTCATCTTACATTATGCAAGACCCTTGGAATTTGGGATTGCTTGTTGCAAAAGTCATTCCACATTGGTACACCCCCACAAAATGACATATACATTTCTGCTTTTATATTCATCTTCTTTATCTCCCCTCCTTTTATCCTATATAACACTGGAGGTGATAATTGTATAATACACTGTGGGTAATTCAATAAATGTTTGCAGAGTCCAAATTCTATTGTAGACATTGACAAAGGTTAGTATTGCAACTTCAATCTATCAAATGTACAGAAAATAGATCATGAAAATAAGAATGAGATCATTTGGTTCTCATTCAGCTACATCACATACGCCATGTGTGACATATTCGTTCACATAACCCACGTGTGGAACACCTGAACTTGGTGTCAGTGCCAGCCCCAGGACACAGGCATGCAACACCAGGGATCATCCTCAGCTGTCATGGTGTGAACATTTGGCAGAGGGCCTCTAACATGGAGGGAATCAATCAGGCTACTTGGCCTTAGTCCTTGGAGGTCTGGATTTGTTTGGCAGATCAGTAGGGTTTTTTAAACAGCTGTTTCCATTAGTGAGTTATGAAATTATTTCTATGACATTCTAATGGACCTGAACAACTTATTCAACCAAAAATATTTCATAAATATTCCCTGCATTTCAACCAGGCACTGCTTTAGTTGGGAATAACACAATGAGTAAGACAGACATGAACCCTGCCTTTGCGAATCTTATTTTAGTAGGAGAAACAGATATCTAAAAAACAGTGATGGGTGTTATGAAGCCAGAGTATGTTGCACTTATTTTCAGCAATTCTCTATATGAACAAAAAATTGTGGCTATATTTCTGTTGTTTAAAACCAAAGAAATATTGAAAAGAATTTCTCTATGTGTAAAGTTAAATTCAACTGTTCCCTAAATTTGTTTTATCTCCTTGGTCATAGTGAATAAAGTGCGGGAGGGAATTGGGAATAAAATATGGGAGTGGAGGGCATAGTTTTATCTTAAACATGCTGATTTATTAGTGCTACAATGGGACTGTGTACATACATTAATCTGTGAATAGGTAAATATCTCTATTTAGGCAGCTATATATGTGAGAATTTCCTTTTTATACCTATCACTAGGTTGCCAGGTGGCTAAGGCCTTTCAAATTCCTTAGAAAATTCCTTAATAAGGTGTCAAACTAAACTAGAGAACTATTGAACCTATAATTATTGAATCTGGTTTTCTTGCATTCCAATTCCCATGCCTGCAATACATTCCTCATATTTCTATGAGATTTAGTTATCCTTAAGCTTAACCCACTTTTCCTATTTACTGTGTTTAAACACCTTCAAGGGCTCCTATTGCTTAATGAATTATATGCAATTCCACAGTAGCATTTCAATGCACTTCATTGTTGGCCTGTGTAGATTTCTACTCCCATCAAGGACCAAGTCCCTCCTTAAATTTTGAACACTCCCTCGGTCCCACATAGCCCTCAGTACCTTTCCTATCTCTCACTTCATCACAGTATCCTGAAGCTGTCCTGTGACTTCTCACTGCCCTTCCTGGACACCCAGGTGCTCTGTTGTCAGGGTTTGGAGCTGAATGGCAGGGCAGCAGAAGTCAGCACCCAAGGATTGGTCACTAGAGGTCACTACAATACACAGAGGACATTTGAGGATCCTGATTTTACAGAGGGTCAGGGAGACTTGCTCTGCCCTCTTGTCTGACATCCCCTGTGAGACCCAGTCTTCACAGTCAACATCTTCTGATCTGCTTTCTTCAGAGGAATGGGTGTATGGGGACAGAGACAGGACAGGATGTCTAAGGAGTCAGATTCTGCAAGTCCACCTCTTCCTGTGGCTGTTTTCAGTCACCTCCTTCAGCATCCTCTAATACTGACAAAATCAGAATTCCAGGTGGAGAGAAGACCAAAAGGTAGTATTTCCAAGGGTGGGAGTAGAGCTCATGCATTTGCATTTAAAATAGGTGATTTGCATTTTGCTGATGTTTCAAGTTGAGATCACTGCTCCACCATGGACAGATTGTGAGAAAATCCTGTTATCAGTCCTGTTGCTGCTCCCATGAAAATAATGATTAATTTACTTTCATTTCTTTGTCTACATCATATTAATGTTTGGCTTTTCTTTTGTCTTATGAAGTAGGGAGAGTAGAGTCCTAGGAGTGATGGAATGGAGAAAAATCAGGGAAATACCTCCTATGGGTACCATCTTCAAGGACCACAAGGAAAGGAGTAGAATGTTATCGTGGGCATTTGTACTGATATCCTTAATAACTTCTCATTGCTTTTTCTTGTTTTTTTTTTTTTCTTTTTTATTTTTTTCAGCCTTAGTTACTGGGCAGGCAAATCGAAAATGTACACAGTCCCCAATGCCTCACCCCAGTCCCTGTCCTATTTCTATAACCCTTATCCTGATCTCTAAATTTTGATGACATCACTGTAACCAGTTGTGAGAAATACTAAGGAAAGTCTGAGTATATTTATTTATTGTCATTAAGTGTTTATTTTTATGTGTGTTTTATAATGTACATGAAGCATAATAGAGTCAATTCATTTAAAAATGTAAATACACATGTTCAGGCTTTTCTTTAACCGATCTTATAAACCTTCAAAAAACTTGCTATCAACTATCTTGATCATGGAGCAACCTGATCCTCCAAGCTTGAGCCAATGACTGGCTCCTCTTTTCTGATAGTGAAGGCCTGGGAATTCTGTGCTTTGGACTCTCCCAGGGGCTCTAATGAATTTCCTTTTGATGCTCATCCAATGGAACCAGCATTGCTATTTGACATTTTGAATTTCTCATTTCAGTATGTGACCTTGTAGGGTGTTGTTTTGAAGTAACCAAATCTTGATCTCAATCTAGTGAGCTTAACCCTTGTATGTCCCTCTGTCAAGGTCGTGGGCAATTAAATACATTGGTTATTCATATAATGTACCAGAAAATTAAAGCTGACCCTCAGTTAAAAGTTCATTCTCTTCTGCCTACGACCTCCCTCAAATTATGTGGTATGGCATTATGAATTTGAGATACAAAATGTTTATATATTTAGCTTCTTAAACACCAATTAAACATGTCAGAAAACCCACAGTCATTAAATAGCAAAAACTTGTTTATACATACAAAGTGCAGTAGGTGTGGGGACTGAGTCACTTCATTTCTTTTTAAGTTGAACTCTTTCAGGTGCAAGGATGATTTTTTAAATAATAGATCTAAATTTATACCGGTTGGCTACTATTTCCAGGATAGCATTGTCACTGCCATAAATCATCTCATTTCAGCAGCTACAGTAAATAATTGGGCCCCTGAGACATTGTTTTCCATCTTCTCTGCAGAGAGCGCCCTGCAACCTTTGGGTTCTCCCCTGGGTGTGCAGGGTGATGGTGCTGTTGCCTCTGGCCTTTTCATTTATTATTTATTTCATTTATTGCAGGACTCAGAACAAATTGGAATTGGCAAAAAAAAAAAAAAAAAAAAAATGGAGAAAGAGACTGTGGAATGATAATAGCCAAGGTTCTCATGATTACCAGAAACTGCAGGGAGGGTAGAAAGGGAGAATGAGAATAAAAGAAAAGCAAAATAAAATGTTTGAATCAGGACTTTTTTTTCCTCTCTCTCTTTTTAAAATACTTGTCACTTAGTGAATTTTCAGATCTTTATAAACAAAAGGGTGGTTTAATGATACTTTTGTTTTGGTAAATCAAAGCACAGCCTCAAGGTATATCAAGCCTTGGTACAAGGCTGGGGAGGGTTAGGGCTAGGCCAGGAGTAGAAACAGACTTGCAGTATTGCTCACCGGGGGGCAAAGCTGCTCCTCTCTAAGCCTCAGTTTCTCTGGTAGGGAACACCCATGGATTGATGCCTTTTCTTAGTCCCTAGAGTATAAAAGGGACAGCCCCCTACAAGTTATACAATATAAGTCTTTCTCTTTGTTTTCTGCTTTCTTTGTACAAACATTAATTTGCTGCAATTGAGATGAGCACTGTTTTTATCCATATTCTTCAAATGAGGAAACTGAAGTCTGGAAAGGTGAAATAAGTTGGAGAGTCACCTAACTTGGATTCAAACCCAGATCTGCCTAACTCCAATGACTTTGTTCCTAACCACTAAGCAAGACTGCCTCTTAGGTCACTCTTAACTCATGCCACACATTTGAAAGTGTTAGTTATCTATTGCTATGTAACAGATCTTCCCTAAACTTAGTGACTTTTTTTTTTTTTTTTTTTTTTTGTAATTTCTGTAGGTTAGGAATTCGGGAGAGTCTTGATTTGGCAGTTCTGATTAGGGTCTCCCATGAAGTTGCAGTCAGATGTTGGCTGAATCTGCAGTCATCTGAAGACTTGACTCGTGCTTGAAGATTTCACTTTCAAGGTGGCTTACTTACAAGACTGGCAAATTAGTGCTGGCTCCTGGCTGGGGGCTTCTGCTGCTCTCCGTGTGGATAATTCCAAAAGACTGTTGGGCATCCTTGTAGCACGGTGGTTGGCTTCTTCCCTAATGAGTGATCCAAAAGATCAAGACTGAGCATTGATACCTTTTGTGAGCTAGCCTCAGAAGTAACATACCATGATTCCTACCACATTGTGATCATCACACAGCCAACTCTGATTCAACCTGTGAAGAACTGACATGTACATGAATAGCAGCAGGCATGGATCATGGAGGCCATCTTGGAGACTGAGCCCTGTGCCCAAACACTACCTATTCTCTTTTTTCATAACATCTTCGTTTCCAGATTCTAGTCTACCACTCTTATTCACTTTTCCATCTACTTCTCCATTTCAGCAATGGAAATATCCTATCTTCCTACAGGTCTGTCATTTAGTGCTTGAGTAGGGAACCTTACAGTTGAGGCTACTTTGTCTCCATTGATCTGACATGAAAATAGTTTGGCAAAGATATGCATCTCATCTGATCAGAATCTTTTCCCTTTTGAACTCCTTGTGAGAACTTCTGGAGTAATATCTAGTCCTAGAGACAACCATGAAACCAATCTCTTTGCTACTCCATTTCAGAGCCAACCATGAGTCAATGCTGTAATATATAAAGAGCTAAAGATATGTTTGTTCATTAATAATGAAGGTTGCTGGATATATACAGCATGTTGACAAACGTCTCTTTGGGAAGAAAATCATTTTGTATTGTTGCCTCAACTTTACTAATATTCTTCATCTTCTGTATCTTTTCATTTTATATATAACTTAATGAGGATAAGTCACTAGTTAAGTCAGGAGCTGTGCTTTTCAGAGGCAATGCCTGGTGTGATTTTTAAAAATGCAACACACTTCCAGTCCCTGTGTCTTTCTTGTTCCAAGGATGTCATTATCAATATTAATATAAATTTTTCATTGCTTGAGCCATTACGATATACAAGCAATAGATTTTTCAATTTTTCAAGTTCCACTGAGTGTATTAGCAAAATTATCTGTCTGTCAGCAGGCATGTGGTGACGCCAGTAGCATCTCTAATTTTGACTGTTCTAAATCTTTTCATTTTTACAGGTCTCCAGTGGGGAAAAGACCAAGGATTTATTTGCAAGCTCTTCCCTTCACTCCTTCTTTCTGACTGCTTTCTCTTACATCCCTTATTTAAGTCTTCTCTGAGTCTTTAAAACAAGGAATACCTAAAGCAACCTAAGATATAGAAAACATATTGATAAAATTGTGGGATTTAAAAAACTGTGCTTTAAAATGCTCTGTTTTATTCATTGTCTTTAAATATCTCTATAAATTAGGGCAGAGAATTTATTAATGAGAAGGTTCTTCAACCTGTCAGAATTTTATTAGACTTCAGGGGTGGACTAGAGTGGAACTATTTCTAACACCCAGTTTAGTGATGATTCTGAACTCAGACACAGGAGCTTATGGTAGCTTCTATAAATGAGTTATAAATGGTGTTTATTTCTCTAGAATGGATTTTAGAATTTTAGATTTCTTATTTTCAATATTTCAGAAGAACCTTGGGGAGGATGTTGGGAGAGACAGATTAGTATATAGCAAGCAGTCTGTCCCTTGCCTTTTCTGTCATCCAGAGGTTTCCCACATTCCTTGGCTCCTGATCTCTTTCCATCAGTGGCATCATTCTGACCTTGGCTTGATCATTACACCTTCTGCTATGAAGCTGCCTGCCTCTTCTGAGGACCTTGTGATTCCATGGATCTTCACTTAACAATCTCAGACAACCTCTGCATCTCAAGATCCTTAACTTAATCACATCTGCAAAACCCATTTTTCCCTGTAAGGTAACAAATTCATGGTTTTGGAGATTAGGATGTGGATATCTTTAGGAGGGTGTTATTATATCTATCCCATCTACATTTGATATGTATTTAAACACAAAAGGTCTATTATAAGGGTAAGAAGAGCCTTGCAGAGTTCAAAGGCTTGCATTGAGTTTGACTTGAAACAAAACCACTGGAGAAACTTAGGCAATTGAGTCAGTCTCCCAGAGTCTTAAATTTTTCATCTGCAATTGGAGTGGGTAGAAGTAAGAGCCAAAATGTGCTATGAACTTAATATAGCCACTCATTCACAATTTAAAAATATATAAAATATATATTTCATATATTACATATTATATAATATATAGAGAGATATATATGTATATATACATATTATTCTGCTCTCTTTCATGCCAGGAAGAGTATCAGAGGCTGAGGACAGAATAAGTAGACCGTGGCATGGAGTCTGTCTCAGCAACTTACAGACTGTGGAGCAAGATGTCCATCGTCATATTTATAATCTAACAAAGAATCATAAACCATAAAAAACTGCATCTACTGCAAAGCAATGTTTTAGTTAGCTTTTTTGTTGCTATGACCAAAAAACCTGACAAGAACACTGTAGAGAAGGAAAAGTTTATTTTAGCTCATGGTTACAGAGGCTTAACTGAGTCTACAGATCTGGGCCCCAGGTAAAGCAGAACATTCTGGCAGAGAGTCACAGCAGAGGAAAGCAACTCAGGACATGGCAACTGGAAGCAGAGACAGATCATTGCTCACCTGGGTCAGAATATATATCCCAAAGGCATGCCCCCAGTGACCTACTTCCTCCAACCACACCCTACCTGCCTGCCTACAGTGACCACCCAATTAATCCATATCAGTGAATGAATCCACCAAATACGTTAAAATTCATAATACGGGGCTGGGAATGTGGCTCAAGCGGTAGCGCGCTTGTCTGGCATGCGTGCAGCCTGGGTTCAATCCTCAGCACCACATACAAAGATGCTGTGTCCGCCGAAAACTAAAAAATAAATATTAAAATTCTCTCTCTCTTTAAAAAAAAAATTCATAATATGAAAATTCTTACATTGTCTCACACATAAGCTTTTGGGGGACATTATATATCTAAATCATAACAAGTGACTTACATTATGAGGGCTTAAAATAAAGGATCTGGCTCCTAAGGAAGTTTGGGGAAGACTCTCCTAGGAAGTGATTCCTATATCAAGATATGGAGAATATTTGGACTAAACAAGGCAGAGAGAGAGAAAGGAAGTGGATGATACAAATACTCATGGAGGAAGGGAAGAGAGTGAGTGGACAGGATCTAAAGATGGCTATTGTCATTACAGCAGTAAGAGTAACTGTGTCTGTACCATGCTGGCACTTCAAAGTATGTTATTCAAACTCCTACTGATTCAGACAAGTGACCACAGGCAAGTCACTTGACTTTTCCATGCCTTCGTGCCTTCATTGATAATAGAGAGATAGCAATGATAGTAGTTCTTAGTAGATCATAAATGAGATGATGTACATCCTGCTCTACAGTCTGTAAGAACTACTATTCTTAGTGAGTGTGAAGTTCAGATAAGAAAATGCATGTGTATACAGCAAATGCTCCATGAATTTTACTAATTGTCCTCATCGTGATCCCATTTATTCTTGCATCAGCCTTAAGATGTGTCTAGAAACTGAGGCAGAGAACGTTATATAAGTTTTCCAGCTCATAAGGGAAATCACCAGAGAGCAAGAATTTGAAACATGGTACGTCTGCCTATATGGAGCTGGTGCTCTCCACCATAGGAGACACCCACCCCCGGTGGGGACTCTGTAATAAATGAGATTACACACTGAGAGTGTTTTGTAGAGTAAACCTAATCCATAAATAAAAGTCTTGTGATTCTTCATATTATCCTCTCTTATTGTCTACACAATATTATAACAACTTCAGCCAGCTGAAGTTGACCTATATAATTTCCTCTCCTAATTCATTTTCTCTCTACATAAATTCTAATAAAAATGAAAGATGCCAAGTGCATTCATGTCTTCATTGACTTGTGGCTCATTCCTTTTGGCCTGGGTACCAGAACTTATCTGAAGTAACAGTAAGACTAGAAGAGCTTGCTCCATGTACGCTCTTATGTTCTGGAAATCAAGTATTTGGAGCAATTAAATAATCTGGTAAATTGAGAAAAATCACCATTTGAGGTTTACATAATTTCAAACAATTAGAGTATAAAATGTAATCTAACACTAAAATTATAAAAGCATATTTGATTTTCTTTAATAAATATGAAGACACTTCAGAACTGTGCTGTTTCTCAGGATTCCTACCATCATGTCCATTGCTACTGCCCAGATGAAGTGCAGGAGTATGGCTTAACAGACAATTTTAGTTGGTAGAATGCCAGATCAGCATCTCTTACTGGAAGCTGTCATAGATTGAAATTTGAATTCATTGATTAATTCTGTAAATTTGGAATAATGCAGTGAGGGTTTTGAAATAGTCTCCTTTTAATTTCATCATTAATGAGAAAACAATAAAAAGGCTTAGATCTTAAGTGGCAAATGCATCATTCCCACAATGCTTTCCCAACCAAATCAAGCAGAACACAAAGAGAGAAGGAGCTTCCATTTGTCAAGTGATGGATTGATTTTATCATTCATGTAGATGTCTGACAGTGTCAGAATACAAGTCTTTAGCAATTACGATGCCAGAAAGGTATTGAAAGACAGATTTATTTTCACAGATGTGCACAAATAGCATACTTGTATTTTTTTTGTTGTTTTATGATCATTTGGCATTGAAAAAGAGTCTAATATCAGATGACGCTTTTTAATTTGTGTGATCCTAGATCTCTAGTCACTCCTATAAATTCAGAGAAAGAATCTAACTAATGAAAAAGTATGTCATAAATCATTGTGATAAGGTGTATCCATTTTATAAATGTACAGGTTTCAAAATATGGCCATTGATTAGGTGCGTTAAGGGCTAAAGCATTGACAGTTTGGAGTTCAGCTTTCAAAGTTGGAACCAACAGCGTAGCTTATGCATTGACTGGAATAAGTGGTGAAATTTCTTTCTCTCTTAACAAGCTTCCTTCAGTCATGAAATTCCCTTTGCTATGTTGCAACCCCAATGTGAAAAAGGAGAACATGTTCAGATATTGAAAAACCGTAGGCCATTACCTACTTTATCACTCATATCAAAGACACTGAAAAGATAGCACATGTACAATTGATGGATTATTCTCATCATGAAAGTCTGATGACCCCACTTGGGTTTTCAAACAAGGCATTTAATAACCACTGCCTTGTTAAAAGGTGGAAAATGATCTGGCTGGTGGCCTGATAGGACGGGGTTTTATTGATTTTACTGAGGCCCTGGACTTGGGAGATCACAGGCTTCTTAAGGGCAAACTTAAAAGGAAGCATTAAGATGGATGAGTAATTACCTGTGTGATGGATGTCATTCTGTAAACATCACGATCGGGGAGCTTCTCCTTTGGGTATCAATTGGTGAGGGAGAGAAAAAGCATAGGCAAATTCTCCATCCAACCACTTTTAGTTCTTCTGCATATTTTTGAATTTGCTTTTACTCTGTTGAAGTATGGATATAGATGATTTTAAAAAGATAAACCTTTTTTTCACTTAAAAGTTGGTTTACAGGGAGGAATAGATAGATTATTATGGATATTAATACAATAAAATGATGTTTCAAATGTTACTGAATAAAAGAAAGGAAGGAAGGGAGGGAAGGAGGGAGGGAGGGAGGAAGTGGCAAACAGACTTTACAAATGGTTTTAGCTTCTGTGGTTCTGAGTCTGCCTGAGAGTGAAGATCTGTAAAACCTGCAGCTCCTAAGAGGCCAGGCTGAGTTTTAGGCACCATCAGGAAAGAGACATTGATGACCAACTAGGGGAGGAGGTACTGAGGGAATCAGTACTACTAAGGAGATGAGAGACATCACAGGGTGCTGGAGAATGGAGGTGACAAAGCTATGCTCTGAGTGGTAGAATCAGGTTTGTTGGTCCCTGGGGACTCAGTATTCTGCGTATTGGACGATGGCCTCCTGAGGTATGTGGAGTAGGGTTCTCAGGCCCAACTCCTATGGCCCTTGCCTTCTTTGAATTTGTGTCACTAACTTTAACATAACAAGGCCACGTTGAAGATAGAGAAGGAATGGAGAAGGGTTTACTGGAAGCTACTGGGCTACTGAAACTGGGCAATGCCTGAAGTTCTTTTAGTGTCATAACATAAAGTGAGAAACTTTTTTTTAAAAAATTTTTTTTTTAGTGTAGATGGACACAATATCTCTATTTATTTATCTTTATGTGGTGCTAAGGATCAAACCCAGGGCCTTACACATGCTAGGTGAGCGTTCCACCACTGAGCCACAACCCCAGCCTGAGAAATCTTTATAATATAAAGAAAAGAGCTTTTATTAATCTGTTTTATAGTGGAAAGAATGTGAGTTTTGGAGTCTGACAAATAGAGTCACCTGGTTTCCAGTTCTGACTCTTCCAGTTCTGTGAGACCTTGGGCAAGTTTCTTAATTTCTGTTATCTCACTTTCTCTCATTTCTCTATCATTAACTTATTAATTCATGTTGTCAAACATCTAATAAGAAAATAATATGTACTAAGAGCTAGAGTCATGGAGAGAGATCAATGATGATTTCAACATGATTATCATTTTCAGACAGATTCTAGTTTAATAGGAGTCAAATGAATGAATGAATGCAATATTATTCTAGATGCTGTCATATACTAAATAGAAAATAGAGTAA
Source organism: Callospermophilus lateralis (assembly GCF_048772815.1). Taxonomy (NCBI): domain Eukaryota; kingdom Metazoa; phylum Chordata; class Mammalia; order Rodentia; family Sciuridae; genus Callospermophilus; species Callospermophilus lateralis. Next base: position 50,360,912 of record NC_135320.1, on the reverse strand, counting down.
AAAGCATGAGGACCTTAAAAAAAAAAAAAGAAAAAGGAAGCAAATGAATTTTCTGAACAAAGAGGAAGTAACTTTCAGTGAGCCTTAAAAGCTGACCAGTAGGGAATGTGGCTGGGCAGTTCCTAGGCAAGTCAAGGGGGCGGGGCTGAAGTTGTCACAGTGCAAAGAGGAAGTCCTCATCCCTCTTCTTGTGTGGGAGTTAAGAGGGTCTGTACATCAACAGTCTGGGGCAGGAAAGGTCAGGTACCTGTAAGACAAATTTGCAGAGATTCATTGTAAGATTCCAAATTTTACTAAGAAAAGAATGTGACTTTTTTGGGATATCTTTATCCAACTAAATGATGTGTGGCAATAAAGTTTTTGTCTTCTTTTGGAGATCTCCCAGAGTGTTCCATGACTCCCATGTCATGTGAAAGAAGATCAAGGATGATTATTGTTCTCAAAGAGTTGCTAGTTTAATAGGCACAGCCAAATCTATAAGTAAACATGGCGTAATTACAAGAGGAATCAACTGTTAGGTGGTGCATCCACAAAGGAGAGACCAACTTTTGCAGTTATTTTTGTTGTAGGAGATATCGCATGTGCTGCTCATTCATCCAGACAGAAGGGTTTTATTTTTTATTTTTTTTCCTACATGTAGTTGTGACTCTTCTGCCTTCCATTCTGTTGATTAAAAGCAAAGGTTTTATGTATCATATAGAAGACAAGCCAGCAGCCAAAGAGCTCCATGTGATATGTGAATTCCTTATAAAATGTCACGTAGGTTTACCTTAATTTAAACTGGATGAAAACATCATCAGAGCATGTGGGAGCTCAGAAGAGGACAGGAAATCCCTTGTTTTATTTCCTACTTGGAAATTAAAAAAAATGTTAATTCCATCATTAAATGAACTAATCATTTATATACAAGGAAGAAAAATGAATGGGACAAAACTTGGGAGAATAATCTGCTAAGTATTATTAGGAATATATTATAGTCATATTCTAGTCTTATGATGTTACATATTAAATAATACATGGGAGGTTATATTTCTATGTGAGAAAATAATTATTGAATAGAATGCATTGTTATATGGTTTTTATATATTTGTGTAAGTTGTTTTTCCCTCAGGGAAAAATTAATACATAGGTATTTCACTTTGTCAGAAGCAATGCATAGTGAAGAATTGTTATAAATAATGAACATGTGTGAAGGGTATTTGAACTGTTTTTCTGTTTTTCTCTCCCATGTTCTTGTGTGTGTATATATATATATATATATATATATATATATATAAACAGATTATAACTGCCACAGGGTAATCTATCTTTGGGATAGTAAATTGCCAGAAATTTCTTGATATCACACAGAAAAGAAGAGGAATGTCAAAAAGAGATGTCAAAATGCAATTTACACAATTTTTCCTCATATTTGTAATTTCTCTATATTTTAAGTCCACTGCTCATTTTTTAGCAGGGGCCTTCGATTTAAGCATATCACGGGATCTTTCCTAATTGTTAATGTCTATAGGGATGGATTTGATTGGGAGACCTCTCATGTAGTTGTGATTTAGCCCAGGAAAATAATTCTTTCTAATGGATTGTTTCATGTTTGGCTCATGTGGAAATAGTGCATACCATTGAAAGGCAGTTCCTATATTACAAATGAGTAATAGTCCATTTGGAAGTCCATTAAACATGTGTTTAATGAAGATGTTTTGGGGCACGTTTTTTATGAACAATATTTAAATTTGAGCAATGCAGCTTTTTTAGTAAAATTAGTGAATTTTAATAAAATCATACCTATATATAATTTTTCTAAGCATATCTATGAAATGTTGAAAATTTTGGGTGATCAAAAATTTTGCTTTCTGACATGAGTAAGGGTTATAAAATGAAAGCTGTTCAGTATTTGTATGTACAAGTCTTATGAGGGCAGTATGGAACTCACAGCCTCTGCAGCAAGAAGCCAGAACTCAAACCCCAGTTCCACCATCTACATGAGCCATACCATGTTACTTAACCTCTTTAGCCCCTGAATTTTCATCAGTAAAATAGGATTAATAATATATTATCAAAGCATATTAATAAAGCACCTCACCCAGTGCCAATTTCATTCTAAGTTTTAACAAATGATGGTTATTATCATTAAGTGTAAATTCCTGAGTAGCTTTGAAGAAATCTCATCTCTCTCATGGTGTGAACTGCCTAGATTATCTGCAAACAACCTGGTTTATTTTCAGAATGACCCTAACTTGAGGATTTCTAAGAATCTTGTTTCCACATCATCTGCTTAGATTGGCTCTGGTAATTTACCTAGCAGAACAGCCTGGCAGTTTTCCACAGGGTGAATTGACTGCAGCTATATCACATTGACCTTTAAGGATTCAAGTTATCAATGGCTAAGCAGTACCAGACCAAAAAGAAAAATTGCATACAAATTTAAGGATAAAACTCCTAAATATCATTATGTAAAAATAAAATAACTTCCACTTTCCCCCCACAATATATGCTTATTGTAGAAAATTTTTAAATTCTTACATCAAATAAGAGGAAAAAATGTCTCTGCTTTCCATGGCTCAAGTGAAACTATAGCTGTTAACGTTTTAGTATATGTTGTTTAGTTCTTTTTGTAAACATACTGCATATTTTTACAACAAAATAAATCATATTAAACATATTTCTTTAAAGAATTTGTTTGATTTAATGGTATATTGTGACCATATTTTCAAATGTTTAAAGTACCCTAACATATTTTTATGGATGCATAATATTCCACAATACTAAGTCAACCTTCTGCTTTTGGACATTTATGTGGTACCAATATTTACTGTTGAAAATAATATTGTAAACATTCTCATAGTGTATATATATATATATATATATATATATATATATATATATATATATATTACACATACATACACACACACAATTCCTTAGATGAAAAAAATTGGAAAGGTGGAATTTCCAGGTGAAATGTCACATAGGTAGACATTGCTGGTATTCTGTATCCTTTTTCTTCTTCCTCTTTTCTCACCAGTATCTTAGTTCTCTTTATAGCTTTCTACTTCTCATTCATGTAGTTCAAGTGCCTGGGGAGACACTGAGCCCACTCTAACCAAGAATGGCTTAGATTTGCCAATTTTACTCCTTTTGTCAATGATTGATTCAGTACTGGCTTTGGGACCCAAAGATAGCAAGAAAAGTTTTCTAGGATCTGCTAATAAAGTTATCCATCACTCTTTGTGAGAACATGTGGAAGCGACTTTCTTTTTTGTTCAGTTGTGTGTGCATGTGAGACCTCAGAAACCCAGGACTTCTCCTCTGTTTGAAAAGGAAGCTCAACATGGGAATGACAGTGGTGGAGAACAGAATTAGAGCCACTAGACTCTAGAATTAGAGCCAATACTTTGACCTACTCAAGCTTTCCATATTTAGTTATATGATCCAATTTATTTCTTCATTTCTAATGTAGTTTGATTGGATGTGTCAGTTACTTATAGCCCAGAAATTAGAAATCAAGGCTCTTAGTGCTTAAAATTCCAATTTTAAGAATTGTAAAATGAGAAAATTCCACCCAAAAGTTCATACTAACTCATTCTCCTAAAATCAAGTGGTACAGTTTCTTGAAAAACATTCTAAAGTTTATTTTGTGCTTCATGACTATAAGCTTATCATCAGAGCACATGGCAAACAATAGCTCTTTTCTGTCAATTGTTCTGAGAGATGCCTACAATTCTTTCTCTAAATGAGTTTTTTTTCCTTTGCTTTTCCCTCTTTCCCCCACCTGCCTTTATTTAATCAAGGCTTGGACTAAAAGAACATGAACTGAGTACCAAGAGTGGTGTGTTCCAATTCCCCATCTGCCATTAATTATCTCTGTGGTGTTATATAATTCATTAACTCTCTCTGTGACCCACTTTCTTCTCTTGTCCTCTCTAACTCAGAGTGTATTGGTATGGACAAAGGGAAGCAATACATTCAAAAGAAAGCTCTGACATAATACATAAGTACTATCCATTTTTCATTGGTTTCATCTGTAGCTCAGGTTTCTACAGCTGTTTCCTAACTCTTTGGATTTGCTATAGCCTGCTCTTGGAAAATTCCAGCTTCAGATCCCTAAATTCCTCCCTAAGTATTCTAGGGTTCTCAGGGTGGGGATCTCTACTGCTTACCATGGGACATCTATTATTCCCCTCCCCTCTGCTTCAGCCGTGCCTTCTATCACTGCCTTGATTATTCCAGGGACATGACCATTGTGATATTCTCAAAAATGCCCCCAAACTACTGTATGATACTTGCTATGGAAGGAAAACGTTGTCTGATTTGGAATGGGCGTTATTTGCCAATGGTTCCTAAAGTGCCTGAAACAATCCTGTTGTATGCTTTCTTACATATTGTTTTTTGCCTCAAAAGAGTCTTCTGTCCCATCTCCCCTGAAACCACTTGGTTCTAGCTAACTCTTATTTTTCCTTAAAATCTCAATTTGAGTGTTTCTCCTTCCAAATTCCACGACTTCATCCCTGAGTCCTGGGAAGTAAATCTGAAGTAAAAGAGATTAAAATAAGTAAATAAATAAGGGTAGCATTCTACATTCAACAAGTATTTTTCAAATACTTACTATTTATGATGTCCTCAAGTCCAGGTTGGATATTTCTTTTAAGAACATTTATAGCACTCTTATGTTATCAATTCATAGCAAGTACTATGTTGTAGGATATTTCCCTATTTGTTCATATCTACACTGGATTGTGGGGCCCCATGACATCTTACTCTCATTCTTGCTTATCCTTATAAATCCCCAGCACCTGAACTCCAGACTCATGGATCATCATCATAAAGATGTTTAATGAACATCTTGAATATGACATGTCTAAAACTAAGCTTCTTGTGTTCCTTCTCCACCCTTCTTATAGAGGACTCCTATAACAAAAAGGAAGTCTCCTTCTACCAGTTTTTCTAGTCAAAATATTGAAGTCATCTTGGACTCCTCTTTTTCATTCATACTCCAAACCATCAGCAAGTCTGGGTAGCTCTTCTTTATATATTCTACCGTCTCTACCTGGCCCAGCTTGTCTAAGAGTAGAATGAGGCAGAAGAGATGCCTCAATCACAAAGTTTTTACTCTCAGTCATGCAAGTGAAGCTGCTTCTGACACTACATTTGAAAAGTCCTGACACTGAGAGCCTCCTCAAATTGAATTTGTGCTCTAGGTATCTCTTTTCCTTAAACCTAATCCCAACATCCTGTCGAGCTGGCATGATTTCATACCTGGAGGCAGCAGTCATCTCTTGATAAGCCTTTCTCTTTCTCTCCTAGTCCTCCTGTGGTTATTCCCATCTGAGTTGCCCACTGATCCTATTAAATCATAAGTGAGAACACATCTGTCTTGTTCTTGAACACTCCAGTGGCTTCCTATCAAGTAAAAGTAGATGTGATACATTGGGGGTTACCTAACTGGCCTGTCCTTACCATTTCACTCTGACTCCATCTACCGCCCTCTGCTTGCTCCCTTCACGACTCCTTGAACACTCTAGACACAATCCTGACTCAGAGCCTTTACATTTGCTCATCTGTCTATAAGGCTCTTTCCTTGGATATCCATTTCTTCTATTGTTTTACTTAAGTCTTAAGTCTTCTCAGAAGGATCTGCCTGGCTAGCCTATTTATACTGTCAACTCACCCTCTGTCTCATATTCTCTTCCCTAATTTATTTATTTTTCTATATTACATGGCATATATATGCCATGTATTATAGAAAAAAATATGCTATGTATTATAGAAAAAAACCACTCATTATACATATATAAATAATTGTATATACACATATTATATAATTATATATATATTCTGATCTCATTGCTCTCCATTTATAAATTATATAAACTCATTTATATGAATTATAAACTTCAGGTGGGCAGGGTCTTCTGCATCCATCATTGATGTAACTAATGTCAGTGTTCTGAGTGCCAGGAGCTCAATAAATACTTGCAGAATGATGGAACGCTCCATCTATGAATTTAGATGTGTTTATCTATCTACTTATTGGCTAATTTTACTCTTATTGTGTGTTCCTCTCCCCAGGACCTAGGCAGGAGGCCAGGCAGGCTGAGGCACACTCAGAATGGTTACCCATCCATTTTCCACACCTGATGCTGTTCAAGCAAGCCCTCAAATCTTCACACCCTATCCTCATCATCCTCCAGACATTTCCAGAAACACCCAAATTCTGGGGCACAGAACAACAGAGGTCTACAGAGCACTAAAATTAATAAAATGAGTGGACCCTCATGTATGATAGGGATAAACTTCTTTTATAACAAGACTAAGAGATAAGATAGAAATTAATTCTGACAGAATGATCAAACTTGTTAAGAAACTATACATATATATGTGTACATTTGTATATATATGAAGAAAAAACTATTTTTTTCAAATGTTAAAATTCCTTTTTATCATAAAAAATCAGTGCATTATGTCTTTTATTCCATTAAAGGTAAAAGCTTATGTGCAGGAATGAAAAAATATAGTATGTTAAAATTTATAGTAATATTTTTTAAAGGTTTGAGCCATAGGCTTTCTGATGGGTATGGTCAGGTTGTGTCTTTCAAACAGAATTAGTTTTCAAAATTCCTGTGATGTTAGAGGAAATTGCTCACTACTTTGCTCTTCAAATGGCATGCTTGGTGCTTGAGAACGATGTTTGAAAGCCTTTATTTGATTCTTGACAGCTGTGCATTCTTCTAGGCTGCCAGATGAGACTCTATCTTGTCTAAATGTAAATACCTGGTTACTTCACTCTCTGTCATGGAGGGCAGTTTATTCTTTTTATAGGAAGCTTTGATTTTCAAGGAGGAAGAGACTAAGGGCCTTCATTAGCAGGCAGGCTTCAAACTGTTTCTAGACCCTTTGTTTACTTCTATAGAGCAGACTTTGTTTTCATGCCCAGTAAGTTTGATAAAGCAAAAAATATCTGTCCGGTAAGTGGCTCACAGACACAGGTGGGAGCCACTCTGGTCTTGCAAAGTACAAAAGTGCTGTTGTCCCATGAATATGGACACCAATGGGTCAGTTGGGGAGCACTCAAGCTTCCCCTTTGCCCTGGGCAATTAGGACCACAGAGTGCTCATTTCAGCAGGTGGGGAGGGGCAGAAGCAGTTTTGACTTTGTCATGTACAATCTTAACAGCTTGGATGACAAAACCTTAGAAATGCTTCTAATAAAACACACATGTCACATACATACTCATAAGACCATTAAGTACTTGTGTGGTTTTTTTGGGGGGGTTATGAAATTGCGCAATTTATGCTGTCATTTCTGCGGCACATCTAGTGAAGTATCTAGGTGTTTCTCCTAATATCTCCATTGCAACTTCCAAATCATAGTCTTCTTGTGTTAGCTGAAAGCATTAAAACCAGAAATTACCATAATAGTGCTATTTACCCCTCATTTATGGAGCTACTAGTGTTATTTTTCTACTGACTTTACAGAATGCATTTCAACCAGCAGTGCTTCTGGTCCAGTTGATGAAACTCAATTGTACTTAAAAGACACAGTTGGGCATTGTATCAGAAGACTAAAGCAGCAGGCTTGTCATTTCACAAAAGGGACTTCCAGAGGTTGCAGTCCCTGTAATCGGAGAGTATTTCATTTGGTATTTCAGGCGGTGGACTAATGCCTTATTTCACAGCTAATCATCCCCATGTGCTTATGTAACTGGACCAGTGTTTGAATGAGGACTATACATTTCAGCAGCACTGCAAACTAGATGGAAGAAATTCTATTTCACTTTACGTAAAAACATACCTGAAAGTGGAGGGTGGGTGGGATAGAACCTTAAAAGAGTTGCTTAGCCTGAACCAAAATGTTGAAAAAATAAAGTGGGGTGTGTATGTGTGTGTGTGTGTGTGTGTGTGTGTGTGTGAGAGAGAGAGAGAGAGAGAGAGAGAGAGAGAGAGAGAGAACCCTGAGGTTGTTAGAGCAGTTTTACTTCATTGATGTTTTTATTCTCAGCCCCACTGCACTAGGAGATTCTCTCTGAACTCACAAGCAGCCTTCATTATGGTGTTTGTGACACTGCCACGGGGTCTTTGCATTATTTATCCCAGTCTGCTGTACCCATCCAGCTTTCTGGGAATATTTTCAGATGGAATCACTAATTAGCACATATGCGGAAACTTCTCAAAGCGGTTGAGCCCCCTTCTCATTACTTTTTAATTTTTTTTTATTTGCCTAACATACGTCAAAGATAAAATTTTAAATGATAGTTGGGGTAATTTTGAGACCAAAAGGCACACATTCCATGGGAAAATAATTAGTCAAGCAAGAGACCATTCAGATGATCGGAAAGAAAGGCATTCAAATGTGTTCTGACAGAGAAGGAAGTGGGTTTGTTCTGTACAGTGTTCTGTGGAGTATTTTATTAGTTAACCCCTAGGAGAGTCTTTCCAAAATTACCTTGCAAATATTTTAACAATCTTGTAAACTGTGCCTTTATTTATCAGTGAACATCTTGACATGGCCAGACCATGCTGCCTTGCATTGGACTCCCTTCCTTTACTTTGAACTCTACATTTTGGGCACAGTCTATTCCCCATTAAATCATAGTTCACATATGTAAGTACTTGTCTTAATTTTGTTTAATTTTACAACACTGGAAATAATGTGAAAAGAAGGTTCTGTGTCTTTGCATCTCCCTCCATAGTTTTTTTTCCTCCTATCACTCTGTGTTAAAAATGAAATTTTTGCTGTATCATACAGCAAATGCATGGCATGTAATGTAAATTTATAGGCAATAGTATTTTTAAGATGACAGAAAAATCTGGGTTCATTCAGAAGAGGAAATACTTTTACTGGGAGGGGGCTGCCCATAAGAATATTTAAAATTGGGTTGCCACAACAAAACAGATCTCTTCACCAAAGTATTCAAACTTGGCAAAACCAATTGAATTAGATAGGCTGGTGTTTTCTGAATAACATAAGCCTATCAATAAATGATTTGAAAGCTGAGCAAGATGGTGTGTATGTGAGCGTGCCTGTGTGTGTGTGTTTGTATGTATATGGGTGTGTATGTGTGCATGTGCACATAAATCATTGAATTCTAAGGGATTTGCTACATAGTTTATTTATTGAAGTTGTATTTACTTTCTGGAGAACTCTGGGCAAATACATCTGGAAAAACTAAATACATGTGGAGAACTATTGAGGATTTCTCTGCATAAGTCTAAGACCAAATGAGGTCTTTTAGATGGTGCAATTTAATTTGGGTATAAAATGTACCCAGTGATTTGGTCAAGTGACCAAGTTACAATTGTCATTTAGAAGATCTAGTAAATGACATTCATTAAGATATTTTTTAAACCTACTCTTGATAGCTTCTTCCTTTGTATTGTATTTCTAGAATCTAACATTTAGTGTTAAACCTCAGTCTCAATAGAGAGTGAAGATCTGCTTCTTTATTGTCTTAAAGCAGTGCCTACAGTTCGGGGACATGGGACAGCATTTGGACTCATGCCAATTCTCGTCATTAGAGGATGGCTGCCTGTAGACTATGTGGAAGAGTAGTGCAGAGGGATCTTGGAGTAATGTCCATCGTTTTTACATTAAAGAGTTGGGTGGCAGTAACTATTTGCATGTCAAGAATTTTCCATCTCTCATCTAAAAACTATACTCAATGGCAAGAGCTTTCTATTTTAACAGCTGAGTTACAGATGAAAAAAAAAAAAACTATGTAGAATTTTGGTCCAAACTTAAGCCAATTCAAGATGCTCTAAATTTGTGCTGTCCAATATGGTAGCCATCAGCTAAATGTGGGTATTGAGCACTGGAAACGTGTGGCTCGTCCAAATTGAGGTGTGCGGTGACCGTAAAAATACATATTGGATTTCAAAGGCTTGGTATGAAAAAAAAGAACATAAATATCTTGTTAAAATTTTTGTTAATGTTTAAATGGTAATATTTTGGATACATTGGGTCAAATTAAGTATATCATTAAAATTAATTTCACCTATTTCTTTTTATTTTTTTTCAATGTGGCTACTAGAAAGCTTGACATTACATAAGTTGTTCACATTTCTGGCTCATATTATGTTTCTATTGGATAGTGCTGCTCTAAATTAATGTCTACTTTCATTAGTTCTAATGTTAAAATATTTTAAATTTTAAAGGCTGTGGTTTCTTTTCTACTAATCCGTGGAAAGAAATTCTTAATTATATATATATATTTAACTTCTTTCCTAGGCCACTTTTTACTTTTGGGGCTTTGCTCTTATTCTTCTATTGGGAATGCCAATGTGCCTAACCCAGACTTTTTATGAAAGTCCACTTACTGTTTTTTAGTATTTGCCTCAAGTATCACTTTGGGGTAAACCTAAAAATTAAGGCTCTATATTATGTGCTGCCTTGACATCTGGTGAGATTGGGTGGGCCTTGAATGGCTTAACCCCAAGTGCCTTTCCTCCTCTGCTCCTGCAGATAAAGTCCCCTAACCAACTGTAGTTACTGCCTATCCCTGAGGAGTGGATTCAATACCCTGCCAGCCTCAAAATTATTCAAACAAGCCACTCACATCCTCCTATGGGAACCAGGGGGCACCTTATCCTCTTGATATGACAAGGCCTCTCGCGGTTCCTGGTTGTTTACTCCACTCCAGAGTGTAAGCCGCGTGTGACCTTGCATGGCATGCAATGTCCTTGCTTGGGCTGTGAGTATATGTGACTAATAAGCAGCTGTCAACCTCATCTGTCCAGTGTCAGGCCTTGTCAACCACGTTCGTAACCTCAAGGGCAGAATTTCTTAGAATATGGGATGATTAAAACAATTACATTTTCTCATAAGCCTTTTTTTTCATCTCTCCTCTTTCCAGGTAGAATGCATCATCCCCTGGCCATGTGTGGAGCCTGACATTAGTCTAAAATCATTTATTTCCTAAAGTCCACACATTCCTATAATTTCAGGGCCTTGGGAGAGGAGGCTGAAGCAGGATATTCATGAGTCCGAGGCCAGCCTGGGAAGCATAGCAAAATCCTGTTTCAAACACCAACAATGAAACATTAATCAGAATTGACCATCCCCTCCTTTGTTATATATACTCTCTGTATATTGTAAATCCTTCTGTCCTCAAACCAGGCCATTGGTGGCAGTAATTTGCATATGCATCTATGCCCTATTAGAAACTGAAAGCTGTTTGAGGGTAGCAACAATTTCTCATGTGTTTCCTATTTCAGGTTCTGAGAACAGCACCTGGTCCACAGTAGTTTATTCAGTGAACATAACATGAATAAATGAATTGGGAAACCAGGACTCTTCCCTGGTCCAAGTTTGGTCCCAAACTGTCTCCTTCACTGATATGAAGGTCTAAAGATCTTCAAGATGCAGAAGAGACAAATCAGGCTTTGCATTTCTTAGCTTCAGCATCTATCTTAGTCTGTAGACCATCCTCCATTTATAATTAAATTAAGTTAAAAAGAGAGTGCAAGTACCTTGTTTGAAAATCCCTTCCGTTTGCCTGGCAATTTAATTTTCAGCCCAGATATGATCTGGCCTCCCTGGTGGTTGGTGTCTGCTTTTCATTTGCTGGGTGTTGTTCTCCGAGTCCCAGGACATTGCAAGAAGGCCAGGCCCCATGCACATTTGTTAACTTCAGAGTCACGGGACTCGCCTCCCAGCCTGCTGCAATTGCTCAACTTCAAGAAGGAAAGGCGCACTGTCTGTTCTGTAACGCGTCCTGCATTATTTTTTAAACATGTTGCCTTTGATACATACCCAAGCTCCACACATTTTTTTCCCCTTAATTTTTAAACCCACGTAAACTTCAAGGGAAATTGAATCCATATGTTTCTGATTCATTTACACACAACTCATCAAAATGTTGTTTTAAAAGAGCTAAACTCAAATCCCACAGGGCTGAGTGGGTTTCAGACTTGGCTGAAGGCTCTTGCTTTCCTGATCATGGCTGGCGGGATATGGGCACACCAGCCGCAGTGAAATAGGAGCCCCCACACCTCCCAGAACCTGTGCTGAATAGGACCTTTCTTCAAGGTTCAGATATAGAGCCTGGTGAAGTCCTACCTGGCAATTAGCTTCATTTGCACAATGACTGTAGCTTAGGCTTGTTGAAGCTCAGAAAACCAGCAGGAAACGAGGCCCTTACATTGTTCAAGTCAAACTGGAACCATCAGAAATCACCTAGGGAAGCCATTTGTGTATGTTTTTCTGTCCAATCATAGAATTACAAAATCTGAGCTGGCAGGGACTCTGCAAAAGCATGCTCCTTCCTTCAAAGATGCCTCAGAAAACTCTTAAGCAAACAGTAAAGCAATTCTAATAACTACCTCAAGAATAATGTAAAGTAAAGGCCAGCTTTTATTTCCTTTCAGGTAATTCTGACCAAAGTCTAACAACTCTCAATGTCAGTAACTGTCAAATTTTGATACATATACAAGGTTTGTGTTCTTTCCCACAACCAAATTCATTCCACTAGAATGAAACATGAAATCAACCCATGTGCCATTTGGTTCCCAATAACTATTGAAATGAATGCAGAGCCTGGCAAGGCAGCCAGCTCTGAGATGCTTTGTCTGGGTCAGAACTGCTTCCTTTTGCCTGAGTTAATCAGGTATTTCCCTTGCCATGGTTTGAAGGAACTGTCACACGTTTCCGCCATGAAAACTCTCAAGGCAACCAGAGCCTTCAAAACCAAGTTTGAGGTTCCATTCTCTTGTTGCCAATATGAGAAACAGGAATACTGGATATTTTATGTATCGTTAAAAGATCAGCGAGGTAGCTGAGATGCACAAAGGTGAGCAGGAATTATTCAATCCCCAAGAGAGCTTAGGGCTCTGAAAGCAGAACATTTGCCCTTTGGCAGAGCAGCCCCCAAAGCAGCAGTCTCGGTTGACACCCTAGAAGAATGGGTGAACATTCCAAAAGACTTTTGATTAAAGTCAATGAATGCAACTACTCTGAAATGGTGGGGTCTCATTAGTATCAAGAAGTTTGTCAGTTGGCTCCAAAATGGCATAAGGCACTCAGCTAAATTCCTGCTTTTCCCAGGGACAAACAGCCCAGCTTAATTAGCCTGGGGGCTTTGACTCGACAATCTCTGCCAACGTGAAACAAGGGTACCCTCGTGGGTTCACAAACCTTGACAGATGTTTCTTTACAAAAACAAGCAGGCCCAACATCCTTGAAAGGCTTACATGTGTGATGTTCTCTCTCTCTCTCTCCTTCTCCCCACCCCTTTCTCTTTCTCTTCTCGTTCTCTCTTTCTGTAAAGTTTCTCTACATTGTAAATTTATTCCTTTTACTAAAATCCATACAAAGTACTCTGCAGATCCCAGCCCCTAAAACAACATTGTACGGATATCTTTGTACATTATTATCTGTATTTTTCTCTCACTAAGGTTAGAACTGTTTATGTCATGGAATATTCCTCTGGATGATTCTTTTGTGGCATCCTATTATGATCTGCATCTATGATGCTGGGTTGGTTGGTGAGGTTAAAAACAAAAGCACAGTGAGACTTGTCACAAGAGTGTACTTTATAGAGTTTTTATATAGTCTGTAGAAGGCAGCTTTTACACTGAGCTGGATCATTTAGCACATTTCTTTCTAGGCATCCAGAGTCTGGATGAAGAAACTTTTATAAGATCCGACCATAGCCAAGATAGAGTTAGGCATAGGATTTATGTCTCAGCCTCTCTTTTGGAAACATAATAATATTACAATTATTAACAGTTACCACCTGTGGTGTCCTGATATCTGTCCAGACTCATGCTCAACACTTTCTTTATCTTACCAGACAGAGACAACCAGATGATGTGGGCATCATCCCATCTGTTACATAGACAAGGCCACTAAAGTTCACAGGACTCAGGTCATTTGTTCAAGACCACAGGACTAGTAAATGCAAGAAGAGAGATTCAGATTCAAGCTGTCTGACTCTAAAGCATCAGGGAAATTTAAAATGAAATGAAATGAAAGTCACCTCAGAAATGTTAAGCAGTGTGGGGAGTTCTATTTACTATATATTGAGCATTTGAAAACTTTCTGTTAGAAACAAGGACTTTCACAAAGGTTAGGGATTCGTTTGTTTATTTGTTGTTGTTGTTGTTGAATAACATGAGGTGAATAACCAGGAAGTAGCTAGAAAACCACCTCTTCTCGTGAAACCTGGCACAGGGTGTCCCCTTTCTCGTCTTCTACATGGTATCCTCCTATTTTTTAATCTACAGTATCCTGCTGTCTTTTTTGTTTCTGGGTTTTTCTCCCCTTCAGGGAAGGGACCATATCCTGTGATATTCCCAGTGCCTGGGACAGGACTCTGCATTGGATGGGGGTCATCCAGTGGGTGTGCAGTGAAGGGGACTATCGAAGAAGCTGATCAGTAGTCCATGAAGCTGAAGGCAGTGGAAAAGGAAGAACCGGACAGTGCCTGCAGGGTTTGGTGGTAAATCAATCAAACCTGAGAGCTGATTAGACTTTCATGAGATGGGAAGCCAGTGAAGGACACTTAGGAATAGTTTAACATCATCATTCCCTGCCCCCATTTTGAAAAGCCACGTTGTAAATAATGCACAGGATGGGCTGGCAAGGGAACAGTAGAGCAAATCAGAACGTGTTCACAAAATCTGGCTTGTGAATGGCTCTTCTGATGACCACGATGCAAGTTCTTCAATTTCACTCTGCTGCTGATATCAGGAGCCCTGTGAAGACATGCTTTTCTCCTAACAAGCAGACTGGACCTAACATAGCCAAGACACACTGGGAAAGGAGATCAAGCAAAGCCTTCTTGGGCCAGGTACACATCACTGTCAAAGCACAAGCACTCATGATGACTCCTCTCTAGTCCCTGATTCAGGGGACATTGCCATAGGAGTAAATGCTCTGTGAGGGGGTCTATGCCCACTGGACTCAAAGGATTAAGAAAGACCACAGCTGCCCGCTTCATGCTTTCTGGTGCCACCTCACTACCAGCCACAAAAAGTCTGAGTATGGCCCCTTTTGCTTCCTCAGGAGAAATTCAGAGAATAGTTAAAAAGAATTTTAGGTTTGCTTCCACAGGGGTATCCAGGCTTGCAATTTACAGAGGCCAAAGGGCACAGTGTTTAGAGTACTGATCCTGGACGGCGGGGTTCTCCGGTTTTACATTCTGGCTTCTATCCTGGGTAGCTGAAGGGCATTGGACAAGTTACTAAAGGGTTGGTCTCATCTATAAAACCACCTCACAGCAATGTTTGGAACATTAAGTGAGAAAACACATTCAAGTGCCTTGAATAAGTGCCATGTACACAGTTAAGTCTCAGTGAGTGATACATTATTAAATTTTCATAATTTGGGGGCTGCTTCACTTTTGGAAGAAGGAGAGACATAAATAGTTCAAACTCATACAACAGAGGGGGATATGTGCAGAAGTTACGTGGTGATCTTGGTTTGATTAGGGATGGGACCTGATTTTTAAGTCTTTTATTAGTGCATTCTAGTTCATAATAGGGGGGTTCATTTTGACATCCTCTTGCATGCATATAACATAATTTGCTCCATTTCAGTCCTCAGTGTGGACCATTTTGTGTGTATTAAAGGAAAAGTGTTCTTGGGCAAGATCTGTCTGGGGTTGCTATTTAGACAAGGGGTGAGCCATAGACTGTGGGACATTTCCCAGCAGCAGGCCTGGAGGGGGAGGTCCAATATATCTTCCATAAATAATGCTTGGTGAGCAACTAGGGAAACTCTGTGAGATAAAGTGAATTTTTACTACATAAACCACCCATGTGTGAATACAGATGGGCATGCTATTGGGAGCAAAATTTAAGAACTGGATGCACATGGGAAGCTGGTAAAATTTTTGCTACCCCAGAAGTGTGGAATAGGTACTTTGCTGTATCCATCACTTCTTCCTGGCATCCTAGTTCTGAGGATAAGGAGTGTATTATTCACTTTTTCTTATTATGATAAAATACACATAACAAAAATTTTATCATCTGAACCGTTTTAAGGTGTACAATTTAGTGGTGTTGTGTACATACACAATGTTGTATAATTATCACCACTACCAAATTCCAGAACCTTTTCATCACTTGAAAAGGAAATCCTGTATCTATTAAACAGTCCTACCCCATTTCCCCCATTCCTCTAGTCCCTAGAAACCACAAATCTGCTTTTTGTCACTCTGGATTTGCCTATTCTGGACATTTCATAAAAATGGATTCATATAGTATGTGGTCTTCTGTGTCTGTCATCTTTCACATAGCAAAATATTTTCAAGGCTCATTCAAGTTGTAGCATGTCAGTACCTTATTATTTTATGGCTGACTAATATTACATTATATGAATGTACCATATTTTGCTTCTCCATTCATCATGTTTAGGTTTGTGAGAAACTGGGCAGCCTTTTCCTTAGAAAAATGTGACCAATGGTTGCCCAGGAGGCCCTGTTATTAGACCTTTCAATCTTTCAAGAGTCAGCCTAAACCCATAGATTATGAGAGTTGAAAAAAAATGTAAATGTGTTCCATGATTTTTAAGTCTTTTATTAGTGCATTATAGTTCATAATAGGGGCTTCATTTTGACATCCTCTTGCATGCATATATATAATTCGCTCCATTTCAGTCCTCAGTGTGGGCCATTTTATGTGTGTTCAAGGAAAAGTGTTATTGGGCAAGATCTGACTAGGGTTGCTATTTAGACTTCTAGTCTCCCTTTCTGATATACAGACACTGTTGGTGACATTCAAGGCCCTTTGTCTTTATTTCATTATCAGATGGAATTTCTTTCAGCATCTTCCTATGTAGATGATACAGTGCATTGCCCTGTAATTTAAACTATCTGTAACATTTGCAAAGAAAGTTCTAGGTAACCTTTGGGCTATGTGAACTATTAAGAAAATCATCAATGCTTATTAAGAACTTATTTATTTAGACAAAAAAAAAAAAAAAGATCAAAACCTTGCTATGCCATCCTTTGTTAAAAATGAATGCTGTTGGCTGGTCCCAGCACAGTCTTTTGGTACAATCCAATTGACACCCCTCTACTTTCAGAACACAGTACATGACACAGGCGGACAAGCAAACATAATTAAACACTGGCCCAGATAGGGTTTTCCTTAATTAGTTGTGAGTTTCTATAATGAAAATACCTGGAGATTTATCTGACTTCAAAGTCCCATTAAAGCTGTGCTGCTTTTGTTGCTTTGAAAATTCGGGAGTTTAGGACTCCTCGCCTCATGCTTCTTAATGATGATAATTATATGATATGCTTAAAAGTGCTTTTGATCTTGGCCTCTCAAAGCACTCAAGTGAGGCATCAATTCCCTCAGTCCCACTCTGAGGCAGGCCTTCCTTGTTTATGGGCGATGTGTGCTGACATGTATGTCACAGCCATTGCTGCTTCAGAGAGAGAATCTGCCAACAGCATCAGTGAAAATGCACTGTTACACATCCGCACTCTCCATTAATTTGCCAAAGTAATCGTAACTCCTCGCGCTCATAGAATGCTATACACAACGCTTTATCTCATTTAAACAATAACAAAAAGTTCATGAAGGAACCAAATAACACAGCACCCACTGCACCTAATGCGTAAAGAAATTTCTGCTGTTTCCTTTTTCTTTTCTTTTGGCAATTCACCAACTAACCAGGTGACAGGTGAGCTAGATATATCTTATTTCTAATTATATGGATCAATTCCCTAACTTTCCTGTATATCTCAAACTTGTTAATGAAAAATTTCACAGAGTACAGTGAATTTCTTTTGGCATCTGTAACTGATTTTGCAGATTTGTTCTTGGTCAGAATGTTAGATTCTAAGATATCTTCATTCCTGAGGCAGGCTTCAAATAGAAACCAATACCTATTATGGAAGAATAAATGAAGCATTATGCAATTAATGGTTGATCCTGACACTATCTTTCCAATGAAATAAAATCTTATAGGTGGGCTAAAATTAATTAAGTGAGATTTTCTTCTGCTACTTGAATTTATTATATATATTTACCCAAATTGGTTCAATAAGTGGTAGATTTGAATAAATGGCCCATGGGTCTCATTTGGAAAGTGTTTTCAAAACCATACAAAAACTAGCTTGGTATGTTGGCATGCTCACTTTTTCACAAGCAGATCCTGGAATGCAGTGCCATCCTCCTGGTACTGTCTCAGAGCAGGATCAGGGATGCACTGACACCAGGGATAAGTGTGACAAACACACAGAATCATGCACTGCTGGTTCATTTGGAAAAAAGACTGAAGTCAGCAAATCATCCTCATTTTGCAGATCCAGAGCCTAGAAAAGTTGCAGAATCCAATACATTTAAGAACAAAATAAGTAAAGCATAACAAAACAAACACAAATCTCACTTAAAATGTGCTAAAATCCAACTAACAATGTGATTGTTATAATTATTCCACCCTGAATATCTATCTAAAATCTGCATGGTTTAAATCTCAAAGATGCTGACATGCTATTTTCTGTGTAGTGAGGGGTTTATAAAGTTAGGACAAGGGAACAATGGTTAATGTTTACTATATTCCTTTACTACATGCCAGAACCATTCTCTCTTTATCCTTCCTTGGGTGTAATCTTCATATCAGCCTCACAACGCAGGTGCTGTTTCTCTAGGTTAAGGATGCATAAACTGTGATTCAGAAATGTTAGCTAAATTGCTAGAGTACATACTAATAAAAGAGCCAAGATTATTACTTGGAGCTGTCTAAAGCCAAACCTTACATTCTCATCTAGTAGATTATTCTGCCTGGAGGATGCAATTTTAACAAAAAGACAGGAGACTGGGAGCCAATAAAGTCCATAGGAAAAAAATCCATCTTGAATATTATTCCTTCTATGAAGATGTAAATATACACAGAGATGTGCTTGTGCACATACTGGTGCTTGCACGCTCACACATGATAGAGAGAATGCCATTATATTTTGGAAGGCAAGGAAGACTTTATAGACTAGTCTAAGGTTCTCATGATACGGCAGTTGGTGTTAAATGAATACTTGAAACATAACAGTAATCAAGTATTAGACATAGCACATGCATTTTAATTTTTGGTCATTCTGGTCTTTGAAATAGCAAAATCCTGAGTTAGCAAAGATAATTTAAATTTGGAAATGAAGCAAAGACAAGCCCTGGAATCATACTGGAGCTTTGTTCAATAGGTCCAATGCAGGATTAAATCCTTGCTTTACTTCTTGTTTACAACTAGTTAAGCCTCAGACTCTGTGAAGACACACCATGACATGGAACATCTCATCCAGGAGAGTTGAAAGTGATTCTGTCCACAGAGAAGATAACCCCAGAGGCTCCAATTTTATGTCCCTGAAGGACATTGACCAGGTTTGCCTTGAGTTTTCCAAACATTTCAACATGCCTTTCCTGCGTGACCAAAGTTCTAGCCCTCAGATTCACTTTGAACCAGCTTTAACACCTTGCTGGTTTTCTCATAAATGAGGTCAACAAATTTTGACATGTGCTAACATTGTCTTTGTAGAGGCGTCATGTTTTTAACTTTTTTGAAAATTAAAAATTGACACCTAAGAACACTGGATCAGTAAAATAGGTAATTCTGAGCTAAAGAATTTAAAGAAAAATCCAATAGAAAAGGCCCACGATGAATAAAATGTAGATCTGTCTGACTTATACACCATTTAAGCACCTCTAAGCTTGCTTAAATGTACTATGTAAATTTCCACCTCTGCTTGAAGCAGGACTAGCGCCTCTTTGCTGAAGAGAGGCGGCAGGAACCAGTATGTGCAATGTGTCCTGATTGCAAAAGAACTTCTAGTTTTTTTCCTAGGCAAACTGAAGAAGACCCTTCTACCATTCCTTATCCTCTAATGTTAAATAGATGAGATGTATGACACGGATGTTTCAGGAAGTCAAAGGTCAAATTATCCCAGCAGTTACCTGGTTGACCTATGTGGTATCTTCAGGGCAATGTTTCTCAAGGGTAGTATGTAGTCCATGGGAGAAAAGCATGGGCCCTTCTAATGGGGCACTGATTTAAAAATGCAAGAGACACTTGTATAAATGATAAGTATAAATGATGCACAATTGTTTGAATGTTCTTATTTATATGGCCAACACTTCTTGATAGCAACATATTATGTTTTCAAGTTAAAAACAAAATTAGACTTTCCAGAGTTTACTGATTATGCAAACTTTCACTACATATTGCATTTGTAGGGTCACATACAAGCTGTGAGAGGAGGGACTTTGTTTTGTTCACTGCTGTATCCCCAGCACCTGGAACCATGGTTGATGCACCTTGTAGGTACTTTATTTACATTTCAATATATACTAAAATAGTTTTTCACATAGGATACCTTTTAATTTATAAATTTGGAAGTTCCATACATATACAAAGAAATAAAAACAGAACTAATGAATTTCTGTGCACACGTCACCTAAGTTCAATAGCTTTCAACATCCCGCCATTCCCATTCAATCCATACTTCTTCCCACTTACACTAAAACATTTGAATAAATGAAAACTCCTCTTTTCATATTGGCACGTATCACATTAGGTTTTCTACAACAGTCTGGTGTGATTTTCAATTGCTGCTAATCTTGTTTTAGAATTATAAATTACTGTTACTTTGGCTTCATCATTACTAATTTTAGTATGATGTAGTTGTTTGGTGAACCCTACAATATGTAGCTCTGCACATTTGCATCAACATTGTTTTGCTCTATAATTTTCCAATAACTAGATTTTAAGGCACACAAGCAGCAAGGTCAAGGATGAATCATTTATACATGTAGAGATAAAGCAGACGTATACATGTATCATCTGCCAAATTTCACTGCTTTCACTCTCATGCACTGCCTCTACATTTGTTCTATTCAAATAAAAATGTACCATTAAAGTAAATGTAAAAAAAGTACTCAGTTATTTTTAACTTTATGTCATCATTTTATAATGTAAAACTGTGTGAATTTATAACTAATTTGATTTTTTTCATTATCTTCCTTTTTAAATTATTGGGTTCTTCATCCAAGGAAAGTTAGAAATATTGAGGAATGGAGGGCAAGGATCTTTTGCCTGTTGACTATGCTCTCTTCTGTCCCACCTAAACTGTCTGTGTTCACACAAGGGTGAGAATCACTGCTTCAGAGCTAATGCTTATATTTTTAAACTCTGCCCAAAAGCACTACATAAAAAAGGTACCAAGGAACCTAAAGTCTTCACAGAATACCTCTATGCTCACCTTCCTTCTCTCTAATTTGATTCTCTTTTGTATTAGTTTCCTGTGGCTGCTATAACACAATCACCCCAATGGGTTGAATTAAAACATCAGAAATCTATTCTGTTGCAATCCTAGAGACCAGATGTCTGCAATCAAGCCATTGGCAGGATTGGTTGCTCCTGGAGTCCCTGAGGAAGGATCAGTTTCACTGCTCTCTCTTAGCTTGTAATGGCTACCAACAATCCTTAGCTTGGCTTGTACGTGCATCACTCCAATTCCTCCTCCATCTATGCATGCTGTTCTCTCCTGTATGTTTATGTCTTATGTCCATATTTCTCTTAAACTGGATTATGTTTACAAATTCTTCATTTTCAAGTAATTCCACATGCATAGGGACTGGAGATTAAGACTTGAACAAATCCTTTTGAGTGACATTTCACAACCCACAACATTCTTATTGATTTTTTTCCCTGGCATTAATTGACTTGGCTCTGTGTCCTGTCTTCCTATCCTCAATTAGCCCATTTGGATTGGTGAGCTGGAGTTTGAAGGCCTCCTGGGACTGTCCAGCTTGATGCTCATCCAGCATCTTTGAACCTACACAGATCTAAGGTAGACCTATACTTGTAGAATAGACCCTTTTAAAATGTCTGCTGGCATGACTTTATGGTTCCTAAAGTCTCCAAGTGATATTTTTCTTTTTTGAAAAAAAATGAATAGAGAAGAACATTACCAAAAAAAAATCCAGTAATCATGAAATGATAAGTTTATACACAGACATATGATATATACATATACATGTGTATACACATATATCCACACACATCATATATATTTCACCAAAAACAATCATATTCTAATGGCTGTTAGACAAGATAAAATCACATGTACTGGTTCATTAATACACTTCTCTGTTGCTTGGTGTCTCACTAGACCCCAAAGTCATGCATAGTGGCTCAGCCATATAACATACCCTATCATATCATCTTATTTGATTTGGCTTCAGAAAAAAAATAAATTAAGCTACATATATTGCTTTTTCTTGAATGACTCTAAGGATATTTTTACTTATTGTGCTCACTGGTATTTTTTAAAAGGATGTCCTTTTTCATGAAAATTAATCTCTTGAGAATCTAGATATGGCTGCAGAATTGAAGTTGGATCTCCTTTAGCAATTTGCCTTCTATATGCCAATCGGTATGTACAAAGTCTGGATAGTATGCTTGGAAAGAGTAACTAGCATTCTTCACATGATAGAGGTATAGTTAGAGCTTGGAGATATCATCAGGAGATATTTATCAAATGCTTATTGTTATTTTAGCATTTATTTTCTGCTTTACATGGGAATTACCTGCTTTTATCTGTCTGTATATTATATATTTGAAAGTATTTAGGTAAATAAACCATGTTTTACTCAGTTTTAGATTATTCACAGAATGCCTGGTATACGAGTCACTTAGTAAATGTTTGTTGGAGTGAGTTGAAGAATTTTCAAATCCACTCCTCTAGATGAAACTGAGCACGGGATCATCCAGAGAGACAAGATGGCCTCCCATATGTTATTCTTCTAAATGTTATCTAAACAAGACAAGATCAAAGAATAATTATAAAGAAAGGTTGAGGGTAAAGCCATGGGAAAAGTATACTAGGCAAATATGAGCTAAAAGAAAGTCGAGTAATATGGAATCAGACATAGAATTAAAAGTAAAAGCAGCCTTCACATTGAATGATTTTAGACAGAATATTGGAACAACACAATTAGTAAACTTTGTGTAATGAACATGTGTGGAACCCTATAACCAACAATTTCAGAAATTCGTATTATTTTTAGGAAAATGTGAAATATTTCTAAAAAAAATGCCACAGAGTAAGTTATACAAATCTTAACAAATATCAAAGAATAAGAATAATTAAGACTATTTTTTTACTATAATGGGCTAATATTAGAAATCTGAAATGAGAAAAAAAGAAACCCAAAGTTACATTTTGAAACTAAAATAACACATTTCTAAATTGTGTATGGATTAAGGAAAAAGAAATCACATTAAATCATATTAAAAATAGCAGAAGTATTTAGAATGAAAAAAATACAACTATCAAATATCAAGACTTGTGGGATGAAGCTAAATTAGTGGTTGAGGGTTATTTATAATTTTAAATGTTTACATAAGAAAAATGAAGCATTGAAAATTATAAGCTAAGTTTTCAAGTAAAAAAATTGGAAGAAGAACATGTTGGCCAATCCAAAGAAAGCAGAAAGAAGGAAATACAAGTTAGCATAAGTTAAAAAATAAGAACAATTAAAAAGTAATAGAGAAGATTGACAAAAGCAATAACGGATATTTTGGAAAGAACTAATAAGAAAGTTTTATGAAGTTGATCAAGGAATAATGCAAGAAAGTAGAAAAATGGTAATATTAGAAATTCAAAAATAGCAATTGAATAGAGATGAAATACACCAAAGAATCCTAATTGTGATTTATGTGTGTGTATGTATATGTGTATATATATATATATGTTGTGTATGTATATGTGTATGTACATACATACATACATACACACATACATATGAATTTGGATCATGGTTGAACCGAAGGAGTCACATTCCCAGCCCTTTAATTTTTTTATTTGGAGACAAGGTCTCACTGAGTTGTTTAGTACCTCGCTTTTGCTGAGGCTGGCTTAGAACCTGTGCTTCTCCCGTCTCAGCCTCCCAAGTTACTGGGGTTACAGGCATGCATTACCATGCCCAGCTAATGCCAACACATTATTAATCAATTACATGTTTTACAGAAGTCGATATTAATTGCCAAGGCAAACTTGGATGTATTTGAAAATTTGAATATACTGAGGAATGCATATCACAATCAGTAACCAAAAACCTATCATGAAAAATGCCATAAGCAGATGCATTCACAGGTGAGTTCTCCCTGAAGGAACAAATAACTCTTATGTCATTCAAATTATTTCTGTCAAGTCTTTTTATAATCATTATATCAAATCCAGACAATATACAAAAGGTGAATTTCAAACTGATTCCATCTATAATAATGAAGATAACAACTGAAACTTGAGCATTTACTATTTTGATTTCAATACTTCATGTGTTATTAACAAGGGCCTCATGAAATGGGAACTATTCTTGACTCTGCTTCCAAAGTGAGGAAACTGAGGTATAAACTAGTTTGGGTGAGTAGTTTATTTACGATAATAGCTAATAATTGGTAGAACTTTAATTTTAATGCCAAAAAATTAATTAAATCAATCAACTCAAGAGATGTGAGTGCTATGTATCTATACTGTCTAGAATACCAACTAAAGAGGGGGAAAGAACTATATTCATAACAAAAAGAAAAAGTGATGACTGTAATTATCATTCTGGGTCAATCCTATTCTTGAAGTTTTATTCAAACTTGATAAAATGAAGAAACTTGCAAGACATCCATAAACTGGAAAGTAAAAAATAAAAATGATTATTATTCACATAAATTATGATTGCCTACACAGAAATACTAAGGTGAACTACAAAGTATTAGAACTTGAGAATTTAGCAATGACACCCAATATATAAACCATATAAAAGGTAGCTTATATATAAACCATATAAAAATTATTTGTGTTGCTATAACCAAAAATAGTAGACTAGGAAACATAATTTTACAAAAGAAAAACATAGCTATTAAATCGTGTTTGCAAAGAATATTTAATGACATGGGGAAATGCAAAAACAATCATGACCTAATGTTAAGTGAAAGAAAGGAAAACAAAATTTTATTTGTAACTATATCATAATTTTGGTTAAAATACACACGAAATTCTATATTCCATGGGTTTGGTTTAGTGATTTCCTGCTGCATGTTTATGAAGTCCAATAAAATGTCAAATGAGTCATGGGAATTTGAGTGATCTTTTTACTTCACAATTTCCTGCATTTTCAAGTGTTTATATTAAGCCATATTTTGAAAATCAGCAAAAGTCTTATGAAACAGTTTTAGCTGGCTGTGCTGAAGAGAACCTAAATAAAAGTGTTGGGCAAATGCTTTTGGCAAAGATGGCAAAGGTTTTAATAAGGTCTTACTAGGGATACTAGTTCAGAAACTGGGAAGTAAACCCCAGAAATTACAAAGATTACATCCAATTCTAATACCTTGTCAAAGCAATGGAATTAGTAATACAGAGAGACCAAGTGGTACCTTGAAATTGTTCCTTGAAACAGCTCACTCCTTACATTTTACAATGTCAGCTAAATGATTCTGTGCACTGGCCCAAAGACCAAAAAGAAGCAAACAATGAATTTAATGGTCAAATCAATTGATGATCATTCTTTTTTTGTTTAATTAAATAGAGGACACAGGGAAATGCCAAATCTGCATGGAACTTTTCCTCCCTCAATCAGGGGTACAAGTCTTTTAATGGTGGTTCGATACATTGATGAGAACCTTGTCCCCAAAAATGAATTTATAGAAAAATATTTTTAGATACTACATAGAAAAATAATCTTATGAGAACTGACACCCAGCATTTTGCTATTGATAGTTCACATTTGGTCCTCTTGTATTTCAGGGCTCAACCTGTGTGCTGATGAAGAAAACCATGGGGTCCCTTGCTTAATATATGCAAGATCTGTATGTAGGGGGAGTTGTTTGCATAGGTAACAGAATGTGGTAGTTAAAGGAGTGAGTCTTGGCATCAGCTATGGAATTCTGGGCATGTCATTCAGGTTGCTGAGCTTCAGTAAGTAAGCTTATTTGCAAAATGAGAACAGTGGCAATAACTATGTCACAGAATTGTGAGCATTTAAATAGATAATAAATATCAAGAGCTTAGTTTGACCTAGCACTTATACAGAGGTTAGCTATTATTACATAAGCTAAACACCAACTGCTAACCTTAATGAGGCATTTGTAGATTCTGGGTTGGTCAATACATAAAGGACTATTGGTTTAGCTGTTCTCTCCGATGCATCAACATTTCTCACATTTCTGTCTTGGAATCTATGTATTGCAATTGCACTTATGGATCAAGTCTGAAGTCGCCCCGCCACCATCCCCATCGCCACTTTGTTTTTAGAAAATATGAGAAACTCCTGTAGATGTATATTGCCAAATTGAGCAGTGGCAGCAATATTGTGCCACTGACAAATAAAAATATTGAGAGAAACCAAGGATTTTCTGTTTTTATTATAATCTACCAACCTCCATCTCTATTCATATAGACTGCGTTTCCACCTATTAAAACAAAGTCATTGAACTGTCCTTGTACTTTCCGAAGACCAGTGTGTCCTAGTCTCTTTCACCTACTCAGGGGCTTTACTCCTCCAGTGCCTCACCCTGAGTCTCTTCTGCTTTTACTTCTTTTCCACAAAGACTCAAAAGATGCTGAAATAAATGCCATCAAAACAATAACAGACAAATCCATAACAGCATGCATGATCTGTATCCATGCTGTGTTCCTCTCTCATCTTTGCTTCTCCTTTTAGCTGACCTCTAAAGGATGGTATATGCACAGTGTCTTCCCTTCTCCATCTGCTCTCTGTCGCCCAACCAGTTTTGATTCCCATTGCTATGCTTCACATGCGACCCTCACCTCATCAAATCCAGCAGTCTATTTTCTGTTTCGTGTTGTTCAGCCACTCCACAGCATACTCTTGACTTCAAACTGACTGCCCTTTCTTAATGAAAACATAATTCTGAGACATTACACTCTTCTGTTTCTTCCTCCTCTTCCCACCTTCGGGGCACTAAATGATGGGCTCCTCTAAGACTGGATTCACAGACCTCTCCCCTTCTCTGGCATCATTCACTATGTAGGGAATGCATTCCACTGACTCCCACGGTTTAAACATTACACAATACTAAGGAATCTCCAATGTCTGTCCCCACCTTGACCCTTCCCAGAGCACCAGATCGAGCCAGTTGCCTACTTTCAGTTTTCACTTTAATGTCTCATGAGTATTTCAAACTAGCCAAGGCCATAATGTAATTCTCGATCCCTTGATTCTTAAAAAAAGTTAAATTAGCAGAACCATGATTAAACCATTTGCTCAGGCCCAATATCTAGGAGTCAATATTGCTTCCTCTTGTGTTACTATCCTTGTTAAAGTCACCAGCATGTCACCAGGACCACTAAAATATCCTCCTAGCTGGCTGTCCTGTTTACCCTTGTGATCACACTGGACTTTTACACAACAGTGACACTTTTAAAGTGCTGGTTAGAGATTGTCAGAATCCTGCTCAAAGCTCATTGATTCTTATCTCATGTTGAAGAAGATTTTAAGTCCTTCATGTAGCATGCAAGTCCTATGAAATTTGCTCCTACCTGTTTTTCTGCTATTATTTTCCCACTGCTTTCCCTAATGCTTAGTGCACTTTACCCAGTTAGCTTTCTTGTTGCTGAAACATTCCACACTTCTTCCTCTGACTTTATATCTGTTGTTCCCTCTCCTTGGAGGGCTCTCCCCCAGGTCTTTGCAGCCATCATCATTCACCTCTTTGCTCCAATAAGACCTTGGAAAGCACTTTTCAGGCCTCCCTGTCTAAGAAATATCCACCTCTCTGATCACTTCTGTTTATTTGGCTCTATAGTATATATCACTTGCTGAATTTATAATTTATTTTTTAATTAAATTACTTCTCTGTTTCTCTGCAAAGTCAGGAACATTGTCTTATGCCCAGTTGTGTCTCTGTATCTAGCACAAAGAAATAGCACTAATTGTTTTCTTTGCTGTGAAGATTTTTAGTTTGATACCATCTCATTTATTAATTCTTGATTTTAAAAATCTTTGCCACCTGCACCTCAGAAAAAAGAAAGAGCATTAATCTCCAGGATAAAAAAGAACTCAAAAAACTTAATATCAAAAACAAAACAAAAACCCATTCGATAAATGGGCAAAAGAACTAAACAGGCACTTCATGGAAGAAAGAATAGGAATGGTCAAAAAAGATATGAAAAAATGTTCAACATCTCTAGCAATTAGAGAAATGCAAATTAAAACTACACTGAGATCCCATCTCACTCCAGTCAGAATGGCAATTATCAAGAATATAAGTAACAATAAATGTTGGCAAGAATGTGGGGGGAAATGCGCATTCAAACACTGCTAGTGGGACTGAAAATTGGTGCAACCACTATGGAAAGCAGTATGGAGTTTCCTCAGAAAACTTGGACTGGAACCACCATTTGATCCAGTTATCTCACTCCTTGGTCTATACCCACAGGACTTAAAATCAGCATACTACAGTGATGCAGCCACATCAATATTTATAGCAGCTCAATTCACAATAGCTTAACTATGGAACCAAACTCGGTGCCCTTCAACAGATAAATGGATAAATAAAATATGGTATGTTTACACAACAGAATATCACTAAGCCATAAAGAAGAATAAAATTATGGCATTTTCTGGTAAATGGATACAACTGGAGACTATCATGCTCAGTGAAATAAGCCAGTCTACAAATACCAAAGGCCAAATATTCTCTCTGATATATGAATGCTAACACATATAAGGGAGAGAGAGGGAAGAATAGAAGTTCATTGGATTAGTCAAAGGGCAAAAGAACTGAACAGGCACTTCATGGAAGAAAGAATATGAATGGTCAAAAAAGATTTGAAAAAATGTTCAACATCTCTAGCAATTAGATAAATGCAAATTGAAAGGGGAATGAAGATGAGGGAGGGACATTGGGAATGGGAAAGATGATAGAATGAATTGGATATAGCTTTCCTATGTTCATATATGACCAGTGTTAACTCCACATTGTGAACAACCACAAGAATGAGATCCTAATTAGAATAAGTTATACTCAAATTATGTAAATACATCGTAATATACTCTACTATCATGTATACCTAAAAAGAACAAAATAACTCTTGATGGATACGAGCAAAAGGAGTGCATAAGCATGCATGCACTGCTGGTTTCCTCTTTTGTAAGTCAGAAAGCCTTTTGTAATAGTTAGTGTGAATCTCTTTCACACTCCCAGAAAAAAACTGAGTTAACATCATACTGAATGAAAGAGCATCTTGTTTTCCCTTTTTCTTTTCCACTGCATGCATAAAGCTAATAGGTATATGGCCAACTTCAAATGCAGAGGAAGAACAACAACAACAAAAACCCCTCAAGAACAGTGACCTCTTCTTACACGGTATCAGCCAAGCGTATGTGTCTTGTCCAGTGGAATGTATGTGATCCTTTCCTGCTCATCTTGCTCTCCCTTCCCCCTCAGCGGTTCATTTAGAAGTTGTAAGGCTCCAGACACCAGTGTCAGGTGCTGGTGGATGGCTGACAAACAGCAGGTATACTGCTCCAGGTCACCCTGTAATTTAATATACCAGTAAAACATGTCTGCTGATTTAAGGATTGATGGATCACAGGGACTGCCTGGAAAGGTAATATCAGCACCCACAAGAAA
Source organism: Callospermophilus lateralis (assembly GCF_048772815.1). NCBI lineage: Eukaryota > Metazoa > Chordata > Mammalia > Rodentia > Sciuridae > Callospermophilus > Callospermophilus lateralis. Next base: position 50,331,329 of record NC_135320.1, on the reverse strand, counting down.
GAGTTTGCACAAAACAATAGTTATTTATTAAAGAAATTGGAAGGCTTTGTGTTTCTTTCCTCTCTAAAGTCAACAAAAGCAAATAGACAGGTTTTAACAACCAAAGATATGTGCAACTGGATAAGACCATAGGGATCTTCTTGTTTAAATTCCTTCATGTGTATATGGGGAATAGAAGGTAGAAAAGTTAGTAAATATGCCCACTGTCCCACAACCAGTTGAGAATGGCTCCTGCCCTGTGGGTCCTCTACAAAACTCTGGATACCAGGGCACCTGTCTGATGACTGGCTCCCACCAGAATACCTTCGCATTGAAAGTATATGTCCCTGCACTATTATTCTCTTGCCACCAATATGTGTTTCACATTAGTAATATCACATTCCATTGACTTTGGATTGATTGACATCACACCACCTTTTTCATGAGACTTGGAACTAAAATGCTTGGCATGGCAACTTGGTGTGATGATTGCTTCAAACCCATAGGCAAAAATAACTGTATTGAATTAATCTCTATAAATGATGCCACGTCGTCCCTCCATTTCCATGTAAATTGCTAAGAGGCAGTGTAGCATGGTAGTTGGATGCAGACCCTACAGTCTCATCCCAGGGTCTGCTTTACATCAGCACTTAATGGCTTTGTGATCTTAAAAAAGGTACGTAGTCCTGTCGTGTCTCATTTTTTTTTCCTCCTTTTTCTTTTTTTATTATCATGGAATTTTTATTGTTCATTCACTATAGAATTATGGAATGGATTTGCCTTAATCCTAAATTTTGCAATAGAAAATAGTTTTTTAGTACATCTAGATAGTTACTTGCCTTCCTCTATATGTCTGTTTTCTTAGTTATAAAATAGGGATAATAGAGTATTTACTTCATAAGGTTTACAAGCATTTATTGGATTAATGAAAATAATTTCATTTGAACAATATCTGGTACACACTACCACTGCATGTCACCAAGAAAGGGAAATCTTTAGTGGTTGCTTTCCAAGGAGCTTCACCCTATTGCAGTTAAGTCTTCATTACATGAAATGTGGCATATTTCATTTAGATTGTCTTTCTCAGGATATAGCTAAGCAGTACATGTCATAACTGCTGAAATTTCTACACATTTATAACAAAAGAATTCTGTTATAAATTGATCCTGTTTCATTACCAAAACCAGAGGCAAAAACATAAGGCAAAGGAGAAATTGAGGCAATGTGCTCATCATTTCAACACCTTAGAAACTATTTTTGAACAATTTGGAAATAGAATCCTGTTCAATATTTTGGCAATAATTTTACAAAACTGAGTATTTGTCAAATATCATGAGATTTTTTTTTAAAAAGAAAAGGTATAATTTAACATTTGACCAAAGTTTTGGATACATTTAAATTTTCTCCAAGTAAGAGTTTAGTAAAATAATAAATGTAGACTTTATTTGCAAAATTATTCATTTTGTGAGACGAAGAGAAGCCAAGTCATAGAAAGTTCAGAAACTTATCTAAATTCTTATCATTTGAAAATAAGGCACATCTGGGACTCGGAAAGCCAAGCCCATTTCTAAAGTATGATGAACAGATAAAAACATGGACTCTGAAACAGGAATTGTTGGCCTCAAATCCCAGCTGTGTGACCTTGAAGTTGTTCCTCTATTTCTTTTCCTGTGAAGTGAGAATAGCAATCGTACCTGCATGTAGGATTATTCTGAGAATTGAACGAGTTAAAACATGTATTTAGAATAATGCTTGGCACATGGTGAGTCCTGATAAATCTTAGTTCTCATCAATGTATGAATTTTTTTATGGCAGAAATTTATTTTTCAAAGTCATTAAGATGAGAAATCAAAAAGTAAAGAGGAAGAAGATGAAGAAGGAAGAGAAGGTGGAGAAGGAGGCAGCAGAGAAGGGGAAGGAGAAAGGAAAAGGAAGTAGGGAAAAGGAAGAGATGGAAGAAGGGAGGGGGAGAGAGGGAGGGGCAGGGGGAAGTCCAATATATACCAGGGTGTCATCATTGATCCAGCTTCTCCAGCAGAGGATGCTGTAAGGAACTCCTAGGAGACACGGATAAAGAGCTGGACCAGGAATGGTAGGAAGTTAAGAAAAAGCAGGACATTAGGTAAAGCCGAGCCTCTGATCTTGTAAGGGAGCTCTGGAGTGAAAATTACACTTCATTTTATTCCAACTCAGGCAAGAACTCTCTCAGTTGCCTATCTGTCAGTTGCTGCCTGACATGCTCTAGCAGACCTGTACCATCCAAGCAATTAAAGTCCTCTGTGAAAATAAGCAAAACTCTCTACTATTGCAAAGATGCTTCTTTGAATTCTCCAGAGTCACAGTGAGACAATTAGAAGGAAATGCTCAAAGAGAAAGCTCAGAAATATTTAAAAGGCTCTGAGGGACCTGGGTGGAACACTATGGGGTTCTACTACATAGGATTTGCACCAGTCAGGCCTGCCACGGAAAGCTGGTGACGGGCTTGTAGCTTGAGTGCTAGTGAAGCTCAAGCAGAAAGCAAGAGAAGGCCAGCCAGGAAGACTAGTGCCAAGAGCACTTGCTTTCTTGAAGCACAGAAACCAAAACCAAGCATTTCTATAGATTCCATTCTGCAAATAGCCACTGGAGTGATTTGAATGATTTCCATGACCTGTAAGAGCAATAAGAAACTTTCAGAAGAAAGCAAACCAGTATGTTGGTTGATTTTCAATTGGAAGTTTTAGTTGATGCCATTCTCCCATTTTTTTTTTTTTAATGAGCTCAGTGAGGGAGTGATGTTAATTTTGTCTTGTGTATAACATGTATAACATTTCACTAGACGATCTGAGTCACACTCCTCACACTCTACATAGTAACAGAACTCATTCAGATTGCATGTTTTGGTATTTAGGAAGTGGCATCTATATTTATATATTACTATGTATATATAAATACATATGTGTATAGATATAAATATATGTGCATCTACATACTTTTCATTTGCATACACATACACAGATATATGGAGCGATGTATCACAGGCCAGAGTGCAATTCAAGACGAGTTTTTTTGGATTCAGTTTCTGGTTACCAAGCTGTTTATCAGATTACAGATTCATAATCCTCTGCACTCTAACATTCCTTATCGAACCTAGACAGTCACTAGGCAAATTTGAAAGAGCAATTAGTCTTTTCCTTGATGCCTGAGAGTTCCTGGCAAACTCTAAAATGTCAAGTCATAAAATAGCTAAGAAAATCTAGTTTCAATGTAAACTATTTGCTATTACCACAAAGATGAGTTTAAGTTAAACTTCAGGGAAATCGGGTGAAAACATTTACATAAATGGTTTTGTCATTAGGAAATAAATATATCATGAGAAGTCATGAATATGATTATAAGCATAATATTATAGTGGAAGCAGAAGGCGGAGGTTGGAATTGTCAGGTTGGAATCTGACACCATTATGGATAATTTGGGGCAAGTAAATGTTTTAGATCCTCATCTAAAAATAACAATTAATACCTTTTACAATAGGTTAAGAATTAAATGAGATGATACATGAGAGCATGCTTTAGGAACTATCGAGTACTACATACCTGTAAAGTTTTAAGATGGCAGCACCCAAAGTCATTATCAAGGTGAAAGTGATAATGGAAATGGTAGACACCTGGCTCCTGGTACAAACATAGTCTTCAGGTGGCAGCTCTAATGGTTGCTTGATATAGTCACTGTAAAGAGAACCAGCATTGTATGTCCATAAATTTTGCCATGAAAAAAATCTTTAAATATTTATGTCTTTGTTGCATTTTCTACTTTTTCTGCCTTGTTTCCAAAGTATTATAATATTTATCTTGGTAAAGACCTTATCTACATCTATTTTTTTCTTATCTGGAAAACACATTCTGGAGGGTTTTTAATTTTAGTGCATCTCTAATTTATTTTGGTCTATGCAAAATACTTCTTATACGTTCCATATCTGACCAAGACAGCAGGAAATGTTGATGTTACTTCCCTGATATCTTGGTGCTGTTACAGTTTTAGAAATAGGTGGAATTGCACAAAGCCCCTTAGTATTTTTCTAAACTCCTACAAAACTCAGCACCTACAACCAGTTTTGCCTGCTAATTTTTTTCAAGTGTGATCAAGTCTGATGCTCAGGTATCTGGGCATCTGTTTTGAGTTTCTGTTTTGTCACCTGTAATCATGAGGCAATGATATGCCCCTTCACAGAGTTTGATTTATCAGAGAGGGTCAACCTGGTGCTTGGCACACAGAGCCATTAGCATTTCTTCTTAATCTTCTCTCCTTATTTCTCATCTTCCTTTCCCTTCATTATGTATGGTCTTCAGTAACCCTAGCTCCTCACTCTCACTTAAAATTAAGACTAATATTTAAAACAGTCATATTCTAAAAATTGGAAATAAACTAGGATAATGTGGCCCATGGCCTGCCTACTATGTAGCTTAAGGGTCAAGAAATTCCTGTACTAATTCTCAGACCTAAAAGCAATGATGAATATTTCCCTTGAAGGTTGAGAATGCTCTTTCAAAGAGCAGATAGATATTTAGCAATAAGCACTTCTATTTACCTGCTCAGGGTCCTTGAGAAGGGTGATGGTGTCAGTGACATATTATGAGGAAACTGTTTGGCATCAGGGATTGTTCCATCCAGTTCTCTCGTGTCAGCTGTCACTGTGGAGTGTGGGCTGTCAGTTTTAACCCTGAAGCACATCCTCCTCAGGTGACAACAACAGAAGGCATTGAGGTCACCAAATGAAGATGCTTATCCTATAGCAGGAAGGGGAGAGAGGTAGAGGCTTGTTCTCTCCTCCTACAATGTCAGTATGGAAGAAAATTAGGGGACTGTGAATGGAATGCTTTACCCAAGAGTCTCACTGTGATTCAGACAACTAGTTTCTAGTTCCTTAAAATAAGGAAGATGATGATTTGCAATGCTGATAATAAATAACCCATAAGTAAAAGCAAAATATGATAATAATGTGGGTAAGCAAATTACTTTGGCTCACTACATTTCTACTCTCAAAAGATGTGACCACTTTCATTTGTCTTATACAAGTTTGTTTATGCCTTTTTATATCCACTTTGAAAAGTTCAAAGATAAAACAACTGCCTAATACCAATTCTCATCATGTAAAATAAAATAATCATGGGATTTGGAATCAGAGTCTTAAGTTTGAATCCTGCTTTGCCCAAATCCTGTAACCTTTGAAAAGCCAATCAAGTCTTCTGATGCTCAGTTTATTATTTGCCAAGAGAGGGATTATATTAAATGCAATGAAGAATTGAGTGGGCTATAAGATTATTCATACCAAAGTGCCTTATATAGTACCTTACACTTAATATAGTGCTTCATTTGTACTTATTTAAGTACAATAAGTGCTGACGGACTACTCTTTTCTCATTAATACAACTTTCTAGAAATTTCTCACATTTATGTAGAATAAAGCAAGGTAGTGAGCATATTGACTTCACTCAGTGGGTGGGATACATGGAAAATGATATACACATTTCTGCCTTTGTGTTCATCTTCTCATTCTCTAGGTCAAAATGGATACACATTCAAAATTTTATTTCAGTGGAAACAATATGTCTTTCCCAATCCTGTATCATCTGTTGGAAAAATTTTAAAGTTCTTTTGGATAGTAGATTATTTTATTGAAATTATACTTTTTACACTCAGTTGTTTGAGGGCCTATAGTATCTTCTGGGGAAGGAGGGATGATTTTCCCACATACTCATGACATTCAAGGACTTCACAGAGTATTAAAGAAGTAATGATAATGTGTGGCCAAATGAAAGTAATAAATTCCTATAAGTGGTATCCATGGAAGGAATACTAGCAATTTGAAGAAAAGAATATTCTCTTCCTACTGTGTGAAATAAAAGGTTGTATTAACAGGGTAATTTTTGAAGAGAGTTCTAAAAGATAAGATTTTTCCAGGTGGACATTTTGAAAGAAGAAACATGGTCAGTTAGAAACGAATTAGAAAGAATACTAGCATTCAATACAAGTAGTTCAGAACAGCTGGAGAATAGAAAGCCAGAAAAGGGTAAAAGGAGAATGGAATGTGAGAGGTGGGCTGGCCTTTTTGGGGAAGCATGATCACTTTTGCAGTTTTGAAAGATTGCTCTGGAAACAATACGGAGAACGGTTTGTAGCGATCTCGGGGATAGAAACTATTACAACTCTGCTGGAGGCAGATAATGAGACACTACTCTGAAGCTGTAATCAAGAATCCAAAGAGGTGGGCATGAATCTGAGATAACAAAAAACTAGACTAGACAGTATCTGGAGTAAAGGAGTCATCAATTATGGCTCTGTCATAAGTAAATTGATAGTAGCACCCATAACTGAAGCAGAGCTCCTAGAAGGAGGTAGGTGAACAGGGAAGGGGAGATGACTTTAGTGACTTGTGCATCCTAGTGCATTCATCCAGAAGGACAGATCTAATATCTTTACATAAACATGTGTGTTTAATGTATTGATATATACATTTTTATCTATCTGAGGAGAAAGGATTGATCTGAAGAAATAGACTCAGCATCAGGTAATACTTGAAATTTTGGGAGTAGATGAGAAGTTTAATATGTACAAGTCATTGGGAAAGGTGATTTGTCACTCAGGCTCAAGGCAAGAGATTTGTTTCCAAGTTGGTTTTGACAGAAAGAAGGGCAGAGGAGAAAGAAGAGGCCTGGGGCTGCTGGCATGGATAAGGGGCAAGGCAGAGAAGGAAAGAGGAGCTGAAGAGAAACTCTATGGCCTTACCTCAGCCCCATAGAAGATTCCCATGTGATTCTGGCCCTGGCAGACAGCAGGTCTGCCTTAGTTTCTTACGTTTCTGGTCTTTTGATCAATACTATAGTAATACCTCATAGAATCACAGAATGTAAATGCAGAAGAGATTTTGAACTCATTGAGTCTTCTTTGGTCTACTTCTGGCATTAAGTTTGACATCTCCCTTTTTATTTTTTCCTGCTCAGTCTTGATCTGTGATTTATTTGTGGATTTATAGATCTATGTAAATATTGAATCAATAGCCACTTGTCCTCCTCATCCTCCGTACACTGTCAGATCTCAACCCGTTCCCTGGATATTTCTGTAGTTTACCTTCTCTACTCCTATACTCAGACTGCCGAGCATTGCTTCAGAAAGTCCCATGTGGAGTAGTGGCACAGTACCATAGTGATCTCAGCTACATCTGGGTCTTCATTATACCCAACCTTCCTTCTTTGTCTCTTGTCATTGGTCTGAAATATCAACATCCCTGTGGGATATTATATACAGTTTTTTAAAATGAGGAACCCATGACCATTTGTGGGGCAATAAATAAGATATTGTTTAAGGGCCAGGCACGGTGGCACACACCTGTAATCCCAGCAGCTCAAGGGACTGAGATAGGAGGATCATGAGTTCCAAACCAACCTTGGCAACAGAGAGGCACTAAGCATCTCAGCAAGACCCCATCTCTAAATAAAATACAAAATAGGGCTGGGGATGTGGCTCAGTGGTCGAGTGCCCCTGAGTTCAATCCCTAGTAACCCCCAACACCCCTCCCAAAAGAAACTAAGAAACAGAAGACAGATGAAAAAAAGTGTTTGAAGATGAACATGAAAGTAAATGGTGTAAATTGAAACTGAGCATAGAAGTACAAGAGTTGAGAGGAATGAGGATCTTACTGGTGATAGTCTGGAGGGAAGAAAGGAAGGCTATACAGGCATATAAGATTAATCACTGTTAGAAAGAAAAAAATCTAAAAAAATTGATTTAGATGCTTATTAATATTAGAAAAGTCTCATGATTCATATCATAAGAATTGAATCCTCAATAGAAAAATCCTAAGAATCTCTTGCTATGTGAAAGAAGTTGACCTAGCACAGCAAATCCCAAGGTGTTATAGTTTGGATGTGATGTATCCCCCAAAAGCTCATGTGTGAGACAATGCAAGAAGACTTATTGGAGAAATGATTGAGTCATGAGAGCCTTAACCCAATCAGTGAATTAATCCCCTGATGGTATTAACTGAGTGGTGGCTGAAGGCAGGTAGGGTGTGGCTGGAAGAGGTGGGTTATTGGGGTCATGCCTTTGGGTTATATATTTTATATCTAGCAAGTGGAGTCTCTGTTGCTTCCTGGTCATCATTAGGACCACACTCTTCTGCCATGATATTCTTCCTCTCCTCGATCCCTGAGAAATGGATCTGACTATCTGTGGACTGAGACCTCTGAAACTGTGAGCCCCTAAATAATCTTTTCGTCTTCTTTTTGTTCTTGTTAGGTCTTTTAGTCACAGTAGTGAAAAAGCTGACTAAAACATAAGGGGTTCTCAAACTTTGTAGACTCAGGACATCTTTATACTCTTTTAAATTATTATGGACAGGGCCAGGGTTGTGGTTCAGTGGTAGAGTGCTTGCCTAGCATGTGTGAGGCACTGAGTTTGATCACCACCACATAAAAATAAAGAAATAAAATAAAGGTTAAAAAAGTTATTATGGACCCTGAAGTTGTAGCAACTTATTATTTGTAACTACTAAGTATTTACTATATCAGAAATTAAAATATATACATATATTTATGATTTATTTTTAAAATTACAACAGTAAAATCAAATGATAAAAAAGAATTAGTTTATGAAAAATAACTATATTTCCCAAACAAAAGAATTAGTGAGAAGAATGCTACTGTTTTACATTTTCAAAAATTTCTTTAAAGTCTTTCTTAATAGTAGACAGCTGGATTCCCATGGCTATTTCTGCATTTAATCTTTCATAATGCCCAATGTCATGCAGCCTCCAGTAAATTCAGTATTCTTTAGTGAGAAAATGACAGTGAAAAGGCAAATATTTTTAAAAATCGTAGAATGAAATTGATTTTCTCTTAAAAACCCCTTAAAAAGATGACTCCACAGAAGTTCCTAAGTTATACTCTGAGAACTGCTCTGTGCAATAAGGAGAAATTTGGAGTTTGGGGGATTGACATTCCTAAAGACAAATAAGGGAGGTAAATAAATCTATCACGCAGGAGCATAGGTCTGATTATGAGAGGTTATCATGAGAAGAAAACCTGAGAAAATGGCAGCAAGCTCTGTCTTTAGGGATTCTTAACCAGTATGAAATTTCAAATTGTAAGTAATGGCCAATGAGTTTTACGATAGTGATGTCTCATATTCAACTTTAGAATGGTCCTGACTGTTCTGTTTTAAACCCACTTAATCCTTCAAACCACAAGTACATGTTTTTATCACAGCAAAATAAATCTCAAGCAGGAGAGCAACGTTTCTTATCATAGAATGACTCAGTGTAGACAGACTCTCAGGACACAGAAAGCCATTTCCCACCATGGAAAAACACTTTGGTGTTCATCACAAAAATATCATTAGGATTCTAATGTTGTTCTTTACATGTTAAAGAAAAGTAGTACCTAGTCACTGGACACAGGAGTGTGAGGCAGTCGGAGGTAGGATGTAGTATAGTTGAGTCAGGTTGGGCTGCATTGCTAAGCCATCTGGGTGTACCAGAAGATCTCCTGAAAATGAAAGGGATGAGGATTAAGAAAAGAGAGAGCAACATACTTCTGGAAGGTCTGAAATCTGTTGGGTAGGACAATAGGCTAAAGGCCCAGGAGGAATTGATTGCAAATTTGAATCTAAAGACAGTATGTATGGAGGCAGAATTCCTTCTGTTATGAGGACCTTAGTCTTTTAAGATTTTAAACCAATTGGATAGGCCACTATGGAGGGCAGTATACTTTACTGAATGTTAGCCACATCTAAAAAAAAAAATACTTTATGGCAGGCAACATCTAAACTGGCATTTTACCAAAAAGCTTGGTACCATAGCCCAGCCAAGTTAACATAAAACAATTATCCATCACAAAGGATATTCACAGGTTGGGCCAATGATGAAAGAAACAAAGGGGTGTCAGGTATGGTATGGACCCAGATGAGGTTGGAGACTGCTATGTCCTAGTATCACTACTCTTCATGGTGCTGGGATCTTCTCAAGCACTGTGTAGTAGTCTGCATGTAGGAGGGGAGAAGATAAACTATGGAACTGTCCTGGGAATGGGATTAAGATCTGACAGTCTAAAGAATTTGAAGGAGATGAGTTACTATTGATAGGATATTCACAGAAATTGATACATTCACCATAGGTCCAGACTGGTCATGAAAAGAAGTAAGTTTGGAAGGTTTAGTGCCCAAATATCCTTATGAGGCTTGTGGGATATAGGTAGTAGGGGAATCCCTGCCCCCATCAGAGATGGTCTAAAGAAAACTACATAATGATTTTGGCTAAGACCAAGATTGGGAAGCAATATATTCGGATGAGTTTAAGGATATAAATAAGAGTTTAAAAGTTACAATTAAAATCTGTTAGAGCAGTGGGAGTTCTGAAATTTCTACATAGGAGAGGTTTTTTTTAGTAAAAAGTTGGCTGGAAGTGAGGGCTTAGAGACTTGTCTTAAATCTGCATTCGGAAAACAAGCACTTTGCTTGAATTGCTGAATGCTGAAACTTCTAAAATCCATCCCTTGGTGTGTTAGTCAGCTTTTTACTGCTGTAACCAAAATACCCAACAAGAGTAAGTTAGAGGAGGAAAAGTTCACTATGGCTCATGGTTTCAGAGGTTCAGCTCCTTGTGGCTTGACTCCATTGGATGTGCAGGAGGGGTGCTGCTTAGTTCATGTTGGCCAGAAAGTAGAAAGAGAAAGGGAAAGGGAATGCAAGGCAGATGACCCTTTCCTCCTCCACCCCTGTCCCCCCTGCTTACAGTTGCCACACAGTTCATTCAAACTAGAACATAGGATTAGGTCACAGAAATCATAATCCAATCATTTATCTCTGAACATTCCTGCTTTAACACAGGAGTTTTGGGGGGAACACCTCATATCAAAAGCATAATACTTGGCATCTCTGTTCTTTTCGATAGAGGTAGAGGAAAGGCCAAAAGAGTTCAGGATGAAAAAACGGAAGGCCTGAGGGATGATATGTTAATAATATGATAATCTATTGAAGTTAGTTGGTATCCAAGTTCCAAGAGAGTTTTCAATGATTGTTCAAGTAAATTCACAGATGAGCTTGTGTTGTAGAGGGTACATTGCATAACCATGTTGAGGTACAGTCATGTTTAGGATTGGCAAGTCAAGGACCTGGCTACTGGTTCATGGTTCCAAACTCATGTTCAAAACTCATTTCAGAAATCACTTTATATGAAGTGATGATCTCGATTGACCTTCTCACATAGAAATGATAGTTTCCTCCATTGCCATCAGTTTTTTTTTATCACAACTGTTATAACACCTCTTGGGTCACATTTCTATTTCCTTTATTTGACTCTACACTTCTTGAAAGCAAAGGTATTAATTATATAATGGTTTGCCAGGAGTGCTGAGTAGCATGAAAGTTAGCAACATCACACAGTAAGTGGCAAAGCTGAATTAAATCCTTTCATTCATTTGATAAAATTTATTGAGCCTCTACTATGTGCCAGGACCATATTGGCTTAGAAACACTGATGTAATTATGGGAGAAATTGGTGCTTACTACCTGGGAAGATTGTTAATTTCTTGATATTAGTCAAATTCAGTATGCACTAACTAAGGAGAAGCATGTAAACATTGAAACAAAGTATCAGTGACCACATCATGCAGAGTTCAGACTTCATTCCTGCCACCATACCATGCTGTGGGGCAGGAGACTTTCTGATTTCACAGTTCAGTTAGTCCCTTTCAAGCAACATTATTTATTGCCTTACATTGTGCATCTGCCTCTGCCTTGATACACTTCAGCGACAACTTGACATGGAGCACATGGCTCTTTGTCAATCCGAGCAAGGCTAACTGTGAGGACAGCAGGTTTCACTGGGTTGGAACCAGAGCTTTGGAATGAGAAGGAACTCTCTGGAGAGCAGAACAGGGACAGATTTTATTAGCCAACAGAATCCTAGGTGAATCAGCAAAGGAGAAAGTTATTGCCAGCATTGAACATGAACAGGAGAGAAAGCAACATGGTCCATGTTGAATAATTCAATACATAAGCTAAGGTATTTAAACATCACCCCTCAGGTGGTTCATTTGGTGAAGGAAAATGAGGCTTGGGTCCCATGAGAATGGAAACAGCAATTATCAGCATTGCTTCATTGATGCTTCCTCTCTCTCCATTTCTGTCCCCCTTTCTTTCCTTCTGTTCCACATGGGAAGGATTTGTCTATTTTGTCTTCATTCCTGCAGAGATGATACTTTAGCATCTTGCAAACTTATCAGTGAGAACAGAGTGACCTGTTGAGTCCTTTTCACCAGCTCTGGCCAAGAAGATGTGCAAAGCCTAAAGCAAGAAGCCCTGTTGCAGTCCCTTTGGGAAACAGTCCAATCCATGAGACTCTGAGGGGCTCATCTTTACACGCTTTTCTGTTTGCCCTTCATCCCAATTCTATTGTCAGCCATGTGAGTTCAGCTGTTAACTGCTCACTTAAAAAAATGATCTCTTCCCCCGCCTGCATTTCCCCCAGTAACAGGCTGACAAACAAATAACACCTGCCGTTGCTCACAGAGAAAAAGCTGAGAAAATAGGAAACTAAAGGCGAGAAGCAAGAGAATCCCACTAATGCCTGATGACTGATCTTGTTAGTAGGCATAGTGCGTTCTCATATTTTTCCAGAATCTTAGATCTCTCTACTGAACAACCACAAACACACACACACACACACACACACACACACACACAAAAGCATTTTGGAGCAGGCTGCATATGCCCCTCTACCCTCTGCCTGGAGCTTGATTGTCAGTCTCATACACAAACCCAGACAATGCTCTCAATAGGCGTCTTTTGGGGAGACAATTACAGAAAGCATGATAACGGGATTTGTCACCCTGATGTGGCTGCTGTTTCAGCAAGCGTTTCAATAATGAAAGAAAGTTTTACTAATTGTAAATGTGAATGAATTTCAGCTGTCTCTTCTTAAAAAAAATCCTTTTGGAAGAAAGCCAATTAAGATCATCTGTCTAATGCATCTATTCACCCCCACTGCAACAATATGTCAGTTATAATAGATGTCTAATAAATTCAGACTTCTTAGGACAGGGTGCTGAGCATGCTGAAACAGGGAGAGATCAGAGCCTCTACCTGCAAAATGTTTGGAGGTGGCTGATGAAAACTTCTCTCTGTGTAATTTTATTTTCGGTCCCTAAGGCTGTGGAGCCGGGGTGGGCATTTACAATATGCCAACACACCAGGATCCTGTGAGTTTCAAAACAGTGATCTTTAGTATCCAGAGCAAGTCTCTTTTGTGGTCTGGCACAGTAATTGTCATCTTTCTAGGGAACTGTGAAAGCTAATTGTGAAGACTCATGGCCTACCTACTGGGTGTCTGCTCTCTTACCTCCAGAGGGAAAGAGTTTATGTGGAAGAGCACAGGTGCCTCCAGCAACTGGAGCATGGGCAGACATGCTGGCAAATTCTCCGTGGAGAAGAAATCATCATACCTCTTGGGAGATCAAAGTACTGGGAGGCTATTGTGTCCTAGAAAAGAGAATGCCCAGAGTCACCAGAAATCACTAAGCTAAGAAGCGGTATGAATAAATATGCAACACATATATTACTTCTCCATTGAGGGGTGCATACAGTGGTTCCTGACTTCTCCCGTGCATACTAGACAAAATAATTGTACAGAAAATCCTGGGGAAGATTGCAAAGGATAGACACTTTCATTCATTAACTCAAGTTTCATACTAAACCTAGGTCCACAAACTTCTACACCAATCCTTTACATGACCATTTATTCTTTCATGGGTCACACCCATCTCCCTTTTACATACTTTGGAAGAGGATTATTGGGCAGTGGTCATGTCTATATGTAAACCCTACAAGCATGGTATTGTCTCTCACTTTCTGCACAGTTCCTCTCAACTGCTTTGAGTTGCTGGCATTGCTTATTGAAGAGCAGGCTAGAATTCATCCAGTTGGGGCACTCTGGCCTGACCTTTGGAGTCATGGTCAAGGGTACTGTCTGCATTGTGGTGTCTGAACTACCAATAACAATGTAGTAAGCTGAATAACAGTTCCAAGAGATATCTAGATCCTGACTCCCGTATTCTATGAATGTTTCCTTATATGGTAAGAGGTATGTTGAAGATGCGATTAAATTAATGATCTTGAGATGGGTTTATTATCCTGGAATATCCAGAGGTTCCAATATAACCACAAGAGACCTTTTAAAATGGAGGCAAAGGGAGATTGGGCTTCAGAAGATGAAAAAACAATGTGATGATGGGAGTAAATGTGGCCAAGACCCAAGAAATGCTTGCAGGCTTAGAAGCTGGAAGACAAGGAGTGGATTCTTAGAGCCTTCGGAAGGAAACAGCTCTTCTAATACACTGATTTTAGTTCTTCAATACTCATTTTGAATTTTGGATCTCTAAAGCTGTGATAGAAGAAACTTACATTGTGTAAGCTACTTAATTTGTGATATTTTGTTACAGTGGCAACAGAAATTACTATAGTTAGTGACATTCCCTTTGTTAATGCCACAATGACCTCTTTTCTTTTTATGCCTTCTGGAGGAAAGTAGACCCTTCAAATGGAGTCTAAAGGCATACACAGGGATGCCTGCAGCTCTTCCCTATCCAATTCCATAGAAAGGGAAGACAGGGAGATAGAGCTTCTATTTGCAAAATGTCACTTTGACATTGTTCTCTACCAGCCATGAAGGAAGTTAAACTTAAGAATTAAGATTACTAAATCTATTAATTTTTTATGCAAAAGACCTAGATACTGTCTCTTCTATTTTAAATCCCAGAAGTTCTATATGGGCAGTATGAGATTGCTCTAAGATTGACATAACACAAACTGTTCTGCTTTGCATGCAAACTATAAATAGGTACTGGCCTTTACATTTTCTTTCCTCGACAGAACAAACCTCAAACAGAAAGAAAAGTATTTTAATTTCCCCAGTTGCCCTTGACCTATGGTTCTAGCCACCCACGGCATACACAGATGATTTTGATAATATTCACTTTGGTTGAGTTACATGTCTAAAAATTGTTAGATATAGGAATGACTTTCTCAGTCTATTTTTCTTGAATATAAACCTACTGAGGAAATTATCTGATGCCTCATACTCTCACACATAAAAAGCAGCTAGAATAGTAAGAGAATAATCAATTTTGTTTATTACCTTGGACAGGATTTACTAAATGCCTATTTGCACATGGCTGAGTCCTGGGCATAGTGGCCTTGCTTTGCTGGAACTACAATGAGCCTGAATAATTTAGATTAGGTGAGTTCGCTAATTGAATTTACCACATAATTAGCTCACAATTTTCACTTCATTTTACCATGCAAATCCTTTCTAAAAAAAGAAAACCCATTCTATCTGTTTCATAAATACTTTGAGCCAAAACCTGATAAACCGATTTGTATTCTTAGATAAAGAATATGTCATTTTGAGTTAATCTTTTGAAGATTTAATGTAATATTAATATAATAATTATTTATTTATCACTTCATAAGAATCATTTGGTTACACTATAATCAAACTGGAGAATTGAGAAAGATACATTATTTCTTAGACAAAACCATTCATAGCAATTGGCTACTTCTCTGTGCATATTTTTAACGTCTAAAACTATCACATAATTAAAATTAGAGTGTAAGTGGCATTTAAAAATGTTTAAATAAACAAATAAAAATGTTTGCATTATTTCTAACTGAAAAATATAGATAATCATTGAAGCCTACAAAATATTTACCTAATATGTCAATCAGAGACATCACAATTCATAATATTTAGAAATGGAACAAGCATTTTTGCAGATAATATTCTGAAAACCCATCCTAGAAAATTGAAGGTTTACTGAACATGACTTCTTTGTCTCTTCTTATTTGGCATAATAAGTATATTTATTACCTGAAAGACATGTACAGTATAGAAATCATCATTGGTTACATGTAATGGAGTCTTGTCTGGGCGAATTGGAGCCCTCGAGCTGTCAGTAAATGTAATAACCTGTGAAGAGAGGTCATGTTCAGTACATATCAATGAAATCTGAAAAATGTAGTGTTTAAAGTTAAACTTGGGAGTATTTTTAACAGTTCTCATCTGATTTTTTTAAAGTACATACTGCTACTAAATCATTTTACAAACTAAATCTAAACTTCTATAAACTGACTTTGACACATGGTACATTGTGCTGAATTTAAAATATTAAGGAGTAAAAATAGTATTTGTGTGTGTAAATGAATATTTATTCCTTTTCTCTAAGATAACTCCATTAATATAAATGATCAAAATTATTTTTACTTCTATTCTTCCTTATCAATCTTTAGCATGTCTTCAGTATAACGCAAATATACAGTTAATTGTATAATTTTTTAATCTACATTTCAGTTTCTCCATCAATAAAATGGAAACATTTTACTTACTACTTACTATAAAATTGAATTAAAGACAGTTGTCTGTAAAACATTTGTAACTATACAATTTCGTTTAGAAACAAAACCAAATAACTGAAATTCAAATTTACTTAAATAGTATTAGTAAATACATAAATAAAAAATACAATAGATTATCATCAAAAATTCATCTCCATGGCATCTTTAAAGGAGAAGAATTGAAGGTACATAGATTTTATTTTTTAAATTTTTTTCTTCTTTTTTTAATTGGTTGTTCAAAACATTACAAAGCTCTTGACATATCATATTTCATACATTAGATTCAAGTGGGTTATGAACTCCCATTTTCACCCCAAATACAGATTGCAGAATCACATCGGTTACACATCCACAATTTTACATAATGCCCTATTAGTAACTGTTGTATTCTGCTACCTTTCCTGTCCTCTACTATCCCCCCTCCCCTCCCCTCCCATCTTCTCTCTCTACCCCATCTACTGTAATTCATTTCTCTCCTTGTTTATTTTTCCATTCCCCTCACAACCTCTTATATGTAATTTTGTATAGCAATGAGGGTCTCCCTCCATTTTCATGCAATTTCCTGTACATAGATTTTAAAGTTGGTTAATTTGGCTTTAAATTCCGATTCTGTTCTTACTTTGTGGTTATTTTGGGCTAGTCATTTAACCACATTAAACTTGATTTTCATCATAGACTGAAAACAATATGTCCATTGTTTTGGTGATTTCTCCAAAAATATAATTTATGTCATGGATATTATTCTAGAGCTCTCCTGTCTAATATGGAAGCTACTCATCATACTTGATTATTCAAATTTTAAGTATTTAAAATTACATGAAATTGAAAATTCATTTTTTCTGTTGCACTAGATTCATTTCAAGGGTTCACAATGTGGCTAGTTATTGCCATATTGAACAGCTTAGATACAGAAAACACTTACAGTCTCAAAGAAAGTTCTATTGGACAACATAGATAAAATCATAACTATTATGAGAAAAAATTGTGTTAAAACATTTAGAAACACTGAATTAAACAAAGTCAAACATATTTCTCTAGTGTAGCATGTTTTGGAGCCTTTTAAATGTGAAATATGGATATCAAAAAACGTAGCTCTTTGTCAAACTAATTGTTGTCTAATAAAAAAAACATTCCTCCACCTTTTTTTCCTTAAAAACACAACCCAAAATTTTATAATGATCTGTGATCATGGTTTTTTTCTTTGTATTCTAAATTATTTGTAATGTGAATGTATTATATGCAAGAAAAAATGATCATTTATTAGGGGAAAAAAACCTTTGATAGCCTAGGTTAAGAACATAAGTAAGTCTCAGTTTTAAAATGCTAAGGTATATCTAGTACATTATTAGAAAGGGCTTAATTCCTGTTAGAAAAGTTAGACAGATGAGAACAGTATAGTACCTCCTCATGTCCTTTCTTTTGGCTTGAACATGGTGTGTGAGGATAGAATGCTTTGAGCATTCCTGGTGCCACCTACCATGGAGGAAAGATAAGAAAACGACAGGCTCTGATATAGAACCCTGGTTTTGTGGTGTTTGAACCCTCTGGAGTCATCAATCTTCAATATTTTTGTTAGGTGAATATTAAATAGCTTAATATCTCTGGAATACTTATAATACATCTGGCACATAGTCCAGCCCATAAAAATGTTTGCTTTGTTATTATTTATACCACACTTGGATGAGTATTCTGTTGTCTGAAATCAAAAGGATTTTTACATATGATGAATTCTGTGTTACTGCCATAGGATTTTGTACTCTAATGTACTTGTAAGTGGTGTAGTTCTGAATGTCTTAAATATAGTATGAAAAATTCTAAAAGGTTTGTCATGTTTTCAAACTTATTTGACTAAAGAGAACTGTTTTAAAAATTTAGGAACTTTTAGAAACATATATTCAGAGACATCCTCATAAGGATAATAATAAAATACAAGTACACCCCTTGGAATGTTTCTCCAGTTAATATATTTCAAGAAGAAATGTCCAAACCTCACTCTGTGTGTGTGTGTGTGTGTGTGTGTGTGTGTGTTAAAAGAATGTTTTTTTTTTATTTGATATTATAAATAAAACTTCAATGAACATTCATATGGTCATTTTTAGACATAAGTTTCCATTTTCTTTGGGGATAAATATCTAGGAGAAAAATTCATGAGCCATAGGGTAACCATACTGGTAAGTTTAAAGAAAATTGACGAACTATTTTCTGAAGTAGTCACACCATTTCAAGTTCCCATCAGATAATTTTTCCACTTTCTTGAGCACTTGACACCAACAGTCTTTTTACTTTCACTATAATAAAGAGTCTATATCAGTATATCATTGTGGTTTTAATTTTATTTCTTTGCTGATGGATTATATTGACCAACTCTTTGTGTGCTATATATGTATTTATTTTTGAAATCTCTTTTTAAACATTTAATCCATTTTTAACTTGTTATCTTTCCATTTTTATGGGAGTTCTACATATTTTTTTGGAAGACATGTAGAGAATATTTTTCTCTTAGATTATAATTTTATTTAATGATATCTTTTAGAGAGCAAGTTTTCTAATTTCTAATTTTAATGAAGTTTAACTTATCATCTTTTTTCTTTTTATAGTTAATGCTTTTTGGGTCTCACATATGAAGTATTTGTCCACACCAAGATCACAAAGATTTTTCTCCTGTTTTCATTTAGAAATATTATAGTTTTATTTTATGTCTATGATCATTTTCAGATCGATTTTGCATTTGATGTAATATAAGAGATTTTAGATATATGATAGATAGTTAAAGAAATCAATAGATAAATGTCCAGTGACATATGTCCAGCACCATATACTGAGAAGGGTATTTTCTCATTGAACTACCTTGGCATCTTTGTTGAAAACCTACTAGAATCGCTGATGTGCTCCACTGATCTATAGGTCTAAACCTTTGCTTAATTAATTTTGTCTTATTTACTATGGCTTATATTAAGCATTAATATCAGATGGTATAACTCCTTTAATTTTACCTTTTTTCATAATCATTTTGACTATATTATGTACTTTGAATATTATGTACATTTACAAACTTATTGTCATTATCTATAGAAATATCTGATGAAATTTCAATGGAATAAATTGAATGTATAAATATCACCATAATATTGAATATTCCAATCCATGAATATGTATTACTTTTATTTGAGTCTTTTAAAAATTTAATTCAGAAGCTCTGTAATTTTCAGTGTTTGGGTCTTATACATATTTAAATTTATTTTTAAATATTTTATATTTTAAGATATTATTGAAAACACTCATTTAAAATTTAATTATTGCTAATATATAAAAATAGTTGATTCTTGAATAGATTTAGCATCCTATGACTGTTAAATTCATTTATTACTGTTTCGTTTTTTCATTTTCTGTGACTTATGGGTTACTTTTTAAAATACTAGGTCTTTGTAGAACAGAATTTTTAATTTGAATGAAGCACAAAAATCAATATTTAACTTATAGTTTGAGCTACCTGTGTGTTATTTAAGAAATTATTGTCTATGCAAAAATAAGAGCTTTTGTTTTTCCAAATCTTTGTAATTTTGAGTCTTGCATTTAAGTATATAATCCGTTTTGAGTAAATTTTTGTATGTGGTGTGAAGGGAAAATTGAAACTCATTTTTTTGCAAGTAGATGTAATAATTGCATAATTATTTGCTGAAAATTATATCTTCTCCTTATTGAACTGTCAAAAATCAAATGACTATAAATACGTGGGTCTATTTGCTAGCTCCCTATTCTGTTCTATTTATTTTTATAAAGACCTCAACACTACATTATCATGATTCTTAGAATATTAAAATATATCCTAAAAGTCAGGAGGATACAGTTTATAACTTTTTTCTACTTTTATAATGTGTACTGGCTGTTTTAAATTCTAGTGCTCTACATAAGATTTAGAATAAGCTTATCAATTCCTATAAACATGCCAAAATCATTTTGGTTAGTTGTACACTGAACCTGAAGATCATGTAGGGAGAATTGTAATTTTAACAGTATTGAGTTTTCTAATTTAAGATATGGTATGTTTACATTTATAGGAATTCCTTAGCATTATTTAGTTTTCAGGGTCATAAAGCTAAAAAAATGTTCCATGTGCTTGCAAATCTTTTGTCAAATTTATCTGTAGTGTTTTTATATATTTGATGATGCTGAAGTAGCATTTTTTTTCAATTTTACTTTTGATTGCTCTCTGATATTAGATAGAAATACTACTGAATATCAGTTTGTAATGTAGTCTTTCTAATCTGGCTGACTAGAATTCGTACATCCTCCCATTCTGTATAACCTCTGGGAATTATTCCACTTCCTGGTGGTTGTCATTTCCCCAGTGGTTGTTCATTGTCTGGCTGCTTGGACTCTCACCCTGTCTCTGTAGATTGATATTCAGCCAAAGACTCAAAGAAACCTTTATGCTGATTTCTGGAACACTCTCTTTGTGAGGTTTCCTCTTCTTTCCTTCTCTGTCTTACAAAATTTGTCTGTCTTGCCTTTCTTCTCAGGCTCAGCTCTCTCCTCTCTTACCTCAGTGAGATTTTAAGTCTGGCCTCCTCTTTTCTCCATCCTCATTCAGAAAGTGCCTCTGGGCAGAGACTGTGGTGATTTGTCTTCCCTCCTTCATTTCCTTTCTCTCAGGGATCACAGTCCTGTGTAGCCTGATTTCCAATATCTGAATATATTTCATATATTCTTGTTTTTTTTTTTTTCATTGATTGTAGTGAGAAAACTATCCTGGAAACAATAACTTGACAACTTCTGAAATGTTCACCACATTAACTAAGGGCACTCGTGTGTGTGTGTGTGTGTGTGTGTGTGTGTGTGTGTGTGTGTTTCTCGTGCTAAAAAGGCCAGGCTTTGCTTATAAGTTGTTTATTAACCACCATATTAAGAGCTTGATGATGGGAAGATCAGGATCAAGTATTGGTGTCTGGCAAGGCCTTTCTTACTCTGTCATTACATGGCAGAAGGGTGAAGAGAGAGAAAAGGGGGCCTAACTGACTCTTTATTAAGGGCATTAATACTCATGGCTTCATCATTGCTCAAAGGTCAAAATGCAATCAAAGTTCACCCTAAGTTTTGCAAGAGACAAACATTCAAACCATGGCAATGGCTTCATGTACACAAGGTATCAGCTGTTCTGCCCACACCTTACCTATTTTTTTTTTCCCACAACTATACTCTGAGGACTTAAAACATGTCCTGTAAAATTATGGGGAATAGCAAAAATATTTATAGACTCAATCATAAGTGGTCAAGATGGAATCTTCTATAATGATGACAATAATTATTTCCTCTTTTAGATGTTAGTTGCTATTTTAAAAAAAGAAATTACTTTGAACCCTTCAGGTGCTAGACTGAATTAATCTAAGGGAGGCACACTCCTTTTCCATGAGACATTAGGAAATGAAAAAGGATAATATTTAATTAATAAGTGCATTTAGAATTTAAGAAAATACTAGTCAGGTTAGATGAGGTTTTATTTTTTAGTTAAATAGGTAAGAGTATACATCTAAACTACAGTCAATTCTATCCACCTCTAACTCCTTAAAGCACACACTAAATTATGCCATTTTGGAGATAAGAACTTATTTTCTCAGAGTACATATACTTTTGGTCTTGTCCCTAAGATTATATGGCAGGGAGTTAACATACATTTGGAACTTTGTATACCATGTTTAAATTTGAGGTTTAAATCAATTACTAAGAAATTTAATAAAACATACTCTATTTGCCGCTTGATATGTATATTTTCATGATGACCAGAAAACTAGGGGTATAAGCTTTATTGTTTATACCCTACGGTAGTTGGTTCCCCTCAAGCTTCTCAGGTTTTCCTCCCACAGTGAATCCCCCTCTTTCTGAACATTCAGTTCATTTCTGCCCCATGAGGATTTTTGCATACATGCTTGTGAACACTCAACTTATGTATCCAACTTTTGTCCATATCTTCTGCAAATAGCTGTTCTTTGGTTACCTCTCAGGCATAGGGAAGTCAGTAAAGTGGTGGATTCAGATTTCAGAAGGACTGTCCCAAGAATAAGGTCCACTCAGGCCATGGAAGAAGCTCCTCAGACATTTGGGTAGGTAATTCTCTGGCTTGAATTATGAGGTGTGATATGGAAAGGATGAGAATATGGCTTCTTATGTAGACATCCCCCCCCTTGATCCACTAAAATCTTTCCTCTTAGAAAGGCATGACTCTAGAGGGCTAGAGTGGGACTCCCTTAAAGTCCCAGGCCCACAGCAGAGCCTGGCTCTAATTCACTGGATTCTAAACATATGAAAGAATATTAAGAGTTGAGAATTTAAGCTATTCACACAGTGATTTCAATGATAGGCCTTTCATTTCAATGATAGGCCTTTCTAGCCATTTGACTAACACTCAGTTCCCCTCTTATGAATAGAGCGCTAATTTTGTTTAGGATAGCAAAGGTCCTGGCTTAGAATCTGCATAAGCAAGATACTATTCCATTTAGAAGTGGCCACACAATATGGTTCTGCCCAATATAATAGAATCAAAATTTTTGTGAGATCTTTGTTCTCTTGATAAAATCTCTGTTCTCCCCATGCCCCTTTTTTGTACTAGAGAGTAAAATCAGGGGTGCTTAACCACTGAGACACATCCCCAGTCCTCTTGTATATTTTATCTAGAGACAGGGTCTCAATTTTGCTGAGGTTGACCTTGAACTTGTGATCCTCCTGCTTCAGTCTCTGGAGCTGCTGGGATTACAGGCATATGCCACCACACCCAGCTTGCTCTCCCCTCCTTTTGCATCCTTCTTCTTCTTGTTTGGAACATCTATGAGAAATTGGAGATGCAGGGCTTGGGATGTGGCTTAAGCGGTAGCGTGCTCGCCTGGCATGCGCGGGGCGCTGGGTTCGATCCTCAGCACTACATAAAAATAAAATAAAGATGTTGTGTCCGCTGAAAACTAAAAAAATAAATATTAAAAATTCTCACTCTCTCTCTCTCTTCTCTCTATCTTAAAAAAAAAGAAATTGGAGATGCAGTGACATCTTTATAACCAAAGTTCATAGAGATGAATTCACATAAAGATGAAAGTCACATAAAGAAAATGACACAGAAGAAACATAGAGGATTGCTGGAACATTGATGATATTAAACAATTACATCCCTAGTCTTAGTTAAAAGAAGCCATTATAGCCATTATTTAGAAAATCTGAACAAAATCAACTCCTAATGAGGTAAAATCAGTTAATTTATATGATCTCTATTCTTCCAGTAACACATTAGTTTATACCAATAATAGAGGTAAAAGATCAGAATTGTGAATTAAATTTGTGAATATCTTTTTGTTTGTCCACTAGAATTTTAAGTTTCTTGAGTACAGGGGATGTTTTATTCATCATTTTCCAAAGTAGTTTCTACATAATCTGAAACACAGTCACAAGCAGTAAAACAAACTTTTAATTTGTTTTAAAAGTTTGGATGAAAAATGTTAACCTCTAAATACTAAGTTATTTCCATTGTGCCATAAATAAATCTAATCATGGTGGAAAATAAAGCAATAGCCTCTTGAATTACAATGTGAATAGAGGAATACTTTATGGTGTCTAAATAGTTCTTGCATAGAGGTTCTCCAATGTTCTTTAAAACAAAAATGAATAAAACCTAAACTCTATTCTGAATTGTTTCACTTGCACTACTGAGAAAGTAATGGGTGAATGTTTTTCTTTTGTGGTGATCCCCTAGTAATCTCAAAGAAAATATGTTAAATTTACAAGTGTTTAAATCACTTATTTTCATAAATTGAAAAAATATATATGATTTTATTAAATATATTAACTATTGTCTGCAGAAGCATTCAATACGGAGAATTATATGCCATAATCATTTGTATAAAATTAATATCTTGGAAGTTATTTCTACAGAATAATATATAGGACTTTAGTGAATGAACAGCTTATATAATGACATAATTTACAATCAGGCATACATCAACTAACTCATAAAGTATTCTTTAACTTTATTAGAGAGATGCTCTGTCCTTTGTTATTTTATCAACATCACATATAGATATGTATACATATCTATGTGACACTATATATATATAAATATGAATATATATGTATAAATATATATATGAATATGTGATATATATACTCTATCTATCTATCTATACCTATATCTATATATCAGATCATCAATGTATGTGGTGGCACATGCTTGTAATCCCTGCAGCCCAGGAGACTGAACTAGAATTCATCAAATTCTAGATCCTTTTGGAAATCTGCCCTATGTACACATGCCATAAATTCCAACATATTCAGCCTTGCACAATGAAAATAATATCAGCTTTTCACTGTATTCTGTTTCAATTGACATCTGTGAGTTTCTTCTCTTTCCTCTTCCAAATTAAAGGTATCAGAAATAGTGTCAAATATTTTTTATTACTTATTATTTAGAAAATCTGAACAGAGACTTATTACTCTTTCAAATCTTTGGTGCTGTCTTTATTGAAAAATTTGAAAGAGTTGTGAACTGCTGTACTTACTGTTGACCTCAGAATTATGATAGCACAATTTCTTTTCTAAAAAATGTAAAAAATAGAAGGGTTGGAAAAGATGCATTGTGATACATATACATATATATTTGATATAATACATAATATTATGCTAAATATTACATAAAATGAAAGCTTAGTTATTGTAATTGGCAAGAACGGAACATAATTGCAACATATGAGGCATAGCTAATATTTAAAAAATAACATTGATTAAATGATGCGATTGTCATATTTGTGACACTATACCTCATATACATGATATAAAAACATGTATCAGGGTTTTCTAGAGGTACAAGACCAACAAGATACACACACACACACACACACACACACATATACACACACATATGTATAATTATATATATTTATACATATATGTATATAAGTATATATAAAAAGGGGACTTATTAAGTTGGCTTACACCAGCAGATGCCTAATAGTCCCACAATGGCTGTCTGCAGGCTGGAAAACTGGAAGAACCAGTAGCTGCTCAGTTCAAGAAGCCTCAGAACAGAGGTGGCAATGATGTAGCCTCAGTCAAGGACAGAAGACCTGGAAACTCCCTGGAAGTCACGAGTCAGAGTCGGCTTTGGAAGAGTGAAGGAGCTGGAGTCTGATGTCCTCAGGCGATGGCAATAGCAATCCAAAAATGCACTCAAGAAGAATCAAGCTTACATCTGCTACTGCTTCCTTGTTCCTCCAACTTGTGTTCCATCCAGGCTTCCAAAATATTGGACTGTGCTGCTCACACTTAGGGTGGGTCTCTGTTTTAATTGGCTGTCCCACATGCCAATCATTCCTAGAAACACCATATTAACATCCCCCAAAGCCTTTTAATCTTAGGCATCTCTTAATCCAATCAAGTCGACAATTCAGTTTAACCATCACAGAACTTTTGCAAAAACACACAAAAAATTACAATAAAAAAGCTATTTTAAGGCCTAAACATATAAGTATTCATAGTAAATTGTATTAAAACTGAAAATGAGTTAAATCTTTTTGTAAATATTATCAGTTTTTATTTTTGAACTTATATTAGTTACCTGGCCATTAAGTTTTCATCATTCTAAATTAGAAAGGGGAAATCCCATCACTTACCAATTTGTTAATTCATTCAATAAACATTTTTGACAGTGACCCTATAGGATATGAACCCCATACATGAAATAATGCAGGCAGTAGGGTCTCAAAGCAGAATTGTCAATTCTCAGTAGGAAAGTAAAACTGACTTTTAAACTGAGTCACAGGTCAGGATGTTTTAGAACTGAAACAAGAGGGGATGCTGCTTCAGTCAGTTTTTTTTTTTTTTTCTGCTATGACTCAAAGATCAACCAGAACAATTTTAGAGGATGAAAAGTTTATTTGAGAGCTCACAGTTTCAAAGATCTCAATCCATAGACAGTTGACGACATTCCTTGGGGCACAAGGTGAGGCAGAACATCATGGAGGAAGAGCGTGGTGAAAGGAAGTGGCTCACATGATGATCAGGAAGCAGAAAGAGAAAGAGACTTCCCTTAGCAGATACAAAATATAAACCCCAAAGGCATGCCCTCAATGACCCACCTCCTCTAGCCATACTCTATCCACCTTCAATTACCACTCATTAATACTATCAGATCTGATGGGTTAAGGCTCTCATAACCCATCGTTTCTCCTCTAAAGCTTCTTGTGTTGTCTCAGGAGCTTTTTGGGGACATCTCATATCCAAACCATAACAGAGTCTTAATCAGAGTGGAGGTGGTAAAGATGAGCAATGAGAGGTACATAAAGAAATATGAAGTCAGCAATTGATCCCACTAGAGGTGAGAGAAAGGAAGCCTATGATCTAAACAACTTGGTGAATCATGCTGTACTAATTACTGAGAGGTAACCATGGAGAAGACAGTAGACGGTGAGTTACCTTTGAGTTTTGTTCTTACTTTTTTTTTTTTTTTTTTTTTTTTTTTGTGGTGCTGGGGATTAAACCAAAGGCCACTCTACCACTGAGCCACATCCCCAGCTCTTTTCATTTTTTATTTTGAGATAGCGTTTCTTATATTGCTTAGGGCTTCACTAATTTGCTGAGACTGGCCTTGAACTTATAATCCTCTTGCCTTGCCTCTAAAGTCACTGGCATTACAGGCGTGCACCACCATGCCCAGCCTAAGCTTTGTTGAGTTCTAATGGCCTGAGACACATTTGAGAAGAGATCTAGGAGGCAGCAGTTGTGGTCAAGTGTGGGGCTCAGGAGAGAAGATGATCCTGCAGCTAGAAGCCGTTGGCATAATACATATGATCTCTGAAGCCTTGAGAGAGGACAGGCTGTCTCAGGGAGGGTGTATGAAGGAAGAAGACAGGAAGAACAAAATGGCCAATGACTTCATTATTCTGGACAGACAAAGAGCAACAGAAAAAGGGACCTCTGAAAGCCAGGAATTAAAGTAATTTTGTTTTGTTTCCTGAGTTCTTTAGAACAATTGAAGGATTTTATGGTGTGATGACTTGATCAAAGTTTGGTTTCAAAGGATTAATTTGAAGTAAAACTGTGCTGAAGCCAGAAGACCCACTCTGAAAGCAACTGACAATCTGGCAATAAATGCCCTGGATCTTAAAGATCTGGAGAGAGCATGGGGCTAGGAGACAATACAGTGTTGAATTCTATAGAACTATAGAATTCTATGTCTCTAGGATTCTATAGAGAACTGAGAGGATATGGGGAAAGGGTGAAGTGAGTGGAAAGACAGTAAGCAATGATGTAAGAGAATACTGAGTTTGTTAAGAAGACTGTAGAAGGGATGTTGGTTAAGATTTCAGTTTTCAATAGTCTGCAATTGAGGGAAGAGGGGGCACCCCGTAGTCTCAGAAACCTGACCATAACTCTGACCTGAGCTCCAGAGAGTTGTCAAGGATGGACATGAAGAATGGGGAGTAATCTGAAGCAAGTCAATAACTGACTCTGAGAAGGTATCCTTACAGCAATACTGTCTTCACTGAGGTCTATAGAATGATAGGAAATACTGTCAGGAGAAGTGAAGTACTTCATGCTTCAATTATCATTGGATATCCCTGGTCTATACATAAAATATCTAGATGGAACCAAGAGTTAAACTATGCAACAGTTCCAAACTTTGTACAATTTCTTTTCCTTATGATTTAAAAATTATTTTCTCTATTTACTTTTTCTTCTTAATATACTGTTTTAACCTGTGTTTGGCATTTCAAAGAAGTTTCTCAATAACACAGTGACTAAGGACAGAATCATCCTAAAAGCACGGCTAGCCTCCAACCAAGCCAGCAAAAGGCTACCAATTTCCTACTATCACTTCGGTAATGCATGCACAATGCCTAATGTATTATTAACTATTCAAAATGTACTCTGAGTCCTGCGGGTTCCAGAGAGCAAGTATAGCAGCCTGCATCGTTTTGCAAAACACCTTTCAAAACTGACTCCCAGTTTTGCCTTACCTGCTGACATTTAAAAATAACTGAGTTGTTTACTTTGTTTTCATTTCTTGGAACAAATAAAAGTAAAAATGATGCTGTTAGCATTTGAGTCCTAGAGCCACAGTTGGAGATGCAGGGTTTTTTGTTTGTTTGTTTGGTTGGTTGGTTTTTTTTTCTTCACTTTCCTCCTCACTGTATATTTTATCTTTTTAAATGAAAGGTCGTCATTTTTGTTGATTGGCCAATTAGAGGAGCTGGTGCCTGCTACCTCCTTCTAAGACTTGATTCTATTACAAAACCTCAGCCTAATGCTGCTTCAGTCTTGCCCTAAAGAGACATAAAAGGATACACTTGCAGTTAAGTCTGCCTGCAGATGAAGGAGCATAAACCATTGATCAGAATGCAAAATGCTGAAATCTGAAAAGGAATCCAATTTATTTTAAATAAAACTACTCTGTTCTCCAGTGACAGATTCCAGGGTTAGACAACAGAAAGGAACTGACAGCAGATGTTTTAGAGCCGAGACACAGAGAGACTGAGTAATAGTATAGAAAAGAAATTGCTTTGAACTTCACCCCTGCTTTAAATACTTCAAATCAATAGGGTCACAGAGCTCTTTAATAGAGTGATGAGGTCTTGCCCCAGCAGATCTGCACAGTGACAAGTTGATGTGCGTCCTAGCAGCAGGGTCATAAAAATGGCAGGCTTCTCCCTGAAAGGGGGCTTTGTGTGAACAGGGTCCATTTGGAGTGACTCCCTTCTATGGCCACTTTCGAGAGCCAGGCCCTAATAGTCTCCATCTAAATGGGACTGACCTCATGAATTACCTCAGGAAACTTAATCTATAAACTGGCTTCTTCTTATGCAGACTGATGAATTCTTGTTTATTCCTAAATGGCTGTCACAAGACCTATTCATCAAACTCTTAAAGGGGGGAAAGGAGGCTTACAGAAGGCAGCTTGGAGCACAGCACCGTTAAATAATCATTAGGTTTCGTGGCTGGTCTTGAGACCCACTCCAAATCCACAAAGCCGGTTTCTTTTTATTTTTTTAAACTATTCATCAGAATTGCATTTAGATGAGATTCTGACCTGATAAAGAAAAAAAGAGTGCTTTTTGTCACTATCAGTTTCATGGCTGTGTTCTTTCTCTTTTCAGAGTTTTTTTTTTTTTTTTTAAACAAAAGTAAAAGAAAATAAAGGCAGATGGCCAACTCTTTTCAATATCCGTTTGCTTTATTTGAGCAGTTTAATGTAGTGAAACAGAGTGAAATGTTGCTACTTGCTAAATGGTAAACAACACCATTACCCAGAATTCTGCTGTAGATTGGTACAAAACAGGGTGCTGGTGATTAATTAAACTGTTGTTGTAATTGTAATGCATGATACATAATAGATAGTGTGCCATGTATTTTAAAGGCAGCAAATTAGCAAATAATAACTTTCCTACATAGTACATCTCTATTGCTTTCCGCTAATGCATAAATAATCAAAAATAAAAGGCTATTATGCAACTACCTAACCAAACGAATGTTTCTGATGTTCACCAATCTGTAAACATGTGCTAGTCAAGCTACACATGGTGGCTGCTCTGGGTCAGATGCCCCTGGAGGCAACAGGAAGAATTTTCTTTCCAGTGGACTTTACAAGGTCTGTTGCATTATAATATTCCCAGTCTGAATCACAGTCATGCATGCCATGATGTCGTATGTATATAGTATACATATAGGCATACACTGCAGAAATGCCTCTACAAATAGCTTTTACAAAGAACACATGAAAAAGCCATTTTGTGATACCATGTTCATGTTTTATATACTCTGTCACTGTGACAATTTTTCACAAAATGGGAATGTCACAATGATCATTTCTCATTCCCAAGTCTTTCTACCTGAAGCTCTCTAACATTTTGAAGGGATGGGGGGAGAGCCCCAAGAGTGAAAGGTTATCACACCTATTTCTTGTAATCTTGTAATTTCCACTTCACTAACCTCTCACTGGGCTTAGTTTGCTTAACCTCACAAACACAGGCTCTGCAGAATTCTAAAATGGAAGGCACTGAGCTCAACCTCTGATCCAGTTGAAATCATAATAAAGAGCATGCGTAGTATGGCAAAAAACAGTTCCTCCCCAAAACAATGTCAGATGTCCAGCCCACCGTGATGATAAGGCCAAAATTAGCACCCCAGCAGAACATGGGACCTGTGTTCCAGAAAATTTAACATATGGTAAGCTTTCCCTATGACTTTCCTCTTACTTTTTCTCTCAAAAGTCTCCCTGCCCTGGGTAGCCCAAAACATATACAAGCCATCATCCTCTTATTTCAGGGAATCTGGGAAATTTCAGTTGTGAGACCCCCAGAGTTTCTAATTTTTGAAATCTAATAAACTTCCTTTCTGTTTGATTCCAACCTCTGTGTCTCAGAATTTCTATTGGCATATGTTGGAGCCAAGGACCCAGATGCCAGTTGACTGGCAAATCCAAAGGCAAAAGAATAGACCTAAGGAAACATAATCAAGGCCAAATGGTGCATAATGGGCACTCACTTGGGATGACTGAGATAAAAATGCACAGATGGAAAAGGGGGGCCCACATGATTTCTGTGAATATGAGAAACTTCTAGTACAATGTCCTGTTACTGCTTCCCCTGTTTTGCTTATACTCAAAGAGCAACCTTGGATTTTTTTCCCCTTTATCAGCTTTATTGAATATAATTTACATACCATAAAATTATTTTTAGGGCACAAATCAATGATTTTTAATAACTTTTCAGAATTGCATAACTATTGACACAATTCAATTTTAGAACATTACTCTTAACTTCCGGAGCCCACCTACTCATTTGTTATCAACCCCTGTTCCTACTCCCAGCCTTAAGCAAGCACTAATCTACATTGTATCTCTATAGATTTGCCTTTTCTGGATCTTTGATATAAATAGAATTATGCAATATGTAGTCTTTCATAATTTTGCTTCTTTTACTTAGCTCAAATTTTTTGATGTTTATTCATGTTGTAGCATGTGTCAAAATTTCGTATATTTTCATAGCAGAATAGTATTCTATTATGTAGATATACCACCATTTCTCTACTTACAAACTGATGAACATTTGGTTTGTTTCCACTTTTTAGTTATTGTAAATATAGTTTCTGCAAATAATCACATATGTGTCTTTATGTAGATATATGTCTGCATTTCTCTTGGATAGATTTCTAGGAGTGGAATTTTTGGATTTGATGGTAAATTTACCCAACCTGAGATTTTAAAATATCTCTTTCCAATTCAAAATTTTGTGATGGAAACTTAATGTAACCCATATGGAATTGAAGACCGGAACTGAAGCTCCAGTTAGTTGTTTGTACTTTTCTGAGGCTTGGAGACATTGGGTCTGCTTACATGTCTATCATTTCTACCCATGCAGCCACAACCACAGTCAAGAAGGGCATCTTAGCAGAAGGGGCCCCCAGGTAGTCCTGGGGGCTTCTCTCACATAATTAAAGGCAAGAGACAACTAGAAACAAACAGCTGAGACTTAGTTAACATTGCTGTTTAGGTGATTTGCATTAGCAGACTTAAATGAGGCAGATGATGTTTTGGTACACAGTAGCAAGCATCCAGACAAATGGCAGAACCCCGAAACCTGCAAATGAGGGAGGAATAGGAACTGGTGAGAGTCTATACCTTTGGCTTAGTATCATGCCATGAGAGGAGGATGGGTGAACTGCAAGGTCACTTTCCTTCATGTAGCGCTATTAAATGGACTTTTACCTACCAAATGTCAGTAAACATGCCCAGGAGGTAAAGGAAGTCAGTGACTCCCTGTTTCCCAGCTAGATCTACCATTTGTTCCTGATGATAAAAAAGACCTCAGCTGATTCCATTGGTGAGGGGTTATTTTCAGATACATGGTTACCTTGATGCTTTCTACGACCTGACTTCCGTTTGGAGTGCTGATAAACCACATTCCATACCACTTATACTCCCCGTAAATAAATATAAATGATAATTTCCCTAAGTATAGTCTTGTAAAACTCTGATCAATGCAATAAAGCAAAATGTAGTTGATTGCTGCCTGGCATATAAGTAATGCATTTCAACACTCATTGTCCTCCTTTAATAGTTCAGATAGCATTTAGTCAATAAGGACTTGGAATGCGTGTGTGTGTGTGGCGTGTGCCTGTGTGTGTGCTAGTCTTCCTTTCTTTGCCAGACACAAGATGCTCTCTGTCCCTCAGGGAGCTGCAATAGACCTCAAGAAATTAGCCAAGTGAAACAAGGACATCCTGGGAGGTGAAAGGAGTGTAAACCCCATAGAGTGAGCTTCCTAAACTTCTGGAGGACTCAGATGTTTCATGGAGCATAGACAGTTCCTGGTGGGAGACGAGAACATTATGAACAAATAACTCTGTTTGTGCAGAGTATGTGCATGTACAGGTTCTGCCTGCTTGCACATTCGCTTCTTCTATGACAGCATGATTTTTAAAATAGCATTAAGGCACAGTGATGCCTTTCCTTTCAAAAATTTGCTCATGCAAGTGAGGTGGGTTGTGGAGCAGATTGTCCTGTGGGAGACACATGCACATAGAATAATGCAACTGGGCAAAGAGCAGGAGTGCCTCAGTCACCCTGGTAATGCCAGGTTTGCATTATAGGGATCCTTCTATGGAGCCCTAGCCAAGGACAAGGATGTACTTGGGTGAAAGTCGTGCCAAAATTTTTAATGAGTTTTATTGAACTAGTTTCATTTGTTTTATTCATCCTGGATACATCCTCAGTTGCCAGCATCTGAGACTCACATAAGCTACTCTAAAGAAAAGGAGACTTATATTAATGGTGTGTTCAAAATAAAAAGTGAAAAACTATTCAGAGCCCAGGAACTTCTGAAGGCCTGTGAATTGTGGCCACAATAAGATCTGGGTGTGTCAATCAGCTTTTGGTTACTGAAACAAAATATCTGAGAAAAGAGAAAAGATTTATTTTGGATCATGGTTTCAGAGGTGTCAGTCCACAGTTGCTTGGCCTGTGTTGAGACAGAACATTCTGATGGGGAGCACCTGGTGGAACAAAACTGCTCACCACAGGTGGCAGAGAAAGAGAGACACAGAGAGAAGGGGAGGGATAAAGAGAGAGAAAGAAAGGAAGGGAAGTCCCAGGGACAAAATGTACCCTTTAATGGTATGCCCCCAGTGACCCACTCCCTCCATTTAGGCCCTACCTACTAAAGTTTCCACAGTCTTCAAATAGTGCCACCAGCTGGAACCAAGGCTTTGAAACATGAGCCTTTGAGGAACATTCAAAATCGAAGCCATAACTCAAGTCCATAAAACAATGAAAAATGCATTCAGTCTATCTCTAAGGGTCCCAAAGTGTTGACTGCTATTAAATAACAGTCTACCTCGAACATACAATAGTCCAACATACAGTAGTTGCACTGTACAATAGTCAAACAGGGTGCACTTTTCCACTCCAGAAGGCAGGAATGAGAAAATAGCAAGGAGAAATTTGACCAAAGCAAGGCTGAAACTCAGCAAAGTGGACATTGAATGCTATAGTTTCATGTCCAGCATCTGGGGCATACAGTGGCAGGGTGTGCACTCCAAAGGTCTTGAGGAGCCCCACTCCTATGGTGTTTGCTTTCTTGATGCAGCTGTGGATGAGCTGGGGCACTGATACAGATGTCGTCAACTTTGGTATGGCCTCTAACTTGCTTCCATGGTTCCACAAAGCTCTTAAAATTTTCTATCACACACTTGTTTGCCTAATAGTCTCTTCATTTAAAAACAGTGGCTTTCCATGGTTTTTACATTATCTGAAAAAAAAAATTCTAATGCTTCTCCTTATTAACTTAGCTAATGAGATGCTTTCTAAATGGAAAAATAATTCAAAACCCATGCTAAACTTAAATGAGTTTTTAGTTGTTTTTTTCCTCTTAATTTAAAAAAATAAGAGCTGTTTTTCTTTAAAAGATAGGCAGAACTTTATATTGAGGTAATTCAAAAGAACTTGTACTTGGAGGTAAGATAACTTTAAAAAAATTCTAAACATTAAAAAAAAGAAAAAAGTAAAACAAAGCAACTTGACAGTTGACGTGAACCCCCATCAGTGTGATTGGTCCTCTCTGTGTGTCCCACATGAGCCTTGAAGAGTCAGTGATGATAGCAGCTTCCGACTTCCACCATCTCTGAACCCCAGAAGTCTGTCATATGGCAGCAAGCGATACTCATCTTGGTCTTACTGGCTTTGAGAATCCTGTTTACAGGGTTATTAGACCTGGGTCCCTCTTAACTCTGTAAGTCGCTCACTGCAGAGTGACTTTGTTAGTGTCATTGATCTACTTTAGGAATATCCTTTCCCACTGGGAGAAGGAATGATTTGCTTATCTTTTCTCACCTCTTGTGGAGTGAGATATCTCTCTTCTCGAACTTTCTACCCCAAACAATTCTAATTTGTATTCATTTTTGTATTATATTTTACTGGTATTTATTGATATTAATGTTGCTTTGATCTATTTATTGAGAATTTCATAACATCATGAGCTATTACAAAATGGAAAAAGCATTTTATTTGATTTTGTCTTCTAAACTCTGAAAAGCAGAATGAAAGTCAAAATGAGCATGGAATAAAAATAACTTGGGAACCAAGTTTTCCTCTTAATTATCAGCTGATAAATTTTCTCTATTCACATACTTGCTAATGCAACATCTCAATCGGTAAATATTTTATTTAAAAAGCATCTATTTAAGTTGTATCCTCTTTGATTAAAAAGGGATCTTATAAACAATTTCTTTATCTTTATTTTTTTACTGAACATTACTATTAATGTTATTATTTCATTGCATTTTTAGGCATTATAAGAAACTACCTCTCTATGAAGCTTCACTAAATTCATGCTTTACATTTATTTAGATAAATATAGAAATTATAATTGACATTAGTTTGATGCATTATGTTTTATAGAACTGTTTGAAGTACAATATGATATCAGATCCTCAAACCAATCATTTGAAAGAAGTAGGATGAGAGTTTTTGAGTTTAAATCCATTAGAGAATAAGTGTTGAAGCTAAGGTAAAAACTCAGGTCTCCATTCTCTGAGTTTAATACTCTTTTTTTTCTAAGCATCAATATTATTGAAAAATAGCATCTCATAGTCAGGGAGTATCTTAACAGTTACCAGCTCAGTCTCAGCCAAGAACCCACTATATAGGGAAAGTTATATATCCCAGACACTCTAAGGAGTTATCAAGGGAATAACGGCTTGTGTTTCCATTACATGTGTGCAAACTCATCATTTTCGTCTAAGTTGTAATCCCAGCATGATTTCCCATGGATACTCTGGCTCATCTCTCTGTTCCCAACGGTCAAGTGTTCAAACACCAAGTAATGAGAGTAAGCCAAATACAGTTCAGAAAAGAAATTTGCTCTGAAGAAATGTAAGAACCTTGTGCCCCACAAGTCCTTGTCCAGAGTTTTAACTCGTATTGACAAGTTTTATCATACTTTTATTGGCTTCCCTACAAAGCCATAAAATGTATCTAGCAGGATGCCAATTTTCCCTATTTGCAACAATTCAGGCATAAGTTATAAAGACTTTTCCAAGAGGAATATGGCTAAGAAGTCTCCCTGACAAAATTTTGCATTTCTTCCCTGATGGGGTCTGTGTGGTCTGGGAGACTTCAGGTTTAGACTGAATAGATGGACCCTGGTATAGACACTCATCTTACAGAAACACAACCCAAGCAACCTGTAGTTCCCTGTATATGATTAGTGATAAGGTTAATCAGATGTAATCAAAATATGAATTTCCATATAATGAATTTGTACTTCTTAAACAATAAAAATTCATTGCAGAGAAATACTTTGAAATGTTAACTAACTAATCTATATTTCTAGTGCTTACCAGGGTCCTTGTTTTTTGAGGTTCAAAAGCTTACGTCTCTAGTACATGGAAGAATTCATGTATTTAAACATAAATTATGAGGGAATATATGATTCAAAAGAGCAAGTCTTCTGCACTCTTCCTCCCTAAATTTGAAGACTTGAAAACAAGTATCCTAGATTGGGATTGGGAAAGGAAGAGAACATAAAGTGAAGCAAAAACAATGAGTAGATAATATGGATACTTGAGGAAGAGGGTCTCTCTCTCTGGTTCCTCCAACTCCTGGAAAAATAGCCTTTTAGGATGATTAAATATGGCAGCTTGTGAAAAGGAAGATTTAGGGACAAGTAAATTGAAAGCTTAATTTTATAAAGCACAGCAACCCTTAACAACCTTATAATCTAATATAAAACATGCATAGCAAACAGTATGCACCATAAAAATAAGAGATAGGTGGTTGAAATTAGTTCTAGAATTGGTTGGACCAATGCTTGATGAAAGATTGAGGCATGGAGTAGATTAGGATGAAGGATGGAATATCTAAAAAAGATAATGTCTTTTATTGTCTTAATCTGGCTACAGTTATCTTTTACTTTGTCAGCCAATGATTAATTATGCTACCACACAGTAGTTACTAAATATTAGGGGTTTTTCTTATATATATTCTTCTCCATTACCAAACTAACCAAAAAGAAAGAAAATTTTGTCAGTTGGAGTTTTCAGATGTAAGAAGGAGAAGCAGAATTTAGCTAACTTAAAAAGAAAAAACAATTGACTACAAGATTATGGGCAGTCAATTTTTAGGATCAAAGCAAAGACTGAAAACCAGGAAGAGGAGGACAGGAGCCAGGCAACTTTAAGGGAGCACAGGAACGTCACTACAGGAATTCATGACAGTCTTCTCCAGGTGCTGCTGCAGGATCTAGTCACAGGCACACATACTCCTTCTCTGTCATCCGGCATGTGATTTGTATTTCAAGGAGAGAAGTTGGTTCACATGTCTACCACATGGGTAGGAGATGGACAGG
The DNA here is from genome assembly GCF_048772815.1 of Callospermophilus lateralis. Lineage (NCBI taxonomy): Eukaryota > Metazoa > Chordata > Mammalia > Rodentia > Sciuridae > Callospermophilus > Callospermophilus lateralis. The sequence continues at coordinate 50,294,055 of NC_135320.1, read as the reverse complement.
GTTCTTTGACTGACAGTACCACCCAGCTTTATTTAGTGGTTCAGAAGAAATGTCCCCCCAAGAAACCAAGGATCTACCATCCAAAGAAGGAGGAATTGGTATTACAGAACTAACCAGTAACATGTGTCCCTGAAAATGCTAAGGCAGCTCAACATTTGTGAATAAACAGCCATGTTTCCTGTGATACCTAGTCAGTTGTTCTTGTGTTTTTTCTCTATGTTTTCTGGTTTGAAGTTTCCATTTGTGCAAAGGATGTCAGAATTGCTCTCAAGTTCTAATTGACTTTTAGAAGAAGGAACAACTTAACAGATCCTGAGATGCTAAGACTGGATCTGAGCCAAAGATACTAAGTGCTGAACATTAACATTTGGCTAGTGACCATGAGGTCCCCCGTTTGCCATAACAAGTGGATCGCTTCTTAAAAGAGTGTACATCCCAATCAACTTGGAAAACAACTCCAACACACCCATCATGGAATGTGTTTTTGTAAATATTTTCTTATAACAGAATGTTCTTCGGTTTTATGGGAAATTGCTACCTCTCCATTCCTCACAAATATCATCACCAGGAACCTAAGAATTTGGAATCTCAATCCTCTCCATTTATAATTAAGATAACCATATGTCTAAAGTAGATGATATCTCTTACTTATTAAACTAATTAATCACTTGTGCTAATGACCAAAGAATGAAAGATAGGTAATTTTCATTACCATCTAAAATTTTAGTCTGTAAAAATGACACTTTGACATTAATGTTTAGTGTTCTAGTGGATTTTTTCCACCAATATGTTGTTGGTCTTTTAGATGGCCTAAATACCTATCAACTACTTTTTATGTAGATGTATTAATCACTCATTTATTTATACCATTTATTAGAAACCAATTATTATAGGGTATTCAAAGCTCACTTAGGGATCAATTCATTTGAAAAATCAATTACACAGTAAGATTGTATAATGTATCAATTAGTCCAAATGATTTTAGGCTTTTGGAAACTATTTGTAGTTTACAAAATATATCTTACTAGGTTAATAGAAATCATATATAAATAATTCAGCACCTTGTATTATTCCACATTACTTCTTTCAACAGCACTAGATACGAATATTAGATATGGGGTATGGAGAAGGCTATAGCTTATCATTTCCTCTTTCTCTCATTGTAAACAATACTTGGGGGTAGGTGATAGACATAGCACCTGCTATGAGCTCCAGTTTCTTCATGTAATATAATCTGGAGGCATAAAACCAAAGCAATCAGTTCCAGGTCTGGCTTGATCACAAAACACAGACATCTATAGGCACATGCTCAAATGGACACATCACATATACACGCTCACAGGCACACAGAGACCCTGAAGGAGCTCATCATAGGCCAAAGGAGTTGACTCTCAATGATCTGTGAGTCTGTGCAGGTTAAATCCAGTCTGTGGAACAGTGTTCTGTTTCAATTTTTCTCTTTGTCTTCATTCACTATTGTATTCTCCACTACAACTAGCAAAGTTCATTATGGTCATTGTTCAGTTGTTTTCTTTTCTTTCTTTCTTTCTTTCTTTCTTTCTTTCTTTCTTTCTTTCTTTCTTTCTTTTTGGTGTTAATAACTATGTGAGCTCAGATTTATTTAAAGGTCTTACTTACTTTTATCTCATCATTTATGACATTGTAAGTCCTGTTTACAATGTAATGCTTTTTCCTTATATGCACTATTCTGCTTCATGTCATGAAAAATAAAACTCAGATTTAATCAGTGGGTATTTTTGTAAGTAAATCATGAAAATTGGAAACATAGACTCTGTATAAAATATATACTTGTAAACTTCCTAATGTCATACTTTTTTTCATTAAAAAAATTATAATCCCAACCTAGAATTTATTTGTTCAGTTAATTTTATAATGGTATACTCTTTTCATCTTTAAAACTATTCTGAAAATATTGACATCACATGAGGTTTTTTTATTATGGTAAAAAAAACATAAAAAATGAAATTTCTTATCTTAGCTATTTTTTTAAATTTTCTATTTGTTTTAATTTATACATGACAGTAGAATGCACTTATATACTCTGATATATCATACATAGATGAAATATAATTTCTCATTTTCCTGAGTATACATATTGTAGAATCACATTGGTCATACAGTCACATACATACATACAGTAATAATGTCTGTTTCATTCTACTATTTTTCTTATCCCCACATCCCCTGCTTTCCCTTCCTTTCACTTTCTTAAGATAAAAATATCAATGAATGGGCTGGGATGTGGCTTAGTGGTAGAGTGCTCATCTAGCATGTGCGAGGCATTGGATTCAATCCTCAGCACCACATGAAAATATATAAAGTAAAGGTATTGTGTCCAACTACAACTAAAAAAAAGTTCAATGAAAAAATTCACACAGTTTAATAATGTCATTTTATAGTGGTTCCTACTGTGCCCATTTTTTAAAAGAAATGTAGACAAATTAATTATTTCATTTGGGCACTTTTCCTTATTCTTTCTAATTGAAATACTAGTGAGAAATGTATAACAAAGCAGGTGCAAGAGTTCAAAATCATCTACAGGTTGAGTAATCAGCTGGTGCATATTATAGAATATGTCCTCTCCTTACCAAATACATGAGCCCTATAATGCCTCACATCATTTTTTTTTTTTTTTTGCCGCTAAAAGGAATGTACAGTGAACTGTAAGCTATAGTCAATTTGTAAAAGAAAGTAATACTAGATTTATTCAGTGCATGATAAAAACCACATGTATGTCGAAAACAAATTTCATGCTCAGAATCCATGACATTCCTGATATTGCTCAGATATTTGTGTGAAATTCCTGGAATCTTGAATAATTTAATCAAGTTAGAGCAGAAGCTACTGTTAGACACATGGGCCTTGGCACTAATTACTATGCCCCTTTGATTTGTCTTTAAATTTTGGGTACTGCAAAAAAACTCCAAGGAAACATTTAGATAGATTGTTGGCAATCAGAAAATTGAAATACTAGTAAAGTCATTTCTGCACATTACTTTTTTTTCCAAAGCATAATCTTTTTATTTCAAAATATATCATTTTGTCATCCTTATAACCTAGAGAGCAGCAAAATTTCATTTTGAAACAGTAAAATTATATGAGGACAAAACAAGTCTTAGAAGTAAATGTTTATATTCACATTCACATATTTTTAGAATTGGTGTCATTTATCACAAGCAATTAGAAAGCCTTTTTGGAAATTGAATCAACATTACTTTCCTACTTAGGTGCGATTCGTTTGCAGAGTTTCAAGGGTTTTCTGTGTGCCAGTGTCATAAGACTGGTTATTTCTTAATTTTTTCTTCTAAAATCATTGACAAGAATGACAATGGATTGCATATCTCCTAGTGATACCACAGACATGCTGGCGCCATCCAGTCCCAAGGAGATTTGGCTCATGTCTTAGAATGTTTTTTCTAGAACCTTCTTTCTTCAGGTGAGACTTTCTTTTCTTTTCTTTTTTTTTTTTTTTTTTTTGGCAGATTTTGTTTAGATGGATAATGTTTAAAAGTTCCAAGGACCAGCATTATGGGGAGGAAAATAACCTATTATGAGAAACTTAGGTTAACAAAAATGAACAACTTTAGGATAAAAATCATGTCTTCTACAATGCTATCACCAAGGAAGCAGCCACTTTTCATGACTGCTTCATAAAATAAATAATTTACCCTTAACGAATAATAATAATAAGAGTAGAAAGAAAAGAAGAAATTCCCTGGCAAATTAAGGAAATGCAGATTATCAGTATTGGCTTCCTTGTGCTTAAATGTCTCTATTATATGAATATTTGGTTTGTCTTCCATACAAATTTGTCATTATGATTCCCAGAACATGGTTATAGTGTCCCTCTCCAATGCTTTGAAGGATGAGTGGCAGGAGACTGTGGAAAGGAATAGGAGAGAGGGGCCACAAGAAGCAAGAAAGAGGAGTCCCAGTTCTCAACTAGAAGAAAGTGTAGCCTTTGGAAATAGAGCAGCTTACCCAACTGCAATTGGGAGAAGTGTCTAGCTCCCTAAATCAGAACCCGCTGCAAACAGCTGAGCTGGGAGGGAGTAACATTCGGCTCCAAAATTTCATGTTTATCACAAATTTGGTCAGACGAAACATCAGAAACCTGACTATGAGTAATTCAGGTGTAGGCAGCTGTGGCTGACGGGTGAATATGTAGATAAATCTGCCCATTACTGAAACAGCCCTTCCTGGGGGCAGGGAATTTGGATTGGTGACTTCCAAAGTTCCTTTTCAGTTCAAAATCCTGTGGTGTTCTGCAAAAGACTTGACAGATGAAAATAGTGAGAGAAGATAAAGAAATGATTCTTGGGATTTTGAATGGATATAAGAAACTATCTTCTTGTATTTGCTTGCAGGATTTATAAAGTTAATAAGTTATTGCATATCAGAAGGGCTTCAAGTCATTGTTTTCTAAATTCTTGGGTATAGGCATGAGAAGAAATATACAAAGAGTTTAAGAGCATTTTAGAAATTATTTTCTGTATTTTGAATGAGTATGATTCCGGCTTAAAATGAAACTTCTAAGTCTTTTAAGTTGGTTTAGTTTATTTTGAGTAGAGTTCCCAATTCTTAAAAGAATGACAGATCTGTACTTCCTCAGCCCATCAAAAGATGGAAAAATATTCTCTGACCTCTGGGTTAACAAATATAAATACAGGATGCTTAGTTAAATTTGTATTTTACATTTAAAAATGAATACTTTTTTAGTATGCCTCATGCAATATTTGGGATATATACTTAAATAACAACGAAAACTTACTGTTTATATGAATTCCTGGCCTACGCCTATTCTCTGTTTCTGTGAGTAGCTTGACAGACAACACTTTCAGTACGATTTATCTACCTTGCTGACCAGAATCTAATGTTTTTCAGACCCTCATGCCCATCAGAGACACTATGACCTCAGGCTTCTCCTGGACATAAATCATTTTGCTTCTGGTGACAAATCTTAAAAGTCAGGGGAACTAAAGATTCCAGTGACAGATATAAAAAAAAAAACAACTAGTTGTATTGAATGTCTTGATAAATCCTTATTGCTTAGAATTTTAGGTGTCAGGGAAAGAAAAATCAATGAGTGTGTGTGTACCAAACCTTCCTCACTAAAGTTTGGCAGCTGAGATCTGAAGCCCTTAGACTTGAATCCCAACTCTGCCCCAACAAGCTATAGGAGTAGAAGCAAGCTTGGACCTCTGTGAGCCCTAGTGCCCCCGATTTTGGATATAACAACAGACAATGATAGCTACTCAAGGAGGAAAGGATTAAATGAAATAAGACACATAAACTACATAGCACATTCATTGTAACAGCTATTTCTATTACTGCTTCTATCATTGCCACCTCTAGACTGTCACTAATGTCATGTGTAAGGCTTTGTGGTAGACAATGTAAAACAGTTGTTAAAGAGCTCACAGGCTGTTTTGGAAACAGACTAGCTCCTAAAGAAATAAAGAACAATGTGAGCCAGTAGGTCCTAAGTGCCAAATGAGGGCTACAGATGGATAAACTACAGGAACTCAGAGGAGGAAGGGACATTGGCCGTGTCCCTGAAAGCACATGAGGATATAATGGAACGTCCTACCATTTTTCTCCTGGGAACTCTCCTCTTTATAGACACCTCCTAGTGCAGATAACTGATTACCTGCTATAGCTCTACCAGCTGCCTCTGTTTCCTCCACTATTACATGTAGTGCCTGAGGTCTCCTTACTGGTGGAGATTGTTCTAGAATTGCTGCTGATCACTTCCTCCAGGTTTTATCTGAAAGCTGTTGTTTCTTTCTGCATCTTTCCCCCCAATTTTTGAACCTCTGTTGATCATGCTTCAATCATTTTTTAATACATGTGTGTTTCCCTGCTTGGCTCTTTTATGTCTTTGTTTGTGGGTGTTTCTTTGACTCCTTTGTATACTTACTTTTTAACTCATTTGTACAAATAACTCCTGTTGCTTATTCTATGTGAATATTTGTTGCTCATTCCATATGAATATTTCACCTCTAAAACACCTCTTTCCCATAAATTACTCAAACAATTTAGACTTTCTTTATTCATCATTATATAGCTCTGAGAGAATATTCTGGTAATGTGGCATGTTTATGAGAATATTGGTAAGACTGTAGTCTTAACCCAACAATGAATTCATAAAATTGGAATTCATATAAATTAACATTATACTGATCCAAAGTAAGGTTGACAGAGGTCCACTCAACTAAATTAATGTTTCCAACTTAGCTGAATCATTTGGCAAGATTCCTTGGCTGACTCACATGGTTCTCCCTACTGCCTTGCCCAGTGAAATCTCTCTCTCTCTTTTTTTTCTCATTTAATGGCATCCATTGACCTGCTCTTGGGTTTTGTGAAACCACCATGTATCAGGGACCATCAATGGAGCATCAGAGAAAAATGTGGCATCGGGTGGTGGGGACTTGAAGGAGAAATGTGGTGGGATCTTTTCTAAGTTATCAACATAGGAGTTATGGACATTCTTTTTTCAATAAGACAATTTATGTAACCTAAAGAATACTGTAGAAAGTAAGATTTTCAAGTAGTAAAGAGCAACTAAGCCTTTCCAGAGAACCAATTAGGTGTCTGTCCTCATGGTTCAAAAATGACCAAATGTATGTCCCACCCTTCAGTCATGTTCTTGCATAGCATGAGAGGATCTTAATGATATTAGATTAGCAAATTGACTTACTAAAACAAGAGACTTGTTTTACAAAACTAACAAATCAATAGAACTGGTTTGTATGGGTAACTCACATTTTTAGAAAAAAAGATTTTAAAACACAGGATGGAAAAACATGAAGTGTGAAGCTCTGCTTGGGGAATAAAGAGGATTTGGATATTAATAAAAAAATAAAATAAAACCAATTCTCAAATGATAGTTTTAGAATTGAGTATCTATTCAAAGATAAGCCACTTTCCTTATATGTTTTCATACCAGCAGGATTTTTCAAAGAGGATAAAAAATATCTACAATTCATATAAAAGTTTCTCATTTGCAAAGAGCTATTCTTTACATAAAAGATGAATGGGGCAGGTTCCACAGTTAGAAGACTTGGGTGTTGATTCAGGTTTTACCATTTTCAAGGTCCAACAGTTTTCTCAAGTAAAAAGATGGTATACTAAGACCTCTCAGGATTGTTAAGGGAAGTTATTGAGTTTGACTAATACATTTATCCACTGGGACTGTATGTGTCTAAGGAATTAATATATCAATTATCCAAGTTATATAAAACTAATTGTCATTATTATAATAAAGTATACCCACTTTGCAACAAAAAGCAATTTTCTCACATTTGTCTGTCATTCAGAAAGTTTTTCAATGCAACAGAAAGAATTTAGTTTATTAATTAATTATGTACATCTATATACCTTTTTGAACATGTCCATCCACAAATATTTTCTAACAGCCAGGCACAGTGAAGCAAGCCTGTAATCCCAGCAGCTCCAGAGGCTGAGGCAGGAAGAGCACAAGTTCAAAGCAGCCTCAGCAACTTAGTGAAACCCTGTCTCAGAATAAAAGCATTTAAAATGGGCTGTGGATGTGACTTGGTGGTTAAGCATCTCTGGGTTCAAACCCCAGTACCAAAAAAATTTTTAAAAATCCTAACAGATTATAAAATGGCATCACTGAATAAAATATTTCATTACATAACTGTGAAAATTTTATTTTACAGCATAATATTAAAAACAAAAAGCACATGACCTCAAAAAGTAGGACAAATTTTGTGCTTATGTATGTGAGGACAGAATTACCCATATCTAAAGTAGCGGAGCGTCTCCTATGACTGGTTGATGTCCAGGTGATACGTTAAAGATTTTTAGTTTTACTCCTCCCTTAAAGTTATACAAAGACATTTTTCAAAGCTGAAAAAAATAATTGGTGGTCATATCATTTATTCTCACTACAGTTTATCATTAGAGAGTCACTATTACTGTTATTTTCTCATGGGCAAAATCTATGTCGGACTTTTGTCCCCTTCCTGAAGCAATACACATAATAAAGTCACACAGAGCATCTGTATTAAGAATAAACATTCACATCTCATGAAAATTTCTGTATCTTGTATCTTCCTGGTTATAGCTACAAGTTATGAAATATCTGGGTAAAAATTAAAATGTATTAAATTTAAAATTATTCAGAAATTTAGATATATCCTTTAAATTGGTTTATTGGTGAATTAATAAATAATGAATTAATGATTTTCAGTTCAAAGCAGCCTCAGCAACTTAGCCGAGACCCTGTCTCAGAATAAAAAAAAAAATGATACAATTTCAGAAATAAAGAGCATGTTTACATACAGATATGTTGGGTTATTGATCAATTAGTAAATGTCCAAGCAATTAGTTGTTCATATTGGTAATTGAAAGTCACCAGAAGGATCACCATTGCTGATTTTTCCATATTCTTCAAGCTCCAATAAAGCTCAACATAGCATTATTACTAACTAATCCTGTGTCATCCCAATGTTTGTATTTTGTTTGCATTTATTTTGACTGTGTGGTATTGGTGGAAAGCTAGACATACAGATCTGCAGAACAGAATGGAGAAACCAATAATAGGCAAACAAATATGCTCAATTGATTGTTGACAAGCATGCAAAAGCAATTTAATAGAGGGAAGATAGTTTTTCCAATTAATTATACTAAACCAATTAAACATCATAGATACACACATACACACATACACTGAACCTCAGCCTGTACTGTGCTTTATACAAGAATTAACTCAAAATGGAACTAAGTGTAAATCATGAAACTAGAAAGTTCTTAGGAAAAATATTGGCAAAATCTTGGGGTTGGAACTAGGCAAAGTGTTCTTAGGCTTGACATCAAAACCACAATCTAAAAATGGGAAAGTTGATAAATTGGAAACAATCCAATTAGGAAATGGGGAAAAGACATGAAGAGATTTTTTTAAACAGGATATATAGATGGAAAATAAGCACATGAAAAGGAGTTAAATATCATTAGCCACTAGGGAAATATAAAATAAAATAACAATAATATGTTACTATACCCCTATTAGAATGACTAAAATATAAACAGTGCAAAGCCAAGAAACGAGGCTAGAGGCTGGAGAAACTATTATTTTCATATTGTTGGTGGGAATATAAAATGGTAAATCACCCTGGAAAATGGTTTGGCAATTTTTAAAAAATGTAAACATGTAGACTATACTACCCACCAATTGCACTTTGGGGCATTTATCCCAGAGAAATTAAAACTATGTTCATACAAAAGCCTATATACATTTGTTTTATGGTAGCTTTGTTTATAATATTTCCAAACTGGAAACAATTCTTCTGTCTTTTAATAAAAGAACGAATAAACCAGGGCACAATCATACTGTGGAATACTACTCGACAATGAAAAGCATCCTTCTATGATGCATCCAACAAGCTACATGAAACTCCAGAGAATTAAACTGAGGGGAAAAAATTTCCAAAAGTTATACTCTGTATGATTCTATCTATATTACATTCTCAAAATGATACAATTTTAGAAATAAAGAGCAGTTTAGTAATGGAGTTAGGGCTAGGGAGTTGGTAGTGATGGAAGGGGAGTAGGTTTGATTATGAAAAAGCAATATGAGGAATCCTTGTATTGATAAAGCTGTTCTGTATCTTCACTATATCAATGTCAATATGCTGCTTATGATATTATGGTTTTGCAAGATAATACCATTAGGGGAAACTGAGTAGAGAAATTTCCCTTTATAATTTCTTAGAACTGAGTTTGACATTACAACTGGTTTGAAACGAAAAAAAAAATAAACTTTAAAATATATTGCACTGAAATATTTATCATGGCTACTGAGATTACAGAATCCCTTTATATTTTACACCTGAGACCTTTCTTGCCTGGGAATCAGAATAAATGTGAAGAGATCAACGGGACTGTCACAGGTTCCTAAGGAGATCTTTCCCTGTTTGGGGTGATAGAGGAAAGAGGGTGCTTTAATAAACACTTAGGGAAAGAAGACAAAAAGATTGATAGTGGAGGGGACCAGAAAGCACAAAAGATGTAGGAAAGCTTTAAGAAACAAAGAGCTTAGGAACAGAAATCTCCTTCCAGCACTTGTTGGGAAGCAGAACGAGAGAAGGGATATTATGCAAATGCAGATATTTAGAGGAATAAAACAAAACAAGGTTTTCGGTTGTTTCCTTTCCATCACTCCCACCCCCCTGCTGCGAATCTTGCCAAGAGGAATCTTCGAATGCTAATGTTGCGGTATTTGACACAGCGAGTGATAATTGCACAGTGGCCGATTGATTTTTGACTCGCCCCTTTGCAGATCAGCCCCATAACTTTACATTCATTCCAAGCCTCAACGAGTTGAGCCCAGCAACAGCAGGGCCCACCTTCACCCATCAGATAATAAAGTTTAGTCATGCAGCTTAAAATAAAATAAGCAAGAAGCAGATGGCAAGAGGACAGAATGTAGTGTATTTAATCTGCCCATGTTTGCAAGGAAGCAATTGTCTTCTTAGCTCCAGAAAACAGAGCAAGGCAAACAATAAAGCTTCTCTTTCCTGGGCACATATGACACTGTTTACATAGGTGATTTGGAGTTTGGGGTAATTTGACTCTCATCTTGCTGAATTCTCTTTCTTGGAACCCAGAAACCCAAGCTGGCCTGCTACTGCCAGTGGTAGGCAATCAAAGAGAGGAAGAGGTTACAGGCAAACTGCTTAGTAAACAATTCTGAACATAATAATCATACCCAAGTGAAACTAGGAGTGAACAAAGGGAATGTCCTAAGACCTGGGGTGGTCATCTATGGTAAAAGAGCTGTCAGTGCAAAAGAGCAAGTGTTAAATAGTTCAGCGTGAACTGGTCGTCAGTGGCCACTAGGACAAAACAAGGTGGTAGGCAGAATCATGAGATTTTATTCCAATCTGGCTTTTGAGAGTCTCTGCAATGCTGGAGAAAAACCACAGAAAAAAATACCCTCTGAGAGGTTTCTCTAATTTCAGTAAATTTGAAATTCTGGCTTGAGCTCTTTGTTCGGAATTTATTCTTATTCCAGTTCAGATGGTGCCTGAGCATATTTTAATGATGTGTCTATTAAGGACTGCTAGAGAGTAGAAGAAAAGAGTAGAAATCCATGTGTGAGAACGAGGTAGAGCTGAGCAGTTAGAGAATGAGAAGCTGTGGGGAAGTAAGGAGAGATGCTAGAAAGAAACAGAACATGAGGTTTGGTATAGTTATTTGTTCCATTAGGTTTGATTGTGTGATAGGGAACTATTCATAAAAATCTGCATGCTTTTAAAAACAATGCATTGAAATAAAAGGAACTTGGGAATGGCCAAGATGAGAACTGGCAGTGCTTCTGACTCCCTGTCCATGGTCCTGCATCTTTAGGGTGTGAGAGCTCCAAAGAGGGAAAGTGGAACCTATGCAAGAGCAGCCAAGAGGTGACTGGCTCTCTCCTGCTCTCATTTTCACCTACCTCATTTCTTCATCCACTGGGTCACCTGGGTTGGAGCACTAAGGTGAACACAGTGAACAAAACAGCCACATTGTCATTATCACAGAATTTACTGTCAAGTAGGAGAATAGACATCAAAATGCCTGGAAAACAAGGACCCTCCTTGCGTTCTCAGATTTCGGAGTGTGTTTAAAGTGTTTCCTTTGAGAATGAGTGATCTTAGGCATTCAGGAAACGCATCAAGTATGGGAGGTCCTAAAGGAGATTTTCTTTATAAAAATATAAATACTGCCGGGTGTGGTGGTACACATCTGTAATACCTGGAATTACACTGTAATACCAGGTATTACAGTGGTAATGGTATTATATTACCACTGTAATACCATTACCAGTGTAATACCAAGCTGCAACAAAAGGAGAGATTGGAACCCATCAAAGCGCCAACCATGCAGAAAGAGGAAGTAGGAGGAGCTGCCAAACATAGCCAAGAAGAATGAAGCGGACACTCTAGGGTACAGCCCTGGGTCCATTGGCCTGAGCTGAGAGTTTCCCTAGGATACTGAATTTTAGTGCTGAAACCAGTCATGTTCTTGGCATGCAGAGTTGAGTTGGTCACCTTACTAGGAGCTCCTGGACCCTTGCCTCCTCTCTGCACTTGGTTCTCTGAGACACTCTTCTTTCTGCTTGCACTCAGTTGATTTAGGATTCTGTCACTTGTAAAACAGAATCCTTACTAACAAATAGTAGTATTTTCCACTTCCTAAGGTATCTTTGAAGACAAATCTTTGGGAAAAAGTAGATGATACCTCCTTTTAGAGAGGAGAAAATGGGCTTGGGATTTCAGGAAACTTGACCATTTCTTGTGGCTAACAAGGTAGGCAGAGAAGCTGGGCCGTCTGCTTTCTATTACAGGGGCTTTATGCTTCTAGCAAGGTTCCTTCTCAGAGGACGGTGGTCTTAGCATATTGCAGAACTGGATTCTGTACAGTGCAGACTGTCCATCAGTCACAGCCTGCACTTTTAAATAAATTTGCGCCCACACTTCTACTGCTCTAAGTTTGGGAGTCACATATACTTCCTTTACTCTACATTGTTTAAGACTCTACCATTGTTGCCCCTTTTCCCATCCACGGTCTTCATTGTAGTGACACTATATCAGAAAGTGAGAAAGTAAGAGTAACCAGAACTCAGGGATTGCCACCTTTGGGGATTTTACAAACATCTGCTTTATCCTGAAGGCAATTGTATGATCTAGGTTTTATTTCTTTGTATAAATGAAGCATTGGAAGCACAGATGAGAAGTGTCCTGTACAAGATCACAGTGCTCTCATGCAGTGGAACCAAAGTTCAAATCCAGAGTTTCTGACTCCAAGGCTCATTCTATTTTTTTCCATATTTAAATCAAATTTCTGGGTATGTGATTCCACTGTTTGGGAACGTGCCATTTGTTTTACTAGGAGAACAAAGGAGACTATGTATAGATTCTCAGGATGGAGAAAACCTGGGAGGGACATTAGGTGATCCTGGATGCCTCAGGGCTGCCCTACATGATATAATCTAGAGTTTTTAGAACAGAACAAGTCCCCGATAAAGGGTAATTTTCATTTACAACTTATTTATACCCGCTCTGGAATTTCTCCCTTCATGTATGTGGAAGTCTCTCAAAATTAGTGTTCCCCAAAAGGAAATATTTCATAAAGAAGGTGACAGAGAAATAAGCAAGATATTTTGTTTGATGTTTATTATTTTATTTTATAATAGGTGCTTCTTATAAAATTACAATTATTAGAAATGCACATAAATAAAATCAATCATTGAAAATCATTCCAATCTGCCTCCCCCCAAATCAACACTGTAAAAATTTTACTATTTCTTCTTCCAGGTTAAACACACACACACACACACACACACACACACACACACACATTTTAGCCAAGAATAAATGCATATAAAAATGGTTTTGTACAAGTTTATTTTCTTCTTAATAATAAATTATGAATATCTGCACATGTTAATGAATAACTATATATTTTTAATAGCATAGAGAATTAATCTTTATCCAGATAGATGCCAGTAGTTAGATTTTTATCTGTTGTTTTGTCTGCCCCCTCCCCCATCTCCAAAATTCAGACCCATCCATGGGTGATGCGGTGTCTGATGAGCTGAAGTATTTAGTAAGCTAATGTTCACTGTCCACAGCAGGAGGCCCGCACAGCTTGGCTGATGAGAAATGAACTGCCTGAAGCGATCTTTTAATGGCAACTAATTTCCCATATTTGATTCTCAGCTTAGCCAACTAATATCTAGTTCAAGCGTGACAAGGCATTCACAGTTCCTTTTGAAAGTTCTCTATCTGAGAAGCCAAAGGATGTGTTCAGGGCCATCGTGACCTTCTGAGATCTTGTCCTGGCTACTTCAGACTGAACTTTGATCAGCCAGGGTCAGTGATCTTATAAAAAAAAAAAAAATAAGGATGGATGACTTTATAAGACCTTTCTTTTCTTTCTTTCTTTCTTTTTTTTTAAATTCTATTTTCAGATAAGTTAGTGATGGGAATTACTGGCAACAAAGTTCATAAATGTCAATTAAGACTCTTCATATATAAAGAAACCATATATTTAACTGCTAGCATTTTCATTTTCTTTCTGTTTCCTCCAAATGGTTTTGTATCAATTGGTCTTTTTCATTCTTAATGCATTTAAGATATCTAATATGTATTAAGCTCCTCCATCCTTGACTTAAACAAATCCTATTACTCTGTGATTCTATCCCATTACACAGTGATTATTGAACAGAGCTCAACTTAATTGGATATGATCATGTCCTGGTATGTAGAATTATACAGGAAAGTTAACTATTTTTAGCTGTCACCAATATTCCTATTTGTGATTCTATTTTATATTTAATTTTTAAAAATGTATAGTTTCATTCATATTGTTTTTAAAATGGCTCTAAAATTTCTAAATTTTCAATAGCTACAGAATGACCCAATTCAGAGAATTTATGAATGTACACACACACACACACACACACACACACCACACACTGAAGGGTTTTGTGTTATCAGAGCAAAATGTTACCTTCTACTCTCCATTTCCTACCTCTGTTTCACATTCCTGGATTCTCGGAGCCAGAAGTTTGAATATTTTTATTTTGGACTAGATTGCCATTTTTCAATTCCAAGGCAACCTTACCACTTTGTTTACACTTCAGGAAGAATGGCAATCTTGAACAATACTATAAATCATTTGCAAAAGCCCAGTCTGACATAGAAAGCATTGTAAGCTGCAAAAAGAGAAAAATGTCAGCAGGCTGTTGGGGACACAATAGGCCTTGGGTGCTTACTCCAAACAGACTAAAACATGAATGTGTTTTGTGTCCATGAGACAATTTTGCACAGCTCATTTCTGGGAACTTACTTTCACACAAAATTAAACCTGAGTGCTTCATTTCAGGTGTTTAGGAAAAACTGAGATCATTGTTTGCCTTAGAGAAAGGTCAGTTTGGAGACCCTTCTGTTTCAGTATTCTCCTAAATTGCCCGTCAAGTTTACCTACTTTTAGACTCACTGATATTGATTCATTGGCAGAGTAGTTGCCTACCATAGAAACTTTTGCTCTTCTATGAAACCTAAGAAATTTCTCTAGACAATACTTACCTTAATGCAGTGAAAATCACATCACACAGTTGTTTTGGCAGTAGGGTCTGCAGACCACAGGGGCTGAATCCCAGCCTCAGTTTTGCCACATGTTCTTATCATGATCTTGGAAAATTAGGTGGCCTTTTGAAATCTCAGTTCTTCAGTCAGCAATATGAGAAAATAACAATAACTATATCATAAGGCTGTCTTAAGCAATAAATTATATAAAGCATGATCTAAGTTCTCAGATCAATGCCTAAAACATAATAAATTATTATTATAATAGAACTGTATTAACTGTTGTAGATACTGTATTATTATTTTTATTACATTGATGATTTCAAAGCTTAATCAATTTAGGCAGAATTTTTAGGAAAAGGATTCAGTTAGGTCACAAAATCTAATTCACTAAAATTCCATCTCAATTAGATGATAGTCTCATATCTAATTTCTACCAAAAATCAGATTGTAGGCATTAAAACCTTAGGACTGCTTTACCTTTCTGTTTCTTTGTTTGCTGGGTATGGGTTAGTTTGGTATTAAGTGGGAGTTTATTATAATCTTAGATGCTCTTTGGATTTCTTTGTTTTTGTTTTTAGCTGTTATTATTTAGATGTGAAATTTCCCCCAAAATTCTCATGTTAATGCAGGATGTTAATGCACTTAAGAGGTGAAAAGTTTGGATGGTGAGAACTGTAACCTAATCTACTCCATCCTAGTTTGAATGGACTGACTGGGTGGTAACTGTAGACAGAAGTTAACTGGGACTTGGCAGAAGAAGGTGGGTTAGTAGGGTCATGCACTTGAAGGATTCATCTTTTCTGTGGTCCCTTCCGCTTTATCACTGTTTCCTGGCCACCATAAGGTGAGCAGCTTTCCTTCTCCACTCCCTTCCACCATGATGTTCTGTCTCACCTTATACCCAGAGCTATGGAGTTGGCCCATCTTGGACTGAACCTCTGAAACCATAAACCATCATAAATTTTCCCTCATTGAAATTGTTCTTGTCAGATATTTTGGTCACAGCAATGGAAAGCTGATCAACTCATTAGCTTATTGATAATGACAAGAATTAGATAAATTATGGCTAAATAGTATCCAAGATTCCCATGGAAAAGGAGGATTGGCATTATATATTTTTATAGTCTATAGGGTTGAATTATTATTTGACAAACTGTTTTGCTTTTTCCTTGCTTCATCCAATGTGGTAGCCATTAACCTTTAAATTAAAAATAGTTAAAATTAAGTGAAATTCAAAAATCAGTTTCTGAATCCCCACTAGCTATACCTAAAGTATTCAAATAGCCCCACATGATTAGTGGCTATTATATTAAACAGTGAAGATGATCCATCACCACAGGAAGTTCTATCATACAACATGACTTTCTAGGTTGTGAGTAGAAAATGAAGAAATTCTAGGTGAATTGAGGCTTAATGTGTAGGTCTTCTCTACTGTGTCTGACAGTATTTATCCTACTTGGGCTAAAGTGACCTGATAATGTGCGTATTTTTCAAGTTTAGAAGACTAATCCAGTTTTGACCCAAACTTTGGACTACAAATTAGCCTAAATGGGCTTAATCGGGTCTGTAAGAAGTGAGAGAATTGTCTTGAAGTCTGATTGTGTGGAAGATGACTCCAATAGTTGGGTTACTTATCACCTGGTAATGAGAGAACTGGAGCCCATGTTGTCAATCCCATCTGGTAGAGGAGGGGACAAAGTATTGAAGACAGACCAACACTAATAGATGTTGGTGAACAAGGTTCACCTTTGACCTATGGTGAGTATCATTTACTTAGTATTCACCCTTCTAATAAGATACAATGAGTAATAACCAGATTCAGTTTTCATTTGAACAAAATTATTACTTCCATTTTGAAGAATTGTGATTTGGTGTTTTTAGCTTCCTTGCCTGTTTGGATATCTAGAATTCCAATAGTAGCTACACAGAATTCAAACCAAATTTTCTGATTACAAATTATTAGTTTCTCCCGAAGAACTTAGATGTGTTATAGCTTTAATAGTAAATTTAAAATAACAAATATCCTCACCAGTGTGGTCAGAAAGTGTATTTTCCTCTTGGACTAATAACATATCTTTCATTAGCATGAGTATATCCTACACATACACACACACACACACACACACACACGCAGGAACCCATAATTTTAATAAGAATGTCACAAATATAATATGACTATAATCATTTTATTTTTCAAAACAGGGTACCATGGACGCAATGCAAAACGTACATTTGTTGTATTATCTCTCTCAAAGCTCACCTGGCATATGCCAATCAGGTAATTGCTTGTGCAAACGGATCATTAGGTGCACAATTACCTCATTTGAAACACAAATTCAGGGCTGAGTGGAAGCAGTCCCTGCATGTGCAATTTTGTGTGTACTAATCATTACACCCAATATGGAAAAATTAGCCCTTAAATTCTTTTCCCACCTATGGCTTTCTGCTTTTTTCCACTGATGGCATTCATTAAAATCAGACAAACATGATGTGTTTTCTGGACATAAACAATTAGTCACTTTCCGTCATGGCGACTTGAGTAAACATATACATAAAACCGAGTTGTGTATGCAAACTTACCCTCATTCAATCTAGGCAGGGTAGTTCTCCCTTTACCCCAGGCTTCCAGTGACATTCTATTTCATAACTGTTTGCATGGAAATGATGAAGGCTTTATTTTATTTTATTTTTTCCTTTCCAAATACATTTGGCAAAATCTTCCAAGCTGTCTCCTTTATGGCAGAATATTGTCCCTGGCCCATTTATATGCTAATTACTGAAGTGTTACCTTTTACTGACAAGTATTTACATGTTAATTAACTTTGGGAGGAGGGTTAGGAATACTAGTTTGCCCTGTTTAAAGTGATAAAGGGGAAGCTCTTTCCTTTCAAGAAGAGAACAAAGACAGTATCATAAAAGGAAATTATTTAATTACCTCTTCCTAAGAATTAGAAATATGTTTTCCAACCTTTCTCTCTGTAGAGAAATTTTCCAGATTGTGACCAGAGGCACGGAAGGAGCAGGGAGTGAACATTCTTCCTTTTAATCTGAATTCCAGGTGAACACATCTGGTACAAGGAATCTAGGTCAGTGATAGGGAAGGAGAAGGAAAAGGAACAAAATAATAAGAAAGAAAAAGAAAACCTGAGCCTGGAAATAGAATATTTTTAATTGAAAATACTTGAGAAAAAAACTGATTCCATGATATGAATGAATTAAAAATATTCTTTTGACCTCTTATTTTATTATACCACGTGTGTCCTGGCCATCACTGAAAGGAGGGAAGTAGGACAGTTGTGATAGAGAGATGATGTGATGACTATACTGAAGACCAGACATGACTCCTACATGACCAAAGGAGTCTGTATTGTTAAAGAACTAAAACAAAGGGTACTTTAAATTTAAAGAGAAATCTTTGCCATCACATCCAACCCATCAAAGAGAAAAACCAACAAAGTTTCTCTTTGTCACCAGGTGGAAGGGTGCTGAAGGGAGGAGATGGCTTAGTGATGATTGGTACTCATGTCCTCTGAGTCTTACAAACTCAAACTCCATCTTTGCCCTAATGACATTCATATAAGTCTTTAAAATATTCGATGATTGGTGAATGTCAGCCACTGGTGGGTGCCAAGGTTTCCTGACTTTATCATCCTCTGTATAACCCACCTATATCCACTTGGACAACAAAACCTGGAGATTTTACCTATTCCCTTTCTTTAAAAAAAAAGTTCTTGGTCTCCATTTCTATAGCCTGTGTCAACCCCCATCATATGTCTCTTCAATGTCATTGAAAATCTCCTAACTGGTCTCACCAATGATACCTCTGCCCATTACTGATGAGTTCTGCTTCCTCACATGTTGAAGTATAACATTAGAGAAGCACGCTGAGGCAAGCATATAAAGAAAGGTTTATTTAAAAACGAGTAACATAGACTTCTGTTGGGAGGGAGAAGGGGAGCATAGCTGGTATTATGAATCAGAAGCCATTTTTATATGTTCTAGGCTTCCTTTGTTCTCCTGCTCTCTTCTCCTTATCTCTCTTCTTCCTGTGTACACGACTAGGCCTAGGATGTGTCCAGGTGGGATGGCCAAAAGGTGAGAAGCAGATGGACAGAAGAAGGGCCAGAGGAAGGGCTGGATGGAGCAGCCCTGGATACATTAGTTAACAACATTTACAACTCGCTGTAGAGAGGGACAATTCCTGGGATAGGTTACCTTAGCAACAGGTTGGAGTAGGGGCAGGTTATCTTGGCAAGGGTGGAGAAGGGCTCTGAAGGATTTAACATTTGGATTCCTTCGTTCTCTGGATCTGCCTGTCTAATTCTGGCTTCACCAGATCCAGCTTGCCTAGTCTCCAGTCCATTTTTCACATTCCAGCCACAGTGATTTACTAAATCCTCACCTTCTTCATTTATACATTCAGCCAACATTTACAGGAAATTTTCCCTATTAAGGGCTCAATGCAAGGGGTGTCTAACATGAGCACACTTGTACCCTAAAAGATTTGAATGGATTTGATACACAAGTGACATACCAATTCAGCTTTCATAAAATTTAAGAAAAATATGCTGTCATTAATGAACTTTAGAGGCATTTTAGGTGTCTAGTTCTATAGAGAAAAAGCAATATTTGTAATTTTTTACAAATGTATAAAATTAAAATTTAGATGTTTCTGCTTTAATAACAAAGATTTGCCCAACTGATAGACATTATCTTTGGTGAAGTTATCACATAGGAAAATTGAAAAACAGACAATTACTTATCATCTTTCATAATTTCTTTATTCTTCAAAAGGGAAATAGTAAATGGTATAAAAATGGTGAGGTTGATGTGGGAGATAAGTGGTCAACATGGAAAAATACAGAAGGAAAGAAAATGATGAAGAAAAAAGATAAGTTCACAGAGTTGTGTGTGTACTGGGGGAAGGATAATGAAAGGGAGACCAAAAAAAAAAAACAAAAAAAAAACACAGAGAAACCAGCCCCTCCCTCCCCCCAAAAATCTGATTTCAAAACAGGGAAGTAGCCTCTGATAGAGAATGTTAAGAAATAGAGTAAATATTTTGTGTTCATTAAAATGTGTGATAATAGACACCATTTTGCAACAGAAGACGGATATGTCCACTTTGAAAAACACTTTGTTGCCATTAGGAAACGTGATATGCTAATAGCATTTTACTTATAAATCTAAGCATTGCATGAAATCTCAAACTTTTGATTACTGAAAGAGAGCTAATATCAATATTTTATAGAAAGAAAATAATTTTCTGATAGTGTTCCACACAGAAGAGCACTAGTGTCCCTGATTTTTGTTTGTTTGTTCATTTTTTTGTTTAGTTTTTTTTTTTTCTTTTCACATTTTGTTTGATCTTGAGCCAAAAGAAGAAAAAGAGTCTCAGTGCCAGAACTTGGAAGGATAATTAGGGCTTTTCCTCCAACTGGCTGGCTGCAAGCAGGCAGTGAGAGCTCTTTCTCTAGGAAATAGCAATCTGTAAGAGAAGAAAGATCAAGTGTTTTTTAACTTCTGTTTGTATGCCAATGTGACTCTAACTCTTGAAATATTTATACTTCAAAGGGCACTTGTCTAGACACAGAGTGATCCATAGTCAGAAGACACAACTATCCTCCCCAAGCTTGCTGGAAAGTGAGGGGCACACAAGCTCCCCATGTGATAGAAGTACATCAATTAACCTAATCACCTGCCCTCCTGGGGTTTACAGTCTGATAGAATTATACCTACTTTGCTTTTTTTTTAATCGTGCTTTATTAATGCATGTTTTTAAACAGGAATTATTACTAGTTATATTGGATTACAATAATTAATTCTAGTTTAATGGGGAAAAAGTAATTGGGAGAGCAGACAGTAATTTTTCCTTTTAATAAAAGGAGTAAAAGAGCTGTCTGGAACTCCAAGTCCTAATTAAGCCCCACCTCTTGCCCTTGCATTTGTTGAAACAGTATTCTATTTGAGACAAGTCATTTTCAAGGAGAAAATTTATTTATATACGGTGTGGGAACCCAAATCTAAAAGATGAGAGTAAACATTACAGGAACACAGGAAAGTTTTATATTTGAAAAAGAAAAGGTTCATTCTATGTCCGGTCAGTAGTTCTGGTAATTATTTGGTTATGATGAAGATGCTATAAGATATGAAATTAATAAATAATTGTCCTAATTTTTAGTAACATGGTTACTTTAAGGTATCTATTGCTCAAGTCTTCTATTGTTTAAAATTTTATCTCCTTTTCTTTTGAATGCTAGAGTTAATGACTGAAGTGTTCACATCAGAATTTTCCCCTTTTATGTAGCCCTCTCCAATCCCACAGTTCACATCCACTTGAAATACACATAATTATAAAAGATGAGAGACCAATTATTATCTTCTTTCCACCCCCACATCCTCACAGGTGCCTGGCTACTTCAAGAGTGTGAGCTAATCACAGGGAAGACTCATTCTCAGTTCAGCTGCCTCATTTGATCAGCTCAAGACTGAGTCCAACAAAAGTGCTCTGTCTAATGAAACTGATTTTCATTTTTCCTCATTAGTTTACACTGGATTGAGACTACCAAACAGCAAGAGAGTAAAGGGTAGAATGACTATTTTTAAAATCATTTTCTCTTCCTTTTTTGTGTGTGTTTCTTTTTTGCCTTAGCATGTGCTTATTTTTTCCTTCTTCTTATCTTCTGCTGGCTGTTTCTTTTTCCATGATTTATGAAGGTGGTTTTTGGAAATCCATGGTATGAGTTTGAGATGGTCTGATAGGCCTCCAAGTTTTCAACTTTATTGTGAATCAGAATCATATATATATATACTCCACCTAGGAGCCTAAATATGACACCACCATCCCAGAAACACTAGAGAGCCTGTCCAAAAGGAAAAACAGGGAAATCAAGTCATGGGAAGCTGTGTGTGTGTGTGAGTGTGTGTGTGTGTGTGTGTGTAATGTTGTATGATTGTGTATTCTTACTCTTATATAGTCATTGTATTTTTTTGCTAATTTCCCTTCAAAGACAATTATTATGTTGTTTAAAATTTATTGCCTAATAAAGCTATAATTCACCTTTGTAATTCAGTTTTGTTCACTGTAATACAGAAGAAATTGAGCAAGCCTTATACATTCCTTTAGTATGAAAGTCAAAATAACTTGATGTTGGAGAGAAATTAAGAACCTGTGTCAAAAATATTTTAAATGCAAGTAATTGAAAGCTGGAGGTATCTTATATAACTGAAAAGTCCTAAAATAGCAAGTGAAAATTATCCCATGAAACAACAATATCAGTCAAAAAGATATTTTTTCCTTTACTCCTCTCAGAGTCAGAAGATGACTTCCCATAGCTAGTGAGAACTGTTGGCTCCTTATTAATATTTAGCATGTCATTTTCATATCTAATATGTCTTGGTGCAGTGTTCTTGGAGAAGCAAGTAAATTTTTTTCCTATAGCCTGTATAAATGTGTTTGTGTCTGATTGGCTCAATTGGTTATGTTATCTGAACCAATTACATGGTCAGGAGGATTATACCTGATTGTTGACTGGCTGAACCAATGAAGACCCACACCTGGAGGTGAGAGTGAGGGCAATGCATTGGCTATAAAGGAAGAGAAATTGTGTCTGAACTATGAAAAACTCCAGGAAAAGGATGGATGCCAGGAGGTTCAAGATAGTCCATGTTCACTTCAGGGCTAAAAATCAGAAGGATCAGACAACTCTCAAAATGTCATCCTTGAACCTCGAATGACATTGAGAATCTCAGCCTCTAGAGCAAGAACTTGTCACTCACAAAATGAGGACTAGTGGAACAGTCAGGATTAATTCAAAAATATTTTAAAATTCTAGTAAAATGAGTTTTGCATACATATGTGAATTTTTACATAATGTGTGTTTTCCATATGTACGGTGAATTAGTAGACATTTTTCATATCTCAAAGAATGGACATTCAGACAAAAGAATTGGACGAGAGTGACATTGTTTTGATTGGTTATGTTATCTGAACCTATTACATGGTCAGGAGGATTATACCTGATTGTTGACTGGCTGAACCAATCAAGACTCACACCTGGAGGTGGAAGTGAAGTCAGTGCACAAGAAATATAATAATGGCTGAACATGACACATTCCCTGTAATGACACTAGTCTGTTAAGTGTGAACTATTCCAGGAATCACTGAGGACAGAGGACCTATCAGGACCTATTGCACATGTTCTACCTCTAGAAATATCCTAACACAGCCTACAGTTGTGCCAACTCTAGCACAGTGTCCATTTTGTACATTATAGAGAAATCTGTAGACAGAGATAGCAAATGATGTTCACTTAGACACTGATAATCTTACTGTATAAAATATATAAATCTTACTCTACAGATATGAAGGCACAAATACTATAATATTCCTCTATTTTCTCTGAATCAAACTAAATCCAACTAATTTCTTTCATGATGACATAATGTAATCTTAAACATTTTTAAGAATTAAGCTGGGTGTGGAGGCGCACGCCTGTGATTTCAGCAGATTGGGAGGCTGAGGCAGGAAGATTGCAAGTTCAAAGGCAGCCTCAGCAAAAGTGAGTGCTAAGAAACTCAGTGAGATCCTGTTTCTAAATAAAATACAAAATAGTGTTGGGGATGTGGCTCAGTGGTAGACTAACCCTGAGTTCAATTCCTAGTATTCCCCGACAAAAAAAAAAAAAAAAAAAAAAAAATTTGATCTTCTCCTTCTCTGGACCTTCCTGTCCCACCTGTACCTTGAGTTTCTTTCTATAAGCGCAGTCCCTTCAAGTTGATCAGCCTTCTAGAATTCATATTCCAGTAGATTTTTATCACATTATGAAACAGAGACCTTCTCCACAGTAAGGGAACAAAAAGACTGGGCTATTTCATTCAGAAAAGGGAAAATACAGTGAGAAAAAAAAAAAAAACACAAATGAGTAATTCAAATCCTTATATTGGCACATATTACGAGAGGATATATCCTACAAACAGATCAAGTTTCCTGAACTTGAAACTTGATATGGTATGCATCCTCTCCATCAAATACTAAAACACATTATTAAAGGACAGTGTGCTAAATCCAGGAAAAGTTACTATTATTATGAGTTTAAGAGGTATTTTTCAGATCTTCAAATTCTTCCTGCTTCTTTTAGTGTCTGGGTCTTTCTATAGGTCAACCCTTCTGCATAGAATCCTCCCTCCCCTTCTATTTCAGCCTTTGCTTAGTTCATCTTGATGGCTTCACCTGTCCTTTCCTAATGAATGCACAGCCTATGCTTTGCATCTATAGTAGACAGGATTTGCAAATAGAAGTTGTATGTCATTAATTCATTAATGTTTCTCTTATTTGCCAGATAATCACTCTTGTTTGGTCAATAACATGTTCTGTCTCCAGATTCCAGCCCAGTGCCTGTTTTATAACAAGTGTATAACAAATGTTTATCAAATAGAAGTCTGTCTCATCTGATAGATATAACATAACTTAGAAAGAAAGAAGGAAAAAACTTTTTGGAGTGTTCAGCATCATGCTAGGAATTGTTTATTATGTCACTCACAGAAACCTGAAATAGTACATGACATTATCCACATCCTGCAAGAAATGAAGCTCCAGAGATTATTTAACTTTTAGATCACAGTGGTAACAAACATATCTGCCTTCAGCTAGGACTGAGGTGGGATTTTCAGGATGCTAAGAAGATTTGGCTTTTCCATCAACAGGTTCTGGAATAGTAAAGGTGGGGGATATGAAAAATGATTTTTTCCCCTAGAAGGAATAGAAAAGATGTAAAAGAGAGAAGGATAAGAAGAAGAAGAAAAAGAAGAGGGACTGGGGATATAGCTCAGTTGATAGAGTGTTTGCCTTGCATGCACAAGGCCCTGAGTTCAATCCCCAGCACTGCTAAAAAAAAAAAAAAAAAAAAAAAATAGAAGGAAGAAGAAGCAGAGGAGAATGGAGAAGAAGGGGAAGAGGAGGAAGGAAGGAGGAAATAAAGAAGTGAAAAGACACTTGGACAATTTAAAGAGAGGTAAAACTTTTTCTGGAGCTCCGCTGTTTACCTTTGGTCTTCATCTTAAATAGGAAACCAGCATTGAATAAGGATCCCATGAAAATAATTTGACTTAAATAGCTATTATCTGAGTGTGCCCTGGAGAAACTGTAGTAGTGAGTAGGTGAGGTTCATGGCCATTGGTTGGCCTTGCGGGTATGAGCAGCATCTCTACTACACATGTGGGCATTCACTCAGTAGAGCTATTCCAGCAGTCTGCAAAGTTCTAATTAGGGCCCGATTCAAACCTTCAGCTGAATGAAAGGAACACTTTTGGTGGGTGCCCTTGTCAGCTGTTTCTCTGCGAATAAGGCCTTTGATAATACCCAGAAAAAAGTAATTGTGCCACCACCCTTGCTTCATTTACATAACTGAGATTGATGAGAAGGGAAGGAAAGTGTTTACAGTGCAGGAAGATAGGAATTTCTGGATTAAGTAGGAAGCAAACTGAAATGAGCTGTCTAAGGTAATTATGAAACACATACTTCATATGTTTTCATTAGATATTGCTATTATACTACACAAGGCAAGGAAGTTTGATTAAACTACAGTTCAGTATATAAATGCATGCATAAATTATAGGGAAAGTAGTTACTTCATTGCATTTCAAGAACTCTTCAGGGACATTAAGTAAGTAGTAATTTAGCTATTAGTTATACTGCATAAGAATAAACCCATGGTTTGATCAGGGATGTGGAGGCACAAAACAGATAACAAATGTATTTATAAAACATAGCCAGTAAAATCTTGATCATGAATTGAGAAAACAAAAGCTAAGGTGGCAGTCTATTACACAATACAAGAAGCTATAACAACTTCATAGCCATCTTTGGCATCTATTGAAAAATAACAACCTTAAAATAATCCTTACATGAATTACATGAAATACTCTGTCATTTCCCATTTGTGATATATGTGATTTGTACTTCTAAGATCCCAAGACAAAAGGAATGTTTTCTCATTGTTCAAAGACAACTTTGAGGAGGCCTCCTCGGTTCGCTACTGTTATTCTTTAGGGGGCCAATAGTAAAAGTCTAATGTCATTTTCATACAGATAGGGTTGAAATGGAGATTGATATTAGAAGCCCACAGGATGAAGGCTCAGCCTCCAGGACTGCCCCCACCCTTCAGATACCACTTATGAGCACCAGGTTGCTTTACCTGCGCTTTAGCTGGGCTGGCTATAAATTGGAGTTCCCACAACTCTCCCCTTGAATTCCCACAACTCTCCCCTTGAGTTGTTAACATAGGTTGCCAAGCCTATGGAGCTCATAGAACTCAGGAACACTCTCACTTAAGTGAGCATACATATGTAACAAAGGATATAGATGAAGAGTTGTATAGAGTGAGCTATTGGAGGAAGGACATAAAGCTTTCTGGGTGCACCATCTTCCAGGAACCTATATATGTTTAGTAATCTGGAAACTCTCCAAACCCTGTCTTTGGGTGTTTGTGGAGTTTTCATTGCATAGACAAGATTGTAGCATGGACAATTTTGTAGAAATGTGATTGAAGCAAAAAAAAAAAAAAAAAAAAATAGGAAAACCTAGCAAGCCTCTCTGTTCAGATTGTTCTTTGGCTTCTTCAGGGATCATTCCTACCTCTTAGGTATGGAGCAGAACCCCCTTTTGAAATGGGAGTCTTTTTACTATCAGACAAACTAGGTCATAAAATTTCCTTAGGGTCAATTCCATGATGGAATGGTGGGAGTAGATTGGTTTCCATAACCTGCTTTGAGGAAGAGAAATTCTAGTTTCTATAGCCTGCCTTGGGGAAGGAGTCAGGAGCCAGGAACCATGGACAACAACTGAAATGTGTGTCTCATAATATTACACTCAGTTATAAGCATCCCTCTCCTCTTTAGACATTGATTGCTAAATATTTTCCTTAGAAAACCACTATATTGAATTGAACTGATTGGGTTCCTTCTACAAATATTAGAATGCCTACTAAATGAAAAACAGTGTATGACTTTTCTAGGGCAGCTGCAATAAATTACCCCAAACTTGGTGGCTGAAAACTAATTTATTTTATTACAGGTACAGAGACCAGAAGTCTAAAGTCAAGTTATTGGCAAGTTGGTTACCTCTAGAGGCTCCAAGGGAGAAACCACCTTCTGCTTCTTATCCTACAGTTGGCTGTTGTTGGAGAACCTGTCCACTCCTTTGCTCATACACCAGTCTCTGCCTCCATTTTTACAAAGCTTTCTTTTCTGTGTTCCACGTCATTTCCTTTTCTGTGCCTTATAAGGATACTCTCATTGGATTTCAGGTCTTCCAGAGGCTAGTATATTCTAATCATGAATGTTACCTTAATTTAATCTAAAAAAAACCCTCTTATTTCAAGTAAGGTCACATTCCAAAGTTCCAGACACAAATTCTTGGGAAATACTATTATACCCACTACACAGATTAAATTGGATTTGACTTAAGAAATTATCAGAGCTTCAGGGATCACAAATTTGGTGCTTGTGCAATATCCCACAGAGTCTAAGATGTTAGGAATCATGTGAAGAAAGTCCAGATTGAAGCTCAAAAACATATGTTTGGCAGAATCCTCTGATCTTGTAGGATGATTCAGAGCAGGAATGTTAAACTATTCCTGGGATAATTCTAGGTCTTAAAAGTTCCATCAAAGGATAAAATAGGAAAGGCAGGAAGCACCTAGGTAAATGATAGCATATCTTTTTAAAAAATTTTTTCCTGTTTTGTATGTTATGGTTCCATTTCAGAAATGATTTGATTAACTGCCAAGCATTTCTCTTGCCCTAAACACTTTTCCCCCACAAAGAATGCTTTTAAGCAGGGTAACACATTTCAATTTGCAAAATTTGTTATGAAATGAATTCCCTTACCTCTAAAGGATGTGAGGGAATGGGACAGGGCTGGTGCATATCAAGAGGAAAGGTAAGGGCACTGTGAAGACTGTCCAAGGACATTAAGGTGCTGCCTTGAAGGGCCATTTCTTTTCATCTCTGTCTTAAAACCAGCAGCTTTAAATGGGGCTGATGCTCTGGGTCATCAGCACACCCTGAGAACAGAGCCAAGTACTATATAAAAGGCTTCTGTCCCATACTTAAGGTGAGAATGTTCTTAGTCTAGAGTCACAATTTGTGGCCATAATACTGACAATGACCAGTAAACATGCATAGATTCAGAAAGATTGTAAGAAGTGGGCTCACAAAGTGGTACTCTGGTGATTACTCAGGGAGTTGGGGAAAACTTCTTTAACTTATACTCTGCCCTCTAAGCTGTTCAGAAATCCCAAAGTAGTGAGATTATTAAAGTTATAGAGGCTTTCTGGACCTTCACATCTGTTTATGAATAACCCCAAACCCTAAGCTAAAAAAAATCTGTTTAACTCAATGTAATTATAAATATGAGCTTTTATTATTCAAATGACTTCTTCATATGCTGGGAAAACCACCTTGCAAAGCTTATTAAGAACTATGGAACAAAAAAATCTTTGTTCTCAGGAATGACAGATGTCTTAAAGCAAAGCAAAGCAAAATAATAATAAAATACCTAACTCCCCCAAAGACAGTTTTTAATACTAGAGATGAAGAAGAGATATTTGACCTCCAAACTACTGAGACATTTGGAAGGGAAAAAAAATGGCTGTTTGGTCACTTGCTACTTCATGTTGATTAATAGATTTCTTCCTCAATTGGTTAGAGTTGGTAATAATGAAGTGTTTCCATTGAAGTCATGTGGAGTAAATACTGACAGTTTCTGTCCTTCTCTCCACTCCACCATTCCCACCAAAAAAAAAAAAAAAAAGAATAATTCTAAATTCTACATTCTCTGATATTACATTGATCTTGAGGGCCTTCTTAGGAGGAATGCTGGGTTCTCACTCTGTAGTTTCTAATTAGTTTTGTTGCCTTCATTTAAGTTTGTCTTTTTGGAGATGGGACTGGAAAATGAGATTAAAGAGCATGCCTCCATCAAAGTGTCTCTGCTCCAAATGAATTTGGCCTTGAGCTTGCACATGGAGCCATTTGACAGGATGAGAATACAAGATGAGAGCATTTTTCAAAGGTGGTGTGGAAGGGTTTTCTCTTCAAGGGTGGATCTGGCGAGTGGTGGAAGACACAGGCTATAGGTAAAATTCAGCTCCTTCACTTATTAGCTTTTTGACCTTGAGCAAGGTCCTGGAATCTCGACTGTGAACATCACATGGGTTAATATGTGCAAAGCATAAGACCCTGTACCTGGCAGTACAATATTAGCTATGAAACACATCAGATGAAGATTCTGGCTTATTGTCTTCATGATCATTCAGTTGGTAAATTTTAGATCCTGGGATAAAAGATAAAGGAACAGGAAAGGGACAAAGGCTCAGGTAGAGAAAAGAACTTGGCCTGAGGGAGTTGGAAAAGAAACTAGAGTTAGGAGTAGGAGTGAAGGGAAGGAGATTAGATGAGGGAAACAGATTGGGGTCAGATCACAGTGTCCTCAGGTACCATAGTGAGAAAATGGGATTTTACCCAAATGTACTGAGAATCTAAAGAAACAACACAAGCTTGTGTATGCTTTAAAAAGATCCCTTCTTTTTGTCTGAATTACATGTTGCAGAGAGTCAGAGGCAGAATCTGGCAGATCAGAATCAGGAGGTTGGTTTTGTGGAAAAGGTCTGGGGTTTGGAACTAGAAGACCTGTGTTTGACAGTAATGTGGTATTGGACAAGCTTCCTGATGCTTGCTTTTCTCATTCAGAAACATGGAAGATAATAATATTCACTTTTCAGGGTTGTTATAAAAATGAGAAGACATAGTGTATATGGAAACATTTGGTAAACTACTAATGATGTGCTAGTTCTTAACATTATTACCAGTACTTTCTAAACCTACTTTTCAATATGTGGTTCTCATCAGAACCATCAGAAGGAGAAGCACAGTGGTACAGAGGTTTCAGTTCAGCCTTCCGAATACTACAATAAAGAATTGCAGTATAGTACCAAAGAATGTACCAGAAAGAGCCAATTCTGGCCAATCTTGACCCTACTCCTTTTCTCGTTCTCCTCACTCTGCCCCCAACCTTCTTCTTCATATTTTTTTTCCTTTTCTCCACATTTTTTATTGGTGCATTATAGTTGTACATAAGGATGAGATTTTTAGAGTGTACATACAATGTAACAATATAATTTGGCCTTATTGGCCATTATCCTTCTAAACACTTGCCCTTCTACTTCTTTGTTCTCTCTCTCTGTCTCCTGGTAGCCTCATTTGTGAAATGAGAAACATAATTGAAACCTTTCTCTTATATGGTTTTTGAAAAGGCTAATGAATTAGTACATATAAAAAGGTTTAGAACAGAGATATACTCATGGTAGGCACTAAATGAATATTAACCATTGTCAACAGGAAGGGTCTAATTTGGCACAGATGTTAGCCTTAGACCCAACTAGTCAAGACAGGTCCCTTGGTATGTGAAGACACAGACCTTATTTGAGTGGTGCTTACAGTTTTTAGAGGTGACATAAATATATTGCAATGTAATAACCAGCACAATGAACATTAAAATAAAGACTCATGCTGACAACTTTTTGGTTTTAAGTTGTATTCCATTCCAATCTGTTTTTATTTAGGCCTAGTTTAATATTATTCTATCTTTAGGCTTATTAAACCTGGCTAACTTGCCTGGCAGTTAAAATACCATTTAAATATTTGGTTCTGAGAAATGAGCCTTGGAGAAGTAAAAGGATCACTTTATTCCTTTTATTATACACTTCCTTCTAGTTTGTGTTTCAGTAAACATTTATATTTATAGCTGAATAATCTTGCTTCAGCTTTAAAGAATTCAATGCAGTATGACTTTGGATGTGAAAACATTACTAAAGCTCAAAGTATGAGTAGCAAACAGAGTATAAACTGGAGTCTTGAAAAAATAATGTTTAAGAGTTTTTGCTCTGGGTGTGGACTTTTCAATATATTCCTTGAAATGATTTTTTTTTATGAGGGAAACAGACTGGGGTCAGATCACGAGTGTGTCTAATACCATATTCCCATTGTGGTATTAGACATGTTCTTGCTTTGGAAAACTTTGCATAGTTTCTAGGAGCCTTAGAATCTGCAGAAATGCAATGAGATCATGGGATATGGTGAGGCTAGGTATGTGCTGTAGGCATTTAGAGAAGGGCAAGAGTCAATAGAAACTTCATGAAGGATGTGGTTCTTGAACAGGGCCTCAGAAGAAGTTTAAGAAAAAAGTTAGATATGTTGATCAAGAGATGCTCTACTACTTGACAAATACAGAGTATTTAAGGCAGGAGAATCACAATTTCAAAGCCCTTCTTAGGTCAACTTAGGAAGACCTTGTCTCAAAATTAAAATTAAGAAGGGCTGGGAATGTAGCTCAGTGATAAAGCATCCTTGAGTTCAATTCCCAGAATCAAAAAGAAAAAAAAGAAAAAGAAAAAGAAAAGAAATATTACTTACTTTCTTTTTTAAATAAGGCCCAATGTATAATGAGAGAATGAAGTCATAATCTATTTAAACATTTCTGGAACTCATTCCTTCATCCTGGGGAAACTATATTATACAGTGTCTCAGGTTTCAGTTTTTGCAGGGGCAGTTCACACTGGTGAGCAGAGTCCGAGGTCTGGACTCCAACACCAGATTGTTGAGGTGTTGGATATGCCGATGGCACCAAGGGCAAGTTAAACAAGCCTCTCTAATCCTCGTTTTCCTGATTGACAAAAGGAGAGTAATAATATTTTTCATGGATTTTTAAAATGAAAGTTAAATGAGGTTAATACATATAAAGAATTTAGTACTCAAGGCAATTATTTTAAAGTCTTATTTTTAATACCAAAACTCTAGAGACATACTTTTATTTAATAAGCTACTATAATACTATGCATTCCTTATGGTCCAAACTTCTTCATTACAAATAAACTAAGTCCTTTATATAAGTTATACCTGGAACTTTTTTTGTGGTTGATTTCTATGGAAATTCAGAAAAACTTCTCTCGCACTATCACGTTCCATGATTTCCCAGAGATTCAGTATTTCCACTCTTTGGCACACACATACCAAAACAATTTTTCCTGGAGGGTATAGTAACAGCATATTTAGACATAGGATTGGGTAGAAGTTGTAGTCAGATCAATCCAGATGGTTTTTATATTTAGTGCTCTCTACTTAAGAGGAACAGAGGATGGCTATATATTTTTTTTAAATATCACCAAGATAAAATTGAGTTTCAGGGAAGTTTTTGCCTCCCCAGATTATACACTGAGTATTCAGTCAAACAAGGAATACAGTGAGGAAGGTTTCCCTTTCTATGACACCATGTTTTCCTTCTAAATGAGGTCCCTGGCTACCTAACTCAAGTCTACCTTCTCACTACCAATTTAATCCTTGCAATCTGGTTGCCATCTAAATCTGCTATGGAGGGTTCTTGGAGGCCACCAGTGCCCTTTGAATAACCAAATCCTGTTTGATTTCATAAAGCATTTGGCATATTTGTATATTTCCTCTATGAAATGTTATGTACTCTGGCCTCTGGTTTTTCTCGTAAGTTTGCTGTTGACACACTACCATCATTTTCTTTTTTCCATCTCTTTCCCCCTGTGCTATGACTTAATTGGGGTGATTTTCTTGAACATCTTTTATAAAAAACTAAATTAGATATATTTAATAATCAGAAAAAAATGGTAATACTACAGCAGAAAAACTAACATCAATGGCCATTAATAGATGATTATTAAGATAAACAGGATTCGAACAAAAGAAATCCTTAATTTCTAAATAGATATTGTTTTCTGGTGAAAAGTTTAAAACCGAAGCCCCTACTCTCTTTACAGAGGAAGGGTAACAATTTTTAAAGAGGCATTTTAATTCTTAGTGCCTAACTGACATTTTTTCCCTGATGTGATCTTGAAGAAGACAACAGTGCTCTCTCTTTATGATTAAATGCTATGTACCACTTAGAACAATATTTTAATTACTAGTCATTCTGGTCTTGTAATGAAACCAAAGTTTCTAAGCCTACCATTAAAAGCACCAAGATGTATCTCAATTCTCTTTTCTCGCACTGTTATTTTCCCCAACAGACAACCTGTCCTGAAGTGAAACTGAACCACTTCTCCTTCCTAAACATTTATGGAGATTTTCATGTATCTCTCATACTTTTTGTTTTACCTGGAGTGCCACCTTAAACATTTCATTCTCTATCTCTTGCCAAATGCTACTTAAATCCTTTCTGACTTCTTACCTTGAAACAATTGTGTGTGTGTGTGTGTGTGTGTGTGTGTTTAAGTTTTCAAGAATTTATGGTTCCCTTGAGCTACCTCATTAGTGAACTTTGTCATTATCATCTACATTTCTTCTTTGGTGGGGGAGGACATGTTCCTTTAGTTCCTATTTATTCTCACTCACCTCCAGTCACTAACAGTGCACCAGTGTACTGTAGGTTGGAGAATATTTATAGATTTGCACAGATTTTACAGTATTGAAGTTGGATTGGATTTGGGTAAACTTGACTTGGAAATGAGGGCTTCTGAATTTTAATGCAGCCATGTTGAGTATTCCTGGACAGTAAACTAATTTCTCTGACCATTCATGATGCTACCAGATCTGTCCCTGGTTGTGTACAGAAGAGAAACTTAGGAACTGGGTACTTAAATGGGGCTAAAGGGAATGGCAGTGAGGGAAAATGGGGGACTGAATGACATTCCAAAAGCCAATCCTGCCACAGGGTGGCCAATGGTTATTATTTGCTCTGAGTACTCCAGCTCTTCCTGGTATTAGCTCCTTTATTTTCCAAAAATGATACAATACACTTTCTTCTAAAAAACAAAACACTTGCACAGTGAACTTAGTTTCATTTCTCATATTTAAACTTCCTTTCCTCTATTTATAACAGGGAGATGATAATGGTATCTATCTCTTAGGGTTAATGTAATGATTAAATGGGATAATGTATGAAAGATTTCATCAATGTTGGATACAGAGCAGGTGTCAATAAGATAATAGTTTATGATTCTTATCTATTTCACTGCATTTGAAAAACATGTTGGACATTTCAGGTCAAGCAAAAGACATATAACCCCATATATTCGTATTACTAATGAAACTAAAGTTGGTTAGTAAACTTTGCATTTGCCCCTGTCTTCATCTGCCCCTGCCTGCCCCTTCTTTGAATTTTCTGTGCTCTTTTTATGCCTTCTGATGTTAAACGAATGACTCTCAGCATTTCTTCTCTGCAACCAAAATGTCACTTTCCTTCTTAGATTTTCATGGAAACAAAATCTAAACAAAAAATGGGATATCAGAGGTAGAAGGGAGATGGAAGTATTGTAGAAAAACAGGCTTGAGTAGCTCTAGGTCTCAGGCACCTTCCTTTAACCTGTTATTTTAGTTTCTGGATCATTTTAATCTCCCCCATGACTATGTTTATATTTCTCTGCTGAGCAAATTCTAAGACTCTTATTTAAGACTCTTTGACCCTCATCCTTATGTACTAGTCAACAGAACAAAAAGATATAAGGCTTCTTATTGTTTGTGTTTGAATTAGTTTCTATTTTCTCTCTCTCTCTCTCTCTCTCTCTCTCTCTCTCTCTCTGTCTTTGGTCTCTTTTTTCCCCTCTACATTCCTCTTCTTTCTCTGCAATTTACTAACATTGGATGTTTTATGGGTTCTTTGACTATTTCTTCTATTTGATCTTTAATTCATAGTCTACACTGAAATTTGATTCATGAGTCTTCTTTCTTTAACCCCTCGGATTTCATTCCGTCATATCTCCACCTTCACTATTGCTCCAATCTCTCCTGTCTCATTTATTCCAATGCCTTCACACAATCAAAATGTATGGTAACTTTCATTCCCTCTAATCACTTTTAGGCAGTCGTTATACTGAAATATTTAGCCTCCATTGATTTTCACTTGCACATCACAGTTTAGTTAAGATGGTGATGTCAAATAGCTTTTATTGTTTTCTCATTCCTCTTTTTTCCTTGTCATGCTTCTTTGCTCCTGCATAGAATTTCCTTAGAAATTTCCCTGGAGTGACTTTCCAACATGTGCTTCTATTCCACCCCCGACTCCTTAGGCTGTAGGCTTTCTGTTTCACTGCTTAATATATTTTTTCTTCTCTTCTACTTATGTTAACTGTTCCTTCTCTGGTTTTCTTTACTCCTTTTCTCACTAATAAACACAATTCTAATTCTTTTAACAGTATTCTGTTTCAACAAAGTTGATAGAATAGTGGTCAGAGATGTTTTCAATTGCAGTTGCTCCAAAGCTTCTGCTACATTGTCGTAGGATAGAAGAGAAAGAAGAAATGGTATTTCTTAAGTAATATATGAGAGACCACTATAGACAAGTTATCCACACAAGCTAGAAGAAAACATACTATTCTTTTTAGATTTAGAATTATGGTCATGAGAGTATTAGGAAGTGAAGATGAAAGTCTGGATCTCTGAATTGGGGAAGTTAATATGGAAATGAGATTTGTTACTCAAAGTGTGGTCTATGAGCCAGGAGCATGTACATCACTTAGAAGCTTCTTAGAATGCAGAATCTTTGATCTTACCCCAGACTCACACAATCAAAATCTACATTTAATATGCATTTTATGCATATTAAAATCAGAAAGTACTGGTATGGAGAAAAAATCAACCTTAAAATTCAGATCAAGCTCAGCTTTAGTACTCCTAGGAAGACTTTGAGTAAACTACATCACCTCTTTGAATTTCTTTTTACTCACCAATGACACGTGATTAACTATACTTAGCTTTTAAGGCTGTTGTAGGGAATTGAAATAAAATGTTTGATTGTATGGTAGTCAGTAAATAATTACAACTACTCTTATGGATATATTAAAAGAATAGAAGAGGGAGGAGACTTTAGTTTTTCTAAGGTTTAAGTTTAAAGTATTAAGAAGAGAATATTTGGTTCCAAAAAATTCCCATTTTTCTCCTTGCCATCTGAAACGAACTTGTATTCTATAAGCCACATAGATTGAAACAAACTACTTGTGAAGCACTGAGATGTTAACAAATGGGCAAATTATTACCTGTGTGTACATAGACTGAAACCATGGATTAAATATGAAACTTTTGGTAATGCTACAGAAGCTTCTTTTTTGGTAATAAGAATAATGTTTGGACTTGAATTAGTCTCAATGCAAACTTGGGCAAGTCACAGAACACTTTTAAGCTTCAATTTTCCTTATCTTTAAAATACAGGAAATAATACTTAATTCATTGGGTTGCTTTGAGAATTAAATAAACATAATATGATTTTTTATGGGGTTTTCATCCATTCATTTGACAAGAATTTATTAACTTCCTGTTACGTGCTGGGCTCTTGGAAAGGCACTAGAAATTTAAAAATGGACAAGATATAGGCCTTCTTTCTACTTAGGAGCTCACTCTATTTGGTAGAATATGTGTAAGATTTAGCTAGCAATAATTATAGAACACATCACAAATGCCAGGCGTTGGGTTAAATACACTATAGCATTCTAGTTGTTTCTCACAAAAACTGAGGCTTATAAGGTTAGATAACATGCCCAAGGGCATTTAATTAGGAAGTAGTAGACAAAAAATACAGTAAACCCTATGAATATAAGCTAGAGAGCAAGAACTATGCAAAAATAGCTGCTATGATCAAAGCACAAGGACAGAATCATGAACTAGATGGCTCTATTGGATAGTCCCCTGCCCCTGGGGCTCTCTATTTTGCATCTTTCCCTAAGAAATGAATTCCTTCCACTGTGTACTGTTTCTCTTGTACAGATGCCTCCCAGCTGGAGCTGGGACTGAGAAGTCACCTGCAGAATGTTGAGACTCACTCTCCTTCCATCTCCATAAGAAAACCAAAAATCTGTAGTTAAATTTCATGCAGCTTTTAACTCTATAGAAGCCATTCGGGCTCTGCTGTTTCTGTTTTGTGGATGAATTTATTTTATGTGTGATTTCCCCCTTAAATTTTAAGGATATGTATCTTCATGAAAAGAACAAAGGGAGAAAAACAACTTGTAAATTATCACAAGAAAAACCCCTGCTAAAAGCAATAAGTTTGCTGACAGATGGCAGAATCAGTTGAAAAGCGAGTACCATATTTACTAAGTCTAACCCATTTAGTAAGCCAAAAAAGTGTTATCTAATTCTATCCCCTGTGTATGTGTGTGTTTTGGAATAAACAGATGCCTAATGAGGAATGTGTCTAGTATAGTTTTGGAGGAACCTGGATAAGCCCAGGTTCTGATTCAGGGTTTGATTTTGACAAATATCAGTGTGCTAAGTCTAATCTATTGTAAATAAAGTTGTCAGAGCAAACACAGCATTAGAATGCTGTCAAAGCAACCACATTATTCTTTAAAAACAACACATCCCAGATTATTATACCACATAAATTTGCTTTTTAAAAATTCTCTATTATTTATGTAGTTTTATAACATTACACACTACTAAAAACGACACATGCCCTGTCATTGCTAGGAAATCTGGAGGTGTACTTGTCCAGTAAAACCAATCTGGATATGATCAAGCTTCTTCTAAAACAAGATGGAAATAGTCCATCAAGATGAACACATTAATAACATGTAGAACATGCCCCTCACCTTGACCTCCTTCCTCCTAAAGCCCTAGTTTTCTAAAGGAAAGAAATGTTAATCCTACTACTATTTTATTTTGAATACTTAATTTTGAGATGATAGTCAGATGAAGATGTATCATGATCCAGTCTCAACCACAAAGAAAAAAAAATAAAAGTCTGGGAAACTGTATACATCAAAGGAACTTAGATTCTAAGTGAGTAAGTGTACCTTGGTTTCTAAAAGTGGAATTTTTATTATTTATTAAATGCTGTTGTGAATTTATTTGAGTGAAGCATTGAGATCAGCGATTTGTTCCAGGTCAGCATGGATACAGGAAGGCCGTGCTAGGCAGCTGACAGATAGGGAGGAAAAAGCCAAAGAATTTATTTCCTTCCTTCCTTCCTTCCTTCCTTCCTTCCTTCCTTCCTTCCTTCCTTCCTTCCTTCCTTCCTTCCTCCTTTCCTCTTTCCTTCCTCTTGTTAAGAAGCATGAAACCATAATTATTAATCAATTTATATCAAATAAAGTAAATTTCAAAACAAGAAGTATAACTAGAGATAAAGAAAAGCATGTCTGATAAAAGGATCAATCTATTAAGAACACATGATCATCCTGAACATGCATATGGCTAAGGCAAAATGCCAGAAAGAAAAAAGACAGGCAGAAAAAGAACCCAGTCAGAATTTAATATCTTAACACTCCTCCCTTAGTAATTGATAGAAACAAGTGGACAACAGAACAGAGAGAGAGAGAGAGAGACTATCAAGTGGACCTAATTGAATGCCAGACCGAGCACCTGCAGAAGCCCACTTCCTCATAAGTTTAGCTGCTGTTTGGCTATTGCAATTAGACCTTGGCTGTTGCTGTTGCTAGATCACACTTGTCTCTTAGCAGTTCACTATTGGGTGGAAGGAACCACCTACCTCTATAGAAGCTTCCATGCTTACAGCATCCAGAAGAGATGCCGATCCACCTGGGATAGCTTATAGCTAGTGACCGGTTGATGTGGGACACAATAGGCCAGCTACATTGTGTCGGGCAGGAGAATCTCTGCAGCACAATTCATGTTTAAGAACTCTACTTAGACGCTACTGCTGAGGCTAGAAGGAAGGAAAGAGAAGGGAGAGGAGAGAGAAGAAAGGAGGGAGGGAGGGAAGGCGGGAGGGAGGGCAGAGTTGCTAGGCTTTTCCTTAGTACCCTGCCTGATAGGGGTGGGAGCTCTGTGCAAGAAAGCAGTAGGGGCTGTTGTCAATTCTTCCATTTTGGCTTACCCAAGAAAAGCTGAGAAACAGATTTGAGTCTTCTACTCAACTGTAGTCCTTATTTCTTTAAATTCTTAAGAGTGACAGGAGAAAAATATCTTGGCTGCTTTTAATGAAAACAATGATGCACTGCATCCTCCTTGCATTCAAAGATCAAAAAAATCGTGGTTTCCTTGATTTGGAGGCCAAAAACTTTTTTAAAGCTCAGGTTGTCCAGCTGGATTGGCTTTCCTTCTTCACATTGACAGAGCTAAGCTTGGAAAATTCAGGTAGTAATACACATTTTTCCAGGTGGTAGCAAATACCTTTCCCTTTACTTCTAAAATTAAAGAAGTTCTAGTTTATGTAAAGGTCCCAGAGAAAATTCTTGCCACTCTTCTGGGTAAGCTCAACTAAGATTTAAGTATAGAACTTTCTCTCTTTTTTTTTTTTTCTTCTTTCCAGTAATTTGCTGAGCTGTGCTGTGCTGCTTGGCAAGCTACTTAACCTTTCTGAACCTGAATTTAGAAAACTCCAGAATACTTGGCACATTTCTCCCAAGGCGCCAGTGGAATTAGTGAATATGATTCAGCGAATATGTTTTATGATTCCTGGAAAAGTAAGCTCATTTTTTTTTTTTTAAATAAGCACCGGGTATTGTAAAATAACTCTTATCAAACACTTTGCCCATCTGTCCTAACATGCTATTTTAAATGAACACTCCAGTTTTACTTTGTTATTTATGTATTTATTTTACTTATTCTTCCT
The DNA here is from genome assembly GCF_048772815.1 of Callospermophilus lateralis. NCBI lineage: Eukaryota > Metazoa > Chordata > Mammalia > Rodentia > Sciuridae > Callospermophilus > Callospermophilus lateralis. Next base: position 50,254,338 of record NC_135320.1, on the reverse strand, counting down.
TCTTTCTGGAAAGCTAACGTATGCAGCCTTCCTTTGACAAGGCCAAGCCCAGAAGAGCTATGCCCTGAGCAATGAGATAGCATACTGTACTGGTTAGTTCTTTCTTTTTAAAAAATCTTTCTGAGACATAAAAATGTATTTGATTTGTTAAAACTTCAAAACATAGACGTTTGACTTAGATCAGGGACCAAATGTAAATATTTTTTGACTTTATAGAGTATAATAGTCTCTGTCACAGCTATTCAAATACTCTCTGCATGAAAAGACAACACATAAATGAATAAGCAGGGTTGTAGTCTTCTTTTTACAGACACAGACAACAGGCTGAAGGGCCTAACAGCTGTAGTTGACCAAATTGTGGCTCAGTTGGTGGAAGAATTCCATACTCATTCTACCACAGACCTATCATTTTTCTTCCTCCTTCCCTCCTCTTTCAAATCAATTATTTGTTTGTGGCTTGGTGAATATGTTTCATGAATTCTCCCTCACCCCACATGTTTATTAATATAGCAGGATAATCTCACAGAAAAATTATTTTTAGATAATATTCAGCCCCAGGAGAATAATAAAAAAATTTGACTGTTCCAACCTACCATTGTCACACCCCACCAAACAATTGAGTCTTCCTATCTTTTAATTTTCAGATTTTTAAATTTTCTTAAGTGGTTTTTAATTTTACTTTTACCTGCTATTGAAATTTTGTTTTTTTTTCAAACTTTGTATTTTCAATAATTTCCAACCTGCAGAGAACAATGAATGACCATATCGTTGCCCAAATTCACCAATTGTTGACATCTGGCCATAGTGACTTTATTTCTTTTGCATGCATTTGCTTTGATAAAGTATTTGAAGTAAGTTGCAGACATGCAGACAATGTAATCACCCTTGACCCCTATGTGTGGCAACCTATATCCTTTTAGAGCAACAACATTCTCCTACATAATCATGAAGCCATCGTCACACTCCTAAATTAACAATGATAGAATACTGCATAACAGTTATCTAATATGCAATTATCCCCAACTATCTTTCAGTTGCCTCCCATTTCCCAAGAACTGAATTAGAATCTAATTAAGGACCATACTTGATATTTATTTGCCATGTAGCGTAGCTTCAGTTTGTTTTAATATAGTATAGCCTCCTTGTTTATTTCTCATGATATTCATATTTTTAAAGAATATAGATTAATTATGTGGAGGATTCCTTCAAATCTGGGTTAATTTAATAGAATTTTTATTATTATATTCAAGTTTAACATTTATAGCAAAAATACTACATGGGAGCTTCTCAGATTGTGCATTGCACCATACCAGAAGGCATATAATGTCTGTCTGTTTCATCATTGGGAATACTAACCTGATGCTATGTTTGGAAGTAATTTAATTTCTTTTTTTTCTGTGTAGGTTATACTATCAATTTAATTGGAAGTCAAATTTATTAGTTTTTAATATTTTAATATTCTAATAATTAAATATATTAAAATTATTGGAATGTTAAAATAGGTTAGATTTTTAATATTTTCAGATTTTACTATTTTAATTAAAATATTTTATAGTTCAAATGCTAAAACTGTATTTAAAAGCATAAAGATTGAAAATATAGGAATTAGATGTATCTCATATCTATCCCATCTCCCAAATTATTAACTACTCATGATCATCATTGTATATTTCATCTAGTTTTAATTTCTGTGTTTTGTGAAATTAGCAGCGGGGTAGAGTCTGATACCCAGTGCCATACTGTGCCATGAGATGTGGCAGAAATCATATGAGAAAGACTCATAGAGGATAAAAATCTGTGGGGGGTGGAGGGTTAAAAATTTTCCTGATGGTTAAGTGCACTTGGAAGGAATAGATTCTATGACCAGCAAAGCTATTTACTCTCCAAAATACCATTCAGGCTCAGGCAAGGTTCAGCTCATTAGTGGTCACAGCAGAAGCAGAAACAGTTTGTTTCTAAAAAATCTCATGACTTTTTAGCCCCTAGAATTCTTGTATAACCTGAGGAAAGAAGAGGTAGGTAAAATGTTCAATATCACTGAGATTGAACTTTTTACCTACTAGGAGAGACAGAAAATCGAAGACATGGGATATTTCTTTGTCCCTACTGTTGTGAAATAAATTCATTCCTGTTCCCAGATCATTTATTATATTTAATGCATGTGAATGGTTGTGCTTTGGTGTGTGTGTGTGTGTGTGTGTGTGTGTGTGTGTGCATGCGTGCACATGTGTATGTGTATCTACTGAGAGGGTATGGTATTGCAAATATTTACAGAATGGCTTAACATTTTTTTCTATGATTCATTTTTTTTTCTCACTTATAAAAATACATTGGACATCTTGCATCTTTTTGAACACCTGAATAGCATTTCATTATATGGCTATGTATGCTGTTCTTGATGAGGTACTATTGGGATAAATGATTATTAACATTCCCAGAAAATATTACATACACTTTTTAGCAGTAGAGTTTGTAACTGATTATGCTGCTCTAAGAGAGTTTTAGCTCTAAGAAAGTTTGCATTCATGTTTTTCATACAGAAAATAATTGCACAGTATTCTTTGTATTTCTTCAACATTGACAGATGGTAAATGAACAGCCTGGGAGGAGGAGAAGTGACCCAACTTACTTCTACAGTGTTAGAAAAGATATCAAAGCAAGATACAGACACTCCCAGTGCCAAAGACATTGTTTTCTTTCTCACTCATCTCATTCAAACTGGTCACAAGTTACTTTATTGCATCTCCTCTGTCACTTTATAATAAAGTAATTCCTTTTACCTTCACATTGAAGAAGTGTCTTAGCATATGAAAAAAAGGATTTCCTCAGTTCACTTGAGCTTGAGAGTAATTGGTACAGAAAATTGTTCAGAAATCTGTCATATCATAGTAACAATATATAGAAACAGAGTATGTCAATTTACTATTCAATATAAAAAGGTAAAAGGAAACTTTCCATGGAGCATTTTCCTGTGGGCTGCAGGAAACACACCAGCAAGAAATTAGGGAAATTTTTTATGTGATTTCTTCCACCCCTCAATGAATGTATACTAGAACAGTAATGCTTTGCACAGTGTCAGGACTTGAACTGTCAGTTGATTAAACAATAATATTAAGAACACTCTGTATTGCCAGTGGGAATTATTTGGTCCATTTTTTCTTCTTGTTTAGCATATCGTGGTACAAGTTAACCTAACAGCCTCTAAGGTAAAAACTCTCAGCCACCCAATTTGCATATGTTCTTGAAAAGAAAGAAAAGAGGTTTTCTAAAGCATTGACATGGTAGGAGATGGTAGAAGAATGTGCATGAAAAATAGTCCATGTACGTAATTTGTGTTCTCATATCTCTCACCTATCAAAAAGGGGAAAGTAAAAATAGACAATATCAACAATAGTTAAGTGCCATGTAAGAGAAAGTACAAATATTAAAAGTCAGAAAATTTGAGCTTTGGTTCTAATTTTTTCACTAACTCTGGAAAAGTCACTTTCAGTATCATTATCTGACAAGAGATGGGTGTGTATTTTCAGGGGAGGGTTGGACTAAATTATTTTCTAAATCCCAGTGATTATTATTCTGCTTCTCCTAGCAACAATCTTTACACAAAAGCAATTTGTATTTAAATTGAGGTAATATGATTTAGCACCCACAACTGTCTCTGGTATTACATATATTTAAAACAAATTATTGCTGGCATATTCTGGCAGGTAGAGGATATTTATTTCCATAGTATAGTGATTAAACAAATAGTATTCATATACTTTAATTTTTTGCTCAAAGTTTAATATATTACAAACCATAACCACAGTCCAGAATCTGAATATCAATTCATTTTTTCTCACAAATATTTTCTAGAAAAGGACTAACAAATACTGAACGCACACCATGCCAGCAGGTTTGAAAGAAAAACCTCTAAAATATCAGAAATGCCCAAATTTCAATCCTGATTCTGCCATTTCTTAGCTGTTACCTTGGACAGTTTACATGATACTGGGGTGGCAGAGACACGTTTGTGGGGAAAGCCTAAAGTCTTTGAAGGTGAAACATATCTACATAAACACATGTAGGTGATTCTATTTCTGGAACAAGTATGCTATAAAACATTGTTTATGAATCTGGATTACTGTGAAAAATTTTAAGCAGAAAGTTATTTATAATAATCAGAATAAATATTAGGCTTAACTTTGTAATTATATCTAAGTTGATGACAGAAAAGGCCATTAGTTCATATATTGAGCACGTATTATGAACTTAGATGGTGCACAGAAGGTCCACAATAATAAAACCACAAGCTAGACTTGTGATAGTTGATACTAGACAGTGTGTTTTGAGACAGAAACCAGAGAGACTTTAAAAAAAAATTATATCACAGCTTTCTTCTGCCTTAATCTCTCAATTTGTTTCCACTGTATTTGAACAAACCACAAATTCTTAGAATATCTGGGTCCTGCTTTTTTCCGTTCCAATTTCATCTCCTAACACTCTCCCATTTCTCACTACATCTCTGACATCTTAGCTCTCTCTCTCCTTTGTCTCATGTTTCCAGTGGGGCCTTTGTACTTTCTTGTTCTCTGTTCAGATTCCTCTGTTCCAAATGACTGTCTTGCCTTTTACATTCAGGTATTGGCTCAGTTCTTACCTTCAGTGAGAGACTTCCCCTTACTGTTTTATCTGACAAACCTTCCTTCCAGTTAGATCACTATATTTTATTTTCTTAACATCAGTCATAACTCTCAGCAATTATTTTGCTTAGTTCTGTATACACTTGTTCATTTTCTGTCTTCTGTCTGTCTCACATATGTTTCATTTGACGGTAAATGCTGGAAGATAAGAACCATATTTTTCATGTCTGCAGCTCTAATTACACAGTCAAGAACATTGCATGGCATGATAGATATCCAACAAATGATAGTTGAATAAATGATTGAATGGACAAATGATCTTTGATTTTGCTTTTTAACCATTGTCACATTCTCTCATTGTGCTTACTAATATATTTAGTGGGGAAAGCCCCAAATCTTTGAAGATGAAATATACCTACTGAATAGACTGTCTTCTAGGAAATATATCTTTCCTATCTCTTGCTAGGTTGAGAGAGACAATTCAGATGTTTTTAGGTACAATATTGCCTTTTCTAACTCATTATATTTGTCAAAGTTTATTCTATTGCATCTTGAAGCCAAGGAGTTAGGAAATGTTCTTGGGAATAAATCCAGCTGCCTCAAACTTAATCTCTCCAATATGTTGGTCTTTGTCTTTAGTGAGAGAAGGGAGATGTGTGTGCACTGAGTTCATTCTTGCCTCAAGTAAAATAATCACATGAGCATCTCCAACCCTCAAGTATCAGACCATCTCGCCATTGGTTAACAAGTTGCATAATCCATCCTGAGGTCTGTAAGACATCAAGAGATTAATGCCAGGATTTGCTTAAGAATTTCATTTGGGACCAAATTTGTCACATCAAAAGAAAAACAACAACCAGAGTTGTCTACACATATCTTTATTATTATTGTTATTATTATTATTATCATTATTATTTGTTCTACTTAGTTGTATATGACAGCAGACTGCATTTCAATTCATTGTACACAGATGGAAAGCAAATTTCAATTCGATGGTGGTACAGGGTGTAGAGACACACCATTTGTGCAATCATACATGTACCTAGGGTAATGATGTCCATCTCATTTCACCATCTTTCCTACTCCCATAACCCTTCCCTACCCTCACCTTTGCCCAATCCAAATTTTCTCCATTCTCCGCCCGTCCCCCAAACATAGATCAGCATCCACTAATCAGAGAAAACATTCAGCCTTTAGTTTTGGGGGATTGGCTTACTTTGCTTAGCATAATATTCTCCAACTCCATCCATTTACCTGCAAATGACATAATTTTATTCTCTTGTAAAATTATGTCATTTATACATATCTTGAACTATTGCTTTGTGGTTCTGTGAAAAATCCCCAACTTTGTTACATGGTGATCATTTTTGCATTAATTCTAGAAAACTCAAAGTTTCTTGGCATCTTCCATTTAAACCTCCATCTTTTTAGTCCCTGAAGATTTTAGAACCTGAGGGTGGCCATGTTTTTTCCTTTTTCTTTCTTCTCTTAAATGGGGTCCCATAATCACATATATTTTGGTGAACACTAGGGTTTGTTCAGCACCACTTTGAGGTAGATGTTTATAACCTGTCCTGAGGATTTTCTGATTCTGGGCTCCACTACACCTTGCCAGAGGGCAATTAAAGAAGTCACTTCTGTCTGAACACCCATGGAAAATCCTTGTCTCCTTTATAAGATATGACATTATAACTTAGACAGTCTCCACAGAGTTATTAACTATTAGTAACTGTTCCAGAACTATAAGACAATCCACTACAGGACCAGATCCCTTATAGCATTAAACCTCAGAATAATTGTTATGATGAACTTGGGGATCCCCACCAAGCCTCCCATCAATCCCCATCCACCAATGTCTCACTCTATTAGCATTTCAGCTGTGTGACCTAACTATAATTCTTAGTCCTCTTCTCTCAATGTGGTTAAAGCCTGCACGATTGCTTGTTCAGGCTGAGGCAGACATGATTAGCTGGTATACACACAGTGCCTCCAATTCTTTCCTTCCAGTTCTGGTATCACCTTTCCATATTATTGCCATCCTTTTTCCCTGACTCCTGCATCAACTGCTAAATTGGTCTTCCTCTACCACTGCTGCCTGCTTCAACCTTTTGTACCCCTGATAGCCTGAGTGATTCTTTCAAATGTAAAGTAAGATCATGAAAGTATGATCATGTCACATTCTTGCTTCTACGTTTTAAATATTTCCCATTGTTATTAGTATAAAAACCAAAAACTTTTAATATGACCTTTAAATAGAGTAGTCATACAACTTCCTCAGTAAAGTGGGGGTTCATATGATAGTGAAAGGGTATGCTATTATTAATTACAATGGAACAGACAATAGATATAACATGGAGCCCATCTTAGATACACTGGGGCAAATGTTATGCTGCTCTGAGGATGCATTTATCCCTGCCCCCCTTTCCAGGCTCATGTTTGACCACATTGGCTCTTGCTTTCTACCCTTAACCACACTAACCTTCTCTCAAATTCTCAAGCAATTCAAGCCCTCCCCCCTTTTTTTCCTTCGTAAGGACCTGGTTTCGAATCCATTCCAGCTCCATCTTTCTTTTTGCATATTTAATTATTTTTCTTAAGTGAAATCTGACTCTAATTTGGAGCCTCAGCTCTTGATCACTTCCTCAGCACATTTCACTCTTGCCTGAGTTCTCCAGCTCTCCCGTTCTGCCCTCATTGTCCCAGATTCCTCACCAACAATCCACTTACACTCTTCTAAAGATTACCTTTACTGGTGATTATTTCACCAGGTTTGTCTTCCCACACAGACTAGCAACTGAAGACACAGCACTACTTTATCTCTGCACCTAGAACATGCATGACACATGGTAATGCATGCTCAATCCACAGCTGTATTTAATAAATTAATAATGGTGTAACTGCCCTCACAAAGATGATACGGGGAACCTAGGGCATATACACATCACACTTTGATTAAGATAATCACCGAATATATGTATTATGTGATTTTTTTAAGAGCATGTTTTGTTTTCTCTTTTTAAAAATAGTGAATTCAAAATGCTCCCCTCCCCTGCATGTCTCATGTAACCATTTAAATTTCTCCTCATTTGGGGAGAAAAGTGGAGGAAAGTGAACATTTTGATCTGTCTAAGATGAAGTGACCAGCAAGGAAAATAAAACTCATGGTTCAATGACTGTATTCCACATTCATGAAATGAATTGTCCATAGTATATCCAATATTTTAATTTCAGACACATTCACAATCAATACTGATCATCACAGTCTAGTCAATTGTTCAGTGATCCGTGTCGATCATGATGACAGCTGAAATTCATTGATTGGGTGTGTTCTACGCGGGTGTAGTTGCCATTGGGGAAAGCATTTTTTCAAAGAAGCAAGACCAGGCTTAGGCCAATTTGTGAAATAACTGTCGATTGTCACGTGAGTTCTCAGATGGTCTTGTCTCCTCAGAGTATTCATCCAATTCAAGTGCCAAGTTTTTTTGAATACTCCCTCATCCCCAACCAAACCTACTTTCAGAAGACTGACAGTTACATACATTGTAAGGTGAATTCTAATTTGAGATATAGAAACTTCAGAATGTTAAGCATCCTCTCTTAACATGCTAAAAGAATAGGAGATTTGGCATGGGATTTATAGACTATCCTCAGCACCTCCAAAATAAAACCTATTGAGGGCTGTAATAAAGAATTAGTCTCACTCTCCAGGAAGGGCACTCCACATAAGTTATTGCATACTTGGATTTAGAATACTGCTTCCATTTCTTCCCAAAATTTTAAGAATGTCTGTAGGCAGAACACCTTTTTTTTTTTCTTTCTGCTTAAAGAAGAAAAGGATAAATTTAACTTGGAATTTAGTGTTAAATAGTTAACCAGTGTTTTTTTATGTGTGTATGTGTGCAAAATTTTAAAAATAAAATTTCAAGAAAATCTTCAATAAATCCAGAATCTGCTTTTAATAGGATAGTGATTACTATCTCTAAGGAATTCCTTTGGATTGAAATCCTTAGGATTGTTATGCTTCAACAATATAGAGTCAGCCTTAGCATAGGCCACTTGGGGATGTGCTGGTGGGGAGAGGAGGGAACATCAGATAGTTTCTATCACTCTTCCCTTTCACCTTGTAGCTTGTGCATGTTCTCTCTCTCTCTCTCTCTCTCTCTCACACACACACAAACACACACACACACACACACACACACACACACACACAGCTGGCACACATTGCTATCTTCTACTACATCAGTGCCTAATTGTGAACTCATGATTCAGAAGAAGATAATTAGATAAGGTCAGTAGGAAATCATAGAGAGTCTATCTCACCTTGTCCTAGCATATACAGACAGTTAAAACTGTTTGGAAACAAGAGAAAATTTTTCTGAGAAAAGTATCTTTTGTATTTTCTAGAATTTTAAGACACTATATGAAAAATCTTACAGAGAACCCATTATTTTTAAAGTCATGTTTTCTCATATTAAGCATGGGAAAAACATAATAAGTGGCAGAAAACCCTGCAAAATTATAATACTGGTTTTGAAAAAATGAAAATAAAAGAAATATAATAAGCTTTATCCTGTGAAAATGCAATGAGTTCAAATATCAAATGATAAGACCATAGAATGAGATGAGGAGGGGATTAAGAGGCATTCAACATTACTTTAAAATTCACTTTAGCTCCATCTTTTTCTGCTAAACTCATGTAAAATTAATTTTAATGCTTTTTAATTTGAAAGTAGCATATATAATTTCATCTCCTTTTAAATCCTCACTTTCCCCTTAGTATATATGATTATCTCATGCTAACAGCCACTATTTTGGGGTGGTGATATTTCGTATAACACTACATTTTTTAGTTAACACTTTGTGGCTCATAGGATTGCTTGACTTCAAATACCATGGGTCATTTTAAAAGTACTCCAGAGCCATCTAAAAACAATAAAAATCAAAGTTAAAATATCTCAGTAATTAGTTGGCATGCTTTTATTTCTAGTGCGTCAGAGTAACTCCAGGTCTTCATTTTCGTTATGTATGGCTTAATGTTCATGGGTAAAGAAGTCCTCTTTGCCACTCTTTAGGATAACAATTGGTAATTTTCATATTTGGACTGTTCTCACATTTACATGGAGTTCATTTACTCATAATCCTTATTTCCATTTCTTTTCTGTTACCCAATTGTTAAAAAATAATTTTCCTGAATCCTAAAATCAAGAGCATATATAATTCATATATACAGCTTTTTAAAAATAAAATTAATACCCAGGTACCCATCATTTAGCTCATGAAAAAGAATTCTTACAGGGATTTTGAAGTTCCAACCAGCAATTTTTTTCTACCTTTCTTTCCTCATTGTTCATTTTTTAATTCCTTTCTCCCCTGTAGAAGACATTTTTTGAGTATCTTCTTGCTTTGCTTTATGAAAATTCCATTTATGAGTGTATGTATGTATCTAAAAATACTGTTTAATTTTATATTTGAATTTTATGTAAATTAAATCATTATATACACATATTCATTCTTCTGTAACACTGTTTTGAGATATATTCACTTTATTCATTTATTTATATTTTAAACTAATATATAGTTTTAGTTATAGTAATATTTCAAATTTATTTATATATTGTGAATGGACAACTGAGCTGGTTCCCAGCTTTTGGCACAGAATAAATAATGTTGCTATGAACATTCTTGAACATGTTTCAGTGTGCATCTGCAAGAATTTCTGAGTGAAGTTTCTGGGCTTTAGGGAATGTGCATGATAATATTTACTGGATAATGTCAAGTGCTCTAATGTGGTTTTTACCAATATGCACATCCTCTAACTATGGTTCATGTACCATTAATCTGCATAGTTGGTAACATGTTGTATTGCCTGTCTTCCTAATCCTCCCAATCTAATTTGTGGGAAATGGAATCTCACTGTGGTAATAATTTGCATTCTCGTGATACCTAATAAGGTTGGAAATCTTTTGAAAAATAAACCAACATTTTGTTTCTCCTCTCTTACAAGATGCTTGTTTATAATTTTTACTAGGTTTTGGGGGCATCTTTTTGTCCTTAAAAACAAAACAAAACAAAAAAACTTGCCATTGATTGATTGAGAATAATTATTTGTATTGTCTGGTTACTAGTTTCTAATAGGATAAGTGCCTAAGAGATTTCTTATTTTTCATTTGTGACATATCCTTTCATTATTGGAAATTATTTTTTCATGTTGCCTAAATTTTAGGTAATATCTTTCCTAATTTGGAGCCACCTGCTTCCCTTCCACTGATATCAATTGGTATCAATTAAAAATTCTCTCTATTTCTTTCTAAAATGTTTATATATTTATATACCTGATACTTACTGTAGGTTATGATATTAGTTATATATTTAATTTTATATTTTTTTATCAAAATTTTTCAGTCACCTCTTCTTTTTTCACTGATTGGCAATTAAAGCTCTGTATTTAAGATTTCTTTACACTTAAAGTGTATCCATTTCCAAGCTCACAATTCTATTTATTTGCTGTATTTATTGATCTGGATAAACATCACACTATCTTAATTAATATGGTTTTATTTTTTTATTTCTATTGGTGCATTATAGTTGTATATGCAATTTTGGAATATGTCATCACATATTTGTACATGCAGAAAATATAACAATGTCATTTGGCCAGTATTCCTCCCTAGTGCTTGCCCCTTCCCTTTCCTCCTCCTTCTACTCAATTCCCTTCCTCTGTTCTACTGATCTCCCTTTACTTTTCATGAGATTACCAATTACCCCCCACCTTTCTTTTTCTTTTTTTCTCTCTAGCCTCCCACATTTGAGAGAAAACATAAGACCTTTGAATTTCTGAAGTTGACTTATTTCAGTTCACATTATGGTCTCAAGTTCTAATCATGTTTCTGCAAAGGACATAATTCATTTTCCATTATGGATGAATAAAACTCCATTTGTAAATATAACATATTTTCTTTATCCATTCATCTGTTGATGGACACGTAGGCTGGTTTCATAGTTTGGCTATTGTGAATTGTGTTGTTATGAACATGTGTATGCATGTATCACTATTTACTATGGCTTTATAAAAAGTCTGAACAACTAATAAAAAAAATTCCTGGTTTTGAAATAAATCCTAATTACAAATTTTAGATTTATTTTTACCACCTTCATCTAAAAATGCAAGTTTTTTATTGAAATTGCTTTACATCAAATTTAAACTTCCAATCCATTAAGATGGCATTTTTCTTAATTTATTTGAATCTTTTAAAATGTCTTTAAATGTAATTTTTATAATTTTCTATAGAAAAGTCTTTTATAAATTGGTAGGCATTATTTTTCAGCTCTATATCTGACTATACTATATATATATATATATATATAATGTTTATTTTTTTCTAGTTTAAAGTTAATTTTATGCTATTTATTTGGTCACTAAATTACATACTTTAATGCAAATATATTTATTAATATAAACTATAGTGTCTATGCTTTAATCAAACAATGAAATAATTTCACAATTCTTTAATCTCAAGCATGCATTCTCAACTTGTATCATTGCTGTTTAGTTTCTGTTTTATCTTACTTTTCTTAATTCCATTCTTTAGACATTATTGTAAATGTTGTATGCAGTCAATGTTAACTTACTCAAATAATTTACACATATCTTTTCTTCTCATAGCTTTTGGTATCTTATATTTTATACTTGAGATAAATATCTTCAGCCCAAAACGCATTCGATAAAATTTGCTTTAGTGACAGTCTGTTCATGGTAAACTTAGTTGTTGGTTTTCAGAAAATATTTTTACTTGACCTATGTTCTAAAAGATTTTTAGAGTACAGCATATGACGTACTCCATTATCTTTTGTAGTGTTCGTTGTAAATACATGCTACTTTGTTCTGGCTTCCGTTATCAATACCAGTCTAATTGCCATTCTGTGTTGGCGTGCTGTTTTTAACTCTGGCTATTTTAAAGATGTTCACTCTCTTTGCTTTCCTTGCAACATCACCTTAGTAGGTTTGGGTCTAGATTAATTTACTTATCCTATCAGAATTTCCTAAACCTACAATTATTGTCTCTAAACAGTTTATAAACATTCTTCTCTTGAATATTTCCTTTTCCCAATTTTTACTACTATCTTTTCCTGAAACACCAATCAGATATGTTAAACTTCTTTTTCTTATCTTTTGACTTCTCTTTAAAGGTTTTGTTTTCATCTCTTCATCTTTGTCAGTTATATGTGTAATTGCTTGAGATAAATATTTTGTTAATTTACAAATAATTTCTTCATCTCTGTCCAGTCTTCATTTCCAAGTATTCATGGAGTTTTAAATTTCTGCTTTCATGTGTTTAATTTATACAATTTTAGTGGGCTCTTTCTTTCAAAATTGCATAGTCTTCAAAAAATGCTCTTATTCTATTCTCCAACTTAATCTCTCTCTCCTATTTTTAAATGTTAAGCCAAGAAAAAGAAGCTATCCTTCTGACTCCTTCATGACACTTCTTGTCTTAGTAGTTCTATCCTTCTTGACTATGAGCCCCATTCCTTCCATGGGGAAAAACTTCAATTATGAATTGCACTTGTGTTTTCCTAGGAAGACTACCCAGATAGTAAGAATTCAAAACATAAAAAGATAAATGAAAACTAACTGTTCACAAATTGTCAGGGACTATATATTTTTTTTCCCACCACTTAATGTCAAGGCAAGATTTCTGCTATTCCTTCTATGCAATGAGCTTAATTTTGATTCATTCTTCTAGTGAGAGTATAGCCATGTAGGATTCTTATTTTATTTCCTATCAAATGGCCAACTAAATCCCTAAGATTTCTTGCTAGTCTGCACCAAACATTGTAAAGGACCCAAATATTCATCCACAGTGTATTGGCCAGATCAGTTATGGCATATTTATACAATGGACCCAACATATGAAATTGAATAAACTATTGTTAATTTCTACAGCATGATGTGTGTGCTTTAAAACAAAAAATGTTAAATAAAAAATACTGAATAAGAAAAACTAAACACAGAATGTTCATATTTTGTGGCTCCATTAATATGAATTTTTAAGAATAGGCACATCTGTAATCCCAGCTACTTGGGAAGCTGAGGCAAGAGAATTGCGAGTTCAAAGCCAGCTTCAACAATTTAGCAAGGCTTTAAGCAACTTAGCCAGACCTTGTCTCAAAATAAAAAATTAAATCTATCTGGGTATTTAGCTCAGTGGTAAAGCACCTCTGGATTCAATCTCTGGTACAAAAACAAACAAACACACCAACATAACAAATCTATGGTTTTAGAAATTAGTTTGTGGTCATATTTTAAAGGAATTAGTGACTGGAGATGAGAGGGATTTCTGGTGGCTGGGAATATTTTGTTTCTTGGTTATACAGGTGTAACACTTTACTAAAATATTTTTTGCTCTCAAACATTTTATCATATAGTGCATTATTTCTCCACTAATGTATGTAGTCAACTCAGTGGGAGGAAGGAGGAAAGAATGAGAATCAACCATCATAATTGCAAATAACAACTGAGGGACAGTTGCCTGAATGGCCACCCCTCCAGGGAAGCCAGGCTCACCTGAATATGACTTTTGAATCCAAGTCCAGCGAGCAGAAGCAGGAGCACAGGATCATGTTTGCTCTTTCCATGAAAGAGTTATTGATACTCTTTATCTCTTGTTTTGTTTTTAAATATTCTTAGTTGTAGATGGACACAATACTTTTATTTCATTTAGTTATGTGGTGCCGAGGATTGAACCCAGAACCTCATGTACACAAGGCAAACACTCTACCACTGAGCTACAACCCCAGCCCTCTCTTTACCTCTTTCTGTTTTCTGACACATGGTGATTATGTGTGCAAGCAATGGAATCAGATGTCCTAGGCTCAAATCCAGACTCTGCAATCTTCTAGCCAGTTTGGGCTTGATACTAGCCTTCCTTAAACCTCAGCTTTCTCATTTTCAATTTGGAGAGAATGATAGTATCTGAATGAAGGGATTTTTATGAGTATTGAATTAGGTAACATGCACGAAGCACCTACCACCATGTCTATAGCATCAGCTCTAATAAATATTAGATGTTGTTATTAACCTTCCATTTCCCTTGATTTCTTCTTACATTTTCTTTCTCTCTAGTTTATTTACAGCATCATCTATTTAGAGTCTCATCCATCCACTTTCCTTCTCTCAATCTCTCTCTCCCATCATGCTACCGTCCAAAGCAGATGGTGGCAGAGTGCCCGGATACTTTTATAATCTCCAAGAGTGCTCTCAAAAGCTATCACACAAATTGAAGAGGCAATAGCTTGATCCAAAATGACAGAGAAGGGTTTGCATTCTCACATATTAGAGTTACAGCTATAGAAGTTCTATGGTACCTAGTACAACATTCTGAGGTAGACCTGGTGTTAGATAAAAGTGTTTGATGAGTATGGTGAGATATTTTACATACAGAACTAGTATCGAATGTAGTTGCAAAGGGCCTTCCACAGTTTCCTGTAACATGGCTCTGTGTGTGATCACTAATACTGGTGTGTATAGTTATCACTTGTGTTAATTTAATTTCCAGTTTTCAATTCATGGATTACCTTCTGTTCTGAGCTGCATGACTAAGTAAAGGAGTTTTTTGTGACAAGAATCTTAATTTTCAAGTTGTTTCTCTTTGTAACAATACTGTATGATCTTTTTATTGTGTTGTTCACATAGAAGCTCACTTATAAATGGGTATACTAATATTATAGAGTCATTATAAAGATAAAAGGAACAATAAATTTATATAAAGTTTCTGGCACAAAGCAGGTACTTGAAAAGTGGTAGCTTCTTTTCAGGCCAGATGAGAGTGTTGACTTACAGGTACGAAGTGAGCATGGGCAGGTAGGGATACCCTGAGACTACTTCTTCTCTCCAGGGAATATTATATTTCTCATCTTTTTCAGAGTAGAGAACGACCTCAAGAAAGAGGAGAAAAGACCCTAATGTGGTTTTATACCAAGCTGTGGATCATATATCCTACTTTATTCAAGATATTATTTCCAAGTCACATACTGTGGTAATTAATGCTACGTTAGTGACACTTCTGTAAGTGGGTTACAGATTGTTGCTGTGGTGTGTACAAAGCTTATTGGATAAATGTCTTTAAGAAAGGGGAAGGCATTAGTCTCTTAGCGATCAATAGGATAATAAATTGTGTTTTGTTTCTTTACCTGGATTTAATGTTCACCTTTAGAGTAAATGTTAGCCTGCTCATTGCTTCTCTGGTTTTCAGGATTCAGGGTCTTGAAACACACAGTTACTCTGTTCACAGTCAGCAAATCCCCAGCTTCTCTGCTGGACAAATAGTCACAGGAGAGCACATAAACTTAAAACAGAAAGAAGCAAGGGCAGATAATTTAGAGGGCAAGCATGGAGCAGAACCTTTTCCAGTATTCATCAGGCAGCAGGAGAACTCCAGAGACAACCAGATATCCAAATAGACACATCCTCTCCTACCCGTCAAAACCACTCCACCTTTCTCCTATCCGAGATGTTAAGGTCTCAGTGGAATTCTTCTGGAGGACTCATCCATCCAAAAGTTTACCCTTTTATCACACAGTCACCAATTTTTGAAATGACAGATTTCTGAATATCCCATACAAATGATACTTTAAATTAATATCAACCTATTTTTCACTCCATTAAATGCTTTCTGTCCAAATGTGATTATGATGTAAAATCCTCCAAGAACCAGTGTGGAAACATCCATTGTTGCAAGGATGCTAAAGGAAGGGAGAAAGTTTTCTTGCTTTTTTTTTCCTCTTGGCTTCCTTTTCTCAGAGTTGTTCCTGTTGAGGCAAACAGCTTCTTCCTAACATTCTGAAAGATAATGCTTCAACCAAAAGGGATGAGATTGGAGAAAATATTAAATTTAAAAAGTTACTGTTGCATCTTAATTTTCACCCCCTACTAAAAAAGTAGGGGGTGAAAAAAAAGTAATTCATTTTTTTTTCATGTCTAGTGTAGACTGCTGGCAGAGACTGAGTTTATTTCCTTTGCCCTTTCCCCTGTTAAATAAAAATTCTTCCAATGTTAATAATATGGTAGGTAATTACCAACACATTCTTTGTAATAATGGAATTTAAAATTAAAGGCAACCAAGTGTAACCCACAGTCTTTTGAGACAAGTATATACACTAAAGGCACAGAAATTATTTAACAAATATTTACAGTTCCTACTATGTGCCAGAAATTCTTGCTAGCATCTTGAATCAAAATGTGGACTATTCAGAAGCAATGAACAATTTCAGACCTGAAAGGAAGCCAAATTGAAGAAGGATTTTAATTTTCTTCATTAATACCGGAAAGAACATATCTTGTTTAGTAACCTCCCATACTATTGGGCACATTGATGCATGAATGTAGATAAAATGTGCGTGGCTCTCACTGAGTTGCATTTATATGCCTTGTTATTCCTACATAAATATGCCCAGCCTGGCTTTTGTTAATTGCTATTTAGAGTGATGGTGATTAAAGTAAATACAGGAGTACAAATAGGAATGCTTTAAAATAATGGTGTAATCATTACTAATTCATTTTATATTTATTGTGGTATTAATTCTAATGAACATTCTTGATATTAATGTGGGTGTTATAAGTACTCATATTGAATTTTTCACTGTGAGTCAGTATTAATTAAATGAATGGTTATTATTACCTGTGTAATGGGCCTAGAAGGGATATTATTTTGGTGTTTATAAAAATCAATAGTAGTGCTTTAATAGTAAAAGCTTGTTCTTATTCTTTCATGTTGATTATTGGTACTGCTTAATTAATGTGTGCTTATGCTATGATAATATAATTTTGTAAATTCCAAACTCATGGCCTGTAAGATGTTATCAAATGTCCTTCTTCCTCACTAGAAAAAGAAATTCTATTAATATACCCATGAGTTGGAATAAAATTTTTATTTTCTCTAACTCTTGGAAATCAATAGCCCATGCACAGTTTATATAGAATGTTCTCAACTAATCAACTTATTAAAACAACCAGTGTGAGTTTCTGTCACTGAGCTAAATGAGGTAAAATCTATAAATTATTATTTCTGAAAGAATGTTTGATAGTTTCAAGAAGTTTCCACAACTGTTTCCCTACTCTAATTATTATCACCATCAACATCATTTTTAGTAAGAATTGAAGTATTTAGTTGCCTGCAGTGAAGGGTTCAGTTAAGATAATAATTTAGAAATCTTCTTTCTAAGGTTGAATCCTAGTGTTAGCACTTTTAACCATTTGACTTAAGGTCATTCTAAGGCTGAGTGTTATTATTTATAAAAGAGGAATTTCAAGGGTGCCTACCTCATAGATTTTATGAAGCACCTCACTTGGCAATGGGCACATCGTGGCTCCCATCTTGTGTTAACTACTATAATCATCACAGACAATTAGGCATGGGATGAGTGAGGCTGGAGTAGACTATGGGCCTCTTCAAGGTCAAAGACGAGGAATTTGGGAAATATTGATGATGGTCACATGGAAGAGACAAAACTGGAGGATACCAAAGGAAGCAGTATGGAGCCAGTAAGGAAAAAGGGGGGGAAATTTGATGAAAGAGCTCAGAGGTATACAGCAGGAAGCCTTCTCCAGGAGGGCAGACCTGTCATTTTTATAGGACTTTTCTTGGGTTGAGTATAGCAGAGAAGGAAACACCCCCGAATCAATAGAAGATTAAAGGTAAAAACCTGGAACACTTAGAAACTTGATTCCAGTCTACAGGTTGTGAGGAGTTTGAGCCAAACTTTCGAAAGGGTATGTGACGCATGGCAATTTATTGCTCCAAGTGGGACTGACTTTTATCAAATTTTATACATCTGAATTAACTGACAATTTGATTTAGTTCATGAGTTAACATGAAATACTGGAATCGAAAGGTAATAATTCTTTCCATGTTACCTCTCAAATTGTGTTTTGCATTAAATAGGATTAAGAGAGTTGTCAGAATGTATAAGATATATCATTTTAATGACTTGTTTGGAATAAAAAATATATTGCCTTTATCCATGTGTATTATGTATATTTAACAAAAGAAGTATTATTGAAAAATATTAGATGTTAGATTTTACTCTAATGTGAAATGTCACATGAGATTGTAAAACATGCATACGCATGTATATATATATATATATGTGTGTGTGTGTGTGTATATATACATATATATGCTAAAAATCAAAAATTTGAATTTGATGATTATTTAATAACCCATAGAATGCATCTACTTTCATTGGGTTGTAATATGATCACTTTTTCATTACAACTTGAATTAAGACTTTACCATATTTTGAAAAATTAGCCTTAATGGGTCAAGTATTGTTAAATCTCAATACATGTTAAATAAATACTCTGTTAATTTATGTCCCTAATAGTTCCAATACATATTGGCTTACTGTATATTTTAACTCGTGATGTAAATTGAAATATCAATACGTAAGCACAAATAATCAAATTCTTTGATGGGAACAAAAATGGGAATTTTCAAATGGAGGGAAAATTGGGAAAAATACAGATGATGCCATTATTAGCCACAACTATGCTTGATCATTATGGGAAGATTGAGTGTTCCCCAGATCTGCAAAAACCTATCATACATTTTCAAAATAATGGAATAAGAGACATATGATATTTTTGTGAGTTCATTATGTAAAAATAAAGGTTTGCACACACTCTCTCTCTCTTTATTTCTCCCACCACTTCCTTCTCCTGTTCTTCTTCTTATCCATCTCCCCACTTTCCTGTTGTCTTTGGAGAAAAAACTCCAAGGGCAAAAAGTAAAAAATAATTAGTTGTTGTTTCTCTCTCTCTCTCTCTCTCTCTCTCTCTCTCTCTCTCTCTTTCTCTCTTCTGTTTCTCACACAAATTCCAATGGCATTGGGTTATTTCATTTTGTTTCAGTAGACAATAGATTTGCAATTCACCTAACATTTAAAATAAAAATGAGGCCGTACCAATTTGCAGCATCATTTCTGGGAATGGAACCACCATTTGACCCAGCTATTCCCCTGATGTTCATAGCAGCACAATTCACAATAGCTAGACTGTGGAACCAACCTAGATGCCCTTCAATAGATGAATGGATTAAAAAAATGTGGCATTTATACACAATGGAGTACTACTCAGCACTAAAAAATGGCAAAATCATGGAATTTGCAGGGAAATGGATGGCACTAGAGAAGATTATGCTAAGTGAAGCTAGCCAATCCCTAAAAAACAAATGCCAAATGTCATCTTTGATATAAGGAGAGCAACTAAGAACAGAGCAGGGAGGAAGAGCATGAGAAGAAGATCACCATTAAACAGGGACGAGAGCGGGGAGGGAAAGGGAGAGAGAAGGGAAATTGCATGGTAAAGGATGGAGACTCTCATTGTTATACAAAATTACATATAAGAGGAAGTGAGTGGAAAAGGGAAAAAAACAAGAGAGAGAAATGAATTACAGTATATGGGGTAGAGAGAAAAAATGGGAGGGGAGGGGAGGGGAAGGGAGGGGAGGGGAGGGGAGGGGAGGGGAGGGGAGGGGAGGGGGATAGTAGAGGATAGGAAGGGCAGCAGAATACAACAGACACTAGTATGGCAGTATGTAAAAAAGTGGATGTGTAACCGATGTGAATCTGCAATTTGTATACGGGGTAAAAATGGGAGTTCATAATCCGCGTGAATCAAATTTATGAAATATGATATGTCAAGAGCTTTGTAATGTTTTGAACAACTAATAATAATAAAAAATAAAATAAAAATGAGGACTAGACACTTATTCATAAATAAAATAATATTTTAAATATAGAGCAGCTATATGTAAATCATATGTAACAGTTCATGAGAGTGGCATTGGAGGGTGACTCATGGAAGATTAAAAGGAAGGAAAAAAAATTCCAAAAGAGGACAGTAGCAAGGAAGTTGTGTTGACAGAGAAAGTGATGAGAAATGACATGCAAATGGAAAGGAACGAAGGAGAGGAAAGAGGACAGATAAAGAGCGATTCAGTAAGTGACAGGGATATGGTGGGGGAATTCCCAGAGTGGGCTTCAGGAATTAAAAGCCTGTCTCAGAGTTTTGTAAAAAAATTAGATGTGTAATCTGATTTGTGCCGTTTTTTTTTTTTTTTTTTCAATCATTCTTCATCATGCCTTACTGTTTAGAATAGTGCAAGGAGTTATTCCCTGGGATTGCAGATCTTAGAACACTGTTTAAAATTATTTTATAGATGAAAAAAAAAAAACCCTCAAACATAGTGAAGTTTCTGACTAGTACAAGTCCCTGCAATATCTAATTACATTTTTAGGTAATGTTAATTTTTCCAAGTTATTAAACCACTTTGCTGTATCAAAGGAAAGAAGGAAAATGAAACAAATAAAAAGGCTTTCTACAATTGCTAAAAACAAGTGGTAGCATCTTTACATCTCTTCCAGGTAAGTCTAAGAAGCTAAAATAATTCTAGTTCCACTCTGTCCTGAATTGTTAAAATCTCTCTTACATTGTTATGAAACCAATACTACATTTTTCTTTTGATCCTACCATCTTTCTTTTGAAGCCAAACATGGCACAGAGAGAACCTAAATGTCCATGTAATCTAAATAGCTATGGCTATTTAAAAATAATTGCTTCCCAGGGATATCTGATTCAGTAATTATCTGCACTAAGTTTTGGATCAGATATTTGCTTCTTGGATAGAGTGGATGTTTGATATTTTAGAAGCATGGATATTGCTATTGATAAACAGAATATGGTCGGCTAGAGTTACATAGGAGAACACACAGGGGCTCCATAGCCACTCGCATGAGCAATGACACTCACTCACTCCCAGCAAATGACCACAGTAGCTCTTGACATTTCTTTTGTTTGACCCATTCATGTTCCCATGATGTAGAGTCAATACACAAAACATAGGTAAATAAACACATGAATAAATTAAAAATTTCTAAATGAACTTGGATATATTCTCAGGGATTGACATCATTTTAGGTTTCTAAATTAACTCTATCATAGTAATACTTTGTTTTTAAATATTGGTTAGTTGTCAATGAACCTTTATTTATTTAAATGCAGTGCACCAGTGCCTCACACATGCTAGACAAGCACTCTACCACTGAGCCACAACCCGACCCCCCATAGTAACACTTTTAAGTCATGTTATTTCTTCATTTTCTTGGTTCTGGATTTTTACTAACACTTATGTTTTAGGTTTTTCACTGTATAAGGGAAATATTGTGTATCAAACATACCATAGACCTTTCCTTCATTCTTGCTATCTATCTGCTTATCATCCTATCTGTTCTAGCGTAAACTGAACTCTTTTTTTCTCTACAATATAGGTATAATGATATTCCTATAATTTGTGGGGTATCTGTTACATGAGTGATTTTGCATAATCTTTTGGCCAGTGCATGGCACTTGATAGATGGTAATCATACTCAGTGTTAATGTTCCTCCTTAGTTTTCATTATACCTATATTCTTTTAATGCACTATAGACATAAAAGAGAGTAGATTATCATTATTTCTTTGGTTCTTTCACTGATCAGCTATCACAGGTATTTGCAATAATATCAGATTGTAAGCAGAGATTTATAAGATGATTCCAAACTGAAGATCATGTAGTTCTGAAACTTGGATGTTGCCAATGGATCTACCGTTACTACCTACTATGAGTTCTCTCTATTACTGCTGAATGGGACCATTTCTTTTTCCATGCAGTGCACCATGAACATTGGCTTCTTAATGCCAACAGTCCCTTGGACTTGAAAGACATTGCACAATCTGATGAGTTCTCTGTGTTTGAAATGGGTAGACTGCCTTTGTGAAAAATTGGCAATCACTGTGACCTACAAAAATTTTATGGTGTCTTTTTTATTATTTGTACAATAATTGGGCATGCAACCTATTTTTTGTTTTGTGAATTAATTATTTGTTCTCTATTTCCATCAAATAAGTAGCAAATGAGTGAAAGCATGTCACACACAACGTCTAGTAATTTATCCACAGGCCAAATTTGTTGTTCTGCCTCACCACAGAATCCTAGCAATATAACCAGTTTGACAGTGAACTGAAACCTTTGAAATTATGAGCCAAAACAAATCTTTCCTCCTTTAAGTTATTTTTCTCAGGAATTTTGTCACAGTGGCAAAAAGCTAAATAAACAAGACTTGGAATTTATGTTGGAATTACTGGGAATGAGAAGTCTTCTTGTTAGGTAGCATTCATGGTAGGAAATGATCCTGGAACTATTTTTGGCCATTATGAGCATTCTGATTGGTCTTTTAAAAGATTTAGGCACCATAGATAAGAGCCATCAAGAGATGGAGAGAATAAACTATATATTGAGACCTAATCATGTGTCAAGCATTGCTTTAATTCTACTGAACATAAACCCTTCTTACCTTTAAAAATAAAGGAAGAGAGGTGTAGATGTTCTTACCTCAGACCAACAGATAGATGCTAATGGACAGTTGAAATCAAACTGGGGGGATGGGAAAATCAATCATCAATTTATTCATAACGTGAAAACAGAAAAAACTTGAATGAAGCATTGAAATGGACATAGAAGTAGGAGCAAAGGCAAATAAAGGATATATGTGGATTTATAGGTAGAGTCATCCTGAATTAAAAATGAGTAAAAAAAAATACAAATCAATAACACAGGACCATAGAAGGTAAAATATCCCTGATGAATAGTGGAGAATTAGACAGGTGTGGTGGCACGGGCCTATAATTCCAGCACCTCGGGAGGCTTAGGCAGGAGCCTCAAACCCGCCTCAGCAACTTAGCAAGGCCCTAAGCAACTCAGTGAGACTCCGTCTCTAAATAAAACAGAAAAAGGGCTGGGGATGTGACTCCTTGGTTAAGTATCCCTGGGTTCAATCTCTGGTACCAAAAACAAAGGAAAACCAAAACATAATTTTTCTTTTTTTTTTTTAACTCCTATGAGTCAAATTAGAAAAGCATATTATCTAAAAAAAAAAATAACATTAGGAATAGTCTCTAGTTTTCCTTCTCTGAATATCTAAATTGCAGAACAAATGTTCTGTTCATATTAACAATTCTGGTTCAAATGAAAAACTCAAGCATAGTTTTGCACATTCCACCAAGACAGGCTGCACACGTGCAGGATTGCAGTCCTATTGCAGTCCTTGCTTTCATAGGTAGCTTCAGCCTTGTGAAATCACCAGTTGGAAAGCAAGTACCAGTTTCTGGGGAGCATATCATTCACAATACCTTCGTGGTTCATGGTGGCACCTACAGGTCTCAGTCAAAGAAGTGGTTGCCTAATATCCTTTATGTAGATCCTAGTAGTCTCAAGGCAGTTGTCTCAAGTCTAGTTTGGGGTAAAGGGGAAATGGGTCCATGGTGTTCACATGCAGTAGTAGCTCTTTTACTCGCCTTTGAATACAGGTGCGTAATGACAATAGTATATGAAGTCTGTTAACTTTTAGTAAATCCAGCATTGGACTACCTGTCACTTCTATTTAGAATGGGGAAGTACTTTTGCCTAATTATCCTAACTTTGATGCCGAAGCTACAGTTCTACCACATCAGTATAAATTTCATTGTGCATTTTGCACACCGGACTACAAGAAGAATCACTATGATGGGGGAATTCAATATGGGAGCCTCGGAGCTACTTGAATCTTAAGCATGTAGTTTTTGCTTTCATGATTCCCCAGTACTAGTAAAATCTGAAGGACTTTTCATTTAAAAGTCCCAGGGCATTTTTTTTTTTTCCCTAAAGTGGGCAAACATAGCAATACCAATTCATTTAGCTCTTCACAATCACATTAAAATGCAGGACACAATTCTTTAATTACCATCTCAATCGAATAGTCTTAAGAAGTTTGTGCTAATTGCATTGTTGATATGCATGGATGCAAATAAGATGGCTATTTCCCTTGTAGCAAATGACTATTTCTAATACGTATCCATTCTCTTGTTATAGAGGCTGGGGTAGTTTCACTGCATCCTGGAAATGGTTTTCCCACCACAGGTGTTATTGGTTAAGCTCAAACCAAAGAGCACATTGCTTCCTCACAAACTCTCCCCCACATACATCCGCACAGAGCAAAGAGATGCCCACAATGAGGCAATGAGCGGTAGAATTCCCCGTAGACAGGCACAAGGGAAGTGCGAATTGGACATTTGTGGAACGGCACTTGCCAGAAGGTATGTGAAACAAACAACCCCCAGCTGCTATGCTTTGCTTTTGTAAAAAGATCTTAAGGTTGCTTCACAAACACAGGTGTGAGAAGGAAGAAAGGGAAGAGGAGAAGGGGGGGTGACAATATATGGAAAACTGGCAAACACAAAATAGCATGGTTAATTTTTTAGGGATGGAAAATAAATGCCTGATATCATTGGGTCCATCTGCCTCTCTCTTCTTAGCTATTCTCCTCTGATTTCTGAGGGGCTTACTTCAGCTTGGATAGGCCTAGGTGTTGTGTTGGGGACAGGAACAGCAGTTACACAGGAGAGGAATTTTAAAAAAAAATGGTTAAAAATGCATTTTTGGAGGGGCCAAGAGTCAGCCAAATGGAAGATTTATAATTTGTAAAATTACCTTTCCTTAAAAAAAACACATTTGTATTCCCACAGAAAATAAGTAAGCATAAATATTTCTCTATAAGAATTTATATATACACACACATATGGACATATACTTATGTACTTCATGGTTTATTTCATTGGGCACATATTGTCCGTCTGAAAAATACCTTTGTTTTGAAACACTGTATGCAAGTGTGCTGTAGTCACAAAATTCATGAAATTTCATTTTTCCAATCATTTCATGGGCCTGGAATTTAATTTTGCAGATTGGATCCTGTAAGTTTCAAAATGGAATGTTTTTTTGTAGATCAAGGATCAGGTGTGAATTTAAGAAAGCATCCTTAGTGGTCAGATTCTGTCCTTGCTGAGGGAGCTCTGAGTGGTGACACTTGCCCCTCCAATTCTTTATACTTGAGTTATTTCTTCAGTTACACAGACATTCTGAGAACTGGTCCACTTATTTTCACTGAAATCTCCTGGAACAATGGAAACATTGTTGTTTATTTTAACAATTATAGAAGGAGAAAGTAAATTTGTAGATGAATAAATTGCCTTGACAAATTTTGGAATGATTCATGCTCTTTCCAAATGCTTTAAAAATTAGGATTGTGTATCAGTATATAATATAGTCAGTATGATATTTGTTTAAACTGAAGAGGTCTTCAATTCCTCAGAAATGAGAATTTTGTAAAGTTAGAAAAAAATTATATATATTTGTCTTCATCTCTGTATCCACAGATTCAACAAATCTTGGGTTTAAAATATTTATTAAAAACTGCATCTGTACTAAATACATACAGTTTTTTCTTGTCATTGTTCCTTAAACAATATAGTATTACATGATTTACATAACATTTATATTGTGTTAGCTATTTAGATAATCTGGGAATGACCTAACGTATACTGGAGGATATATGTACTATTCAGGTACTATGATATCATTTTATACAAGGCACTGGAACATCTATGGATTTTGGCATCCTTGGGGGTCCTGGAACCAATTTCCCTTGGATACTGAAGGATGATTCTACTGGCTCCTTCTCCATATAACTCTTGGCAGATATTAGCATTTTTGTATTTTAGTCTGCTGAGCACCTATTCCACCATCTGTGATAACATCCCCATTTCCTTTACGGAAGTACCCTATTTAGGATTGCCAGATAAAATGCAAGACTGCTAGTCAAATCTGATTTCAGAGAAATAACAAATGGCATGTTAATGTAAACATGGCTCAAATATTTCAGAGGATATACTCACACCAACACATTATTGTTTATCTGAATTCAAATTTAACTGGGCAATCTATATTTTCATATGCTGAATTTAGTAATTCTGATTGCCTTTCACTCTCAGTGCATATGGTTAGTGTGTAGTATACCACACCAGTCAGCTTCAGATGCACCATGTAACCCAGACCTGCCCAATCAGGTTAGAAATTCTCACAGTCTGAACTGTCCTAAGAATAAAACCATGAACTCCTCCATTTAACTTTTAAATTTTTCCCTTAATATGATTTTCTAATCCAAATCACATTTATCCACTTCCTAGGCATGACAAAACTTTATTCCATAAGACCCTCCCTCATCCATTCCCCTTTTAGCCTTTTATTCATATACCTTAGCCACATCTAATCTTCTTCCCTCAGCTGGCCTCTTCTCCTGTGTGCTCTTCTTATTCTTAAGTATCCACAGAGTGCTTTACCTTTTCTTGATTTCCAAGCACTTAATGTATTCATTCAATCACTGATTGCCTTAAGCTCCCTGTAACTGCTTAATGGCCATGAGCCATATTTTGCTAGTCATATTATAGATCCAGAGAAGGAGACATTGTGTCTAAAGGAGGTAGAAGTGAAAAGATAAAAAATCCAAGATTGCCTGACTTCTTATTCCAGTAATGGTGAACTGAATATTTCAAGCCAACCTTTCCAGTAAGGATTACATGGAAAGCTGAACAAAAATATTTTAAGAATCTAATTTAATTCTTGAATTTAAAAAAATCCAAGAATTTGTTTACTATTTAAACAAAGAGAGAAAATCTGAAACTCAAAGAGAAGTTAGAGAATTGAAAATTGGTAACTTATAATACAAAGATATAAAAAGTTTTGAAAAAACAACAAAAAAATTATGAAATTAAAGATAATTTAGGAACTCTATAGACTTAACAGACTTGATGTCATGGAAAAGAGGATTACTAAACTGTTAGATTAATCAGCTAAGAAAAAAAAAACAGGATGAAGCATGGAGTGACAAAAAGATGGGAATTGGAGAAGATGTATACTGGGTACAAGAGAAAGTTTACTATGAACAACAAAGAAGAAGAAAGAGAAAATAAAGCAAATAAAATATTTGCATGTGTAATGATTGAAGTGTTTTCAGAACTGAAATAATTAGAATCTCTCATAGATCACAAGATAATCTACTTAGAGAAAAAGACAAAATTTACAGATTAAATGTTAGAATTAGTGAATTTTTCATAGGCATATAGCCAACATAATCAATTATAGTTCTACACACAGCAAACATTAGAAGAAGTAAAATTTTAAATTCTCACTTTCTTTGATGCTTTAAAATAGTATCAAGATATCAAATTCTTACTGTTAAAAAAAAACTTAAAATCTCTAAGACTCAAATGTGGAAACTATCAAAAATTATCAAGGAAAATAAAAGATTACCTTTATAAATGGAGGGAAATACCATGTTCATGGACAAGAAGACTAAATATTATATAAATATCAATTGTTCCCAAATTGATCTACAGACTCATTGTAATACAAAACAAAATCATCCCACTGTGAGTGTGTTTTGTGAAAATTGAGTAACTAATTCTTAATTTCCATATGGATATGATAAGGGCTAAGAATACACAAAACAATATTGAAAAAAAAGTTAGAAGAGCCACAGAATCAGATACTAAGACTTGTTATAAAATTATAATGATTGAAATAAGGAGATATTTTTACAAAAAGAAAAAACCAATGGATCATAATAGAGAGTCCAAATACATATCAAAATGTATGCAAACACTTAAGGTCTTGTAAAAGACTGCATTGCACAATCTTTTAAACATATCCTGTTTCAATTAGATGTCTACTTGAGACCCATATTTTACATAATAGAAGACTAAATCAAATTTGTAGATGGATTTTAGATATAAATGTGAGATGAAATAATTAACTTTAGAAAATTATCTTGATGGTCCCAGGAAGATAAATATTTCTTAAATAGTGCATAGAACACATTTATCATAAACAAAAACATTAACAAAACTTAGAATTTCTAACATCATTAGAAAAAAATAATCATGCAATAGAATATTTCTCACACATAACCAAAAAAGAGATGTTAACCAGAAAGAATACTTATGTACACACACACACACACACACACACACACACACACACACCAAAACAACAACAAAAACTCCTTATTATTCACTGAATGTTTGTGTACCCCCACTCTAACAAATTAATTTGTTGATGTTCTAATCCCTAATGTGATTATATTTGGAGGTAATACATTTAGATGAGGTCATGAAGTTAGGTGTTCCAGGATGGGATTAGTGTTTTCAAAAGAAGAAAGATTTCTGGAGAGGACAAAACTTCAGTTCTATATGACCCTCCCTAGTTATCAGCAATATATTCTGTCTCTCTTTCTCTCTCTCTTCTGCTTTCTCTTTTGACCCTGTGAGAAAAAGAGTTCTCATTTTTCCTTAAATCAGCTAGCACCTTGATTTTGCATTTTCTAGCCTCCAGGATTGTGAGAAAGATGTACTTGCTATACTTAGCCACCCAATCTATAGGTTTTGTTATATAAGACAAATCCTATAAATTAAAAAGAAAAAAACAAAGAAATAGAAAAACAGACAAATAGCTGCTACTAGAAAAGAGGATACTACAAATGGATTGGCATTTTCTACTAAGTTCAAAATGAGTAAACTTAATGATTCCGTGTTCTACTTCTTGGTGTATATTCAACAAAAATGCATTATGCACCATGAGACATATACAAGTATTTTCATAGCAACATTATTAGAAACAGCTTAAAACTGGAAACTATCCAAATATCCATTAGTAACAGAATGGATACATAAATTGTGATATTTTCGTAAACTGCATATACCACTACCTAGTATATATAGTTTACCACTACATAGTTTGTATACTACATAGTGTGTGCAAAGTACAAGTACGCCCAGAGTCTTCAGGGAGGAATGCTTAGGTGGTAAAAATAAAGAGTGGAAGAGGTATTAAAACAGGTAAAGTAGCTACCTTTCTGGGGAGTGAGGGCTACCAATTTAGGATGTCACCAAATAGGATTCTGGGGCTCTGGTAATGTTTTATTTTTTGACCTGAGTGATGACTTTCATTGTATCATTCTTAAACCTCATTTTAAAAATTTTTAAAAAGAAGGAAGAGGAGGAGGAATAGAGGAAGAAGAAATTAAGAAAGTAGATGTTGTGTCTGATCACCACTCTCTCTCACCTGGAGACCTTAGACAAATGATTACCTCTTTGCATCTTATTTTACTCACCTGTAAAAACTGGCATCATATCACCTTCCTCATAGAACTTCCATGAGAATTATGAGATTCTGCATGTGAAAGTGCTTTGTTAAAATATAAAGTACCTTATAAATTTGGGGAAAATAATATATTAAAGCCTAGTGCAATTGTAGAATCATAGTACCCATGCAAATCTCAGGTTCAAATGGATCTTAAAGGATTATTCAACATATTAGAGCACTCCTAAGGACAGAATTATATTAGAATGAAACATATGAAACATTAAAATAAAATTTTATGAAGTAGCTTTCTTCCAATTTATTAATGTATTTTTAAAATTCTGCACAAGCATCCCATCTCACTCCAACTTCTTTATACTGTGATCAGTATATCACAGTTCTATAGAATCTTGACTCTTCTTTATGAAAACCCAAGTAAAATGCCTTATATGGAGCAGAGCCCTAGCAGTATCCTGGAAGTAGTAATTCTTCACCAATGGAACCCAAAGAATTACTTAGTTGAATATTTCTCCCTAGTTCCTTGAATAAAACCCTCCTCAAATTGTTGAAAGTCTTTGATTCATCTCCAGAGTTATGGAAAAGGTTGATTCTAACCCTTTGTCAGTGTTCTTAGTGCTTTCATGGAGAAAAGGGTTTTCAGAGGCCCACAATTCACCATCCCTGTTGATGTGTCTCTCGTGTCCCGCTGACCTGACATAGCTTCCTATTCCCCTAATCTAGCTCCAAAACTTTTCACTTAAAAAATATATCATATAAAGTTTGGCATGAATTGTGCCAGTGTTTCCCAAATCAGGTAAGTAGCTGGTAGACACTGTCTTTACCATTTCTTTTTGGGAGACTTTCACGGCTATTATCTACAGTTCTTCCTCTTCCTTGCCCATGTAATCTACTTCTCTGACATCTAACTCTGAATGTTCAGTCTGTTCTGATAGGATTCTATCTCGCAGTCACTCTTAGTAAACCTAGTCTGTTTAGATTCCTATTCAGCCAACCATGATATGCCTTACTCTTTCATTCCAGAATATCTAGCATCAATATTTGTATGCCTAACCAAGTTTTGGTTTACATAACTGTTTCCCGAGCATCTAGCGCCTGTGATTTTCACTTCACTACATTCATCAGAGAGCTCTTTCCTTCTGGCTGCATCAGCTGCCACAACCAAACAAATGATTTATAAATCTTTTTAAGCTTTCTGTGATATAAACTCAAGTCATATATCTCTAAATGTCTGTAAGACATTTCCACATTTATATGTCTCCATTAATCCAAACAGAAAAACCTATATGGAACTTTGTCATTCAGGAAAGAAAAAGTCATCTTGACATACAAAAAAGTTATTAAAAGTTACTTACATAGACAATACTAAACAGTTTCCTTAATAATAAAAAACAGCAAAAATTCCCTTAAAGTTCCCCTCATCAGTATGTCTTCTGAATATTTTGAGATAATCTTATGTCAACTAAACAAATATCTCTGCCTCACTCTTAAAACTCCATGAACTCTTCTTTAATACATCATATTCCAGATTTTCCTGGTCTTATTATCAACCCCCACTCCCATTTCATGGTCTTATCTATAAATAACTCTCTATCCTCTTCAATATGGATCAATCAGATCAAGCTTCTGCATTCTCCTTCTCATGCATTCTCTAAATTCTACAAAATCAAGGTTTAGAAGTTAATCTGACAAAGATGGAACTCTAGAGATTAATGGAGGAAAAAGACAATGGTAAGTAATCATCAATATTATTTTTCCAACAAGTCATAATGTTCCAAACTAAAGAAGTCTTCCTTCTCTTCTTCCTCAAATGACACTGTTTTAGTCAGCTTTTTCACCACTGTTAACAAAAAAACTTAAGAAGAAAAATTTTAGAAAAACAAAAGTTTATTTGGGGTTCACGGTTTCAGAGGTCTCAGTTCATACATGGCCAACTCCACTGCTCTGGACCCAAGGTGAGGCAGAACATCATTGGTAAAGTGTGTGGAGGAGGAAAGCAACTTAAGACATGACCACCAGGTAGCAGAAAGAGACTTGAAACTTGCCCAGGACAAAATATATACCCCCAAAGACACAGTTCCTGTGATCCATCTCTTCCAACAAACCCTACCTGCTTACAGTTACCACCATCCAGTTATTATAGTCAAGTGGATTAATGCACTAATTAGGTTAAGGCTCTCATAACCCAATCATTTCACCTCTGAAAATTCAGGCATTGTCTCATACATGAGCTTTTGGGGGATAACTCATATCTATGTCATAACAGACCCCAGGCACTGGTCTCTTTGGTGATTATCATAACATAATCTTCTAGTTTTAAATGGCTCCTCCAGACTTCATGTATGAACTTAAAAGCAATTTTGGAGAAAAGGTGCCATTATGAGTTGTCCTGTTGCAGTAGTATAAAAAAATTAAAAAATATTGTTTCAATGAGAAATAGTATTCTAAATAACTAGACATAGGAAAAAATAGTTTTGTCACTATGCTCAGACCAGAGCAAGAGAAACCTCACTTGTATTCATATTATTCAATCAATTATTAAAATGATTACTATGTTGCATCTCATATTTGCAAACATAATCATTTGAATTGGCAGTAAAATAAGAGTCAACAGAAATTTTTAAGAAAGTGAGTAGTCCTTACAAAATGGATGTTATTTTAACTTGCAGAGTAGACAATTCTAAGAAGTCACAAAATTTATAAGTGACATTAGGATATGTGTGTTGAACATGGTGATTAATTAGTTTGCTACCAGCTTAGACAAGCGATGGGAAGGAAAGTATCTAGGCAAATAGTTATCAGGAGGCATTTCAAAGAACTAATGTAGATAGGGTGAAATACAGATTAACTAGTAAATTCAGGTGATGCAGTTGACAATTCTGGGAAACTTGCATATTTTGGTATGCTATAGATGGTAAATAGTTCTTTGAAGAAAATGTTTTGATTCTATATGATATTAATATTTTTATATATTAGTGATTTTTTTATAAAAAGTGAAGTGTAGTGGAAAGTAGTGAATACAAGGAGCTCTTATTTTTATTTTATCTTGAGCTACTTTTTAGAAAAAATATCAATGACAATAAAACAGATTTCAAATGCAAAATAATAAGTGAGTGAAATTGCCTATTTACCATATCAATGCAAATTACAAATGAGATAGTAAAATATGAACTAAGTAATTCTCTTAGTTAACACTAACTCAATATGGCTTTTTTTTTTGCATGCCTTTATCTCTTTCTCCCTACACATACACAAGTCCTGAACATGTTTCCATTAAAATATCTTTTGTAGGATTTCTTTAATGGATCACAAAACTCAGCATCTCCTCCTTAAACTTTGAGAACTGTGCAAATACAATAAATGAGAATTTTAATAAAAGAAATAAATATCAGTAAATCTATAAGAAGATTGAATTCTCAAACTTCAATATGCATATAAGGGCTACCAAAAATAGCAAGAAAGGAGGAGAATTCAATTGGGATGTGGGCA
This sequence comes from Callospermophilus lateralis, assembly GCF_048772815.1. Taxonomy (NCBI): domain Eukaryota; kingdom Metazoa; phylum Chordata; class Mammalia; order Rodentia; family Sciuridae; genus Callospermophilus; species Callospermophilus lateralis. The sequence continues at coordinate 50,221,164 of NC_135320.1, read as the reverse complement.
GTAGTGAAGAGAAGAAATACAGGAAGTGGAAAATAGACATAGTGAATCAGATCTCAAAACACATCTTTCCATACATAGTCTTAGAGGATGAGGAACCTTGACACCCAAAATAAAGATTATATTTATTTTCAAGAATGAGTTCAGAACTTGGTTAAGCAAGAGTGTCCCTTTTGCCTACAAATACTTTATTTGTAGTTCTGTTCCAAAAGCTCTAGTGAATTTCCTTCTTTTTGCTGTCTAAATTTACTCTTACCCTGTATCCTCCAGGAAAACTTGCTTGATTTCTTAGTTCAAATGTTCTCCCTACTGCAATTGGTAATACAATATTTATAAGTGTGTAAGTAGCATCTGTCCTAAAATAAAAGTTTCTGGAGAAAGAATACATTCCTACTATGCTACTTTACTCCTTGGTCATATATTTAACACATATATGGTGGAGATCAATAAATACCTTTATTAATTGAAAGTGTGTTTATACATTGCAGTATATATGTAACTTATATGTAGTATAAATTAAGTGAACTTAACTAATTTTTGCATTAAATCAAACCAGGCATCTTCTTATTTGAAACTTTTTGAAGTGTTATTTATCTTGGACTGATAATCATCAGGTACTACTTGAAAGAATTATTGTTTGGTAAATTACCAGGCACCACCTTGCTCTACAAAAAAACAATATACCACACCATTATAATTGCTAGCAGATGTTTGCCAGTTAGAAGAAAGATGTTTCAAGCATTTGTACAGATTAGTGTGTGTGTTTCCAATATCTGAAACCATTGAGGACCCTGAGTTAGAGGTTATTGCAAAGTATCTGAAAACACTTTTGGGCCCAATTAACAGCATCAGGATTGGAAAAGGAGAAATTGGGCCATCATGGGGGATGTTGGAAGCTTTTAATGCTGGAATAGCCCTTCAGAGGAGTCCAGGCTGAGAACAGAGGCCAGACTTGATAGACCCCCACAGATATCTGCTAGTTATTAGATGGGGGCTATCTCCAGAACCAGGCATGTCATTCATTGCACAAGGCAGCTTTCTTTAACAGAGGCACCACTCCTAGCAGATGGAGGAATACATCCTACATTCTTGAAGGGAAACCTGGGTGGCCATCACACCATTCATTACAGTTACCATTTGTTTTGTTATTGTTTCTACTTCCTTCTTATCCACTCAAGAGAACCTCTTTTCTTTCCACTTATATTATTTTGTGGATCAATACCATGTCTTATGTATTCCTGTCTCCCTAAAAATCAGCACAAGGTCTTATAACTCTTTGTATTTAAAATCATATATTCAAAGTAAGATTTAACTTAAATCTTGGAATTTCTTTAAACTCACTTTATTTGTCCTTGACATTAGTGTAAGTTTTTTAATTAACTACCTGACAAGGTTTTACTCATTCTGAGTGCAAATCAGGCAGAAAAGGGAAGGAGAATATAGGTGTGAAGCATGTTCAGTAGGAGGTGCTCACTATGGCCTTAATATTTGGCTATTACAGAAGACAATAGCAACTGTCAGGTTTCAAAGTTATGTCATGAGGGTCATGACCACTGCTTCACTGCTTCATGATCACTCACGAAAGAATTATTTTAATGGGCAGTCCTTTGAGATTCCATGAGTTTCAAATCAAGTGGTTCTCATAGCACCAAGACATATCAAAGTTGTAAACTCCCCAGCTTATTACATTTAATGAAGCATTTCTCTTTATTTGAGTTCAAAGTTTATTTACCTAATAAAATAATGTAGCAAATATAATTGCTTCCTCCACCTTTTAGGTCAATAGAAAGTTCAACAAATTACAAAAGGAGAATGATCTGTACTTTGTCTTTTTTGAGTATTTAATGGCGAGGTTAAGGAGATGGCATAGTATGGGCTTTGAAGTCACAAAGATCTAGATCATCTGGGAGAGAGGGGTTATCATTAATTGTATTACTACATTTCTGCCTGACCTGCCTTAACTACCTGACTGCTCCCTCCTGACTTATCTGTTATCTGTTCTGGCTTGATTCATTTTGGTTTTCAGGTCTGATGGTTGCTCTGAACAACCAGCTGTGTTTTCTATACTCTAAAATTTTGATCCAGTTCAAAGTATTGGTTACAGAGTCATTTTTCTGTATCCAAGCCTAAAGGAGAATGATGAAACAGAATGCTGGAAACTCTGTAAAGAGTTCAACCTTCTTCATTGGCTTTATGTAATAGATTGCCATTATACCATGTGCCACCATGTATGATGTGTTTATTTGAGTTTAGGTCTAATGACCCCCTCCCAGAAAACAAAGCACACATGAACATATAAATACCTACAACACACACCTTTAATTTTATAAGCAGTTTCCTTATATCAAAATCTTGAGTGTTGTCTCTGACTATAAATTATTTATTAAGTTTCATTTTAAGAAGGAAAGAAAATACCCCAGGACAGAGAAGTTCAAGAATAAAATGTAAATGGATGAAGTTGTGTATTCTATTTCTGATGTTAAAGATGCAAAAAAGCACCACAAAAACAACTCGAACTACATTCTACTCTTGATTTGAGAAGAGACAACTTCCAACATTTCATAGTGAAACATCTACCATCCTAAGAATCCTAAGTCAGTAAGACGATCCATCACTTTGTTAACTGGAATGGGGCTCACCCTGAATGCACATCTGGCACCAAGAACTTGAAAGTAACTGAGGTAGCTGGTGGAAATGCCCAGGCCCAGCATAATTTGTTTCCAGGGAGGATGCTGGTTCACTTAAGTGCTTGGAAAGGAAGATCCTTCTCACCCATTCTAACACTCATCACATTGATTTTTAGAACATTACAGAAAACTCCCTTTTCAGCAGCTGTGGAATCTACAGACTCCAAGGGAGAATTCTCCTCCTCTTCAAATAGGGTAGATGTATGCTATGTGCCTTCTTAAAAGCAAGTGAGGAAAACCAATATATATATATATATATATATATATATATATATATATATATATATATATATATATATATTTTTTTTTTTTTTTTTTTTTTTTTCCTGCTGCCCTCTTGGTTTCTATATGCAGGATTTCCAAAAGGCTTCACCATCCTTCCTAACAATGGGGGAATCAACTACATTTGACTGCATTCTTTACTGGCTGTAATGTGTGAAACAGATCTTTCAGTTTCATTGCCTTTTATTTTTAAAAATAAGAATGGAATTTACATATGATAGAAAATCCACATAGCAACAGGAGTGCAGAAAAACAAGCAGGTGTTAATAAATTTCCAAGAAACATTAATCTGTTTCTGCAAAATACATCCTGCTGTTCATTTAAATGGAATGATACTCTATAAATTTACCACTTCAGTCATTCTCTGAGCTATCAAAATGTAATATATAACACCTCTGATGATCAAAGTGAAAGTAAGTTTAGAAATCCAATTTGTTTTTTCACCATTTAAGCTCTTTATTTAACTTTTGCATTCTAGCCCTCATTTTAATCAAACTTCAATTTTATTTACTTACATTCCATGTTGTAATGCAATTACAGGTATGCTTCAAAAGTTGTCATTGAATGTTGCAGTTACCAAAAATAAAGTTTCATTCTAAATCAAATATATCTAAATGAGGAAAAAAATTCTATCCTTTACACTTGAAGATTTAAGATAACTTATGATTGTGCTATTTGAAATTGGTAGCCACTGATAAAACAAACCAGAGGTAACCTGGAAGAAACTGGGAAAACAGTAACTTTGTTGGAAAAATGGCATAAGTGGCCCCCCTTCCCCCAGTTATCATAACACATAGTCAATAGATACTCTGGAGATTGATAACAAGGAAACTGTGTATGGAATCTATTATCTAAAGGGACTGGCAGAAACACACTAGGAACTGAAACAAACAAATTATATGTGACTTCCTCTGCATAAGGGATGGATGAGAAGATCCTAAGATCTTCTGCCATATTTAATGTTTCATTGTGTCTGTATTACTTCAATTAAAATAACACAATAAACAACATAAAATATTATTTGCTAATGTACTTGATATTCATTTAATTAAAAGTATTTAAACTTTTTAGTTTTAATGGACAGTTACTTATGATTTTCATAGTCTTTATCATCATCTGTGGTTTATGATGCCTAAATACTGTTTTTAAATATGTTATTATGCTCTTAAAGATATCCTTGGAACCTCATTTAGGACACAAATAGTCTTGTTTAAGCACAAACATATGAACTGAATCTAAGATTTTCTAGATAAGACCTGTGCCACCAAATGTTGTCTCACTTTGTGTGGCTCCTCAGAGGTATTTATTTGACTCAGAGATTACTCTCTTCTTTGAACTTTTACTCTCTTCTTTGAACTTTTCTGGCATCTGCAAAATCTCACTCTGTTGGATCCCATCAAAGTCTCTGACCAGGCCTCCCAGTTGCCAGTCCTTTCTCCTCCTGTGCAAATAATTGTATTTTCATGGCTTCTGTTCTCTCTTTCTTCTCACACTTTCTTGAGGGATACTCTCTACTCCTATGATTTTGCTCAGCCTTATTGGATGAACTGTTCCCCTCCCTGCCAAAATTCACAAGTTGAAGTCCTCACCCCAGAATACCTCAGATGTGACTATATTCATAGGCAGAATCTTTAGAGTAATTAAATAAAAATAGGTCTTAGGGTGGGCCTTAATCCAGCATGACTGATGTCTGTAGAAAAGGAATTTAGACACAGAGGGAAGACAATGTGAAGACAGAAGAAGATGGCCATCTACACACCACCAGGAGAGGCCTGCACAGATCCTTTGTGGCATTCTGAAAGCACAATCTCTGCTGAACCCTTGATCCCAAACTTCTAGCCTCCAGAACTATAAGAAAATTATTTCTTTTAGCCAATCAGTCTGTGGTGTCTTGTTACATCTGCCCTATAAAATGATGATATCCACCATATCTACACTAATGGCTAATAAATCTATAGCTCTCTCCTCAGCTACAGATGCCCATGGTCAACTGCTGACCACACATCTCTACCTGACTATTCTACAGATAAAGTCTTTATTTTATAGTAGGCCACAGTTGTTCTCCTTTTCACTTTTCCTTATGTTGGTGAGTGATACCACTATCTAATTATCTGATGTCAGAAATCTTTGAGTCAGTGCAGATTTCTCCCTTTTTCTTTATTGTCATTCATCCAATCCAATTAGTCCTTAAGTCTCATCATTTCTTCCTTTCATATATTTTCCCAAATTTAATTTTCCTTACCACTTCGGTTCTAGTCCAGGTCTCATCATCTCTTGACTGCTTTTACAATAGAATCCTAACTGGTTTCCCCAATGCCATTTTGCTCTCTCCAGTCTAGTGAAAGTACGAATTACAAAATGAAAACATGATCACATTGTTCTGCTGCTTATAAAGTACCAATGATTTCCTTTTTCCTATGAGATAAAAGGCCGAGGATATTGTATGAATCATCAGGTCCTTCATAATCTTATTTTCCTCTCTTACAATTTCATCTCTAATCACTTCTTCCCTTGCGCTACACATTCTATGATTTAGAAATTTTGGCTTGCAACTCATAGATGATACTACATAGGTTAATGGGTACATAAAAAGATGAGTTCAATGTGAGGGAAAGTCACTAAGAGCAAGACAGAGGAAAAAATACTGGAGTGAGAACAGGTGTCATAATCATTTGTGTGATAGGAGATGTAGCCCCTCTAGTCCTTTTAGTGTTTGTTCTGCTGGCTCTTAGACTGGGAATTATAGGTGTGCTGAGGTCATCTATATTTTGACTTTTAGTCAAAGAGTCCTTTAGAAATAGAATCTGTAGTCCCAAATTATCTGGTTTGAAGAATTCCAACTTATCTGGACATTCCACTAAAAATATTTCTGTTGTATTGGCTTCTGTGAGAAGGCTTATGCATGCAGATTGCCATAGCCCTAAGATAGTAGCAAGCTATGATGAAATCAATTCATAAATTATTTTGAGGCCAACTATGATTTTAAATCAAACAATAAATATATTTGGGGCTTTAAAATAGGGATTTTTAAATTTCTTATGAAAGCATTAAAAACAATCTCTTCTGTTTTGTTGGAGAATAAATCAGGTCTTTCCCAATCTTGGTGAGACTGACTGGTGCTGTGAGTATCTTCTCTTCCCTTTGATAGTAGACATGTCTATGCACCCAGAAACTTTCAATAGAAGTGTAGACAGAAGTGATTTTCCAGGCAGATATTAGAACTAAGGGCCTCTCTTGTTTTAATAACTCCACTTTAATGAGATTACCAATGGTAAATCAGTTGACAGGTGATTGGTTTCATGTGTGTGGCAGGTACTCCAAAAGAGCCAGAATTTGATTCATGAACTTCTTTGAAAGCACTAGAGAGTATTACCATCTATTCACAGTAGCTGCAATCTCATTCTCAAACTGTGAGAACCAATCTCATGGCATATGGCCAACAATCATCATATGTGAGAAAGGTCAAGTCATATCATACCTGTTTTTCATTGCTTTATTGTCCTTCCCAGATATGCCTACTTAATAATGCAATTTTCTGTGAACTGTTCATCCTGGCCTAGTAAATTATGTCTATTTTTTCCACCATCTGAATTACTTTGGAAATAAACTTCAAGGATGAAAATCTTATTTCTATAGTAAGCAATGTAAGTGCTGGTCCTGGAAGTTGTCCAACATAACTCTACATGTCAGTGTGTCTCAGATTGGATCTTCCAAAGTCTCCTGAAATGGCATTGGGGAAACCAGTTAGGATTCTATGCCAGAACATGATTTAATTTTACCCAAGTCTTATGTGAGAAGGAAAGAGTTATAGATTAGTAATGTGTTTTACCTTGGCATGAAGGATGAATAGCAGTTTCTTACTTCAAATTAATAAATGCAGTGGCTAAAATTTTTCCAATTCACCAAAAAGTAGAGTTTATCTGCAAGGTCTACTCAGCCTTTTAACTGATCTTACGTTGTGGCTAGTTAAGAATGGGGCTACCATATATGATAGCCACAATTACAAACTGCATTACTGCATAGACACTGATCATAGTGTTTTCACTCATACCCAGAATCCTTTAGATTAGCAAAGCTACATGTAGTGGCCCTATAAAATTTTTGTTAGTTCTCATCTGTGGACTTCTGTATTCCTTGGTTCTTTGTGAAAGTCATTGGCAAAAAGATGGAATTTCAGGAATTTTCATTAAACTACTTTGGATGCTCAGAGGGCATGGAATTATACTCTTCCTAATGGATACTGTTCTGTTGACAAGAAAGAGAAATTCTTTGTTTGCTCTAAGGATAACAGAAATAAATAGCTTATATGGTATCAGAAATACCAAGTCTGCTTAAAGAATTCTGGGAATAAACTAAATCTAGGGGCATGAGGAATTAGGAATAAGAACATGAAAGTAGGTAATAATCTCAACTGAGAAAGATAGTTGACAGCCCTGAGTGAGGATTAGTCCTAAAGGATAAAAAACAAATAGTGAAGGTTTAACCAGGAAGTAGCAAAAATTGTTATCCCAGAAAGGTGAGATGAGGAAGCAGGCATCAGATAGAGTTTCAGGATAATGGAACCTCTGATGGTCAAGAAATCATTCAGATAAATCATTTTTATCCTTAGGTATCTTTTATTGTGTTATATTTCAAAAGCATTTTCAGATATCTGACATCTCCAGTTCTCTTTCTTACTCAGTTTGATGCTGCCTGAATCACTATCTACAACCACTGTCCACTCTTTGCTTTGTGTGCAAGGACCTGACCTAAGGACATCTGTGCAGTCCTGTCCCTAGGCATTTTTGTTTTCATGACTCTATTTGCAAATGGAGCTATTGTTCACCTGGGACAGAGTGAGTGGCAATGTTAGGATGTTCAAAAGTCTCAGTGGCTCGTAATCTCGTTCTAATGCTTGGTATTTGATGCAGTTTCCAAGGAGAGCTGTGACACAAGGGCATTAATCTACCTCATGACAGCATGGGGTTTTAATGCGTTTTCTGCATCCACAGAAAGAGCCTCCTATGGAGGTGGTGAAAGGAGTTATGGCGAAATCAATATCTTCATTTCACTGGGGCACTGACAATTTGTAGCAATGATACAAGGGATCGCTGCACAGGAAAAGCTTGTTGGGCAGAATCTAATGTACAGCACATACACTTTTGAAAACAGACACAAAGACTTGCTTCAAGAGGGAAAAAAGTGATTAGGCTACGTGGAGCCATTATATTTCTAGAAATACATAGATAACTTAACACAATGTGGGAGCAATGAAGTGTTTATTCATAACTCTGTTTCCGGAAAGAAAAATTCATTCCACAAGTAATTTAAAGGAATCAATGGAAAAAAAATTCTGTTCATACATTGAGATACCCGTATCAAAATGATGATGCCTGATCAGCTTACAAAAGGCACAAACTGACCTAAACTAACCCATAAAATGCCAAAGATCAAACTTTAAGGCCATTCAGCCCTGCCAGGGAGATTGGCTAAGGAAAGTAAGGCCACCTTCAGAGGTATTAGGGGTGGGGAATGAATTGAGTCCCAACTAGACTAGACTTTTTAATCTTTTTAACCATAGCTTTTTAGATTTAGTGTTAATTCCAGTGCTCCTTGAAAAATAGTTTTACTAAATATTGATTTATTTTGATTTCTCTCCTTTTTCTGGATACTAATGTTCACTATTCCCTGATTTCTGATATTCCACTGTTTTTCAGATACTGGTATAGTTAGTGGTGATACCTACAGATATATATATATATATATATATATATATATATATATATATATATATATATATGAAAAATTTCAAATAAACAGACAAGGAGAATGGATACACATTTTTAAAGATGCTTGCTCATTCTTTGGATTCTTCTAGCTCCATGGGTTTAAATATATATAGAAAAGCTTCTTTAATCCCTTCAAGTTTATATAGTCTTATTACTCAACAGTAATTATTCTCTACAGTCATAAAAATAAAATGCAAATGGTTACTTTTTTAATCATTTCTGTGAATACTTTTAACCTTCTGAGAGTCAATGTCAAGAAATAAAAATTTTTAAAAATCATTGGATTTGGGTGCTTTTAACATTCTCTTTTCCTGAATCATGAAAATAATCTTTTTACTGTGTCTCTTAGATATGATGGCTATTTCTAAAGTAGGGTAGAGACAGGATGCATATGAGATGCGTATATTCAAGAAAATACAGTCTGTTGCAAAATTTTCCAAACTCTTGTTCTGTGAAAAACTAGTCTCAAAAGAGTTCCATCATCAAATAAGTTTGGGAGAAGCTGCATCTTGTCTTCCTTCTTGGAGATTTACAGCACACTTCAGAATATTTAAAGCTTTGGTAAATTCTGCAGGAAAAAAACTAGTTTAACAAAGCCCAGCATTTCTTAAATTTACTTGACCGTGAAACTCATCTTTAATAATTCATGAAATACCCATTAACATCCTGCTTAATTGTGAGGTAAATCAGAGTCTTATATCCTTGGCAAAATTATCCCCTACCCTTGGGTAGGATATCCTGCACAGAAACTCTTGAACTTTAACACATATAGTTATTGTGGTGTAATACCCTTGGCAGACTAAGGTAGAAGCAAAAATTGGAATCCCTCTATCCCTCACCTGCCTTAATGGCTTCATCCATTTTCATTATCTTCTCCATTATTTCATAAAATTGCTGTAAAAAATAACCAACTAAATGGTCATTTGGCTTGTCAAATTAAGTGTTATATGAATGTAATAATAATAGCAACCATTAATTGAGCACTCACTGTATATTAGGCAATGAAGCACTAAGTCAGACACTTAACATAAACTTTCTGTGTTTCACCAGAAGAGGAAGCATGGCTATCTTCACTTGAAACATGAGAAAACATTCTTGGAGAGGTCATACATCTTGCCCAAATGCACTTACTACTACAGGATAAAGGCAGCATTGCATAACGATCTCTCTTTTGTCTCCCAAGTCCCTGCACTTTTCACTATATCATGCTGTCTTTCTAAATAATGTGAATTCAGCTAGTCCCAGCAAGATAATAAAATATGAAGTGATAAGAATAATGATGCCAATAATGGTAATTAATAACAATCAAAATGGTATTAAAACTCTATATATTGTCATTGCATAAAATTTATAGTGGTGCAATGTTTTAATACTAGAGAGCCCACTCTTTTCTCCTGCCTCCACATCCAATTAATCACTACCTCTGGTTGATTTTTTTCTTTAATATCTCTACAATCCATCTACTGTCAGTAACTGTTGCTCAAGTCACCTTCTTATCTGCTCTGGATTTTTACTGCAATCAACACAAAACTGGAATCCTTGCTGTCCTTCAATCATTTTCTGCACTTAAACCACTATGATCTTTCTAAAATACAAATCTGATTGATTATTATCCATCGGTTTAAAACCTCTAAGACTTCCCACTGACAACAGATTAAAGATGGCATGTATAGGCTTCTGGGATCCCAAATATTCCAGCCCATTACCTTTTTAGCTTCAAATTCCACATTCTCCTGCCTCATTGAGGGCTTTTTCTATATCAAACTACAAATTCCGGGATTCTAAGTTCACTTTCATTTCATTTCATACCTTCACTCTTCTGAAATTGAGAAGTGTTTTACAGTTAATGGTTCATTATAGTCAAGTAGCAGCATTTTTTGCTTCTGGGGTGGGGGGATAAAATGAAGGACCATCTTGCAATTGATAGCTTCATATATTCAGTGAGATGCTGTACTTCTGCTTCTCTAAAGCACCACATTTTCTTATTTGCAGGAATATTTCCTGGCTTTTTCTTCTTCCTCGGGTACTCATCCTTAGCTACCATCCCCAATCTCAACTTTCCTATTGGAAGTCTTTGCAGATTCTTCAAGTCTAATGTAGGGATGCCACTTTTTGCCTCCTTAGCACTATTTCATCACATTCATGGATGATGTTTCTAAAGGATATCCACAATTTTTTTTTTTTAAATCTCCTTTCCTTCTTGTGAAGTCTAATTCTCCTCTATTTAATGGGGTCTATTTAATGCTTCTTAACTTGCTTCTGAACAATGGAATGTTGTAGAGGTTACTGTGTATAATTTTCAAGATTTTAAAAGACATTCATTTTCCTTCTTGCTCTCTCTTTAATTGCTCTCTCTGGGGAAGCTATCTGCCACATCATGAAGAAACGAACACCTTTTTAAAGAGTTCCCATGACAAGGAACTGAGGTGTCCAACAAAGAGCTGTGTGAGGGCATCATTTTGGAAGTAAGTTTTAAGCTCTGCCCTGGCCAATATCCTGCTTGTAATCTCATGGGAGACCCTGAGCAAGAACCACCTAGCTACTTCCAAATTCCTGACCCACTAAAATTGTGAAATGAGAAATGTGAGTTGTTTTTAGCTACTACAATTGGAGCAACTTGTAACACAGCAACAAATCACTTATAATGCACTGAATTGGAATTGTTTATTTTTTTGGCTGTACCTTCTTTTGACTGAAGACTTTTGAAGGATGTGTCCTACACTGTTTTTGTTACTTCTCTAGTACTTAATGGTGTTTGAAGATAACATAGACCCAAACATTTTGTATGCATGGAGAAGAATCTTGTCTCATCCAGAACTTTGATTTAGATAGCAAGCCTTTTCTTTTCTTCACAAGCAAGTATTTGTAAGACTTGGTACACATGGAAATTTATTTATTTATGGTGCAAGGAAGGAAGGAAAGAAGGAATAGGTTTTATGCTCAAGATTTATTTTGCCTACAGTGGCCAGAATGGTCATTTAAAATTACTGTTTTCTACTTTAAAAACTTCAGTGGGTTTTGCTTTGAACTTAGAACAAAATTAAAGTTTCTTCTTCTAGAATACAAAACTCTCCATGACCTGGCTCCTGTCTACCTGTCTTGTCATTCTGCAGAGAATAGTCTTCCTAATCTTGGAAGAAATCAAGCTATTTCCTCTTTACAGCCTTGGCATTTTTGGCTTGCTGAAAGTTTTTGCTTCCTTCTTTTTTGCAAGTATGAGCTGCTTTATATAAATCAGATTTATAGATTATGTCAACTCTTCAACAGAGGCCTATCCAAACTTACACTTCACCTCACTATTTACAACCTGCTCCAGTGCTCTAACACATTTTCTCCCTATCAGAAATTTTTCTCTTTATTCACTCATTGTTTCCTTTCTCCCTTCCTTGACTAGAAATGTGCCACATGAGAGGGGAGACATTGAGTTTCCAGTTGACCACTGTGTATCCTAAGACTTGGTATACCTGCTGGCACACAATAAACACTAAAAAAGTGTTTGCTGAATAAACAGATAGATGAGGGATGCATGAATAAATAAGAAAGGAGTTGTATAAGGGAGAGACAGAGAGGTACAGGGACATCCAGAATCATGTCTCCTGCCTACATGCCCCCTTTGACTTTATTGGAGCTACTATCAAAAGAAAGGTCAGGATTAGATTAGGATATTTGTGTCTGATATATTTTGTGGGACTTCACTCCAGTGTGAACCCATATAAATGAGAGACAGGGAGGACCCTTATTTCATTTCATAGGGATCTCAGCAGGGCTCTGCAGCTTTGAAGGTGGGGAACTTTGAAAACATCAGAGACATTTTCTTTGGGAGTACATCAACTCCCTGTAGATGGACCCTGCTTGCTGAGAGCCATTGCCAAGTAGGAATGACACATGGCAATTTCTTTGTCAGCCTACCCCATGTTGCTTAGAGGGAGGACTCTCCATTGTGGAAATGGGCTTGCCTTGGACCCAGGTCATTTGCAGTGACATTGCATGATTGTTTGAGAAAGGTGACCCTGCTCAAGGACCAGGGTGGATCCGGGTTTAGGGAGGATCCTGCTGGATTAGGGTGGGTCCAGGTTTAGGGTGTATCCTGCTGGGAATAGGGCGGTTCCAGGTTTAAGGTGATTCCTGCTGGGAATAGGATGTATTCTGCTGCTTCAGGCAGCCCGCCTGCTCCTTGAGTTCCTGTTGAGTTCTCCCAGGATTCAGAGTATTTTGGGATGCAGAGTCTGGTGGAGGTGTGGATTTTCCCCAGAATGTGCTTGTAGAGTGGCGGTATGAGTTCGGGAATAAAGAATTGCTGTTTGAATCTACAAGGCTGTGAGTGGCTTGTGATTTTGTGCCCAGCTAGACTGCGGCACCTGCCTAGAGAGGCAACAATGAGGGTCTTCAGACTCCTTCAAGGGCAGAAGAAATTGATGGAGGAAGCAACAGAAGGAAAAGTTGATTTAAGCTGAGACTTTGCAGGGAGTCTGATTGGTAAGCTGCTTCTGAACACCTGTGGGAAAATTAGGAGAGGATCCCCAGATATATTTGGTAAGGATGTGGGGAAGGGAACCTTCTCAAGGAAAAGACTGGAGGTTCTGTTAGGAAAAATATAAAGAACAGAAACATGTCTTCAAATTTTATCCATAGGCTGACAAATTTGGAAACTGCTATTCCTACAGAATAGAAAAAGAAGTGCTGATTTTGCAATCAGAAAATCTAAGTTTTAGTTATAGTTCTTTCACATTCTAGCTATGTAACTGGGGGCAATTTACATAATCTTTGCAACTCTATTACTTCATCTGAAAACAGGAATACTAGTATCTACTGAAGGGTGTTCTGAGGATCAAGATAAAAATTTTTGAAAGTGTATATGCCAACATTTTTGTAGAACATATACTGTGTAAATTATTCATTATTTGCCATTGTCATATTTGGGATGATCTTCCTATCTTATAATAATACCTTTCAACCCTTAAGTGCTTCTCTCATTCATGTACCTGGGAGTCATGTTTGTACTTCTGGACCCCACCCTCTGAGCTTTTATTGTACTAGGAGTGAACATCTGGCCTAAACTCAGTCAATTAGATTATTCTCCCAGGTCTTTAGAACTGGGACAAAAAGACTGTTCTTTAGACTAAGTTGCTCTTTTGAATGCCAAAAGGCCTATATCCAGTAGCTATGGTATGACACATAAATGATAGTAAAGTGAAAAAACTCAGCAGAGAGATGATGGCACCGATTAGAATTCAAGGTTGATTTTCAGTCTCTGAATCCAATTTTATTGGACACTTCAGTGTTCTAATTATAAAATGCCCCTTTCTTTCTTAAGTTAAAGTTGGTTCCTGTTCTGCTATAATGAGAGAATCCTAATGCATTATTATTTTACACACACACACACACACACACACACACAAACAAACACAGATGGCTATCTCTATTACTGAATGAGAATTCTGGTTAAAGAAAGGCGGTAACATTGAAACCTTGAACACATGGAGTGAATTTCATAAGCATGCGGTGTGTCTGCTCTGTTGAGTTGTGGAGATTAACATCAGTATGGTGATTTAAAGTTTGTCAAAAGAAGCAATACATAAAGGAAGGTGATAACTATAGCACCAATAATAGTATAATAGTACTTGATAACAATCAGAAAGGTTTAAAAACTTCACACATGGTTAGTGTGAAATGTTCAGCAATGGATTATTGAAGTGTGGACCACAGTAGCCAACTTGTATGACCATAACTTGCAGGGCTGTTAGTCATATGATCTAGACAGTACTTTCATATGATAATATCAGGAGCCATTGCTCTTCTGTCCATACTCCTTTTACCTTTCTTATTTAAATGTATTCCATCTGTTTGGAAAAATCCTTTAAGAAGCTCCCAGTATCTACTTTATTGATCAGACAAAAGAAATCACCCAGTAAAAGAAAATAATAATGTTCACTCCTGTTATTTTATCCAGTCATCTTCTGGAATGCTTGCAAAAGTCCATACTGATCCATGACTACTAGAATAAGTTTCAAGCAGACTGTTGCTTTAATATTTCAAAAATTCATGTGTTAATGAACTTCTAGGAACATATGTTACCAATACTATGCATAATTTCATTTTGCTCCATATTAATCCTGCTGCTTGACTAATGCCTTTCGTCCTAGTAACAGTAATTGAAAATCAACAATATTTTATGAAATAAAGATTTATATATATGTATCTATACATGTCTGTCTGTCTATCTATCTATCTATCTATCTATCTATCTATCTATCTATCTATCAATCATCTAACTACAGACATACATAACTTCAAACTTGGAAACATTTGCAGACAAACAGTCTGAAAATAGAAATACCTGGACTTGAAATTGCGTTTAAGGATTTGAGACCTATGGGACAGCAGAGGTACATAATTAATCTTGATAATTTGAAGGTTTGGTGTGAATACACTTTGGTTTTTTGGGTAGGGGGCAGTGCTGGAGATTGAATTCATGGATGATCTGTCAATGAGTTATTTCCCCAATGCTTTTTTTTAATTTTGAGACAAGGTCTTACTAAGTTGTCCAGGCTGACCTTGAACTTGTGTTTCTCTTGCTGTAGCCTCCTGAGTAACTGGGATTACAGTTGTGCGCCACCTGTTCTTTATACATATGTGTGCATGTATATAGCCATATTGTCTTAGTCTGTTAGGAATAAACAGACTGAACAATAGGAATTTCTTTAATATTTTAAAAATCAATAGGAATTATTATTCAGAGTGATTGGAAAATCCAAGATCAAAATGCCATTAGATTCTGTGTCAAGAGGCTCACTCTTAGCTTCATAAATGGTGACTTCTTGTTGCATCCTTATCCGGTGGAAGAGCAAAAGGGATGAACAAGCTCTCCCTGGTCTCAGGCCTCTCAGCTCAATCATAAAGTTTCCATTCTCAAGACCTGGTCACCTCTGAAAGACCTGCTTTTGAATGCCACTGCACTGAGGATTGCATTTCAACATGTGAAACACACATTCAGACCATAGCACAGACTTTTTATAATGGTCTTACAAAAATTCAGTTGTTCCCAAATTATTTTTCAGTGCTCTTATCATTACATTAAAGAGCTTGTTTTTATTAAGACCTTCTCTGATTAAAAAAAAAGTTTACACACCCTGAATAGTCTGATCCTAGCTCACTATTGCATGACTTGAGAAATCAAATATGTTTACAACCTCACTAATGTTTAGGGAGTTGTATATGAATTCATGTAGGGTATTAATTATATAAGTATCAATTATATAATTCTACATAATAAATAATAGTGTAATTAAATTAGCCTTGTTTCAAGTTTGCTTTAATGAATTTACAATCTTAACTGTTAATAAGCCTCCTTTATTGCCATACATTAAGTACTTTAAAACTTTTCTGAAAGTAGATGTTTCTATAGAAATGATTATATTCACTTTTAAAATGATACTCTTGATAATAGGGAACAAAGGAACATAGCCCAAGAATAAATAAATGAAATTATTTAAAAATGTCTAGTCTGGTGTTTCCTATATTTTGGGCCTATTTCTGACAGTCATATAACTTTTAATTTTGTTTTTAATTTGTGTATTCTTTTCTCCCAGCAAACTAAAGACTTCTTGAGGTCAGGAATGAAGACCAGTGCATACATAGTAGAGTGTCTTGCTTGTAATATCTGTAACAGTAATCATTTGTTGAAAGAATGAATTAATTAGTGTGTTTGGTTTTCGTTGAAACTTTCCATTGTAGGGTAAAGAATTATTATTATACACTGCAGGGCTCAAAAGGCTAAGATTCTGTCAGATAATGAAAAATAATGAATCATCTGAAATTACATGCAATGTAGATTTTATAATATTTTCCCTCAAACAATTGGTATTTGGTTGATGCATATTTATTGGCTTATGAAATAGAGACCTAGTCCTATGAAGAATGCTACAATAACTTTTACAGAAAACATTTAATAAGAGAAATTTTAGACGTTAACACAAGATCTCATGATAATTCAGTTTGCTCTTGAATTTCTACTCTAAAGAGCTCTTACAATTTTCTCAAGTCAGATTTTCTGTCTAGGTTTAATGATAGTAGTATTTTGTTGGGAAACAGCATTGCAAAGGATCATTCTTTAGTGAATCTACAGAAGTGTTCTGTTGTCTTTCTTAGTAGTTCAAGAGACTGGGGAACACAATGGAATTTACAAACTTTGTTTATCCAGTTGCTAGTTTTGGAAAGATGGGTTCAGTTTCCCCCTAAAATACTTATTGTTATGGTTTGGATGTGAGGTGTCTCTCTAAAGCTCATAAGTGAGATAATGCAAGAAGGTTTAGAGAAGAAATGATTCGATATGAGAGCCTTAAACCAATCAGTAAATGAGATTAACTGAGTGGTAACTGAAGGCAGGTAGCTGTGGCTAGAGGAGTTGGATCACTGGGGGTGTGCCTTTGGGGTATATATTTTGTATCTTGGGGTGGAGTCTCTCTTTCTCTGCTTTCTGAAAATCATGTAAGCTGCTTCCCTCTGCCATAATCTTCCACCATGTTTTTCTGTCTTGAGTCCTGAGGAATGGGTTAAAACCTCTAAAACTGTGAGCCCTCAAATAAACATTTCCTACTCTACAATTGTTCTGGTCAGGTCTTTTAGTCACAGTGGAGAGAAAACTGACTAAAACACTTATATTTATTAAATATCTTTAAGGGTAAAATTTAGTGACGGTTTCCCGCAATGGCTTTGCACAAACAATTTTTTTCTGATTCTGTACTCTTAACTCTGGAGAGTTAAGAAAAGATTGGTCAATGCAGGGGAACCACAGGTTGTAGCCTGTGTTTAGTTCCCATGTTTCTATAACCACCACTAGCTGTGTCTACAAAGTGATGATTTTCCATCACATTTGGTGACTTTGTTTCACTGACAGCATAAGTAGAGATCAGCTGGAGCAAATGACTGAATCCAGGGGTGGCCCTGTCTATGTGTTAAGTCTGTTCACTGCGGTGTTTCCACATGCAACATTCTTTTGCTCATAGGCCTGATAACATTCCCAGTGACTGCAATCACTGTCAATCTCTAATCTTGTAACCAAGAAATGGAAGGTTCTGGAGTTTTACCTTGAAATTTCAAGTTTTCATTTCACATTTGTAAAAAGTTAGGTGTGTGTTCAGGGTCAAGCTGGATTCTCCAGGTCATTTTATGTGTTCACAAAAACACTTTTCTGAATTTCAGCCTGGGTCTTTCCACAAGATGACCCAAGTGTCTTTATTGTAGGTTCCTTGGGGATTTTGCCTTTGAGAGCACTCATCTGCTAGCAGTGAATAAGATAGCAGATCTCCTCAATTCCTCTCTTCCCTTCTAAGGAAGCTAATGAAATCAGAGCTGCTCAGTGTTTTTATCTGCCCTTCTAATGTATCACATGAGATAAGATATCAGGGTTTCCCCCAAAGCAAACCAAAAGAAAACACAAAGAAACACTGAAGGATGGGAAGACACCTTGGGACAGGATAACTTGTGCCTGTAGCTTACCTGTTAATTAACTGGAGCCATGATCCAATCATATGTCATGAACAAGAGCAGGAAGCAAATAAATCGTAGTCACTTCAAATTAGCTCACTCAACAGGCCAGGAACAAGTTAATTCTTAAGCATTTAATTCAGTCAATTGGCACTCAAACCAGGACAGGCAGAAACAAATGGTGTAGTCTTTGAAAGGTTGTTAACCTGACCCAAGCTCATAAGAGTAAATTGAATTTTTCAGTCTTTCCCCAATTTGTCAGGATTGTGTAGATACACATTTTCAAATGGAAGTTTCGAGTCCCATTCTACAGTAATCTCAGGTCTACCACCATTTACTTGAAGGATTTGCTTAGACTTTTTATGCCCTGGGTTTGTTTTTTTTTACCTATAAAATAGGAATAATAGTAGTCTCAGTCTTCATATGGAGTAAGAGTTATAAAACATTTAAAGTACTTGATTGAGATTAGCTATCATTATTATTTCTGTATATTCAGACTGAGAT
The DNA here is from genome assembly GCF_048772815.1 of Callospermophilus lateralis. NCBI lineage: Eukaryota > Metazoa > Chordata > Mammalia > Rodentia > Sciuridae > Callospermophilus > Callospermophilus lateralis. The sequence continues at coordinate 50,202,440 of NC_135320.1, read as the reverse complement.
ACTGAAAAAAATATTTCATCATCCTTTGCAGAGTCTGGCCTTCAAGCAGGAATGTAATTTCTTCCATGTTTAGAAGACAGCATTAACTTTTCATAGGTTAATGTCAATTGCGTCAAATCATATAGTATTTATTGTGCTACATGAAAATTAGATGTTTATTATAATTTTACAATTGTTGTTTCCCATTGTTTTATATAATTGATACTGGTATTTTACTCTCTTGGTGGGAAAAAAAAAATATGTTGATCCTCACATTTCTGTACTTTTCTAATTCCTCAGAGAGCCGTGCCTCTGATTTTCCTTCTGCAAAGTGCCATCTGTGTGCAGGGGATCTTTTGTCGGCTCCTTCTGTGATTCACTGTGACTCCTTATTATTGCAACCAGGATGGCCTTTTTTTTTCCTCCCTTTCCTAATAAGGAACAGAACCAACATAACTGGGATCGCTTTGCACACTGGCATTTCTTCTGAATACACTTCTTACTAGATTTGTATTTCTATGCTGTGGGTGGAAATGCCAGATAAGAAGAAACAGATGAAGACAGATGAAAGGGCGAGATGGAATGAGGAGGTCAGTTATTTGGATTTGCTTAGGTGGGACATTTGTTGCAGAAATGTCCACCAGCTCTTTTAAAAAATACATTGGGAGTTCAGTACCATTAACAATAGATAAAGAAAGGAGGCAAGTAGCTACGTGGCGTTAATCTCACCCCTCACAAATAATGGCACCGGTGACATTTGACCATGTGACAGATGAGTGAGTGGAGAGCCCTGGGACTGTGATAGTGACAGTTTTCTTTTTCTACCCTTGTAAATTATTCAGCATTGGCACAGCACTGGGAAAACACAAACCCGAGAAAGGGTAAGGGAGAAAAGGAATTCTATTGCAAATGAGAATGGCTGCTGACAAGTCCATTAAAAAACAACAACCCAACATTCAAGCTGCGCCTGCTGCCTTCAAAATGTCCTTCAAAGGTTCGGTTCACTAACCTCTTTTAGACATGCAAGAAGGTGGCAGAGAGGAGAGGGGAGCCCCTGTTAAAAGCATCCCACACTGGTCTCCCTTTCTGAGTGTGTCTGTGTCACTATCAAAGATCCGATGGTACTTCTCTTAAGATCATGCGTGTTATTAAAGTCCAGGGTCCTCGCTTGCTGCACATTTCTATCCCGCTAATTGCATTCTGCTGACTTGAATGCTCCTGGTTGTTTTGGGTTGGGTATGATTGCCTTCCGTCTCTTTCTCTCTACTGTGTTAAAACTGCCACCCGAGCAGAGGTGGTTTTCCTGAATGTGATTATAAAATTTCACACGCCAGTTTATAAAAATGCCATGGCACACTTCTTTTAAAAAGTGGAACATATTGTTTGTCAATGAACTTTTATTATTTCTCTTTTCTGTTCTTGGAAGGGAGATGGGGCAATCTTCCCATCTAAACACCCCCTGCTGAAATAGGGACCAGTGAGGCCCCCTGAAAGGATGTTGTGAATGAGCATTCTGATGGCGGAGCCAGACCAGTTGCTTTGCCCCAACCTCCTCCCCAATAACATCTGCTGTGCAGCTGGAAGGATGAGAAATTGATGTTTTTACATTGACTGTCCAGCAAGGGGGGCTAGAAACTACAATTCTATTTCTGTTGGAGACGATTCCCCTCTGGTGTATCCTACTAAAGAAAAATCATTAGTAACATCTTGTATTTCTACAATAGATTTTATGTGACATTTTCAAAATATTCTACGCAAATGTATGGAGCTTCCCTTGGTAAGGTATAATAAGTAAGCACTTCATCTCCATTTTCTGGAAGTCTAAAATGATACAACAGCAGGTTTAGTGAGGAATAAATGTGCTGCAATGTTACGGATGGCCCCCAAATGTTCTTTTCCTTGTACCCTCCTCTCCACAGCAATAACATTGCTTGCCCACAGCTTTTTCTTTAAAACAATGGTATGATTTTCAAAGTATGTTCTTTATCAGTCCTTTCCTTGACAGGAAATAACACTAGAGGGTCATAGGATCATCAGAGAAGTTTGCCTGGTTTCATTTATGCAGTTGTGGTGATTATGTGGAAGCATTTACACCATCCTACGTGGCCCACGTTGTAGTTTAGGATACTGTGGCTTCCCAGGTCCCACTATGGCTTAGCCTCGCTAATCTGATATAGTGTGAGACTGAAATGTAAACCTCCTGTGGTTTCAGTCTCTTAAAATTCATTTTGTAATATCTATCTCCCATTTCCTCCCCTGTTCACCAATACCCCTTAATCACCTAAGCCTTACCTGTAAACAGATCAAAGAGCTTTCAATGAGCTCTAATTGATGCCTTTATTGTTATTATTATTGAATGCTAAAACAGATTAAGCAAGAGGATGTAAAATTCATGTTCTGATAGGGGATCATTTGGTCCAAAGGTAAGCTACTGGACCAAGTCAACAAGAAAGACAGGCATTGTACCCTAGAGCCTTAAGCTAAATGTCTGTGATCATCCCTTAAGTCCTTTAACAGAGGACCTTTAAGGGAGTTTATGTGGAAAATTATCTCTGCCCTGATCATTTTCAATAAATTTGGTCCTGTGATTTCTATCTGCTTACTCTCGATTCCTTTTAGGTTCCTGTAGTGAGCCTGGAAGACAGATTATGGTTACAAGAGAACTCTATCTGCTTTTTGTAACATACAATTTAAGACATAGGAACATCGATGGCTAATGAGAATTTAGTCACTGATTATTTGAAATCAAAAGCTTAGTTCATCAAAGGTTTATGCCATAGTCAAAAATTAAATCCTCCAAATGATAACAAGTGGTCAATTGTAGGTGTCTTTTTTGTGTGTGTGGTTGTTGTTATTTGTTTGTTTTCCAGAAATGTTTAAAACATAGCAGCTCTCCCAGACAATTTTTTTTAATTGGGTGCATTTTTATAAGAGATTTGGTCTTACTTTTTGGTGGCTATAGAAACAATATGAAGGGAAGACTGCCTATGGTTAGGGAAGCCATCCTGTTCTTTCCTGTTTCCAAAATGGTATTTTTCATGATCTTTGCTACCCATATAGGATGCAGAGGACACTGGTTGCTTCAACTTTTGACCAAAAAGAGCCAAGAACAGAACTACCTATGCCCTAACAACAACAGAAGTTATATTTTACCCTCTCTGTTTTGGCAAAGATAAAGAAAACTTCATTCTATCTTCCTTCTTTTGCAGGAGACAGTACCTTGGGTGACACCATTATAAATTTAGATCTTTAATAGTAATGAATGCTTGCCTTTACATGCCTTTAAGTCTCCAGTTTTCCCAAATGATTCCTAAGCTTCCCTCCACAAATAGGTTTCAACAGTGCCTTCTGGAGTGCCTAGGTGAGAACGTATTTCACGTCTGCCTAGACATGTCACACTGCGGCTGGTCAATTCAACTATTCAACACATATTTGCTGAATCCATACTTTGGGTCATCAACTGTGTTAAACTTGGGAAATCTCTCAGTAACTATGAGATAGAGTTAACTGGATCCTTTGTTATACTTTGGAAACCTGCTTTTTAACTTCAGAAGTTTCTGCTATTTAAGAAAATTGGGAATTTTATTTTAATTTATTGGCTGTCATACAAATACTAAACTATGTTGAGGTAAGTTCCTGCTAAGGAACTTACCTCAACATTGTAAAAGCTATCTATGCTAAGCCTCAGGCTAGCATCATTCTGAATGGAGAAAAATTGAAGGCATTCCCTCTAAAATCTGGAACAAGACAGGGATGCCCTCTATCACCACTTCTATTCAATATAGTTCTCGAAACACTGGCCAGAGCAATTAGACAGATGAAAGAAATTAAAGGCATAAAAATAGGAAAAGAAGAACTTAAATTATCACTATTTGCGGACGACATGATTCTATACCTAGAAGACCCAAGAGGGTCTACAAAGAAACTACTAGAACTAATAAATGGATTCAGCAAAGTGGCAGGATATAAAATCAACATGCATAAATCAAAGGCATTTCTGTATATCAGCGACAAAACTTCTGAAATGGAAATGAGGAAAAACACCCCATTCACAATATCCTCAAAAAAAATAAAATACTTTGGAATCAACCTAACAAAAGAGGTGAAAGATTTATACAATGAAAATTACAGAATCCTAAAGAGAGAAATAGAAGAAGATCTTAGAAGATGGAAAAATATAACCTGTTCATGGATAGGCAGAACTAACATCATCAAAATGGTGATATTACCCAAAGTTCTCTATAGGTTTAATGCAATGCCAATCAAAATCCCAATGGCATTTCTTGTAGAAATAGATAAAGCAATCATGAAATTCATATGGAAAAATAAAAGACCCAGAATAGCAAAAGCAATTCTAAGCAGGAAGTGTGAATCAGGCGGCATAGCAATACCAGATTTCCAACTATATTACAGAGCAATAGTAACAAAAAGAGCATGGTACTGGTACCAAAACAGGCAGGTGGACTAATGGTACAGAATAGAAGACACAGAGACTAATCCACAAAGTTACAACTATCTTATATTTGATAAAGGGGCTAAAAGCATGCAATGGAGGAAGGATAGCATCTTCAACAAATGGTGCTGGGAAAACTGGAAATCCATATGCAACAAAATGAAACTGAATCCCCTCCTCTTGCCATGCACAAAAGTTAACTCAAATATCAAATATCAAATCAGAGACTCTGTGTCTGATAGAAGAAAAAGTTGGCTCCGATCTACATATTGTGGGGTCGGGCTCCAAATTCCTTAATAGGACACCCATAGCACAAGAGTTAATAACAAGAATCAACAAATGGAACTTACTTAAACTAAAAAGTTTTTTTCTCAGCAAGAGAAACAATAAGAGAGGTAAATAGGGAGCCTACATCATGGGAACAAATTTTTACTCCTCACACTTCAGATAGAGCCCTAATATCCAGAGTATACAAAGAACTCAAGACAATAAGATAACAAATAACCCAATCAACAAATGGGCCAAGGACCTGAACAGACACTTCTCAGAGGAGGACATACAATCAATCAACAAGTACGTGAAAAAATGCTCACTATCTCTAGCAGTCAGAGAAATGCAAATCTAAACTACCCTAATATACCATCTCACTCCAGTAAGATTGGCAGCCATTCTGAAGTCAAACAACAACAAGTGCTGGCGAGGATGTGGGGAAAAGGGTACTCTTGTACATTGCTGGTGGGACTGCAAATTGGTGCAGCCAATTTGGAAAGCAGTATGGAGATTTGTGGGAAAGCTGGGAATGGAACCACATTTGACCCAGCGATTGCCCTTCTTGGACTATTCCCTGAAGACCTTAAAAGAGCTTACTACAGGGATACTGCCACATTGATGTTCATAGCAGCACAATTCACAATAGCTAGACTGTGGAACCAACCCAGATGCCCTTCAATAGATGAATGGATAAAAAAAAAAAAATGTGACATTTATACACCATGGAGTATTACGCAGCACTAAAAAATGACAAAATCATGGAATTTGCAGGGAAATGGATGGCACTAGAGCAGATTATGCTAAGTGAAGCTGGCCAATCCCTAAAAAACAAATGCCAAATGTCTTCTTTGATATAATGAGAGCAACTAAGAACAGAGCAGGGAGGAAGGGCAGGAGGAAATGATTAACATTAAACAGAGACATGAGGTGGGAGGGAAAGGGAGAGAAAAGGGAAATTGCATGGAAATGGAAGAAGACCCTCATTTTTATACAAAATTACATATAAGAGGTTGTGAGGGGAATGGGAAAATAAACAAGGAGAGAAATGAATTACAGTAGATGGGGTAGAGAGAGAAGATGGGAGGGGAGGGGAGGGGGGATAGTAGAGGATAGGAAATGTAGCAGAATACAACAGTCACTAATATGGCATTATGTAAAAATGTGGATGTGATTCTGCAATCTGTATACGGGGTAAAAATGGGAGTTCATAACCCACTTGAATCTAATGTATGAAATATTATATGTCAAGAGCTTTGTAATGTTTTGAACAAACAATAAAAAAAAGAAAAAAAAAACAAATACTAAACTATGATGATAGATGCTACATACATAAACAGATAGAAATAGTTAGATCACAATTTTTCTTTTGCTTGCTTATTCTACAACATTTGCCAATTTTACTGAACATCTCTAGATAAGGGTAAACTCATCTTTTTAATGAAAGAAGTTAGTCCAATTCTGCATTTGACTATTTCCCAAGTTAAATGAAAAACCTTGAGTGGATGTCAGGTCTGGCTCTACTAAGAGTTCTCTCCTTCGTCTTCATTTCTCCTCCAGTGGCTATATACATAATGATGGAACTTGGTTGCTATAGAGGGACAAAAAATACTTTTCTCCTGAATTAAAAATGGGGAAAAAATAAATAAGTGAATTGAAGGTATTGTGTCCAACTACAACTAAAAAATAAATATTTTTTAAAAATGGGGGAAAATAGTTTCATTGACATATGAGATAATAAACATGCAAGATTAATGGAATATTTTAATTTGAACTTGGGTCCCTGTGCTGTGTAGAATTTGGGGCTTAATCAAGTCCTTCAGCTAATATAGGACTTTGAGGGTGTAGTGAATTCAGTTCTTCTCAGATGGAGCTTAGAGCCTGAGAGGCAGATGGGTGGTTGATGCTATTGACAGTTGTTTGAGACACCAAAGAGCAAGGGGTATTGTAATGTCTGCTAAAGGAAAAGATATTGTCTGCTGTGGACTGTGGGAAAGATGGCTGCCTCTACTGCCAGGAGGGTAATTCCAAGAAATTTTGTCATTTCAAATGCCAACTGCCTAACATTCCAGAATTCAGGAAACTTTCATAGCTTATATGGTGTCTTTTTACAACTAGGTCTTTGCACTTCTGACATGCCAATGGGTCACCCTTAACCTCCTGTTTATTTGCTTCTAGTTATATTCTCATTGAGAAGCAAAAATAATAAATTTGCCTTAAAAATTTTTCGTAGACTTGGATCCAGACTTTATAAGTCCATTTCCCAACACTGACAAAGACCTAGACATCTGATTTCCTTTTGAAAGTATATTAGCAAGAAAAACTGGGTTCATAATTATACAAGAAATATATTTGGTGAATTGTTTTTTCTTTATTCCAGCAGATTGGCACCAAATCAAATTTTGAAATGCTACTGTCCCAATGGTTATGTCATTTGAACCCTTCTGATCATGACTATTTCCCTTGGTGGCTCAGGAAATTCAACTTCACTCTTTGATTCTTCAGCCCTTCATCACACTCTTGCCTAAGTCAGTGTCAACGCTATGATCCAATTTTTACCACTTCAGTTAACTGGCTTCCTGTCTGGAGCCTGTCTTATTAAACTATCTCAGATACCCTGATCCTCTTAAGATTGAATCAAATGTATGAAAGGTGATATGTCATGAGCTTTGTAATGTTTTGAACAACCAATAAAAAAATAAATAAAAAATAAATAAAAATTAAAAAAAAAAAAGAGTGAGGCTTTCTTCTTCAACTTATGTTTTGTCTTTTATCCTGCAGTTCTATGTTCTAAAAGTCTGTCAGGAATTTTGAAATATTGACCATTCTGCTGTGTGTTGCCCAATCACATTTTTTTTACATTAATTCAAACACAGAATGTACATCTTGACAAATATCTAATAGAAGTTCTTACAGTTTACATTTTTGGGGCTTTTTTTTTTTTTTCCAGATAGACTGCTAACATTTGCTCTTCTTTCTTCTGAAAACAAAGAAACCTTTCTTTTGTTTCTTTCTGGGAAGCAATCGCCTGTTTTTCATTCTGTGTGACTTTGGATCATTTTGAAATAATGACCACTCCCCCACACTGGACGTGTAACCCAATACAATTGACATATCCAATTTGCTGTTTAGAACTATTTGTTAAGGTTTGGGAATGTGATTGAGTCAAGTAAGAGAAAGTGTTGGTACTTTTGTTCAAAATTTGGGAGGGGTGCTGGGTGAGAAAAGACTCTTACTGGATTTGGCAGTAGGAGAATGTAAAAGCAGGAACTTTTGAAGCCATCTTGCCTCTGATATTTTGGAGAGCTTGCCTGAGAATGGGGTTAACACAGAGGGATGTAGGACAAAGAGACAGGGATTCAGAGTCCTGCTGACATTGAGTTCCCCTATCCAAAAAAAGCTAACTGTACAATGCCACCCTATTTTTTCAGTTATATTTGCTAAAAAGATATTTATTTTTCAGTGTTGGGAAATTCAGGTATTTAAAGCACAATAGACCTATGTCAGGTCTATTTTCCTCATTGCTGAGAACTTGGTGACAATCTTTTCTTATAGTCATTATGCTATGCTTGGACTTACTATTCAGTTATCTATACCAAAGCTATAGATAACAAGCTGGAAATGCAAGTCACAGCCTGGCCACAATCATTGCAGGATGAATTATTCCAGGGACTAATGTTCCAGACAGTCTGCTAGAGTAAAACTAAGCAGAGAATCTTTTTCCCTTTGTGCATTGAGAAACCAGAGCCACTCCTTATCCTGCTTCCACTTCCCGTAAACGGTATGTCTGGAATAATGGACAGAGGATGGCAGAAAGCATAAAACATAGGCCTGCTTTCCCCATTAGACCATAAAAGCTCCTTCAGGAAAAGTATTCTATTTAGTTTATTATTGTATCCTCAGAAACTAGACTAGTACCTGGCAAAGGGCAGGTATTCGATAAATGTCAACTGATGAAATAAGTAGAAAATGCTTAAGGTACTACCTTTTTAGACATACATCGCTGAATTTTTTTCCTGTCATCTGGACAGAGCCTTACTATCTTCAGGTTTGTCCAGTACCTGTGTGGCTTTTGTGTGATATATTTGTCAGTTACTATCACGACCCACGAGCAAGTTCAGGGAAGCCAGGACAGGAAAAATCCTACAAGGTCCAGAATCTACAGGGATAGAATTTCCAAGCTATCCTTATTCCCTGGCTTCCAGGGGGCTGTGGATCTGGGAGGCTTCCTATCTCACTGTGTCAAATACTGAAATAATGAACAAATATCAGAGGCATGGCCTGAAGCTAAATGATGTTTAACTCTGTTCTCTATCTAGCAATGGAGGAGGGGGAACTAAAGGTTTTTTGATCTGGGAACACAGTCAGATATGATGCTTATTCCAAATTTAGCCAGCTGCAGGCCACAGGGGCTTAGCATAAGGGAGGAAAGAGGAGGATTGCTTATATTTTGTGGAGCAGAGAAACTCAGGGCTTCTGCAAGAGGGATTACTGTGCAGGCACAAGAAGTGTGAGATGAAGTGCAGAAAGACTGTAGCTGGGACTCAGCCTCCAGCTAGAGCCGTGGCTGGCTCCTCAGTGATCCAGCTTTCACGGCAGATCATCCATTAACTTTGTCAATCCAATCGTGATGCTCCCTGGGTTATCTGCACTGATAGTGGGGCAGAACTAATTAGCAAGCACAATCTCCAGGCATCCCAAAGACCACAGACCCTGTAGAGCCTATTAGCATCTTATACTGTGGCCAGTCGTTCCCAGTTGTAATGGTTATGTTGAAAATAAAGGAGAACAGGGACCAGGACACGTGCAGATGAGATGTGCCAGGGCTGGGACCTGAGCCCAGAACTGCTGGGGCTGAGTCCAGGTGTTCAACAAGAAGCCTTTCTTACTGGGAGGTCAGATGGAGTGAAACCCCAGCTTGAGTTGTTCAGGAAAACGTGCTGGGCCTTTTTGTGTTTGGAGGTCAAGTTAAATGAAAGCAAAGTCTTCCCCTCTGTTCTCCCTCCTCCTCTGGTGTCCTGGCAGCTAGATTCTAACTAGGGAAAACTGCAGATGATTAGCAACAACCTAAACAATGGCATCCCTCCAAATCATGATGAAACCTTAGGGAATCTTCAAAATGTGCATCTTTTTCAGGACTCAAGGAGTTCCTAGTACCAGAAAAAAGGGCGCCAACACAGAAATCCTGTTCTTTCTAATAAATAGAAACCTTCCTTGAAAACAAGGGAAATCATGAAAGTTTTGCTGAGATCACAGCATCCAGATACACGGATGATGTATGAGACTGCTTGCAATGTTGCATACGGCGTTGGCTCTGCTCAGCACACAGCTACAAACCAACCACATAATGCAAATAACAGAAACTTGGGCTGGAAGGACCTGCTCTTGGCAACTCAGCCTGTCACTGTGTGACTTGCAATAAGATTTAAAACACTCATAAGAAAAAATAAAGCATGATTTTTAAATGAAAATGTAATGTAAAATCTAAAGGGGATGGGAATGAATACTTTTTGATTTAAGAATGGTTCTAGAAAACTCCAAAGCCATAATAACTGAAATAGTTTGAACATACTATTTTACTCACATGAACAAATAAACACAAACTAGGCATTTAGGTGAGAGAGTAAGAGTCACTGGGAATTTAACTGACCTTGAATTTCATTATTCTCTGCAGAAATTCTGTTACAGACTATTGTTTGGGGGCCATTATAACACTTGACATTTGCAGGCTCCTCTGAGTCCTCTTTCTTTTTCTGAACTCTTCATCCAGACCAGAGTTGTAGTTCTTGGTCTCATCTTCTCTTACTAGATTCTATCTACTCACACATGTTTAACCATCTATGTCCTTGGCAGCTAGCTTTATTTTAGGTAGCTAGCTTTATTTTCGGCTCTGATCTCATTTTTGAATTTTTGCTTTTAATCTTTCTAGTACCAAATTGCCATTTCTACCTAAATATTCAACATCATCTCAAACTCAACATGTATACAATAAAGTTTATTATTCTCCTCATTCCAGTTTTGACTTCTTTTCTGATTTCTGATAATGCTTTCATAATATTCTCAGGTTCTCAGACCCAATACAGAAAAACCAAAGAAAATTTTGACTTAGTCCTTTTGATTTCCTATTGACGGTCATTTTTTTTTTTTTATCAGTTCTTCCTTTCTTCTGTTTCTTTCTTTCCCCTTTGTATGCCACCCCAGAATTCACCTGACAATTGAGCTATTAAGCAGAACCACATGAAATTGCCAATCTTCTGTGTCAAATATGCCCAAATAGTGGTACTTTCAAATGTTCATTTCCATACAGTAGCCGCTCAGAGCTGTCTCCCAGGATTTATGGGAAATTAGTGAGGTTTAGACTGTGGTCCCTTTAGGAAACAACTCAACCTTGTCTTAACTCTCAACATTTGAAGCATTTTCTGGTGCCCTGGAGTGAATAGAAAGATCTTGGCTTTCCAGTTGTACTTACATAATTAATTCAGCATTCCTGTAGCCATATATCTTACCACCCCTCCTCAACATCCCTCTCCCAGATTTGGGGCAGGAGGCCCTGGGAATATATTTCCGTGACACCACTTCAAATCCTCTTTGGAAGTAGCAATAGAATAAATTTTTAATCAGTCAACCAGGGCTTTAATGCCTGTACTTCACTTACTTGCATCTGCCAAAAAGAAAAGATCTTGCAGGGAGGGCATGTGACTCGGTTTGTTTTGCCCTCTGCTCTGACACAGTCGGCTGGCCTTCAGGGCACAGCTTAAGGCCCATCTGTTCAATCAAGCTTTTGCCTGATTGACATGGGAGAATCATCCAGGTGAGGGGGTCCCTTAGATTATTATCTCCTTCTCTTTGTACATGCAACCAGAGACCTCTGGTGCCACAGCCTCCTCCAAGTGACCTAAATGAACGAATGCATAAACAATGTTTTCTGTAGCAATTATATTTGTTCCAAAAACTTCCTCCTCAAATCCTTTGTGGAATAAGTCAGCATATAAATATATACATAAATAATAAGTTCAAAATATTCCAAGTGGTAGCTTTAAAAAATATTCCCCCTGCTTTGAAAGCAAAACTTTTATATTTAAAACAAACATTTCTTTTCTCATTCCACTTGAAAAGATGAATGTGGAGTATTTTTCAGACAATACTGGTGTTTTTCTGCCTAAGTCATTTTAAATTGTTGTTATTCAAACATATAAATAGCAGAGAGACTAGTATAATCAACTCTATGTTACCCATCATTCAGCTTTTACAGTTACCAACACTTTGCCAATGATTTCACCTGTCCTCACATTTTTTTCTTAAAATAATTTAAATTCAATTAGACCATTTAACCTGTAAATATTTTGTATGTGTATTTAACAGATAAAGGCAATTAATACCATTGTGCCATATTCGCACCTTAAATTTTAATAGCAATTATTCATTTCATTGAAATGTATAATCCACATTTAGATTTCTCTCATTATGTCATAATTTCATTTATTGCAAATAGTTATGCTTGTAAAGCCCTTTTATTTGTTAACAGTGCCCCTTCCCACTCTTTTTTCCATGCCACCAATTCATCATCTGTCCAGAGGCACTTTCCACTCTCTGAGTTTGACTCATGATTCTGTATGTTGGTGTTTAACTTAATAAGCAAGAATATTTAGAGGATGACACTGTAGTTTTTTCCTATTTCTTCATAACAAGAGGCATATAATACCTGACTATCTTAATTAGTGTTGCTGGATTAATCAAAGGAAATGTCAAGGCATCTATTTCTCATTCTTACAAAGAAAAATTAAAGTGTGGTCCACACCCACCCATTTAACAAATATTTCCAAAAAACAAACTTCAAAGCTTTGTGCTGAGTACTTAAGGACAATTGAGAAGTCTAAAAAGTCTACCACAGGGCATTTGCCTTTAAGAAATTTTTATCACCATGAGAGAGATAGAGTAACATGAGTCTAGCACGAGACCTGAACAAGCAACAACGTAAGTAAGCTATAGGAAACAGTACAAACAAGGCAGAAAAATGATTAATAGCCAGAGGACTTTTACAGATGCTATTTGGTGTAAAAATACAAAAATGGGAGAAAAGAATGTGGTCAGGCCATTTTCCCTGAGGAAGTGGACTCTGCACTAGATTTGAAAGATTAGTAGGATTTACCAGACAGAGAGGAGGCAAGACATTTAGAGTGTATATAAAATGACCTAGCAAAAGACCAGTGGGAGAGAAACGCACAGGGGGTTCTGGGAAGAGTATTTTAGGACAGTTTGTTCCATTAACACTGCTTCCTCATTAACTCTGTACCTGAATAAGTACTGTATAAAAAGGGTCTCAGCAGGTATCTGTGATGACAGTACTGTCTGAACCAAGTGCCTTCATGTCAAGGTCAGACGCTCTGGAGGATGGGCTGAAAGGTGACCTCATTTGGGCAGTGGTTTTTAAACCCAGTAAGCTTGTTAAAAGTACAGACTCCCAGACTCCCAGCCTGACACCCTGAGAATCTGGCATCTGGGGTGGGGTCCAGGAATTTGCACTTTTTGCAAGCACTCTAAGAGAGTCTAATGCAGCTAGTTCAGAAACGACATTTTGAGAAATACTATCTAGGAGAATGCAAGGGGCAATGGCAGGATGCTTCAAAGGATCAAGGGAATCTTCTAAGCCTGCTCTAATGAAGATCATTCCAGGAGCCTTACTCAGCATTTCAAATGCTTTTTCCTGATGGATTCCCCCAATACCACCCAAAGAGGCAGACACAAATTTTACCCCATTTTGGAAATGAGGAAACTGAGGCTTAGAGGAGTTCAGCTCAAATGGCAACAGGGGAAACACTTTAAATCTGCATTTGATTCCAGAAAGCAATTCTTAACTATAAATCTAGTTTCACCTTGAAATGTATAAGCTCTTTTCATATAGTGACAGTTTCTTCTCTCTAATAGCCACATATATTCTATGCTACCTCTTTAAAGGAATATACCAAACCTGGTACCAGAGATTTTGTTGTCACCTCTGGCAAAGAGTTATGTTTCAGTTTACTTCTCTGTACATTAAACAATTAAGATTGCATTGTATGACAGAGATATTAATTCTCAAGTGATGGTGTGAAACAAAACAATGAATGAGGCTGCTCTTTGCTCACAGGTGAAGAACTGTACCCCAGTTGTACCAAGTTTTACTTATTCCCTGATAAACATAAAAGTCTGTTCTCTTTTCTTGCAAAAGAAAAAATGCCATGCTTTCTGTAAGGGCTCAGCCAATAGCCCCAAATAGAGTGTTTCTAAAGATTAATCTTGCTTTTCTCACACATGGTTTCAGTTAAAGACATAGAGCTGGGGTTGAAAACTGTAACCAGCTCAGGAAATGAAATACAATTTTTTATTTTCATGGTGTCTGTAAAATACTTTATGACATCCTAATGTTTGTGTGTGTGTGTGTGTGTGTGTGTGTGTGTGTGGTGCATGAGTGTATATATACATATATGTGCATATATACGTTCCTTAGAAATTTATAACATATTTTAATTGAATGGGAAATATGAAAGGAGAAGGAATCCTGCATTTTAGCAAACATCTCAGTTACAAATAGGTGTTTAATAAGATTTTGATATAATGTCAAAATAAGGGAGGTTGGAGTGGAGGGTTGGATCAATCATGATAACTTTGGCCCATAATTGGTTTTAAATATTCCTCCTATGAAGATATTTAGGAAAGGAAAGAACAATGTAAATTTACTGACTTGCTTGACTTGAATGAAATGTTCTGACTTATTTAAAGCAAGTCATCCATTTATATATTTACTATTTATTCTTTGTATCTAGCAAGATGAATAGGCATTTGGGGGAAGTTAATGATTTCACAGAATAGGTTTGATTTTTCTCCTTATATAAAATAGGAAGAGGACATTGTACTGCCAATTCTGGCATCCCCATGCAGAGACATACACTTTAACTACAAAACAGCATGTTCTGAGTCTGTGTTTTCTCCGGGTAGTAGTAGCAGGAACACAGTGTTCATTTAAATTAAACCAGTTCCTTGGATAATAACAAAGTAATTAAAGAAACCACCAAGGAAAAAGAGCCAATTTATTTGAATCCTGTTCATAAAAACTACATCAAGAGCCTGAAGGTACAAAATAATGTGGATAAGATGGCAGATTGATGATTTTTTAAAATTCTGCGTGGGATGCATCTTGATATTAATTCAAATGAGTATCCCTCATCTGAAAAATAATACAAGATGCAAAAATTTCTTTCTTAAGAGAAATGAAATTCTTTTAAAATACCCAGATAAGAAATTGCCACATAGCTTGAAGTCCACTTGACCTCTAGTAATACCTTAAGACCGAACATTATGATTTATTCATATTTTCTACATTCCCATTGGAATAGAAAGGCCTTTGTCTTTAATGCTTTCAAGAGTTTGAAATTCATACTGATTTATCCTACATGATAGTACCTGAATTGCAAAGAGACATTTTTCAGGCATCAACGAGTTTCCTATTTTGGTCAGTAACAAAAATATAAATGGAGTTGAAAATGTGTATCATGTTTTCACATTACCATTAAACACTGAAAATTATTTTAAAGAAAAAGCACATCAGTAAAATACCTCTCACCTTTATATTTCATCAGTTGCAGCAATGAGAAATTAAATCGCAGTCCCCAAACAAAAGTTCACAATTGGCCTTTGTGCACTTTAGCAAAATGACTGCTTCTTTTTAAAAAGGAGTGTTTTCTGCTACATTCTGCATTTCCCCTTGAAATTCAGGAGTCACTTGGATTGCACATTACAGTATGTCGATCTAGGCCATGAAGAAGGGCAGGCACAGGACAGGGTCTGTCAATTTAAGCATGTAATACTGTCTTTGAAGAACAATTTACAGAAAAATTAAGAACACGAACTAACTTTAGAGAGCAAAAAGATGAACAAAATGTTCAGCTTGCCCACTAACAAAGTGAAAAGCAATGAACTTCAAACTTTATTCATAAGTAATAAAAATACTTCAGTTCATTGTCATGATCAATTAAATAGGAAGGAAGAAGTAGAGAAATTATACATGGAAATAAAAGGAAAAGGAGAAAGGTGGAAAGTAAGGGGAGTGAATTAGGAAAATAGAACAAAAGAAGAAAGACAATATGATACAAGTTTGGAGAAAAGATACAGGATGCCAGATAGTATCCAGGGGCAGGAAGAATCAAGACAGCCTTTACTACCCTTGCCCTACTTTCTGCAGTTCTCTCTTGAATATGTCCCCTTTCCCCCACTCTCACTGCTGTGATTAGTTCATCCTCCTTGAGACCCACAGTCTCTGTCTTAAGAGTCTTCCATGCCCACTGGTATACTCAACTCTTAACCTGCCTCCAGCCCCATGGGAGTGACTCCTTCAAGCAAAGTGTGTACACATCTCATCTATGACTTTTTTCAGTTAGTCACAAGGATTGTTAACAGACATTTACTCTTAGAAAATTTGCCCCAGTTGACATAAAATTCAACTAACAGCAGTCCAGTATGGTTGCTATTTTGATTTGGATGTGAGGTGTCCCCCTAAAGCTCCTGTGTTAATGTAGTAATGTACAGAGGTGAAAATGATTGAATTGTGAGCCTTTAGTCTAATCAGTCCATGAATGGACTGACTGGTGGTAATTGTGGGCAAAAGAGGCATGGCAGAAGATTTATCCTTAAGTGCATGCCCTGGAAGGGTTTATTTTCTCTGCAGTTTCCTTCCCCTTTCCCTCTCTGCTTCCTGGTCACCATGAACAGAGCAGTAAGTACCCTCTGCCATAATCTTCCACCATGATATCCAGCCTCTACTTGAGCTGGAGCAATGGAGTCAGTCCACCATGAACTGAACCTTGGAAACCATCAACCAAAATCAAGTTTTCTTCTGCTAAGTTGTTCATTATGGAGGTATTTTGGTCACAGTGACACAAAACTAACACAGTTGCCTACTCATTCTCTAATACTTTTTAGGTTTTTATAGGTTAAATGTTGTGGATATTTTATCTAAAAGAAGTTTTGAATTAATAGATCTCTGTATTCTATAAGAAATTTTTGTTAAACTGTGGTGTGAGATGTAGTTTATATTGTTTTTATTTTAGAGAGCTATTCTTCAGTTAATTTGGAGTCAGAATCCTGTGGATTTTTTGTTTCTTGAATCGTTGGTCAAAACCTTTTTCTAAATGGATCATAATTTTTCCTAGTTTGCTTATTGCTCCTGTAAAAGCAATTGAACAATCTGTTATGTTCGAGGAGATTCTGATGATACAACATTAAGCTCTGCAGATATATTAACATTCTTTTGTTGGAAAGAAGAAAATTGCAGAGTTAGGTGTGCACTCCCAATGTGGACAAGACAGGCTTTAATCCATATTTTTAAGACTAGAGGGAAGAAATTCCAGAGCCTTTAAAAGAGGATCCTGAGCAATGAAACAATGGCTGTGAAATATTTTCCTGTATAATATACCCAATCAATGAAGATTTAATTAACATCTACTAAGTTCAATAAATTTTACTAGATTCTGGGGAGTAAAATTGAATTCAAATGGGTTGGTTGATTGACCACATCTAAAAGGAATGCTATCCCCATGGATCATATGTCCTAGAGTAGAGGTTAAGGTATAGCAGGTTGAAAGAGTGCATTTCTAAAGCCAGGCATCCAGCTCTGCCCCCTAGGGTATTGTGAATACAGGTAAGTCATTTAAGCTTGTTATACCTCATTTACTTCATCTGTAAAATGGGTATGAAATTTAGAGTTGAGTGAGATAATGCCAGTACAGGGTATATTTCCTACCACAGAGTGAGCAGTACAAATATTATTTTCTCTCTCTATTCTGCAATCATTATATTTAACTGGTATGATCCTAGAGAGGACGGTAGTCCATTGAATTATCCCTGTGATAGATATCTTAGTCTATTACATGGGAAACATTAGTTTCCTATTGCTATTATAATAAATTATTACAAATTTGATGGCTTAAGACAATATATACATGTTATCCTACAGTCCTTGAGGATAAAAATCTAAAAGGGTTCTTATGGTGCTACAATGAAGGTGGCATGGCTGTGTGTCCTCTGGAGGCTCTAGGAGAAACTGGTTTCTTTGTTTTAGTTTCTAAAGGCTGTCCTCATTCTTTGGCTGTTAGGCCCTTCCTCCATCTTCAAAATAGCACAGCACTTCAAATTTCTGAGTCCTACTGCCTTGCCTTCCTCTTTCATTTATAAGAACCCTTGTGATTAATTGGACCCACCCAATAATCTAGGATAATCTCCTCAACTCAAAATCCTTAAGTAATCACATTTGTAAAATCCCTATTACCAAGTAAGGTAACATACTCCAAACTTGTAGGGAATAGGATGTGAACATCTTTGGGGGAGTATTATCCTGACCTTCATATATATTGGACATTCTCTGGGAGAATGCTCATTTACCTCTATGTCTCCTCCAAATAATAGCTGTTACGGCTGTTACTTCTGTAGCATGGCAAGAAGAGAACTAGATAAAACAGAACTCATTTGAATTTGTAATATTTGAGCACTTATTATATGTGTGCATTATTTTCATGCAGTCTTCTCTTCCTCATTCATTCAAAAAGTGTTTGCCTTGCAACTTGACCTCTTTAATTAACCAAATCTGCTTTCTTCTCAATTATATTACAAAATCAATACAGAAAAATCAACATCAGGCTGTTGTAATGACTCAAAGATTTAGTTCCTTGTCAAAACACTTCAAAGGATTGAGAATGGTGCTCCTATGTCATACATCTGTGTTGTTGGTAAATGAACTTGAGCTAAAGAAATCTGAGCCAATGATTAGACCCTCTAATAGAAAAAAGAGAGTTTTCTTGAGATGTGAAAGTAGGAAAAAAAATCAATAATTTTATTTAATAGGTGAGAAATCTTTACTGTGGTGTTTCCAAATCAAGCAAGTATTTTCAACTCAGGGAAAGAACAGCAGAGTTAACCAGTTTACTTGGATTAGAGTATATAGAGTGGGTATTAGGGGGGTATTGACATGGCTTGGATTACAAGGTTGGGAAATCACTAGTGATAATGTGAAACTTAGGAGGTCAAGGCTGTTGCTATGGATTGGGTATGGTTGGCATTATGCTGGTTTTAAGTACCAGCTAACCAGTTTTATTTAAAAGGAAGAGGGGGAAGAGAAGGAGGAGGAGGGGGGAGGAGGAGGAGGAGTAGAGGAAGGAAGGAAGGAAGGAAGGAAAGAAAGAAAGAAAGAGGGAAAGAAAGAAAGAAGGAAAGAGAAAGACAGTGTTTCTTCTACCATGCTGCTACCTTAGGTTGCATGGTACTTTAAGAATTAGGATGCTCCAAAATATAATTTCAAAATATGAATTAATTTGAATAGGAAGAACAGTTAAACATGGATTGTTCACAGATTATTTCAAAAGGCAAGACCTTATTATTGCCAGCCCACATGTCACTAGCTGCAGAATGACACTGTGCATCACATTTCATGGAAATAAAAGGAGAGTGTCTTTGTTGTAAATTCATTCATACACTCTTGGGAAATTAGGACACACAACAGATGTAAATCAGCCTTTAATCCAAGTCCCTGTGTGGATGGTGCAGAGCAGAGGGGTGGCAGGAGCCAGGGGAAAAAGAAAACTATAACATGCCAAAGAATAGAAGAGAACGTCCTGCTTCTTTGGTCAGGTTGGACCATTTATACCTATTCTCCAGTGCTGCTTTATCTCTATGTTGTTGGATGCTCTCTTCACATCTCACTTTTGGGAGTTGGAGAGGAAGGTGACTCTAGTTAGAGAAATCCCCAGCAGGACCTTCGTGGATGAAAACAATAGGCCTTTAACTCACAGAAGGGACTTATTTCTAAGCTATTAAAGTCTCTGTCAACTAGGCACAGGATTCATGCAGGGCAAGACACAAGGCAGGTTGTAGAAGACTATTAAAAATCTTTCTGAATATTGAACTTCCAGAATTACACAATTCCCATCAGACTAAGTAGCCTTTTGGACCTGAGTCGAAGTTAGTAGCATCTTTTTTTCCTGAGCACGTTGGGAAGGCCCTATTCCCCTTCTTGAGGCACCTCTGCACAAGCTTATTTCTGCTTGAGCATCTCAGGGGCCAGGTAAGGTAGAGATAGTGATGCTTTACTGCTTCTGTTCTGCTGCTTGCTAGATAGTGAGTCTCCAGTGCAGTGCCTACAGATTTCCAATGCTATTCTATTAGCCTAATCACAGTATAATTCGACTTGGATGCAAAATTAGCAGCAGAATCATATTTTACTTTTAGCTTCTAATTGGCAACAATCACATGCTTTTATTAAACTATTCCAATCAAGTCTTCCCAGCATCACACATTCTGCTTATCACTGGGCCCACCTGCAGTCAGCTCTCTTCCTGGCCTCTTATCAGCAAAGCCAATTACTTTCTCATGTGCTTGCTTTGTGGTTTTGCTTATAGACTCTACCACACCTCCACAACTAAGCCCACAGGGTATTAGGTAAATTCTATTCCTGATCCTCTCTCTGCCCCACATGAGTTACTACCTTGAGGTAAGATGTGAGTCCTCTGTCTTCCTTTCTACAAAGAAATGTTTATAGCTTTACTTTTATTTAAGCATTTGCTTGCTTTTCCTGCTTCCTCTTTGTCTTTTTCCCCTTTCTTCTTAGTCTAATTTGCAAAGTACTTTTTAACTCTCAATTAAGAATAATTTTTTTTAAATGCAATAGTTCCCTCTAAACTCCTATTGCAAACAACTCCACCCTTTTTAATTGGTGTAGGTTTCTAGGGAGGTGATATTAAGTAATGAGAAATAACAGGCACTTTGGGATCAAAGAAAGCTGGGTCCCTCATTTGTTTGGGGGCGGGGGTTAAACTTAGTGCTCTAGTTAGTCTACCTTAATCTGTCTTTTCATTTCTCTACCGGGACCACGATGCCTGCTGGCAAGGGTATGTGGATTACCTGAGTTCTGGTGGGAAGCACTGACATATGAGTGTTCAGCTTTTCTCCTTTTCAGGGTTTAGCAAGTATTTTATTTTATTTTATTTTTTTTGGTAGTCAAATAGGCATCGAACTAAGAAATTATGGAGGAATGGAAACATAGCATGATGCGTGGCTTGGAATAGGTTGTCATTTAACCTTTAAGGCAGAAGAAGCAAAGTCAAAACCAGATGTAAGATTTAAGAGAAAACAGAATCAGCTGGGCACAGTGGCCAGGGAGGCTGAAACAAGAGGATCACAGTTCAAGGCCAGGCTCAGCAACTTAGAAAGGCCCTAAGCAACTTAGTGAGACACTGTATCAAAATAAATCAACAACAACAAAAAATGAGCTGGGGATGTAGCTCAGTGGTAAAGTGTCCCTGTGTTCAATCCCCAGTACCACAAAAATAAATAAATAAGATATTTTAAAAAAAGAGAAAACAGAATCCTATACCCCAGGCAATTAATTGACATAAACCTCAAGTATACTGCGATTGAAAAGAATATTGCCTTCCAGTAATTAAATTGTACAACTAATTATTCACCCCTATTTCCCTTTTCCTCCTTACCTGGGATAGACCCCTCAAGAAACCATGCAATTAACAGCAATAATATCAACAGTAACATAATTAATATCAGTGAAGCACTCCGAGGCAATAAAGTGGCATAGGAAATCAAAATGGCATCTATGTAATATTCATATTAAATTTAATAACTATTTAAATATTTATAAATTATCTGGCATTTTTTATTTGCAAAATGCTTCACAACCACTTTTTATTAATTATTAGATACCACTTATCCCTTGGCACTCAAGTTTCCAGATGAAGCAGTACTGATTTTTTTTTTTATTAATCTTAAAGAAACATTTAGCTCTATCAAGCACTTTTCTAAGTTTTTATATCTCAATTATTGGGCCACATGGAAACTAAAAAAAAAAAAAAATTACACCAGAGATAGACATTATCACTGCAGCATCTAAACTATTACCATCACTTTGGAGTTCAGAAAAGTAAAATGACTCACTCAGGGTCACAGAACTAGTCCTATTGATGACTGAAAGTAGAAGTCCTGCATTAGCTTAAACCCTGAGGTTTCAATCCTAGATAGCAGAAGTAAGAAAGCCATGGCTATGTTAACTGGGGTCAGTGAGAATCTAAGCAGTATGCTGACATGTGATTTGCTGATGGAATCCAAACAGTATGCTGACATTTTCTCCTGGGCCTGTATAGGTCAGTCTTGAGTTTTCATGACTTTCCCCTCAACTGCCTATGATCTCAAATGATATTGATCTTGCTCTGCTAAAGCATGTGTCACATAATAGAAGTCTGTTTCATGTTCATCTCCCACATAAGACTCTGAACTCACCAAAACCCAGCAGTTATGTCTTACTGCCCCTTACATTTCCCTCCCACTTGGGAGGCAGCTAGTATTCTTTTTCACCATTCCATTGATATATGGCAAATTCTCATGAGGGTAAGTATCTCATTTAACTTATCTTTGCCTTTAGAATAGTCTATATGGTCTGTAGGTGTACAGTAAGGGTTCAATGGATAATTCTTTATGAATAAAAATAAATCTATACAGATATATTATTTCTCATGATGCATATATTTTTACAATATTATCATGTAAGTCAAGAAAACATTGATGAATAGCTAAATAATTTTCTATCACAGAGAAGCCAAGCTGGAAGTCATCAGAAGCCATCTGAAGTAGGTTCCAATTTGCCTTTAACATGTCTGAATGTAGCACGATGTGTTTTCTTAAATTCATATGCTTTAATATAGAAAAATAAACATAACATAAAATTTACCAATTTAACCACTGGGAAGTGTACATTTAGTGCATTAAGTACATTCACAATGTTGTGCAACCATCACCACTATCTAGTTCTAGAATAGCATGATATTTTTATGGTTTATAGCACAGCTGTTTTATTACATTTGGGGTGGGAGGGAAGCAAGTGTACTATAAATATAATTTGGATTTTAAGAAATATATAGGAACTAATCAAGCCACAAAACTCACTAAATTTAAACGGAGTTTTACTCCTCTTACTCTATCCTCGTATTAAATCATAGCCTAAAGAGATATCTCAAGAAGAGAATAGTATACAGAGAAAAAATACTAGTGAGGACACCATCCTGTCAGGATCCTCATGACCTAATCTGTCTGGTTAAATCTCAGGACCTGGAAAACAGCTGTTAGTTGGAATGTAAAAAGGCCATTTCTCTTTACTATGAACATCTAAAGTCATCTCAAAATATGGACTTTATGAAAGTGAAGAAAAGTATTGTAAATTATTATAACCCACCATGGAATTACCTACAATTTAGTTAATATTTAATTTCAGTCTACTATACATAGCAAATACAAAAAAAAAAAAAAAAAGAAACAAAGAAAACAAACCACAGTGTGGCTCTGAAATTAATTGCTATACTTCATCATGGGGAACAGGTGGAAATTTTACCCAGGTGTGTTGCAGGGAACTACTTCAACATTATGTTTGCTTATCCCCTGTACCAACTGATAACAGACTGGTTGTTTTCATATATGTCTAATGTTAAGAACAGCCAATGCTTGCTCAAAGATCAGGAACCAGTGGAAAATGTCTCCATTAATTCTATTTCAGTGCACTCTGAAACCATCTAGTTCCAGTCTCTTGGTGACAAACTACCTGTCTCTATTTGTATTTAATTTTCCCCTAAACACTGGTGCAGCAATGGGAATAAGTTTGGAATGGAAGTAAGTCTTTTATTTTGAGTATAATATTAAAAACAACCATCACTACTCTCTTCCTCTGTTTCAGAGAGTAGAAGTTACAATGCTTTCTGTGAAGCAATAATAAACTTCACTGTTTTACAGAGGCTGTTTTGGGTTTTACTATTTAACAATTGCACTGCCACTTGTGTGCAAATTAGTAGTACTCAGTTTCAGCTTAAATAAGAAGCACCCAAGAAACTTTCTAAAAATGCATGTTCTTTGTTACTACCCTTAGAGAGTCTTCTTTAGTAGTTTTTGGGTGGAACTTCAGGGTCTAAATATCTCTAGTTCCTCCAGATAATTCTAATGCAGGTGGTTCAAGGACCACAGTTTGAGAAGCAACATATTGGATTTGTTCCCCAAACAATGCCAACACTTTCAATACTATCCCTACTGTAGGTAACTGATCTGCATGAAAGCTAACCAAGAATGAGTTTCCTTGTTTGATAGTTAGCTTTTTATCACTGTGACCAAAGTATCTAAGACAAACAACTTAGAGGAAGAAAAGTTTATTTCGGCTCACAGTCTCAGAGGTGTCTATCCATGGTTCACCAACTCCATTGCTCTGGACCTGAGGTGAGGCATAACACCATGGCAGAGGACATGGCAGAAGAAAGCTGCTCAGCTGATGGCAGCTGAGAAGCAGACAAAGACAGGGAGGAAAAAGCCAGGGACAAGATATAGTTCCCAAGGGCACATTCCCAGTGACCTATTTTTTTCAACCACACTCCACCTGCCTACAGTTTCCTCCACCACCCAATAGTCCATTCAACTACCAATAGATCAATCCATTGATGAGGTCAGAGCCTTTATGATCTGACCATTTCCCAAGAGTTCCACCCCTGAACACTGCTGCAATGAGGGCCAACTGTTCAACACATGCAAATTGGGGACACATCATCTTCAAACTACAACACCTAGCATCTTAGAATTTTTCCATATTAATAGTCCAGGTTAAGATAAACTTTTTCCTGTAAAATGGGGATATAAAACTTCTTTGACACAATTCTTATAGACACAATTTGGTAATTAAAGCTAAAAGAATCATCAAGTCTGTAAGCACATAATATAAAATATTTTTACCTCAAAATATTTTATCACTGTCATCATGAACAATAATAGCACATCAGCCTGGATCTATGAAATGCATTTAGGAAACTGATTGTTTTCCTCCAGACTTGCCATTCCCCGTATCCTCATGGGGACTTAAGGTTACTTGACTTCAAATTAAAGGTCATTAATCCTGGCTTTCACCCAATACATGACATGCCATTTGATTCTGCAAAAATTACTCAGGGGTTCTGATTTCTTACATGAAAGATGGCAAGTAGACGTGACCTAAATATTTAAGAAGAATGACAAACTAAGAATTGTAATTTTAGTAATAGAAAAGAGTCTACAGTCCCCTGAGGTTATTGGGAGTGGCTTTCTGGGTCAGAGATAATTTGCTTTTAGATATTGTTGAATCAACAAACCCTAATCTTATTTTAGTCTTGCTTTTAAATTTTACTATTTTATTTGACTATTGATAACTTCTCATACCTTTACCTCATCTTTTTCTTTTATTGTAGAGTAAGAGTACCATAGCAGATGATAACCCTCCAACATGTGACCACTGTTCCCTTGAGGCTGGATTTTGGAAACCACGTTGACTTCTTGCTTTCCTTTCTGTAGAGGCTGCTTAGTCATTAGTCCTCAGAGATCAGTAACTGCAGAGAGACAAAGGAGATGCTGATGGAGAGCAGCCTCTTTTATTTGGAAGGGTTGCAGCTTCCTAAGTATTACCCTGAAAATCTTTTATGAAGCAACTGAAATTGAACTGTCTAATGTGTAAAGGTGCTGCATTTCTCATTTGGTGCCATAAGATGGGCATCAGTAGAGACTACAGATTTTCCAAAAGTAGTTTTGAAAAAAAAAATTGTGTGGACCTTTGTTTTGACCCTACAACAACTGAAAATTGCTCCTTTCTGCTCACTTGGAAAAAAATTACAATGAAAATGTGTAGTTCTCAGATTTACATCAGTGCAAACACCCAGTAGCCCCATAGCTGGTCAAAGAAACAGAACATTCCAGCTGTCCATCTTCCCCACACCTGAGGTGGCCCTTCCAATCTTCTTCCCTTTTATTTCTCTTCCCCACAGAAAACTGCAATCTTGCTTCTCATTGTAACCATTCGTTGCTTTGTTTATGATTTGAACACCTAACGAAGCAACCCTCAAAATAAAAAAGGTTTTCCTGATTTTTGAATGTTGTATAAATGGAATTATCAATAAATAATATTCTATATATGGTTTTTTTCCACTTAATATTAAATTTTTGACATTAGTCCACATTGTTTTATGAAGATGCAGTTATTTATTTTTATTGCTCTAGAGCATTTCGCTATCTGAATAGGCCACAATTTATTTCAGTTCTGTTTTTGCTGGACATTTCCTTTCTGTGCTTTTTAAAAATGTTTATTTGCTGTTTGAATATCGTTTTTTGTGGATTGCCCATACTAATCGAAAGAGAGATTAAAAGCCCTCCATATTCTCACATATTATGCCACTGTTATTTGTGATACTTACTCTAGTGATTGATTACTATTCCTACTAGTTAAATAAAAACTCCTGTCAACTAATGGGTATCTCTAAGAAAAAAAATATATAATCCCTTAAAATACTCAGTGGAAAAATAGTATTTCTATGGCCAACATCCTTAAGAAACAATACACAAATAACCCTTGTACACCTTCAATGAACATTTATAATAATAAAAATTCCAAAGAGTGATGGAGTAAAAGAACCTATTCACCTTTTCTAAAATCAGCTTTTCTGAATCATATTTGAATTCAGAATATAGAATTCCATCTTGTGGCAGTAATGGTCAATGGAGTACATTTGGAAAAAACCTAGTTTAGAAGAGTCCCCTACCCCTACTTTAACACCATGGGTCAGTGAATGGAGAACCATGATAAAAAGAAGCTTCAAAGAGTATATAATTATCTCAGAAATAAACTTACAAAGGATTGGAAATGGAAAAGTGGTTCATTTAGATTGGTTTTCTGTAAGTTTCTTTAAATATTTGAGTGATTAAAAATCTAATAATGAATACAAAAGAATTTGATATAGAAATGATTACAAAGGTCAGATTCATACATCAGAAAGCAGACAAATGCAATTATATTTCCAAAATCTATTAATGGCCCAATTAGTTCATAGATCAGATAATTAGATGTTGTTCATTAATGATGATTTGTGCATGTGTGTGTGTGTGTGTGTGTGTAAGGGGAGAAAAAGAGAGAGAGGGGGAGACAGAGAGATGGAAAAATCACAGCATTTTAATATTTAAAGGCAGAGTCTCAGGATCAAATAGAGCTGCATATATTTCAGTTGTTTTTGAAGACATTTTTAGTGTGGAGTTGCATGGTAATTTGACTTTTTCAAATATTTCATGTGTAAATAACAATATTTTGTGAAGTTTAGTTAACCCTCAGCTTCAAAACCCTTACTTATTTCTTAAGGGAAAAATATTCAGAAAGATTAACTGCCTTGAATTATCATTACTGAAGAAAATTGTCAATGAAATGGAAGTAGCCTTTTTTTCATTATCACTAAATTTTCTCCTATTATGAAGCAATTTGCCTCTCTATTAATAAGGTAGTTTATTTATTACTATAAGGTTTTTTGTTGCAATTTCAACATAATAACATTAAGTGGGTCACTAAATTTGCTATCATCTTATAGTTATTGTGTCTACTCTAATGTATCTACTGTTTTGATAATGCATCTGAAAAATTGCTCACATTGATTGGGCTCTGATACAGAAAACAGTAGAATAAATCTATGAGGAATCCTCTTTGGCTGAGTGTATGATTGGAGATCACATTCACTTCTCCCTTTTAGCTTCAAGGCTCTTGGCTTTCTCTGCCTGTCACTCAGGGCAATGGTTAGTTACTGTCAGAACCACAGCTATAATTGGGAAAGGCACTTGTTAAACACAGAAGTTTGGGGGAGGTGAGAATTCATATCCAGCCTAGCGAGTCTGGGAAGTTTTCCAATCTTCCAATGCTGTACTAAAGCACAAAAGCAAATTGAATTTTATTACTTAGGTGACATCAAATCATATTTATACATGGGGACTCATTGAGAATGTCCTTCTTCAGAAACTCAAGGTATTAAATCTTTTCCCCCCAAGATGGTCTTAAAATTTGCATTCATTTAAAAATTCCATCCATTTACATCCCTTGCTTTTTCAAAGATTATAACAAAACAACAACAAGCTCATATTATTAAGAGAAGAACTTTTGTGATATAAATATTCTACAACCATCTGGAAAAATAAGTGCAAAATTAGAAAGTGAAACTAAACTGAATGTTGTTAATGATGCTCGTTACTAAAATTGATGAGCCTGTGCTCTCAAATTTGAAACCTTGGTGTTTTTCTTGCAAAAACAGGGGATATTTTGAACTTTTGAAGCTAGGATTTATGATTAAAAGTTATAAACTCTTTATTATCATCAATGCACTCTAAATCATTATTGGACTGTTTGAAAATGGTTTTACAAAGGCATTTTTCTAGTTATCTAGAAAGTTAAATCAATAGTTCTTTACTTCATTTATCAAGTCTATTTTTTTACAGATAAAAATTTTGGTCAAAACTTACTTTAATTTTATCAAGTTACCTTTCTCTTTAAAATACTTTGCCTTAGGATTTGAGGCAAACTTGGAGGTGTTTAACTTCTCTTTTTTTGTCTATAGTAAATTTTAGAATGACTAATTCCTGTTATATCACTTAGATGATTAATAAGGATTTTATTCTTATTGTATTTAGCATAAGACTCTATTTTCCTACTCAATTTGGTATTTTTTATATTCTTCCTCCTTTCATTTTTGTAATCTTATTGCCTTTTGCCTAAGTATCCCAGACTCAGTTTCTATTGCCCTTACATAAATAACTAATTTTAACTTCTCTTGAACTCATTATACTGCCTGGTATAGCTCATACCTACTTGGTTTGCCATTTATATCAGGACATCAAAATGTGCTTATTGGATATTGACAATAAATTTAAGAGTGTTTAGATAAGAGATAATATCTGATAAAAGGTTGCTTAGTGAGATAAAATAATACAAAAATGAATAATTAAAGAGCATCAGTTAATTAGCCACTAAACTATAGTGAAAATTCCAGTATATATAATCTGAATGTGTATTATTCTCAAAGCTCATTTCTAGCAAAGTTTTTCAAAAGTAATTCTTTCATGGGGTCTGGATAACCTGGCCTACAATTAATTGGATCATTAATCCCCACTTTAGCCAAAGGTTTTAGACCAAACAAAATAGCCATGGAAAGTTAGCAGATTACAAATGGCGTTGAACTCTTCCCCAGAGAGTATTGTATGTTGAGTATGGTACGACAAAATCACCTTCTTCTATTTGGGGCTTTTGTGTACAAATATATGGAAACATTTCAGAAGTTATAGCATTTGTTAAAAACAGAGAAATAGAATAAATGTTTAGATTTCAAGAAGATGAAATGACTAAAGTTGAATTTTGGTATATTTTAATCCAAAAGCACACCTATGCAACAAGTAGGTGAAGGTAGAAATGGTAGATAAACATAATAAATATCTCTTTAAAGCTGAAAGCAAAAGAAATCCCTAGAGACTAATATGCAGAGTGATTTTTGGAAGAAAAAGCTGAGCTATGGCTGCTGAGCAGTAGAAGCGGGATGCTAATGGTTGGGCAATACAAGGGGGATGTTCATATGTGTTAGAGTGTGTAAACAAGTCTAGATGGCACCTGGCAAAATGCCAGAGGGAGTGGTTTGTGAAGTAACGCCAGTGAGCCATTAAGTGTGGAGATTCCTGATTGGTTGACTGCTGTATCTAGTTTATGTTAATTAGATAAGCTGTGTGGAATGTATAAATATCACTTGGGTCCTACAATAAATGGCTCCTACTCCTGCTGTATCAATGTAAACAAGTTGATCGTCACCCCCCCCCACACACACCCCCCCACACCCCAGTTAGTTTGCTGCAGCCGGACTGTGGCACATATGAATTATAGTAACCAGAGGCTCAGACTTTAATCCTCAGAGGAATTGTTATGGACTGAATATTTATTTCCCCTTACCAAATTTGTACACTGAAGTCCTAACTTGAAGTGCAATGCTATTAGGAGGTGAAGTCCCTGGGAGATAATCAGGCTGTAAGGGTAAAGCCTTTATGAATGAGATTAGTGCCTTTATCAGAAGGTACATAAGAACTCATTTCTCCCTGCTTTTTCCTCCATGTGTGAATGTAATGAGAAGAACACCATCTGCAAACCAGGAAACAGAAACTCACCAGACACCACATCTGTTGGCATCTTGTTCTTCCCAGCCTCCAGAACTGTGAGAAATGAATGTGTTTTGCTTAAGCCACTCAGTCTAGGGTGTTCTACTGTAACCACCTAAACTAAGACAGGAATAATTAGGGCATCAGGACTCAGACTCATGAAAGGCATGGTGTTGAATATGAAACTCAGACACAAAGCTTAGGCACTTAAAGGACTGAGAAAGAAAGAATTGAAAAGAATCTTTTTTCATAAGCACAGAGGTCAAAGAAGATGCTGGTCTTTCTTAACCTGGGCTATTGGTGAAAAACATAAGTCTGCTCTGAGAATTTTTAGGTTCTGGATTTTTTATTTGAACTAGCTATAAGATTAAATATCCTCTAAAATGACATATCAACATAAAAACTGGTTCCAGACAATGATAATTCTAGGGTAGTTTGCAGAATAAATGTCATTCTATGGAGTGACAGCCTATTCTAATGTATAGAGTTCACAATTCAAAATTAAAAACAAATTAAATATTTAGTAAATGAAATACCCTGAGTGTGAGAGGGTCACACAAAGAAATATAAAAATAGAAAGTATGAAAAAGGGTTAAGAGAAAGACATTCAATTAAGAATTCCCAAAGAAAAGAGTAGAGAAATTTGGAGAAAATATTGGAAGAGATAGTGACTAAGAAATTTTTATAATGAATAAAATATGAATACTCAGATTCAAAAACAACAAAATTCTGAGTATTATGAATATTAAGTGAGTCCTAACACTGTAGAGAAATTGTAGAATCTCAAAAAGAGAATAAAAAGAACTTAAAAATTTGATATGCTAAGGGAATTATAATTATTTGTACAGCAAATTTCTTATTATAGTACTATGTCAGGAGATAATGGAACCATCATCCAAATATGTTGAAAAAATTATTGTCATGTATATGCTTTGAATTATATACTTAGCATATCATCAATCAATGAGAGAAAAGACACTTTTATACATGTAAAATCTACTACTATTAATAGATTTTTTATTGACACATATTTGAATATATTTATGGGGTATAGCATAATAATTTGTTATATATGTACAAATTGAAATGATCAAATCAGGGTAATTGGCACTTACATCTACTTGAACATTAATTTCTGTGCTGGCAACCTTGGGAATCTTCTAGTTGTCTTGAAATATATCATAAATTATTTTAGATTATAGTTGCCCTATTATGCTTTAAAACATCAGAACTAAATTCTCTTTTCTAAGTATATACTGGTAGCCTCTCTCCATCTATTCTTCTCCCTCCCCTTCAAAGTCCTGCCATTTCCATCTATTCTAAGATTTTATGAAATCATTATGTTAGTTTCACAAATGAGTGAGAACTTGCAGTATTTGTCTTTCTGTACCTGGATTATTCCATTTAACATTGTGTCCTCCATTTCCATCTGCTTTTGAAAAAAGTACAGTATTTTATTTCTTTTATTACTGAAAAATGTGTGTGTGTATGTGTGTGTGTGTGTGTGTGTGTGTATTACACTTTCTTTAGCCATTCATCTGTCTATGAACACGTAGTTTTTTAATATCTTGCTTATGGTAAATACTGGTACAAAAAATATGATAGTACAGTTATCTCTTTGATATATTGATTTTATTTTCTTTAGATATTTACCCAGTTGTGTCATAACCAGATCATAGCTCAACTTCTAGTTTTTTTCAAGAATCTCCATAATGTTTTCCATACTAGTTGTACTAATTTATATTTCCTCTAATGAAGTATGGAAATTCCCCTTTCTTTACATCCTCACCAACATTTATTATTATTTTTTATTTTTTTGATAATAACCATTCTAACTAGGGTGAGATGATATCTCATTGTGGTTTTGATTTGTATTTCCCTGATAATTAGTAATATTCAGTATTTTATCATATATTTGTTAGGCTATTATTAGATCATTTGCCCATTTTAAAATTGCACTATTTTCTCTTAGGGAGTTGGGTTATCTACTTTTTAAAAAATATTCTGTATGTTACTATTTTTTCAGATAAATGTTTTGTATTTTTTTCTCTATTCTGCTGCTTGTTTCATCACTCTTGATTGTTTCATTCACTGTGCTGAAGCTTCTTAGTTTGATATAATTCTATTTGTCTATTTTTGCCTGGGCTTTTGGGGTTCTATCCAAAAAGTCTGCCTACACCAAAGTCTTACAGTGATTTCCCTAGGTTTTCTTCTAAAAAAGATTAATAGTCTCAGCTCTTATATTGCTTTATTTAGCTTTTTTACCTCTTTGACAAAAAGACATGACAGGAACAATTAGAAGAGGAAAAGTTTATTTGGGGGCTCGCAGTTTTTGAGGCCTCATTCCTTGGGATGAGGTAGAAATTAGGACATGGCTGAGGAAAGTAGTTAGGACATAGCACTAGGCAGCAGACAGAGAGTTCTGTTCACCAAGAATAAAATATATTCCCCAAAGGCACACCCTGCAATGTCTCATCT
The DNA here is from genome assembly GCF_048772815.1 of Callospermophilus lateralis. Classification (NCBI taxonomy): domain Eukaryota; kingdom Metazoa; phylum Chordata; class Mammalia; order Rodentia; family Sciuridae; genus Callospermophilus; species Callospermophilus lateralis. The sequence continues at coordinate 50,170,237 of NC_135320.1, read as the reverse complement.
CTTTCAACCATACCCCACCTGCCTATAGTAACTATTCAGATAATCCTTACTAGGAGATTAACATATTGATTAGGTTAGTGCTCTCTTACCCATTCATTTCACCTCCAAACTTTCTTGCATTGTCCAACACATAAGTATCTGAAAAGCACCGCATATCTAAACCATAACATACATCTAGGTCCACTAAGTTGATTTTTGCTCTTCATAGATCTTAAGAAAAGATTTTTTAAAGAATCAAATTCGGGAAGAAAGAAATTAAGCCAGAAAATAAGGAATGAGTTAACAAAAGTTTCAGGTAATATGTTTCTGAACATCAACACACAGTCTTCTATAAAGTAAACAATAATATAAACAAAATAATAACTATTAATAATAATATCTAATATGGGTGTATACAAGATATTGATAGCATTGTCTTTGGAATAGAAGTTATCAAAATGCTTATGCAATTCACTTAAAACTACCTGCCCTAGCCTACCTCACATCACACTTTCAAACCTCTCTCAATCTTTCTGTCTCTGTAAAATAGCGCCATTCCAACACTTTGCCTCTCATTTATTCTTTGACCTGCATTTTTCCCTTCAGTTACATTGCCCTTCATGTTTGAGAAAACCATCTATTTGTGCTGAGCTGACTACCCAGAATTCACACTCCTGTACCAGCCCATATGTACCCTTTGCCTGTAGCAAGGTTAACAGTGAGATTTTAACTAAAGACCTCAGTTCAAAACACAGTAAGGAAGTGAGTTCTGCCAACAGCCATATCGGTGCTTGGACAAGAATCATTCCTTCTTCAGTCTTTGAAAGATTGCAACCCTGACTGACACTTGGATTACACTCTGTGAGGGGCTCAGAACCAGAGGTTATGTCCTGATTCATGATTCACATACACTAGATAATATAAATGTTTCTTGCTTAAGATATTAAGTTTGGAGAGTAATTTGTTACACAGTGAGATATAACTCGTCAGGACAAATCATTGTCTCTAGGAAGTATTCCTTTCTCATTTAGCCTTTCTCCCTCATGCCAACCAAGATTTACATTCCTTACATAGTAAAAGTCATCTGTCTACACTGCAATTTGGATGTCAATAAGACAGGCACAGTAAGTAGAAGCCGAGATGGAAATGCAACATGAAAGGATAACTCTGTGGTGGAGTAGCTCAGTTCTTCTTTTTTCCTCATATTTACTTGATATATGCTGCCCTACACAGAGTGGGCATTTGTATTTTCCTTGTACTGTTTGTCTTGGTTTCCTCTGTGACTGCCAAACCCTTCTTATTTTTTTATATAAGCTTGCTTGCCCTGTATCCTGATATATTTCCCCTCAGTAATTCAGGTTCTTTATTACTAAGGAAGTCTAAAGTTTTTGAACAGATAATGTTGCTTTAAAGGAAATAATAACCAACAAAGATACTCTCAACCCTGAGTACACGCAGGATAAAGCTTAAAGGAACTTTATAACATATACATACTCAACAACACATTTGTTATGGATGTTAAGCAGACTGAGGATAGAGTAAAAGTAAAATTCAAGCAATAATGAGAAACATTAGACAAATTGGAGAACTGATAAAGTATGAAGACTAAACTCATATCTGCAGAAGTAAATTGACTTTGGAACCAACTTTCTAAATGTCAGTGTAATCAGGGCCTAAAGGGATTTCATTCATCAAGGAAGGAAGGATCAATTGATTTGATGACAAATACAGGATATTATGTGCCAAAAAGTGACATCATGATTTTCTTGTTTGGTTGTTTATATTTCCCCTTTGTTTTTTTTTTTTTATTTTTTTAAAGGCATTTACCACTTGGAAAATGACCCTTTGTAGCAAATAAATCCTAATCTTGGATCAATTCTACGTTTGTAAAATGTTATTTAAAAGTAAAGAGCTCAGAGTCCAGTGCTCTCTGTACATAGTCTGACAAACCAGCATCTTTTCCAGTGATATTTCAGCCTCTTAAATCAGTTCATCCTGAAGAGTAAAGAATGTTTCCTCCTTAGCCTACAAATCACATTTGTAAAGTGATACACATTTTTTAAATGTAAAAAAAATTATTGTTTTTAGAAACTTATTCTTGAGGGCAAATTTTGATTTCAAGTCTTTATATTAATGACCTGAATCCTAGTATGATTTAGACTGACAGCCTTCCTTCTGTCATAGGTCCTGATTGAAAGACTATAAATAGCATTTATTAGGGGGAATTCCACTAAACTTCTTTTTACTTTCTTTCTTTCTCTGTTTCCCTCTTTCCTTTGTCCCATCCTCCTTCCTTCTATTTCTCCTTCCCTTCTTTACTTTCTTTTTCCTTTTCTTCTTTTGGTCTCAAATAAAGCTGCTCTCCCTACCCTGAGCAAAGCTACAAGCCACATATTCTGTACACTAAGTAGAACTCAAAATATAAAGTAATCTGAGTATTTCTGTTTTCTCAGTCACTTGTAGTCATCTTTACACTAATAACCAAGTACATAAAAGTAGCTTAACCCACAGTTCTAATTGAAAAAGTTAGAATTCTGCTCTCATATTCTGAAGATCCTCAGAGAATGAATATATTTGATGGGTCATTTCTTGTTGCCTTTACTTCTTTGTTCCTTTGGGCCACTTCTGAAATTTCCTTGAATATATATCACCATAATCATAAAGGCCTCAGAGGAAGGACTGGGACAGGGAGCCCTCCTCTCACTATCTTTGCCCATCTCTAAATTCTTCACAGTAAAACATTTTTTTGAAGCATTTCTAGATCTACAGATGAGTTGCAAAAAATAATACACAGTGTTCCTACATATCCTTTATTCAACTTCCTCTAATATGACATCTTATACCACTGTGAAAAAGTTCCATAATTGTGAAACAAGCAAGGTTGCCTGGATTGGGTGAATATTTTTAGATTAATTGAACATGTAGTTATTGAGCTCCACTATCCTAGGCCCTGGGGACACAGTGATAGACAAGACAGAGTTTCTGCCTCACAGAATTTACATTTCACTTCTCTCAACTCCCTGTTCCTGTAGTCACTGCAATTTCTGTGCTGTTGAGCTATTTCATCACAACTAATCATCCCCAAAGTATCATCCTTCCTTGAATGTTACTAACACCATCTCCACAAGCTGTTCTGTGCATGTTAATTTGCAAAGCATTCCTTATTTCTATAATTTCTGTTCTTCACATTGTCTTGCTTTTATGTGGGTGATTGAAATATATTAAGCTGTCTCTAGATTGTGAAAAGTTTAGCATGACATTTGTCACTGAATTCATATGACAGCATTGTTCATCCACTTGTACAAAATAATCAAAATTTATCTTTTTTAAATTTATTTTTTTAAACTGACATAAAATTGCATATATTTATGAGGTACCATGTAGTGTTTGGATACATGTACACGTCATGTAATTTTCAAAAAATGGTAAGGATATCTATCTTCATGAACACCATTTGTTTGTGGTGAAATATTCAAAATTCTTTCCTCTTCTTTTTTGGAAAAACCTATGTTATCATTATCTATAGTCACCCTACTGTCTGATAGAGCACCAGAACTTATTAAAGTCTATCTTGAATGATAAAGCTGAGGCAAATGTCTAGAGTCAATTACAGAAATCTTTGTAGTGTAAACCTATATCTCTTTGAATAATACTTATACTTTTCTGGTATATTATTGATAGAACTTCTATTACACACCAACAACTACTGGAGCCCATTCTACAAATGATTTCTTATAATTTGTTTTGGAAGTTGAAAACACCTATAGTTATATATAAATACTTTGGACAACCTCATATTGCCTGTAATGAAATGTGCAGTGATGAGGAAATGACCCCTTTTCATGTTTCAGGACTCATACATAGGTAAGTGAGATTCTAAAATGAAGATTTCAGATTCTTGAAACAGATAATAATTATAACCTACAATTTCAAGAATTATTTAAGTGCTATATTTTCATGAACTCAAGACTTGACTTAAAAGCATGTGTTGATTTAATGGATATTGGACAACTACTAATCTCTTAGTAATATAGGTCTCATTTTATTTGGGACTTGGGATGTTCTTTAATAATATGCTATATTTTTGTTTGCAAATTTTTATAATTTTTTCTTATTCTACCCTTTAAAAAATTTCTTTAGTGTTATATGTCTATATATCATATATGTGTCTAAGCATTTCACTGATTTATTTTATAAACCATAAATCATAATTATAAACATGATTTATTTGATCCTCTAAGATCAAAATCAGGTATAACTAGAAACCATTTCAAATATTTCCATTAAATTGTTACTAAGAACAGATAACTAGTACTTCAATGATGGTTATAGGAGATAGTGTTGGTTTAAGTTACTAATTCCACCTTGGATTGGAAATTTATTAATGTTGTTAAAGATGAAGAGGTATTCTTTCAACCAAGGGAAGTCACAGTATCCTTGGCAGAAGACTCTTCTGTTTTAAAAATTTCCTGATTGTAGTCCCTGTAGCCAAAGTCTCTTGCTATCTGAAGGATTACTGCCGTTTTTTGATTCACATTCTCCCAGTCTGTGCATGAAAGTAGTACAGCAGAATTTGAGTAAGGAAATATATCCACATGAATAAAAAAGCACAGGGAAATATTCAGGTTTCACATGAGATCAGAAAACAAATGTTCAGGGGTTTAAAAATAGAATCATGGCAGAGAGCCATGATGATGTTGCATATGGCCCATTACAGGAGGTATCTTGTGTTCTTTGGTCAAGCATATGTATTCAGTTTTTGCAGACGTCCAAGGAGACAACACTGTGATAGAAAATTGGGTAGGGCAAAGACTTGGCTCATCAGATCATAATCTTAAATGTCTGTGATGACATTTCCAGTATCTATGATTCTCTGAATGCATAATTCATTTGTGAAAATACTCAATAAACTTTCTGGTACAGATTCAAATTTTCTATGTTACTGAAGTTCTTTTCTTGGTCTATTAAAACCACTTTGTTCTTTTTTACAGCAATTTCTTCATAAGAAAATCTTTTCTTTAATATATATCCTATTACACTGGGACTGGCAAGTTGTAAAGTGTTTTGGTGGTACCAGACTTCAACTGTAGACCTCCAAATCATTTTTAATAGCAGTGCACTGGGTTGGAAGGAAAGGTATATTTTGTCTTCTCCATTGCTATAAGGGATGGAGATTTAGGTTCCTTGATCTTTACTGAAAAAAAAAAAGTGGAGGTAGAGGTGAAGGGTAGATATGGGCTGGTACAAAGAGTGAGAAAGAGAGAATAAGCAAATAAGATTTTTTCAACATAAAAACTGCTGAATACCAAACTCAGTATCAATAACTGAATTTTATCTGTCTTGAAATTTTATCAGAAAAAAAAGGATACAACCATTTTTTTAAATCTGAAATTCAGATTACTCTAATGTATAAGATTGCTTGAAACTTACAAATATCTCAGAAAGGAATATTGGTTTTGACTGACCTCCTAGTCCTTCAACAGCATGAACCACCCACACCCACACACCTGGACATATAGCCATTCACTGTGTTGATTTGCTCAAGGTCCCACTCATTTAAATAGATAGGATCCTGGAATTAATGCCAACATTGTCATCCCTGTTCTTGAAAATTTCATAAATATGTGATTATATTGCAATATCTCTGTTCAGAAAAAAAAGCCTCACAATAACAAGTGAAATAGGGCGTTAATTAAAAAAGAGAAAGAGAAAATGAAAGTCCTAATTCTTACTGCTAAACCACAGACCAAAACAGCAGGAAATGTGTAGACTGAAACTTAAAGACTAAAGAAAGAAAAGATGCAAGAGTCAAGCAGTGTTCCCAGCTGGCTGGAACATTTCCCCATGGTGCCAGCATGTTTGAACCAACAATTATTTGGAAAGAATGGGAATTATTAACAGGAAGAAATGAACCCTCTTAGGTCTTCCAGGATGGACATAATAATAAAAAAAAATTACCAGCTCTCTGAAATATCTTTCATCCATGGATCTCATGGTATTTATCTAATATTACTTTGTTAAAATTCATACTACTTTATTTGAAGAAGAGAATGACTATATTTTATAGATTGAAAAATTGCTTTTCAGAAGACTGAGCAATTTGACTGAGCACATGTTTAAAATGGAAATAGACACAATTTTTTTCCTATTTCATCTTTCTGTTTCTCACCAAATTAAGAATTTAAAGTAATTTTTTTTTCAGCCTAAATGACACAAAATGACCAATGTTAGATTTGAAGAAGGAATTATCTTTCTTCCTTTTTCTGAATTGACTGGATGTTTTTTACAGAGTGTGGATATTTTGTTTATAGGTAGTGCTTCTGAGAGCTAGTAAATATTAGAGAAACCTTTTCATTTCTGTGGTTTCAGAGCAAGTATTCGGTTTCTTATATCTTAAGGTATCTTAATCACTTTACAATTCACTCTGAGTCACTTTTAAAAAGTTTTTGACAGAAGTACAAACAGGAGGGAAATGCCTCCAAACCGAGATGCTATGGGATTGAAGGAGAAGAACATTTCTTAAAAAGAGAATAAGCCTTTGAAACACTAATTAGTTCATGTTTGTTAAAATTATTAGAAATCGTCATTCTACTTAATATGAAAAATTTATTCAGTGGTTGCCAACTCAACAGTATTATTTTTTATGTAATCTAGCCCTCAATTTTTTTTTCTATATGTAAGTAGACATGTAACAATCATAGTAATATAGACAACAGCAACCACAGTAATAATATTGGCAAGTAGAGGTCAAATTTCCAGTGCTTACTTTGTTCCAAACTCTGCTAAGCATTTAGTGTTCGCATGTCACCTGCTTTTATCCTCTCCAAGTTGGTGGGTTCTTTTGCTAAAATGTAATTTGCTTCTGTTCAAAAGCCAGTTCTACTGCTTCCTAGCTGTTATGGTTTAGATATGAGATGTTCCCCCAAAAGCTCACGTGAAAGACAATGTTAGAAAGTTCAGAGGTGAAATGATTGAGTTATGAGAGCTTCAACCTGATCAGTGCATCATCCGGTGATAGGGACTGAGTACATGCTAACTGTAAGTAGGTAGGGTGTAGCTGAAGGAAGTAGGTCTCTGAGGTCCTGCCTTTGGGGTTTTATTTTGTCTGTAGTGAGAGGAGCTCTCTGTCTGTCTCTCCTTCTCTCCATTTCCATGTTCTAGCTGTTTTCCTTCACCACCATACTCTTCTGCCATGATGTTCTGCCTTCCCTTTGGCCCAGAGCAATGGAGATGGCCACCCACAAACTGAGATCTCTGAAATCATGAGCCCCCCAATAAACTTTTCCTCCTCTAAAATTGTTCTTGTCAAATCTTTTGGTTACAGCTGCAAAAAATCTCAGTAAACCATTAGCTTTCATATCTGGGATAAGTTACTTAAACTTTATATATTTCAGATTCCTCATCCACAGAATCAAGAGTGATGAAGGACTTATGGTGAGGATTAAATGACTGATGCACAGGAGCTCCTTAGAAGAGTTTCTGATGAGTGGTAAAGGGCTCAATAACACATTAACTATAATACAAATGAGGAAAGTAGGCTTTATAGATGTTAAGTCTTTCACTCAAGGCCATATATGGAGTACCCAGAAGTGCTAGGATTTAAAACCACTCCTTTCCAACTCCAAGTTCTAGGCTATTACTATTTTCTAATATCACATTTGATTCAGTAGCACCTATGAATTTTGAGCTCCTTAGGAACCTGGAACTTATGTATATTTATGTGCCTATTCTTTAGCACTGTATATATTTACTATACCACATCTTAGTTTGATTTAAAGTAAAAAGCCAGACTGTGTTTTCTGTTTTACTGAGGAAGGATATAGTATTCACCCAAATGGCATAGACTGTGTTTTGTGGCTATTCTTTCTATTTTCTGACCCTTAGTCTCTAAAGGTGGTGATTATTACTTGATGACAGCTGCATTCAATGCAAGTACAGAGCTGGGAAGAGTTAATTCACCTCCATGACATTAGTGTATACCATGTATTGCAGGAAACGTAACTTGATTGTTCTACATTGACACTCTCAATGTTATTTCATATGACTGAAATTTTTATCTTTTGAATGAGTTGTTTTAAAAGAATATTGTGCTATTCTTGCTGGTACTCTTAATGTCTTTCATCTGTAAAGTTTTTTCATACCGGTCAAAGAAATTGAAAAAGATAGGAACTCGTGAAAATATTGAAACAACTATTCCTCTAATCCCATTTTGGAAGAGATCCCCACCCCAAATCAAGCTCTTGTCTTTTTTCAGACAGAATTACATGAAAGTCATCCTGGAGGGGTAATTTTATATCATCACCTATGAGGAAATTTCTACAAACTTCCTCAGACATTTGGTTCCTAGTCATCTTACATGATGGTTTTAAAATTTTTCCTTATAGATATGCCTTTATTTTTAACATGCTTCTTTTGCCTGACAGAAATTGGTGTCATCTTGGCTTTCTGAGATTAAAATATTTTAGTGGAATATTCAATTATTTTTTTTTCTTCTGGTTCTGTCACCAGCTAGGGTCTTCAACATTTCTTTCTTTTGTTTATTATTTTTTGACCTTACTTTTATCCATGGAGTTCAATTAGGTTTCCTCTTTGATTCTCTCCAAAAATACCATAATATGTATAGAGAATACTTCAAATGTGCTCAGCATTGTCCAACAAGATAAAACAAACTCCTTTCTATAGCTTTTTAATATTACTGTGCTAAGCCATACCCCCACAAATGGCAATTCTGCATTCTTTGAATTTCTCATCCTTTTTACTTTGACTTTGCTTATACCATACCTTGAGACTTAAAGGAGGTTTTCACTATGTTATTTTGGAATCCTTATTCATTATTCAATATACAGGCAATAAACTCTCTTTAAAATTCTAACATCTTAATTTTTTCCTATTTAATGGATCATGAACGACCTATCCCAAAATTATTTTTGAGGTATGCATTGGAGACTCTTCAGCTATCCTGAAATCCCCAGCAAAAATCCAGAGGACTTTAGAACCTAGAGACTAAAACCAGACAGGAAGCCAATACAAAACCCAAACCTCTCAGAGTGGCTTTAAAGGAAAATCAGACAATTTGTGTTCCCAATAGCTGATTTCTTTTGACATTACAATACTTTTTGGGCACATTTTCCCTGTGCTTAAATATTGCTCTGGCTATAAACAACTTTGTATAGAAATATTTGTCATTATAAGAACCATTATTTTATGGGAGGAGGGAGATTGTATAGGAATTCAGAGTACATTTGCATTGTGGAGTTCTCCTGAACTTGACTTCATAAAAAGATGTAGGAGTTAGCAGAGCTACACAGTAGTGGGGCAGTGTTAGCTTCTTTCTTTTTAATTTTACTTACCTGAAATTAAGAATCTCACTAACTTTAGCCTATGCAAACATCTGAGTATGAATGTGTGAGATGCCCTTATGCTGTAGATATATGTGCTCATGTTCTCCTACTGAAATTTTTTTGCTTCAAGGTATGGACTAATGCACTTCCTTTGCTGTCCTGCATGTAGAAAGATCTCGATAACCACTTGTTAAATAAAGAGATATTGAGACTTATCCCAGTCAAGTATTAGAATCCAAGTACAATGTGGCCAAATGAAACCTCTCACTTCTCTATTCCTTTTCATAATTAAATTATTTTTAATAATTTGTATAAATATATTTTTTTAGTTCTTATAGTTCTTTGGGGTGCTGCAAAAACTTGCTACACAGATGAATTACCTGGAGAGATTTAAAAGCCACTGATGCTAAGATCTACTCCCAGAAATTCTGAGTTAGTTGATCTGGAGTTCAACTTGAGCATTGTTTGTTTTGTTTTGAAAAAATCTTTCTGGATAACTAATGTTCAGGCAAGTTTGAGAAGCAATATAGAAGAGCAAGAATAATGGGGCTGGGTCTGGGGCTTAGTGGTAGAGCACTTGCCTAGCATGCATGAGACACTGGGTTCGAATCTTAGCACCACATAAAAAATAAACAAATAAAATAAAGGCTTTCTGTCCATCTACAACTACAAAAAAAATTTAAAGAAAGAAAAGAAGAGCAAGAAGAGCAAACAATTCCAGGATAATTGAACAAGGAAACCTAATACTAGGAACCACTTCTGAAAGAAACCCTATGGAGAACACAGATAAGTTAGGACCCATGAAATTTATAATCTGGGGTATGTATTGGAATTATCACCATAATCATCATTACATGGTATCTATTGTGTCTACTTTCACCTCACTGGCTCTTGAGTAAAGAGCTACAAAGATTTGATCCTTTTGTGTCTTTAAAACACTGGTTATTGTCCACCTTACAGTAAAACATACAAGTTTCTTCAGCTAAATGGAGATGGGAAAGACCAAAGAATTCACTAAATTCTCCCACCAATAAATTTATGTAAAAAGAGTCAGACAGCCACCTTTCAGACCCAAAATGTCAAGCTTGTAAAAATAGTATTCTTGGGAGTTACATTTGATCATTTGTTAAATATGGGGATATAAAATGTGGAAATCCATGTGTAATGCTTCAAATCCCTAATCTGGTTTAAAAGGTCAGTTGAAGCCTAAAAGGACTTGACATTTTACCTTTAAAAATCTGACTTTTGGACTTAAGACTTAACAACATTTCAGCCTGAATGACCTGAAGGATAAATACAAAGCTGGTTTCAATTGAACTATTTAGAAAGCAGGGGATCTTCTAATTTGTAAGATAGCATTCAGAGAGCTTTTTCCATTAAGAACTCAATCGACTGAAAAATGATTTCCTTGGGTATTCCACAATCTTTCAATGCTTGTGTAAATTTTACGCAGGAGGTGGGCGGTGTGTGAGACTCAAGATATAAAACACTGTGGTACAAAGGAAGAAAACCATCTTATGAGCCACAGAGAACTGATGATCACCTGTAAGCAATACACATTGCCTCTGTTTACCAGTTTCTCCCTCAGGTGAAACACAATTCGCATAACAGAAATTCATTATAGTTTCATTTCTTTGAAGCAAGTTCAATGGCTTTTTCAAACTATCATTATCATCAATTAATATTTATTGAGCACCCACTGGGTACATATTATAGAAGGTCTGGTAGGCTATTTTGCAACAAATGTCTTACTGTAAATTATACTTTATGTACTTTTATTATATTTTTGTAGGACCAAGTGACTGTCTATCTTCTGCATGGTATATACTAAAATGTCACTTATGTGAAAGCAACAAAGGGGGATTCTAGAAATGCTTTTGTGCATTGTTTGTGTGTGTGTGTGTGTGTGTGTGCGCGCGCGCATGTGTGTGTAAAATATAAAACAGTTAAAATTTTTGAGACTCTGTTATACATTCTGTTCTATCAGTAAAAATTGAAATCCAGTTTTTACTTTATTGATAAGGTCACCAACATTCTTTTAAAAATGAAAATGTAGAGAGAATGAACCAAATATAATGACGTACTATCTTATATGTTCAGAATATTGCCTTTGATAACATGAAAATGAAGTTCATCTGAGGGTTGGAATTTTTCTTATCTACAAAGGCCACTTTAAATTGAAGCTTCCATGAGAATGTTTTCAAGGATTATCTAAATACAGACCAGATCTATGGACATATTTCTGTCTTACTAAGATATACTTCCAGGCTATATTCCAAAACTGAAAAATATTTCTTTCTTTCTTTTTTTTGTCCTATGTTCATATTAGAAAAATCTGGGGTGTTGAGAATCTTTGGTAGTTTGCTCAGATATCATATAACTGATAGAATTTTTTTCTATTTTTGTGAGCATTATTCTTTTAATACTATTTAATGACTATTTATTGAAAACATACCACGTTCAAGCCTCTAAATGATCTCTGTGGGAATACAAAGATAATTCAAACACCTGTCCTGCTTTCAATGTGATTTTCTAAATTAACATGCTTTATAAATTTTCACATTATTTTTGTAATTTTAAATTCTATTAATATGGCATCCCTTTATATGAAAAATGCTTGTAGACATTTATAATCGAAATTTCAAATGTGGAAGCTGCTAACTATTAATCTGTAGAAAAGACAAATTACAGAGTCTTGAGGTGGCCTAGGTAAAATTGTCCCAAATTTTCATGTTTAAATGTTACATTTTCAAATGTACAATAGGGGTGAAAGCGAAGTTGAACAGTATTGTGTTTTTTCTACACCTCAGAGAGACAACCATAAATGGAGTCTTGGGAGTCACCATCCTTTCAAACACCTCATTCAATGGAAATTGGGTTAGGCATCTAAGAGTGAAGGAGATACAATCTGTTGTCCTTAATGGCAAACATCACTTTTCTAGCTCTTCTCAGTATAAATTAGGAGCTTACATAAAAGGAGATTAAAATTCAGATGTTGGGAGTTTAAAATTCAGATGTTGAAAAAGTAAACAGATATACAGAGGTGCATTGATCTCATCACATCCAAGGCTTCCAAAATGGATGTCGAGTGCTAAATGGAAGCACCAAATGGTAACTATGTCCTGAAGAAAAGAATTGGGCCATAGCACATCAAATTCTATTTTAAAAATAATTATGCCCAAATCAGTCAATTGGTGTAACAGAAATAAAGTCATTTCAATAGAACATTATCACAGGATCAATGTCTCTCACTTTGAAAAAAATAACCATTTCTCCTTCACTTTGACACTTATTTTTGATAAATGCTTCGGCTTCCCCTCAGTTTTAATTTCTCAGCCAGGTATTATTATGCTGTGACAACCTTCTATTCCATTGTCATTGTGTCAGATTATTGAAAAGGATAATAGGTAGATATATTTGCCTTTAGAATGTTAAGAAATAAATGGCATTCCTATTTCTTATTTATCGACAGTACTTCTTAATTTCAGAGAGTGGTTCTAGTGATAATTACTAGATTTTTACATTGGTAGAAAACTGGAGTGTATGTCAATAATAGAACAATTTTATATTTATGAATTTTTTCCTTCTATAAATACACAGATTTAGTAATCAACATTAAGATTGCTGTGTATATTTTAAAATAAAAATAACTCATTATCCCTTTAAATAATCTGGCACATTTAAAATCTACTAATAAAATGATATAAAGAGAGGTTAGAAATTTTTCTTAAAATCACACAGCAAGAAGTCAATTTTTGTTATCTATGCTTTATAGTTTCTACACAATAAACTTCTCCTATTTGTTTTTGTTTCAACAAAGAACACTATCCAGGCAATATAAAGTAACTCTTTGGTGTAAATTTGAAAGTTATTAAAATCAAGTAAAGAGTTGAAAGATGGAATGACTGTTTTGATCCACAATATAGGGATATTTTTCTGTTATCTGCTAGAAAAGATGAGCAAGGATAATATGGAATTATGCTATCAAAGTCTGTCCACATTTGGTGGTAAAGCGCTTGCCTAGCATGTTTGAAGCACTGGGTTCAATTCTCAGCACCATATATAAATAAATAAAATAAAGTTCCATCAACAACTAAAAACAAAACAAAAGAAAACAAAATTTAAAAAATCTATCCACCTTTGAAACAATTTAAAACAGCAACAGCACAAATTTGTAATCACTAGATTTGCAAGGATTATTAGGTCTGACAGAAATAAGTGATGAAGATGTTGGGAAATAATCATGTATCATTGGAGTTTATTGGAATTTAAATTTGGAAAATATTTTTGGGGTAATCTCTCAGTGCATAATATATGTATAATTTACTTGAATACTCTATCAAGCTTAAAATAAATTAACTAGATTTCACTCTTCAACATTAATAGTTTCTAAAATAACATTTAAAGAAAACCAAGCTGAATAAGGATAACAATTGAAATACTACTTGGTTAATTTTTTAAAGCATGCAAAATTATCATATGTATTATTCATGGACACATATGTTTTAAAAATAGCCAGGAATAATGCAGACTTGGAATGATACATCCTAATTTCAGAAAAATGGTTAGTTCTCAAAGGAAGGACATGATGTGATGGGTGAGGATAAAGGAATTTGTATAAGATTTTAATGTTCATCCCTTAAAGAAAAATGCTATCAAGGAAATAAAACAAAATATTAATATTTGTAATTCTTTACAATAAGCACATGGATGTTTGTTAAATTACCACCTATATTTTCCTCTGTGTCTTAAATATTTTTGTTAACAAAAAGACCTAACTGAAATATATAATTTGCATCTTTTCCCATACTTCCATCCAGAACATTCTTTAAGTTAAAGTATTTTCAATTGTTCATCTTTCAATAAACAAATGCTCATTGAATAACTTCACCTCTCCAAGCATAGGGCTATATTCTAGACACTAAAAATAAAAAAATATATATAAGATGTGTTCAATGACTTATGCTCTAGTTAACAAGTTATATTAAAACATTTAACCATTCCTATGCCCAACATTTCCTTGGTGAGGAAATGCACCATTATCTATTAATACTACTTCTTTGTCTTTGTGTATCTTTATTAATTTAATATATGAAATTAGGGCTTTGCTAAGGACCAGAAGATATTAGTAGAAAGTGAGGTTCCTTTGTTTCTTTAGAGGACATTCAGTGCACTGCAGCCTCAGACTCCTGAGTCAGTGGTTCTAGGCTTCTGGGGTTCATATATCAGAAAATGCATTAAGAATATGGAACCCTCTGGTGGCTAAAATATATTTTGCTCTAATATCTACTCTCATTTCATAGAAGAATTTATATTTTAGTATAAAAGTGTAGAAATATGATTCTTTAGCCTAAATGAATGTATCTTTTTGAAAAGATTGATACATTGTTCTTATATTTTACATTTTGCAGTAAGCTATTGAACATCTTATCATAGGTCAGTGTAGGGATCCCACTTGACAAGAGTATAGCCATCCTGATGGTAACTGCCATTTTGCCTGCCAGGTGACCTGGCTTGTATTCCAAATTCTATAGAACAAATGAAGTCCTTAAGATAGTCAAGAGTACTGTGCTAGCTACTGATGCTAACACTGTTTCTTAACTGACATTTGAACCTGGTAATATCTTTTGAGAAAGACCAGGTACATTCTGGTTGGCTGTAGCCCACCTTAGTCTAGGTTAGTGTATAATCGCCTTCCTCCTTCTTAGGGATTCATCTGCCTTACTGCCACACAACACATACTTCTAAGTTCTCAATAAATTTTGCTCTGTGCCTTTTTCTTTGATCTTACTTATTTATTTTTTCCCATCTTTCTTATACACTGGAACTGGATTCTTATACACTAGAAATGGGTTTTTCCAAACCAGGACCACCTTTGAAAACTGCTGCCCTAATGATCCCATATTCTTGACCTTGCATGTGCTGAATATGTGGGATATTCATGAATAGATATGCTTTCAAAATTCCTTTATTTGATTTGAAAACCACTAACCACTGACAACATTCACATAATTATTGCATGTATGCTTAACATTGAGGGGAGATGAATTTAAGGGTAGATACTTATTTGAGAAGGCATATGCTTCACTCAAAAGTTACCACTGATGCTGTCAGTAAATTTTGAATTTGTAAAATTTATAGTTTCTAACAACTTAAATCTCTGTCTAATGTGAAATGCTGATGATAGAGCTAAAGATGAAAAGAAAAGAATAAATGCAACTCTTATAAGTCTTGGGATTCCTTGTGGCCCACTATTTATACTGAGTTGTATTTCAAGTCTAGGTACTAGAAGAAACTTAAAAAACAACAACAAACAAACTATTCCGATCTTTACTTACATCAGCTTTCAATCATCATGTATATATTTCAAACTCACAGCAACATTTTTAAAACTATATTCCATTCTTCCTCACTTCTATATATCACAGCAGCTTCTTAACCTCTCACTTGGAACCCTGCCAATTTCTCTCACACACCTTGCCAAGGTCCTTTCTTTTTTCTCTACTTTAGCTCATTATATATCCTGCATCTTAGTCTTCCCGAATACTTCAAAATTTTCTCTCTACTTTCCAATGATCTTTTCACTAGAGCAAAATCTGGAGATTGGATCCAGAAATCCTTCCCCTTTTTCTCTTTTCTCTTTTTGTATCTCCCTCCCCATTCTTCTGATTTAGCATCACAAAATGCATGAGAATAAGGCCAGAAAATCTGAGACTCTCTTTAGATGAAAGGGGGAGCAAGAATGTTGAGGAGCAGATGATAACATTTTCTGTAATTGGGATTGAGAGGCAGGAAATTGGGGAAGGCTGACAGAGTATGAGAAGGATGTCTAGATAATCAAAAATGAGAATGCTAACACTAAGCAACACAAAAAAGGCATTGGTATCTTGGGGTACATGGTTATCAAGGTGTATCATCAGCCTGCCCTATCAGGAAGGTGGTCCTGGTGCTCCTCTGAGACCAACACATGGGTAAAGGCCGCCAGAGCCATGGCCCTCTAGCTGAGCTTGTTCCCAGCATAGAGATTTGTCCCTTTGCATTTAAAGAATAGAACACTGACATGCTCCCCCCGCCCCCACAATAATTACGTCAAACCTTCATTAGATGGAAAATCATGGTGATCTCTTTCCAAGTTTCCTGTTGCTTTCTATTGCATAAACAATGAAAAACATCTTTGGAAAGTTATAGAATATGAGTAAGTAGTACTCAGCAATAGTGCAGGGAGACTCTTGTTTATTCTCAAGCTCATTGACGTCATGGATTCATTTAAAAATATTTTAGAAATCTATGGAATTTCAAAGGCGTAACAGACCATAGACAGGGGATATGGGTTGGTTTCCAATTCATTTATTTCCCAATCCTTCAGAATGGCATGTATTATCAAGATTTTTATCCCCCCTTAGCTTCTGTTGCCTCATGAAACAGATGATTTTTGAGTTCTCTTCGAATACTATCAATGTTTGATGACTAGGATCTTAACAGTTTTTTCTTCTCTCAAATTATGAACACAAAGATGAAGGTAAATGGATATAGCTCTAAAGCTGGTCACAATCCTAAATGTACATAATGCAAACTATGTAAAAAGGAGATTGAAAAAGCATTCCAAAAAGATCTCTGTCCCCCAAAAAGACAGAATTAGAATATGTAGGTTTTCTTCCAAGTTTCTCTGGAGAGGATCCTTTACTAAGGAAGCTACCCAAGAGCCTTATCCTGTTTCTTCTAGATGTGGTAGGTCAGGATGCTGCAAGGCATGTCCTCCAGATGCATTACATTTTAAAGCACTTACTCTCAAGAACTTTTTGAAGTTCGACTGGTACTACTTTACTCATTGACTCGTGTTTAGATTACAGAAACAAATGATTAAGCTAAAACTCATTCTGAAACAAAATTCCTTCCCCCCACAATATAGTACATAAACTGAGCTGCAGCCTTTGCAGTTTTCACCATCTGGCCCACAGTGTGAGATGATATTAGTAGCATGTCAGGGAATTTTCCCCCCTCTCTTTCAAAAACAGAGAGAGAGAGAGAGAGAGAGAGAGAGAGAGAGAGAGAGAGAGAGAAAGAAAAAATAATCCTAATCTATAGTATGAAGAGTATTAAATGAAACATCTGCCTCGCTGAATGAGTAGATGAACTTTGCAGTCTGCAAGCTGCTGGCGTTTGTCAAGTACATGTTTACATTGCTGACTGTTGTAAATTTTCAAGATGGTGACATGAAATTGACTTACTAAAATATCTTATTCAAATCTCTTAAAACACATGTTTCATTTTTTTGTCTTTTTTTTCCCTTTAATGTCCTTATTCTTGATGAAAGGCATTGCCGATTGAAACAGTGAGAGGTTGCTGAGATTCTAGTCAAACCGAAGCCTCTGAGTAAAGAAAAATTGCATAATAAAATCTGCCTAGAGCTAGCACAAAAGTCTTGTTAATGTAAAACTATAATCCTAAATGCTAAAAGATACTAATGAAAGAGCCATAGAATTGAGACAAATTCCATGATAAAAAGAAACAAGATGCTGCTTCAAATGTTGAAAAGAAGGGTTACTTTAAAAAATAATATCTGCTTGATGACTGATTATAAACTCTGCTAAATTCAGTCTTTCAAAATGAATAAAGATCAATGAAAAAATATTTCTCAAAATCTTCCCAAAATATAATCACTTCGGACAAAATATCACATAGCCCAATGAGGAATTTGAGTCTTATTGAAGAGAGGTCTTATTCTAAGTTTCAAGTTTCTTTTTTCCTGCAGTGAAAACATCCCATTTTCTTTATCAACTCTAATACACGTACCAAAAATGAATATTTGTTTTTAACTTATGTAATATTCAGGACACAGAAATAATTATACAGTTTTCTCTCTCTGTTATAACATCTAGAGAATAAATTAAAAGCAAAATTTTAATAATATAAATATATACTTCCAGTCATTCTCCACTGTTGAACACAGAGAAGGCTGATTTATTAACTAATTTCCAGTGAAATATAATTCAGTGGATGAAACTGAAACTGTCTTTTATTGTCTTTGCATACCTTAGGGTCCTCAGGATAGGTCTAACTTCTGCACTAACTCCCTTCTTTCTTCCCTTCCATATTATTTTTCTTTTCCTCCCTCCTTGACTCAACTTCTTTTCTTATTTCACTAAACGCAAACCTAATTTTAAAGATTGTAATATGTAAATAAGCAAATATTAAACAGAGTGATATGACTTCAAAGACTAATTACAAAGGACTGTGTGTGCCCATAAGAGAGGAATTCAAGGTAGATGTGGAGGGCAGAGCAGGCCTCTAGAGACAAAGTAACATCAAAAGATGGGCCTATGAGACATGTGTTAGCCAGTTAAAGGGGAGGGGAAAGTGGAAAGGTTCTAGGCAAAGACTCATTAAAAGAATCAGGGTCAAGAAAGAGCATGAATCACCAAGAAACCCACATACAGGTCATTGCAATTGTATACTGTAGGGGGTAAGTAGGGAATTGTAAGGGAAAATTTTTGAGAGTCACTTTGGACAGGGTGAAAGACCCAGACCCAGATAAGATATGCCACCCAGAATTTTTTGTTTGTTTGTTTGTTTACTGAGAGTATTTGAAAGCAATGAAGAAGTTTTATTCTAGGGAACAATGTAATTAGATTATTTGTAAACCCCTATGGTGGAGAATAGCTTAGGGTATAAGTAGTGAGATTGAGAAGTGAAAAGAATACCTTGAAAGCTATTCTAATCATGCAAATGGGAAGGGATATGCACATAAAGTTGGAAGTAGTATAGCCAGAGGAAGAGGGGGAAGATATGGACCATCTGAAGGAGTCTGTATATAAAAGAATGATTGCATTGGTACATGAGGAAAAGGGAGGAAACAGACTCCAAGTCACTGTGGCCTTGTTGCTGCTCCAGTAACATCACTACATCTTGAAGACTGAATGACATCTTGAAGCTGTTGAGAGGCACATCAGAAGCAAGATTTAAAATTAACTCTACCTGCAATGAAAATCAAGATGGGCCAAATTCACTTAGGCCAAAATGCCTAATAGCAACCAATCTTAGGTACTCTTCTCATATTTTCACTTGTCCTTCAGGTCCAGCTCAGATGTATTCAGGTTTTGGCCATTCTGAACTGATCACTTTCTCAGCCTAGTGCCTAATAATTTTTTTTTTTGTGATGCACTTTGATTATTTATTTACATTTAAATTGGCTATTGTTGCATGTGTAAATTTCTCACAAGGTTGAGATGCCCCCTGAGAGCACAGTTTCTGTCTTTGTATCTCCAATCTCCTAGAAAATCCTTAGCAAGTAACTTGCACATAATAGGTGCTCAGTACATGTTTGCTGAATTGAATTTCTCCTGTTCCCTTAGACCACGTGTTTCCACAGCTGCTTTTAGTAGCAGCTTGCTCTTTATCTCTTTTCTAACTCAAGAAGCTAACAAGCACAGAACTAAAATTCAGGATTGTGATACATGTGATGTTGCTGAAGACAATGACTGGCATAGGATAAATTAAAAACAAATTAAGGGATTTCATTCACCCATATATGATTAATTTCTTTTATTTTGGAAAAGTGATGCTGTTGTCAAACCTGAACCTAAGAGAAACAATAACAGAAATGAGAGATACAAACTATTTACCAATGATCAAAAATTGATATTTATATTCAAAGAATCAAGGTTGTTTTTTTTTATGTTTTTTCTGTTTCCATAAACTATGACTTGAAGTGATGACTTTGTGTCTCTATATGTGTGTAAATGTACAAAAACACTATTTCTGTTCCAAAGAGGAGATCAGAGAGAGGCAAAGCAACTAAGCTGACTGCTTCTTATGTAAGTTAACCTATTGCCAGCTCTAATAAAAATGCGTATGTTTCTTCACTTAACCAGTACCTTGTAGAGCTGGAAAATGATTTAATAGTGACGTGAAGTATCTGGTATTTTCAAACAGTGTTCCACAGAGTCCCACAGTTTCAAGAGAGTTGCATCATGAGTCTCCAGAGGAAGGGTGGATCCACAATTAAATACTTTGGGACTCCACTTCTGCTTCTACCAGAGTATTTAGCTTTCATCTTCTGTTTTTGTTGGTTTGAAAAAAAGAATGTGGAGACTAAGCAAAACCCAGACCTAAATTGAAACTGACCCTCTCATTTATCAGTGAGAATACTGAGGTCCAGACAAGGTATCATAGCTAAACATCATATTAAGAGTCTGTAGCAGAAAGTCTGAATTCAAATCCCAGCATCATTGATTGCCAATGATTTTAGCCCATCTGGGCTGCTATAATAAAATGTTATAAACTAGGTGGCTTATTTTAAAAAATCTCTTTCTTATAATTCTGAAGGCTGGGAAGTCCAAGATCAAAAGTTGGAAGCCTTAGTGTGTGGTGAGGCCGCTTTCTGATTCATAGATGGCAGCTTCTGTTGTGTCCTTACATGGTGGAAAGAGTGAGACAGCTATCTGAAGCCTCCTTTATAAGTGCACTCATCTCTCCTGATTTTCCTGAGACTTCACCCTCATACATGAATCATCTCCAAAAGCCCCTAAAATCATCACACTGGGGATTAGGTTTCAACATATGAACCGAGATTTCAAACTTCAACCTAAGGCAATGACCATAGAAGAGTTACTGGGCCTTTTGAATCTTCAGGTTCCATATCTGTACAATGTGTTTCTGATAGGATCATATAAAGAAATGTAAATAAAGCCTTTTATCACATTCACTGGTATGTAGATAATTAATAACATTCTGGCATTGGAATTTTTGTTAAATAAGCTGTTCCTGCTACTTTGTACCAAGTAACTATGTGAGATGATACATATTTTAATGTGCTTCACTATAGTAATCATAATACTATTTCCATGTCTCCCCAAATATGTGTAAATGTCAAGTATAAACCATCAATTTTGTTTAAAATAACAGCAGCAGCAGCAGCAGCAACAACAACAACAACAACAACAAAACCAGATATACATGTTAGAAGAAGTGGTAGCAATAGCAGAAATTTAAGTAGAACCCAGATCTTTTACTCGGTACCCAGGGTTTTCCGAATGTGCCTCAACAAACAAACTAACACTCTCTGCATTATGACTCACCCAAAGGAAGAATAAAATGAAAAGGTTTCTTTGAGGGGAAATGGTGTTTTTCATTTTCTTCTCAGGAAATACGGGCACTTTAAAATAAGGAAAGAAAGTGGTTTGGCAGTTGTAAAATAAAATATATGACATTCTTCCAGGGAGCAAATATCTTCAAGTAATTTGCAATGACTTGGGAGGCAAATATAAATAAATGCATTACTCAAAAATCCTGCTAGAATTTACTGTAGAATAAAACAACATGAGTTGGGTTTTTTTTGTTGTTGTTGTTTTGTTTGTTTGTGTTTTTTTTTTTTTTTTTTTTTTTTTTTTTTTTTTGATTAACAAGAGCATATATTTTGGTGCCCAGGAAAATAATTTTTTATCACATTATATAAAATAAAACTTGTAAACGATTATTAAGAAAACAGAGTTTTTACTTGTCTTTTACTTACTTTTAAAGCCATTCCAGTACAATTAGTTCATCACTATGCATTCTTCCTACAGGATTAGAGGATTACACCTTTACTTAACATTTGATGAAAATGAATCAAGATTCCTAGGAGAGTTTAGGTTTCAGAAGAGTAATTTTGAAAGATTTAGAAACCTAGAGTTTATACTTGATTCTCCTCTGTATTGTGAGAATGGTTTCTGTTCATTTTAATAAGAGATGCCTAATATTACTTGCAAAAATGAATTGGTTTTGTCATATGGGCAGAAGCCTTTAGCAATTTGATCAAGAAATATTCATCTTACCTCATCTTTTCAAGGCTTAGTGATGCTTTACACATAACATTAAAAAGATAATATTTTCAGAGAAATTACTTTGATACTTTAAATAAAATATATGAAAGATTTCATCTTCCTGAGGAGGAAAAAGAGCCCACAAATTTATTGAGTTTATGTATGGTAGTAATAAAATTGGTATAATTAAGCTTTAATCATATAATTAAGTTTTAATTGGCATAATTAAGTTATTTTTACACAAATTTGAAATTTCTTTTATGAGGCACCAAAAATATTTTTTAAAGTGCTATTTTGGAAGACTAGGGAAGTACTACCTGGCATACAAAATATAATTCACTCTCATTAGGGATTTAAGGTGAAAAGCAATAGTAAATAGTTCTGTTTTTTTTCCACAAAACTTTCTTTGGTCTGTACTATAAGTGATGGAAGTTGCCAGATAAACATAGGGCCTGTTTCAATGTTAACTCTGAGTTCAGATGAACCTGATGGTCCTCATTTTCTCACTTGGTTACTTCATATGCAAAATGGGATTATTATCAATTCTGATGATTTGAGTCATGCTAATGAAAAATCACCTTCACAATATTGGTCAAATACATGATTAAATTTTGTTTCTGATGGCAAATTATATTTACATGTCAAATCTAAAAATGTCTAACTTAGAGAAACAGAAAGTGGTAGAAATGGGGAGATATTTCTCAAAGGGTCCAAACTTGCAGTTGTAAGATAAATAAGTTCCAGAGCCTAATGTATAGCATAGTGACTCTAATGGTTAATAAAGCATTATATACTTGGAATTCACTAAGAGAAATCTCATCACAGGAAAAATAAAATAATGGAAACTATGTGAGGTGATGGGTATGCTAATTAACTTGACTGTGTTAGGCATTTCACAATGTATATCTAAACACTATATTGTACATCATATATGTAGGCCATATATATATATTATATTATATATGTATATGCATATATTTTTCAATTACACCTTAATAAAACTGGAAAAACAAAACAAAATACCCCCAAAACTCACAAATATTCATTCAAAAATAAATATGTGATTGAATACTGTACTAGTCAATGAGGATTTAGTCTTCGACAAAAAAGATAAAAATTCTACGTCTAGCATCAAATATTTTAGTTGTAATAAGAGAAAATAAATAATATAATAGTAGCCAGTGACAGCAGATGAGACAAAAAATAAATCAAGGTAAAACCAATAAGGAGAGGAAAGCTTCATTTCATGAAATCAAAATTAATTCCAGATGAATTAAGCACTTAAGTTTTATAAACAAAAAAATGTAAAAGATACCTATAAAATGTAGGTTAATATTCTTTTGATATTTCAGTGCATATTATAAATATAAAAGTAAATTTAAAACTTCACAAATGAAAAGATCAACACATTGGACTTTATGAGAATTAATGTCTAATCTCCACTAAACAAATAAATAAAACTGAAACAAAATGGAAAAAAGGGAAATATTTGCCACAATTAATTTAAAGAGTATTAAAATATAAAAAAATACATAAGTCAGTGAGAAAAATTTTTAGTATAATATATAAATAATTACTAAGCTAGCCATATTACAAAACTTCCTCATGATTAAAACATAAATTTTATGATAACTTCATATACAGAACAAAAACTTAAAGAGTAGATTCTGCTGGAAAGACTGCAATGGGATGGGCCATTTTATACAGAAATACAGGTCAATATCTCTGTCAAAATTTTTAAAAGGCATCTGCTAAGGACCCTAAGAATTTTCTTTGGCCCACCAACTTTACTGAAATGATACAGATGATGCAAAAACTCACCAGGAAAATATAGCAAGAAAGCATGCCAAAATTTAAGTGTATTTATAGCTGGGTTATAGGATTCTTGGGGATTTTAATTATATTTTTATGCCTTTTTATATTTTTTAATGTTTTCTACAAGAGCATTTTATTGTCAGGAGGAAAAATTTTTTTAAATGAGAAGGAAAATGAATGAAAGAGGAGAGAAAGAACAAAAGAAAATTAAAAGGAGAATTTTTTTGACCAGTATTTTTCTATGTGTTGAAACGTCATCCTTATTCATCACAAATCAGAGATATACTCTTTATGGGGAAAATGGCAAAATTTCTAAGAAATAGTAAGACTCAGCCAAGAATCACACTTTGAAAAATAATTAACAGAACAAAGATCATAGCATATCCCCTGGAGCTAATTTCATGGATTATTCCTGAGAGTGTAACCATACATCATCTAAGAATCATTCTGAAGAAGGGGTACTGAGGGAAATCTCTTTGCAGCATTTTAGCTCTGTTTTTCTCATTTAAACTTGAAGTTCTCTGGAAAGATATTCAAGCAGCTTCTTTGCCTTCAGATTCTAGAGACCTAGAAAAATCAGGCCTTTGTTAGTATGTGTTTGTGGTGTTAATGGTTGTTAAAGATTTATTATTTACATATTTTAAACATGCGACCTGAATTCCTGTATTAACCTCAGGTCACCGCTAGTGGTCTTGGATATTTTGTCAGATCAGTGAGTGGTCTGGATTTCCTGATACTTCACTTAGGCACATCAGCTAGAAGCTGGTTTTTTAGTTGGTTCCTCCTTAGATTAAGATATGGTGGTATAAAACACAACTTTTTGCTTACTTATTTGTTTTCCTTCACCACATGAATGAGAATTTTGTTTTGCTTTGTTTTAGGATTAACTAGGACTGCTCTGGTAATTTAACACAGAAACACTGTGAATATTCCTAAGAATACTATAATTTTGAAATCAAGTATTGATGTGATTTGTGTAGAGCTTAAGCTATAATACAAATGAATAAATACAAGATTTGGTCCAACGTATTTTCTATGGAAAAACAAGAGCCCGACAGTAGTGAAGTGGTGAAAAGGGATTTTATTCAGAACTACTGCAACAGAGGAAAAACAATGTCAGTTTAGAACTAGACTCAATTCTAAATTAAAGATGGATAAGTGAGAGTTGCCACTATAGCCAAGTGGAAGTCAGTGGAGAGAAAATTGCTAAGAAGAAACATCTTAGTAATGAGAGGTGACTACAGTTAAACCAAACAAACAGAATCATTCCTGAAAACAGGGTGGAGTGATTAGACATCACCTAGCATATGGCAGAAGCAGAGGAATCCAATAACATATTAAGGGTGACCAGATATGGAGAATGGGAAGGTCCTTGAATTTTATGAAGTGAGGAGATGGGCCTAAGAAAAGGTTGGAGAGCCTGTTTAAAGTTTGGTCAAGACTTTTTACTTACGTACCTTAATACTTATAATGTACTCAATTATACTTATTTTATACTATTAAACAATAAAATATTAATATAAATATATTCTATATTACAAAATATTTTTGGATTGCTAAAATCTGTACTGGTCTTGCAGGACCTTCAGAATCACTGTTTCTCATGTTTGAGACTTTTGAGGCTATGCAGTGGTACCTGTGCTAAACAGTATCCCTCAATCATAGAAATTATTTCTTTCCAACCTGACCTCTGATGAGAAGTCTTAGAGAAGGCTAATGATACTAATGTGGATGATATTTCTTTAGAAATATTCCTTACCACTAGGGTAACAATTGAGATTATTCTTATGATTGCCCAATTTTAGGGGAAATTGAGATTTTAATTCCTGGATCCCTTTCAAATTAATCAGAAAAAATTAGTGATTAGGAATACACTGATATACCATAAGAAACTAAGGACTATGGCTCAGAATTTCCTTTTGCACTGCTATTCCATCTCCCTCATGCCTTCTTTAGATCATTCACATTTCTTTCTTTTTTTTTTTTTAAGAGAGAGAGAGAAAGAGAGAATTTTTTTTTTAATAGATGGACACAACACAATGCCTTTATTTTTATGTTGTGAATGGAACCTGGGTCGCGCCTGTCCGTGCTAGGCGAGCACTCTACTGCTGAGCCACAATCCCAGCCCCAGATCATTCACATTTCTGATTCAATTTTTCTAATTTTCTCATATTTCATAGTAGCAATTTCTAACATTCTTAAATGGCATATTGGTTCTTCAAGGGCAAAATTTTGTCTATTTTGTTTATTGTCAGTACCTAGAAAAGTGAGTGCCTAGAACATTGTAAGAGCTATGGAATGAATGGGTAGAACTCCACATAAACATTGAAATGGGATATGATCCATGACTCCCACTACTGGGTGTACATCCAGAGGAAATGAAGTCGGTATGGCAAGAGACATCTGCATTCCCATGTTCATTGCAGCACTATTCAGAATAGCAAAGAAATGGAAACAACCTAAGTGCCCATCAACTGATAAATGGATAAAGAGAGTCACACACACACACACACACACACACACACACACACACACAGGGACACTATTATAGAATAAAATCCTATTATTTGTAACAACATGATGGAACTATAGATTAATATATTAAGTGAAATAAACCAGGTACTGAAAGAAAGTATCATAGGATCTCACCAGTAGAACCTTAAAAAGATGATCTTATAGAAGTTGAGAGCAGAATGGTGATTTCTAGAGTCTGGGGAGGGAAAAAGAGGGGAAAGCTAATCAATGGTTACAAAAATAGGAGTAAAAAATTATGTTAAATTAAAAGATTGTATTGCAGTTGTACACTTGGGTGACTATAGATTCTGATAACGTATGATACATTTTCAAAAACTAGAAGAAAGAATTTTGAAAGTTTTTATAATAAAGAAATGACAAATGTTCAGGGGATAGATATGTTTAAGCTGATTTAAACGTTGCACAATGTATATGTGTACCAAAATATCATAAGCTACCCCATTAATATGTTCAATTTTCATGCTTTTATGCACAGTAAAATTTAAATTTAATTTAAATTCTGAAAAATCATTTTAACTATTTTTTAAAAATTTTTAATTTAAAATTTTAAAAAATCAACTCTTTTCTCCACACTATTTGTAAAAAAATTCCAGTTCAATGAAGTAAACTGCATAATGTATAAATTTCTATTGATTTTTGTTATAAAATCAATCAAAAGTACTGGGGTAGTATAAATTAAATTTATAATCATGCACACGTAAGTATAAATTTGAAAATATATAACACTTTTCAAATATAACATTATTAATTATTTTACTAATAAAATAATAAAAGAATACATTTTGTACCAGCTTATTTGAGAAAATACTCTATACTCTAAATTAGGCTAGAATGCTAAATTCTTAAGGAACAGCATTCAATTTTATGAGTCTCTCTTTCAGTCATTATTCTCTTCAAATTACTAGAGTTAGATAAAGCTTCTGATAGCTCCTACCCTAAAAACTATTGCTTCTCTAGCAGATTGCATAATATTAGGTGGTAACACATAATACACAATAGTAGATAGTAAATATTTCCCTGACAGCATAGTTTTCGTAGCAGGTTCCAATCAAGTGGTTCTTGCTTAAGAGTTTTTATAAAAGACACATTATGAGAAACCTCTTCCTTTTACAGGAATTTTTCTGTATTGTTTACATAGGTATCATAGAGTGATGTGCTTGATACAAATTGTTTCAGTTGGAATGAGCTCTGCCAAAGAAAACAGACAGGCAGCTGTTTGCATAGTGCATAATTTTTTTTTTTTTTTTTTTTGCTAAATATGGCTGCACCTGTGTAAACACAAACTTTATTTCCAAGAAGTACCCCTGCAGCTGCAAAGACTTTCAGTTGTAGCCAAAGCTGTTATTTTTATTACACAATGTAATGTATGTAATAGCTTTTGGTCAGTTGTCAATCTCAAAAATCATATAAGAAGTTTCATTTATATTAATATAGGCATTTTATTGTATTTTTCTAAAATTTTAATATGAGGTTGACTTTATTTTCTATTTATGCTTTATAATGACTTAATTATGCAAGTTAGAATTAAACAGGGAATAATATTCCAGTCATGCAAAGCACATGAGAAAGAACAGTTTTTTCTTTCATTCATTCATTCATTCATAACTTCTTTCATTTTCCTTTTCAACTTTATTAAAGTATAATTGACAAATAAAAATATACATGCTTAGGGTATAAAATATGGCATATATGTGTGTGTGTGTGTGTGTATATATATATATATATATATATATATATATATATATATATATATATGTATATATATATATATTTTTTTTTTTAATGATTACCATGATCAAGCTAATAATTGCCTCACATAATTAGCATTATTGTGTGTCTTTGTGTGTGGTGAGGACATTTAAGATCTACTCTCTTAGAAACTTTCAAGAATACAATATATTACTGTTAACTATAGTCATTAAGCTATATGTTAAGTCTCTAGAATTTATTCATCTTGTAATTGAAAGTTTGTACTCTTTTAACTAATTTCTGTCCATTTCTATTCCCTTCCCATTTGACATCTGCTAACCGCTATTATACTCTGTTACTGTGAGTTTGACTTTTTTAGATTTCACATAAAAGTGAATTTGTGCATTATTTGCTTTTGTTTTTCTGGTTTATTTCACTTAGCATAGTGTCATCCAGGATAATCCAGAGTTTCCTTCTTTTGGAAGGATGATTACTATTCCTTGGAATGTATCACATAGATACAACCTAGGTTGCTTGTATATCTTGGCTATTCTGAGTAATGCTGTATTAAGTGTGGAAGTGTTGGTATATCTCTGAGATATTGACTTCATTTCCTTTGGATATATACAGGGAAGAAGTGGGATTGATAGATGGTGTGGTAATGCTTTTTTAATTTTTTGAAGACTTTCCACAATATTTTCATAATTGTTGTAATAATTTTCATTCTCACCAATACTATACAAGAAACCTTTATCTTCACATTCTTGCTAACACTTACCCTTTGCCACCTTTAGAATAGCCATTCTAACACTTGTGAGGTTATGAGTCATTGATTTGATTTGCATTTTTCAATGAGTGATGTTGAAGACACTTTCTTATGTATGCTGCCCATTTGTATGTCTTCTTCAATTCAGGATTTTGCTTATTTTCTAATCAGATTATATTTTGCTATTTAGTTATTTGAGTTTCTTTTTTTAACCCCTGATCAGATATATAATTTACAAATATTTTCTTACATATAGTAGGTTGTATTTTCACTATTAATTGTTTCCTTTGTTGTGTATTAGCATTTTTAAAATTTATTTATTTATTTTTTTAGTTTAAGGTAGTCCTATTTGTATATTTTTGCTTTTGTGGCCTGTGCTGTTGGTGTCATGTTCAAAAAATCATTTCCCAAACCTATGTCAATAAGATTTTTCCCAATGTTTTCTTCTAGCAGTTCTATAGTTTGAAAACTTACATTTAAGTCTCTGAGTTGATTTTTGGTTTGAGTGATAGGCCCAGTTTTATTTTTCTGCTGTGGATACCCAGTTTACTGAACACCATTTACTAAAGAGACTTTCTTCCATTGTTTGTTATTGGCACTTGTGTTGAATTTCATTTGATTGGAAATGTGCACGCATATTTCTGTACTCTATTCTCTTTCTTGGGTCTTTCTGTCCAATATTATGCTTTGATCATTCTAGCATTGTAATATATTTTGAAATCAGAAAGTTTAATGACTCCAGATTTGTTCTTCTTGCTCAAGATTGCTTTGGCTATTTAGAGTGATTTGTGATTCCATGTGAAGTTTAAGATTCTTTGTTCCATATCTATAAAAATGCCATTGGGATATTGACAGGCATTGCATTAAATTGATAGATAGTTTTGGGTAATATGAACATTTTAATAATATGAATTCTTCTAGTTTGTGGAGAGTGACATCTTTCCATTTATTTTTGTCTTCTTCAATTTCATTTATCAGTGTTTTACAGTTTTCAGTGTACAGATTTTTACTTCCTTAATTAAATTTATTCTTAAATACTTTATTCTTTTTGAAATGTTGAAAATATAATGTTTCTTAACATTTTATTTTTCTTTCTTTTTTTATGATGGTTTGTTGTTAGTATATAAAATTGCAACTGATTTTGCATGTTGATTTTGTATGCTTCAACTTTTCTGAATTTCCTTATTCAAAAATTTTTTTGATGGAATCTTTAGGATTTCCTAAATATAATATCATGTCATCTGCAAAAGCAGAGAATATTTTATTATTTTCTAATTTTAATGTCTTTCATTTTCTTTGCTTGATTGCTCTCTCTAGGATTTCCAGGATGATGCTGAATAGATTCAGTGAGAATAGAAGTCTTTATCTTGTTCCTGGCTTATTGACGCTTGCAAGAGAAAGCCCATCAGTGAGCCCAGGTAGGTGTACCTGCTATTGGTGTACCTACTCCAATCCTTTCCATTCCCTTTTGTGTGTGTGTATGGGGTGGGGTGATCCTAGGATAGTATATTTTGTCTTGATCCCACAAATTCAGGCTGAGTGCTAAAGACTCATGTATACTTTCTCTAGAGAAGTGTCCTGATGTATGCAAAATTATACACCTTCTTTCACTCCATTGGAGTCGAGTTGGCTTTATGCCTGTGCTTTTGCATGATTTGTGGAAATTCATGGTTACTCTCTATGGAGATGCTCACAAGGTATCAGCTATGGAGTGATGAGGAATGTATGAAATGCTGGGGGCTCATGTGGGCTAGTGAGAGGGTCCCACAGGTTATGCATCCTACAGGGTGTATAGCAGACGTCTTGGAGAAGTCTATGTGGTGGGTAGTAGAAATGGTAGTCTTTTGTTGTCATGGCATTTTCGTTGTGAATCTCAGTGTGAACTCTCATTCTTTTTCTCTATTACTAGCTGCCCACAGCCTATTCAACCATGTGGACACCCTCAGTGTTATGGATGGGGCAAGAAAGAGGTGGGCCTATTGGGTAGTTGGGGAAGCCTGGTATTCACTACACCATGTTACATCATAGAAGAAATCCCAGGCCCAGGGGCTGTCTATCAATATTGAGATGTGGTGCCTTGGCGGGAGAGATGACATGGATAAAGTAAAACTGTTCTTCTTACCCTCTTCAATACATCTGTTCTATTTCTTCAATATTGTGTTGGGACCTCTTGGCTAAACTCCCAAGTTCCAACAAAAGTACTCTTGTTCATCCACAGGTGATTTTCAAAATTGGAGTTTTTTTTTGGCAGGGGTAGAGGGGAAAGATGAGGGCTGAAAACTCTTATTCCACTGGCCTGCTGGTGTAATTCCTCCACTAGATCCTTCATGCACTTTTAAACTTCCTATAGATTCATTCAAATAAACCAAAACTTAATCTCCTGGTTCTTTAAGAAAATCAAGAAACCCCTTTGAAAATATATTTACAAAGAATTTTTCATATGAAAAGTTTCAAAGAATTTATAAAAGACCAACAAACATTCTTTGGGATGTATCTCTTTTTCTTGAGACCTCAGAACAGATCTATGGCCTCTCTGGGTCATCCTGAAGATCCTGCTTCTTAGAGAAAAGACCTGCTTTTTCTTTCACCCAAAGTATACTGAGAGTTGATACTTAATGCAGTTTCAAGAAGACTTCAAAATGAAACTATACTTTGTCTTTTTAGAACTGTCGGTTCAGTTGATTTGTCCACTTGGTAATTTTATTATTGTTGTTGAGATTTTGAATTCTTATATATTTTGGATATTAATCCTCCATTAGAAGAATAGCTGGCAAAGATTTATCTCTCATTCTCTAGACTTTCTCTTCACTCTGTTAATTCTATCTTTTGCTGTGCAGAAGCTTTATAATTTTGTGCAATCGCATTTGCCAATTCTTGCTATTATTTCCTGGATTATTAAAGTCCTATTTAGGAAGTTGTTGCCTGTACTTATATGTTGAAGTGTTTCACCTGTTTATTCTTTTCTTTTAAAAGTTGCAGAATTTCTGGTCTTATACCTAGGCCTTTGATCCATTTTGACATAAATTTTGTATAGGGTGAGAGAGATGGATCTAGTTTCATTCTTCTACATATGAACATCCATCCCAGCACCATTTGTCAAAAGTCTGTCTTTTCTCTACTGTATATTTTTGGTACCTTTGTCAAGAATCAGATTATTATAGTTATGCAAGTTTTTTCCTGTGACTTATATTCTCCATTGATCTATGTACCTATTTTTATGCTAGTAAAATGCTGTTTCTATTATAATGTCTTTGTAATATAATTTGAAGTTGGGTGTTGAGATGCCTCCAGATTGCACGTGTTTGCTCAGGATCACTTTGGCTACTCTCAGTGTTTTGTTCTTCCATATGAATTTTAAGATTTTGTTTAATTTCTATGAAGAATATCATTGGTATTTTGATGGGAATTTTATTAAATATGTAGATCATTTTTGGTACAAATGGTCAATAATTATATAAGAAAACATTCAACATCTTTAGCCATCAAGGAAATGCAAACCTAAACTACCCTGAAATTCAATCTCACCGCAGTCAGAAGGGCCATTATCAAAAATACAAAGAAATTCTGGTGAGGATTTGGGGTAAAAAAAAACAAACCTCTTATACAGTGTTGGTGGGAATGTAAATTATTATAACCACTATAGAAGTCATTAGGGAGGTTCTTTTAATACAAAAGAATTAAAGATAGATAAAGGCATAGCCATGTTTATAAACATAACTCATAATAACCAGGAATTAATTGAAACAGCCTAAGTATTTGTCAGTGGATGAACAGATAAAGAAAACATGTTATATATACAAATGGAGTTTTATTCACCCATAAAGAAGAATGAAATTATGTCATTTTCAGGCAAATTATTAAATACAGTGAGTCAGAGAATTCTCATATGTTCTGTTTTATATGTAAAAGCTAATGGGTGGGTAGAACATCACAGAAGTAGAAGGGAGACCAATAGAATGGAAAAGAGGAGAAGGGTGAAGGAGGAAGGTAAGGTAAGGAGAGTTATTGGGGGAATGAAATTGATCATATTATATGTTATATACATATACCCATGTTCTACATGAAACTCACTATTCTGTTTAATTAGTATGCACTAATAAAAAATTCAACCATAGTTCTTTAGTTCTCAAAGTGTGATCTAGGTACCTTGAGAGTTTTTCAAGGTTAAAACTATGTTTATAGCAATAAAAAGATAATATTTGCTTTTATAACAAAAATAAGCACAAGAGTCTATAAAATCATCTAAGGAATAAAAGAATATCCAAAACATAAAAGGGACAGAAAAATTGTTACATAAATTGTATGAAGAATTCCACTGATGTGGTTTTATATCCCACATTACACTTAACCTATAAGAAATTACCATTGGTTGAGTTTCAGTCTAGTATCAAAGAGGTATATCTGAAAAGACTATTAGAATTCTTCCCTATTTTCCAATAACTGTGTGATGCAAGATTTTCCTCACATGTGTCAATTAAATAACAAAGCAGAATATATTGAATGGAGACACAGATTCAGGATTCAATTGTTTTCTACTGACCCACACATTAATGAAATTGAAAATAATGAAACATTGTCATTCTTCACTAATCTGCTTTCGTCTGCTTATTTAGAAAAATACAGTTATCATGCATTTATTATTTTTTAAAATAAATTAGTAAACATTCTAAGAATTTAACAGCAATTAACAATATATATATATATATATATATATATATATATATAGGAAAATATTATTGCCATCCACAATAATCTTTAAAAATAAAAAATATTAGAAAGATTTAAATATTGTCATCAGAATAAAATGGAACTTAGTCTTCAAGATAAAAAAATTTAAAAAATATTAATATCTAGACTTTGAAAACTTCTGTCGTAAGATCATGCTTGTATACTCCAAAGAAATAGAAAATGAGTGAAATGACAAAATAAAAACTTGACTATTTTTTCCTATAGAAAATAGGTATAGAACACATAACACATAGAAAAATTGAATTCTAAACTATGGTATCATTTGTATACTCACAGTCCTTTCAAATTCTCTGTTGATATTTTCTCTTAAAAATTATTTAAGAATAAGGTCACATATCATGTCATAATATTTTCAATAGGGCTTGACTAAGCAATAGGAAGAGGTAGTTATCTTTGTGATACAAGAATGAATATTTCTAAAATTACTAAAAAAATCATGAAGAATACCTTATTCAAATCAGCCTCTGCTTATTCAGTACAATATTCATGAATTCAAACTCTGTGTTAATTTAAACTCAGGGATCACATTGTGAATAAATCACCCAAAGTTACAGAGATATTTCTTTTTATCAGTGAGGTAACAGGGAATCCATCCCACAAAACTTAGATGGTCTTTAGTTATATGTGCCAAAACAAATGTGCTTTAGTGTATCTAGAAGTTATTAAAATTTTAACATAATTTGTGTATTTACTCATATATTTCTTCATAAGCATAATTAACAACCTTGGTCTCAGGCACATAGTGTAACAAGCAAACTCCTGAGAGGACAATCCATGGTCATTCATAAATGATTACTGGTGGAAATGTACTCTTGGCTCTCATGGATGGGAAGATCATTGCTGGCTGGAGTACACATTCTCTGTAATTTGTTGGCTTCACTAGTACACTCTAAAATCAGATTTCCCAACAGGGAAGCTGTCTCAGCCTGTGTGGGGGTCAAGAAAAACCTTTCTATGATGAGAGCATGCTCCATATGTTTAAGTGTTATACTCAACATCTTGTCTTGTGATGCTCACATTATTTCCTATGTTAGCCTTTTCCACATTGATTATAGCTTACCAGTTATTCATACCCAGTAGTTTCTCATGTTTGCATTATTCCCTCTGTGATTATCTTTTCTCTTTATTTCCAGATGTTCTTCTGTTCCTTCATGTTTTCTGTTAGTTTTCATTTTTATAAACTTTCATTTTTTTTTCTGGCAGAATATTTTAGGGACATCTAAAATGGAGTGATTGTTTTCCAGAGGAATGTGCAAGATAATTCATTAAGACACAGAAAGTAATTGTCAGTGCTATCATTCTGATTTATTTTTGCTTCATCCTTAGAAATTTATTTCAATATATCTTACAGTAATCACAGTATATTAGTTCAGAGGTAAATGTGTAAAATTTATAAACATATATTCACATATAGTGAATGTGTATCAACACTTATTTTTCAATGGTGTATACAATCAAAAATATTTTGAGCAATGCATAGTGGCCCACATTTGTAACCCCAGTGACTTGGGAGCCTGAGGCAAGAAGCTCACAAATTCAAGACTTGTCTTATCAACTTAGTGGGACCCAGTCTAAAAATAAAAAGGACTGGGGATGTAACTCAGTGATAAAGTGACCCTGGGTCTAATTTCCAGTACAAATACACACACACACACACACACACACACACATATTTATATATATATATATATATATATATATATATATGTCTTTATATATGCATGATTGTATATTATATATATGCATGATTATATATTGTGTGCTTTTCCTTTTTAAATTACTTCAGAGTTTCTTTTAATGTATTTATTCATTTATTAGTTATACATAATATTGAAAATGCCCAGCTATTTATAAGTGGTCACTACTTGTTTGTCACCTGTGTTACCACTGGTAATTTTCTGTTGTGAATTTTGTATAGCCTCTGATGTCTATCTATCTAGTTCTTGCAAATTACATAGAAATTGTTTACCACCACACCTCATCTAAAATGTAAATAACTAATCACATATCTAGTATTATATTTCTTTAGTTCTGATAATCTTTATACCATGAATCACAAATACTCTCAAATGTATTCTTATGAAGGTGATAGAAATCTCCAGTATCTTTGAAAGTATGTGCAGTTTTTACTAAATGTAATATCAATGTGCTCATAATAACTTGGTCCTGATTTATCATAAATAAAATGGTAGAGTAAAATGCAATGTCAAAGGTAATTTAATTCCAACTCCTGGTTTTTTGCAATAGAGAAAATATTCCTCAAAACATTAAGGAACTTACTAAAGATTATATAGCAAGGCTAGAACTTAAACTAACCTCTTAATTCCTAATATAGCACACTTCAATGAAACCAGGGCAGGAATCTAGAGCATGTTGTGATTAATGCTTGGATATTACTTATGCAAAATATTTCATCGATCATTGTTTTAGTTAGTTTTTCATTGCTATAACCAAAAGACCTGGCAGGAACAAGGTAGAAGAGGAAAAATTTATTTTGGCTTATGGTTTCAGAGGTTTTAGTCCATAGTCAATCAACTCCATAGCTCTGGACCCAAGATAAGATAAAACATCATGGCAGAAAAACATGGTGGAGGAAAGAAGCATAGGACATGGAAATTGGAAGAAGAGAGAGCTCTGCTCACCAGAGGCAAAATATAAACCCAAAGGCGTACCCCTGGTGACCAACTTCTTTTTTTAAATATTTTTTTAGTCACACATGGACACAATATCTTTATTTTGTTTATTTTTATGTGGTGCTGAGAATTGAACCCAGTGCCTCACATGTACAAGGCAAGCACTCTGCCACTGAGCCACAACCCCAGCCTGGCCAACTTCTTCTACAGCTACTCCCCAGTTAATCCATATCTGTGGATTAATCCACTGATTCAGTTTTACATTTCATAATCTAATGAATTCACTTCCAAAAATTCATATATCATCTCATACATGAGATTCTGGCAGCCATCTCACATTTAAACCATAACAATAGGTATTGATTTATTCCCTTAATTGTTCATTGCATTATTTTTTAATCTCTTCTACAGTGTTAGAATTTAAAGGTCCTATATTTGTCTTCCATTATAACATAGATACTCAAAAGCTCCGTAATCAAATTGGACTTCATAATAATTTTGAAGAGGTGAATGGGACATATCATAATCATAATTCTTTTAGTCAGAATGTTTTGTATATTTTTCTGCAAGTGAATATTTCTGATTGTTACATGCAGCAATGATAAAAATCTGAGAATCCAGATGTCTTTAATATCACCATCATTAGTCTCCACATCCTGACACATGCCTAGAAGAAAAGAACAGAGTGGGACAGCAATGTGTGTGTTCTCTCCAAAGGGTGTTTACAAACATCCTTAGTCCTCAGATAAGAATGTAGATTATTATTTATTGAATATTATATATATCTTCTGTAACAGGCATTTTACAATACCATACTCTATATTAGTATTAAGTACTAATAATGGTCTCATTGCTTGTGTAATAAAATTGCTTCTAATGGATTCTCAGTCTTCTTTTTTAAAAAATAAACTTACCAGAAACTCAACTTATAGTAAATGCAGTTTCATTTCTTTTTATAGCTTTAAAGAAACACAAAGGTGTATCCCTGAGCTCACATTTCAGAAGTTTTAAATGAGTCTTTGTGTCTGATTTTTATTACAATGTGAATGTTACAGCAATTTTGGTTTCAATATATAAACTGGAGCCTGTTTTATGCATAAAATCATGTAGTTCAATCTCCAAATACATTGCCCACTCATGCATGATAATTAATTTTTTATTGAACAAAGCCCTAAAATATAAAGCATTAGTTGATTATGTGTAACCAAATGATGTTAGATGTCCAAGGGCAATTATGATAAAATATTAAAGCAATTTTATATCAAGAAAAGATAAAAATATACAGCCACGTATTTTTAATTCAGTTACTTCAATATTTTGCACATTAAAAATGTATATAAGAGCTGCCAACTCAGTTGCTTCAAAAATGAAGTTACTTTATTTTTGAGAAACTCCGAGTTTGCTGAAGTGCATTTGAGACACTAGGAGTCACAAAAAGTTGCTACCATTAAGCCTCCTCTAAGCCAGGGCGAGCTCATGATCCTTTCTTTAATAATAAATTTAGAATCCTTATTAGAAAATGTGCCACAGTGTAGCACTCAGAGATAAACTATGTTGCAGTAGTCTCTTGAAAAAAGATAGAAATAAGTCGCTTAATAAAGTCTAAATCATTCCTTAGGTTAGCTAATAGAAGCACCCGTGGTTATAAAATTAATCAGTCCCTGCTATTACAGCAAATTGGTGAAGATTGTATTGACACATCTTCATCTGCATGTCTCATCAGAGGTGTCCGTGCCATTTAGCTACGAAACCCTGGAGGCTTCCTCTGCACAGAATCTTATAACACTTCAATTAAGGGACACCAAGCTGCCAACCAGACAGCGGCGCATTTATTTCTTGATGACTCCTTAAGTTGTGCCACAGGCCTATCATTAAGAGAATATTTTTCACAGCAGGTTGCAAAGATCCTCATGCCATTAAAAGGAATTGAAAAAGCATCAATTTGTTGTTTCCACCTAACACAGATATTTTTCATTGCTGGAACAGCCATTAAAAACAATCTGTTTTATTGCATTGTGAAAAGATCACATGAAGTACACATAATGATTTATTTTAAGGATGACATTAGGATTAAAACCACTGTGAAAATGTAGTATTTGAAATAAATATTTAGGAAAACAAAGTCTCAAATATGCTTTTCTCTTTTACACCAAATTACTAGTAGACACTTATTGATACCTTGAATCAGAGTTTGAAAAATGTTCCAAAAGAATGGCTTTTAGAAGGTGGTGAAGAAGAGCTTCTTTGGAGAAGCATGCCTCAGAAGAGTGGCATGCCTTGAAATTTTAAGTGGAAATTCTTTGAAAATTAGTAAACCAGAACTGAATTCTTTGAAAATATAATGGATCAAATGCTTCTTTGGGGCAATTATGTGGGGATCTTTTGGAAGGAGGAGTTTAATGCCATTGCTGCATTGTATTGACTTAAATTACTATTTTTCAGAGTGACAGAAAACACCTAATTCTAGTGATTTACTTAGATTAAGGCAGCTGCTGGCTATGGGTGCCTCTCTGACATTGAAGTAGACAGTGATTCATTTTGAAACTTGTTTTCTCAGTCCCGGAGTTGGGCACTACTTGACAGTTCACATCAACATTAAGTTAAAACAGGGAAAAATCTTTGTCTAAGAGCCTCCTTAATGTTATTGTTTAGAAAATTCTAATGTTTTTCATGAGTTGTTTTTGACAAAATTATTAAAGGAAACAATTTAAAAATCACATATTTCAGTAAGGGCAATATAATATATAAAAATTGTTTCCTAAAGAACAGGAACAACGACACAAACAACTTCATGAAAGAGGACTTATCACTATAGTCATACCAAATGTGAGGTACCCTATAAGAAAATTGGTCTTGCTGAAACCTTCTAGGACTGCAAAAAATTGTGAAAGGTGTACAACAGAGCCCAATACAACTCTTATGTATATATTATATATATTCTATAACTCTTACATAATAAGAGTTATAGAGGACTTTAGTGTGTGTGTGTGTGTGTGTGTGTGTGTATAAACTTATATAAAAAAGAGAGTGGACTCTGTAGCACACACACATACACATATACACATATAAAACTCTTATGTAATAAGAGTTGTAAGGACTCAGTATTTTGCCATCTCAAGACTCAGACACTCATTCCTACTGATGTTAGGAGTATTAGTGGCTGGCGATCAGAGCTGAGTTCCTTAATGAAGACTGTCTTCAGCAGTAGACAGCCCACACCCAATGACTAGTCTATGGAGAAGGGGAGTACAGGCCTTATCCCCTGGCAGTAGAAGGGGAAAACTCTGATAGACCTTCTCCCCTCTGGAGCTCCACCTGTGGAGCTGACTGAGGTCTTTTGGTAAGATCATCACAATTAAAATATTGTCTGAGTAGGTTAGAGAACTGTAGTGGTATGGGAACACCTATTTTTTACAAAGGAGGTAAAACCAAAAAAACTCCTTTGCAGGGGATATGTCCACAGCACGAATGTAACTCCCTTTTGGTTCCATACTGCACCTGCATTGAGAACAAAAATGTGAGATGACACTGCCACTGCACAGAACCATTCACAATAGGAGCAGCTGATATCACAGGTAGACTTTGCAGATGTGACCCAGGGCACAGAAACTTGGCATCAAGGAATTATTGAGCCAAAGATCTGGGATTGTTAGTTTTGAGGGAGCAGTGTTGGATCTCACCAGGGACTCTAACTTAAAGTGCAAAATGTAACTAAATACATTATGTGTGCAACTAAACATGTACTGAATCTTAATATTTATGACATGGACTTATTCTCTACACAGGAGATTTCTTTCTCTTTTTTTTTCTTTTGTTGTCTTCTTTGCTTATCTTCTATGAATTATGGAGCACGTATTTGCTCCATTTGGCAATTTAAACTCTCTGCTCCTCAATTTTCTCATGGGTAATGAGGGGATAAGAATTTCTTTCACAGGATCATTTCCCATCTATCCATTAATTCTTTCACTTATTTGAAAATATCTTTTGAAAACTTACTATGTGCCAGTCACCACTGTACTGTTTAATGCATAGAATGAATATAATGGAGAATATAATGAATATAATGGCTGTGAATATAATGGAGAGTAAAAATATATAAAAAAGGGAAAATGCAAGAAAGATTCAAACTGACTAAAAATAATTACCAATCCCTGACATAATAAGTCTGGTAAAGTAGAAGCACCAAACAAATTGGTCAATATCAGAAGATGTACAAGTTATAATTTTCACATGAGCATATAAAAGGAGTGAATAATTTAGACTTTTATTTTTACAAATCCCTTATGGAATTGCTGACCATTAAACTAAGTGAAGAATGAAGTGCAGTTGGATGAGTGAGGATTTGGAGGGGTGGGAGGAGCCCTATGCATGAAGACTATAAGGTAGAAGGGTGAGAGCCTGGCCTATTTTGAAGAAAGTGAGGTTCTCAGAACAAGATGAAAGTGGGGGAAGAGAATCAGTGAAGAACAAGGCTGGGGAGATAAATGGGAATGAAAACGTAAGGACATGTATACTACCCTTGTAGTCAGCCTGAGTAAAAGCAATGGGAGGTCTTTGAGAGATTTTAAGCTGAAGAGTTTTGGGATATGACATATTGCTAGAGAACTGGTTTAACTACTTTGTATAAATTGGATGAACATTGGAATACAGGGAAAGTACACAGGACAATAGTCTTGTTGAAAACTACTAATTTCCTAAAGCAACCCATTGTGGGCTTATTGAGTACCTTGACAGAGTTGATAGAATTTGGTTGCATTCCATTTATATATAATGTCTCTCCATTACCTTTATTTCTCCTGTTTTTTTCTCCCTAATTTTTTTTAAAAAATCTTTTTAATTAGAGAGAATGGTACCAGGGATTGAACTCAGGGGCACTCAACTACTAAGCCACATCCCC
Organism: Callospermophilus lateralis; assembly: GCF_048772815.1. Lineage (NCBI taxonomy): Eukaryota > Metazoa > Chordata > Mammalia > Rodentia > Sciuridae > Callospermophilus > Callospermophilus lateralis. Next base: position 50,129,033 of record NC_135320.1, on the reverse strand, counting down.
ACCCCTAATTTGTATATTATTTAGAGACAGGGTCTCACTGAGTTTCTTAGTGTCTCGCTATTGTTGAGGCTGGCTTTGAACCTGTGATTCTCCTGCCTCAGCTTCTCAAGGCGCTAGGATTACAGGCATGCACCACCACACCTGTTATAATTTTTTTTTTACCTTTTAATAACATACACTCAGCACTTTTTAAGGAAATTTCAATAAGAGAACAAAATCATGTTATTCATGACCAGTAGAATACCATACATCTCTGCTCCTAAGTAATTTGCACTGCCAAGAAAGGAAAATGGGAATACCAAGCCATTCCCCTCAGGATTTATGGGGCAATGGGAAGAAGTCATGGTTTTCACGGTGTTGTTAGAGGTGAAGAAGGAGAGGTTTGGAATCATTTGGCAGGTGGAATTATGTGTAAAAAGAGGTTAAAACTCCTGGGTAAACTAGAAGAGGTGAAATTGAGATGGAAGCAACAATGATTTATGAAAGAGATTTCTGAATATCTGATCATCAGCTAGGAACTGAACATATTAAGTTTTAAGGAAGTATAATGCAGTTTCTTCATGATAGCAAAAGGAAAATAAAAAGAAATATAGGTATCAAATATTATGGTAATATTGGCATATTAAAATAGAATCAATGCACATTAGTATACATAATATGAATTTTCATTCATTAAAGAATTATAATGATAATGAATCAGACATTTCAAATACCTTGTTTCATATCTTTCAAGCAAAAATTGAAAGTCAATTTATTGTTGGAGAGAAATAGCATAGAATCAAATAAATTCTTAGACACAATGTATATAATAACCACTATCCTGATTCTTCACAGAAAAATATTAGATAATAGATCTGAGTTTACTAACAATGAATTCAATTTGCTTATATTTTACTTCTTTCAAATTTATTGGGGTAACATTTAGTTGCACATATATCATGGTGTATTTTGATGATCTTGATATATGTGTTCCTTTGAGACCATCAGTGTAATCAAGATAACACATACTTCCATCATTTTTGAAAACTTACCCATTTCCCCTTTTTAATCATTTTCTTCTGCCACTTCCCATCCCTATGCAAGCTCTGAAGTACTTTCTTTAACTATACATTAATTTGAATTTCCTAGAATTTTATATAACTGCCATCATACAGTAGGAGTCTGACTTTTTCCACTAGCATACTTATCTGCAAATTCATCATGTGGTTGCATGTATCATTAGTTGATTCCATTTTATTAATGAATAGTATTATACTGAATGAGTACACCACAAGTTGTTCATCAGTTCACCTACTAATGAACAGTTGATTTGTTTCTATGGCCTATTTATCACCAAAAAAGCTATTATGAACAAGGATGCACAGGTCTTAGTGTAGACATATGCTTGTGTTTTACATGGATAAATGCTTAGGAAGCGATTTGCCTGGTGATATGATATATGTATATTTACCTTTAAATAAACTTCCAAAATGATTGTATCCTTTTTTTATTCCCACCAGTAATTTTACAAAAAAATTCCAATGGCTGACCTTGTCTATATTAACTTAAAGGACATTTATAAGCTAATTATAATTTTCTCATTATAAAGAAGGAAACAAAAGTTCAAGTTTATCAATAAGATTATTAGTTGTGGCCACAGAACAAGTGGGTGGATGAGGTAGAATTCAAATCTGTTGGATCTGACAGCAATAGAACCCATTTTCAGAATGCCCAAGAAAAGCTTTTATAACTGGAGGACTACTTTTTCTTTGGATAGATGTGATTTTCACCCATTGATTTGTTGCCTCCTGTTTGACGTGGATAAATGGAGAGAATGGGAAATTATTTTAGTCCAAGTAATGGTTCCTTGAACATACAAGGTCAAGGTATAGCTTTATATGGTTGACTGAAATTCAAACCTGTGACTTGCCATCAATTGGTGAAGAGATATATAAGACTCCAATAAACCAACAATCCCTTTAATTTAAGAGAGTAGCTTGAATTCAGATGAAGTGCTACTTAAATCAGCAACCATAGCCATGCTTTCATTGGTTTAATGGCTTTTTCTTTTTATTGTTGATTTTGTTTCAAGGAACAAATAAAGACAAAAGGACTGAAACACACACACACACACACACACACACACACACACACAAAAACTAGCTTGGGGGAAAACAAGAGGATAAAGCACCTGCAGGAGATTAATGGACAGAAGTGCTTTCTCTTTGTTTCCATTTTTAATAAGACAAACACATTATGTAAAATTTAAAATGTGAGAACTGTACATAGATGTATGAAAAGCAACCTACAAGAGGCTCTTGTGGTTTTTGATGCTGCTATTGGCACCGTTTCTTCTGACTACTGACCAGTGCTTTGATTTTTATGATTACTCCTGATGCAAGCCTCTACTGTAATCTGAAAGATAATGATGAAATAAGTTTTTCCTTGGGGACATAACATTTTAGCATTGAAATTAAAACAAACAGAGAATTGTAACTCTTTAGAGAAGAATCTGTGTAAGGGTGGATTGCATAAGTATTAGTGACTAAAGGTCTAAAATGTCAACATCAGAATTACTATTTCTCAAAAGTCTTTCATTCCTCTCCATCTCTACTGCTGTCAATTCAATAATCTCTCAGACAGATTGAACAAATAAAAATATATGATGGTTAAATTTGATTTTTCGAAATAGCTTATGCAATATTTGGGACATACTTATAGCAAAAAATTCATTGTTTATCTGAAAAATTTAAATGTTTGTCCTGCATTTTTATCTGACAATCTGATTGCCAACAGAGTTTACCTCCTTTTTTACTTTGAACTTGTGGTGTTGGCATATGGAATATTAATATGTACAGAAGAAGTAGAAGACCTAAAAGCAGTCATTAAAAATGGAAAAAGTTCAGTGAATTCTTTCAAACATTCAAAACACAGCCAGCTATATTGTTTATCTATTCATACAAACATACCATCAATAGTTAGTCACTTTGTACAATTTGACTATCATCTTTTAATAAATTCACTGAATTTGAATGAGGCACAGAACTCAACATAATAAATAACCTAATAGTTAATGACTAATATTTTTGACCTCTATGTATCCACTATAGCAAGGAGATTATCTTAGCCCTCATGATAATGAAACACAAAACTTAATAAGGCAGGAATAATAATGATTATTCACTTATTCTATAGGTAAGGACACTGAAAAATAAAGAAGTTAAGCCCCTTTTTTTCCCCAAAGCACACAACCAGTAAAACATACAGCCAGGAGGTTCAACTTCAGAGCCCATATTCTGAACCACTGTGCTATATTGACATGCTCCATAGAAACAATAATAAATATGCATTGCTTAGGAATGATGTAAATAAAAAATATGCAGGATTTCTACTATCAAAAGAGTTGAAAGACTAGATATATGTTTCATGGTTTTGAAATATATTACTTTTTATTTGAAATATATGACTTTTTCATTTTTATATAATTTCTCAATTTTAAAATGATAAAAGTTGAATTTAAAAATGTCCCTAATAATGCAAGCTAAGCAAAACATAATTGGCTCTGAATTCAAGTTATAGTCACCAGTTTCCAACTTATTTTTTCCAGTTTTACTTATTTACATATTTTATGTGTGCATTGTAATTATACATAATATTGGGATTTATTGCACATATTGGTACATGCAACAATATAACAACATGGATCCTCTGTACTTCCTCTTTTCTTCCTCTCTTCCTTCCCCTTGGCCCCTTTACTCTGCTCTAAAGGGCCAAGTATTTTCAGGAGATACTTGTTTTTCTCTTTTTTTCTCACTAGCTTCCACATAACAGAGAAAACATGGTAATTTTGGTTTTGTTTGTTTGTTTGTTTTGTTTTGTTTTTTGGTAGTTGGACAGAATGCCTTTATTTTATTTATTTATTCTTATGTGGTGCTGAGAACTGAACCCAGAGCCTAAGCACGTGCTAGGCTAGTGCCCTACCACTGAGCCATAATCCCAGACCAAGAGAAAACATGGTACTTTTGACTTTCAGTATTTCTTATTTCTCTTAACATAATGCTCTCAAGTTCCATCTATTTCCCTAAAAACGACATTTTTTCCCTTATTTATAGCTGAGTAAAACTCGATTGTGTATATATACTACATTGCTTTTATCCATTCATCAGTTGATGGATACCTAGGCTGGTTCCAAAATTTGGCTATTGTGCAATGTGCTGCTATAAACATGGGTGTGAGTTCTTTGGATTTTTTTTTTTAGTGTAGTTTGTTTTTAATTGACATTTAAAATTGTACATATTTATGGGGTACAGTGTGAAAATTCAACACATGTGTACAATGTGTAATGATCAAATCAAGGTAATTAGCATTTCCTTCTCCCGAACATTTTTCATTTCTTTGGGTGAGGAAGCTTCAATACACTTAAAAGTTACAACTCCTCAGGTTCCCCTGAGTTCCAAAATCAATATACAGCTAGAATGAAACTTCAGTCCTCCAGTAATGCTTTTCAGAAAGCAGAAAATTATTCTAAAGTCAATCTTAAAAGACGCATTAGAAAAATATTGACAAATATTTGAGTAAAGGAGACTAAATAGAGGGAGGTTTGCTCTACAACATAGTAAGAGTAAATATTATAAAGATACCAATTTTTTACAAATTAATATTTTAATTCAATAGATTTCCAATAAAATCCTAACAAGTGTATATGCATATATAACTCTTTAAGTCTGTTCTAAAATTTACATGGCTGAGATTAGTCAGTGCATTTTTTTCATTTCATTCAACTGTATTTCACATTTTTATACCTTAATATTGTCATATATCCACTTAATATTAAAATTTAGCATTGTTTCATTAAGATAATAATTATTCTACACTTTTAGGAGTCAAATAAGGCCCGCATGTCACAAATGGTGGCAAGTCAATATATTTCTCTTTCATCAATTGCTTTTCTTTCTTGTAAATTATTTATTAAACAAACCAAGTTGGGTTCCCAATACAGCTTTTTATAGTCTAAATTGATAACTTCATCCTACAATGTAGTTTAACATCACCCTTTGCTCTCTGAATTTCCGGTAAATTGCAGTTTATATGAAGTCTTAATAAGACTGAAGTGGCACAGGTGTGGTGGCTCAGGGGCATGGGAGCTGGGGCATGGGAGGTGGGGTGGAGGCAGGAGCATCCTGAGTTCAAAGCCAGACTCAGCAATTTAGCCAGGCGCTAAGCAACTATCTCAGTGAAACCCTTTCTCTAAATAAAATACAAAAATAGGGCTGGGGATATGGCTTAGTGGTCAAATGGCCCTGAATTTAATCCCTGCCCCCACCACTCCTTTGGCAGGACTACACTTTCCAGGTGGTATTCTTCCAATTGGAAGCACATAATGCCTCATTGTGTTTCTCTTTGAAAGGCTAGTAGCCATTGATAACTGTCTAGATCCATTAATCTATGGAAGAGATTGCAAAACATTGATACTCTAATGCTGCAATAATTCTTCTTCATCATTAGATAGAATGCTCCCACAAAACAACATTTCTTTATCTACTATTTAATTAACTATAATACAGTTTGTCTATAAGAGGGAAAAATAAATGCTTCATTACTTTAGCTAATATAAATCAGATAAGTAAGAAAATAGAAAACTCATCATCTTGAATATGAAGACTTATTTCAAAATTTAGTAATTATTGCAATCTGGTATTGGTGTAGACATAAGTGGATAAAGCAAAGAGTCCCCACAACAAATATTTATTGAGTCTTCAAAATTTTTCATTGAATTTCATTAGCAACCAAAGAAACGTGCATTGTCAGAAACTTAGATACCTCCCTCTTATTCCCAGTCACTACTCTTTTTATGCTTTATGTAATTGGAATAATATTATATGCATTCTTTAGTATTTGGCTCTTTTATTCAATATTACATTTGTGAAATTCTTTTATGTAGTTGCATGAAGTTATGGATCATTTTTGTTTTCATTTATGTGTAAAGTCCAAAGTAATAAGTACCTCTCGAAGCACTGAGAATAGAACAGATGATAAAGGAGAGTATCTGATTTCATGGAGCTTTACCTTCTAGTGAATGTAGTACAAATGCAAAAATATGCGAAAATCTAATTGCAAGAAATTAAAAAATCTAAATGTAAATTTCATATCTTTAAAACTTTTAGAAGAAATACTTATTTATAAGTTGCAAATACTTATTGAAAACCCACTTGTACCAAGCACTCTTATAAGTAGTATAGATACATCAATGAAAATAACATACAAGTATTCTTATTCCTCTAAATCACACATTTAATGCAATGAGCAGGTACTAACACATAGACAAATTATATAGATTAGAGAAGTGTAAGTGCTTCAAATAAAAAAGTCAGTGAGAATACAGGAGTAGAGTGCCTGCAGAGGCAAGGACTAGGTTGCAATTGCAGATAGGATGGTCAGGAAATTTAGGAGGAAATTCCTTGTATCCTTAGAGTGTAAAGGATTCTTAAGTAAGACTTTAAAAACACACACCATAAAATAAATACTTAATTAATTTTACTGCATTTGGTCAACAAATTTCATATATCAGAAGGCACCATAAAACAAGTAAAAAAAACCCTCATATTTAAAAAAACAGATTTATTATTGATTTATAAATTGTAAATAAATATATAAATTTAAAATCCATAATATACAAAGAACTTTCTCAAGTTAGTAAAAAATACAAATAAGCAGTAGAAGAAATGGACAAAGTATATAAATATAAAACTCATAGATGAGGAAACTTGCCAGGTGCCATGGTACACACCTAGAATCCCCATGGCTTGGGAGGCTGAGACAGGAGGATCCAAAGTTCAAAGCCAGCTTCAGCAAAAGTGAGGTGCTAAGCAACTCAGTGAGACCCTGTCTCTAAATATAATGTAAAATAGGGCTGGGGATGTAGTTTATGATTGAGTGCTCCTGAGTTCAATCCCTGGTACCCTCCCCCCCCCAAAAAAAAAACATAGATGAGGAAACTCAATTTTTGACTAAATGGGGAAAATGCCAAATATCAAGGAAAATATAAATTGAATCAGAAATATTTGTATTTAGTTATCTAGCTACCTGTCAAATTAGTTAAGATTTCAAAAAGGATTTCATGAAGATGAAGGTGCACAGCCATGAATTCTTGCTGGAATCAGAGGCACAACACAAGTCAGAATTTAGGGTTACAAAGGAGATCAGAACCACAGATCCAAGGGGTATTTGAGTTCTGGTTCACTTGTCCTTTTGAGAAAGGATGTTAACAATTCTCCTATAACTTCTGTAATAAATATAAACATCTCCCACTGAATTTTGAGGTTCTTTCAAGTTAATAAAGAGAAGTAAAGTGATATTCATCAACAAAAAGCGTTTGAAATGTACCCATTGAAGTTGAAGTCTACTTAAGAAAAATAAATAAATAAAAAGAAAAAGAAAAGAAAAAAACATCAATTTGTGGGTTACCCAGGACACTTGCTTTGCGTTTGCCTTCCTCATACTCAGTTAATGCCCATTTCAATACAATGTGTTGTGAAGTCTCATCAGTATTTATCAAAAAATGTTACTCGATATCAAGAGAAGCTACCCTGTGTATGATGCCAAAGTGAACTCTCCTTAATGAGAATTGAAAGACTACTCTCCTTCAAAGTTAGGGTTTACTGTTTATGCTATCTTTTTACTACTACCCCTTTCTTATATTAAGATGCTGAGATCTAGAATGGGAGTACCAGGAAGAATGTGGACACTCTCTTAAGACTCTTCAAATAGGCAGAATAGATATATTTAAGTTTTCCTGGGGACATTTAAAATATGAGTAGTAATTTGAGGATTGATTGTCATCATTTTCTAAGTGGCTCAATCAGCCTTCCCCACAATTCTGCTTTCTTAGAAGCTTGTCATTAGGCCAGCCTAGGCTACAATTGCAACTATCCTTTCAAGCTCTGACAATGTCTCTTTGACCCTAATATGCCCTAGCTATTTAAAAACAGTTCACTTCTGAACCAATCTGTCTTTTAGAGTTTCCAAAGTATAATGAATGTGCTAAATGAAACCAAGCAATACTCATCCAACTAAGTCTTTTCTAGTGGGACATGTGGGTACATGAAAGAGAAAGGACACCAAAGTAATTATTTATGGAAATATGAACATCATTATTAAAGACAAGGGATAGATGGAAATTTTAAAGACACAAATTAAATATCTAAAAGAGCCATGAAGTGCTAGTCTATTTATCATGTAGAGGTATACGCAAATTTTAGTTAACCATTCATTCATCAGGCATTTCTTTGAAAACTTACTGTACATATGACATTATGACAGGATCTGGGATAAAAGAGGTTTTTCAAAATGTAAGCACTATCCTTGGAGAGTTGGTAGATCATGTAAACATTTATACAAATTATTACACTATAACTTGATGATTGTTCAGTTAATTGTTTATGCAGTCCATTTAGAAATGTGGGGAGAAAGGCCCAAAACCTATTCTGATTTGGGGAGAAGAGAGAGTCAAGGAAAGCCTCTTGAAAACATATTGTTTCCTTGACTTTGACTAATAATTCTAGTAAATTAGAGCTTCAAGCCCAGAATATTTCCTCTCTACAAGCACTACACAGATTAACAATTTCCCAATATTTGCACATGCTTTTATGCCTTTCCTTTAACTATGTCATTAGTTACATCAAAATAGTTGGGGGCACCACCTTTTCAGGCCATTCCCAGAAACACTCACCTCCTCCTCCCCTTTCTTGGCCAGTTGGTTTTTCCAGGAACAAGTGACAACCTATTCTTAACTATGTAACAGTATATGAAACTGTTGGGCCATTCCTGGAAATACTACATTCAAGGATTGAATGATCAGCAGCCTGAACGGTCAAAGATTTCACATGGACCAAGAAAATTATCTTTCAAAGCTGAGACATTAGTCTCTGGAGGGAACTTGACCAGAATTCCACAATGAAGTAGTATTTCAGCAAGTTCACATGGTACAGTTGATTTCCACAGCGATTTCTTTCTAAAGAGTGGATGAGCATCAATAAAGGCTCATTCACGCTGAACTTTCAGTAATCGACTCATAAGGAACTTTAATGTAATTTGTTTTTACATAATGCAGGCTCATAAAATGCATCATTTTTCTTACCCAATTCATAGTTGGAAGATTTATCATTAAGAGGTTTTATTCAGGGCAAGACCCTTTAAAAAAATGGAACTTTTTTTTTTCTCATTCTAGCAAAATTCTCCCTGTTAAAGAACTGAAGTGTTTCAAACACCCTAGTAATGGTACAGTAAATTACATTTTCTCATTTGGAACATTGTAATAGATTTCTCTACAGAGTGATTTATCATGCAACAATTAGGAACCCAAGGGAATTAGATGACCATTTTAAATTTTATCAGCTTGTTTCAATAAACTGTTAATGTGACCCTAATGTTTGGGAAGCACTTTAATATAATCAGATTTTGGTTGTTCAATCTACTGACATTAATGGCTACCTCATTAATCATAGCATTCTCGCTGAGACCTTGGAGGCTGAGCTAAGTTCAGTGGACCAATTCTTACAATAATAAAAATAGGCAATTTCAACTGGGAAATATTCTCACTTTAACTACAAAAATGTGTTTTGTTATTTCTTAAAAATTGACAGGATAACTGGAAACTCCAAAAGCTTACAAATAACAACTAAAATCCCTTTAGAGTTACCTCCCAAATTATTCAATTAAATTGAGACCTCCTGTAATCATTAACAGTAATGATTTTCTATTATTGAGAAGTTTAGAGGTATATAGCAAGACCTCAAACAAGCCAGATGATGAATACATAATAAATGTCTGTCTCCCAAACCTGGGTAGAATCTGATGGTTTGCACAAATCCTGCAGAAACTTCAGCTTTTAAAACCTTATAGTTAATTGCTCAGTTGTCTTTCAGGAAGGATATGGAAAGAAAGGCACTGCAGGGTGATTTATAAGATTTGAGGAAATTGTGTGTAAATATAGAGGTTGATTTTAGTACTTCTGAATTTTCCCTTTTCATTTTGATAACAGACATTCTCTCAATCTCTTTTATGTCTATAGAACTCAAAGAAACAAGATATATTGTTTTTACCCCAATATCACTATAGTTTCCTGCTTGGATTACTGCTATAAAATGTCTTCGTATTACATATCATGGCTGGAAAAATGGACATAGTACCATCTGTTTCTAAAGTTATGGTTTTATTTTATTAATTTTTCTTGTTAAACTTAATATAATATGATCCTATTGGAAACAGAGTTTTAAAAACCATGTAGTCAGCTGGAAAAGGTTCCTCTTTTCAGATGTTTTCAAGTCAGACTGAAATGATCTATGCTTTAAAAAAATTCATTTCTGGTTTCAAGGAAATCTCTTCATTAATTGTGTGGTTTGTTTTCTGGGTTTTATATTAGCCTCAAAGATTAAATTACAAAAAAAATATAGCCATAAAAATTAAATTTAAAAATTTATAAAATGGAACCAAACATATCTTTCCAAAGCAGAAATTTTTTGAAAATAAAATATTACTGAATCATTCATTAGTCATAATATTTTCAATCAACTACTTAAAATATATTATTTTGAATAAAGACTGCAGGATAGAGATCTTTAAGAGGAGCATGAGCCCTCTGAAAATAATGTGGTAAATATACCTTCTCAAGGTAACTATGAGTCCAATTACACAGAACTGTGCCAGTTCATCCATTCACTCACCACATATTTATGAAGTACACTCTGTGCATTCTAGACTGTGGGTTCTTAAAATAACTTGCTGAATTATTTGCCAGTTCTATACCTAAAAATATTTCAAAGATTCGAAAAACTTATATCTACTTTGCCTGGTATTCAGTAGGCACTTAATTCATTTATCTTTGTCAAATGAATAAATACATCTACAAACTAACAAATTTTACAGACCAAGAAAATATAGCCAGATGTCCTTAAGTTGAAGACTCTCGAATAACATATTCTTTAGTAAGAAGAGATTTTTCTGTGAAAACAAACATTGTTTATTGGATTGATTAAAAGGCATAGGTGAATTCATTGTCTGTCAGTACAGAATTGTTAACAGGTTCTTTAAATAGTCTCTCTATTTGAAAAATGTAGAGATAATGGAAATACACTGCTCAAGTCTTTAGCTGGGGTGCATCATTGGCTGACATACACAGTTACCATCTTTGTCAATCCATAATCAGTCCTTGTTTAGGGCCATACTTCTTTCAAGTTGCTCCCAGCTGGGGGTACTGTGCAGGTTATTACAAGAAACAAGTCTCCTTTGAAGGACAATTTGGCTTGGGAACTCCATTGGCTTCAGCAAAACTTTCTTAGTATTGTACTGCAGTACGAGCCTCTTTTTGCCCAAGCCTCCTTCCTTTCTCTTGACTTTCAAACATTCAGACTTCTATGGGGTCTGAAGGCTCTCTTTGCCTGCACTGGCTTCCTCCTTTTTATCCTCTCCATGTCTCCCCTTAGTAAAACCCTACATCAGCCTCTTCTTAGAGGATACAAACATGGAAAATTTGTTTGTTTTTTAAATCCTTGAAAGCTCTTTTATATGGTAGAAAAATGGGCTTTTAATAATGTTGGCAAGGGCACTAACTGCTATCAAAAGGCTACAATAATAATCATTATTATCTCTCCAAACACGTAGAATAAATAAATATCTACTATTTGTCTTATACCTTGTTTATCCTGTTTTTATTAACGAGAGGTTTTTTTTTCCCCCTCAACGGAAGCAGTTGGCAACTGTTATGGGCCAGCACTGACATTAACTATTAGACAAAAGAGAAATACTATTTTATCTTACATCACAAGCTTTGACTTTGTGGTTTGGTTTCAAGTTGCAGATGAATGAAATGCACAGATATATTACAAAACCATGTACATGTGCCCATTTGATGGCCCCAGATATATCATCTTGAAAAATAGATAAAGGTTTATTACCACTAAACACTATTTTTTTACCTTATATTCTGCTAATGCTTTATGTCATAGAATTTTTATTGTGCAACACTTTTCTGATTATTTCTCCAGCTTATTTAGGATAGTGATTTTCAACTCTTGTTTTTTAACTATGTTTTTCAAGTATGAATCCCCCCATAAACAAACACTATTTATTAAACAAATAAAAGTGTTAGTGTTTAAGCACCCAGAGATTCAACCCTTCAACCTCACTTCCCCCAGAGACTTCTAGAATTCTACCTTGAAGTTTGAAAACGACCATTTAGATTATTGCAATCTCTTGGATCACAAACTAAATTTATACCCCCACATGCTGTAGGAAGGTATTTACGGACCTTGTTCCATATGGTGTCTTTTTTCAACTGTGACAGAACTTTCTATGAATGACAGTAGAAATTACATATCTGAAGCGGGTGAAAAATTAATCTCAGCTGGCACCAAAGTTTTGCTTGAGAGACAATTGTCTTTGTTTAGGGAAATACTTTGATAAGTCTTTTAGAGAGTGGCATTTGAGACACTCAAGTCATGAGCTTTGATGACAAATTTAAAAGTGATAGGAACCTGCTCTGCCAAAGAAATGTATAAGAAATAGAGAGTTGGAAAAGAATGAAAAAGGATTGGGAGAAAGAAGCAGACAAGAGTCAGGCAAGACAGTGAGGGACAGAAGCCCAAATGATATTTGAAAAGCCAAAATATATGATATACCCCATTATAATTTCAACTATGTATTGTAATTACAATGACTCTCATAATAGTACATCAACTTATGCTACAGATGTTATATTGAATTTATTTCTAATTGACATGGCAATTACCTAATGTATGATACAGTTCTACTTTACTGATAAAGAAAAGTAAAACCAGGGCTCTTCCTTTATATATTCGTTCTGTGAAACACTCATTTACTGAAATGTTGCTAATTAATACATGCTGTGTTAAATGCTGGGAGTATGTATAGGTGAAAAAAAGGTGAAAGTTTTGGTCTTAGGATGTGTACATTTATGTTGGTGGTAGAAGATTCGGTGTTAGGTATATATACATATAGATATATACATATGTATATATATATATTTTTTTTTTAAGAAAATGCACTCTAATAAGTCAAACATTTTAAACAAGGCCACTCTTTAAAAAATTAGAAATTTTGGCTTTTCTACTTCATGTCTTATAATAGACCTAAAGTGGGTGGATAACCTACTAGAACTGCACACCTTACCATGTGTTATTGATTACTTCAGGCACCTTTCATAGCTACTCACAGGACTTGGAACAGTGCTTTGAATTTAAAATGTCTTCTTCTGTGCTTGATGTGCCTAATTATGTCAGCACCAGCTGGAAGGAGATATTGACAAGACAGTACAACACGGCTATGTTCCCTACATAATTCAAATTCAGTGGCAGCCTTCCACCTCCGTCTCCCCCTTCCACCTCCATCAGCATGAAGTGGAGCGAGTGTAGTGCTCCATATTAAATGCACAAGAAAGAAAGGGCACAAAGACAGGGTTTGCTATGCTTTCAGTCCTTCAGTACCAAAGGTCTCTAATATCAGAATTATCATCAATAATTAAATTATTTAATAGCCACAGGATGTACAAACCAAGTTAGGTTCAAATGATGTTTTTAATACCTTATTAATTTATTACTTCTGACGACAGATTTTGATCATGTTTGTTCCCCTTCCTAGGGTAAAGCAGGAGGATATCTTTGGGGGATAATGCCTTCATAGGCCTAACAGCAACTTGAAAATAAGTACATACTCAATGGAAGCACTTAGTTGCTGCTTAAGCATATATGTACATGTATTATATAAAATCATTTAAAACGTAGTTTTATATGTTTCTTTGATCTTTTACTGGTGTTATCTAACAAATATTTATTGAATACCTAACATGTTCCTGATATTGGGATAGGCCATACAGAAAACAGTTTTTTTCCACTAGAATTTTTAAGTTAGTGAAGGATACTGACATGCAGGCAAATAATTTAAGTGAATAAATAGAAATTCACAGAATGCTATGGGAGCACTTGGGAGAACAGCCTAGTCTTTTTTGTTTTGTTTTGTTTTCCTAATTAAATTTTTTTGTTTAAAAATAAAATGTTTACATATACCACATGTAGCAAAACAAAAACATGAGCTATTCAAATAGAATAATATTTAGAGAAAAAAAATTTACAGAAAATGAACAAAGGCTTACTTAAACTTCCTTATATAATTTGTTGAATATATACATATTTGAATAGCTGGGAAGACTAATCACTTTTTTGATTCATTCATTTAAGCACAAGGCTATTTTTAGGAACATATCCTTAATATTCTGTAATGTAAACAATGCAAATAAAAATACAATTTTAAAATAATGCTATCATAATAATTGTAACATCAACATATGAAACTAGAATAAAATGACTAATGGGTTGTAGCCAAATAGGTGTTTAAAATGTAGACTATTTATGGAAATATACTTGAATTTCTCCACAGATTAGGCACAGAAGGCAAACAAAAAATATTTCACTGTATAAGGTAAAGATTTCTCAGTACTAAGATACTATATATGTATTTTTTTTTAATACTGACTATAGGTACACTAATAAACTAGATCAATGTAAGGCATATTTTAAGTCCAAAAAATTAAATAGCATTTGTGTTATTTTGGTGTTTCTATAGGTTCTTTACTTTGCAAGGAACAAAAATTCATTCACTTCACCTCACATAAGCGATCCTATAAAAATAAGGCAAACAAGAATCTTAATCTTGAAGGAAAGCTGGAAAAAATGTTTTAAGCAACAATAAGAACCAATGAACAGTCAGACATGGTGGCAAATGGAATGTAGCCTCTGAAAGTCCATACAACTATCAAGTTATCCTATTGCTTCCTCAGCTGCCCAAGGCCCATCCCTGCTCAATCAGCCTCCTATCTCTGCCTGGCTTCCTTTTGCATGTTTTCACCACCTTGAGCTACCTCTGTACAGGTCCCATTCAATCCTGCCCAGGTGGAAAATCTGATTAGTTTAGATGTCAGCATCATTGGGCAGTGAGACTCTCATGTGATGCTATATCATAAGCCCTGAAGTTAGGTCATCACCCCAATTAAATTGTTGTGGTCAAGATGGCAGGGTCAAGGGGTAGAGAATGCCATTATCCATGACAAGGCTACTGCCTGGGGTCCTCTTTACAGGAAATTTACTAAAATACTAATATTTACTTCTGACATTACTTCCACTTTATGATATGGCATCTTCATCATTTGAATGAGCACCCTTCTCCCATAAAATGGTGGATTATATTTAAGATGCCTTAGTTTTACAGACAAAATTAAAACTTAAGGTAAGTGCATTACCATTTGCACCCACACCAAAGTTTTTTAAAAATAGTAGTCACTATTTGATGTTATACAAAGTGGATGAAATAAAAATAGAACTTGAGACTCTAGAAATTTACCAAGTGAAGCTATATCAACATAGAATAAAACAATAATTACTCACTTTACTGAATTAAACTAAAAGAGAACATCAAGAACCATGTACTGACATCAGTTTGTTACTCAGTGCTTTCTTTATTACCTATGTGTTTTGGTATTACATACCTATCACTAAGAATAGACATGCCATAATTTGCAGTCATATAAATTATTATTAATAATTTAAAATATCAATAAACTATTTGATAACATTTACTGACTGCCTACCATATGTTACATACTCTTTTTTTTTTTGCACATGTAAGACACTTTTATTGTTGACAGGGTTGAAATTTATCAGTCAGTAATTTACTTGACAGCATATTCCCATCTAATATTTTTATGCATTAACTTTTTGAATGTCCCAAACCAATGAGTTAATGCCTATTAATTAGCCCCACTTATAGATGAGGAAACTAAATCAGGTTAAATTATTTGGAGGAAGTCACCTCACAGAGCTCATTGTCTTTATCACTGTACCATACTAGCTCTGAGAAATCTTTATCTGAGTGTTCCTGCTGAGAAAATAAAATTTTCATCAATATATAGATGACCAAAAGTTCAGGCAGAATAAAAGAAGCTAATAAAAAGCCAGAAATACTTAGGAAAGTTAAACTTGAAGACAGATTTGTAGGAAGATTAGTCGATCTACCAATACAAATTTTCCTTATTATATACTCTAAACACATGTATACACCTTACAGCATGCAAAGTATTTTCCTTCCATCTTTGCTATTGCCCAAGTATCTATTAACTTTTCTGAAAACATCACTTAAAAAAAATGTCAGTAACTTTGTCTCATCTGGGTCTTAGTACCATGGAATTCTTGTGTTCCATAAATTGCTGAAGAAAATCTGACTGTTGCTAAAGTCATGCTAGGCTCATTTTGAGGTGTGGGGTTTGAGAAAAGCAAGAGTGAGCAAACCCTGCTTATGTACTAGTGTGTGTGTGTGTGTGTGTGTGTGTGTGTGTGTGTGTAGTGTAGGTATTCTCGAAAAACTATTTAAATACAATGTCAATGAGGCTTGATTCAACATTTTTTGCTACTCATTTTACTAAAAATCCTGCAATCTTTGTGTTCTTTGTCTTTGGAGTAAAATAACTTTCTTTAAAAGGTCAGATTATTTCATCTACCACTGCTGGAGGCTTATGAAAGAGGCTCCAGCAAAACTAAATCCCACACAAACTGGATTACTTAGTACCTTGACAGTGTTTTTGTCCCAACACCTATCTGAAATCAGATGCTCTGAAGGTTGACATCTCTTCTCCACTCGTGGTTTCCATGACGAGAGATTTCCACAAGTACTTGCCAAGAAGCAGAGTTGGAAGGGTGCAAAAATAGCACCATAATTGGTGCCAATGTTTTTCCTTCACTGTATTTCTTTTTCTTTTTCCTCATTTCTGTTCCTAATGATCTTTAACCTAGGAAATGGACGTAACAGTGATATGGTCAGCCCTGGTGTGGCGTCAATAAATTTTCTGAGTTGTTATTAGAATCTAACCCATTTACAAGGCATTCGAGTATCTTCAAAATCTGTTTCTAGCCTACTTGGACTGCTTAGATATAACCAGCCTTATAGTTTTTGTATGGAAATATTTCAAGCTTAGAGAAGAAAATGCAGAAAGTATTACAATACTATGTATCCTTCATCAAAAAATGGGTTAACATTCTATGATATTTTATTCAGATCTTTTTAAAATTTTCATTTTAATTGACAAATAATAGTTACATATATTTATGGGGTGCAACAGGATATTTTGATATATGCATACACTGCAGAATGATTAAATTAATGTAATCAACACATCTATCACCTCACATCCTTAATTTTTTGTGGTGAGAACACGAAAAACCCACCGTTAGCAATTTTGAAATATACATTATTGACTATAGCTATCATGATGTGAAGTAGATGTCAACAATTTATTCTTCCTGTCTAACTGAAACTTGGTAACTTTTGAATACCATTTTCCCATTTCTCACTTGTACGTAGCCTGTGGTTATCACCATTCTACTCTCTCTGAGTTCAACTTTTTTTAGATTTTTAAGTGCAACCTGCTTCACTTAGTATACTGTACTTTACATATATCCATGTTGCAAATGACAGGATTCCCTTCGTTATAAAGGCTGAATAGTATTCAATTGTGTATGCAAATCACATTTTCTTTTTCATAAGAAGATCTTCCACTAATCCATAATGTTTTTGAGCACCTATTTGAAGTCATCCACTCTCGGTGCTTGGGATCTATCCATGAGCAAAACAGACCTCAATCAGTGTTCTTGGGAAGTCACCATTCTCTGTAACTTATTTTCAAATCTTTTGGAAGAAAAACAGTTCCTGCCCACTCCTGCTGTTTCCTCCTGTTGGAAATGACCCACCCTCCATCAGCTCAGCAGTACTATGTCTCCAGCCTCGTGCCTTTACTCTCAGGGGAAGATATTTCTATTTGGTGACTTTGGGAGAAGGAACTGGACATTCACTCTTCCTTATCTTCAGACAGGTATGCCTGTGGGAATCATAGTATAGATTCCCAACTGCAAAACATTCATTCCTCAGGGAAAAGCTCTGCCCCTGTGGGAGCGGGTCTGCATAAGTCCAGAGATTTGTGGACAACGGCATCTATTTCAATATGAAGAAGTCAATTTTACCGCATCCCTGTCACATCTTTTAATAGAATAACAGTGATATTTTAATCTCCAGTCCCTGTATTTTCACTTGTTAGAATGAAGGAGAGTCACTAATGGGAATTTGCCAAAAACCTGGAATTCTATTCCTCTTCCATTCTCTCCAGAACAATAGCTTCTTGATGTTGGTATACATTCTTATCTATATTAGTCCGTGTACAGCTAGTCTGTGGACAGCTAGTTTATAACATTACATCCCACAAATATAATGTAAACGTTTTATCCATTCTCTCTGTTGTGGAGCTTCTTTTGGTAGTCTTACATCTTTCCTCTAATTGTACTTCATCTCTGGTGCCCAGTTCTGGGCCTTTAAACCTTCCATTTTTTTCTCCCAGGAATAATTACCTCCTCTCTCCTCATCCTCCATTTCTGTCCTCAGTGCCCACTGCCTAGTTAATGCCAAAATTTAGGATTCAATCTAGATGTTTCTTCCTTCATGAAACCTTTCCTGATCCTCATCGGTCTTGCTTTCCCCAGATTTCGGTAAGTATCCACATTTCAAAAAGAAGAGCTGAATTTGAAAGTGTTTTATAAACTTGATTAAGTTCTATACAAAAGTAAAATATCTGTGAGGCATGCCCTGTAAATTCTTTGCATTAGAAATTAGCAAAATTAAGCTTGTTATTAAGTTGTTGGTAGTTATGTTTCTCCAAGACTGGATTAGAAAACTAGTTGTTAATGAAGCCAAATGTGCATCTCATATTCCCGTTTTTACACATTGCACTGAATAATTTCTGATTAGAATAGAAAATGCCCACTGATTAAAAAACTTGCTGATATCAATGCCAGAGGACACATGAATAGATAGTTGGAGAATTTGTTCTGAATTAGCAAGCAGCTACCTTTTTTTTTTTTTAATCAGGGGAATTGCTTTGTGAAATGTACTTTGTTCATTTATTGTGATGACTGTATTCTAGTTTAAATAATTTATGATGAGACTTTATACTATATTTTATAGGCTGAGTAATAGGAGTCCTTACCAAGATCTTTTCTAGTAAATCTTTACTGAGAAATATTCAGGATCACCAGTTTTCAGTGAGGAATTCCAGAATTAGTAGAAGAATTAGTTTGTTTATACTATAAATCATACATATTAAGTTCAGTTCTGAGGAATATAAATCTCTATGCATAACCCAAGGATGTATCACTTTATTTTATTATTTTTTATTTGGAAACAAGATATTTTTGTTTCTGATGAACAAGGTGGCTTGTGGATAGCACTCACAAGGGTTAATGAGAGTAAGATGCAAAAATCTTCTCTGCTTCTTTTTTTGTGAAAAGTACAGGCTCCATAATGTTTCCAGGAGGAATACTCTGAAACCTTCATAAAACATTTATATCAGTTGGGTAGAAAAAAAAGGAAAAAGAAAAATCTCCTTTAATAAAACATTTGCCCCTATTTCACTATGCTGCTTTAGAATTTTATTTATTCAAGCATAATATGCAATAAATTTGCATTATATGTACATTTTGCACGAAATGAGAACATGCCAAGGTCCTCATGTTATAAAGAAAGATAGTTTCCCACAATGAAAGGTGAGGATTTTGGTAGAAACTTCCTGATTTTCCACTGTCCTGGCTTTTGTGTGTGTGTGTCATTTCCAGTTTGGGTTTAATCTATTGGTCTTAAATTGATATGATAAGGAAGCAGACAAAGCTTATGCATAACTTTCTGAGTGAGGGGTAATTCACTTACCCCTATAAAAACTATAAAATTAAAAATATATGATTGGGGAAAATAGTAAATTACTCAAAAAAATCTTGAAGAATAGTCATATACTACATTTATTTTGTAGTATTATCTTATTTTGACTACATATTAAATCCCATAACTTAGTTGAAATTTTAAAGGTATGTTAGGATTTTATGAAGGAATTTTAAAATACTATAAAGCTCTTTATGAAAGGTCTTTAAGTGAAATATAATGTTAAAAATCACAAAAGCAAAAACTACACATATTATTGTATAAACACATGTATGCATAATTTCATAAATTCTAAGAAAATACTATGTCTGGTCAGCTTTTTCATAAGATTGCTGATATTTTGATAGTCTTTAAAAGGTAGCACAGTATACAGTTAATGTTTATATATCTTGAATAAAATATGCCACTCTTCTTGAGGAAATGTTAAAATGTTGAACATCTATGTTCTCCACAAGTAAATAACACATTATATGGCTACATTATGACCAGATTATATCTATTAGTTACTGCTGTGCACCATGTAAATCTCTAGATTCCCCTGGGAAATGAAAAAATCATTTCAGACTTCAATAACTAACAATCAGTTATTGCTCTGGGCAATAATAAAGCTGAATGCAATTACCTAAAGTGAAGTTAGCAGTGTAACAAATGAAATACAGATTTTTTTCCTTTCTCTTAAAATAAATGTAGCATCTCCTCATCCTACACTACTGTGTATATTATAATAGAGACTTCCAAACAGTGCATTTTCTGAATAGTCTATTTGAGATTTGAAATATATGTGATTAAAACTTACAAAGTTACTTTTTATGGTATCATTTATTTGCTGCTCAGAAAAGTCAACAATAACAAACAGCAACATAGAAACAAACAAAAATATCAGACCAGTATGACTCACAGAACTGCACAATTAAAATATTTATTTAAAAGAATTATTAGATAGTTTGGCATCTTTAAAAATACTAAATTTTCCTAAAGAAAATGTTAAAATTTTCTGCCTAGTCTTTGTTAATGAAGCAAAATGGCTAGCATGAAAAATGATAAAATTGTTTTCTGAGTTAGCCATGAAAGGCTTACATATATATCACTACACGGCATTATTAAAGTGTTTAATGGAATGAATATTAAAGAGAAAGAAATGGTTCATGATAAAGGCTAATTTACAAATTTTACTCTTAGAATTTCTTTTTTTCTCTAACATTACTTATTTATCCAAAATTGATTTCTAATTCATTATTTGCATATATTTCCTATTTGTCACGACAGAATGCAATTATACTGAAACAGATTTCCCAGTAGAAAGTTTATCCTGCTGTTTCACATTTTGTTTAACCATTTTTTATGTATAATTGTAGTCTGTATTTTGGCATAGACCTCTCCTGAAACAGTAGATTTTTTTCTGGCAATTTGGCTGTTAGCATACATTTGATGGTGAATATAGCCTTTCATTAGCTCTGTATTCAAATAGCACTGCCAAAGTATTTTTCATGTTCTTTACTCATTTCTGTTTATAATAAGTCCTTGGAAGCTTGAAGCTGACATCTGTTTTCTGAAGTAATCCTTTCTCTTTCCTCTGTATGAGCACATACTGACTTATTATTGTAGGGTTGTTTATTAGAGTTGGGCTGCTAGCAATTATTATTATTTAAGAAAAATGGATTGTTTTGTGGGGAAAAACACATAGGAAAACTGCATGAATAATGTTACAACAGGATATGTAAAAATTGGCACCTACAAACATTGACAGCATCTGCTTAACCACATATTTATATTTCATAGTTTTATTATATGTTGGGTAATTCGAGGGATGCTTCTATTTCATGGACCACTCTGTTTGAAAATAAAACTCATGTGCCATAGTAAAATCATTATTGAATTTTTGTGTCTAAAAACCCAATTTTAATTCCTTTATTTTATTCAAGTTTATCCTTCTTTCTCTCTCCTTCCCATCCTTTCTTCCTTCCTATTGTCCTTGCTTCCATTAGCAATTATTGACCACAGGACTGTTAGGCATGGTCTGTAGCTATCAGGAAGGACATCACCAGCTAACATAAACAATGAATTATTTTTTTAAATTGGATAAGAGTCAAGCCAAATTGTCAAAGTGTTACTTAATAAAGGCTTATTAAATATGTATATTTGTCCATTAATTAGCAATCTTCTGAAGATGGAATATTGAGGGGACTGTGTATTTCATTCCACTATAAGCACTATGAGGGATCAAAAATTAGTGTAATGTTAAAGTCTTTGAAATCTTCTCTTAGTGTATTGTAGACAATTCTGAAGATTTAGCAAAGCCAGATTGATAGATTTCTCTTGTGTAAGATGTCACATTTCTTAGATATGACCTTCATATTGCACATATACATTCATAGAAAGATCAAGAACACCAATGTGTTCAAATCTAGCATGCATCAGAATCACTTAGAATGCCTGTGGAAGCACAGACTACTGAGTCCTCGTGAGCATTATTTTTTTCTGTTTCAAAAGATCTAGGGTAAAGTCTAAAAATTTGCATTTCTCGAGTTTTCAAGTGATGCTGCTTCTGTTACTGGACTGAGGAAAGCACTTTGAAAATGACTGCATCATATCATTTAGTAATATTTTCCATCCTTTGGTTGGGAGGGTTTATAAACAAACAAAATGTACTAGAAAATGCTATTGGTATTCAAGATATAATTAGGATCCTCAGGAGATGACAAATCACTTCTGCTTTATTGTCTAGCATGTACAATTATTGGAAACTTTTGAAAAATTTTTAAATACAAAATTAAAAGCCAGGCAAAATGTTTAGTATTTTGTCCAGTCAGTTTTCCACAACTATATCTGACAAGGACCAAGTAAAATAATAGAGAACAAATATTCATAACAGTAACAGAACGTTTACTTTCTGGAAATCAACAGCATCTACCTGGGACTGCAACCACTACTTCCAGTTTATGAATTCATAATATTTTGACCAATGTGTAGAATTTTGGAAGTACTTAAGTATTTTGCTTGATCATTAATAAAAATAATTTTTGTGCATTCAGATGGAATTAGGATATTTTCTAGCACAAATACAGAATGATTATCATTATTATTATTATTTGGTATGGGAAGTTGAACTCAGGAACATTCAACCACTGAGCCACATCCCCAGCCCTATTTTGTATTTTATTTAGAGACAGGATCTCACCGAGTTGCTTAGTGTCTCGCTGTTGCTCAGGCTGGCTTTGAACCTGCTATTCTCCTGTCTCAGCCTCCCAAGCCACTGGGATTACAGATGTAATCCACCACACCCAACCAGAATGGTAATTATTTTTAACACAAAAATAAAAATTGAAAAAGCCTTTGACCTTTAAACAAAGTTTCTGGTTCAAGACTTATAGAAGTGTAGCCAGGCATGGTGGTATACACCTATAATCCCAGCAGTTTGGGAGGCTAAGGCAGGAGGATCACAGGTTTGAAGCCAGCCTCAACAACTTAGTGAGGCTATAAGCAACATAGTAAGACCCTGTATCTAAATAAAATATAAAAAAAGGCTGGGGATGTGTCTCAGTGGTTAAGTGCCCCAGGTTCAATTCTCAGGACCAAGAAGAAAAAAGAAAAGCCTACAGAAGTATGATTTATTCTTTTGAATTTGAAATTCCAAAATTAACCTATATTACCTTCCCAACCATTTTGAATTTCATCTTATTTCCCTGGATTTTTATTTTTTTGCATTCTTGTCTTCATAGTTCAATACTAAATATCTGCTTCATGACTTTTTTAGATACTTTTCTTCAGTTTATGGATATTTCTCCTTTAACTCTTCATCATATACTTCTATCTTGGGCTCTCTGAATTTGTATGTATCTTGGTTTTGATATATCTGAAGTAGAAAGATACTAGGTAAGAAAATGGGCTTCAGTTTAGACCAGTTTCAATAACATCCCTGCCAAATCAATACTTGGGTCAAGTTTCCTAGCCTCTCTAGTCCTCGGTTGCTTCATCTGTAAAATATGCTTAATTCCCATTTTACAGTTTTGTGCTAATGGTTGAATCATAAAATGTTTGTAAAATACAGACCAGTGTTTGTCATATAGTAAATGCTTATTTGATGGTCTCCTACTCTCTGCACAAGTTTAGTCCCTATATGATCACATTGCTAGAATCTCCACTGTAACCATCTCTTCCACCTCTGACCAGGGAGGGAGACCTGAAAAATATTGTTTGTGGTTCTATGATGACATTTTCTTTAAAAAATATGATTTTGCCTAATGTAAAGCTTATCTTTGAATAGCACTTTAAGTGTTACAACAGCATCTTTTTCATTTGCCTCTCTCATAATGAAAAAATTATATTTTACTTGTGAGTTTTACATTTTAAACAGCAAATATTGTTGAAAATATTGTTCATGTTCACTTCCACTGCTTTTTATCAGGCAGTACTGCCATTAAATTGGGATAAGAGGGGTCCCTGAAATTAGAAGGGTCACTGGAAACACATGCACGTGAGTGTGTGCTCATGCGCACACACACACACACACACACACACACACATGAACCATACATACAGTTTATTGGAGACCAACTTAGCATCTATGACACTCAAAACTGTGCAGTCAATATTAACAAAGAGTAGCTGCTAACTTGAAGCTTCATTCTTATAAGGAATATTGAAACTAGACCATAAAGTATGCAGCAACTTCCCTTTTCCTAAAAACTATGATGATGCTCATAGTTTTTAGGAAAAGGGAAATTTTAGGAAAATATCTATCTGTTCTCTCTTTCCTCCTTTCTCCCTCCCTTTCTCTCAAATACAGAAACTCATATTCTCAGATAACCGAATTTTATTAAATGTTACCAAACTCTTTGTAAATATTTTCTTGTCATTCCTGAACTTAGAGACAATATCAAGCTTGTTCTTCACTGCATATCTAATATACACTGGACATTTAGAATATAATCGGTACTGAATACACATTCATTTTTGTTTGAACAAACTGTTTTCTCATGACTCGATGACTTTGAATCTGATATTCCTACAAGTCTATAACCCTTCACTAGAATCTTATTCTCTTTCCTGAGAGTTTTCCTAATTGTCTTCAAAAATATTTTTAAAAATCTTTCCCTCTATGCTCGCATGCTCTTTCTTCACCATTTCCAGCATTCCTTGGTCTTAATCGATTAAAACATGTTAGGCCCTCTGAAAAAAAATGTTGATTTACCTGTCTAACTTTTTCATTAGGGTAACTTAAAGTTGTCATTTCAATTTTGTAGTTTTAGGTTGCCCTTTCTTTGAATATGTAAATAATACATTTCAAAGTCCTATTATCTCTACTGTGAAAGGTCCAATGAGACCTACGATATCTTTGAGGGTTTCTCAGAGGAATCATTTCTTTGCTCTTTTCTACAATCTGAATTCCTAATGCAAGTTTGATTATTGTTTTTGGTGCCTACTGTCTTACTTTCTGTGATTTCTTCTCTCAGTTCTTTTCAGTTCATTTATAAAGCATTACTAAGCAAAAGGCTTTTATTCATAACATATTTTACTGTAAGCTTAAAGGAAATGAAAGGGATTACATCCATAGCACTGAAATAGAAAAACAACATAACTGAGAATTGGTCATTTTAAAATTATCTAGATATCCTCAACAGCAGGAATGTCTAAGTAAATACCAGTGTCTGTGGATCACACTCTGTCTCCATACTGAATATAAGTCTTCTCCCTCTATTAGGTGATTTTCCCAATTCTCTGCTTTTTAACACTCTTTTTAAAGTTCTGACAGCTAAGGCATTTTGTGTACTTTGAAGAGTAAACTAGCTCTCAATGTCCACCCTAGTCTTTATCTTAGGACTCTGTATAAATTCACTAAACTTTATTATTAAACTTTCTAAGAAAATTAAAAAAATAAATTAAATAGAGAAATTAATCCAAGATCTAAACCCTCAATAACAAAATACAGTAGAATATTCCCAGAATTCAGAAAGGTAGGGATTTCACTATTTAATATATTCAATATCATCTTATACTAATAAATAATCAGTACTGAGATGACTCAAAGAAGAATTAATCTTAGTGCCTAATCTCAATTGTCTGTGAGTTCTTGTCATTACTTTACAAATAGTTTTCTTATAAACCACACAATTCAGCAGCCCCATGCTCCTTAAAGTTCAACACAATTATTCAAATAATACTGTTATAGCATTTATAGGATACAACACAATTTTTCTTATAAGTAGGCCTTTATTTCTAGTTTAAAGGTGTAGTCTGAATATTTGGACTGACTTTTCAAAATTTATTGAAAAAACTCGAAATATATGAAATATAAATGCCATGAAAACACTGGAAAATAATAAAGGGTACAAGTAATGGACCAGAAATGCTAAAGTATTTGGGCAGAATAGAAAACAGAATGGAAAGATGCAGTCTAGCATAGTGCATTCTGAGACTGGGAAGATAGATAGCACCTTACTTGAAGTCCGTGGGAAATAGTTTAGAATTCATTCCAAGGGCAATGGAATGTTATTGAAGAATTTAAATCAAAGAAGTAATATCATCAGATTTATATTGTTATAAGCTCGCTCTGGGAGATTTTGGAAAAGTGAAATTTTATTATAATACTTATGTTCCCAATTACTTATCTTCTCAGAAATGCAGAAAACAGTATGGGTAATTGATGGAGCTGAGACTATGCATACCTGTTTCAAGGCTTTGCCAAAACAACTGTGGGAGAATATATTTAGAGTATGCTATAGGTGAGGAAAGGAGTGCTGACATTTTGGATCTTCTCAGACCTGAAAAGACTACCAGAAGAACCACACAGATGGACCAAGACAATTCCTATGCCCAAGACTGGGAACACATTGAGAACTGTAATTAGAGAGGATGTAGATTAGAGAAGCCTCATCCTGGTGCCACAACAGAGACTTGAGAGTTGGTAAGCTACAACTCACCTTCTCATAGAAAGCATGGATAGTACCTTCTATTATGTATATATTTTCCATCATATGAATAATCCAGAAAGATGATCTAGCCACTAGGGTGAAGAAGATATGAGTAGATGAAGGAAAATATGAGGACTTACAAAGGAACCAAGAAGAATCCTAAGAACAGATGACTGCTCTGAACTGGAATAGCCAGATGTGTTAGAGAACAATGTTAACTGGTCTGCACCCAAAACATAAATCCTTAAAGTGGAGTTTATTATAACATTTAAATAACTTTCTGGATCAAACATATGATTTTTAAATTAAAAGATATTAGTAGATCAATGGAGAGAAGATGACCAGTATTGAGAATCAAATAAATTGCGTGGAAGACTCAGGGAAAAACTACTTCAAAACAGAGTGAAAATAAGATGTAGAAACAATAAAAGATTAAAAATACTCCCAGAAGACCTTATATAAAATAACAGGAGAGAATGGACAGATTTCTTGACTTTAATGATGAAGCTCCTAAAGATTGAAAGGCTTCCCAAATAGAGTGGGAAAATACATACAAAGACAGTAGGAGCATAATCTGAAAATCTATGCTTAGCAAATATTCTCTGATAAAGGTGTGTAAAATTATATTATGGTCATGTAGTACCTAGAAAGTATACTGTTATCCATCTGAGAAAACTCTTAAAAGATAAATAACAAACCAGATTCACACATAAGAATAGAACAGCAAAGAAAAATATAATGAGTAATAAACCTTCAAATAATAATAGTTTAATAAAAGCTAGAAGAACTTTTTAAAGTTCTCACCATAATGCATGATAAATGCTGAAATAGAAAAATATGTTTGACCTGATTTAAACATTATGCAATGTATACATATATCTATCAAAACATTGCATGGTAGCCCATTAATACATACTATTTTTGTTTTATGTATTAGTTTTAAATAAATTAAAAATTTATTAGTTTTAAATAAATTAGTGACTATATTTAGTATTATTGTGATAAATTAATAACAATAATATATATTAAGTTTGGATTTTTGAAGAAAAAGGAATATATTATAGTAGAAAATCAATAGTATTCTAGAATAAAAGTTCCAAATTATCTTTCCAACCAAGAAAGTCAAAGGGATTTTTGCATCTATAATTATTCACCCATAAGAAGGATGAAATCATGTCATATTTAGGAAAATGGGTAGAACTAGAGATCATCATATTAAAAGAAAGAAGACAAACACAGAAAGACAAGTATCATATGTAGATATAGATGACCTGGAAGTAGTGTTTGGACCACTTGGGATGAGAGAAGGGACCAAAAGGAGGGGGAAGATAGGGAGGATAACAGAGTAGTTAGGAAGGATATGATAAAAGCAAAATATATGCATATATGAAATGTCACAGTGAAACCCATAAATGTATACAACTAATATGTGTTAATAATTATAATAAAAAATAAGTGACCTAAACAGATAGACGGAGAGAAAGAGAGACAAAGAGAGAGTGGGGGTTGGGAACAGAGAGAGAATAGTTTGAAGATTGGGACAGTAAACTTTAAAAGTATTCTAAGGAACTTATTTTGACAATATTTGGGACTGTGGTATAGAGAGTAAATACAATATTTTACTATACAGTCAGAGACAGTATTTGTTTGATATAGTATTATTAAAATGTCTTTTGATGGGTAAAGAAGAAACATTAGGACTTCCAAACTGACAAAAGAGAATAATTTACTAAAAACATTGAGAAATGGAAAAGAAGAAACAACAAAGTAAAATAAACAAATTAAAATGGAGAGAATTATAAACAAACACATCAATTATTCCTCTAAATATGAATGGATTGAATTTCTCCTATTGAAGCTGCATTTTCTCAGCATCAGAGATTCCCTTGATCCTTTTTACTGCAGTGTGCAAAAGAAAAGATTAAGGGAAATAGTGCTCTCTTTTCTTGCGAGGAGAGTGGGCAGTTGAGTCAATCTAGTCATTAGTTTGGCTTTTTGTCATTGTTCTTATCACCTTCAGTGCACTGAGACAACATGCTTCTAATAATAGGTTGCTTTTGTTTGGCTTTGCAAACAAAAGCAACCCATTATTAAGGGCATGCGGTGTCAGAGATTTTTCTGTTTTCCTATTCTACTCTCCATTTTCAGAAGACCCAACTCATCTGCCCCACAGAGGAGGCTTCTTCATGGTCTTATAATAGTGGACTTTTGTAGATTTCAGTTCTGGTATAGACTTAGATTCAGATAAGGTATTACCTCCTGGGCCTCAGAAGTATGGCTATCTCAGCATTCCAACACTTCCTCTTGTGGTGGCCAAACTTTGTCTTACTTCTGTGTAAAGTCTTGGGCCTGAGAATCCTTCTCTTCCTTCAGCTGTGGTAGATCCTTGCTTATTTCTGTGCAGCAGCCTGAACCTCTCCCCTCCCCAAAAGGCAGATGGCCATGTTCCCTTACTCACATCACTGGCAATTGCATTTTTGCCTGGAACAGTCCAGTGGAAGAATTTTGTTTGTCACTGTATGAGGCTCCTAGAAGTGGGGAAGATCTTCTTCCTCCCTCCCCAGAGACAGAAGCATTTTGTTTCTACCTGTCTATCACCACAAGTCTGTCTTTGCCTAAACAGTTGGTAAGAGAGTTTGCTTCTCCTCTTGTTCCAGAGTCAACTTCTACTCCGAGGGCATGGTCTGGGCCTTAGGAGGCAGAAGGCTTTCCTGATTTGACCCCAAAAGGTCTCTTGGAATATTCAGACATGAGAACAATAGACCTCATCATTATTGAAACTGAAGGAAATCAGAACTTTTGTTCCTGATAAAATATCCCCTCTAGGACAAATAAGATGGAGTTACATGAAAGAAGTAGATAAGGGTCACCAGTTCACTAACATTTGTGTCTTCATGGCATCACAACATTCCTTACTGGCTTTGCTGGACCATCTTTTTCCATCTGTTTATGTCTTCTAGTTTCTTCTGTTTCTTCTATGTCTAGAGCAAAGTTAAAGGGATTTGAACACCCATCCTTGATTGAAATGAATTGGATGTTTTAAATTGTGTAATTTCCTTTCCTTGTGTTGTTGTTATTGTTGCTTAGAATAGAGAATGCAATGCTATACAAAATAATAAAGATAAAAAGTAATAAAGCTCATTCATATACTCTTAGATACATACAAACACATAGAGAACTCTAATCTGTGTAAAATTTTAAATTTCTTTCTTGCTGCTGGCACATTTAGATCATTAATCTTAATTGGATACAAAGAGAAAGTGTTAAAGAAGTAAAATCTGCTGAGCATGCTAGTGCATGCCTGTAATCACAGCAGCTCAGGAGGCTGAGACAAGAGAATCGTGAGTTCAAAGCCAGCCTCAGCAATGGCGAGGTGCTAAGCAACTCACTGAGAGCCTGACTCTAAATAAAATACAAAATAGGGCTGGGGATGTGCTTAGTGGCTGAGTGTCCCTGAGTTTAATCCCTGGTACCAAAAAAAAAAAAAAAGAAGTAAAATTTAATAGATCGCACTCCATGATACCAGATAAACAATAAAATAATGATCAAATATTTCTTTGTTTGGAATAACTCTTACTTATTCCTTTTAGTGAGTAATTATGAAATTAAAACTACAATGACAAACTAGAAGGTAATAAAAAAGAGAGCATTTCATACACAACCCTAAAACTAAAAGCTCTAATGAGAAAAAATGCAGGTTTAAAAACCTTTCAATATTTATAATAGAATATAATAAATGCAATAATACTCATGTTAGTAAATTTTTAATAGGAAAATTGAATAAAAATATAGCCTAAGATTTAAATTTTTTTAAAAAAATAGAAGATGAATCCGTTTTTAAAAATATTTTTTTAGTTATCAATGCACCTTTATTTTATTTAGTCATTCATGGTGCTGAGAATCGAACCCAGTGCCTCACACATGGTAGGCAAGTGCTCTGCCATTGAGCCACAACCTCAGCCCAAAGGTGAAATTTTTAGAAAGATGAAAAACATATTTATATGCCCTGAGGGAAAAATATATATGATTTGAATATGAATGTGAAAATAATCACAGATACGAAAATAATACTAATTTGTAAAATAAAAAATTAAAACTCTAGGCAAAAAGTTTGAAAAACTAAGAGAAGGGAAGGTTTTCTAGAAAAATTTATGTGTTAATAATGTATATCCAAGAGGTATAAGACATGAGTAGATAAATGATTATAAGAGAGATTTGAAAGCATATTAAAATATGTCACCAAAGTCAAATAAACCTATATGTTATGTAATCTCCTAGTGCTTCAGTTTTCTGATCTATAAAATGTAGATAATGACTTTCTGACAGAGTTGCTATGACAATTGCCTGTTTACATATATAAACTTCTTAGAGTAGTTTATTAGGCATCATATAAATGTTAAGTACTTCATTATTGGAGACGATATAACCCCAATGCTATCTAAAGAATTCCAGAGTATGAAAAAAAGAAAAAAAAAAGTGCATCATTAAAATAATACCAAAATTTGGTTATTTTAAGAAAAAACAGATAATTGGACAAAATACACCAATTTTACTTGAAAATAGAACCACAAAATTCTAAATGTATTAACAAACCAATTCTAGTATATTAAAAATATTCACAAGTTATTTGAGAAAATGCCTGGGCTGGGTATAGTGGTACATGCCTATTATCTCAGCTACTTAAGAGGCTGAGGCAGGAGGTCACACGTTTGAGGCCACCTTGGGAAATTTAACAAGATTTTGCTTTAAAATAAAAGTAAAATGTCTAAGGATGTAACTCATTAGTAGAGTGCTCCTGGGTTCAATCCCCAGTACCAAAAAAGAAAAAAGAAAAAAATATATATTTATTCTAGGAAGGAAGAAGTGCACTGATATCCACAAATATGATCGAATCAATTGTTAAAGGAGCCATCCTGATGAATATATAAGTAAATTCTTAAAAGAATTTGGTAAAATTTAACTGTTATTCTTAATTTTAAAATCTGAAATTTAAAAAAAAACCTAGTAAGATGTAAACTAGGTTGATTTCACAGAAACAATCATAATTATACTAAGCAGCGAGACTATTTTCATATTAGAAACAAGGAATCTACCTGTTACTATTATTTTAACCTCACCTGCAACATTGTCCATGCCCCTCAGTATTTTGTTTTTTATTATCATTTAAAAGTCTATAACACTCTGTATGTTTTACTTATTTTTCTGGCTTCTTGTCTGTGTATGATTTAGAATGAAAGTTCCATGACAGAGGTTTTTTGACTCTTTTCTTTCTGCTGTATCCACTGAGACTTGAACAGTACCTGCAACAAAAATTAAATAAGGAGAAGAATTTAACAAATTAAGTAATTTATCCCGTATTAATGTTGGGGTAACAACTAATGTAATAAGAAAGTTGGTTAGAAGAGAGAAAATTAAACCAACAAGGTGGTACAGGCCTGTAAGCCTGTGACTGGGGAAGTTGAGGCAGGAGGATTGCAAGTTCGAGGTCCAGCTTCAGCAATTTAGTGAAGCCCTAAACAAGTTAGTGAGACTTTCTCTCAAAGAAAAAAAAAAAAAAAAAAACAAGTACTGGAGAATTCTGCTCAGTGGTAATGCCTACTTTTGAGTTTAATCCTCAATTATATAAAAAAAAAAAATTGTGGGCTGGGAATATAGCTCAGTTGGTAGAGTGCCTGCCAAGGCCCTGGGTTCAATCCCCAGTACCATAAAAAATAAAAAATAAAAGAGAAGAGAAGAGAGAGAGAGAGAGAGAGAGAGAGAGAGAGAGATTGATTTGTTTGGATAACTGCATTCTCAAGAAAACTTACAGTAAATAAATCTAATAGAATTAATGAGTAATTTGGCCAGGATTTGGATTTTTTTTCTCCCAGAAATTTTAATTAGAGGGGAATTTAAATCTCTATAGGAGTAGATACAACCGGAGTTGAGTCACTGTTAATAGTGCTCTAAAATTTTGTTCATGGATTTTTGTTCCTGAGATCCTTGGAGCACTTCTCATTTATATTTATATTTATATTTATATACTCATTTATATTTCTCAATTATAACTTCAGCAAGTTTCCTATTTTTACAGCTTAATTTAATGAAAGTCATTTTCTGTCACTTGGTATAAACACATTCTACCTATCAGAATAAGTAAAAAATGTTTTTTATATTTTAATTATAAAAATAAGGATTAATTTCTGTCTAGTCTGATTTGTGTGTATGTATGCAAACATACATATATATAATCAAAAAGTAAAACATGGATATGAAAAAGAGCATCACTGCAAAAACAGCATTCATGTTAGTATATAACTGACTAGAATTGTTAGAGAAACAGATGTTCTGGTTAATTTAATTTTCTTATAAATTAAAAAATAAAAAAGAAGCTCCCAACACTTGAGAAAAATCTTTATAAAACCTTTTTTTATTTTCTCGTTTTAATAAGCAATCAAAGAGCAAAATTTAGTGTTTCTTTGGTGAACCAGCTTTATGTTTCCATCTTACCCCTTCTGTCACTTTTTAATTAAATTATTTATTTATTCTAATTTGTTATACATGGTAGCAGAATGCAATTTATATCATATTGCACATATAGAACACAATTTTTCCAGTTACTGGTTGTACACAGAGTGTTTTCACACTATTTGTGTCTTCATACATGTACTTAGGGTAATGATGTCTAACTCATTCCATGTCATTCCTACCCCCTTCTTCTCCCTCCCCTTTACATATCTAAAGTTTCTCCATTCCTCCCATGCTCCTCCTCCATCACTATTATGAATCAGCATCCTCATATCAAAGAAAACATTTGGCCTTTGGTTTTGGGGGATTGGCTTACTTCACTTAGCACTGCATTCTCCAACTCCATCCATTTACCTGCAAATGCCATGATTTTATTCTTTTAATGCTGAGTAATGTTCCATTGTGTATATATACCAAACTTTCCCTATCCATTCATCTACTGAAGGGCATCTGAGTTGATTCTACAATTTAGCTACTGTGAATTGTGCTGTTATAAATATAAACATTGCTATAGCTATATCCCTGTAGTATGATGTTTTTGAGTCCTTTGGGTATAAACCAAGGAGCAGGATAGCTTGGTCAAAAGGTGGTTCCATTCTCAGTTTTCCAAGGAATCTCCATATTGCTTATCAGATTGGATGCACCAATTTGCAGTACCACCAGCAGTGTATGAGTGTGCCTTTTCCCCCACATCCTTGCCTACACTTATTGTTGTTTGTATTCTTACTAGCCGCCATTCTGACTGAAGCGAGATGAAATCTTATAGTAGTTTTGATTTGCATTTCTCTAATTGCTAGAGATGTTGAACATTTTTCATATGTTTGTTGACTGATTGTATATCCTCTTCTGAGAAGTGTCTGTTCAGTTCCTTGGCCCATTTACTGATCGGTTTATTTATTTATTTTTTGGGGGGTGTTTTTTGAGTGCTTTATATACTCTAGAGATTAGTGCTCTGTCTGATGTGCTTGTGATAAAGATTTGCTCCCATTTGTAGGGTCTCTATTCACCTCACTGATTATTTCTTTTGCTGAGAAGAAGCTTTTTAGTTTCAATCCACCCATTTATTGATTATTGATTTTAATTCTTGCACTATAGGAGTCTTATTAAAGAATCTGGGGCCTAATCCAACATGATGGAGATTTGGGCCTACATTTTCTTTCATTAGGTGCAAGGTGCAAGGTCTCTATTGTAATTCCTAGATCCTTGATCCACTTTGAGTTGAGTTTTGTGCATGGTGAGAGATAGAGGTTTAATTTCTTTTTGTTACATATGGATTTCCAGTTTTCCCAGAACCATTTTTTTTTTTTTTTTTGTAGAGGCTATCTTTTCTCCAATGTACGTTTTTGGTGCCTTTATCTAATATAAGATAACTGTAGTTGTGTAGGTTTGTCTCTGTGTCCTCTATTCTGTACCATTGGTCTACAGGTCTATTTTGGTGCCAATATTGTGTTATTTTTGTTACTATTGCTCTGTAGTATAGTTTAAGGTCTGGAATAGTAATGCCACCAGCTTCACTCTTCTTGCTAAGGAATGCTTTAGCTAATCTGGGTCTCTTATTTTTCCAGATGAATTTCATGATTGCCTTTTCTGTTTCTATGAGGAATGTCATTAGAATTTTGATTGGGATTGCATTGAATCTGTACAGTGCTTTTGGTAGCTTCTGTCACTTAATGTTGTTTTAACGCTACTCTATTTCAACCAGTGTTTTATTAATTGCTTTTTAGGATCTTCACTTTTGAATCACTAGTATTTTTAAAAATCATGTATTATAAACTCTTTTAAATTCATTAATTCTTCTGACAATCTTCTATTTGTTGTTTGCCTTATAATTCTTTAAAAATTTTAACACACATGAGTTTTTTAAAACAATACTCATATTGTATGTCAATGTATCGATATATTTTATGCTGATTTCTTCATTTATTTGTATGTTTAGATGTTTCTAATTATTCAGTTAGTCTGCCATATTTTATTCTAGTCATAATTTCTTCTATGTTTTGGTTGTAATTTTTGATACATCTGTAATCTATTTTAATTTTGGGGATGAGTTCTGATTCTAAATTGATTATTTAAAAATAAAAACATATTTACAGGTTAATCCTTTTATTCCTCACATATTATCTTGATCACACTTTAAAAAAATTCTCATGGTTATGGCTGTGTTTATGGTTGTTATTCCACAGATTTTCCACATACCACTGCATTTGTAGAACACTAATCTTTTTAGCTCTATTTGTTTGTTTACCTTTTCACATAGAATTTAGGATTGTTTTTGCCTACCTGCTGTCAAAAGTATATAAATCACTGCCATATACTTTTGTTGAAAGGATTTAAAACTATGAATTGGAGGAAAGGAGTAGATATTTTCATATTATTCACTTTAATATGATCTATCATATAATATTCTAAAGTATAAGAAATTAAATAAGATGTAATCCTTGATATTAAGGACCTTGTTGTTAATAATTTACTAATTGTTAAAAGTATTCTTTCATGTGTTGCAAACACAGAGAACTGATATATTGACCAAATTGGGAATCTTGAATATCCAGGGATAAATGGTGTTTTGAGTTCTAATTCCTTAACTATAAAGGTTACCCAAGTAAATGTTGGGGGTTAAGTAAAGCAGAGACAATCTAATGTAGAAGAATTTTAGGAAATGAGTTGAATCACTGATCAAATTATAATACTTTGGAATAAATTGACTTTAGTTTTAGTAAAAATAAACATACCAAATCAACACAGTGTCCTTATACATTTAAATGCCAGAAAAATTAGCATGAAATTTAAACAAACACATACATACATACATATAAAAACACACACACTTTTCTTCCCTTCTTCTTTTTGTAGCAATAGGAAATATTAAATTCACCTTTTGGGATAAAATGATTTTAGAAAATATAAAGGAGTATGAAGTCAAAATAAAATCAGCAAAGTTGTGTCATCCCAAAATAATACTTAAAACTGTATACTGTATTTATATCTGTGCCTGTGCCTTTTGTTACTCTATCTGTATTTCTATATATCTATATCAATATTTATACTCATGTAAATTTATGGGTTTTTGCTTGATTTTTCAGCAAAGTAATTATTGACACAGTTTTTAAATTCTTCAAAAATAAGATTTTAATATATACATAGGGTCCTAGAATATAAATGTATTGTGAAAGTCTTTGCACTAAGATCAGTATAATTATTCTAATCATTGTTTTCAAAAGTACTTTTATTTATTTGATGAATCATATTCAACCTTTATACTTTTTATTATTAATAATTATACCAAGCAATTACCTCTGGTAATTGCTCACCAATAAACTAAGCTCCTTCTTAACACTATTGGTATTCAAAGACAATAATAGTATTTATTCATTCTGTATGTGCTAATTTTTCAGGAGAAACCCAAGCACTTATCACATAAAACCAAATAATATACATACATATAAAAGTCTATATGCTAAATAATTCTCCATAGAGTTTCCATTCTCTGTAGGAAGACAAATTTTCCTTTTAGCTAATTTTTTAAGGAATTGTATAAATTCCTTGGAGACTAAAGAAAGTTTCTGATATCTGTTTATGATGTTATATCTACAGAACATCCCTTAAAAACATTTGTCAATTGGAGTTATGAGTGGACTTTGGGATAAAATGTCATCAAGGTAAGACAGTTTCTGATGCTTCAAGAGGCCTAATTGCTGCCATTAGCTTCTTGAATTTGTTGCATTTCATACATATATATCTCATAAAATAAGACACAAATAATAGTTTGGTTAGTGATCTGTGCTTAATTAGATTCAGGGAGGTTGACCTGAGTTGATAATGTGTTAACTCAAAAGAATGGAAAGTCCTGAAAGATAATTCACCATTCAAAATTTAAGTGAGAAATGTAACCTTTTAGTTGACCATCCCATCCTATTCTCTACTGTAGAAACATATTTTGGGAAGTAGGTCTATTACCTGGATCCTTGTCATGTGTTATGTCATGATGTATACTTTGATTTTATTTCCTTATTTCCTTATTTTAAGATAAGTGGAATCCTTAGATTCCACTCAGTTATTTCTCTTTACAGATGTATATCTGTATTTCTGCATGTTCATATCTAGCCCTCAATTTCTGCATTTGGCAGAGAACTTCTGTAGAACTAATTTTTTGCCTTTAGTATGAATACTCATACAAATACTATTACCTGACTTATGATAGTGTTCATTGCAATTTAGAAGGAAAAGAATAATTAGCTAACAGGACCAAATGGAAAATAAGGGAAGAGGAGGTAGTAAGGTCCTATTCCATTCCAGATTTCTCCTGAAAACAATTCATTAATTATTTGGAAAATTACTGAAGTGAATTTGGGGGGCTGTTAGGGATTGAATCCAGGGCTTCACACATGCCAGGCAAGGGCTCTACCATTGAGCTACACTCCCAGCCCTACAAAGTGAAATTTATTCCTACTCTTTTTTATGCCATGTATAAAACAGGAAAATAAAACTAAATAGAGAAGAAGCTTTGAGAAATTATTTCAACTTAGAGTAACTTGAAAGATTCTAATCTTCACATGTTCTTTATTACAGAATTATTGAGTTGTTGGATTCAAAGAGACTGAGGATAAAAGTATATTCTAATTAAGTCTGAGTAAAATTTTCATCATCAATTAGGTTGCAGTTACTAACAGTTAAATATTTGTTAAGAAATATATTTTTGATAATTTCTATAGATATAATTGTTAATTTTTAATTTTTCTAGTTTCTGGGTTCAACTATTTCCCCACATAGTTGAATTTCATATATAGGAAAAATATTTAAAGCAAAATGCTTTAATGTAAATTTCAGAAAATGTGTATATCTGGTAAAACCATATGAAACAAAATAATTATTTCAGCTGATACTTGAGAAAATAGTGTGGTGCCTTTCAAAAAGAAATGAAAAGAAAAAAAAAAAAAAAGGTTTCCCTGGTAAGCTATTCTACATTGCATATAGTAGAATGCTTGAACATGTATTTGATTTTTGCAGATATATGTAAAATCATCCTAAGAGATCTGAAAGGATCTCAGTCAAATCCTATTGTATATTCAAATCACTCAACTACTGCCTCCTTGTAATTAAAGACAACAAAACACCTTTCTGGAAATTTCACGTACGTAACTCTATAGGCAGAAAACATGCTAGTTAAATAGAGAAAAGTATCTAGTACCCTTAGCAATTTAAGTTAGTCATTGTAAATTATTAAGCTCATGCCTACATATTATACATCTGTACTTTATGAGCTCTACTAACGAGTGACAGAATATTGGATTCTTATTAATTGGGCACACTAACATATTAAGATTCTTAGGCCATAATATGAAGGGTTAGAACATGAATTATGCTAGTGGCTACTTTTTTTGGCCTTTTATTAGCCAAATCCTGGGCACTGAATAGGTAAAAAAAAAAAGAATAGGTAATATAGTTCCTTAATCATACTACCACAAATATTACCGCCACCACCACCACCACTACCACAACCCCAAAAGACTCACAAATATTTTCTTGGGTGACAAACATGTTTTTTGTCATGTTTGCCAGAATTTGTTTAATGATTAAGTCTGGGGAAACCCTGAAAGACCTTAGGATGTTTTATTATATATATAAACAATAAGTGCATGAGATTAAATTTGAACCTTTCTTTTCCACCAGATGGTAACTGAAAATACAGTGAAGCTAAATCTCCTCTAATATCTCTAAAGTAAGCTATGCCTCAGTTTTTTGTACCCCAAATAGATATATTCATAAATTTCAACCACTGCTTAGTGTGTGGTGGAAGTTACTAAGAAATCAAAAGAAAAATGTAAAAAAAAATATAAGTAAAAGATTAAATAGGAGGCTATCACAAATGAAGGTCATGGAGGAATGAAGAGTTCATGGTCATTAGCTACATTTGTAATGAGAATTTATTGTACAGACACACTTATTTCTCTCTCTCTCTCAGAGAGAGAGAGAGAGAGAGAGAGAGAGAGAGAGAGAGAGAACAAATCTTACATTTAAGACAAAAAAAAAGCTATGTTTTCAAGAAATGATCTCAAACACTAGAGACCATTGGAGAACAAATAATAGTCATTCAAAAAATCAATCAGTGTCAGTTGACTTCGAAAATGAAAACTAAAATGAAGTAAATCTACGGTGGTGCTCTACTTGAGTCTACAGAAAAATTTAAAACAATGAATTTATTAACCTTTACACACAAAACAAGCTGAGACAAGTTTTTCATGATAATTGTCAGAACAAATTTATTTTCAGAATTTAGCTCAGCTAGAGGTAATAATTACTGCATTATACATAATACTCTACTAAATTTTTTGTGGCTTCCAATTTTTATGGAATACAAAATATATGAAATGTACAGATAGAAAGAAAACATTTTTTTCATTTAAATTATATGGAACAAGTTAATGAATGCTAAATAAGTGATGACTTATTGCACAGACAAATTGTCTACAACAGAATAAGAGGCAAACTAATTAAGCTCTTCTTTTCAATTCTTTGAAAAAGAATTAGCTTAAGATTATTACTTAGTCTTCTTTTAAAATCTCATATGTTAATAATGTTTATGATCAATTAAATTTTTTACTTATAAGATCCCTGCCCAACATGACCTCTAAAAACTCCTTTCCACTTTCACATCACCTGATTGTCTTTCAAATCCTTAGCTCATATGTAAGTCTCTGATGATCTCATATTTTCCTTATCATAATCTATTTGAGTTCTCTCACTATAACATGCTAACTAAACATATTCCAACTGTATAATAATATATATTAAATTCAAATACATATATATATACATATATATATATATATATATATATATATATATATATATATATATATATATATATGATACTTAAAAGGCATTACTTGCACAGGGATGTTAATGGTTTTGACGATGATAGGGCACAGTGACAATGGAATGCCAATTTACTACTATAGTGAATTTTTTAGGCATTGCATTAGTAAAAATAATACTCTGTACTTCCTTATTTATAATCATATTTTTGTGTAATATCTAAAATTAACTTTCCATTTCTGTGATTTTGATAGACATCTTTTCAGATAACTGAACGTGGGAAAGTTTGAGTGACTTGAACAAATTAACAAAGAGTTAGGCACAGAATTCATCACTGAACAAAACTGAGTTGAACTGATGAGAACATCAGAAACAATTCTGTGTTTATTGCTCAGTTTAAGTAAAAATTGCATGTTCATTTTGAAGGCAATATGAAAAAACATGAAAAATGTTGGTGAGAAAATTAAAAGGAAAAGTTCACTGGATTCCTAGCCCTTATTCTAGCATCTGATAAAATCACATCTGTGATAGACTTTATCCTTTGTGTTTACCAAACCCTGAATTTTCTTTCCACCTTGAGCACAGTTCAATTACATCTTTAAGCCTCCCTTCTCCCAGTAGATGAGACCATGTGATTAAGTTCCAGCTAGTGCAATATGAGAAATTTGAAAATGATGCACATTGCTTCTATGCTTGTACCCCCAAAACACACTCCTGTGATTTTCTATGGTTCTCTTAATTTCTTTTATTTCCCTTGTTTATTAGATGAAATAGAATACGATTTCTAAGTAACAACTGCATTCTAGAACAAATTTCAAGAATATTTGTAGGACCAAAAAAATATCTAGCACCCACCAAGGTTAAGTTCAAAAATCAATTTAAAAAAAAATCCAGGAAACAAAAGATATAGGAAAGATATACGATGGGATTAAAAGCCTTTCTTCCGGTACTAACAAACCCAGATACAGATGATATAAAGAATTAGTAGGAAAGATTGATAAGTACGTACAATAACTATATTCCAAATGATCAAGAAAGTAGAGAAAGGGATAAAATGTTAAGGAAAAACAATGATGATATTTTTAAAATGTTAATTTAATCTTATAAATGCAGAAAACAATGTCTTATCTAAAAAAATACACTGGATAGAATAGAAACTTTTCAAAATTATAGACACAGAGAAAAATAGAAAAAGGGGAGACCAAATATCTTCAACAGATATATATATATCTGTTTGAAGTTATTGAAGGAAAGCAAAAAGTGGAAGGGATAAAAGAAATTGATGCAAAAACAACTCCAAATTTTTACATATTAATGAAATGTGAAACCCATATTTGTTGAAGCTCAACAAATCCTAAACACAATAAATATAGAAAAATCTGCACCATGCCATATTATAATCAAACTGCTTAAAGTGACTGGCAAAGGGAAAAATTTTACAATCAATCAGAGATAAAAGATTAATTAGTAACAAAGGAACATATGTAAGATAATAGCAAACCTCTTGTTGGTAATATGTAAGGCAGAGGAAAAGGAACAGCATCTTTAAAGTATTGAGGTAAAAACTGTCAATCTAGAATTCTATACCCAGCAATGTTATCTTTGAAACTGAAAGGCAAAATAACAACTTACTAGACTTACAAAAAGATGTAAAATTTACAACCAGTAGGCATATGCCATAAGAAATGTTTAGAGAAGGCTTTTAAGCAGAAGGACAAAAATAGAAAATGGTAATGTAGATCTACACAAAGGAATAAAGAGCATGTGAAATGGTAAATAGGTGGGTGAATATAAAATAATTATTTCATATTTTAAAACCTTTAAAGGAAGATCAAGTTGTTAAAGCAAAAAATATCATCTGAATTGTCTGAGTTATAACATACATAGAAATATAACGCATGACAATAACATAAAGCCTCAAGAAATACAAGCATATTTTGTCAAAATTATTTTGCTACATGGAAAATTATATAATATGTAAAGATAGTGATAGTAAGTTAAGTATGTATGCTACAAAGGAACCATTGAAAATTATAACTACTAAGTCAGTAAATAAAATGGAATCATTAAAAATTCTATAATTTCCAAACAGAAGAATAAGAAAAGGGAACAAAGAAAAAAATAGAGAAAACAAATAGCAAAATGGTGTATTTAAATCTATCAAATTAGCAATCATGTTAATATAAATGGTCTATACCCCAATTAAAAGTCAGATGTTGTCCAATTAGATAAAAAAGAAAACCTCAATTACATATTGCCTTTAAAAGTATTCAAAATATAAAGATGTAATTTGGTTACAAGCAAAATAATGGAAAAATTAAATCATAATAATACTGGTTAAAAGAAAGCTGACATAATTAAATTATAATCAGACAATGTTGAATACAGACAAATAATATTACCAGAAACAAAGAAGGTCATTTCACAATTGTAAAGGGGATCAGTACATGTTAAAGGACATATCATATGCACATACTGACACAGTTTTAAGTATATGAAGCAAAAAAAATTCTAAAATTTCAAGTATAAATGGACAAATCTACAAGTATAGTAGAAGATTAAATACCTCTCTCAAGTAATTTTTAAACAAAAATATATATAATCAGAAAAACATACAAGCCATAAATGTCCCTATAAAACAACAAGACATAATTTAAATATGTGGAAACTTACTGAAGTATAGCAGTATTCTCCTGAAGTGCACATGAAATATTTACCAAGATGACAGATATTCTAGGACATAAAATGGATTTCTATAAATTTTAAATAATTAAATTTATGCAGAGTGTATTCTCTATAACAACAGAATTAAGTGGAAAATTAATAATCCAAATATGTCTGGAAAATATCCAATTATTTACACTAATATATATGTATATATTATATATAAACTAACATATATAATATATATATTCTAAGTAATCCATTAATCATATAAGAAATAAAACAATAATTAAAAGTTTTTTAAATAAATGAAAATGAAAAGAAAACATTAAAATTCATGGGAGGAAAATTAAGCAGTGACTAGAGAAATTTATATCACTAATTTTCTATATTAGAAAAGAGAGAATTGTCTAATCAATGTCCATCTACCTAAACTTACTAAAACAAAACAAAACAAAACAAACATACAAATAACAACAACAAAAAAAACCTTTCCCCTCCAGTCAGCAGGAACTGGGAGGCCATAAGTGCAGGAGGCTAGGGCAATAAACCTTGCTAAACCTTATAAAACAGGTACCCTTGGTTGTTAATGTTTCTTTCATGATCACTTGTTCTGACCGGGGCAGAGACATGAACAGAGACATATAAGCATCCTTACCAGAAATAAGAGCCAGGTCCTGGGGCTGGGGATGTGGCTCAAGTGGTAGCACGCTCGCCTGCCATGCGTGCGGCCCGGGTTCGATCCTCAGCACCACATACAAACAGAGATGTTGTGTCCTCTGAATACTAAAAAATAAATATTAAAATTCTCTCTCTCTCTCTCCCTCTCTCACTCTCTGTTTAAAAAAATTTAAAAAAAGAGCCAGGTCCTCCAGATATTGCATAGTAGAGGCAGATTTGGGGAGTGCAAAACTCTAAAAACAAAACCATTTTTCAAATTCTCCTCCAAGCTTCTGTTGGAAACATACAGTGCCTTCTGCCTGTATTTCCTCTTCTGTTGGTTCACATCCTATTCCTGGTCCAAGACAAGGCTATGAATAATATATAAGGCTGACACAGTAAGATGTCCAAGGGTACCATGGCACCACTACATCCATTTTCACAGCCCTCTACGAAGTACCGAGTTGGTGAATAAGTCAGATTCCCTAGTAGTCAGCATCAGGGGTGGAAGGATGAATCAGGAGCTACCTCATAACTGAGATTGCTAGATATGATGGAGCTCCTTGAACTTTTCTATCTTATGATACGTTAGATCATACGATACTATAAGTTAATTAAGAACCTCTCCTGAGAAGATTTCCACCAAAAACTGAGCTGGAGAAACTATAT
Organism: Callospermophilus lateralis; assembly: GCF_048772815.1. Taxonomy (NCBI): domain Eukaryota; kingdom Metazoa; phylum Chordata; class Mammalia; order Rodentia; family Sciuridae; genus Callospermophilus; species Callospermophilus lateralis. The sequence continues at coordinate 50,085,009 of NC_135320.1, read as the reverse complement.
ACCATCTACACAATAATGATTTTTTCTTCTAGGTTGTATAGTGACAATACCATTCCTTAAAGTAGAAGGTGAAAAATGATGGTTGGGTGTTGGTCTGACTTCCCTGAAATAGGATAAGCTCATTGAAAAAGTGCTTGGGACTTAAGAGTTTGGTCTTTACCTTCTATTAGACTAGTTTGGAGTGGAGGCTATGGGTTAAGACAGAAGTTCATATCCAGAATACCTTATATTGGCATACTTATAGTGTATAAAGGTCTTGGCCTTACAGCAGGGATGAGCCAACAATCCAAGGAAGGTGTCAGCAAGTGATACATGTAAAAGTCCTGTTTGTTACTGGGCATGAACTTGGAAGTCAGGGAAGTGGTCTTATTTCAGGTTTTCCTAGTCTCACATTTCTACTATTCTTGTATGGATTCTCACTGGCTGTAGAGGAGCTGGGAACCATGTAGGCTGTTCTGTTGATGATGGCATGGGGTTATCAACCTGAATTAGAACTTGATATTCAAGTATTTGATGTGAAACTAATGAGGAGATCCAGGCAGGAGCTGGTTGTTTGCAAAGGGCAGGTTGGTAGCCAGCAGCAGTATATGAAGGAAGTAATTCCCCAAAGCTAGTAATATTACATGGTAAATATACAAGAATCATGCAGTTTGGGATAACAGGTCCCAGACTTATACAAGATGGTAGTCATTTGTGCTTTCTTGGGTAAAGAAGAGAGTGCAATAGGGGACCAGAATATATTGTGAAGCTCAGACTTGATATCGTTATCTTGAACTTTTCCTTTTCCTCTCTTCACCAAATATGTTATACTAATTGATCTGTGACTCTGCAGAGGTGGGATCATTAAAGCCAACCTTCAAAATCTCATAGTAATGAAATGGTATCAGACCAAGCTTTATAATTTGTAGGTGCCAGGGGAAAATGAGCATGTGAGGCCTACTGTTACAAATAAAATAAAATAATAAAGAAAAAAGAAAAACAAAACAAAACCAAAGAAACCAAAACAGGAATAATGTGCCACTAAAAGTAGAAAAATATAAAATATTTTTGCTTTCTTTCACCATCTTTCTTTCAATTTTTCATGTTTTATATTCATTATTTAATACCATTATAAGTACAGAAAAAATATACTTTCTTATCATTAGCATGAAAAGTTTCATTTAATTTCATATTATACAATGCCAGTTTTAAATGAACAGGTAACAGTGATATATAGAATTGCTGCAATACATAATTCATTTTTCATAGCTTACATTTTGTTCTTCTTGAAATAGCAATGTGATAGTCGGCTTTTTGTCACTGGACCAAAACATCTGGCAATATTTTTATTTCGGACTCACAATTTCAAAGTTTGGGCACACGGTTGATCAACTTCATTATTTTTTGCCCAAGGTGAGGCAAAACACTATGGCAGAAGGGCGGCAGGGAAAGGAAACTGCTAACCTCATAGCAGCCAGAAAGTTGAGAGAGAAATGGGAAGGAGCCACAGGAAAGATGAATCCTTTCAGGGCAGCACCCAGTGACCCACCTCCTTCACTCATGCTCTACCTGCACACAGTTACCTAGTTCACTCAAACTAGGAATGACTGATTAGGTTATAGCTCTCATAATTTGACCATTTCACCTTTAAATATTCCTGATTTAATACAGAAGCTTTTGGGGGGCAATTCAGATCCAAACCATAACAAATGGAAATCCTGCAAATCAAGCTCAACTGTTCTTATTTTACTTATTGATACGCACACATTCTCCTAGTGCTATACAGAAGCCAGTGACTTCTATAACACACTTATCTAACACTTGTTTTATTTTTTTTTATTGGTTGTTCAAAACATTACAAAGCTCATGATAAATCATCTTTCATACATTTGACTCAATTGGGTTATGAACTCCCATTTTTACCCCAAATACAAATTGCAGAATCACATCGGTTACACACTCACAGTTTTACATAATGGCATATTAGTGACTGTTGTATTCTGCTACCTTTTCTATCCCCTACTATCCCCCTCCCCTCCCCTCCCATCTTCCCTCTCTATCTCATCTGCTGTTGTTCAATTCTCTCCCTTGTTCCCCACCCCCATTTCCCCTCACAACCTCTTATATGTAATTTTGCCAACACTTGTTTTAAATCTCACTGAAACTTCACATCATGGATCCGCGAGACTTCTCTGCTCATGGGCATCATGAACCCTCTATGAAATAAGACATCAAGGAATGGTAGTGCACATTTATCTTGTGCTTATTTTCTCTGCTTATGCACATGCTTTATCGTCCCATTATACTTCACTTACAAAACATAAATTCAAAGATAAAATTATTAAAAATTTCAAGATGGCAATAGTAGAGCATTAACTAAACATGGGAACTTTCTAAGTGTGATGTGCCATATGCCCAAACAGCGCTCAAATCATGAAGCTGGCCCTAAGTAACAGGTCCTGGGACCCAGTAAAGACTCAGGTCATGTTCTGGCTTTTGTAAAGACTAAAAATTATGAAGCCTTCCACCTGGTGGGATTTCCTGTTTCCTTGGCCTAGATACAGAAGATGGTATTGTCACCCTCCTAGGTGGGGTCATGCAGTGTGGCAATAATATTGAGGATGTACCTAAAGTTCTGGTTCCCAATAATGTACTGCAGCCCTGTGTAGTAGCAGCTGCTCACTGGACTATAAGCCAGGGTTTCAACTAACCTGGGATAGTAGAAGAGCACTTCGAAGTACACTTTAACATTGGAAAATTATTAATCTAATTCATTCTACCAACAGAATAAAGTTAAAAAATGATCATTTTAAAATATGTAGATAAAAATTTGATGAAGCTAATATCCATTTATGGTCTTCAAAAAATAAGTCTTTGAAAACTAGATATAAAAAGGAATTTCATTAACCTAATTTTAAAAAATCACAATCAAGAAATACTTCATAGTGAATGTTAAAAGCTTTCCATTTGAGAGGAAAAATATAATACCTGCCACCATCACTTCTATTCAGCATTGTAATGGCTGCTATGCCATGAAAATGAATTAAAAATATTGAAAAGGAGAAAACAAAATTGTCATTATTTATAGAGGAAATGATTGTATAGAAAATAAATAATATTTAAAGGGAACTTTAACAGAATTGCAAAATACAAAATAAAAATTCAAACATCAATTTGGACTTCTGCTTCATGCTATGTCAGAATAGTTGAAAACTGACTAGCTTTTTTCAATGTAAGTTACTGTACAAGATAACATGAGATGAAATTTTTCAGGCATTATGAAAGAGTCAGCACATAACTGTGATTCCTGAGAGAAGGGAAGCATTTGACATGATCCCCATGTTCACTGTAGCTTTCTGTTTGGAACCAATTTCCTGATCACAATAAGAGTAGTATTCACTGTAGCTCTCTGTTTGGGACCAATTTCCTGATTACAATATGAGTAGCTGGAAAACAAGCAAAACATACTAGTCCCACTGGTCTGTGGAGTCAAATTTCAGAGTTTGGGGCCATGAAAATGGCTAGCTTCTACAGGGCAGGATATTGAAGAGAAGAAAGAAGTACCTAGGGGAGAGCTGAAAGTTTGAGAGTTTCCTAAAAGTCCTTAGCCATGAATGAGGCTGTGCACTAACAATGAACGATGTTAAAAGGCTTGCTAAAGACTGGTTGCTATAAATTAAAAGATGAAGAATGACATTAGAGATCAACTAGGCTGAAGAGATCAAATTCCAACCCATGCAGAGCAAAGAAACCACAGAAATGTGTCATGCAAAAGACTGAGACTTTGGATGCAAATGGGTGCAAAGACCATACCATAAAGAAAAGCCTACTCCTAAATTACACTAAAAAGCTTAAAACCAAGCCTTGATAAGAACATAAGGGGAAAAAGAATTTGTAATTTGAGGTAGCCTATGTAGAGTGTCTTGAAAATGCCAACAAATCTACCTTAATAGAGCACATAAAAATACTATAGAAATGCAAAGTGATTAAGAGCGATTCATTTTGCTGCTAGAAAAAAAAATCACTTTTCAAAATAATATAAAATAATCAAGTCTCTAAAACATATCATTTACAATATCCCATGTTATGGTTTTGATGTGGTTTGTCCCCCAAGAATTGATGTATTAGAAGTTTGGTTCCCAGTTTGGTGATGTAGAGGTGATGTGGAACCTTTATGAGCTGGGACCTATTGGGGGGTCCTTAGGTCAATTAGAAGCAAGTCCTTGGAAGGAACTGTGGGACTCCAATCTCCCTGGCTTCTTATCTTGTGATGAGGTCTCTTGCTGTCATATATGCTCCCACCATGATGCTATCTTCCATCAGCTCTTCCCAGAGCTCAAATCACTGGGGATGCCCAATCTTGAACTTTCAATCTCCAAAACTGCAAACTGAATAAAACCCTTCTCTTTATAAAGTTAGAATATATCAGGTATTTTGTTATGGTAAAAGAAAATGGATGAATAAATTCAGTATCAAATAAACAATTATCAGTCATGCAGAGAGACAGAAAATAGGACCAATAGTCAGGAATAATAGTAGTCAATATATTGTGACCTCAGGAAAGCATAGACATTTTATTTTTTATTTATTTATTTTTTTTTAATTAATTTTTATTGTAGGTTGTTCAAAACATTACATAGTTCTTGATATATCATATTTCACACTTTGATTCAAGTGGGATATGAGCTCCCATTTTTACCCCATATACAGATTGCAGAATCACTTCAGTTGCACAACCATTGATTTACATATTGCCATTCTGGAGTCTGTTGTATTCTGTGCCTTTCCTATCCTCTACTATCCCCCCTCCCCCCTCCCCTCCCCTCTTCTCTCTCTACCCCCTCTACTGTAATTCATTTCTCCCCCTTATATTTTCCCTCCTTTCCCCTCACTTCCTCTTGTATGTAATTTTGTATACCCCTGAGGGTCTCCTTCCATTTACATGCAATTTCCCTTCTCTCTCCCTTTCCCTCCCACCCCTCATCCCTGTTTAATGTTAATCTTCTTCTCATGCTCTTCGTCCCTACTCTGTTCTTAGTTACTCTCCTTATATCAAAGAAGACATTTGGCATTTGTTTTTAAGGGATTGGCTAGCTTCACTTAGCATAATCTGCTCTAATGCCATCCATTTCCCTCCAAATTCTATGATTTTGTCATTTCTTAATGCAGAGTAATACTCCATTGTGTATAAATGCCACATTTTTTTTATCCATTCGTCTATTGAAGGGCATCTAGGTTGGTTCCACAGTCTTGCTATTGTGAATTGTGCTGCTATGAACATGGATGTAGCAGTGTCCCTATAGTGTGCTCTTTTTAGGTCTTTGGGGAATAGACCGAGTAGTGGAATAGCTGGATCAAATGGTGGTTCCATTCCGAGCTTTCCAAGAATTCTCCATACTGCTTTCCAAATTGGCCGCACCAATTTGCAGTCCCACCAGCAATGTACAAGAGTACCCTTTTCCCCACATCCTCGCCAGCACTTGTTGCTGTTTGACTTCCTAATGGCTGCCAATCTTACTGGAGTGAGATGGTACCTTAGGGTGGTTTTGATTTGCATTTCTCTGACTGCTAGAGATGGTGAGCATTTTTTCATATACTTGTTGATTGATTGTATGTCCTCCTCTGAGAAATTTCTGTTCAGGTCCTTGGCCCATTTGTTGATTGGGTTATTCATTATCTCATTGTCTAATTTTTTTAGTTCTTTGTATATTCTGGATATTAGGGCTCTGTCTGAAGTGTGAGGAGTAAAGATTTGTTCCCAGGACGTAGGCTCCCTATTTACCTCTCTTATTGTTTCTTTTGCTGAGAAAAAACTTTTTAGTTTGAGTAAGTCCCATTTGTTGATTCTAGTTATTAACTGTTGTGCTATGGGTGTCCTATTGAGGAATTTGGAGCCCGACCCCACAGTATGTAGATCATAACCAACTTTTTCTTCTATCAGACGCCATGTCTCTGATTTGATATCAAGTTCCTTGATTCACTTTGAGTTAACTTTTGTGCATGGCGAGAGAAAGGGATTCAGTTTCATTTTGTTGCATATGGATTTCCAGTTTTCCCAACACCATTTGTTGAAGATGCTATCCTTCTTCCATTGCATGCTTTTAGCCCCTTTATCAAATATAAGATAGTTGTAGTTTTGTGGATTGGTTTCTGTGTCCTCTATTCTGTACCATTGGTCCACCTGCCTGTTTTGGTACCAGTACCATGCTGTTTTTGTTACTATTGCTCTGTAGTATAGTTTGAAGTCTGGTATAGCTATACCGCCTGATTCACATTTCCTGCTTAGAATTGTTTTTGCTATTCTGGGTCTTTTATTTTTCCATATGAATTTCATGATTGCTTTCTCTATTTCTACAAGAAATGCCGTTGGGATTTTGATTGGCATTGCATTAAACCTATAGAGAACTTTTGGTAATATCGCCATTTTGATGATGTTACTTCTACCTATCCATGAACAGGGTATATTTTTCCATCTTCTAAGATCTTCTTCTATTTCTCTCTTTAGGGTTCTGTAGTTTTCATTGTATAAGTCTTTCACCTCTTTTGTTAGGTTGATTCCCAAGTATTTTATTTTCTTTGAGGATATTGTGAATGGGGTGGTTGTCCTCATTTCCATTTCAGAGGATTTGTCGCTGATATACAGGAATGCCTTTGATTTATGCGTGTTGATTTTATAGCCTGCCACTTTGCTGAATTCATTTATTAGCTCTAATAGTTTCTTTGTAGACCCTTTTGGGTCTGCTAGGTATAGAATCATGTCATCTGCAAATAGTGATAATTTGAGTTCTTCTTTTCCTATTTTTATGCCTTTAATTTCTTTCGTCTGTCTAATTGCTCTGGCCAGTGATTCGAGAACTATGTTGAACAGAAGTGGTGAGAGAGGGCATCCCTGTCTTGTTCCAGATTTTAGAGGGAATGCCTTCAGTTTTTCTCCATTCAGAATGATGCTAGCCTGAGGCTTAGCATAGATTGCTTTTACAATGTTGAGGTATGTTCCTGTTATCCCTAGTTTTTCTAGAGTTTTGAACATAAAGGGATGCTGTACTTTGTCGAATGCTTTTTCCGCATCTATCGAGATGACCATATGGTTCTTATTTTTAAGCCTGTTGATGTGGTGAATAACATTTATTGATTTCCGTATATTGAACCAACCTTGCATCCCAGGGATAAATCCTACCTGATCATGGTGCACAATTTTTTTGATATGTTTTTGTATCCGGTTCGCCAGAAGTTTATTGAGGATTTTTGCATCTAGGTTCATTAGAGATATTGGTCTGTAGTTTTCTTTCTTTGAAGTGTCTTTGTCTGGTTTAGGAATCAGGGTGATGTTGGCCTCATAGAATGAATTTGGAAGTTCTCCCTCTTTTTCTATTTCCTGAAATAGCTTGAAAAGTATTGGTATTAGTTCCTCTTTAAAGGTTTTGAAAAACTCTGCTGTATACCCATCCGGTCCTGGGCTTTTCTTAATTGGTAGTCTTTTGATGGTATCTTCTATTTCCTCAATTGATATTGGTCTGTTTAGGTTGTCAATATCTTCCTGACTCAATCTGGGCCAATCATATGACTTAAGAAATTTATCGATGCCTTCACTATCTTCTATTTTATTGGAGTATAAGGATTCAAAATAATTTCTGATAATCTTCTGTATTTCTGAAGTGTCTGTTGTGATATTGCCTTTTTCATCCCGTATGCTGGTAATTTGAGTTCTCTCTCTTCTTCTCTTTGTTAGCGTGGCTAAGGGTCTGTCGATTTTATTTATTTTTTCAAAGAACCAACTTTTAGTTTTGTCAATTTTTTCAATTGTTTCTTTCGTTTCGATTTCATTAATTTCAGCTCTGATTTTAATTATTTCTTGTCTTCTACTTCTTTTGCTGTTGTTTTGCTCTTCTTTTTCTAGGATTTTGAGTTGAAGTATTAGATCATTTATTTGTTGGTTTTTTCTTTTTTTAAGGAATGAACTCCAAGCAATAAATTTTCCTCTTAGAAGTGCTTTCAATGTGTCCCATAGATTCCGATATGTTGTGTCTGTGTTTTCATTTATCTCTAAGAATTTTTTAATTTCCTCCTTGATGTCTTCTATAACCCATTGATCATTCAGTAACCTATTGTTCATTCTCCAAGTGATGCATGATTTTTCCTTACTTCTTTTATCGTTAATTTTCAATTTCATTCCATTATGATCAGATAAGATGCATGGTATTATCTCTACTCCTTTATATTGTCTAAGAGTTGCCCTGTGACATAATATATGATCTATTTTTGAGAAGGATCCATGTGCTGCTGAGAAAAAAGTGTAACTGCTTGATGTTGGGTGGTATATTCTATATATGTCAATTAAGTCTAGGTTATTAATTGTGTTATTGAGCTCTATAGTTTCCTTATTCAACTTTTGTTTGGAAGATCTGTCCAGTGGTGAGAGAGGTGTGTTGAAGTCTCCCATGATTATTGTATGGTGGTCTATTAGACTCTTGAACTTGAGAAGAGTTTGTTTGATGAACATAGCTGCACCATTGTTTGGGGCATATATATTTATGATTGTTATGTCTTGTTGGTGTATGGTTCCCTTGAGAAGTATGTAGTGTCCCTCTTCATCCCTTTTGATTAACTTTGGCTTGAAATCTATTTTATTTGATATGAGTATGGACACTCCTGCTTGTTTCCGAAGTCCATATGAGTGATATGATTTTTCCCAACCTTTCACCTTCAGTCCATGTATGTCTTTTCCTATCAAATGCGTCTCCTGAAGGCAGCATATTGTTGGGTCTTGTTTAGTGATCCATTCTGCTAGCCTGTGTCTCTTAATTGGTGAGTTTAAGCCATTAACATTCAGAGTTATTATTGAGATATGGGTTGTTCTTCCAGCCATATTTGTTTATTTATGTTACTAAACATGGTTTGTTTTCCTCTTTGATTATTCCCCCCCACCTTTACTGTACTACCTCCCGCTGTTGGTTTTCATTGATATTTTCCATTTCCTCTTCCTGTAATATTTTGCCGAGGATGTTTTGAAGAGATGGTTTTCTAGCTGCAAATTCTTTTAACTTTTGTTTATCATGGAAGGTTTTAATTTCATCTTCCATCCTGAAGCTTAATTTCGCGGGATACACAATTCTTGGTTGGAACCCATTTTCTTTCAGTGTTTGAAATATGTTATTCCAGGATCTTCTAGCTTTCAGAGTCTGTGTTGAAAGATCAGCTGTTATCCTGATTGGTTTACCCCTAAATGTAATCTGCTTCCTTTCTCTTGTAGCTTTTAAAATTCTCTCCTTATTCTGTATGTTGGGCATCTTCATTATAATGTGTCTAGGTGTGGATCTCTTATGATTTTGCACATTCGGCGTCCTGTAGGCTTCTAGGATTTGGGATTCTGTCTCATTCTTCAAGTCTGGGAAGTTTTCTCGTATTATTTCGTTGAATAGATTGCTCATTCCTTTGGTTTGGACCTCAATACCTTCCTGTATCCCCATGACTCTTAAGTTGGGTCTCTTTATGTTATCCCATATTTCTTGAATGTTCTGCTCATGGTTTCTTAACAGCTTTGCTGAGCTGTCTATGTTCTTCTCCAGTTGAAATACTTTGTCTTCATTGTCTGATGTTCTATCTTCTAAGTGTTCTACTCTGCTGGTAGTATTCTCAATTGAGTTTTTAAGTTGGTTTATTGTTTCCTGCATTTCCAGGATTTCTGTTTGTTTGTTTTTTATAACCTCTATCTCCCTGTATAATTGATCTTTAGCTTCTTGGATTTGTTTATGTAATTGATTGTCAAAGTGGTCGAAGTGGTCTTTCATTGTTTGATTTTGCTATCTAATGTCTTCCTTGAGACTCCAGATCATCTGAAGCATGTATATCCTGAATTCTTTATCTGACATTCCATCTGCTGCAGATATTACCTCTTCTAAAGTTGAGTTGACCTGCATTGCTTGTGGTCCTTTCTTTCCTTGTCTTTTCATACTGATCGCGTTTCTTTCTGCTTGGTGAAACTGTTGTGTTATTGATTTTTCCCCCTATATATTTATATTGCTCTTGTATAGCTGCAAAGTCTCCCTCGCAGGCTTTGGCGGTGGCTCTGCCCCTCCTCCAATTGAGGCAATGTGCCTACCACGCCAGGAGGCCGCTGTACCTGTACTTTCGATGGGCCTGTTCTTTCGGTGGTCACAGGTCCGCCTACCTTGCAGGCGTGAGCAGCGGCTTTGCCCCTCCGCTGCCCACTAGGCCTGTTCTGTCTGTCGGTTGCAGGTCTGTCTACCTAAAAGGCGCTGGTGGCGGCTCTGCCCCTGCCCCGACCGGGGCGATGTATCTGGCGGGCCACTGGGCCTGTTTTGTCAGTGGTCACGGTTCCGCCTACCTTGCACGCGCGTGTAGCAGCTGTGTCCCTCCGAGAGTTTCTGGGCCTGACCTGCTGGTGGGTGGCAAGTGCGCCTACCTTGCAGGCGCAGGGGTGGCTCTGCCGTTCCGCGGGTCACTGGGCCTGATCTGCTGGTGAGTCGCAGGTCTGCCTAACTTGCAGGCGCCCGGTGGCTCTGCCCCTCCCCCAACCGGGGCGGGGCGATGTGTCTGGCCGGCCGCTGGGCCTGTTCTGTTGGTGGTCACAGTTCAGCCTACCTAGCAGGCACGTGGGGCAGCTGTGCCCCTCCGCAGGTTTTTGGGCCTGACCTGCCGGTGGGTCGCAGGTCTGCCTACCTTGTAGGCTCGGGGGGTGGCTCTGCCGCTCTGTGTATTGCTGTGCCTGTTCTGCTGGTGGGTAGTGGGTCCGCCTACCTTGCAGGCACCCGGCGGCTCTGCCCCTCCCCCAACTGGAGCGATGTGTCTGGCGGTCCACTGGGCCTGTTTTGTCGGTGGTCACAGTTCCGCCTACCTTGCACACACGTGGAGCAGCTGTTTCATTAGTGCCTGGGCACACTCTCCTTGTTTGCCTCCCTCAGGCCCTAAGTTTGTAGAGCTTGGGGCTAAGAACCCCCAGCAAATTTGCTTACCTTTTGGTAGCCACGCCCCCGTATCTGGTGCAAGAGACCTCAGTTGTCAGCACTGGTGGGAGCGGTAGCTGGGAGACCCGCGCCGCGCGGCTCCGGCCGGCTCCTGCGTCAGCGCCGCCTCGGCTCCCGCCGGTTCCTGTGCCGCTGCCGCGGTTCCCGCCAGCTCCGGCCGGCTCCCGCGCCGCTCCTGCTAATTTAGAATCCTCTGCGAAGGAATCTCTTTGGCCGATCTTTGGTGACTTCCCCTCTCTGCTATGGCGGGCCCCTGGCTCCTTGCAGGAGTGACCGAAGGGAGAGGTGGAACTGGCTTGTCTCTTGTCTGACACAATCTCTGGTTTTAGATCCCAGTTCGCTAATTCATAGAAGCTTGGTTAGATTTCCTTCCCGTCCTCTCAAGGGGGGGAGCCCTTTCCCGGGTGGGCAGGGCCGTTAGCAGAGCCGGAAGGGCACGGGCCTTCTGTCGGGCCAGGCGGGGACCCTTCTGGCTGTGCTGGGCCGCCGGGGGCGCCCACAGAGCCAGGCAGACGGCGCCCGCGTGGCTAAGAGCCGGGCGGGGTGACCCTTCGCAGAGCGGGCTGGCCGCCAGGAGTGCCGGGATGGTGGGAGCTGTCTGCCGGCCGGGCAGGGACCCTTCTCGAGGAGCAGGGCCGCCGGGGGCGCTTGTAAAGCCGGGCGGCTGCAGCCTCGTGGCTAAGAACCAGGCGGGCGGGGTGGCTGTTTGCAGAGCAAGAGCGGAATGGCGGGAGCTGTCTGCCGGCCGGGCAGGGACCCTTCTCGAGGAGCAGGGCCGCCGGGGGCGCTTGTAAAGCCGGGTGGCTGCAGCCACGTGGCTAAGACCCAGGCGGGCGGGGTGGCTGTTTGCAGGGCAAGAGTGGGGCCGCCAGGGTAGCCGGGATGGCGGAAGCTGTCTGTCGGCCGGGCAGGGACCCTTCTCGCCGAGCAGGGCCGCCGGGGGCGCTTGTAAAGCCGGGCGGCTGCAGCCTCGTGGCTAAGAACCAGGCGGGCGGGGTGGCTATTTGCAGAACAAGAGCGGAATGGCGGGAGCTGTCTGCCGGCCGGGCGGGGACCCTTCTCGCCCAGCAGGGCCGCCGGGGGCCGCTTGTAAAGCCGGGTGACTGCAGCCGCGTGGCTAAGAACCAGGCGGGCGGGGTGGCTGTTCGCTGAGCGAGAGCAGGGACGCCAGGGTAGCCGGGATGGCGGGAGCTGTCTGCTGGCCGGGCGGGGACCCTTCTGCCGCGCTGCTCTGGGCTGCCTGCCGCTTGCAGAAGCGGCCGGTGGCCGCGGGATTGGACTCTGAGCCCGCGCTGCCGGTCAAGTTTCACTTGTCTGGGGCAAACTGTCACGTCTAATAAACTTACTAATTCTCGGCAGGTCTCCTTTCAACGGAATTTTGCTAGAAGATCCTCAGTAGGTAGAATGTAGCTGTTTTAATGGGTGTTTCTGATCCCGTTAATGTGGAGATATTGAAAGTGCTGCTTCCTCGCCGGCCGCCATGTTGGATCCGCATAGACATTTTAATTGTCAGGGAATGTGAATAAGACAGCTACTGCTAACATAATCAAAGACTTACAGGAAAATATGCAAGAATTAGGAATCTCAGTTGAAAACTAGAAATATATGAATGGAAATCCTAGAAATTCTACAGTAACTGAATCAAAAGCTTCACTAAATCAGCTTCAAATCAAATTATAGGGAGCTGAGTGGGGCATTCAATCTGAAGAACAGTGAGTGAAATCTTAAAAAATGAACACAAACTTAGTGAAGGGACCTGGATGACACAATGATTACTCCTGTACTTGGAATCCCCAAATGATAGAATTATAATGGGTCCGAAAAATTATTTGAAAAAATCATAGACAAAATTTCCCAAATGATATGAAACTTTGGTTTACATATCAAGCATTCAAGAAAATTAAAGTAGGATAAATTTCAATAAACTTATATGCATAAGCATGTGGTAATGACACTTCTAGAAACTAAGATAAAATCTTGAAGACAGATGTGGAAAGAATAGACAGACTACAAACAGAGGAACATCAACATAAGTAATGACTAATCTGGCATTATAAACATGGAGAAAAGAAGACAATTGCATAACATTTTAAATGCTGAGAGAAATAAAATAAAGCTTTCAACTAAAAATCAGAATAACTTTAAGAAGATAAAGATATTTTCAGGCAAATAACAGTTGAGAGAAAATATCACCTATATACCTATACTATAAAAATAATAATTTTGTAATATGAAGGTAAATGATACAATTGGAAATGTAAGAAAGAACAAAATGTACCATAAGGAGTAAATATAAAGGTGAAATTTCTTAATTTCCTTGAAAAAATTAATTATTTTGGGCAAAGTAACTGCATTTTTTAGTTTTTCTAACTTAAAAGAAACATATATAACAAGATGGGAAGAAGATAAATGGAATTATACTGTTATAAGTTTCTTACATTTGTGAAGTGTGATGTATGAACGGGAATTGTGAATTGTTATGTGTGAAATGTGAAACTGTGAACTCCAACTCTAGTTGTTAGAGTTGAGGAGAAAATGGCATAGCATGTAGGAGGAATTGCATGAAGAGGAACATAGAGATTACTCTTAGCAATGTAACATTAAGTGGAGATAACACTAATGAATCTCAGCAAGGATTTAAGGATACAACTGGTTAACCCCAGAATGACCACTAATAACATAATAAAACAAATATTGATAAAAAGCAAATAGAAGCCATTATCTTATTAAAATAAAGTTAATGAAGGGTAAAAGTATTTGACTGAACCAAATGAAATCAGGAAAGGAGAAACAAAAGATAAAATCAGGATTGGAAAAGAGAAAATATATAGAAAGATAGTAGGGTAAAAAATCTTCCATATCAATAATTACAGTAAGTGTAAGTGGAATATAAAGTAGATAATGAATTAAAGATTTTCAGACTGGATAAAGAAGTCAACTCAACAAAACACTGTCTAAAAGAGATAGACTTAAATGGAAAGACATAGGTAGCTTAAAAATAAAGGTATGGAAATGAATTTAGTAGAAACAATAAGCCTAAGAAATGTAGTTTAACTTTATTAGTATCAGGTAAAGTAGACTTCTAGATATAACCACAGAGTTGGAAAAAAAAAACCCCACACAATTCCATAAGCTAAATGAGTTGATTCATCAGGAAAGTCACATAAATTATAAGGTATGTTTCTAACAGACTTGCAAAATACATGAAGCAAGAATTAATATAATTAAAGAGACAAATGCCCAAGCATGGTTGGAGATTTAACACTTTTCAGTAAGTGACAGAATATGTTGAAAACATCAATATAGACTACAGCTGGACACAGATGCAGTAATCCCAGTGGCTCTAGAGGCTGAGGCAGGAGGATTGCAAGTTCAAAGCCAGTCTCAGCAAAAGGGAGGCGCTAAGCAAGTTGGTGAGACCCCATCTCTAAATAAAACAGAAATTGGTCTGGGGATGTGGCTCAGTGATTGAGTACTCCTGAGTTCAATCCCGGTACCCCACTCCCCAAAAAAGATATAGACATCCATAGAACACTACATCTGACAATTGTAGAATATACCTACCCCCACCCCAAGATAAACTTCAGGCTGGGCTATTTTTGAAAAGTATCAGTAATTTTCAAAAGTGTAAATTCTTAAAAGAGTTTGTTCTCTAATCCTAATGAAATTAAAGTTCATACTAGAAACTACAAAACCTTCGAGTACTTGCAAACTAAACAGCAGAATTCTAAATCTATAACCCAATGATAAAAGAAAAATTCAGAGCTAAGGAAATTAAAACATATTTCCCAAGGAATGCAAATTAAAAAACTACATTTCAAGTGCATGGGATAAAACCAAAGAAATTCTTAGTCATAATATTCTAGTTTTAAATGGTTACAGTAGAAAACAATAAAAATTTAAATAATTATTTTAGTTTATACCTTAAAGATATAGTAACATAAAAAATTTAGTAAGGCGAAAATAAATAATAAAGGTAAGAGCAGAAATCAATGAAATAAAAAACAATAAACTTATCAAGACAAAAATTGTTTTTCTGAAAAGATTAATGTATTTAAATACTATAAACATTTCAGTTAGGAGGACAAAAGGGTATAATACCTCAGAAAAACAATTTGGTAATTTCCTTTTATTTAGAATATGGACTTAATCTACAACTTTTTTTGATTCTACTCTGAATTATAAACCAAAGAGAATGTCTGAAAATTTTGCATTAGAAAATTCATGTGTTTACACAGCAATTTTATTTGTTACAGATGAAATCTAGTGACGATCTCAAAATCCTACAACAGAACAAAAATGTGAATTGTGGTATATTCAAGCACTAGAATATTTCTAAATAAATCAACCATAGCTATGTAAGGCAATTTAATCAAAAACCCTTTCTTGAGTGTTTATTAGGTTCCCTTGGGATACATCAATTTATAGAACCAACAAGGATCAATACTCTCAAGCAACTTACATTCTTGGGGTAGAGATAAATAATAAACAATGCACATAATAAGTAAATAAATTATGTATAAATACATTAAAAAGTGATGAAATATTATGTACAAAAGAACAAATGAAGCATCATAATGGACTCTGGAATACTGGAGTTGAGGAGAAACTAGAGTATTATAAAAAGAGCAGATGGAGATTGCTTTTAGCACTGTAGTATTAAATGAATATAATGTTGATGAATCTTAGCAATAATATTGAGCAGCAGATATGAATCCCTGCTATACATTGATAAGTCCCAGTGCTTTGTTGAGGATGCATGAAGCTCCTATGAGATTCTGCAGTAGCTCTTTTCCCTGGATGTGAGAAATGGGAATGCTCATTTTGAGATGAGCAGCACAAAATCAAAGCAGCTTTGATTACTGAGTCAGCACCTGGACATTAGGAGGCTATCAACTGTAAAAGCCATTATTATCTCTCATTTTATTAATGAGAGAAAATGCTATCTGTGAATTATTTATAAGCTGAATCATGATTTGGGAAATGTTTAGAATTATTGACATATATTAATTGTTCAATAAATTGAGAGAAAAAGTGTAAATGTGAGCCTTTTCAACTGGCTAGGCTAAAAGATATGTCTTATCTACATTTCATTTTTTACAGATGCAACTACAGCAGGTAGTTGCATATTTGAAATCGCATTCTTATAGTACTTGATTTGTGACTCCATTTTTCTTTCACTTAGGTGGAACTATTCTCTATACATGTTTTTACATTATTTAAATATATCATGTACAATATATCATCTATAATAGATAATTTTTCATGATTTCAGAGACCATCTTGCATTCAATTATTCAAAAACAAACAAGTGTTGAAAAATGACTTAATAATATAGGTTCATTCTTCCCATGAAATTCATTTTTTATATGTGCTATGCAAATATAATTTCGAATGTTGTACATGTCAACAGAAAATATTTTATGTGATTTACAAATTTTCTGACTTTTGAGAAAGAAGCTTTTCTTTTAAGATCATTCCCAATTTCAAGTTTCTAATAAGTGGTTTAAATATAGTACTGTAAGGCAAAACCACGACTTTCACGCAAAATTTTAGGGGATCACAGAGCTTTTTTTGTGGGGAGAGTGTAACCAGGGATTGAACTCAGGGGCACTTGAACACTGAACAATATCCCCAGCCATGTTTTATATATTTCATCTAGAGACAGGGTCTCACTGAGTATGCTTAACACTTTGCTTTTGCTGAGAATGGTTTTGAACTTGCAATCCTCCTACTTCAGCTTCCATAGCTGCTGGAATTACAGACATTTACCACCACAACCCAGCAAAATTTCTTAAATTAAGTCACATGAAAAATAATTTCTGTAAAAATAATTTAAACAAAGTTCACCCTAAATGTTTCCCTGATTTTGTCCTAAGATAAATGCGGGCAAATACCAACATGGGTCTGACCTATTAAGTAAGTAATCAGTTCCAGGAACTTTGATAATTAAACCATTAAAATTTAAGATAAACCTCTTCTAAACAAAATTAAGTAATTTCATGTTATATTTACCATTTTAATGTATTCAATAGACTTCACAATATTTTTGGCAGAATCATCATTTTAAGATATTTAAATTTCATGATTAATAAAACAAGTTTGTGCAAATGAGTAAAATTGATTCCGTGAAACTTTAAGTGTATTATTTTAAGTCAAAGGTGTAAGCACACAAAATTATTAGATTCTAGTGTATATTTCAATTTGTCACAAATAGAACCTAATATATGTCATTATATGATAAAGAAATAAGTATATTTATAAAATATATCTGAATGCTTTATTTTACATTAAGCCTTTTAGGTCTTGTTATATATCTCTAAAATATATTTAATATTTGCTTAGTTATATTAGTTTTTCATAATTTTTTCCAATGTACATTTATAACAATGGAATAATTTAAAATCACACATTTTCCAAGTTTTGGAACAGAAGCATGATGTGCAATAGAAATAACTGAGATGTGGCTAGCACAAAACTCTCAATACTCCAAGTATGGGGAGTATTAAAAGTTAACTGGAAACATCACTTTTGGAGCACCTTTTGAAAAACTTATAAAACTACTTCACAATAGTTATATTATAGGATGAGTTAGCTAGTGCTCATTTACACATCAGTAAAATGTAGAATAACTAGTTAAGACAAGTTCTTCAGTATATGTTCACAATTAATTCAGGGATAGACATTATCTGCTCTTTTTTCCTTATTTCCTCACAGGGACATAGTTTAAAAATTTATTATTCATATGTAGCACAGTATTTTATACTGGGTGTATAACTAGATACGAAGGTATAGAGTTTCAAAAAACTTGAATATATGCTTCAAAAATCTGGAGCTGTACCTATGGATAAGACATAACTGTGTTTATTTCAATGATTATAAATTTACAAGCATATAATGCATTTACTTAAATGTATATTTGTATTTTCTCACATATATGTGAGAATGTCCAAACGTATCTGTTGTACTTATTTGAAATGGATTCAAATAAATACATTCAATGCTTAAATTTGTAGTACTTATTTATATAATGTACTTAACATACAATTGTAACTTTCTTTTTAGACTAAAACCAAATATTTTTGAAAGATTAAAAAAACATAATGAAGACTAGGAGTCAAACTGAGAAAGTTTTGCAGAGTTATTTGCAGTTAGCAAGCTTTCAGATTTTAGAAATTCAGCAGGACAAGAAAATAAAATCATTTGCAATTGGAATGTGTTTCTTTTATTCCAACAATTTTATCACAATATGGTGGGCATTTTAATTGAATCTCAAAGCACTATCTAGAGATACTGTTTTTCTTGGTTTTGGTTTGATATGTTAAAAAAGGGGTGGGGTTTGCTATTTTAAAGTCACACATCAGGAACCTGATTAAAGATATTAATATAATCACGTTTAACTTTACCTTTATTTCTGGTAGATTAACTGGAGACTAGAAGATGACTTGGGAGGACACAAAATAAAATTACATTTTGGATTCAATTCCTGGCCATGATATCCTGGGAAATTTCAGAGAACCTTCTGGTTAGTCTATTTATACTTTTCTTTTTTTTGAATGCTACTTTCTCATGAGATTTTTTTTTTTTTTTTTAAGATGATGGACTAGCCAGAGATAGGTAAATTATAATTCATCAAGAAAAAAACTAAACGGGAAGTTGCATGATTTTTTTTTGAAGGACATTTAAATTGAGTTTACTAAAGTATAAAAATGACTCCAGACACTTAGATTTTGTTGAATAATTAAATAAATGTAATCTCTCCTAGCCTATGTTTCATTGTTCATAGGCTGTGGATAATAACTTCTCTTAGTGGGTTTTGTAAGATTATAGAAATATATTACATAAAGTATTAGATTGTCAAATGTATTCCAAGTAATAACTAATATCTTAATATTTCTTCCTTATAGATACAAAAACTAAGTACCCGAACTGACCCCAAACACTAGTTGTGGGTCATATTTCAGCAATTAGCTTTCCTAAAATTTTAAATTAAAATTAATATAAAGTTTCTTTTTTCTTTCTTTCATTATCTCCCTCTCTTTCTCTCTCTCTCCTTTTTTTTTTTTTTTTTTTTTTGGCTGGCCAAAGCTGCAATCAACACTGTTTTCAAAGACAGTTCAGACTTCCACCAAGGGATACTTGCCTGTGAGTGTATAAGGGTGTTGGGGTGGGGCGTGTTCAATATCACAATAGCTTTTTTTCGTCCTGTATCTGTCAAATAAATCAGTTTTCACATTTCTACCTTGCCAGACAGGTGTGGTAGCTTCTGACTTATTTCAAAAGGAAGGAAAGGCCTCAAGGCGCGCTTTAGCCTTCAGGACTCGCGCAGAGGCGGGAGAGAGACCAACCAATCAGAGAGAAGACTGAGGGTTGGTCCCGCCTCTGCCGAGTGAACCCTGCCCCTTTTATGAACCGCCCTGTGGGAATAGCGGCTTGCGCCTGGCTCGTCCCGCCCCTGCCTCTGAGTGACAGGACGGTGGACAGCAACATTCCCAGCCGGACACGAAGTTTGTCAGCCCTTGCCTTGGCTGAGCGGAGGTGTGTGTGTGTGTGTGTGAGTGTGTATCTGGTGAGGGCTAGGGGGCTGGGGAGACCCTGCAAAGAAAGCACCTCCTTAATTGAGTCCGGGCACACCTCCTTAATTGAGTCCTCAAAACGTTTAGGACACGATCGTTCCGCCCCTGGGAGCGGTACTTGAGCGGACTGGGGGAAGGGAGATTTTCTAAGAGGAACCCGGAGCTCGGGAAACCTAATAGGTACGGCAATCACTTAAGGACTCTTTCCCCAAGAGCTAGGCGTTCGAGGTGGGATTGAGGGGAGAGGGGCGCAGGGTTTGGGCGCAGGGTGGGCGTGGCCGCCGCGGTTGCTAAGGAACGCGCCGTTCTTGCCCTGCCAGCGTGTCTGGTGCTGGCCTCTGGGCCTTGGAAACGTTAGTCCCGCCCACTTCCTGAGGCTTTCCACTCAGCTAGGGATTGGCACCGTTCTGCTGTCAATTATCTTGCGACCCTTCCTCCCCCACCCCCCTGGGCTGCCTTCTTGGTTCTGCAGTTCTCATTCAGGCCTACCTTTCGTGTGTCATTTCTGCTTATTCGTTTTCCTGTTTCTCCTTATTAGTGAACAAGTATGCAGACCAAAATATTTGCAGAGAAGAGCGACTTGGTGCTTGTGGTGTTGGTGTTGGAGCCGGGTTACTTTACCTGGTGCTTGGTGAATCCCTTAATCCAGGAGACATTGGTGTCCATGTGGATGATTCTGAAAGAAGGGTTTAGGAATCTGTTCTCTTCACTTGTAGTTATTTTTCTCTGCTGCTTTTCTGAGCTCAATGAACTTTCTCAGAAAGTTGAGACAATTCATTCCTGGAGGTTACCCATTACAGGCTCTCCCCTTCAACCCCGATGCTGGGTCTATATTTGACAGTCAGTGGCTATAGGGTAACAACCAATTCAAATGTCCTCTCCTTTGCTCATATCACTTGGCCCCAAATGATTCAGCAGAGCAAACATTCCAGAGAGAAAACAAAGGAGCTAAAATTCGGCTTTCACTTCCCTGTGCCAGGTTTACAGTGTAAATCTTCAGGAAGGAAACTTGTACTGCTTGTTAATACTGGGAAGAGCATTGGCCTACAAGTCAAGAAACTGGCAGGATTAATTGCTTTTAGGTAATAACCCATTAATTGCTTTTAGGTAATAACCCTTTCTCATCTTTAAAGTGGTGATACTTGTTTGTGTCCTTCCTTTTAGGAAGGACTGATTTGAAAATGTATTTAAAATAATAATCTTTAAAAAAGTGTTTTATACTTATGTCTATATGATCTGAATTGACAAAATAGTTATTCTGTTTAAAGTACTTTTAATTTTTCCTTATGATTTTTTTTTAATCTTTAGGATTAGAAATAATCAAGAAACCACTAATGTATTCATTAATGATTCAGGGTTGTTCTGAAATGTCTTGCAGGATAACCTGCCCTCAGCCCCTCCCCACACCATCCCTCCTTTTTTTTTTTTTTTTTTTATGACTTGCATATATAGCCTGAAAGGACAGGATAGCATGTTTCTAATCCAATAATGATTAGACACTATAAGGCTGTAAATAGAATTCATTATTTTCTTTGCTCAAGTCACAGAATGAAAGTAGGCATCAATTGTAATATCAATTGTAGATGTAAGATGTTATCATTAGATAAGGACAAAATTGAAGATGTAATAAATCTTAAGGATATATATGTGTAACTTTTACTTCCTTAGCACTTTAATTTTAACTCTTTAACATTTGACTCTTTCCTTTGACTCTTTTATTATTCAACTCTATTTCTAATAGAAACTAGAATGAGGAAAAATGGATACAAGATAATGGACTTAGTGATTTTAGGGGTTCAGTAGTAGGTCTTTTTGAACTGTCTTGAATTTGTAAAAGTTTACAACATCAACTTTGTTACTAACAGGCTGATTGAGATTAGTGCTTTAAATAGGACACCCAAAATAAGTACTAGTATTTTTTACCCTCTTTTATCTCCTAAAAAAATTTAGCTGATAGAAAAATTTCATTTTTTAGAACAGATGCATTTACCCAGAATCACTGCTGTGCGTGTTTCATAGCTGTACTCATTGGCATAATATACACCAGCATATTCCAGCCACTGCTCAGATAACTCCCCTGCTGAGAAGCTACACAAGGAGAGGGATCTTAGGCTAGGACTGTTAACTTAGTGCCCTGGTTTTCCATTGTGGGTGATACCTCTGGTTAACTGGAAATGTGTGGTAGTACTTTTGAGTTATTAAAGTATCTTTAAAGTAAGTAATGGCTTTTGGGACCCTGAAGTTTAGAGATGTAAAATATTTGGTATGTAGAAGAATTATGAAGTTTCACAAAGAATAATTTTCTTCCCTCCAATGCACAAGGCATTTCCATGGAAATATTGGTCCTACAGAAGTTCTTTCATGTAGAAACATGAACTAGGGCATATTTCCCCCATTTTTATGTCAATAAATTTGGCTGTAATTGTGAAATCTTAAAAATACTACTTAGAATATATATGTCTTAGTATTCTTTCAGAATAACTAAAATGATACTAACTAGTGAGACATATTTTGTATTTGCTACCCTCAAGAATTTCTTACTGAAGAGATAATGATTATATAGTCCTAGAACTGATTATTTTTCATAGCTACTACATGTATTTAACATTTCCTATATGGTAGAAATGTTAAGTATCTTTGGATAATTTGAGTGATATGGGTATGTATATATTTTTATGAAATAATTTTGAAATGTTAAACAGCAATAAAAGATATGTGTTCTACATCCAGAGGTTTAACAATCTGTTTCATTGAATTTGAAGATAAATAAATGAGGGACTCTTGTCAAGTTCATGGATTTACACAACTGAACATGGAGAATGAGGATAATAATAAAGTAATTTAGTTCCATAGTAGTGTTACAGAGGGACATAGTTGCAAAAAAAGCATAACAATTAGATCGAACAGCTTAAAATTTTAACAAAGAGAAAAGAAACTTGACTATATTTTAAGCATATTTGTTTTGCATACTTTGAATGTTGAAAATATTTAAATATTTTGGGTATTAGGAATGACAAATGGATACCTTAGAAAATGTTCTAATTTTGGTTTATGGTTTATGACCTACACCAGGTAGAAGATAACACTGGATGGAAAAACTTGGCTCCCGTAGTAGAAATATTATTTTTTTGAATATTGTAACATTTCCAGTGATCAAATTCATTATATAGGAAGGGTTGAAGATATGTGGTTCTCTTCCATTGTTTTTGAACCATATACTTGAACATTATAATATACTCCCATTATTCATAGAGACTTAATATAGCACTGAATTTCTCTCAATAGGGGCATGTCAGGGTTGTTGTTGTGTTTTTCCTCTTAATATAGGCAGGTATAATCAGTTTCTGATTCTGTTTCTAGGGGTCTGTTCTGTGTCTCCTCTCTTCCCCTTCACGTTATCTCTCCTGAACATATTTGGAAAACATTACACTATGCAGGACCAGCATATACTCTTTTTAAAATACAAAAATAAATAAATTTAGCATTTGAAAATGAATTAAGTGGAACAAAACATCCCACAAAATCAAGGCAAAGGAAATCAGCTGAAGACTCTGAGGCATACCTGTGAAAACTTAAAAGTAATTTTCTGCTAAAGAAGAACATTTCAGGGAATTCTTTGATATTTAACATATTCAGGCATACATGAACTCTGTGGATAGGAAAATTCTATTTAAAAAGGACAGATACTGATGATGTGATAGTAGGAAGATAGTGAAAACAAAATGAGTACAAGGAAACTAAGCATATTAGAGATATACACTTTTTAAAAATTCTTGCTATAACAAATTACAACAAACTTTGTAGCTTAAAACAACAATTTTATTTTCCTACAGTTCTGTAGTTGAGGAGCCTGACATATACCACAATGGGCTGAAATAAAGTAATCTGCAGAGCTGCATTCCTTTATGGAGGCTCAGAAAGATAATCTCCATTTTCTTGACTTTTCTAGTTTTTGAGGTTGCCCACATTCCTTTCTTCCCTCTTCTTCCATAGTCAACAAGATGGCATCTTTATGGCTTCTTATGTAGTCACCTCTTCTGAATATAGCAGGGAAAGGTCATCCACTTTTCAAGACACATCTAGATTATCCAGGGAGATCTTCCCATTTTAAGGTTCTTTATTTAATCATGCCGCATAATCCTTTGAGCCATATAAGGTAACTTATTCACAGATTCTCAAAATTATGACTGAACATATTTGGGTCAGGGGAGTATTATTCTGTCTACCACAATAACATTAAAAATCTGTATTTGAAGCAGTAAAAGGCAGAATTGATATTGTGATAAAGTTTAGTCAATACGGAGTATAGTCTTAAAAGTTATATAGCTAAAAGTTATGTCAACAAGAAAGATGATATACATGAGTATAAAGAATGAAGACCCCTTAATTTTTAAAATATTTGTAGATTCTGAAGATGAGACAAGAATATAGATAATTCTTCCAAAAGAATAGAATAAATCATTTGAAAAAAAGGTAATGAACAACAACAACAACAAAAAGAAAGTAAAACTTTTCCCAAGCTGAGAAAGACCTATGAATGCAGAAAGTCTTTATATAAGACATGACAACACAAAAAAGGAAAATATCACAAAATTTTCAAATGATGATAATAAATAAAAAATTATTTTACACAGGAAGGAAAGAACGAAAGCATATTATTATCAGGAAGTAAAAAATAGGTGGGTTTCCAACTTCTTTTCTGTAGTGTGAAATGCTGGAAGACAACAGAACAACGTTTTGGACTTTAAAAATATTCCCATGCAGACTATATTTCTGATGTGATGGCAACACGAGACCATATGTATATAAGGGGAAAAAATACTAAGATACCTACTGTAAATGATAATATAAAAAAAAAGAACCATGATGTGTTTGTGTATAAAACTGATGGAATACTCTAGTATAGAAGTACCTTGAGATAGTTTTGTTAAATCTACTTAAAAATTGACTGAAAATTAAAAATTTACCTGCATAAGAAGATATATATTGTAAAAGTTAATTCAGTAGCAACATTCTGTAGTTAAATAAAATTTTATGACCTTCTAATTTATTTATTCCAGATATGAAATCTAGTATTTCAAGAGAATGATCAGATTTAAAAATATAACCACACCATTGATTTGCAAACTATAACCAATGGGCCTACTCTGGCCCACCATATCTATCACATGACCTTGTAAAAATCGTGTCATTTTGTGAAATGAAAATTTAAAAATTCAAATTTTATTATTAATAAATAAAGTTTTATTGGAAAACAACCACATTCATTTATTTCCATATTGTCAATGGTGGCTTTTACACTGCAGCAGCAGAGTTGAGTAATTGCCACAGAGATGCGTATGTGACACTTTCATGGCTTCTTCTCTGCATACTACAAATAGTAGTGACACAGTAATAACTTGATTTTGCCTCTTGGCATGCAAAACAAATTATTTGTATCTGTAAACAGAAAAACTTTTACAACTCCTGAACAGCATTATAAACTTTAGTGTAAAATATTAATATTTTTCTTTTCAATTTAAGGAATTCCGATTTACTCTATTATTGCTTTCTTATGTCAGTATCTCTGGTCTTTTATGAATTCGTTTTAGCATCAAGAATATCTTATTCTTTACATTTAATAATCTGGAACTTCTCTTTCCCATCTGTAGAGATGGAACAAATCTCTTGCAAAGATTTCATACTTTCATTTCCAAAGACAAAAATCAGTTAATATGTCATTATTATAATAATGAATACTTTACTGTTTTGTGCTGAAATTATGAGTGCTTATAGAGATTAGCATGTGCAATATTTAGTGAGTTATATGTAAATCAGATAATCACAGATTTGTCTGGCATGTATAGGGAAATTATACAGATAACATACGTAATTGAAACAGAGTCTTCAAGAACACCTATGAATTCAAGATAGATAAGACTAGGGATAAGGTTACATTGAGGTGAGAACAAGGTTTGTGAAGCCATTAAGCTGTAGCAGAATCTTGTGATTAGGAAATTTAAAAAAAGTTTAGTGCCTAGAACAGTATATAGTTAAAAGCACCTGGAGTTTAGGCAATGTGGACCTGCTAGACTAAGGTTAGAAAGCTTTTGAACACCATGCAAAGCAGTTTGCATCTTATAGGCAATGAGGAACCATTTTAGGTTTTAAGATGATAGAATAATATGACCAGATTAGTATTGTAGAATATTGGTTCTTGAATTTTTTAAGTACAGCATACTCCAAGATTCATTAATTCTATGGCAACACAAATAAAAGTTGCCTTGGGAAAGATCTACTAATGTCCTACTTATGAAAAACTTTTCCTTGAAGGACAGTATATCAACAGTCCCCTAGTTATCCTAGGAACATCGGTGTTATATAAGTTTATGTAGAATA
Organism: Callospermophilus lateralis; assembly: GCF_048772815.1. NCBI lineage: Eukaryota > Metazoa > Chordata > Mammalia > Rodentia > Sciuridae > Callospermophilus > Callospermophilus lateralis. The sequence continues at coordinate 50,059,091 of NC_135320.1, read as the reverse complement.
TAAACTTATTATGCTATAAATAAATAAAAAATTCATATTTTCAGAATTAAGAAGTTTCCTGTAAAGTAAAAAAGTAATCTGTTCTGATTTCTCACCAGTAGATAAAAAGATAGATCTTCTTTAAGATAAAACATAATGTGTGTGTTTGCATACTGCCTTACTTTTACATAGACTTATAAAAAGTTTGCAGAAACTTAAGGTGATAGGTTAATTATGGGATATTTGAAGATGTTTGGATTTTATATTTTAAATATTTTAAATTAACACTTAGTGTTTAGCATTTCTTTCAATAAACTTCTTTTTCAATGTCTACAGTGAATTTGATTAAGGTAAAATCCCACTTTGAACCTTTATTACTTATATAATGAAATAGTTTTGAAGATAATATTGTCTCTGATTTATACAGACCTTGATATTCAGCATATTATTTTAATAATACTATATTGAGCAATTAACTTACTAAATAATAAGGAAACTCAGTTTCCTCAGTTGGGGTTAATTATACCTATTGGAGGAGAAAGTTAGAATTTCTTTTTTTGGGAGGGTGGGGTACTGGTAATTGAACTCAGAAGCTCTCGACATATCCCCAGCCCTATTTCTCATTTTATTTAGAGACAGGGTCTTACTTAGTTGCTTAGCTCCTGACTTTTGCGGAGGCTGGCTTTGGAATAATGCTCCTCCTGCCTCAGCCTCCAGATCCGCTGGGATTATAGGTGTATGCCACTGTTCCCGGCAAAAGTTAGAATTTCTAATCATATATGTGACCATGTATAGTATAGTATTTGCCATATTAGTTGCCATTTGACATTTGGCAACTGCTTATCAGCAGTTGTATTATTACTAATATTATTATCTTTAATAAGGGTCCAGTGTCCATTATTTACATTTTAAAAATCCAAAAGTTCTACAAAATTAAAATTTCCCAAGTTTTGCCTGAACTCAACTGAGGAAAAAACCAGCCTTGAATGAAACAATTTATATCAAGATTTTTCTATGAAGTATTAACATTCTTTATCCACATCCCTTAAGGAGTATTGTTTTTATGATAAATGGGATGTGTTGCTCTTTCTGTAATCTAAAACCTTCACAGAAACATCTGGCCCAAACATTTTAAATAAGGACTATAGACCTGTGTTATTATGACATCTTTAATATCTTTATTGAAATATAATTAACAATTGTAAGTAAGATTTATCATTTGAAAATATACAATTGTTTGGTTTTTGTCATATTCCTGGAATTGCACAACTACCACCACCACTTAATTTTGGAATATTTTCATTATCTGAAATATAAACCATAAGTCATTCTTCATTCCTTCTGCCTATATCCTCTAATGAACCACTATTCTTTTTTTTTGTCTCTATTTATTTCCCCATTCTAGATACTTTTATAAAGGGACTAACAGGAGTAATGTATTTAGCCATCTTTTGTGGCTAGATTTTTCAGAGCACAGTGTTTTCCAGCATCATCCATATTGTAAAATATATCAATATTTCAGTCCTTTATATGGCTGAATAGTATATTCCATTATATGGACCAACCACATTTTATCGGTTCCTCATGGATTGTTTTTACTTTTTGTTATAATAATAGAGTAATGAACTTTGCTTTTATTCTTATTTGTTATGTAAAACAGCAGAATGCATTACAATTTATATTACGCATATAGAGCACAGTTTTTCATATCTCTGGTTGTACACAAAGTAGAGTCACACCATTCATGTCTTCATACATGTACTTAGGGTAATGATGTCCATCTCATTCCATGTTCTTTCCTACCCCAATACCCCCTCCCTTCCCCTTCCTCTCCTTTGCCCTATCTAGAGCTCATCTAATCCTTCCATGCTCATTCCCCCCTCCCATTCCCATTATGAATCAGCATCCTTATATCAGATAAAATATTCAAAATTTGGTTTTGGGGGATTGGCCTACTTCACTTAGCATTATGTTCTCCAACTCCATTTACCGGCAAATGCCATGATTTTATTATCTTTTAATGCTGAATAGTATTCCATTGAGTATATATACCACAGTTTCTTTATCCATTCTTCTATTGAAGGGCATCTAGGTTGGTTACACAGTTTAGCTATTGTGAATTGTGTTGCTATAAACATTGATGTGGCTGTGTCCCTGTAGTATGCTGTTTTTGAGTCTTTTGGGTATAGACTGAGGAGTGGGATAACTGGGTCAAGTGGTGGTTCCATTCCCAGTTTTGCAAGGAATCTCCATACTGCTTTCTAGATTGGCTGCACCAATTTGCAGTCCCACCAGCAGTGAATGAGTGTGCCTTTTCCCCCATATCCTTGCCAACACTTATTGTTGTTTGTATTCTCAATAGCTGCTATTCTGTCTGGAGTGAGATGAAATCTTAGAGTAGTTTTGATTTGCATTTCTCTGATCGATAGAGATGTTGAATATTTTTTCATATGTTTGTTGATTGATTGTATATCCTCTTCTGAGAATTGGCTGTTCAGTTTCTTGGCCCATTTATTGATTGGGTTATTTATTCTTTTGTTGTTAAGATTTTTGAGTTCTTTATATATCCTAGAGATTTAAGTGCTCTGTCTGATGTGCGTGTGGTAAAAATTTGCTCCCAAAATGTAGGCTCTCTATTCACCTCACTGATTTTTTTTTTCTGAGAAGAAGCTTTTTTAGTTGGAATCTACCCATTTATTGACTATTGATTTTAATTCTTGCACTATAGGTGTCTTATTAAGGAATTCAAGTCCTAATCTGACATGATGGAGATTTGGGCCTACTTTTTCTTCTATTAGGTACAGTGTCTCTGGTTTAATTCCTAGGTCCTTGATCTACTTTGAGTTGAGTTTTGTGCATTGCGAGAGATAGGGGTTTAATTTCATTTTGTTGCATATGGATTTCCAGTTTTCTTAGCACCATTTATTGAAGAGACTATCTTTTCTCCAATGTATATTTTTGGCATGTTTGTCTAATATAAGGTATCTGTAGTTAGGTGGGTTCATCTCTGTGTCCTCTATTCTGTACCTTTGGTCTACCAATCTATTTTGGTGCCCATACCATGCCGTTTTTGTTACTGTTGTTCTGTAGTTTAAGATCTGATATAGTGATGCCACCTGCTTTACTATTCTTGCTAAGGATTGCTTTAGCTATTTTGGGTCTCTTATTTTTCCACATGAATTACATGATTGCTTTTTCTATTTATATGAAGAATGTCATTGAGATTTTGATTTTGATTGCATTAAATCTGAATAGTGCTTTTGATAGTATGGTCATTTTGACAATATTAATTCTCCTATCCAAAAACAAGGTAGATCTTTCCATAATCTAAGGTCTCCTTTAATTTCTTTCTTTAGTGTTCTATAATTTTCATTGTAGAGGTTTTTCACTTCTTTCATTAAGTTAATTCCCAAGTATTTCATTGTTTTGAGGCTATTGTAAATGGGGGTAGTTTTCCTTATTTAGTCTATATACCTCCTTAAAGGTCTATATAAATAAGAGACAATATTACCTTCAAAACTATTTCATTATATAAGTAATAAAGGATCAAAGTGGGATTTTGCCTTAATCAAATTTTCTATACACATTGAAAAAATGTTAATTTTATTGAAAGAAATGCTAAACACTAAAATCCTTTCAGAGGATTTGTCACTGATATATAGAAATGCCTTTTACTTATGGGTGTTGATTTTATATCCTGTTACTTTCCTGAATTCATTTATTAATTCTAAAAGTTTTCTGGTAGAATTTTTTTTGGGTATTCTAGGTATAGAATCATATCATTGGCAAATAGTGCTAATTTGAGTTCTTCTTTTCCTATCCATATATCTTTCTTTCATCTGTCTAATTGCTCTGGCCATAGCTTCAAGAGAAGTGGTGAAAGAGGGCATCCCTGTCTTGTTCCAGTTTTTAGAGGGAATGCTTTCAATTTTTCTCTGTTCAGAATGATGTTGGCCTGGGGTTTAGCATAAATAACTTTTACAATGTTGAGATATGTTCCTGTTATCCCCAGTTTTTCTAGTGTTTTGATCATGAATGGGTGCTGTATTTTATCAAGTGCTTTTTCTGCATCTGTTGAGATAATCATATGATTCTTACCTTTAAGTCTATTGATGTGATGAATTACATTTATTGATTTTGTTATGTTGAACCAACCTTACATCCCTGGGATGAACCCCACTTGATCATCATGCACTATCTTTTTGATATGTTTTTGTATTTGATTTGCCAGAATTTTATTGAGAATTTTTCCATCTATGTTTATTAGAGATATTAGATGTTTTTTTCTTTGATGTGTCTTTGCCTGATTCTGGAATCAGGGTGATACTGGCCTCATAGAATGAGTTTGGAAGTTCTTCCTCTTTTTCTATTTCACAAAATAATTTGAGGAGTATGGTATTAGTTCTTTGTTAAAGGTCTTGTAGAACTCAGCTGTGTATCCATCTGGTCCTGGGCTTTTCTTGGTTGATAGCTTCTGATGGCATCTTCTATTTCATTGCTTAAAATTGATCTGTTTAAATTGTGTATATCATTCTGATTCAATTTGGGCAAATCATTTGACTCTAGAAATTTTTTGATGCCTTCAATATTTTCTATTTTATCGGAGTACAAGTTTTCAAAACAATTTGTAATTATCTTCTGTATTTTTGTTGTGTCTGTTGTCATATTTCCTTTTTCATCATGTATGTTAGTAGTTTGAGTTTTCTCTCTCCTTTTCTTTGTTAGCATAGCTAAGGGTTTGTCAATTTTATTTATTTTTTTCAAAGAACCAACTTTTTGTTTTGTCAATTTTTTAATTGTTTATTTTGTTTGAATTTTATTGATTTCAGCTCTGATTTAATTATTTCCTGTCTTCTACTAATTTTGGTGTTGATCTGTTTTTTTTCTAGGACTTTGAGACGTAATGTTAGGTTATTTGTTGACTTTTTTTTCTTTTAAGGAATGAACTCCATGCAATGAACTTTCCTCTTAGTACTACCTTCATAGTGTCCCAGAGATTTTGATGTTTTATCAGTGTTTCCATTTATGTCTAAGAATTTTTTAATTTCTTCCTTGATGTCTTTTGCAACCCATTGATCATTCAGTAGCTTATTAGTTAGTCTCCAGGTATTGGGGTTGCTTTTATTTTTTTCTTTTATCATTATTTTCTAGATTCATTCAATTATGATCTGATAGAATGCAGGTTAGTATCTCTGTTCTTTTGTATTTGCTAAGAGTTGCTTTGAGGCATAGTATGTGGTCTATTTTAGATAAGGATCCATGTGCTGCTGAGAAGAAAGTGGATTTGCTCATTAAAGGATGAAATATTCTACTTATGTCAGTTAAGTCTAAGTTATTGATTGTATTATTGAGTTCTATAGTTTCTTTGTTCAGCTTTTGTTTGGAAGATCTATCCAGTAGTGAAAATGGTGTGTTAAAGTCACCCAGACTTAGAGTGTTATGATCTATTTGATTCTTGAACTTGAGAAGAGTTTGATGAACATAGATACTCCATTGTTTGGGGCATATATATTTATAACAGTTACATCTTGATGGTGTATGATTCCCTTGAGCAGTATGTAGTGTCATTCTTTATCCCTTTTGATTAGCTTTAGCTTAGAAGTATACTTTATTTGATATGAGGATGGAAACCCATGCTTGCTTTTGGAGTCTATGTAAGTGACATGATTTTTCCCAACTTTACACCTTCAGTCCTTGGATGTCTTTTCCTATGAGATGAGTGTCTTGGAGGTAGCATATTGTTGGTTTTTTTTAAAATGCAATATGCTAGTCTATGTTATTATTGAGACATGATTTGTATTCTCAGACATTTTTGTTTATTTTTGGTATTTAACTTGACTTGTTTTCTCCTTTGATCAGTTTTTCCTTTAGTGTAATATCTTCCTCTGCTGATTTTCATCATTGTTTTTCATTTCCTCTTTATGGACTATTTTGCTGAGGATGTTCTGTATTGCTGGCTTTCTGGTTGTAAATTCTCTTTAACTTTTGTTTATCATGGAAGGTTTTTATTTCATCATCAAATTTAAATCCTAATTTTGCTGCATGTAAATTTCTTGGTTGGCATCCATATTCTTTCAGAGCTTGTTATATGTTGTTCCATGATCTCCTGACTTTGAGGGTCTGTGTTGAAAAATCTGCTGAGATACAAATTGTTCTCCTCCTATATGTGATGATATAGGGGGAGATTCCTCTTTCTTATGACATTTAAGATTCTATCCTTATTCTGTATGGCAGGTATTTTCTTTATAACGTGCCTTGGTGTAGATATGTTGTACTTTTGTACATTTGGTGTCCTGTAAGCCTCTTGTATTTGATTTTCCAATTCATTCTTCATGTTTGGGAAATTTTCTGATATTATTTCATTGAAGAGATTGTACATTCTTTGGTTTGAAACTCTGTGCCTTGCTAGAGCAAGGATAGATCCTAATAACTCTTAGATTTGTTCTTTTGGTGCTATCCCCTCATTCTTGAATATTCTGTTCATGGTTTCTTACTATCTTCACTGTGTAGTCAACTTAATTTCCAGATTGTATACTTTGTCTTCAACATTTGATGTTCTGTCTTCCACGTGATCTAGTCTGTTGCTGATGCTTTCTATTGGGTTTTTTATTTGGTTTATTGTTTCCTTCATTTCAAAGAATTTTGATTGGAGTTTTTTCAGAGTCTCTATCTCTTTCTTGAAGTAATCTTTGCTACCTGTATTTGCTCTCTTTTCTCTCTGTTGGAGTGATTAGTTTTTGTCTCTATTTGCTCAGTTAGGTCATTCTTTAATTCAAGGATCATTTTAATTATGATCATTCTGAACTCCACATTTCATCAAGATCACTGCCATTGGATCTGTTATAATGGTATCCTGATTTGCTTGGGGGTACTTTCCTCCCTTATTTTTTCTTGTTGTTTATGTGTGTTATTTTCTTGCAGTGTGGATCTGAGATATTATAGTTTCTGCCAAGCAGATTGTCTGTACCTCACCTTGATGCCAGGCTTCCAGACCCTGCAGGTGTCCCACGATGGATGCTACTGCAACTAAAGGTGGTGATTGCAATAGGGGAGGCAACTTGAGATAACAGTGGAGGTGCCCTAAGATGGATGCAAAATCTTTTAGAGATTGGGCTGAAATGGTAAACCTTACACTGGATTTGGGATGCCTGCTCCGAAATGTAGTTGCTTTTAGGCCCTGTCTGTTGTCGAAAGGTAGAGGCTACTTTGTGGGGAAGACTATGGCGATGTCTGCAGTGTCCCAAGATGGAAGTGGGTTAGGCCTGGGCTCACAGGTCAGGGGGGTGGGCGGTGAGGAACCTGGACCTACCCTGGGCCTGAGTCCTGCACAGGTGGGTGGAGGCGGATATATAGGTGGGCCTTGTCATGAACATTTATGTACAAGATTTTATGTAGAGGTATTTTTATTTTATTTTATTTTTTTTATGTGATGAAAGCTATTTCAGTGTAAAACTAGGAGTAGAATTGTTAGTTGTATGGTAACTTTGTGTTTTGCTTTTTGAGAAACCACTAAACTGTTTTCCAAAGTGTTCACCATTTTACTTTCCTATCAGCAATTTATGAATGCTCCAGTTTCTCTCCACATCCTCATTTTCATTGGTTATTTTTTTTTTTGTATCATAATTCTAGTGGGAATGAAAGTGATATCTTGTAGTTTGTGTTTGAATTTCCCTAATTGCTAATGATGTTGTGCCTTTTTATGCACTTATTGGCAATTTGTATATTTTTGGAAAAAAAGTCTGTTCAAGTATTTTATCCGTTTAACAACTGATCTATTGATTTATTTCATTGCTGAGTTTTGAGGGTTCTTCATATATTCTGGGTAGAAAACCTTTATCAATCACCTGATTCACAAGTGTTTTCTCCCTTTCGGTGGATTGTCTTTTCACTTTCTTAATCATGTTCTTTGAAACGACAGGCTTTATATAGATGACGTTTATCTGTTTTTTAAATTCTGTGCTTGTGGTTTTGGTGTTGTGTCTGAGAAACTGTGGTCTTAGTCAAAGGCACGAAGTTTTACTCTTGAGCTTTTTCCTAACTGTTCTAGTTTTAGTCTTTGTGTTCAGATTTGTGATTCATTTTGAGGTAATTTCTGCCCATGGTGTGAGATAAGGGCCCAACTTTATTCTTTTGTAGCACCATTTGTTAACAAAAGACTACATTTTCCTGTTATAACTTCTGACTTGGATTATTATTGGTGATCTTAACAACTGTAAGCTATTTTTAATGATCTTATTGGAATTGGTGAAATATTCTCTAAATTTTGAGTTTATTATTATTAGCAGTAGTTCTAACCATTTAAATGTGATATTCTTTTCCATATGAATGTTTTTGTAGTGTAAAAGTATAAAAAAAGTTTAGTGTTGAGCACATGATGGGTATTTAGTAAATATTCATTGAACAAAAATAAATAAATCATGCTTCACTTGATTTTTAGTGGGTGCTTCTGGTTGATATTTAGTGGGTGTTTAGAAAATAATATATACTTGAAAGTTTATGATTAAATAAATACAATTGTATTGTGAGTCAGCCTGTACAAATTGAAATAACAAAAAATAAATCAAATTAGTTTCTTTGCATGCATACTTGATTCTAGAATGTATTGGAAATATGTCCTGTTACTTTTTAGATAATCTTTGCAGACATATTGGATAAAGGAAATTTTAATAGGATTTTCTATTATATAATCTCTCAGTGTCCTTATTATATAATTGTGGCTTGTGAAAATGGGCATAAAATGCAATATTTTCTGAGTGTATTCTGGCCATGTAAACTTATTTTGATTTAGTAGGTAACAGAGTTAGCAACCCAAAAAACTTTTAGAAATGCTTTCACTGTGATTCTATTTTGTAGACAATGAGGGAACTGGGGATCATCCATTTAACATTTACATATGCTCTATTTTGAATTTCAGTAAGAAAAAGAAACCAAGGATATTATTTTGGGTATCTGGAGTTGAATTTGCCAGGAATGCAAGCACAGCTTCCTCAGTAAAGACCTTGGTTTTGGAAACATCTTACCCCTTGGCGGCTCTCCAGAGTTCAGACTTGGCAGCATCAAGGACACAACGCAAGGTGTTTATTTGATTTAACATTTGGCAAAAGGTGTTTTGATTTGTAGTTTATTTCCTCTCACTTTGTTTCCTTGTTTTGGGTTGTTTGGTTCTGGCAAGGAATCTGGGTTCTGAACACAGTTCTTTCTTATGAAAGGCAGTATTACCCTGAGGAAATGTTTTTACTTGTATTTATTTTGTGGTATTTGGATAAATCTAAGTAAATGAAGCAAGATTCATAAAGCTATTAATCTTTTTCTGATTGGTTGTTAATTCATTTTATATTATTATCTACTAAGATTTGTTGCAACATAAATACTTATTCTCTCTTGATATTTGATACATTATTATACTTTGGTACATTAAAATATTTTGGTAATTACATATTGGTTTTACTCAATCTTGCTGCCTAGCAATTAATGAACATAAAATATCAGATATTCAGTTTTTTTTTTAAGATTTCTCCATGCTGCACACGTATTATAGAGAGAGGAAATATGGCATAAGATGGAAGATTGGGGCTGTCCTTTCTTTGACCTTATCTTCTACTGTCTTTTCCCAGTCTTGACTCTTTGCAAAACCATTCAGTGGTTCTTCATTGCACTCAAGATAAAAGCTAAAGCTCTTAAGTTGACCCATAAAACTGACCCCTTGTTTTCTAATTTCATCTCTGAATATTCTCATCCTCCTTCACTTGCTTCAGGCATACTGACTCTTTTGTTTGAATATGCCAGGCATTTTCCCATCTCAGAGCTTTTGTGCTTAGGTTGTTTGCCTTTGCATTGTTCTTGTCTTGGATATCTGCATGGCTAGTATCTTTACTTTCCTTTGTATCTGTATTAAAAAGATCACCTTCAAATTGAAGGTCTTATCCGACTACCATGCAATACTTGATATTCTTTCCCTGCTCTATAGCATTTATCACTATTTAATAAGATATGATTTTATTAAGTTTTTTTTTTTTTTGCTTAATGTCATTGTTCCTCAGAAAAATATAAGGCTATGATGGCAGGAATTTTTGTTTGCTTTGTTTTTACTCTATCTCTACTAACTAGAATATTCTCTTGTTCTTGATGACTGAATGAATGAACAGTTGATTCAATAAACATTTTAAAAACTTACTATGCGCTTAACACTGTATTCTCACTGTATGGTGAGAATGCAGGACCGAAGTACACAGTTCCTTCTTTTAGGAGTGCGGTTTAATAAGGGAAATAGATAACTGCAACAGTCATTTTATTACATTCTTGTGTTATAATAAGAATATGACTATAGTGCTATCAACACTTGGAGAAGCAACAATTTAAATCAGTTGATGTTGCACTCATGAAAATGTAACAAAAATAACCCTCTGTATAAGTAAGAATAGCCTAGGTTGTGCTGCAGGAGCAAACTGGCCAAAAAATACTGTTATGACACAACAAATGTTTATTTCTTTTATAGGCTGTTTGCCCCAAATGGGTTGATAGGGAAGCTTTAGGGACCCAAGATGTTGACCACTTCATCCAAAAGTATTTCCATGATCACAGCAGCAGTGGGAAGACTGGCTTATTATATATTGTCATTTATGAGTTTGATTGGTCAAAGCAAATTGTTTAATTTGAAATGGGGGAACTGTGAAGTATAATATCGCCTTCTACCAGAGGGGAAGGAGAATTAGAAGATTAGAGTCAAATTAGTGACTGCCATACCCTTTTTCTGTTTTAAGGAAGAATAGAACATATCCTAATAAAAAATATTTTGAAGCATTTTTAGAGAAAGGAAGAACATGAGCAAAGATAGTAAAGTATTGTGTAATATAATAGCAAACTGTGTTTCATTCTAAATAGTTGGAGCACATTATATGTGTGGGATAAAGACAGGTTAAAAAGATTGGAGAGACTATGAGCCAGATTTTACCAAACTCTGAAGTAAGAACTGTATCTTAAAGGACATGGGGAAATATTCAATGATATAGCATACTTCAGGGGAATATCTTGACTAAACTTAAATCATAAAAGATTGTTCTGGAAGTGCCATGATATAGATTTGTGGGAAAGAAGACTGAAGATAGTAAAAATCAATTCTGCTACAAATTCAGTATTGCAAATGATGCCCCAGGTGTAGGCACTGACAGAGCATATAGAAAGAATGGAACAAAAGGCATGTTTTGGGGGTAATCTCCTGTACACAGGGGAAGCCTTGGCAGAAGACGGAACATTTCTTACCCTGAGATCAAAGTAGAAGTACTAATGCAGACAGGGTTTGTGTCTAAGGCTATGTGTAGATTTGTGTGTTGGTGTCTGTGAGAGACTTAGAGCAAGCTTGAATATTGACTGATTTACCTGATGGCCTGTATTTTCTTTCTGAGTTAGGAAATGAACCCAAGTGTCCAGACTAAAATGAATATGGATGGGAATTTGAGCAGAGCTGTGCAAATTGGGATGGCTAGAGTCAAATGGGAGATACAGAAGACTTGAGGCACAGGGATTGCTAGAAATTTTTAGCATTTTTTCAAAAAAACTATACATTTTAGTGCAAAAGTTGCTTTGGGAAACTCAGTTGCTTATATCTTTAAATTGTTTATAATTCAGCAATGATTGAAAATGTATACCTTAGCATGAATAGATTTAATAGTTCTACAGAATTTTGAGCATGTGATTTTTATTAGGGGGGGCTTATGAAATATAATAGCCTCTGGATAAGAATTTTGTTTAACTTGATAAGAAAATCTCAATCATTTCTTAATAGTGGAAAAATTTTATAACTAGTTGAGTAATTATGCAATACTATTATGGAATTTTTTTTTCTGATAGCTCTAAACTTTTTTTTAGAGAAGCTTTTAAGTTCACAGCAAAATTGAGAGGATGGTATAGAGATATTCCATATGCCTCCTGTCCTATTGCATGCATAATTTGTTCATTATCAACATTTCCTACTAGAGTCTTATAAATTTGTTACAGCTGATGAATCTGCATTGATACAGCATCACCCCAAATCCATTTCTTACTTTAAGGTTCACTGTTGCTAATGTACATTCTATGGTTCTGGACACATGTATAATGACATGTATCTACCATTATAGTATCATATAGAAGGAAACTTTTGTGTTCTGCCTATGATTGCTGCTTCATATTATAAGAGTATGATTATTTTTGTAAGAAAATGCCAAACTTCCAAAATGGCAATATTGTTTTGCATTCCCATCAGCAATGAGTGAGAGTTCCCATTGCTCCATATCCTTAACCAGCATTTGATGTTGTCAGTGCTCTGGACTCTGTCCATTATAATAGTGTGAAGAGATCTCATTATTGTTACTATAATTTAAGAGTTGTTATAAAATTGGGTTTCTTGTTGCCATTATATGTTAGATCCAGGATTATTATAAACACAGAAATGCTACCTTTATTATGGCAGATGAAAGGTCCAAATCTCTATGATAGAATGAGTTTAATTAAAGTCAGGCTACTGCTCTAATATAGGAAACTGTATTGACATGCACAATGCATGTGGCAGATATAGTAGAAAAATTGACTTACAGACTAAGTAATACTAACATCAAGAAGAGGACATAAGGAAGAATTGGCAGAAGTGGTCACCTGAGAAGGTCCTTTTCTTAAACAGAAGTATAATTTGGGACTTCACACAATCAGAGATTAAGCTGCCAGTTTAAAAAATAGTGAATAATAGTGTGTGTGCTTTTTTTTGTTTGTTCTAAAGCATTCAATTTTAGAAAGTAAATATTTTTGAGTACCCATTATGTACATATACTGTAAGTATGTAAGTGATACTATGTTAATCCAGAGTTTCCAGCATTTATAAGCAAGGACAATATACATTTATTATCACAACTGAAAGGTTATTTGGCATCTTGTAAGTTATCTAAAGATACTTTTATTGAAGATTCTTAGCTATTGATAAAAGATGGTAGGAGATCTAGCAGTAGCAGAAACTGTACAATTACCTGTAATTAAGTTGTTTCAGGCTTAGTATATTCTGAGACCATTCTTAAGAACCTATATATAATGGAGCTTATTGATTTTTAATGAGCATGGGGTTAAGGTCAGGGTGTTTTATGAGGGGAAGTCTAAAGTACTGTTTGCACTGTGAACCTTAACAGTAACTTATTGAATCAGCACAATGTAGAGGTATTAGTAATACTGAGCACTTATTGTGTGAGAAGCATCATGTTAAGTACTTTATCTGATTTATTTATTTAATTTAGCCACTATAATACAGCCATGAGATAAGTGTTCTTATTGTACCCATTTTAAAAATGTAAAATGAGCTTACATGGGTCAATAGCTAAAACGTAAGAGACTCAGAGGAAACAAGTTAAAGTAGAGAAGAGTTAATCTATACTTTATTATGCTCATATTCTTTAATGATATGTAACTACTTTGTGCTAGACATTGTCCCTATTTTTTGAGAATCTTTAGTATGCAAAGCAAAGATCCCTGTTCTTTTGGTACTGCATTCCAGTCAAGAGAAGTTAGAAAATAAACAACAGACTAAATTTAGTATGAAAAATTATTTTAATAGTTTTAAACATGGTTTTGATAGATCGAGTAAAATAACTCTTATGTTTCAACACTGATAATCTGGTTGTTCATTAATTTGGTAGTGCCTACACCAAATCATGCAAAGTATGAAATATTGAGTGCTATAAATATTTATTAAATTTGATGAAATAATACTGACCATTATTATAGTGAAATCTCTCCCTTTTCTCCTTCCTTATACACTGAAGATGCAGCATTCCAACGAAGCAATTAAATATCATTTGTCATTTTTAAAGGAACTTTGTTTTCTGTAATTACAGACCTAGGTGGTCTATGGCTTAAAAACAATGAAACTGAATTTTAAAAAGGCCCTAGGATGTATTTTTCTAAAGAAGGACACATTTAAGTACAGTCTTGGCACCTCAAAATATCTTCAGAAGCTCATGATTAAAGATTTAATTTTGTTCTTTTTGTTTGCAATATATGGGCTTATATATAATAAAAGAAAAGGGAGACAATGAATATGAAAATGAGAATGAATTACACTGGGGCTCCTTGGGTAACTTTTTCAGAATCCTACCAATGTAATGCAGGGAATTGACTAAATATTTACATATTGTTAAAATAAACTATATCATTTTTCTCTGTGTTTCTTCTACTTTTCTTCAAGCAATCTTGGTATTACTATATCATATATTCCCTTATGCAAGCATGTCTAGTTTTACTGCTTGAAATCCTCTGTTAGGTAAACCATCTTGCTTTAATTCTTTCTTGTGAGTGCTTTAAAGGGTTAAATAATGGATATGGTTTATGGAATTCATCCCTGAAATAATAATGATGTGGCAGAGTGAAAAATTAAAATGTTCAATCACAAGGTCATTAACAAAGAATGAAAAATAATTAAGGGCAAAAGAAGAAAGAAGGTTTTAAGATAAAATCCAAACTCAACTTGAATATAAAAAGAGCTGGGTGTTGAAAAAGGCATAGCCAGGGTTTTTGCAGAGAATGGAATCTATATTAAAAGAAAAGTATAGTTCTGTTTGTAACTAGATTTTTGTATTGAAAGAGATAGCATGAATGTGTTTAGAACAAGATTCTAAAAGAATTTTGGAAAAAATAGAGGTAACAAAAATGACACATATAGTTAAAAAATAAACTGTAGTTTGCATAACACATTCAGGAGAAATGTGGTCCAGTCAGAGATTATGATGATGGCTAATTACATTAAAAAGTTGGAAAATAACTTTTTTTTTTTTTTTTGCTTATTATTAGCTTTAGGGAATTTACTCATGAAATTAAGAGTTGCTTACTTTTACAAAATCCCATTTTTCGATCTGAGCTACCCAGAACAAGTTTAAAGGCAGGAACTCAGAATAATTCATAGCCTTTTTACTACATTCATTTTTAAATGCCTTATTTGAAAGGAATGTCCTGGTTTATGATTTTCATATTTTTCCCTTTTAGAAAGAGGCAGATGGTATGAAAACTGGACTCCCTTATTTAAAGGAATGTTGATATTTATAACCAAGCTTATCTCCAGCAAGATTTGTTTTTTGCAGCTGTTCCAGGTTGGAAAAAAATATTATATTAAAGTCCTGGCTTGTTTTCCTTTCCATATTTTGGGGGGATTTCAAAATGTGAAAAAAATGATGTTTGATTTTAAATATGAATGCAATGTAAACTGTGATTTTTTTCTGTCTATATGTGAATTTTCTGTTTGTATGCTGTGATGATATTACTTTTTGTTTTACTGATCTATTTCCTTGGTACTTCACACTTAAGAAATAATTTACTCATTATTTTCTATATATCATCAAAATATTCTAGGGAATGTAGATTTTCATGAGGAGTTAGCTTATATTGTTAAACAAATGAATTTCTTATTTTCCATTTTAATATTTTAGGCATTTTCCTCTCTGCTCAGAGTACCTTTACTTGTTTTTTTGCCTATAACTATATTTATATCGTTTATTTTAATTTTTTCTTTTTATTTTGTTCTCTTTGATTCTCTTTTTAATTATAAATGATGCCATATTTCTCTGGATATATTTTACATCCCTTATTTTTATAACTTAATTGAAAAATAACTATTTTATACTATGAACAATACATGAAGCTGTCTTTTTGGGCACATGTAAATATAAAAGAATGGACACCCACGCCTCCATATGTATATAATTTTTATACATATGTAAATGTGTATAAGGACCAACACATATATAGTGTTCCATAAAGAAAGAATTTGTAATTAATGCATTGTGAATAAATGTGTTAACTATTGATTAATGGGAAGGTAGCAAATAGTATGCTTGTCAAATTAAAGGAACTCCATTCTTTATGTAGTGATATCTTCTTGAATATGAAATATTGTGCAAATTGTTACTATGTCAGACTTACGTATTTTTCATTTTAAATTCTGAAGCAAAAACTTTTACTTAAAATTTTCTGTTGCCTCTCTATCTCAATCAACAATTTCACCATTTACTTCAACTTCATGAAATGCAGCATACTTGAAATCTATGAAACCAGTCATTACTAGTAGCCAACAACTTAATTATCTCCAGAGAGATTTCTTGCTCTTTTATGAACAAATGTTTTAAGTTTCAATCTTTAGTTCCCAAAATAAATTTCATTTTTTTCTCTCATTAGTCACAGAGTGAATGGTGCATGAGTCCTTTCAGTAAATTTTGTCACTTCAATCTATTCTGCATCTTCTTTATCCTTTCTTTATTGTTTACAATGATGCTCAATGAAGTGAAATGTGAAGAATATGGGAACTCAGTTGGTATATCACCTCTTTCTTTCTTTTTATAAGTGATGTTTTCACACAAGTGGAATACTCCATTACACAAATGCCATTCTGTCCTTTCATGAGTGTTTGCTTTATGCGGATTTGGAAAAAAAAAGTTACATGGAATTTTCAAAATTTTCAAAATTTTCAAATTGACATGACACAGTTAGTTAAAACTCCTAGCATTCTATTATTCTATACATTTACCATGTAACAAGGCAAGTGATGCTGTATAAGGCTATATATATATATATCACAGTTTCTTTATCCATTCATCTATTGAAGGGCATCTAGTTTGGTTCTACAGTTTAGCTATTGTGAATTGTATTGCTATAAACATTGATATGGCTGTGTCTATGTGGTTTGCTGTTTTTGAGTCCTTTGGGTATAGATCGAGGAGTGGGATAGTTGGGTCAAATGGTGGTTTCAGTTCCAGTTTTCCAAGGAATCTCCATACTGCTTTCCAGATTGGCTGCACCAATTTGCAGTCCCACCAACAGTGTACGAGTGTGCCTTTTCCCCCCATATCCTTGCCAATTTTTATATTCTTAATAGCTACCATTCTGTCTGGAGTTAGATTAAATCTTAGAGTAGTTTTGATTTGCATTTTCTGGTTGCTAGAGATGTTGAACATTTTTTTCATATGTTTGTTGATTGATTATATATTACCTTCTGAGAATTGGCTGTTCAGTTCCTTGGCCCATTTATTGATTGGGTTATTTGTTCTTTTGGCGTTAAGATTTTTGAGTTCTTTATATATCCTAGAGATTAGTGCTCTGTCTGATATGCATATGGTAACAATTTGCTCCCAAAATGTAGTCTCTCTATTCACCTCACTGATTTTTCTTTCTTTCTTTCTTTCTTTTTTTGCTGAGAAGAAGCTTTTTTAGTTGGAATTTACCCATTTATTGACTCTTGATTTTAATTGTTGCACTATAGGACTCTTATTAAGGAATTCAGGTCCTAATCTGACATGTTGGAGATTTGGGCCTACTTTTTCTTCTTCTTCTTCTTTTTTTTTTTTTTTTTTAAAGAGAGAGAGAGAGAATTTCAATATTTATTTTTCAGTTTTTGGCAGACACAACATCTTTGTTTGTATGTGGTGCTGAGGATCTAACCCGGGCTGCACGCATGCCAGATGAGCGCGCTACTGCTTGAGCCACATCCCCAGCCCCTACTTTTTCTTCCATTAAGTACAGTGTCTCTGGTTTAATTCCTAGGACCTTAATCCACTTTGAGTTGAGTTTCGTGCATGGTAAGAGGGGTTTTCTCTTTACTTCATTTCTCTTTAGTCTTTTGTAATTTAAGTTTACTCTAAACATTTTCCTTTTTTAAGAAAAAAACCTAATTGACTTATAATATATACAGGAACATGCTTATGACCTAATAGTGTATATATTGAATTTTTAAAAAATGCACACAGGTAAAACCGTGAGTATTTTATTTTAGCCACAATTTATATACATTTTGTTGATGAAGTCTTTGGATCTGTATAGTGCACAGCATGGAAGTTAGAGTCTTTTTCTTCTGGACAATTTATTTCAAATCTATATTTTTATTTTAATTTGCTAGCTTTTTGTTTTCTTTCTTTTTTGTGGAACTGAATGCTTTTAGAAAGCTCAACTATCACTATCCAGCATCACTTTGACATCTTTTAAAATGAAATGCCTTAGGAAAGACATTTCACATTTGACAGTGTAGGAGTTTGGGAATAGGAGATGGAAGATGGAAAACCACTAAGAATTTTTTTTGCTTGCTTTATGTATTTTAATCATATTTGACAAATCATTTTTTGTTAATCCATTGTAACTGAAATTTTATTGTACTTCTTTTCTCTCTACATTCTGCATTAGAGTTATGTTAGTTATAACTCAATGCTTTTCCCCATCAATGGTTTCCACATTGTTTTCTCAGTTTGTTACCTCAATTTCTTTATTATGTTTCTCTAGTAATACAATTTGGTGGTTTTACAAATGTGTGATTTGTATCATAGTATGTAAATATAAATTTTAATTCCACATTCTGTTTAAAAACTACCAGTTTGAAAAACTTATTTTGGTGAAGTGGTAATGATAGAATCACACAGTACTTCAGTATAATACCCTTTCCACATTTAATGTAACTTCTATATAATTGAATATACAGTAGTTATTTTTATACTTTTCACAGCTACTTACTAATAAGACTATTTTAAAATAAGTAATACAGAATGACCAATCTATAGAAATGAAATAACCATGAAGGATATTCTAATAGTTGCTTTCAACTCTTTATTTCACCTTATTTTCTTAGATTAAGATTACTTTGGTAAACATAGCTTACTTTCATTGGTTTTAAAATATGTGTTTGTTGGGCATGCTGAGGTGTACCTGTAATTCCAGTGATCTGAGTGGCTGATGCAAGAGGATTATAATTTTGAGGCTAGTCTTGGAAACAGAACAATGTAGCAAGACCCTGACTCAAAATAAATAAATAAGTAAATAGATAAATAAATAAATAAATATAATGTTTTTAAAAGCAGACTGGAGATATAGCTCAGTGGCAAAGCATTCTGGATTCAATCCCACATTACCAATAAATAAATAAAGAAAAAAAGATATGAGTTTTATAATAGTATTATTGTTAAGATTATTCTAATATGCAAATATGTGTTTCTAGGCCCCAAAATAACTATTCACAGCTTAGTACATGGGATAATATATATACAGTTTTTTTTTTTTAAGTTGGAAAGGAATCTAGAAATTGTTTAAGAAGGGAAACTACATGACTTTTTCAAGGCCATTTAGTCTTTTTTTTTTTTTTTTTAATAATATGGTTAAACTAAGGTTTTATGCCTGTGACCTGGAATGTTTACCTACTAGTTTTTATTTTGTCAAGGGACACAGACATTGAATGAATGTCTTTTTGAAACTGTGTACCAAACTAGAATTTTTTTCTTTCAGTTTATTATTCCTGAAGTAGTTAGCTATATACAGAGAGAGTGAAAGACAAATCTGTATTATTTTTGGTTCCCTCTGTATGGGCTTAAGTGGCTTTTCTTATGATGTTTTTGTTAGATCTGGAAATGAATTACTTGAAATGGATAATGGACATGGAAATGACTAATAATTAGCATTAGTGATGGCTGCCATTAAAATAGATAAGGAATTTAGTGAGTAAAATCTCATTTGTATATTTTACAGTCAAAAGTGTGAAAATCATTGTTTTAAAATCCTAGATTAAGTGATGAATGAATTTATTTACTCATAATTTCAGTTTATGGGTATTGAATATAAGTAATTTAGTATATCCAAACTGTTTTTTAATGTACAAATATTTATGTGTATACACAGTATGTGACTATATATTCAAATGACACTTTTAGTTTCCTGTCTAGAATTCTTACTCTTTATCTTCAAAGAAGTCTGACTATATTCTATTATCTACTCTTGCTAGAGACTGCCACATACTTAGGGGAAACAGATCCCACTGTCAGTTTCAAGGGATAGTTGATTTAAGTACAATCTCCTTTTCCTTACCATAAAGTGGAACATATATGTCCATAATGTGTAAAATAATGTGATAGGCCTGTATGGGTATTTAATATTGGATATTAATATCATCCTCCAGTTGGTTCCTATCAACCCAGGATATTTATTTGGTACATTTGGTTCAAATGAGCTTTTATCATTTTTTCATAATTAATTCACAAATTAAAAAAAATCTTAGGTATTAATTTTCTTTTACTAATTACTATAAAATTATTCATATGACAAATTTATATTGATAACTGTGTCCAACAGGTTTCTCAATGTCAAAGAAGAAAGTTATACAGATAGTTGTGGAATAGGCAAGACTAAAACTTCGTGATATTGAATTGGAAGTATCAACTTCACACACACACATAAATATATATATATATATATATATATATATATATATATATATATATATATATAAAACAGTGTCTCTCCATTAGAAATTAGCATATCTTGACTTCAGATCTTTGTTTCTAGATCCAATTTTGAGTAAATGTATACTGGGCATCTTGGAAAAACAGCAGAGTCAAGAGCAGGTGTAGGGAAAGTTCAGGATGATCTATGAATATTTTAAGTGCTAGACAGTATGGAAGTAATTAAAAGAATTATGGTAGGGGCTGGGGTTGTGGCTCAGTGGTAGAGTGCTCGCCTAGCATGCATGAGACACTGGGTTTGATCCTCAACACCGCATAAAAACAAAATAAAACTAAAACTAAAAAAATACATACATAAATAAATATTTTTTAAAAAATTATGGTGATATGTCAAAAGGACACAAGCCACCTTGAAGGACATTTCATTGGCCAATACCAAAGAAATTTTGGCATTAAAATAAACAAATGATACAGATGAAATCTAATTCATTGATCAAAAAGTGATCTATGATTATATACTGCTATAAACACAAATGAGTAAATAGTGAGAAGCAAATACTCTTGTACATAGTACAACACCAACTAATAAATGTGGTAGGAATGATGAAATTGGAAAATAATTATTTGGTAACTGTCAGAGTTTCAATAATTCAAGAAACATCAATAGATGGTAAACTAATAGTTGCAACATTTTATAAAGAACAAGATATAAAACTTTTTATAAACACATTGATTACTAAGGAAAAAGCTTAAATTCACAGTGGAGAAATTGGGTAGAAACTACCCTAGTGAAGTAATCAAAGTTAGCATCACTAATTGAGGACATCATGCAATAAAAACAATACTATATTTGTGATATTCCTGTGATGTATTTGTGAGTTGAGTGGAAACCAAAAATTGAGGGAGAAAGTAGGGGAAAAATGTTAGACAAAGGATAAATGAGAAAATTAGGTTGATCATTCTCAGTCATAATGATTCTGAACGTATGATAGAAGTAGTCAGGGCTAGGGAGATAGGACCTTAGTGTATATTTGAAAGAATAAGGCACCAGAGGAGGACATATTATATGGAACAGGTGAACTTCGGGAACATCAATTATCAGTTTCACAAGCAGAGGTAGAGTGCTTATAAAGGAGGCCAAGAAAAAAATCTAAATGGAGAGTGTTACCTTGGAAACCAACAACTTAATATTTTAGGACTAAGTACTCAGTGGTGCCACGTGCCTCAGAGTAATTTTGTAAATAATGACATTGTTTTCTCATAGCACAACTTTCTCTTATATTATCATATTTGCTGCAGGAAATTTCTAAAATATGAATGTTTCCTGAAACATAAGTATTGGAAAAGAAGATTTGCCTTCCTTCCCTTTTATTGCAATACCTTACTAGTTGAACTGTGGTGTATTATAAATTGTCCTTGTGTTTCATAGTTGTGGCAAGGACATATCCCACCTGTCCTAGTTTACACATTTGACTTTGGGTAGTGGGGTCCCTTGCTTTCACAAAAGGGTCCTGGTTTGGATGATAAATTATATAGCCCTCCTGTTATAAGCTTCTGTTAATAGGATCATGTGAATCTGGGGAAGTAATAAATAAGTCGGTGTTGCAGCCAGTTATTGACATCTTTTATTCATTAACCAAAAGCTTATTCCCTTCCTTTATAATTCTAAATCAGCTTTTTAATAAATTTGGACAAATAACACTGGGAAATGTGGCATATTCAAGCCCACTTTTTGAGACTGACAAGGCACCTGTACAGACTCAGAGGATTTTCAGTAGACTTTATTAACATATTATCATATTTGGAGTATATCAGAACATTTCATCTACACTGAACACACATGCTTCAGAAATTCCTAATCATATTCATCTAACATTTGGGCTATACAGATACAAATGTATTTTTACTAATAAATCTTCAGAAAAAAATTATTGGAAACTTAAAAAGTAATTGCCATTTGAGATGTTTACATCAACATTTGAGATGTTTACATTTGAGATGTTTACATCACTTTTCTTCATCCTTTAGTCACCAGTTTTTGGTACCAGTTGGAAGAAGTATGGGTTATACTATCTATATGAAAGCTGAAGAAACTCTGGATCTCCTAGACCTCTCTTAAAATAACCCAGTTTAAAGGGATTATGCACATTGAAAACTCGAGGTTTGAGACCTTTATTCATAATGTTTTCAGTTATTTTTTGTCTCATAAGCAAAAGAAGACTTAAAGTAGGTTAGTTAATATTCCAAATGGATATGAAACTGTCCTTTCTCAACTGTGTAATCTCTAAAGCCAAACATGCTCTTCTTTCTTCTTATTCCTCTTGACTAATCAGGCTCTTGAGTGAAGCTGCCCACCTTATTGGTTTTATGCCAGAACTGTAGAAGTCTGTTTTTTACATTTTTTATGTCTTCATCCATACTTTGTAATAATAAAAACAGAGTCTGCATTTTTTAATTTGATACTATTTAATTGTAACCTTTAGAAACACTTTTGAAAGAATAATTTTCATAAAAATAACCTTTATTTAGAGAATAATGTAATTTGTGTGACTAATGACCTTTTAATTTGATGCCTACAAGTTCATAATAGGTATCTCATAGACCAATCCTAGCTTAACTAACCGATCTCCTTTTGCAAATATACAGGAAATTAACTAAAGTGCACTTCCTGTTTTGTTGAAATAAAACACTTGGTGATTTTAACAATCATTTTCCTGTATTAGAAATGATTACTCAATAGAAATTCTCTCCTTTATGTGGCTTCTCAGATTTGAAGTAACTACCCCTTTTATATTTGTGTAAAGTTCAGAATTAAAAAAAGTAATCCCAATGGACTCAGCTAATGTGGCACCCCCTCCTCCAGTGATGAGTGTTGTTGATGGTATACACAAGGCAGCTTTTTGTCTATTCTGGGCAGTATAAATTTAATGTGTTGTTTTCAAGTGTGTCATGTGTCCAGATGCCACAACAATCTGTGCATTAAAAAGGCATTAAAATGAAAGTAAGTAAAATATTTGTGGGTTATTTTTTGGTGGGGCCCAAGGAATTTGTGATGTAATTATGTTTGGATCAACTAATTCTGTTAAGTTTTTGGAAAAACAAGCACATTGTTTTCTTATAGCAATTATAAACATTTTATCAGATAGATTTCTAACACTCCCTCACTCCCAACCTCACCACATACCCTATACATACATTACCTTGCTGCCAGGGAGTTGATCCCCTTGTTGAACATGCTGCCTCCTTGATCCCTCCCCAGTCTTACTATTTCTAAATGGTAAGGTCTTGGACCTTTTGATTAATTATACTATAGTTAAAAAGCACTGTTATTCTCTCTCAGTTTTCTGTCTGACTCATGGCCCCATCGAGGCTGCTTCTAAATTCTGAAAAAGTCAAACACCAAATATTACTACTTTATATTTGCTATATATCTTCCTTAGTGGATTTTCCTTTGGATTTTAGCAAGTTTTTTCCCCTGTTCTATTAATTATCTTCAAAATTTTCAGTCTTTCTAATCTTATTAAATAGAATCTGATTCAGTTATCATACAAAACTTTTTGATGACTGTCGCATTCAGAAGAAGCTTATTTAATAAAAAAAAAAATTTAAAAAGAAAAACTACCACAGTTTAATCATGCTGCCCCAACCAGACCTTACCATGCATCAAAGAGGATAAAGGATCCCACAGGCCCTGCTCAAACTTCACATCTGCTTCCAACAAGACTTTGCAAATTACAGCATGCAAAAAATTACCTGTGAGCTTATTATAAAGAAAAGCAGTGGTTCTTAATCTTTAATGGTCATAATAATCACCTGGGAAGTCTAAAAGCCAAGGAAAATTGGAGATCTATGGGCCTTAGCCCTTGAGATTTTGATTCAGAACTGTGATGGGGCCCAGGAGCATGCATTTTAATGAACATTCCAGACATCTCTGAGACTGGGAATGATGGCCACATTTTTACAAATGCTGACTTACATCCTTGAATTGCCCTGATTTTAAGTATACCAGTGCTGAGTTTCAGCTTGCCAACCCTTCCTAGATTGACTGGTATTTCCCCAGGCCGCAATTGACTCCTGAGAGACCAGAACATTCAGTATCGTTTTGGGATAAATATAGTCCACGGTTCTATACATTCCTGTTCTGTGAATGCTTATGCCCTGCATTATACTGTGGTTCTTTTCATGAACCACTCTCCTGCTATTCTCTTTTCTTCTTACATTTTTTATATACCACCTGAACTCTCTGTCATTGAGCACTTCATTGAGCATCACTTTTACTTTGTGAGATTAAACTTGATTCTTCTTATAGACACCACTTTCTTGAAGCATTCTAAAACAGAGACTATTCTTTCTTTAAATTTCTGCATACCTGTGAGTTAAGAGTTTGATTGTTATCATATTTCTATATTGCTGTCTCTAGATCATTTACTTGTCTGAATTTAAAAACAAACAAGCAAGCAAGGCAAGTTGAAACACGCAGCTCCTTTGTGGTTCATTCCATTTAACTGTACTGTTCTCTCGTTCTCTCTCTCTCTCTCTCTCTCTCTCTCTGCATCTATGGTCATTCAGATCCCTCCTTAGTCTTCTTAATTCACAATTTTTTTTTTGTGTGTGTGTGTGCCCAAGCCCAAATTCTGCAACCATCCCAATGCTTTCCGTGTTCACATGTGTAATAATATGTGCATTATCCTTTCTCTCAGTTCCTTAGTTTTTCATGTTTTTCTATCCAAAACAAGCACTATCTCAATAATATCAATTTCTCATACTCACTATTTAATAACTTAAGTTATTCTCTAATAAATAACCTGTAATTCTTCTACTGTTAATATTAATTATCTTTTACTCTCGAGTTTGGTTGTTCAACATCATCTAAGCCTTAGAATCAAAATCCAATCAAGTTTCTTGTTAAATCTAAACCCCCGCTATCCTCACTTTCTTCTCTAGCTTTAGACACCATGGGACAACACTTCACCCACTTTTTGGACTATCCTAAACTCTTTTTTTTTTTTTCACCTTACTGCCCATCTGCTGTGCCCATTTAGAAGAACTAAAACTCTGCTTAATCTGACTACCTTTTCCCTGTGCCTGTCTGTACTGGGCACCTGAGCACTCAGAAAGAAATACATTTATAGTCCTGTAGTCCAGTCCTACAATAGGTCAATGGTTACCAAATCCATTTGATCTCTTAGTATTTTCCTTCAACCTGTTTTCTTTTCAGACAACTCTGCATTCCTCCACAGCATGAATTCCAGTATCTCTGTACTTTCTACCTTCCCTTTCACAGAATATAATCTTTCCTCCTAGTTCATAATAATAGCAGAGCTACCAAAACTCTCTTTTGGCTACCAAACTTCAAACCACTTTTTTTTTTTTTTTTGCGTGTGTGTGTGTGTGTATGTATGTATTTCAACCATTGTTTCTCTGTTTCTTATTAAAGTGAAAGGTAGTGTAATATGATTATTCAATCAAATATGTACTAGATTCTACCCCTTCCTATCTACTTAGAATTCTCAATCATTTTTTACTTTTGGTCCAGTTTTACTTTTTTCTCCCTTATCCCTTCATTTTCTACTTGTTCCTTTTAGTTATCATTTAAACCAACTCAAATTTCCATCTTTATTTAGAAATGAGCCTCAAGAGTAAAAACAAAGCATAACAACAAAAAGAGCAAAATCTTCCTCAATCCTAGTTCATTTCTACTTAGAGGAGATCACCCTGGTCAAGTGATGCTACAAGGAAATATAAAACTGATGAGTGCCTATTTAATTTGGGTCCAAAGAAACCTTTGCTTCTTTCACTCAGTGTATTTAAACCATTCTAGGAGGTGTGCAGTGGTACCTCAGTTCCAATTTTAATTGGCATTTTGCTGATTACCAATGCTGTTAACTTTTTAATGCACTTACTTGTCATTCATATATCATCTTTGGTGAAGTTACTATTCAAACCTGTTACTCCCGTTTTAAAAATTGGTCTGTATCTCTAAATATTATTGAGTATTCCTCATACATTCTGAATGCAAATTCATTTGTCAGATATAGGTATTATGAATACTTCCTATCTCTTACTTGCCTTATTTATATTTTACTAGTATGTTTTATGCACAAAAATTAATTTTGATGTAACACATTTTATTCTATGTTTCTTGCTATTTGTATTATAACTGAGAAATATTTGCCTCTCTCAGGTCTTATAAATTATCTCTACTTTTTCCCTAATATTTATTTTATTTTTTTAGGTCTTCTGTTTAGGTCCTGATTATCTTGAACTGTGTATGGTGTGCAATAGAGGTTAAGTTACTTTGTTTTTGTTTTGCTTATTTTGTTTTTCATAAGAAAATATAGTAATTCTAGAACTATATTTTAATACTGCATTAATTTTAATTCCATAGATTGAAGGCTGAAACCCAGCAATTAGGATTCTTTTCCTGGAGCATAACTTTTGGGGTTGACACAGTTAACTATTCTATAGTTACTTTTATGAACATTTATATTAGTGTTGGCAAGTTATTAGGGTTTTGGAAGTAATCTTTTCACATTCAAAATTTTAGGTAATTTTTTGTGCTGCTACAAATGAAATTAATTTGGCAAAATTATAGTAAGCTGATAATAAAACTGATATAAAATAAAGGTCATTTGATCTTGAAAAGTTTTGAAAGACTGTTAGCTCTCTAGTTTTATACAGAATTTTGTTTCTCATAATAATGACTTGTCCCAATACAATCAACTTTCTGTATATAAGGGTTTCATACCCAAGGTTTTCAATTCTATAGCTATTCTCTTAACATGAAATTATAACAATTGGCATTAAATTTTGATTGTTTAAAGGCTTAAAAGTAATCTAGAGATGATTTAGAGTACATGGGAGGATATACACAGGCTATATGTAAAAACTATGCCATTTTATAAAAGGGTTTGCCATTTTATAAAAGTTTCTGGGGATTTGAATTTCTGAGAGGTCCTAGAATAAATCTTCCATGGATACATAGGGATGGTTATTATATTTATTTACTTATTAAAATGTTAACAATTAGTAGTAATATTAATAAATGCAACCAATAATGGATTGAGATAACTAACATTATTTAATGTAATGTTAATTTTTATGTTTATAATATCATACATTGTCTATTTCACATTCTGATAGTATTTCAAATCATTTTTTGTTCTTTAAATCTCTGGAGACCTAAATCATGTATGATGCCTCTCAGGCTAGGCGTAAGTGATTACTCATTGGAGATGATACTGGTGTGCATTATTAAAATATAGTTTCCACTAGTGGTGATGTATTGAAAGGACATTTAAAGCAGAATACAGAGCCTGAGTAAATTCATGAAAATGTTCATGACTTTCTTCATGGAACTAAAAGCTGAAATTGATAGTTTATGGAACATGAGTAGGGAACAAATGACAAACTCAGATCATTAATGGATCTTTATGTTATTTTTTTTTCTTTAAGAAATATGTCATCATTTGCATGACTCCAATAAGTTAATTACATGAACAATTTTTAATTTTAAATACTTTGGAAACAGGGTCATTTGATCAGGAATAAAAATATCTTCTTTGTTCAACACTGTGTCCTAGCAGCTAGCATGTGGTTGTATTTTCATGATTGGTTCTCAATTTTGATCCAGCCATATAAAATATTTCTACATAATTATAACTTCTTGCTTAAACTGAGGATTTTCTTAGGTAAGGGTTCTTCTCTTAGCTTTAAAAACTGAGATAATTATTTTTTCCATGGTCATGGGTTGAATCTTTTAATAACCTGTGTTTTGATATATATTTAAATGTCACAGTCTGGATGATTTAATGCTTTTTCTGGAAGCAGAGACATATGTGAAGGCTTTGGGTTTCTTATTTCTTTACTTCTTCTTTCTGGATTTCATAAAAAAGGTATAAATGAGCAATAAAATGACTTGGATGGAATGTGATTGAATATAATACTACATTTGTTTGTTTTAAAAGGTCACATATTTTGCTTAAAATTACATGTGGCAAAATTGTTATGTTAAATTCAGGTTAAGAAAGCATATTAAAAAAAAGGTCTTAAATCTTAAAAGTTCTAGAGTGTAAAGTTTTAATTAATGAAAAAATTAATGATGAATTATTTTAATATGCAATTTAGGTATTAAATAAAATTAGCATTCTTTCTTCCTTAAGTATGTGTTATCAAATTTCAAGAATGTTAAAAACTTCTCTGATGATTTAATCTGAAATCATTCCTACAGCAAAATTCATAAATAATAAATACTATCTTATTAATCCATATTTTAGTTTAGCTGGGTCTCAGAGCAAGTTATCTCCTCAGGGAATGTAGTGTTCTTTATAAAAGGAAGTGATGAGACATAATCTCTAAGGAATTAAATTGTGAAAACAATCTTGGTATTGTACATGCTAATATAAATCTGTTATTCCCTTTCTGCATCTATCACAACACATTTTAAATCGTGGCTGATCTTGTATGCAAATAGCTGTCTTATTAGAAATTGCGGCTGTATGTGCTAATGTCTCCCTGGATTTCTTGGGAGTTTTCTATCTAACCATCAAAGCAATAGAAATGAATGATGATTACTGCAAGACTTTGAAGAACAAAGAAAAGTCAGGACATTTTAGAGGTTCTATATATATGAGACATTGACAGTTTGAACCATGCAGATGAATGGGTATTTCTTTATTGAGGTAATTTAAAATAGCCTCAATGTGTTTATTAGTAAAATATTTTTCACTTTCTTGTGTTTGTTACAGCTAATTAAATGCAAGTTTTTTAAAGTGTGCATTCTATAGATGTTTTTTGTTTTACCATTTGGTGAAATGATTTTTGCTTATATAAGTAATTGGATATAATTTCAGAAACAATAGTAAAGTTAAAAGTTTTGAAATTTTGATTATTAACAATCTTTAAATAATTAAGAATAAAAATTGAAAATCAATTGATAATATATTTCCTTGGTGGAAATTGTTTTAAAGTTTTTATATTCAGAGATTATTATACCTATAAAATATGACTGTTTATAGAGCACAGGCCCTGATAAAAATTTAAATACTTTGCTATATTTGTCATACAGAGCACATTTACAAATTATTGAAATTCAGTTTCCTTTAGTGAAAAGATATTCTCAATTGACCCCTTACTTTTTGTTTACTACAGGCAATGAATGAATAAAATACTGGCCACTAAATTGTTAACTCTTCCTGGGATGTTGGCTTAAATGATCAGAAAGGAAATTCAGAGTAGCCATTTTGGCAGATAGCTTTAGTAACCTGATTTTCTTTTTTTTTTTTTTTTCTTTTTACACATATTCCATAAGGATAAAAAACAAAACTATACTGAAAAGGGGATATTATCTTGTGTATTTATTTGTATAAATTAACTTCTCTCATAAATTGAGTGATATCTTTTCTAGCCTCACACAATTAAGATAAAAATAACAACTCACAATTAATAAATGCAAAATCACTATGCAAATGGATTTTCTATATGAATAAATTATAATATATCTATCAACATTACTTATGGTGCTTGTCTTGACAATTATTTTGAATGTTTTGAATTATAACAAGTTACTATAGGATTAGAGATACCTTGGTTTCATTTATAAAATTTAAGAAATGTGTTATCTTACATGAAAAATTAAATGGTTTATTAGAGTGGAAGTCTTAATTTTTTAACTGTCATTTTTGAATATATTTATATTCCCAGATATTGCTTTAATACTATAAATCTGAATATTAGTATGATCAGAGAGATAGGTTTTAGGTGAATTTAATAATTTTCTTACATGTAAATAGAAATTATTAAATTAGAGATGCCTTTTACTGTGTTATATGGGATCATTTTAGCTATCTCTGTGAGAATATAAATACACATACACGCACACACACACATAAAATGCAGTTTGATCTGAACAGATTTCAAATGCACTTGGTGTTTTAGAACCTTAATAATGCTTATTAAAATATTTGCAGTTTGATAATTGCATCCATTTATATGGAGAGATCTCTACCTGTTTGTTTTAGCTGAAGTAATACCAACTGCTTTAACAAGTAGATGTAAGAAATGTATAGTGGCTCAAATGCTGCAAGTTTATTTCTTGTTCTCATAGAAGTATGAAAGTGAAAAATAAGTTGGTTGGAGAGCTTTCCTCCATGCACTCATTCCAAATCCAGGCTCTCACAGAGTCTCCATCCTCATTATATCATTTCTTAATCCATTCTCATCTCAACCAGATAAATTAGTATACATGAAAAAAATTTATGTAAGCTCTAGAAGTAGGAAGCAATTTACTCACATTCTATTGGCTGAAAGCAGTGATGTGCCCACAACTAGTGAGAGGAAGCTGGCAAGTGTAGCCAAATATGCCTGGGTAAAAAAAGAAAAGCATGTATTTTTGTGAGCAACCAAAAGTTTTTTACTATTTTTGACCTTTCTGGCCCTAAAATAGCCATGTATGTCCTTTTCCCTGCTTCCTCAGTAAGAGAAAACTTGATAGAGTTCATAACTTACTGCATCCAGTTCAAAACCAAGAATCTAAAGCTAATAATGCACAGTCTTCTCAAGTTGGGATGTGGTTACTTGAGGTTTATAGACCATGAAATTTACCTACCCTTTTCCAGCCTCACCAAAAGAAGATTCTTGCTTAGACCCCAATTATGATCCTTTCAGAGGAACTCCTTCATTTTTTTCTTTATAATTCTGCCTTCTGGAATGTTCTTTCTTCTTGATCACATATAAATTTGATAGTACAAACTCAGCAGAGTTTACCTTCCTTGAGGCTGCTCTCATTGTTTTAAATACAGAGACCCAAGCATTGGTTTTCACTTTCAGACCTTTGTAAATAAAGTTTTTGCTTTCTTGGCAAGTGTAGTTCCCTCAAATATTGCAAAGTTTCTTACCATTTCTAGTGAGCTCCTTGTACCAATAATTGTATGCTAATTTCTTTCGAACATATAATTCTCAACCTATGCTTTGTTTCTATCCTGCGATTCTCTGTTTTTACCCAAGAAGTCTACTTGGAAGTAATTTGAAGTAATAGGCTCAGTTTAGACAATAACATCCTTAATCTTAATTTTGTTTCTGTCTCTCCCTCACCCCTTCTCTTTCTGTTTTGAGCTGAGAAATTTTAATATGTTTTTTGTTTTTCAAAGTCTTTTTCAGTTTTATTTCTTGCTGTTTTGTTTTTAGCAATTATCATTACCATCTCATTAGTCCCTAATTTGCTGGACTTTCTATTTCTTAATATTTTTGTTTGTGAGCTGATCAGTTCTTGCCTCACTTTATCTTTTCCTTATAGCACCTTAACTAAAAGCAGTGAGGAACAACTTCTCTTGCACCAATGTTGGTATTATTTTAGCAAAACTAAAATAAAATAAATCTGTAATGAATAAAACCCACAGATGTATAAGAACTCAATTGCAATTGAATTCTGTGCCTTTCTCATAAGTAGGATAATAGGGTGGTTTTATGATTTGGATGTGAAATGACCCCAGAAAAGTTCATATAGCAATGCAGGGATGATCGAAAGTAAATTGATTAGATTAATAAGAGCTGTAACCCAACCAGTGGATTAATACATTTGATGTGTTAATAATTTGAATTTATTTCTGGGTGGTCATTGTAGGCAGTTACGATATGGCTGGAAGAAGTAGGTGGGATGGGTTGTGTCCTTGGGGATTATATTTTGTCCCTGGCTTTTTGCATTCTCTCTGTTTCCCAGCTGCCATGCCTCTACCATCCCCTTCCACCATGATGATCAGCCTTATCTCAGGCCCAGAGCAATGGAATCAACTTACTATGAACTGAACCTTTGAAACTATGAGCCCAAGTAAATTTTCTTACTCTAAGTTGTTCTTGTCAGGTATTTTAATCATAGCAGTAAAAAGCTTACTACTACTACAAGTGATAGAGAAGTTCATGAGAATACTCTTCTCCATTCCCACCCAGTCTGACCAAATTTATGTTTCTACAAATGTAACTTGGAGATATCTGGAGTTCATTTCCACTTGAGCTATTAGGAGGGGAAAAAGGATGCAGGATTGTGCTTGAGAGATTTTCATGCTAAAGTTTGAAAGTGATGCATATCATTTCCATTCAAATTTCTTTAGGAAAAACTCAATTTTATACTTGAATTTAGGCTAGGAAATATTGTCTAATTGTGCAAGCAAGAAAGTGGAATACACATTTGGTGGCAGATTATAATCTTTATTTAAATATTTAAATTAAACAGAAATAGTAGGATATGACAGATAATATTGAGGATTAATGAAACAGTATATATAGTATGCAAAATATAAGTAAATGGTAGTATCCTTATTGTTTACAATAAGATGGACACCACTAGAACCTAAGTCATCCATTTTGTCTACAAAAAGAATACAAACTTCCTGAAATTCAAACTTTTGCCTTCTTATCTTGTGCAATGCAGTAGATAATTGGTACAAAACATGTGACCAAGAGCAAGCATGTAGCCCCAGCCCATTTGAAGAAATACTATGTGATTTTCACATTTACAGATAATATTATCTAACAGTGTGGTTTAATTGAGCATTGATATTTCTTGATAAAAATAAATGTTTCCAAGAACAAATGATTGGAAAATTTAATTACCAGCAATTGTATCCTTGATAATTTATTTGAAAGAATTTTGTGTTCTTTATGGATATCTAATGGGAATAAGTCAAAGCCATTTTTACCCATTGCTTTAAAGATGAATTTTAAGGAATAAATTATTCCTGAAGTTTGTAGATAGTCTTTTTAAGGATTTCATTATAATTGTTTTCTTTCTTTTCAGCAGGCATTTTGGAGATCAAAGATGGGTAGAAAAGATGCCTCCACTATAAAACTTCCTGTTGATCAGTACAGAAAGCAAATTGGTAAGCAGTGAATTCCCTTTGATACACTCCTGTGAGTTAAGATAAAGAGAAAAGCAATTATGCATGATATTAAGACATAATTTTTTGTAATACATATGATACATAGAAATGTACAAAGAAGAACTTAGAGATTTTAGGAACAAAAACTATATTTAGCCAAGCTTGCCATAATAATACATACTTTATGTACTTGTGATATATGAGTGTTTATACAATATTAGTTACATACTAGATCTCAAGGAAAGACCCTCCAATTTTAAAGAAGCAATATT
The DNA here is from genome assembly GCF_048772815.1 of Callospermophilus lateralis. NCBI lineage: Eukaryota > Metazoa > Chordata > Mammalia > Rodentia > Sciuridae > Callospermophilus > Callospermophilus lateralis. The sequence goes on along the minus strand of NC_135320.1, from coordinate 50,025,752 downwards.
CAACATATTCCTCTAGGAAAGTGTAGAAAATTGGAAATCAGAAGAAAAAATCTAACTTTTCCTCCCCACTCACAGTGCACTCCTTTTGTGTACCCTTTCATCCCTGCTAACTCTCATTCTTTTGGAAATAAAAATGTAATACATTAATAAAAATATGTCTTTTAGTAACTGAAGTATAAATAAAGAATTTCCAGGAGAAGTCAGAAAATAATTAAAAAGAATTGATACCAAAATATAGGGTATATATTTAGTTCATAAATATGGCCCAAATGTACATACCATAAATTTTTGAAAATTTTAAAACAAAATCTGCAAAACAAAAGACATGCAGAAAAAGTAGAATAATAATCTGGCATACATGCAGCCAACTAATAATTTTTTGTATTGTTTCCAGCAATATACAGGTTTAGAAAAGTGATATATATATACACACACACACACACACACACACACACACATATGTGTATATATACATATATGTATATATACACATACCTAGATATACACATATATAACAATAATTACTATAATCAATCCAATTAAAAGTCATCTTTTTACATAGTTATCTTTTTTGTGTGTCCTCAGAGCACCAAAAGTCTACTCTTAGCAATTTTCGGTTATTACCTTATTAACTATGGTCCCCCTGTTGTACATTAAATACCTAGATTTATTCATCATATGTGATTATAACTTTGTACCCTTTGACCTATGTGTAACCATTGTCCCCTCCCTTACCTCTAGTAAGCACCCCTCTTTCTCTATGTATTTGCTTTTTGTTTTCCTTTCAGGATTCCAAATACAAGATATCATGAAGCATTTTTATTTCTGTGTCTGACTTATTTCACTTACCATAATGCCTTTTGGGTTTATCTATGTTGTTGCAAGTGGCAAGAGATCATTTTTTTAAGGCTGAATGACATTTCATTTTATGTATGTATGTTTATGTGTGTGTATATGTGCGTATAGGTATATATATATATATATTTCTGTACATACACCACAATTTCTATCTTGCAATCTGTCAACAGACACTGAGGTTGTTTCCGTATCTTAGCTGTTGTTAATAATGCTGCATTGAACATGGAAGAGGAAATATCTCAACAAAGTGCTGATTTCCTTTCTTTTGAGTATATAGTTAGAAGAGGAATTGGTTTTACTTTTAATTTTTTGAGGAATCACTATAATGGCCCCACCAATGGTACAGTATTTGCTGTTCTCCATATTGTCACTATCAATGTTACCTTCAGTTTTTAAAATACTTTTTTATTATATCCATCTTAATAGGAGTAAGACTGTACTTCACTTTTGTTTTATTTGCGTTCCCCTGATAACGAGGGTAATTGAGTACATTTTCATGAACCTGTTGGCCATTTTCCTGTCTTTAGAAAAAGGTCTGTTCTGATTCTTTGCCCATTTTTAAGTCAGGTTTTTTCACTATTGGGTTGTGTGGGTTACTTACGTATTTTGCATTAACTCTTTCTCAAATATAGGCTTTTCACATATTTTTCCTTTCATGCCATAGGTTGCTTTTTCATTGTGTTCATTGTATTCTATCCTCCGCAGAAACTTTTAAGTTTAAAGTAGTTTTGCTTATCTATTTTTAACTCAGTTTGCACTTTCAGTATTTAAACTGTTTGACTTGGTTTTGTGTGTGGTGTAAGATTAGAAACTAGCTTCCTTATTTTGTAAGTTGATATTTCATTTAAGCAGCATCACTTATTGAATAGACAATTTTTTTTTCCCGTTGGTCAGTCTTGGCACTCTTGCCAAAGATCACTGGTCCATACTTATATAAAAGTGTTCAATTGATCTATATATCTGATTTTATGTTAGTGTCATACTGTTCTGATTACAGTGGCTTTGTAATAGATGTTTGGAATCAGGAAGTGTGATGTCTCCAGCTTTCTTCTTGCTCAAAATTGCTTTGGCTATTCAGAATCTTTAGTGGTTGTATATGAACTTCAGAATTGTTTTTTTCCTATTTCTGTAAGAAATAACATTGAAGTTTTGATGGATATTGCATTCAATCTGTAGGTAGCATGGACATGTCAACAGTATTAATTCTTGCAATCCCTGAACATGAAGTATCTTTTCTTTAATTGCACCTGCTCTAATTTCTTTCATCACTCTTTTATGATTTTTCAGTATACAAGTCTGTTGCTGCTGTGTATTTTCTTCTTTTTGATGCTGTTAAAATGAGATTGTTTCCTAAATTTCTGTTCCAGAAAGTTCATTGTCAATGTATAGAAATGCAGCTTCAACTAATTTTATTTATGTTGAGTTTATGTCCTGCCACTTTGCTGAATTCATTTACCAGTTCTAACAGTGTTTTTGTAGAGTCTTCAGGGGTTCCATATAAAAGATCATACTACTTGCAGAGACATTTTTACTGTTTCCAATTTGAATGCCTTTGATTTCTTTGCCTTGCCTAATTGCTCTAGATAATAATGTGTTGAATGGAAGTGGTAAGAGTGGGCATCCTGGCTTTGTTTAAGGTGTTAGAGGAAAAGTTTCAGTTTTTTCATCATTGAATATGATGTTGACTATTGGTTTGTCATATATGGCCTTTATTGTGTTGAGATACATTTTTTCTATATTTAATTTGTAGAATTTTTATTATGAGAGGTTGCCGAATTCCATCAAATACTTTTTCTGCATCTGTTGAAATTATCCTGTGATTTCTATCCTTCATTCTGTTAGTATACTGTATCATATTGACAACTGTGGCATATGTTGAACTATCCTTGCAACACAGGGATACATTTTTAGTCATTGTGAATGATCTTCTTAATTGATATTGAAATTTACTTTTATTGAGGATTTTGGAACTGTGTTCATTGGAAATGTTGGCTAGTGGTTTTTTAATATATTTTTTAATATTTTATTTTCATTTTTTTCCTTTGTTTTTTCCTTTGTCTGGCTTAAGTTGTTGGCTTCATAAAATTAATCTGGAAGTGTTCTCTCTTATATTTTTTGGAAAAATTTAAGAAGGACTGGCATTATTCTTTTTTAAATGTTTGGTAGAATCTGCCTGTAAAGGCCTCTGGTATGGGGACTTTCTTTATTTCTGGTTACTGATTCAGTCTCCTTATTTGTTATTTCTATGTATAGGCTTTCTATTTATTTTTAATTGTATCCTTGTTAAATTTCTAGAAATATGCCCATGTTTTTAGAAATGTACTGTTTTTTCCAGTTATTCAATTGTTGGCATGTAATTCTTCATTATAGTCCATTATGATCTTTTTCATTTCCATGGCTTCACCTATAATTGTATGCTCTTTCTTTTATGTTTGTATTTATTTGAATCCTTTTTCTTTTTTCTTAGTCCTAGTAAGGGTTTGTCAATTTTACCTTTCTAAAAAACTCTTCATTTTGTTAATTTTTAAAAATATTTTGTTACTTGTAGACACAATAACTTTATTTTGTTAGTTTTTTTTTTTTTTTAACATGGTGCTGAGGATTGAACTTAGTGCCTCACATGTGCAAGGCAAGCGCTCAATTGGAAGTTACAACTCCAACCCCTTTGTTAATTTTTCCTATTGCATTTCTTCTCTCTATTCCATTTATTTTTCTCTAATTTTTATTATTTTATTTTTTCTGCTAACTTTGTACTTAGTTTACTCTTTTTTCTAATTTCCTGAGATGTAAAGTTAGGGTATGTACTTGGGATATTTCTTTTCTTTTAATATGTTGTTCATTACTATATATGTCTGTTAGTACTACTGTCTCAGTTTGTTTTCTATTTGTATAAAATCTATCTGAGACCTGGTGATACATAAATGAGAGAGAATTTTTAGCTCATTGTTCAGAAAGCTGAAAAGCCCAGAGGATAGTATCCACATCTTATGGCAGCCTTCATGCTCCACAAGACATAGAAAAAGGTACCACATGGCAAGACAAAGAAAAAATGGTCAGCTCAGTCTCTCTTCCTCTTCTTATAAAGTCACAGATTCCATTATGTGGGCATACCCTGATGATCCTATGTAATCACAGTTACCTCCCTTTTGCTCCACCTTCAAATATCATCAACATGAATTTAGGGATTACATTTCCATGTGAGTTTTGGAATTGTCATTCAAACTATTTCAACTACTTTTTCTAGAGCCAATACATTTTGGTATATTGTGTTTTCATTTTCATTTGTCTAAAATTTTTACTTATTTCCCTTTTGAGTTTTCTTTGACTCAATGGATGTTTAATTTTATACATTTGTGAATTTTCTCTTTTTTTTATTTAATTGATTTTATTTTTTTAAATACATGATAGCAGAATGCATTACAATTCTTATTAGACACATAGAGTATAGTTTTTTTGTATATAAAGTATGTTCACGCCAATTCATGTTTTTATACATGTACTTTGTGGGGTTTTTTGCATTACAGTTCTTATTACACATATTACCACAATTTTTCACATCTCTGTGTATAAAGTAGGTTGACACCCAATTTGTGTCTTCATACATGAACTTTGGATAATGATGTCCATCACATTCCACCATCCTTGCTAATCCCTTGCCACTTCCCTTTCTCTCCACCCTTCTTCCCATCATTTTGCTTTTCTTATTGATGTCTAATTTCATTCCATTGTGGCAAAAAAAAATGATATTTTGAGTGTTTTCACTCTTCTTAAATTTGTTGAAACTTGTTTTGTATCCTAGAATGTGTACTTTTGCTATTGGGTGGAATGTCATATATATATTTTTTTCTATAGGATTTTTATTTGTTTCCTTCTTTATTTCTGTATGGATGATCTATCAATTAATGAAGTCTCCTGCTAATATTGTATTGTTTATACTTCCCTCTTCAGTACTATATATGCTGTGATGTTGGGTGCTTATGTAGTAGGTCATTCATATCATAGGTTCCATATACATGGATTCAACTGAGTACAGATAAAAAATGTTTGGAAAAACAAACTGCATCTGTAATGAGCATGTACAAACATTTTGCTTGTCAATATCCCTGAATAATATAATACAGCATAACATCTATTTGCATTTCTTCATATTAGTTATTATAGGTAATCTAAAAAAGATTTAAAGTATAAGGGAAAACATGTATAAGTTATGTGCAAATACTACACCATTTTATAAAAGGGACTTGAGCATCCATGGATTTTGGCATTGAATTCTTGCAATTCCTGTGAAAATGGAAACACACCTATATACATTTTTAATTATTGCATCTTCTTGATGAATTGACTCATTTATCATTATGTAATGTCCTTCTTTATTTCTTACATTAATTTATTTTTATCAAGTATAGCTACCCCTGCCCATTTTTATTTTGTAATTACTGCATATACTGTCCTTTTATCATGTCTTCATTTTTAGCCTATGTATGTCATTAAATCTAAAATGAGTCTCTTATTGACAATAGGTAATTGAATCCTTTTTTAAAAATCCATTTTGCCACTCAATCTTTTGATTGGTGAGTACAATCCATGTACATTTAAAGTAAATATCTGTAGAGAAGGAACTACTATTGACATTTTGTTGTCTCCATGTGTTTTGTGTTTCTTTTTTTTTTTTTAAGAGAGAGTGAGAGATGGAGAGAGAGAGAGAGAGAGAGAGAGAGAATTTTTTAATATTTATTTTTTAGTTTTCGGCGGACACAACATCTTTGTTTGTATGTGGTGCTGAGAATCGAACCTGGGCCGCACGCATGCCAGGCGAGCGCGCCACCGCCTGAGCCACATCCCCAGCCCCCTGTTTTGTGTTTCTTTTGTTGCTCTTTCCCTCTCTTGCTATATTTCTTTGCAATTTAATTATTTTTATAGTGAAATACTTAAGTCTTTATCTTTTTCTCATCTATCATATTTTTTTTCCTTGTGGTTACCATGAGGCTAGCGCTACACATAATGGTGTAGTTTAAACTGATAACAACTTAACTTCAATTATATACAAAAATTGTTCACATTTGTCTCCTCAGACTAATTTTTAACCTTGTTTCTTGTTCAGAGTATTTTATGTATGATATCTTTTTTATATTAAGGTTTTCTCTTTGAGTTATCATGTAGTCAATTTATTAAAATTCCCTTTGTGCTTGAAAGGCATAGGTATTTTCTAATATTTGGATGCATTAATACTTATGTTAATTATGGTGTTGTGTTTTCTTTTGTACTTGTTGTATACTCTAGCTGTAATTTTTACAAGAAAGAGAATTATAATATCCTAAAACTATGAAGCTTTTAATTGTTGTATTTCTTTTTTATTAATTTCTGCTTTATATATTTTGAAGCTAGGTGATTATTGCTTAGCATAATTGTCAAATTGATATATATTTATTGTATTTCCCCCTTTCCTATTATTATGACCTCTATATTTATAAAGTTCTCATAAAGTTTTTCTTAGAGTTCTTTTTGTTTTATATTAATATTGATAAATCACATTTCTTTAGTATTTTGATGTTTTTATCCTCTTATTTTCATCTTTACTTTAATGTTTACATGCTTTTGATATAGCCTAAAGTTCTTTTTAAGCAGCTTTAATCCAATTAAATTTATTGTGAATTAAAAAACTACATTTATCCAATTTTATTTTATATTTCATATTTGTGGTGACTTTTCCTTGCTAATCTTTATTCCAACCTTCTATCTTGAAAATTTTGGTCATTTTTATTCTTTAAATTTTTTAAGTTTTTCTTTCATTTTTTCTTCCTTTTTTTGTTACCTTAATTTTTTCTGGTATATTTGACTAATATAAAGTGTATAAAGTTTTAAACTCTTAAATTTAGTTTTTCTTTCCTATTTTTCATGTCTTTTTTATTTGTAGCTATGAAATTTAAATATTCCTGATGTCAGAAGATCCTAATTTTTTTCTTCAGTCTAGTGATTTACATGGAAGGCATTTAATAAATATTTGCTTAAATATCAATAGAGCAACTTCCCTAATCTCAGATAATTACAATTCTATTCACCTGTTTTAACCTAGTGTTTGTATTAGTCTTGATTGTTCTAGCATATCTCTTGAAATGATAAACTTTCTGAAATGTTTTATGTATCTTTTTGAAGCCAGTTTTTTCTTGTTATCCCATTGTTTTCCTTTGGTTTTACTTCCTTATATCCCTAAGGGTACCTTGTATATAGTAGTTCTTGATTTTTTTCTTGTTTGCTAAGTACAAAGTAAATTTTGATGTGCTATAGATTATCTTTTATTTAACTACCTTTTCCCTTGTTAGAAATACCAGTATGTGGGCGTGGGTGAGGGGCAGGGTTGTGGCTCAGTTGTAGAGTGCTCACCTAGCATTCTGGGTTCGATCCTCAGCATCACATAAAAATAAATAAATAAAATAAAGTTATTGTGTCCAACTACAACTAAAAAAAGAAAAGAAAAACAAACAAAAAGAAATATGAGGATGCCACAAGGAATCACACATACTTACTCAGAAGTAGTTTGGAAAAGCAAACTTTACTTCTGCAGAAGGGTATGCTACTAAATAAAGTCTGGCAAGCAAGCACACACAGATTGGGTATAACCAGCATTTTATCCCCTGGAGTACCAAGTCCCTCCCCTAGTTCCTCACTGGCTGAGTACTATGGGGTGTACCGCCTTCCCAAAAGTTACTTTAGTATTACTGACTTCTTTTGAGTTATTTAAAGAAATATACCTTTAGTTGTTTCTACCTCTCTTTGTTCTCCTGTGGTAGGAAAGCTTTCTCGAGGGTTCATGAATTCTGATATGTAGGCAGTTCTTACTTCTTTACCTAAGTTACTATTTCTTTACTGAGAGATTTCTATGTGTGTTGGTTAAGACATTCTATTTCAATGCCTCATTTGTTGAGGGGCTGTTCAGGTACATGAACTTTGGATCTGCCACATTCATAGGGTATGGTATTGTTGTGTACCTTTCCATTCTGCTATAGTTCTCCTCGGAGTGCCTTTCTTAAATCCCAATTTTACATTTAAATACTGTAGTCTGAAAATGGACTTTCTATTTCTCATACCCTCTACGTATAATTTGCTGCTTGTTGGTTAGCATTTTACTGTGACTTTTTTGGGAAGTATAGCTATTAGCAACTTGTTGGATTAACTTCCTAGTATCACAATGGCTAGTGTTTATTTCGTTGTACTGTGTTAAATGACGGTATGGCCCTTGTAACGTATGATTGATATCCAGATTTTCTGTATAAATATTAAAAAATTATCATTTGTTTAAATTAACTTTATGTCATTAAAATAAAAAGTTTGCAAGGGATTTTCATTTCTCAGGATTAATTTACCAGTTTACTCTCTGAAGTACAGATATCTCTAATAATATTGAAAAAAATGCTTTTTGCAAATTTTATGTTTAGAGATAATATCTCCCTTTTTTCTTTTTTGGAACATTGGAATAATTTTGTATGCATGGCTACAAATAAAGGTATACTATCCTGGTGACAATCCACTGAAACCATTTTTTATTGTTTCTAATTTCATAATAATTGTCCTTTTGTTAATTTGATTATTTTTTAATTAGTTACTTTATTGTATTTATAATTGTGTCTATCTTGAAGGTATCATTTATTTATTGACATAACTACTGTGGATTACTATAGGGATCCCTAAGAAAGACTATTAATTTTTGGTTTTGTAATGAATCTTTTGTTTTTTTATGTAATTTGTAATATAGTAACTAAAATTGTGTTCATATGGCAGTTGGGAAATTATACAACAGATTGTATTGTTCTCTTATATCTAATTCTGATAATATGAGAAAAGTAAGATTCCAAGTAGTGTTTTGTTTTATGAAGCTGGGAGGAGGGATTTGAAGCTGTTGATGAGAAATTATTCTAAAAATGTTGAAGGCAATATAAAAGTCTTTACTGTTGATTAGCAAATATTATTTGTCAGTATCTTTGGCATGCTGTAAATAACTCATCTTCCAATAATTCATTTGAGTAATTAAATTTAGATTGCAAATTTTTCTTTTCAAATATTTTGACTCTTATCTCTCTGCTTTTCTATTGTATCTTAATTGGTGTGGTCTATATAAATGGACAATAAATTATATATCTTTGTTATAGAGATCAGAGAGTGAATAGAACTTGGTATTCATCCCAGACAGAATTATGATTGAATGTATTTGCAAGATTAAAGCACTGAATTTACTTTTTTCTAATTAAAGGCAATTAAAGATTTCCAGACACAAATAAAAGACAATGAATTGAGGAATAAGTGTAGGAGCAAGTCCATTTGCAGGTGAAAAGATGTGCCTTTGAAGCAGAACCAGCTGTATTTTCATTGAAAGAATAACAGTTTAGGAAGCTTTTCTGCATGTGCTTGCTTGATAGCATAATGTACTCATAAGCAGCTTATGCAGTATTCAGAAAATAACAGTGCATTAATTTTTAAAGCAGCAAAGGCAGAGGAAGAGCAGTGCTGCCACGTTGATAATGAATGTGGCTAGTATAAAGTTCACGTTGAGAAAGGAAAAAAGTGAGCTTCTGAAAAATGAACATTTATAAAACAATAACCAAATATTCACATGGTAATGAGCTGGGGCAGCAGTATGAACAAAGGGCAAACATGTAGTCTTATTTCTGGACAAGGGTAAAGAATTGAACAGGAAGGCACAAAAAGCAGTTAAGTAATCTTTTATTAAAATAAGGCAACTTCCAGGTAAAAGCATGTAATAGTTAAAACTATTGCTTTGAATATGTAATAATTTCTGACATAAATAAAGATTTTATATTGAATTAAGTAGAGCATATAAGTTATTCTTTCTTAAAATAATATAAAAGGGGTAGTGATAAATGCAATAGTGAAGTACTGAAATATTTATGAGATTTATTAAATATGTTGTTATATCCATAAACATTAATATATGTTTTAGTAATTATATTGTGTACCTACTTAAATATGTGATTCTTTATAGAGATGGTGCTTAGGCTTAAGTTAAATATGTTCTAATCATACTTAATATGTAAACAAATGAACTTCTAACACATAATATTCACCGATTAGAAATTGTATCTAAAAATGACTAAATATTTTACTTAAAACAGATACTAAAGATTATCTGCAAACTATATATAAATAAAAATTATGAATATTAGTGTAACAATCTTTGCTATAAAAATTGTAGGCATAATTGAAAATCTTTTGTATTGATGTATGATTTTTAATTATGATTTTGCTTTTAGTTGATACTCATAATCCTGTTGAAGACTTAAAGCATGAAATTCTGTTGATACTGAATACCATACATTTTCAAGTATATATTTATATTTTAATTTAACAGTAGAATGCAGAGGTAGACTTGTTTAGCTTGGTAAAGTTGTCTGAGTTGGGATCTATACCCATATTACTGAGTGGATCTTAAGTCTTCTATATCTTCTGTAATTGGAAGAAATCTTATAGGTAATTTTTTAGTGTATGATAAAAATGATTAAAGTGATCTCAGGGAAAAGTGTCCAAGTCTTTTCTATTCCCCCAGTTCTTGTGAGTCCTGGCAAAATTGATTCTCCACTTTCTCCCTTCTTCTCTCATTTTCATTTTATTCCAAGTTCAATTTCTGTTACTTAACAATGGAAATAATTCAGCAGAATCTAAAAGATATCTCCAGGATCCTCAGCAAGTACCTAGATGCATATCTGAACCAAACCTGAACTGGTGTCCTCTAAGTCTACAATTGCAAGTGATATTCAGCCTCTTTTGGAGGAGTGGTGCGAGGACAGGGGTGCTATGCCAATCCAACCTTAAAGGAAGAGGAAGAATTTTTTTTTTAATTTGATAATGGTGATTTTGTAGGGAACAAGAACAAGAATGTAGGTTCAGGCTACCATTCTCAGTTCTCTAGCTCATCACAACAATTTTAATTTGTGACCTCCCTCTTCCAATACTTTATTCTAGATCCTCTCCCTAATAATCATCTTCGTCTGCTTAAGTCTTTGAGTTTAGAATGTATCTTTATCTTCATTTCTGAAACTCTAAGCTCTTGGTGATTACCCTGGTTATAAAGTTAGATGGAAATATCATTAAATTTAAGATTGGTCATAGTAGTTAACCCCAGGATTCCCTCACATCTCCCCATGTTCCTTTTGATATTTCCTGTATATTAACAAGACAATTTATCCTTGATAACAAGCATACATTGTCCTAGCCAACACTGTTTTTTTTTAAATTTTCCATGTTTACCCATAAGCATTAAAAATCCAAAACTTCCTATTGAGGAAAACAAGTATTGTGCCTTTTCTGAAGTTACCTCTCTTCTAGATAAACTGCACAACAAAATATACCACTCACAATTTGAGTGGGATTTCCCTTTTTCATTGTACTTTAGGGTCATCTCCAAGGTTAGCAATAATAGCATAACAGTCTACATCCAATTGTTGTCAAAACATTATAAAGAGCTATCTGTAAACTTTTTAAAAAAATATTACAGTCATGTACCCAATTTTATGATTTTTTAATCTAGATAACCCTCAGTTCATAACTAGTAGCTTAAATCTGATAATCTCATGACCAAGTTTGGTAGGAATCTAGGAATCTCCAACAGTTTGGTAGGAATCTAGGAGTTTTTTCTTAACAGTCATACTTACTGAAGAAGGTATGGCAGTGTTCCAAAACCTTAAAGACTTTTTCACTTCTTTTTTATTGGGATCCACTAAAGACTTATTTCTGTCTCAGCTAAAAAGTCTTCAGACTCCATTGACTCTGCCATTTCATAAACTCCAAGAGGTATAGTAGATTATCTGGTAATCTATTGAATAATTTTTTATTGACCCATGCGCTACTCAACACTATAGCTTTTCAGGCCAACACAAAAAAACTGTGCATTATAGATTTTTTTTAAATAATAATATGAACAACCATGTATCAATCATAAAACATACACTATTAGCTTAGAAGCTATTTGTATGCCTCTTCCCTATTGCAACAATACTCCATGTCTTTGAGAAACAACCATGATCTTGATTTTTTTAAGTCTCTTTTTGGATTATGCTACCTAAATATGTGAAAAAAAAAATTTGAGTTGATATTAATAAAATCACAATGTATATAATATATATTTTGCTTCATAGCATGTTTTTGAGTTTTATTCTTTTTAATGAATGTTGGTATAGTTTACTTAATTTCAGTTCTTTTTAGTATTCCCTTGTTTGTATATACTGGTATTTTTCTACCTGTTCTGGTTTTAGGTAAATTAGATTATTCTCAATTTCTTGACATTTTTTTCTATGTATCCTGTTATGAGCAATGCTACTGTGAATATTTTTATACATGTCTGCTTATCAGTTTACATGTACGGGAGTTCCTCTATAATGTTCACTGAGTAGAAGAATGTTGGGTCATACATATGGATGCATACCATTATCAAATAATTCTAGTGTGTGTTTTTTTTTGGTTGTTGTTTTTGTTTTTTTAAGAAGTTGTATCTATGCCACTTTCAAGTGGTAAATGGATGGCAGAGTATGGCAGGTTTACTTCTGGGAGACAATCCTGACGTACTTTACATCAGTGAACTTCCATGAATCACATTTATGTGGCAAATCTCTGAGAAGGTTCATACTTCTCCCTCTTATGTATATATCTGAAGAGGTTTCTCAGCACTTTCAAAGTCTTCCCCAAAGCTTATTTCATATCCTTGTTTTTTGATATGTTGTATAGTACTGAAGCCATTAATATCTCTGGGATTCAGATTGAACACCAAGATGTACAGTTGATCTACTTCTGCTATAGGACTATAAGTATACAACTATGCCTTCCATTAAAGAAAAACAGCCTCTTACAGTTGCTGTGATTACAATGTAGAAAAATACATTAGCTTAATTAAATATATAGTTATGACCCATGATAAGAAATTTGTTATTCTGCTACAGTTAAGAAAATTCTACAAGATTTTCATGATCAACTAGTCATGATGAATAGGTCTGTGAAAATAGGGTGACTATGTATTTAAAGTTTTATTGATATAGTCAATCTCTAAAATTTCATTGTCTTTGAGATCATTCTAGTAAGAAGGGGGAATATTATTGGTATTTCAGCCTTACTCTTAAAATAGCTTTTATATTCTACATCAGAAAACCAAGCTGGAAATTTTATTTCCCAGGCCATCATTTGACCCTGTGCATTCATAAATTAGAAAATGAACACAAGAGTCTGTTCTGTTCTGAGTCTGACATTAGGAAATATTTATTTTTAATTATCTGGCCTATTAAACTCTCTTCCCCTTTATGTTAGTGTCTTTTGAATCTAAATTTCAATGGTCTCAGTGTTTGGAATTGCTTCTAACATATACACTTGCCCTCTAACTTCATTCAAATATTTGTTCAAGTGACATCCGTGACTATCCTATCAGAAAGAGTAGATATCTCCTCTTTATTATCTACTTATATCTACCCTTGCTCTGTTTTTCTTTTTTTGTACTTTTTATCACATGACAAATTATCATCTATCTACTGTTCACCCTTTTTTCCTGCTTAATACTATTTTTTTATTTGTTTTAATTAGTTATACATGGCAGTAGAATGAATTTTGACACATCATACATAAATGGATTATAACTTCTCATTCTGATTGTACATGATATAGAGTTACACCAGTCGAATAATCATATATGCACATAGGGTAATATGTCCGATTCATTCTACTATCCTTCCTATCCCTATGCCCCCTCCCCTCCTTTCATTCCCCTCTGTCCATTCACTTTTTATTTCAAAACTACCAAACTATAATAAGTACACACATCATAATCTGGTAGTTTTGTAAGCAAGGACATCACTGTCTTGCCTGACATTTTATTAAGAAAAATATACCTGTTCTGCAGTAGTATATACACTTGTAAATGTGTGAATTATTAAAAGTCCACTATCTAGATAAACTTCCCTAGCAATGTCACATGTTCATGGAATTCAAATGTAAGAACAGCAAAGTAAAAAGAGATAAGCAATCATTAACTGAATTATGACTACAAAGCAATTCACTGCTTGTTTCCATTATATTAAAATGTAAAATCTGTTGTATTATTAAAAAATTTTAAAATAACTTGTGTTATTTTAGAAAATAAGAATAAAACTCTGAAAGGTTTTATACACACACACACACACACACACACATACACACATACACACACACACACACATGCACACACATAGTCTCAAGAACAACCATGAAAACATTCTAAGAAATATAGTTGAAATCAAAATACATGATTTAAATGAAATACTAAAAAACAAAGGGAGCAAAGAGAAGCAATAAAATGATAGTCCTCAATAAACCATATCAATAGTTTCATTAAATATAAATGATCTAAGCATAGTAAAGGTACTAAAGGACATACATTTTTTTAAAATTGATCTTTTAAAAATGACCCAAATATAGGTTGTATAAAGAAATTTACTTCAAATATCATGATATTAAAAGTAGGGGATGAGGCTGAAAATCTGTTCTACATAAAAGCAATAAGAAAAAATAGGGAGAAGGAATGGGGTAGGGAAAGGCAGTGAAATGAATCTGACCTAACTTTCCTGTGTACATATATTAACATACCACAGTGAATCTCACCATCATGTACATCCATAAGATGCTAAATAAAAAAAATTAAAAAGCCATAAGTACATAGCAGAAAGATCAGTAGAGTAGAAGGAAGTGAGTAGAGGGAGGGAAAAAGTCAAGTACTGGGATCTGAATCAGAATAAATTATATTTCATGCTTTTATAATTACATCAAAATGAATCCTATTGTCATGTATAACTAAAAAGAACCATAAGAAAGATTGAATATTGAAAGCAATGAGAGTATCCATTTCTTATGGTGTGCTGATAACACAGAAATATCAAATAAGTGTTCTGTATCCAGCACAACTATTAAACAAAGAGAGAAATTAAGCCATTCTTAGATGAACAAAAAAATGAGATAATATTTCAGTAGCTGACATGATTAAGAAAATAACTTTAAAATGTAGTAAAGGAAAAAAGAAAGCAAAGGAATTAAAAGTGACTAGAAAATAATGAACACAAAATGAAACAGTATGAGAGAAACAAAATGTCAGAAGCCAAATAGGAAACAAAAAACCCAAACAGAAATCCATCTTTATCATTAATTAATTGTATTAGGTGTAAATGGAATAACCATTTCAACCAAAAGGCAGGGAATGGTAGAATAAGAAGAAAAAATGATCCTGTCTACAAGAAGCACACTTTAGATTCAAGATCAAAATAATTTGACCATAAAAGAATGAGAAAGATAAACTAAGAAGCAGTACCCCAATAGCCAGGATGGCTATTCAAATAGACAAAATAAGCTTTATGAAAAAAGTTTTTAGTAGAAATAAAGGACATTTTATAAAGATAAGAGGTATTTCTTCTGGAAGATATAACAATTATAAACATGTATGCACCTGGCAAAGATCCCTAAAATACAGGAAACAAGTCCTGACATAATTGAAGTGAGAAATAGATAACTAAGCTATATTAGTTGGAGACTTTAATATTCCATTTTCCATAATCAATAGAATGATTAGGCAGAGAATCATAAAAGAAATAGAAGACTGAAGCACTGCTACAACTAGATTTGTAGAACACTTTACCCAATAGGAGCAGATTGCATATTTTAAACTGCACATAGAACATTCTCCATAAAATAAGTCTTAAAAACTTCAAACAAATTGAAGTTATGTGATTTATTCTCTAGCACAATAGAATAAAATTAGAAATTGCTGACAGAAGCAGTTTATATAATTAAATTTTTTAAATGTTTTTTGAATAATACTGTTCTAGATAACCAAAAGAGCAAGGAAATAATATGGCAAATACTTCGTGATGAGTATAAACAAAAGATAAAACTTTAGAGATGGAGCTAAAGCAACGCTGTTTTTAACTTTTTATTGCTGTGACCCAAAGACCCAATGAGAACAACTTAAGAGAAGGAAAAGTTTATACATTGCCTCATGGTTGCAGAGGTCCAATCCATGACTGGTGAACTCCATTGCCCTAGGCCCAAAGTGCAGAAGAAAATCATAACAAATGGGCATGACAGAGGATATCTTCTCAGTTCATACAGCCAGAAAGCAGAGAGAGACAAAATATACACCACAAAGACATGCCTCCAATAACCTATTGTTTCCAACCACACCCTATCTGTCCATAGTTACCACTCAATTATCTCATTCAAGTGGGTCAATCCACTGATCAAGTTATAATTCTTATAATCTTACCATTCCCCTCTGAGCATTCTTGTCTTGTTCTTGAACACATGAGCTTTTGGGGGATGCTCCATAACAAGTACTTAAGTGGAAATTCATATGTGTTAAAGACAATATTAATAAAGAAAAAATTTTAACTCAATAACTTTATACCTAAGTCAACAAGAAAATGAAGATCAAACCAAATTCAAGGCAAGCAGAAGAAAAGAAATAATAAAGATTAGAGTAGAAATGAACAAAATAGAGAATAGAAAATTAACAAAACCAGAAGTGTAGCAGTTAGAAATATTAAAAATATTGTTAAACCTTTAGTTAGACTACCTAAAAGAGAGAAAAAAATGCAAATTACTAACACTAGGGATGGCCTTATGGAAATAAAATGGATTATAATTGAATACAATAAATGATAGTATGCCAAAATTTGTTAACCTAGACAAAACAGTACCAAGTATTAGTGATGCTACCCAAACTCATGTACATTGCAAATGAGAATGCAGAATGATACAACTATTTTGGAAATGGGTTGGCTGTCAGTTTTTTTGCAAAATTTTATATATATTATATATCGTGATCCTGTGACTCAGTAGTCTAACCCTATATAAAGGAAAACTTGTGCTTACACAAAGATCTCTACATCTGTGTTTTAGTCAGATTTTTCACCACTGTGACAAAAAGACCAAACAAGAACAACATAATGGAGGAAAAGTTTATTGGGTGCTCATGGTTTCAGAGGTCACAGTTCCTAGACAGCTGACTCCATTGGTTTCAGCTGAGGTGAAGCAGAACATCAGGGTGGAAGTACATAGCAAAGGAAAACAAGCCAGGACATGGCAGCAAAGCAGCAGAGAGCTCCACTGACCAGGGACAAAATATATACCCCAAACTCATGCCCCCAGTGACCCTTAAGCCATACCCTACCTGCCTAGGGTTACCACCCAGTTAATCCATTCAAGTGTCTTAATTCTCTGAAAAGGTTAAAGGTCTCATAATCCAATTATCACAATGCCAAATGGATTTATTCCATTTTCAAGAGTCTCCATAGTCTTAACAGTTTCAGCATTACCCAAAAGCCCCAAGTCCTAAGTCTCCTCTGAGACTCACGGCAAACTCTCAGATGTTTTCCCCTGTAAAACTCAAAAGCAAGTTACATATATGCAACATATACAAGCACAGAATAAACACTTCTATTCCACAAGGCAGAAATAGGGACATAGAAAGAAGGGATGAGTCCAAAGCAAGACCAAAATTCAGCTGGGCAAACAAGTCCTATAGTTCTACCTCCAGCATCTGGGGCACATGATATCATGATATTCTCTCCAAAGGACTTATGAAGTGCCTCTCCTATGACTTTTCTAGTTATAGCCCCACATAGGCTCTTTCTTAGCTTGTCTCTTCTCAGTTTCTTCAGCTTTCCTCAGCAGATGTTCTATGGTACTGACATCTCAGGGTTCTCCACTGAAGCTGCAGCTTCCTTCTTAAATCTCTATGAATCATCCTTTCAGGGGCAGCCAACAGGAACTTTGACCTGGCTACACTTTGCCTGGCCTCTCAGGTCTTCCTTTAAAATCTCAGGAAACCTCTAAGACTCCCTAACTCCTGCATCCTGCATTCCTGCAGAACCAGCACCACATGGTTGACACCAAGGTCTGCCACCATCTCTAGCAGTAGCCATGACTCCAGGGACCATGGCTACAGCAGCAGTTGGAGTCCCAGGGCCATTGAGCATGGTGAAACAATGTCTTAGATCCCACTGTGTAAGCATGGTGCCCCACTTCTCTCCTCAAAATAATTTTTATTTTTATACCCTTGAGCCTGGAGATGGGTATAGTCTTGCAAATTTCTGAAATGCCCTCAAGCTATATTTTCTCTTGTATTTGGGTCATTCCTTTAACACTTTCTTACTTACACTTTTTTGACCAAATTGCAAGTTTATCAAATCTTTCTTCTTTCCTTTCTAATCATAATTTTTCAGAATAAACTTGTCTAAAAGCCACCAGCAATGCCCATGTCACCTACTAAAGGCAATTCTGCCTTGGAATTTTCTCCTTCAGACTAGTCTACCATCTTTAAATTCAGCCTCACAGAAAGTCATAGGACCTGAGCAAAATGTAGACAACTTCTTTGCCGTAACATAACATGAATGACCTCCAGTCTAATTTCCAATTGAGTCCTTGGTTTCCTGTGAAACCTTTATGAGCCTAATCTTTACTATCCACAGTTCTATCAGCATCCTAGTCTTTTGAGCTTCCACCAGAATCACCCAGTAAGCTCCCGTTATAATAATCTAAACCTTTACAGCTTGCATCTCTAACTTTTCAAAATTCTTGCCACAAATTCCAAAAAGCTCCAAAAGCTTCTGAACCACATCATCAGGTTAGTCACAGCAGCAACCCCACTTCTCAGTACCACTTTCTATTTTAATTGTTTTTTTTTAACATTGTGACCAAAATACATGACAACAACAATTTTATATGAGGAAAAGTTTGTTACTCATGAATTCAGAGGTCTTAGTCCATAAAAGACCATCTTCCTTGCTCTGAGCCCAAATTGAGGTATATCCTCAAGGTGGAAGGGTGTGGCAGAGAATAGTAGTTCAGGACGTAGTAACAAGGAAGCAGAAAGAATTCCACTCACCAGAGACAAAATATAAATCCCCAAAGGTACATTCCCAGTGACCTACCTCCTCCAGCCACACCCTACCTGTCTATGGTTTCCACCCAGGTTAATGAAGTGGATTAATGTCCTGATTAGGTTAAGACTCCCATAACCCAATCATTTCACCTCTAGAATTCTTTGAATTGTCTTATACATGAGCTTTTGGGGACCACCTCATATTTAAAACCATAATAATGTACATTTATAATAGCTCTAATCATACTTGCTTAGCACTGTAAGTAACCTAAATACTCTTTAGTAAGTCAATCAATAAACTCTGATACCACTATACCATTGAATACTACTTAGAAATAAAGAATGAAGTGTTGATTATATGACTTCAGTAAATCACAAAGATATTACACTAAATGAATGAGAGTATTGTCACTTATTGCCACATTGTTGAAAAGGAAAAGCTACAGAAATGGATGATAGATCTGTGGTTGCTAGGAATATTGGTGGACAAGTAGGGACTATAAACATATAGTATGTTGCAGTTTTGAGAGGTTCTGCAACTATTCTGTATCCTGATTTTATTCTACATGAATCTATACTTGCATTACCTTTTATAGAAATGTATATCAAAAGGAAAAATGTAAATTTCAATGTATGATAATTTCAAAATTAAACAGTATTATGGAATTAGACTAGAGGAAGGAAGCATAAATCAGTTGATCAGAAATGTACAATTGAGAAAGACCTTGTCACCTAACCTTTTAATAAGAAATGAAAATATAGAAATTATGTAATGAATGGTATCCTTGAGGACAAACAAACTGGATGATTGAGGACTCAGATTGGCTTTTTAGGCTTGAGTAACAGTTTCTTTTTCTTTTATATGAAATTGCTAAGCAACTATTGAACAGATACTTTTATTTTTGTTTTTGTTTTTGTCCTGGAGATTGAACCCAAGGCCTTGTGCATGCTAACTACATGCTTTACCACTGAGCTGTACCCCTATTCACTTGTGTTTATAACTGAGATCAGACCTAGCTGTGTTAAATGAATAGTCTACATATAAAATCTAGATTATTATTTTTCCCTAGGTGTTACTACTCAGAAGGTAGAGAATTTCATATTTTGTTTTTAAGTAATAATGGCATATTATCTATCTTGAAGTCATAGAAATTCACCTGTTGTAAACTTATTTCATTATATGTTAAGACATTTTCATTTATGAAGAATTGAACAGATGCCCCTGTCAATGTTTTCACTTAGTAGACCAAAACCACATTTTGCAACATATACTTTTGGATATCATAGTCAGCAAGGAGAATGCTAAATTAATGACAGATGCACTGTTTGGAAGAGTACCAGGTGTACAATCATGTTTAATACCATCTATTATTATAAATACAGTTTCAAATGTTCATATCAACTTTAATACAAATCTAGAAGTATTATTCTCGTAAGAGGATATAGGAGTTTAATTGAAATATAATACATTATTTACCAATGATTATATGGCACTTGGAGGAGAGTGATGAATTCTCACTTTGACTCTCTGAGATATATTTGAGTCTATATTATGACAGACATATTAGCAAAAATATTGTATATCTGAGATCAAAACTACATGGAGATTTTAACTCACTGCATTTAGAATGGCAGCTATCAATAATACATATGGAATTAAATGCTAATGAAGATGTGGAAAAAAGAGAACACTTTTACATTGTTAATGGGATTTACAAATTAGTACAACCATTATCAAAATCAGCATGAATGTCCCTCAAAAGACTAGGAAAGGAACCACCATATGACCCAGCTATTCTATTCCCTAGTGTTCATTCTCAAGAAGTACTTTCAGGATATTATAGCCATACATGTATTTCCATGTTTATAGCAGTACAATTCACAATAGCCAAATTATGGAACCAGTGTAGGTGTTTATCAACAGATGAATGGATAAAGAAAATGTGGTGTATATACACAATGGAGAAATCTAGAATGGAAGAAGGGAAAGCAGGGTGGGGGCAATAGTTCTCATGAAAATCAAAAGGAGATTAGGAGAATAGAGGAAAGGGACCAGGAAGAGGGATGAGGGAGGAAAATGGAGAGACACTGAGGAATGCTGTTGTTCAAATTACATTATTACATTGTGTGAATGTATGAATATGTAACAATGAATCCTACCATTATGTACAACTATAATGTACCAGTAAAAAAATTAAAAAAATAGGAAAAAAAGACATAAAAAATTTCAGTTTGATATGGTCTAAAAAATAAAAAATTGCATATCTGCATGGAAATTGTATTGGTTAAAGTAAACCTTTCTTCTTCACTTATTTTTTCCTTCTTTGTACCAGAGATTATTTTAAGATATATACAGGATAAAACAAGAAATCACCTTTGACTTCAAATCTGTAATCATCAAAATTCTTTTTAGATTTTTATTAGAAATGTGCTTTGTAACCCTGAGTGGAAGCATTTGATGTGTCACCATTTTCATTGTTCTGAACTGTTTATAGCTCAGCAGGAATAATGACATGAATAATTTGACTGTTCAGATGTGAAATTAGAGTGAAAACTTGTCAAAGTTTTTTACCAAAATTAAATGTTCCTAATTAAAAATGGGTCAGAGTGATATTTTTCTGCATTTTATTTATTCCATCACTTACATTTAAATCATTTGATATACATTTTTACAATTGGTTTATTTCTGGATCATTAAACCACATCTTCAAGTAATATTTATTAAGCTTCTGCTCATAGATTCAGAATATCTGGTGTACTATAGTGGTTAATGAAAGAACATATGCCTTCCTTAAAATAATAATAATACATAGTTCTTTAGCCAAAAACATTTTTATGTGTCTAATAAATACAACTATGGCATTTCTACATTGCCTCCATCCATATGATTCTCTTATTTCTGCCATTTCAAATTCTAAAAATCTGTATGAAATTTTAAAGGTGCTTCTAAATCATTGGCAGACATATTAAGAAACTGATTTATTCCTTAAGAGACACTTCTCAGAAGATGATGTACAATCAATCAACAAATACATGAAAAAATATTCATCATCACTAGCAATTTAGAGAAATGGAAATCAAAACCACTCTAAGATTTCATCTCACTCCAGACAGAATGGCAGCTATTATGCATACAAACAACAATAAGTGTTGGCGAGGATGTGGGGGAAAAGGTACACTCATACACTGCTGGTGGGACTGCAAATTGGTGCAGCCAATATGGAAAACGGTATGGAGATTTCTTGGAAAATTGGGAATGGAACCACCCTTTGACCCAGCTATCTCTCTCCTCCTTCTATACCCAAAGGACTTAAAAACAGCATACTACAGATACACAGTCACATCAATGTTTATCTCAGCACAATTCACAATAGCTAAACTGTGGAACCAACCTAGATGCCCTTCAATAGATTAATGGATTTAAAGAAATGTGGCATATATACATAATGGAATATTACTCAGCAATAAAAGAGAATAAAATCATGGCATTTGCAGGTAAATGGATGGAGTTAGAGAAGATAATACTAAGTGAAGTTAGCTAATCCCAAAAAACCAAATGTCAAATGGTTTTCTTCAATATAAGGAGGCTAATTCATAGTGGGATAGGGAGAGGGAGCATGGGAAGAAAAGACAAACTCTAGATAGGGCAGAGGAGTTGGAGGGGAAGGAAGGGGGGGGCATGGGGTAATTAATGATAGTGGAATACAATGATCATTATTATCCAAAGTGCATGTATGAAAACATGAATTCCTGTGAGTATACAATGTATACAACCAGAGCACAATGAAAAATTGTGCTCTATATATGTAATAAGAATTGTAATGCATTCTGCTGTTATATATATATATATATATATATATATATATATATATACACATACATACATATATATATATAACAGCTTTATTGCAGATTAAATTTTATATACTTTAGGTAAACTGCTCTCAGATTTATTTCACTGTGAGGATGTGGAAATTAAAGTTACAAGTTGTATCATTTAGATAAAGGAAATGTATGGGTAAATTTTGGAAGAAGCTGATCATTAAAAGGAAAAGGAATAAGATGGAAACAAAAAGGCAAATTGCAAATGTGAAATAGATTATCTAACCATGTTAACTCCCAATCAGAAAAAATACATCAAACTATTATATTAGATTTTCTTTTGATTCTCTTCCTAGTTAAGAGTTTAGTTAGCTGATGGTATATTATCTAGTTAATGCCTTTGTTATTGTTATTATTAAATCTATTTTTCTGCCCAGACTGTATGTCATCTCTTTTATAGCTTATTGGTGATGTCACCAGATGGTATACCAAAGTAGAAATTCTGTGATAATTCAGTTTTGCTCATCTTTCACTGTGAAACATGATAGAATTGATTGAGACTAGTATCAAAATATAGGTGTCCTATGTCTTTAATCTATACACATTAGTTCTATCCTCTATTAAGAGGAAACAAAAGTTAAGTACATATTTTTCTAATGAATTCAGGAGACCAAAATTATTTTACACATTCCTTTAGTCTCTTAGAGAAAACTAGTAAATACTTCTCAAATTGATTGTATGAATACTAAATATATCTATACAAGTTTATAATTAGCTATTATTCAATTATGAAGGCAAAAGTTAATTTTTCCTATTAATAAGATCTTATATATCCTCATTTATACATTTGTTTCCAAATTCTTCCCAGTGTTTTACTCCCTTTACCATAAGATTACAATACAAAATGAGTTATAATTTTTAACATTAATTGCACATCAAATCAAAAATGTCTGTCAGAGAAATCAAAGATGTCTGTAAGAGTTTTAATCCTGAAGAAGTAAAAGAGGAGAAGTTTACCTTTGGGTACCAAGTTTATGGTTGTCACAACTAGGAACAAGTTTGGAATTATGTGTCCCTGAATTGCTCTATTTAAACATACTTTAACATTTTAGATGACTGTTAGGCTCCAATTATATATAAGCATAACTCATTGTCTAAAACTGTTTCTTTCTAGGCAAACAGGATTATAAAAAAACCAAACCAATTTTACGAGCAACCAAATTAAAAGCAGAAGCAAAGAAAACAGCAATAGGCATAAAGGTAGATCACTATTTGATAACTTTATAATTTCATATGTATATGCCATTTCATTTTCTAAAACTGGATTGTATAAACATTGAATTCTAAATGTTTTATGACATTTCAAAATCTAAACACCATGCCAGAATTGAAGATTTTTTTGTAAAGAATTTAATTAATGGAAAACATCCTTCTTAGCCTGAGATTTTTTTTTTTTTTTTGGTGGGGGGTAATATCTTAAAATAAAACAATGTTTCATAAGTAAGCCAGTTTTTCTTAAATTTGTAATATATTTTTTTCTCTAACTACTATGTGTATTGCTCAAACATTTCAGTGATGTATATGTCTTTAGTCAAAAACCCTTCTTTCATTTTCAGTGAATTTATTTTTATAGTTAAGGTATAGTTGTAATCATATATACTTAGATCATAAATACATATATATAATTTTGTTATTTTGTTGTTGTTGTCAGTATTCTATTTTGAAATTCTAATGACATTCCCAAACTTATCCTTTTAGAAAACCAGTTTATCTGCTTAAGAGGGATAAATGCAACTGAGAATGATGTTAACAGTTATTAATTCAACATTCTAGCACAATAAAGTTTCACAAAATTACATTTACATTATTGCTTATGTTATATATTTTTTGGCCAAGTACTAGAATTGAGGTAAACTAACTAGAAAAATTAATTTGGCAGTCTTACTACCAAATGTGTAAATAAAAAATGACCAGTACATATATTTTATTTAAATATTAAAATGTTAAAAGGAGATTTTGGTTTTTATCTGGCAGATGAAAAATCAATTTTTCTAAGTTATAGCTTATAGCAAATGCCAAGGTATTACTACCAAGCTGTAACAGCTGTTGAACTGCCAGATGATATATTTGGTTGTCTTCCAGAATTTGCTATTATGATCACGAAACACTGCCTTCTTTTTGCTTCTGATTGCTGATTTTGATCAAGCATTGCCATGTGATGTGGTATGTTTTCACAACACAGTCTCCTCAGTTAGTGCTATGTGTCAGTTTTTAATGAAAAAAATATCTTTTTGTTGAAAAGAGAAATTAATCTTTTGAAGATTTTTTCTAATTTCATATGAAATTTCATTCATCCTTTAAAATATTTCAATGACATGACTTTTCTAAAATCAATGCTTAGATTTTTATTTTACGTTTCGTTACTTGATAATTATCTATTCTATTAAGAGCCTTTTGATATTGTCTTTCAGGGAAGTATGTCACTTACTTTCATCCTTCACAGTGCAGTGGAGTTTTTGTTTATTCACTTGTCAGGAAAATTCTGGTGTAACAAAATTCATTGTGGCAAAGTTTAATTAGCACTTATATATTAGGAATTGAGAAATAGTGCAGCCGTTCAATTATTTGTATTTCATTCTTTTATACATATCCTTTTTTTCCCATTTGCTTTATAATTTTTGTTATTTTTTTTAATTTGGAGAAATAATTGTGATCTCAGTATGAGCTTACTCCTCCTTTATAATACAATTATCTAATGTCCCTTTAAAAACAATATAAAATTTATCTTCAAAAAGTTTTAATTTTTATCTTTATGAATGTTTATTCTTAGACTTCATTTACAATTTAAGGTATATACAGAAGAGTTTTTGACATCAAAACATAACTCCTTTTTAATAAGCTAGCATGTCATTTTGATTTGTAAGCCTGTGAAAAACAAAGACCTTAACTTTAAATATTGTTTACTTAGCTTGAAAATTTATGTGAAGAGCCCATTAAGATGATATGAAACTTTTTAGAATCAGAACCATGAAGGTGTTTTACATTTCAAATCTGGCATACTAATTAGTTTGCCCTGTCAAACTTTGATTGCCTTGTCATTTTGGCATAGGATTTTAAATAACGAAATTTCTTTCAGCAATTGCCATTTAATGCTTTTTAATTTCCCTAGTGAGTGATTTTATCCATATTGATAATGTCAGAGAAGCAACTAAGGACTAATGAACATCAAACATGTTTGACTCTTATCTAGTTGATAGAGAATGACCATAATATTACACTATTTTATCACTTTACTACTTATTCCTTTGAATGAATCATAGTTTTACGCTTAAATAATTTGAATCTACAGAGAGTATGAACAAGTGCATGAAATAGAAAAATAACACCAATGACAACAACACTGAACGTATGATGAGGCAGGCTTGGATCACATCTTTTTTGGCCCTTTCTATTGCCATGGTCTAGCTAAGTCTAGGCTGCAACGTTTGTAAACTGGAGATTATGCCATTTACCCCATATAATGTTGTCCAAAGAATTAATATTACAGTACAAACATCAAGCACTGAACTTAGCACATGGAAGTAATTTATAAATATTTAGCTGACTGAGAAAATACATGTTAGAATTAATAATATCTAGTTTGTATAAATAAGACTTCCCTAAAATGTTTTCCAGTGGCCTTCCCTTACTTAAACTATTTCTGCATTATGTGGTTCTATCATATATTAGGAAATGTTCTCAGATTTGTTGTGGGGATAGTATTATGGATTAGTGTTGTAATGATTTAAAAATATTACAGAATTTTAGTATCCTTTGTATAAAGATTATATAAATATTACTCAAACCATTATGTATTGAGAAATTACTATAAGTATCATAATATTGTAAAATCTATGGAAAGGAAAATGAGTAAGTCATGATTTTCTTGAAAGAACTTAGACAAGAAATCACATATTTTAAGTATCACATTAAATCAAGAGTACTGATGCAAATCACAGTATAGAGATATAAAGAATTATACAATAGAGCCTTTTATGTTTTTAATGTTTTTTGTAAATAGACATTTAATAATAGAAAATGTTTTGGGGGAAGAGTTAATGTTTTCAGCATAATGTATGAATAGATTGTGTTAAAGTCTATAACTAATTTACAATTGAGAAGTCATTCACTTCTTGTGTCTTACAAATGTAAATAAAATGTACTACATTATGACACAGTAATAAAATAATAAAAACTGTGGGGTTGAAATGAATGCCATCTAAAAATATTTGCATAACTATATTTGCTATTTAGTTGCTGTTCAATTAGAAGATTATGTTTTAAGAATTACAGCGCCACTAAAAAATTTTTAGAATGCAAATATATGTGATTCCTAGCATGTTGAAGGAAAAGAATCTAAAGTTTTTAGTTAATTTTCTGTTTAAAAGGTTTATTCAAAAGGCACAATCATAATAAAGATCAAAGTTTTGCTACATAAATAAAATATTCAGTGTTAACCAAATCCTGCCAACAACCCCCTGAGATGAGCAGCTTGAAATGTTACATTTGTTCTTTTTTGTTATTTCTGAATTAAAGCTAAAAATGGCCAAGGGGCAGGGAAGTCATAAATGCCTATCAGTCTTTTAAATTATGGTTAGAGTCATCAGCATCCTGAAAGCATTATTCTCAAATTTCACAATTTTTTGACCCCCACCCCCCAAACTTTTTTCTCTATATGCTTGTCTCCTCAACAAATCTTTGGACATTTTGAAGAAAATTCTTTGTTCTACCTCCCCATCCAATATTTCTAAACCATCCCATGCCATATGTATAATAGACATAATTGAATTAATGGATTTTCTGAAGTTGTATTCTATGAATAGCATCTGTTTTCTATCCTTAAATTTCTTTTTCATTCCTCTGGATATCCTGGAAGTATACAGTAACAATAATTCAGAGTTATTTTAAGAATGAGAGTTGAAAAGCAGCAATTAAAGTTGATTATCAATAAGATGAGAAACATGGCCTCCAATCAAGAATAAAAACTTTATTTTTGCATTAAGCTTGAGCAAATGAAATGGTGACTGCTGTTGATCAGTTTTGTTGTCCACTATACAGAACAGATGGAGTTTGCAGTTGTGTGTCACTTGTTTATTACATCCTCTTAAAATTAGTAGCTGTGTAACCAGATGGGTCTGGGAGCACAGCTGTGGATATAAGAAAATAAATGAAACCTGTCTGATGCTGCCATGCCCTTTTGAGATGCCAAAGTGTTCCAACTGTAACAAAGAAAAATTCACTTTCATTTGACATTATATTGATATATCAGATTTTAAAAACCAAGTTTTAAAAAAATTGACACTGAGTTTTTCAACCTCACAATTTTTATTATTTATTTTCATAGCTTGGATATGTAAATAAATTTAATTATGAACCTAAAACTCTGCATAAAATTATCTATTTGTAATCTCAACATTCAGATGAAAATTCCATGTTGATTATAAAAAAAGTGATTTTAATGTTTTTAAAGTTTATTAAGTAGCATATTATTTTATGTTTTTATGAGATGTAAAATCTATTCATGTGAATGCAAATAAATTGCTTTTCCATAAAACAATGAGAGTTAAAGGATATGCTACATAAGTGAAAAAAAAAGGAATATCAGGTCCAGCATTCTATTTGTGCCTTTTTGTTGTTGTTAAGCCAAATGACATATTAATATTGAGAAAGTTTTCTTATAATACATACACACATACTTTTTGAGAATGAATATGACTTTTATAATATATATGGTAAAAATTTTGGTCATTTAATGTAGTTGATTAATGTAATCACCAAATTATTCAATGGAATATCTAGTACCATGCTACACAGTTGTGACAAATTGTACTATATCTTGCTTCATAAGCTGAGTACCAAGTTTTTGATCACCCACAAGATAAGTTATAAGATTTAAAAGTTAAAATTTAAAATTTGCACAAGGTAATTATTGAGGATATATAGAGATACATAATCTAGAACCTGATTATAGTAGCCATTTTTCCCACTAAAAATGGAATGATAAATTTTTTAAATATTGTATGTTCAAATGCTATCACCAATAGCAAATATAATTGAAGCAACAAATGAAGTTAAACATACTCAAATAGAAAACAGATAATAGAAAACTGTATAGGCACAAACTACATTGCTTGCATGCAACATTTTGATATATAAACTATGAAAAGTTATCAAAACAATAATTTTTAATTTTACTATTAGGAAAAATACTAGGTTAACTAAAAGTAATAATAGAAATGACTCACCCACTGAGGTACTTGCCATTGAAATGGGCACTGACATGGGCAAAATAAGTTTCTTTATTTAATGGCAAAAAGCGTTGAACAAAAAGAATGTGATTATTAGATTCAAATGATTAATTCCACACAGTGGAATAAGACAGTTATTTTATCTAATGAAACTTATGACATTAACCAGTCTCTCTCCATCAATTTTAAGTCTGCTTTTTTTTTTCTTCCCTAGGAAGTTGGCCTTGTACTTGCAGCTATATTGGCCCTCCTGCTGGCTTTCTATGCTTTCTTTTATCTCAGACTGTCCACGGATGTTGAGCCTGATCTGGACCCAGATGAAGATTAGCTGAGCAGCAATCAGTATTTGAAAGGAAAATAATTTTATAAAAGCACCCACTGGGACCAATACTTTCTAAAGTACTGAAACTACAACATCTTCAATATTTTCTTTTGGTACTTTCAGTTTGCTGAAATAGCTTTTTAAAATAGTTGTATAGGATATCAAGAAAAGAACCTTATGTAGCAATGTAGTATAATGTAAGCTACCAGATACATTTATAAATCTGTCAGTTTTGACAGGCTCCCTATACATGTTGCATTTAGATAAAATGGATAACATCCAAGTTTTCAGATGTCTTACCTAACTTACATGTATAACTTCATCACTTACAGAATATTTAATGTGTTTTTGTTCTATATACATCATAGGTAAAAGTATGTATCCTAATCTACAGGAACATACTCAAATCACATTCAGAACCTAAGAAAGATCGAGAAGTCATGGGAAATTTTTCTCTTACAAAGAAATCCTGCTTTCTTTCCAGGCATATTTTATATCATTAGAGATACTCTCTGCACATACATCTACAGTAATCTTTTCCTTCTTTGCCAACTGTTCAGTGCACATGTGCTCCGTCAGAAATGGCACCTGGATGACAGAAGCTCAAAGAGTCACATATGTCTCTAAAATAGAGTTCCTTCCCTCTTGGGCTGCCTGAACTGGTGTAAATAGAAAGTTCGGTTGATCTTGATTTTAATTAACTTATTACTCTATTAATACAAACTTGGAATTCTATTTTAATTATGTTGTTCTGGCTTCCTGCAGTATCAGTTTGCCCTTCTTGTTAGAGAGATATGTAACAATCTGTCATTTAATTGTGCAGTCTTTTTCACAGCACAGAATAGCAGAAGTCTTATCTACTCAGAATCATTTTCTTGGGTTGTGTCCTAAATCTGAACAACACAAAGTTGTTTTCCAAATTTACATTTTATCTTTTAAGAGTTAATCAATTAGAATTCTTTAGGGAAAATAAATAATAGAAGAAAATATGTACCTCATAATACTCTCATGTAGTTTCTTTTTATATAAACTTTTCAATGTATTTTCCACTCGTTGGAGCATAATGACTAGGATATTCAACTTTTTTGATAATCAAATTTTACTACATTTTAAAAAGACATGAAAACATAAAGCTTAGAAAAATGGAAATTATATATCCATAGAAGAGTTGTTACTACTACCTTATATAAAAATACATAGAAAATAGATATTTTGAGATATCTGCATAATGTATTTCATAGTGTACACATGGTATTTATGAAGAATAAATACAGTATTCAGATTGTTTTCATAGTGGCCAAGAGACAAAAGTTTTGATAAATACCCTAGGAATATTATGGCTTTATAAGAATTTCTTAAAGAACATATCTTTGGTACTTTTGCAAAAAGTTGAATATGACAGTGTAAAATTATGCTCTGTAGAGTTTTTTAAAGTAGCATAATTTATTTCATCAGTGTGAAAACAGCCAAAGGTTCCAATATCCTCACAGATTATTTATGCCAAACATCTGAGGACAAAATTTAGCCAGTGTTATTTACTGGATTCTTCTCTTGAACTCACAAACTCAAGAGACAGACCAAGAGTTCTTATATCCTCACCACAGTGGACCAATCCAAGTGGCATTTTTAGGAAAGGTTGCAGCATTTTATGCCATGTGGTATGTCTGTTCGCAAAGTGGGAGGCAAGGGAATATCCAAGCTGGCATTTTGGATATGATGGGCCTTTTACTTTCCTGAGTGACATGCCACATGTCAAGAAATACTGCTTTCCTCTACTCCCATCACATTTACGTGAACAATTTTCATTTAGTTATTTCCCTCCCATATGGTGTTAAAAACAGTCATATTAAATAAAGATTATTCCTGGTTTTCAGTTTTAATTTAAATGAGAAGATATGTAATAATTGCTTATTAGCTACCCATACAAGTGAGATATTAACAGGATTTACAGTATTTAAAATAGATAATTATGTTTTTGGAAATGTTTGAAAATTTATCATATTGAGAAAAACTAACATTCTGTTCTATTCATGAGGTGTTCTTTTGGAGGGAAATGATAGTAATACATGTTAGCCTAAATATACTGTAAATATAGGCAAATTTTATTGCCCAACGTTATTGATACCTGAGTCAATAGCTAGTCCATTTGTATGACTGATTGATTTATGATGGCCTCAGAAAACCATAAATCCAAAAGGTTTAAAGCTTTGATTTCAGTAAATAGCAGGTAACATGAGATGATATATGTTTACACAACAGTTTTTGTGAAATACAAATTTTGTGAACTCACATTACCTGGGAAGCAGCCAATACAGTAAAGAGAAATCCCAGATTGAAAGTCTGGTTTGAATCTTTGAAGACGGAAAGGTGATATCTTTTGCTGTTTCAGGAGATTGCACTTTTGAATAGTGAGTGGTATTTGGCAGAAATCTGAGACTGGCATCAGACAAATTTTAGACAGGTTATTTTCCCTCCAATAATTTACTGCTTGGAATAATTCAGAAGACAAAAGCAGAAAAAAAATTATAATGACTTTTCAGAATGTTCAAATCTATTTATTAACATACTCTGCAGAATAGATTTCCAACCAATGCTGGAAATATAGCCTATGAAATACTGTGAATGAAGTATGAAGAGTTGCTGGTTCTTATTTTTCATGTAAGTTTAGACTAGGGTAAAGAATGTATAAATTATCTGAGGGGAAATATTGTAAAATCTAACCTCATCTAGTATTTCTTTTAAAACTATTTCAACAAAAATGTAGGATTGATGGTTGTTTTAAGGGAGCAAAATATATAAAGAGTATCTCTTATCGGTTTTTCATAAAGACAGAAGAAATGTTCTCATCCCAACTGATGATTGTAAGATCTAAAATATCTTCTTACTCATTTCTGTCCAATAGCATAATAATCTGCACATAAATTTAATAAATGCATGTTAAAATTTAAGCTAATGTATTTTAGTTCTGAGTCTAGATTTCTTGATGTATAGATGGTCCAAAATTTTTTAATTTAATAAATAAAATTTAAGCATCATAATATTGATCAACAGCATTTAGCATTTATGAACTTTGATTGTATTGCGATACATATTTTTATATCTACAAATATAGGTATTTTTTCATTCTGATTCTCTTGAAAATTAAGATAACTAGCCTTAGGTTGCTACAAAATAGAAACATTGTTTTTTCTAGTAAATCAAGTATGCATATTTATTTAAAAACATGCTCAATGTTTGAATTCAACTTAGCATGCATCTTCTCTCCAAATAAAAATAAATCTAAAATTTTATTATAATGTTTATATGAATATTAAAGCATTTGCATGTTCTAAAAGTATATAATCAATGATAATTCAATAGAGTGACTACTGCTTTGACTGAGTTTCAGAAATCAACTTTTTGAAATTAAAACATATTCAATTTTAATGTATTTCATCATAACATAAGGTTCTTGAACTAGAAACTACCTAAGATAATTTTATATTCTCTCCTTAACAACAGTTAGATTTCTTTACACTTACCTGAGGCTTCTCTGAGAAGATTCCTACCCCTTCTCCCTTAGCAGCACTGCCTTCTTTTATTAGAATTACTCCAATGCAGTCTGGATAGAATGTGTTTGCTAGATTTTGTTCCTCTGACACCATATCTAGAATCAGTACAACCAACATTAAAAAAAATAATAATAAAATAAAATAAAATAAATGTTGCAGATGAATTCAGAACCCACAGGAACATTCTTATCATATTTTTGAGGTTTTGACTATAAAGGTAGGTATAGAGGGAACTTGGAGAGTCATGTAAAAAAAATTATAGTAGTATGGAAATATCCATAGAAGATCAGTAATTCATTTAAAACAATTGAACTGCAGCCGTATTCAGCATAGTGTCTCCTTGTTATACGTTTTTTTTTTACCCTTAGCAACAGATATGAGATCCTTATTTCAAGAAAAATAAGATACTTTACATGCCAGAAGATTTTTTTTGATGACAGTACCCCCTCCTATTCTTCATTTTTTAAAACAACAACCAAATTGGTAGGGAGGCAGCCAAAATTTGAGGTACCAATGCTTCTCGAACAGATGTCGCACCATTATTTTTTAGCTCGTTTAGATGAATAAACATGTTAAACTGTGAAGTATTACATTTTAGATTTTTTCATTAAAAAAAGAGACAATCTGTTTACTGTCCTAATTGAGACAACAATCCTTGTGGTTGCCAGTTTTGGCAGTCATAACAATGAACTATAAATATTTGGACCAATCAAGTAAATGGTGACTATAAAGGCTATAGCATGTGTAAAGTTCTGTTTTCACGGGCACCCCTCTTAGTATGGCATTTTTTTCTGACTTCTTCAAATACAATTGTTTGTGTGAAACTGAAGGTTCAAGATAAGCCTAAAAGAAATTGATTTCAATATCTAATTTCTTTCTAGTTTATCATCCCTTTTAGTGCTCAGCTATCCATCTGCTTGTAACAAATTGCTTCTGCAGTTGCTCTATTGAATGTGACAAGGCAGGTCTTCATTGGATTACCTTCTCTGTATGTCCCAGGGTACCACAAAATTCAGAGTTTTTTTTTTTTTTTTTACTTTTTTTCATATTTATAAAATGAGGTTAAAATATTTAAGTCTCAAATTGCAGAAATTAGTTTCTTTTTCAGATGAGGTTTTATGAACAAACATTGCTGGATGTAATGCTTGATAGAATGACCTTGAGAAGATCATGTCTTAGCCTCTACTAGAATGGTTTACTTGAAACACCAGTGTGAGACAATTGGTAGAATAATGAGAAATAAACTATTGGTGATGTTAGTGCCGAACATTTGTGATCCATGCAGGGACTGTTCTTCCATGCATCTTTTTTGAGAGCTTCAGCTCCCTTCTCCAATTTTTCCCTTTTTACCCTGTCTCTCCCTATGCTGAGTTTGGGTAGTCCCTAAAGTTCTCTCCCTGTTGTTTTGAACCCCAGTGGTATTTTGGTGGGTTAGCGCTCTCTCCTACTTCATCGTATATCTTCCCTATTAACCACCTCTGCTCCTTTACTTACAGTCATCACTGATCCTCATCTATTTTCCTCTCTCATTTTTAACTGCTTTCACTTTTATTACTAATCTTTTGAATTACACAAAAATAGAATAATACAATGACCTTCTATATAGCATCACCTATATAAACAGTCATATTTTTTTCTCTTTTAGTAAATTTATTTTTTTAAAAAACTAAACAATTAATAAGACCCCAAAAAATCAAGAAGAATGGTAAATTTCATGTTCATCACTGTGTTTTCTTTAATTAAGGGAAAGTCAGAGACAGGAGTGGGAAGAAAAATACAATTAAATTATTAAAGTATTATAAGTATTCTGGTTCTTGAGTTGGGTGGTGCTCTCTAGCATTGAACCAGATGTTTTAGCTGGGTGCAGTGGCACACACCTGTAATCCCGTCGACTTGGAAGGAGGATCACAACTTAAAACATAAAAATGGCTGGAGATATGGCTCGGTGGTTAAGTGCCCCTGGGTTCGATTCTTGGTACCCAAAACAAAACAACAACAAAAAAAAAACAGCTGTTTTAACAACTTGTTTTCTTATTCCCCCATCTACAGAGAGAATAATTTTAAGAGACAAGCCCAAAGGTGACTCTTGAAGGATGAGCTGCATGTCTGCTCACTTTGTATTCCCAGTGCCTATGTGCAGTGTCTAAAACCCAAGTCCTCAGTAAGGTTTCCTGAATGAATCAATAAGTGAATAAGCAATAGAAAATTAAATGTCCTTTTGGTTAACTCTGAGTATAGTGTGAACAACCACTAACCCCCAAAACTTTACATCCTCCCAAACACAGAATTATTTAACTTATTTCCTAATCCATTGTAATCAGTTTCATAAAAGTTTGCCACCCTTATATGAATTTCCTCCATTTTTTATAACATGAAGTATTTTTAATTCTAGACATGGTGGCATTTTACCTGTAAATAAATCAATATGCTCTTTTAGCTGAGAAGAATGTTGCTTTTTGTTTGCTTGTTTGTTTGTTGTGTATTACCAAGAAGCTATTAGTTTAACTAATCAAATTAAATACAATTTCTTAATATCATCTAATACAAGTTAATTATAAAATGTCCTTAATTGTTTCCAAAATAACTATTTATAGTAGATTTTGAATCAAGGTTCATACTCCATTCAGTTGAACATTTCTTAAATTTCTTTTATTCTAAAACAAACCTTTTTATTTCATGCCATGGATTTACAAGTTCTTTAGAATGTAACAGTATTCTAGACTTGATCTTTTTCATCATTTTCATTTTATTTCTCTATTTTTCATGTTTTCTTTTAACTTGCAATGAGGTCTTAAGCTAGATTAGCTCCAAACAGATTTTTTGTTATTGTTATTTGTTTTTAAGCCAAGAGTATTTCACAGCAATTAATAAGGAACATAATATATCTGTTTTTCTCACAGGATTTCTGAAATATATCTGTGAGTTCATGTAATAATAAACCGATTCTTGCCAAAATAAAGTTTCCTATTAATATTATATTTATATCTTTTAGCATCCATTCACAATTATTTCTAGAGCTATTATCTCTTTTTGCATTGAAAAATGGCAATTTTCTGTCATTCCTTAAGCATTTATTACATGGAATTATTTTATTATTATAATCAAGATAGGATGTTTTTACATTGTTATATAATTGGAGACATTTATACAAGGTGTAACGATCAAATCAGGGTTATAAGTATTTCCATCTCCTCAAATATTAATCATTTCTCTGTGTTAGGAATGTCACACTCATTTAGTCATCATTTTCATCAATAGTTTCTGTACAATGCTGTAGAAAATCAGAACTGATTCTTCTTTGTGTTTTAATGATCCTTATATGTCTTCTTTCCATCTTCCTTCCTCCCTCTCCCTTCCAGTTTCTAGTGACTAATATCCCATTCCATTAATGTGGAATTATTAGATAAATCTTATCAATTTTTTGGTTACGCTGAAATGTACCTCATACAGGAAAAGAAGGATAAATACTTGTATTTTTTCCTTTCACATTTATGCATTAGCACTCTCTAAAGGTGACTAATGAAGATTTGAAACTGTTATTGATGTTGCTTTTACTGTCATTATAATTCATAGATTTAATATATTTGATGTACTTCAGTACATTGTAATCATTATTCTTTTTAGTACCTTAACAATAGAGTATTCTCAAGAAAATCAGGAAAGGTATGTGCTTTTGCATTATTTTCCATTTTTCAGAAAGCAATAGTGAGTGCAATCAGATTTTGAAAGGAACAGAGTGAGTGGTAAATATGGCAAAAATGGAAAAGCCTAATATTTTCTGATTATGTGTCTCACTAGAAAACTAACAAAATATTGAATGAGATTTATATAATATTCTCCTTTAGAAAATAACTATGTGATAATAGTTTTATAAATCAACATATATATAAACAGTAATTATAAAAATTAGTAAAATATCATAATTGAAAAGTATCTTTCACAACTGCAACTAAAATTATGGGCTATGTAAAAAATAATAAGATATGATGAGCCTTTATTTAAAAAAAACTCTACAGGGTAATGTAATATATTTATACTTAATGACATGAAGAGAAGTAAAAAAGAAGTTATAAAACATGACATGTGATACCATTCTATTTGTTTAAATACACAAGTCTTTGTGTATTTATGTGTGTTGGAAGAATATTTGGCAAAATTAAGGAGCATTTGACTCTGGTTATGAATTACAGATGAAGCTTTAATAGAAAGGAGACCAATGGTCTTCCTGGACAGGAAGAATCAATTGTACAAATATAATTTTTTCTAATATGGGAATAGAAAAGTAAAAAGTGAAACTTAATCTGTAAATATTAAAGTATAAATAATAAAAATAATGTCATAGTCAAGGAAAAAGTATTGAGACCAGCAGAAAAAAATGCAGTGTCCAGGAATAGATAAAAATATAAACATTTACTTAATGCATCATATGTAATTACGATGAAAATAAAGCTTATTTATTAAATGTATTTTAACAATTGAGTATCATTTTGGAAATTAAAGCACATTCATACCATGATTTAAACCAAGTTAATTTCTGATGAAATTTATAATTTCTATGTGAAAAATGTATTCATAAAAACTATTAGAGGAAGTCATAGTAGACATTGTGGGAATCTTTTACTGGGAAAGTTACCTCTAGGAATTGATTCATGATTCAAAAATCATCCTGGAAATACTATTAGATTATAGTATGTTAAATTAGAATGAAACCTTGTACTTAGAGTTAATGAAGAATTTGAGGAAATAAGTCTGTTTTCTAACTTTGAGGGAATAGGAATCTCACATACTTTCTAGAAATCCATTTATAGTATCCTTTCAAGGCTTTAACTTTCATAAGTATTTGTGGATATTGGATGACAATGCCAGTAGTATGCAAAAATGAGCAAAGTTTGTCATTCACAGCATTGTTTGTAGTATTAAAAAAACCCTTAGAGTAATATAAATGTCCAACATTAGAGTCTCTCTAAATGAACTGTTTCTTCCATAAAATAAGCATGATGTAATCATTAAAATCATACATATTTATACTTAATGACATGAAGAGAAGTAAAAAAGAAGTTATAAAACATGACATGTAATACCATTCTATTTGTTTAAATATACATGTCTTTGTATGTGTATTTATGTGTGTTTTTAAAATGTGTTAGAAGAATATTTGGCAAAAGTAAGGAGTATTTGACTCTGGCTATGAATTACAAGTGATTTTTACTTTATATTGAATGATTCTTTCAGTCTATGCTTCAGGAAGACTAGAAGGGAAATGGTTTTCAGAGATACATATTGAGTCCCAACACCTAGTAGGTATGTCTCTATTTTTTCATTATATTCTATTTTCCATAATTTTTAATCACCCATTGGATAAATATGTCTTTTTTCGCAAATCCTCAACATAAGCACTATAGAAATAGACAATTCTGCTTTTTCACAGTGAGAAATTGATCAATGCTTCAGAAAGGATGAATTTTTGAGCTTATTCATTTTTCATTAAAAAATTGAGGATTTGCTAAATGCCAATGGCTCTTCTTTATGCTTAAAACAAGTTAGTGAATGTTAAAAACAAAGAAATAAAACACTCTTGTCTCATGACATGACATGTGATCTTGAAAGATGATGGTGGTTTCATCAAAGGGAGGCAGAAATAAAAGTGGACAGAAAGATATTCCATGTGAGGGAAAACAAGTGAGTACAGAGACCATTAGTGCCAGCTTGCTCCAGCTGATGTCTCAAAGAGTATGTGTGGCAGAATAGGTTGTGAAATTTGTTGGTGTTCCTTTATGCTCTCTGTTACCTTCTTTTCTTTCTCTGATTTAAAACCATGTTCTCTTGATGAATACAAAAAATTCCTATTTATCTTTCTTTAAATTTTTTTTAAAGAGAGAGAGAATTTTTTAATATTTATTTTTTAGTTCTCAGCGGACACAACATCTTTGTTTGTATGTGGTGCTGAAGATCCAACCGGGCCGCACGCATGCCAGGTGAGCACACTACCGATTGAGCCACATCCCCAGCCCCCTATTTATCTTTTAAGACTCTGCTCAATGCCCAACTCCTTACACCCAAATCTAAGTTCATTGATTCTTTTCTGTCTTTCATAGAAATTATTCCATAGTAATTATCTCTTCATGTAACTGATTCTCTACATTGACTCCAAGATTCTTAAAGAAGAAGTTCTGGTTTTATTGCTGTATCGCCAATACTAACATGGTTTCAGACCCATCGTGTATACAAAGTAAATATTTTTAAATAATAAAGTATACACCTACTTCCCTGAATTGATTCTCACATTGTCTTTATTTGCATTTGAGGCCAGACAGTTATTTGTATGAGTCCAGATAACTTTGTATGTTGTAGGATGTTTATCAGGATCTGGATGCCAGTATGTAGCTAGGTACAAGTAGCATCTCCTCTGCCCAGTTACAACAACCAAAAGTGTCTGCAAACGTTGTCAAATGTTTACCCTGGGGTCATCGTTGCCCACCATCAGTTGGATCACTGATGTTGAGAACCACTATCCTAGGTCTATGCAAGTTGCAATTCCAATGAATAAGATATGAAATTGGAGTGTGCAATGGAACTTGCCACTGACTTCACATTCTTTTTAGTCCAAGCATTCCTAATTCTACATTAATTATTGGATTCAAATGCAGTATGAAATTTTAATTAATAAATTATTATTCAATGCAGTCAAAGAAATTTTAACATAGCTATCCAAATTATGTCTTAGAAACATATTTGAGTCTTAGGAAATTTTTTGAAACTTTTCTTTGTAAACACTCTTTCATGGATGAACTGATTATTTCTGATCAACCTTTTCTCTTTATTCTTAAATATGAAATGACCCAGATATTTTTTAAATGTATATATTTCATATATACTATGTAAAAGTATATATGTTTTTGAAAGAAAAATTAATACCCAGGTACCCAGTGCCTAGCACACCAACATTTGGTATTGCTATGTTTCTTTAATTCGTGCCATTTTTAGTGTATAAAATCATTTTACTGTCAAATTTTTCTTTCCTGTTGTCGAATTTGAACACCTTTTTAATATATTTTACTATTCATTTATATTTTCTCTTTGTGAAATTTTTTTCATTTCATTGCCCATTTTTAAAATATTTTCCCAATTTTCTTTAGAAGGATGAAAAATTATTATTTTTTAAATATATTCTGATAATATTACTTTAATATTTT
This sequence comes from Callospermophilus lateralis, assembly GCF_048772815.1. Classification (NCBI taxonomy): domain Eukaryota; kingdom Metazoa; phylum Chordata; class Mammalia; order Rodentia; family Sciuridae; genus Callospermophilus; species Callospermophilus lateralis. The sequence goes on along the minus strand of NC_135320.1, from coordinate 49,985,823 downwards.
AAATTATTTGTGTGTGTGTTCCAAATATAATGTTAGTGTTTGTGTCATATTTTCACTTTCTTTGGAGTGTCTATTCACACAAGAGTTCTTGATTTTAATGTGATCAAATACATCTTTTTTTTTTTGTATCAGGAATTGAACTCAGAGGCACTCAAACGCTGAGCCACATCCCCAGACCTATTTTTTATTTTATTTAGAGATGGGTCCCACTGAATTGCTTAGTGCTTCACTTTTGCTGAGGCTGACTTAGAACTCTGGATCCTCCTGCCTCAGCTTCCCAAATCTACTAGGATTCCAGGTGCATGCCACCTCACCTGGCACCCATTTAAAAATTTTTTTTAACAGTTATTGAAATGTAGAAAAGCAAGGCATATTACTCGAGAGTCATGGAAATATTTTTTCCTTTTTTTTTTTTTTTTTTTTGTGCTGAGGATTGAACCCAGGGCATTTTACCACTGATTTACATCCCCATTCCTTTTTATTTTATTTATTTTGAGACAGGATCTTGCTAAGTTGCTGAGAATCTCACTAAGTTTCTGAGGCTGCCTCAGCCTCCTGGGTCTGTTGGATCACTGATGTGCACCATCTCTCCCAGCTATGAAAATAGCTTTCTATATTTTCTTCTAAATGTTTTACAATTTTTCATCTTCTATTTATGTCTTTAATCTCTTCTGAAATTGATTATTATGCTTTGCTCAAATACCATCTTCTCAGTGAGTCCTACTTTGATCACCCAAAGTAAAAATATACACATTATGCACATTTTGGGTGATAGTCCCTTTTACCCTGCCTTAATTTTCAAGGAGTGCTCAAGCACTGCTTGGACATATTTTATCTGTGTCAGTTCTGTATTGTTGTCCTCATACCATTTATTGAGCTGCTCCCTCCTGTAAACAACAGGTACAATTGCTCACTCTGGACTCTATATTCTGGTTCACTGGAACACATGGATCTGTATATTTCATTGTGTATTCCTGTGCCATCACCACACCATCTTAATAACTACTTTATAATTAACTTGATATTATAGGGCTAGTTTATACCCTTGTTTTTCAGAAATAGCTTTGTTATTTGTGATTCTTTCAACTTCTATTCAGTATTAGAAACAGCTTCACTAGTTTCCTGTCAAACCTTTCCTGACAATATTTTTACTGAAATTTCATTAAATCAACTTGGGAATAATTACCACATTTAACATATTCAACCTTTATTTATTCAGGTATTTTTCATTACTTAGCAAAAATTTTTAAAGATTTTTATAAACTTTAATTTTTTTTGGTAGATTTATTCACAGGTACCTTTTAATATTTGTGTTATGTCAAATATTTATTTTTTAAACTAGTACTTGTTGCTTATTTGTAGAAATAGAAAGGAAATTTTTATGTTAATTTTATTGAAATAATATTGTTAAACAAATTGTTAATTTTAATAATTAGTCTGAAGATTCTTTTGAATTTTATATGAGGACTTAAAATTGTATTCAAATAATGGTAACTCTGATTTTCCTTTTTTTTTTTTTTTTTTTTTCATTTCCAGTTATAGTACTACTTACTTTTCCCCATCCTGGCAGTTTGAACTAGTTCTTTCAGTAAAGAAATGTTGAGAATAGGCATTTCAGCCATGTTCCTGCAAGTCTTTATATAAGTGTCATCTTCTTAGTGAGGCCTACCCTGTTTAAAATTGCAAATCTTCACCCATTCAAGACCTTCTCACCCACTTATCTCTTTTATTTGTCTTTGTTACAGTTATTACCTCCTGACATAGTCATATTTTATTTATGTGCCACTTTATTATTCATTTTCCTTTTCACAAGGCATGGACTAGATTGCTACCTAAGTTATTTTGAGCAAGCGATTAGATAACTTTGAGTTTGGCTATTTATATCCTATTTTGCCAAAAAAAATTTTACAGTTTCATATAGTTTTTTGTTTGTTTTTTGTTTTTAAGTGATAACTGGGGATTAAACCCAAAGCATTCTCTGCTACCAAGCCCCAATACACACCCCACCTTCCCCCCCCCACCTTTTTTTTTTTTTTTTTTTTTTTTTTTTTAAGACAGAATCTTGCTAAATTCCTGAGACTGGGCTCAAATTTGTGATTCTCCTACCCCAGCTTACTGAGCTGCTGGGATTATAGGTACATGCCAACACACTGTCCTTACAGTTGATTCTTTAAGGATTTCCAAGTATTCTCCTGTTATCTGTAAATTGGAATAATTCAAGGTCTTTTGGGGTGTTCTTTTTCCATTCTTATGTTGCTAATTCTTGTTGCCTAAGAAGACTGAGTCATACTGCTATCATAATGTTAAATACTAGTTGAGATAGTGGTCATCCTTACTTTGCAGAAATTACTCTGTTGCATCATTACATAAGACTAGATTTAATTTAGAATTATGTGTATGCATGTGTGTACATTTATAGGTTGAATATCTTTTGTCCAACACACTTAGGATCAAAACAGTTTCAGATTTCAGATTTTTTTCCAGACTTGGGGATTTTTGCATATATAATGAGATTTTGGAGGACAGAACCCAAGTCTAACCCTAAAATTTATTTATGTTTTATATATACCTTATACACATAACCTGAAGGTAATTTTATATTTTAGTTTACCTGCATCAAATCACATAAGGTCAGGTATGGAACTTTCCATTTGTGGTGTCATAATAGCATTAAAAAAATGCCCGGGGAGACCCAACATGGCTGCCGGCAAGGAGGCAGCACTTTCAATGCCTCCGCAGGAACGGGAGCAGAGAGGACCATTAATTCACCTGCATGCGGCCTGCTGAGGGACTTCTAGCAAAATTCCGCTGATAGGAGACCTGCCGGGAATTAGTAAGTCTATTAGAGGGGTCACTTTGTCCCAGACGAGTGAATCTCAGCGAGTGAAACTCAGCAGAAACTCACGGCCAACGCCGAACCCCTGCTGCTGCCCACACTTTGCAGCGTACTTACAAACGGCCACAGCCTGCTTGGGCCCCAGCCGGCCTAGCGCAGAGGCGGTTCGGCGCTGCAAACAACCACCCCCTCCGATCACCCCCTCCCCACCCCGCCGGCTCGGTGCTGTGAACAACGACCCCCACCCCCCACCCCTGCCCCGCCGCGCTCGTGTAAACAGCTCCCACTGGGGCGCGGTCCCGCCGGCTCAGCCGAAAAACCGCTGCTCACACATTGCAGCGAGTATACAGAAGGCTGGGTCCTGCCTTCCCAGCTCTGTGAGCCGCCTTTGGCGGTTAGGCACTGGAAACAACCACCCCAACCCCCAACCCCTGCCGGGCGGCTCTTGCACGGGGGAATCAGGAGTGGCGCGCGTGACCCGCGGCGCGGAATTCCGGCTACCGCTATCACCAGTGCTGACAACTGAGGTCTCTTGCACCAGCTTCCAGGGGCGTGGCTACCAGAGGGCAAGCAAATTCGCTGGGGGTTCTCAGCCCCAAGCTCTACAAACTTAGGGTCCAAGGGAATGGCAAACAGGGAGAATGTGCCCAGGCGTTCTTGAAAACAGGGCTCACAGGAACAGCAGACTTGGTGTGTAGCCAATATTGTGGTGAGCTTCACCGGTGCACTCAGGATTAGAGACCCGCCCAGTCCAGGAGGAAGAGCTGATGCACAGCAATTGGCTCCCGCCTACTGAGAGGAGAAGCGTGGCCCGGTGGGCACAGCTCCACCTACTGGAAGAATAGTGAATCGAACTCTAAGACTGCATTTTTTTATTTTATTTTATTTTTTTTTTATTTTTTTATTTTTTTTTTTTATTTATTTTTATTTTTTTTTTTTCTTTTCTCTGGACTCCTGTTTTATTCACACTATGGATGATCTCTCTCATACCAGAATTGTAGTTAACAATCTGAATTGATGAGTCTAAAAGACTGCATGTATTAAATTTTTTTTTATTGGTTTTGTTTTGTTTTTGTTGTTGTTTTCCCCAAATTTTTATTAATTCATTTTATCTTATTTTTTAATACTAATTTTCATTTTTATTATTGCAATTATGATTTCTTTTTAATTCTTTTTAATTTTCTGATTCCTTTCTCTCTCTCTTCTTTTCTTCTGTCTTTGCATTTATTTTCAATTCTCATATTCCCCCTTCCTTGAATTCTGCCTGCTTACTCTCATTCTCCTTGGTGACTTATTCCCTCCCCCTATAATACCTTTCCTCCCAAGCAGCAAATAAATTTATAGGAGTAATCAACAACTCAGTAGTCAAACAGAACAAGAAGCAATATGAAAAAGCAAGGAAGGAAAGGAGTACAAACAATGCAGGAAGGCCTAAATACCCAGGAGAATATAGATTCATCAGAAAAATGGTCATATAAAGACCTCAAGGAATACCTTAGACAGATGGAATGGAACCTTAAAGAGGATACGAGACAGCAAATTCAAGCAGCAAAAGAACACATTGAGAACGAATTACAAAAACAGATAAAAGAAGAAGTTAAGCATCTTTATCAGGAGATAGAGATTATAAAAAAGAATCAGACAATAATCTTAGAAATGAAGGAACTTATAAACCAAATTAAAAACTCAAATGAGAGTATCACTAACAGAGTGGAGCAAGTAGAAGCCAGAACGTCAGATAATGAAGACAAAATATATCATCTTGAAAAGAGTCTAGCCAACTCTGAAAGGCTGGTTAAAAATCACGAGAGAAGCATCCAAGAGATATGTGATAACATTAAAAAACCAAATTTAAGAGTGATTGGGATAGAGGAAGGCACAGAGATTCAAACCAAGGGAATGTGTAATCTACTACATGAAATAATTACAGAAAACTTTCCAGAAATAAAAAAGGAAACAGATATACAAATTGTAGATGCATACAGAACACCGAGCATACAAAATCAAAGTAGACCAACGCCAAGACACATTGTTATGAAGATATCCAATATACAGAACAAAGAGAAAATATTAAAAGCTACAAGAGAAAGGAGGCAGATTACATTCAGGGGTAAACCAATAAGGTTAACAGCGGATTTTTCATCTCAGACACTGAAAGCGAGAAGATCCTGGAACAACGTATTTCAAACACTGAAAGACAATGGATGCCAACCAAGAATTCTGTATCCAGCAAAATTAAGCTTCAGGTACGACAACGAAATAAAAATCTTTCATGATAAACAAAAGCTAAAAGAATTTGCAGCCAGAAAACCAGCATTGCAGAATATCTTGGGCAAAACACTACACGAGGAAGAAATGAGAAACAATAACCAAAGCCAACAGTGGGAAGTGCCCCAGTAAAGACTGACGGAGGGGGGAAAGCTAATCATGGAGAAATAAACAAAATTTAAAAAAAAAAAAAAAAAAAAAAAGAGAGAGACAAATAATCAAACATGGATGGAAGTACAAACCATATAGCAATAGTAACTCTAAACATTAATGGTTTAAACTCTCCAATAAAGCGACATAGACTGGTAACATGGATTAAAAAAACAAATCCAACAATATGCTGCCTCCAGGAGACACATCTGACAGGAAAAGACATACACAGGCTGAAGGTGAAAGGTTGGGAAAAAATATACCATGCACACGGTCCTCGCAAACAAGCAGGTGTGGCCATCCTCATATCGAACAAAATCGACTTCAAGACTAAGTTAATCCAAAGGGATAAGGAAGGCCATTATATACTGTTAAAAGGAACCATTCACCAACAAGACATAACAATTATCAATATTTATGCACCAAATAATGGTGCTGCGACGTTCATAAAACAAATTCTCCTCAAGTTCAAGAATCAAATAGACCACAATACAATAATTATGGGTGACTTCAACACACCTCTCTCACCATTGGACAGATCCTCCAAACAAAAGTTGAATAAAGAAACTATAGATCTAAATAACACAATCAATAACCTAGACTTAACTGACGTATATAGAATATATCAACCATCATCAAGTGGATATACTTTTTTCTCAGCAGCACATGGATCCTTCTCAAAAATAGACCATATATTATGCCATAGGGCAAACCTCAGTAAATATAAAGGGGTGGAGATAATACCATGCATTTTATCTGATCATAATGGAATGAAACTGGAAATCAATGATAAAAGAAGGATGGGAAAATCCTATATCACATGGAAAATGAACAATATGTTACTGAATGATCAATGGGTTACAGAAGACATAAAGGAGGAAATCAAAAAATTCTTAGAGATAAATGAAAATACAGACACAACTTATCGGAATCTATGGGACACAATGAAAGCAGTTTTAAGAGGGAAATTCATCGCCTGGAGGTCATTCCTCAAAAAAAAGAAAAACCAACAAATAAATGAGCTCACACTTCATCTCAAAGCCCTGGAAAAGGAAGAACAAAACAACAGCAAATGCAGCAGAAGGCAAGAAATAATTAAAATCAGAGCGGAAATCAACGAAATTGAAACAAAAGAAACTATTGAAAAAATCAACAAAACTAAAAGTTGGTTCTTCGAAAAAATAAACAAGATTGACAGACCCTTAGCCATGCTAACGAAGAGAAGAAGAGAGAGAACTCAAATTACTAACATACGGGATGAAAAAGGCAATATCACAACAGATGCTACAGAAATACAGAAGACAATTAGAAATTATTTTGAAAACCTATATTCCAATAAAATAGAAGATAGTGAAGACATCGATAAATTTCTTAAGACATATGATTTGCCCAGACTGAGTCAGGAGGATACACACAATTTGAACAGACCAATATCAATGGAGGAAATTGAAGAAGCAATCAAGAGACTACCCACCAAGAAAAGCCCAGGACCGGATGGGTATACAGCGGAGTTTTACAAAACTTTTAAAGAAGAATTAATACCAATACTTTTCAAGTTATTTCAGGAAATAGAAAAAGAGGGAGCTCTTCCAAATTCATTCTATGAGGCCAACATCACGTTGATTCCGAAACCAGACAAAGACACCTCAAAGAAAGAAAATTACAGACCAATATCCCTGATGAACCTAGATGCAAAAATCCTCAATAAAATTCTGGCGAATCGGATACAAAGGCACATCAAAAAAATTGTGCACCATGATCAAGTAGGATTCATCCCTGGGATGCAAGGATGGTTCAATATACGGAAATCAATAAATGTTATTCACCACATCAATAGACTTAAAGATAAGAACCATATGATCATCTCGATAGACGCAGAAAAAGCATTCGACAAAATACAGCATCCCTTTATGTTCAAAACATTAGAAAAACTAGGGATAACAGGAAATTACCTTGACATTGTAAAAGCTATCTATGCTAAGCCTCAGGCTAGCATCATTCTGAATGGAGAAAAATTGAAGGCATTCCCTCTAAAATCTGGAACAAGACAGGGATGCCCTCTATCACCACTTCTATTCAATATAGTTCTCGAAACACTGGCCAGAGCAATTAGACAGACAAAAGAAATTAAAGGCATAAAAATTGGAAAAGAAGAACTTAAATTATCATTATTTGCGGATGACATGATTTTATACCTAGAAGACCCAAAAGGGTCTACAAAAAAACTACTAGAACTAATAAATGAATTCAGCAAAGTAGCAGGTTATAAAATCAACACACATAAATCAAAGGTATTTCTGTATATCAGCAACAAAACTTCTGAAATGGAAATGAGGAAAACCACTCCATTCACAATATCCTCAAAAAAAATAAAATACTTGGGAATCAACCTAACAAAAGAGGTGAAAGATTTATACAATGAAAACTACAGAACCCTAAAGAGAGAAGTAGAAGAAGATCTTAGAAGATGGAAAAATATACCCTGTTCATGGATAGGCAGAACTAACATCATCAAAATGGCGATATTACCAAAAGTTCTATATAGGTTTAATGCAATGCCAATCAAAATCCCAAAGGCATTGCTTGTAGAAATAGATAAAGCAATCATGAAATTCATATGGAAAAATAAAAGACCCAGAATAGCAAAAGCAATTCTAAGCAGGAAGTGCGAATCAGGCGGTATAGCGATACCAGATTTCAAACTATATTACAGAGCAATAGTAACAAAGACAGCATGGTACTGGTACCAAAACAGGCGGGTGGACCAATGGTACAGAATAGAGGACACAGAGACCAATCCACAAAGTTACAACTATCTTATATTTGATAAAGGGGCTAAAAACATGCAATGGAGGAAGGATAGCATCTTCAACAAATGGTGTTGGAAAAACTGGAAATCCATATGCAACAAAATGAAACTGAACCCCCTCCTCTCACCATGCACAAAAGTTAACTCAAAATGGATCAAAGACCTTGATATCAAATCAGAGACTCTGCGTCTGATAGAAGAAAGAGTTGGCTACGATCTACATATAGTGGGGTCGGGCTCCAAATTCCTTAATAGGACACCCATAGCACAAGAGTTAATAGCAAGAATCAACAAATGGGACTTACTTAAACTAAAAAGTTTTTTCACAGCAAGAGAAACAATAAGAGAAGTAAATAGGGAGCCTACATCATGGGAACAAATATTTACTCCTCACACATCTGATAGAGCCCTAATATCCAGAATATACAAAGAACTCAAAAAATTAGACAATAAGATAACAAATAACCCAGTCAACAAATGGGCCAAGGACCTGAACAGAAACTTCTCAGAGGAGGACATACAATCAATCAACAAGTACATGAAAAAGTGCTCATCATCGCTAGCAGTCAGAGAAATGCAAATCAAAACCACCCTAAGATACCATCTCACTCCAGTAAGATTGGCAGCCATTATGAAATCAAACAACAACAAGTGCTGGCGAGGATGTGGGGAAAAGGGTTCTCTTGTACATTGCTGGTGGGGCTGCAAATTGGTGCGGCCAATTTGGAAAGCAGTATGGAGATTCCTGGGAAAGCTGGGAATGGAACCACCATTTGACCCAGCTATTGCCCTTCTCGGACTATTCCCTGAAGACCTTAAAAGAGCGTATTACAGGGATACTGCCACATCGATGTTCATAGCAGCACAATTTACAATAGCTAGATTGTGGAACCAACCCAGATGCCCTTCAATGGATGAATGGATTAAAAAAATGTGGCATCTATACACCATGGAGTATTACGCAGCACTAAAAAATGACAAAATCTTGGAATTTGCAGGGAAATGGATGGCACTAGAGCAGATTATGCTTAGTGAAGCTAGCCAATCCCTAAAAAACAAATACCAAATGTCATCTTTGATATAATGAGAGCAACTAAGAATAAAACAGGGAGGAAGAGCAGGAAGAAAAGATTAACATTAAACAGAGACATGAGGTGGGAGGGAAAGGGAGAGAAAAGGGGAATTGCATGGAAACGGAGGGAGACCCTCATTGTTATACTAAATTACATATAAGAGGTTGTAAGTGGAATAGGAAAATAAACAAGGTGAGAAATGAATTACAGTATAGGGGGTAGAGAGAGAAGATGGGAGGGGAGGGGAGGGGGGATAGTAGAGGATAGGAAAGGTAGCAGAATACAACAGTTACTATTATGGTATTATGTAAAAATGTGGATGTGTAACCCATGTGATTCTGCAATCTGTACTTGGGGTAAAAAAGGGAGTTCATAACTCACTTGAAGCTAATGTATGCTAATGTATGAAATATGATATGTCAAGAGCTTTGTAGGGTTTTGAACAACCAATAAAAAAATTAAAAAAAAAAAAATAAAAAAAAAAAATAAAAAATAAAAAATAAAAAAATGCCCAATTTTGGAGCATTTAGGGTTTCAAATTTCCATATTAGAGAAATTTAGCCTTTAAGCATATAATTAGTGTTATATAATAATTCATCAATCATATATAAGATGCATAGTGGATTATAAATAATTTATCAATTATAAAATCACATAATTTGTAAAGATATATAATTATGGAATATATAAATAATGAATATATAAATATATAGTATAATAAATGTTGCATATTAATTATTATATATAAGCTTATACATAAAAATATGAATCTGTTTTATGTAATATAAATAAATGATGTATAAAATATTTAATTGATTATGTAACATTGATACATATAGAAAATAAACATATATGTGTGTACTAATGTAAGGAAGTAAGGAAGAATCCACCATTTCTAGTCTCTCAAGATTTATCAGAATATTTATTGAACTTTTTCATCATGTATTTCAGCAACTATGTAGATAATCATGTGGTTTTTCTCTGAGAGAAAAATTATATTTCCTTTTTAGGGAAAAATCCTACTGTAGTAATAAATTTCTTATTGTTACATAATATTTACACAGTATAAACCTTACTTGGTCATGCTGTGTTACCTTATTAATGATATTTTGTGATGTTACTTATTTTTTTTTACATCAAATTCATAAATGATATTGGTTTTTAGTTTTCTTTTATAAACACAAGGATCAAGCATCATTATTACATTTCAGATTAGACATCAGTGTTACATTTTCTTTGTAAAAAAAATTTGGGGAGTTTTTCTGTACCATGTTTACTCTGAATGGGTTTATGATGCAGTATTTCCATCTCCTTTTTAGAATTCACTTGAATTCCTATGTGAAGCCATGTAATCCTATTGCTCTTGTGAAGTCCTTCTTGATTTTTTTTCTTTCTTCTATGGGAATTTGTCTATTTAAATTTCTGTTTCCACTGAAGTTAATTTTGTAAGTTGTATTTGCCTAACAAATATCCGTTTCACCTAGGTCTTCAAATTTTGTAGCATAAGAATGCATAAAATATTATCTTATTATTTAAAGTTTTCTCTTTATACCAACAGTTATTTCCTTTTGTCATTCTTATGCTGTATACTTAGGTTTTCTCCCTTTTATGTTTTTAATTTATCTTTTTTTAAGAATAATATTTTTATATACTAATTTAATCTATTTGTTTTATGTTCTCTACCTAATGCTCATGCTTTGTTTTGGTTTTGCTTCGTTTCTAATTTTTTATTTTCTTCAGTTAGAAATTTAAAACTTATTTTTATTGTTTTATTTTTACTGAAATAAATGGTTAAAAAATATTATATCTCTGCTTTAAATTTATTCCACAGATCTGTTGGTTCAAAAATTCTATAATTCTTATTTTGCTTTTCCTTTTCAGGCAAGTGTTATTTAATAGAAAATTTAAATATTTGTGTGTGTGTGTGTGTGTGTGTGTGTGTGTGTGTGTTTTAGAGGTAGAAGGGCTTTTAATTTAAAATTTAATTTTTAAGTTCAAGTTTTACTGTAATGTTCATTATATTTCTATTCTGTGGTATTTGCTGCTATTTTCTATTTCATCGTCTATAGATCAGTTTTTTTGTGATTCATGTACAAGGGAAAGGGCTATATATTTTATCATAAAGGGTAATGTCTTCAATTGGTATATAAAGTCAATCTTACTAAATATGCTGTATAAATCTCCTGTACCCATGAGCTGGGGCTGGGGCTCAGCCTTAGAGCTCTTGCCTCGCACCTGTGAAGCACTGGGTCTGATCTTCAGCACCACATAAAAATAAATAAACAAAATAAAGGTATTGTGTCCAACTACAACTAAAAAAAAATTAAGTAAATATATCTCCTGTGCCTTTATTTGATTTTCTTCCATTTGATCTGTTTATGTTGAGAGTGGAATGTAAAGTCTTTGATTGCTGTGTTTTTGTTCCTCTTTGTATCTTCTATAGTCTTTCCCTGTGAAGATGGTAGCTCTGTTAATTGGTGTATTGATATTAATAGATATTTTATTGTGAGTTGCAACTTTTAGCTTAATATTCTTAAAGCTTCTTGATCTTAATTCTGTTTTTATCATGTCAGTATAGCAATTTCTACTGTCTTATTATTTGCCTTCCTGATATAATCTTTCCCATCCCTATTATTTAAGCATTTTTTAGTCACTGTACATTAGGTATTCCTTGCATAGGACAGATGTTGATATTTGCTCTATAAGTCAATATGAAAATTTGTCTTTAAATAAATGAGTTAAGCTCATTTATATTTTTATATAGCCATGTATTGGTACTAATTCTACATAAGTTTTTGTTTAGTTACCATATGTATTTTCTTATATAAACCATGTTTTCCATTTGTTGCTTCTTTGTTACCTAAAAAAATTATTTTGGTGTTTTTGAAATTGGGCATTTTCATTGTAGTTTACTCTTGTATTTACACCTTATTAGTGCCCTTAATATAATTTTTTCATAAATAACCTTTTACTAATGGACTATAAATCTTAACATATATCTCATATATTACTTATAAAATATCAATGATTTTATTCCACTTTCTCTACAGCTTAGTATTTTCATCTTTGTAATTTTGTTACATTTTTCTTTGTTTATATTTGAATTATTTTTTGAGAACCTGTCTCAAGAATATTATTTTTTGAATTTTCAAAGCACACAATGTGCTTTTTGAATATGTAAAAATAAGTTTTTTATACCAAAAGGCTTTCATATAGTTTTACTTTTATCTAGATTACCTATATGTTTGTTGAATTTTCTTTCCATGTTTTCCATTTCCATAATTTTCTCTTTGATCCTTTACTGGTTATAGTAGTCCTGTCTTATCCACAGTTTTATTTTGTGTGGTTTTGGTTACCCTCAGTTAACTGTGGTCCAAATATATTAAATGAAAATTTCAGAAATGGCAAAGTCATAATTTTTTAAATTGCATACCATTCTGAGTAGTAGTATGAAATCTGCTATACTTCACTCTCTGTTCCATTTGCATTGAGAATCATCCCCTTCTGCAGTATATCCATACTATCTATTCCACCCATTCATTAGTCACTTAGTAGCTGACTCAGTTATTAGATTATCTATCACTCTCTAGCAGTGTCTATGTTCAGGTAACCTTTATTAACAGTAAAATAAAGCACAAAAATAGTGATGCTGCAATTTGGAGATATGCCAAAGAGAAGCCATGAAGTATTTCCTTTGAATAAGAAAAGCTCTCAATAATGAAAAAAATGTATGCTGAGGTTGCTGAAAACCAAGATAAATTATTGTTCATCTCTTACTGTACCTAATCTATGAATTAAACTTTATAAAATCTATGAATTTTTACCTACTCTATGAGTTAAATTTTATGTAAGGAAAAATATATTTGAAATTCAGCACTATCTGCAGTTGAGGCATTCAATGGAAGTCTTGGATATCTCTCCTGGAGAAAGAGGAGCATCTGTATTTTAATCTCATTTTGATTAACTTATTTCCTGCTTTTCTTCAAAAGTCTCTTATTAAGTTTTTACAACAAACGATTACATTTTTGGTATGTTTTAATTTTTTTCATATTTCTGAGATAGATTTATCCTTTTCTTCATTTTCTTTGCTGAGATGAATCAATCCTTATTGCATTATTCCCCCTTTTCCACTTAAGATTTTTTCTTAAATTCTGTTTTTTGTGAGCTTTCTTTCTTCTTTTTTAGTACTGAGCATTTTATCACTGAAGTAGTTTGATTTGAAAACTATTTCTTGTTCTTGTTCTCATTTACTCTTTGTCGGATAGACCTTATTATTTTTCTCTTCCTAGTCCTTTTGTGGGTATAGTCCGTAGTCTAGAAATTGGCCCTCTGTCAGTATAGAGGGCGATTTCTTTACTGGATACTTTTGGGAGAAGTAGGGACTGGCATGTCTAATTTCAATCTAGTCTCTGAAAGATTCTTCATTTTTTCCTCTTAACTTCTCCATTCTCATTTCTGGTACATCACCAAGGAATAATGTTTTCTCTATTTTTATGGTTCTTTCCAGACAGCAGTGCTTTTTCAAGCTGCTAACTTCTTTAATACTTGTAACTTTCAGACCTCTTCCCCATAGCTGGTTCTGTGGATTGCCAAATACCCAATGCAGTCTTTGACCACTTATTGTTTAGCTCCTTTTTCTGGGATCTGTGCTTTGTCTATCCACTCCACCTTTCTTTCTTTCTTTTTTTCTTTTTTTTTATAAGCTTCTTTTTCTCTACTTTCTGCACACCCAAGCTTACAATTGTGTCATATCAAGAGTCCTGTTACAATGTAGTATTTATATATGAATCATATAGTTAACTTGAAGTTCATAGTATTTTCTGTTTTCTAGTATGGCTAAAATCTTCAGATAATTATAATTTTATTTGCACTCTTTTTTTGATATTATTATTTTGTGGGAGGACTTGAGAAGAGATTCAAGGGTCAGGGGAGCATTATTATCTCATGTCCCAGAATTTCCTGGGGAATGGAGTGTGTGTGAATTGATGGTTTTCCAGGGTGAATGTATACAGTAAAATCACTTTGGAATTGTTTTCTATAGGTCTGTTATGTTTTGCATTTTTAAATGATTTTGTGTCTTTAAGTTGTGTATCTATAAGTGAAAGCAATACTTCGAGAAAAAAGGATCTTTCAGTTTTGATTTTCACCACAGTACCTGGCAAAATAACTTACACATAACAATTTTTCCATAAACATTAATTGTTCAATTAATAATGATGTTATTCACTGTTAGAAGGAAAACATTTTATATAGGAAATTGTAGCATATGAGGTATTTAAATATCTTTTAAAAAGTTTCTTACATAGATTAATGTTGAGAAATGTCTTAGAACAAATAAAATGTAGCCCAGTTTCTTAAAAAGAAAATATTTTAAAGAAGCATGCATCTAAGAACAATTTCTCCTGACAAAATTGGAAATAATGGAGACTAATTTCTCCAATTCATATTTTTCTTAATACCTTCTATGTAAAAAAAGAACACCCATAAATTTTATTCTTTATTTTAGTATGTGTAAAAATTAGAGCATCAAACAATAAGAAAATATAACACATTATTTTAATCTCTGCTATTTATTAATTCACTTAATTTAAATGCAAATTATATGTTTTAATAATCATAAATTGCTTGGCATCAGCTTGTTCCTGGTAATGAGCAGCTCGAGATGGTACTTTTTTGAAATTCTAATAAAGCATTCTACGCAGCCTTCTTCCTTTGTGAACATGGCTGTCCCTTGAAACATAGTGAAATACAGAGCTGAAATGATAAAACCTCAGAAGAAGGTTTTTAAGGTTGGAATAGGAACCACTCTTGGTTTTATAGCTAGATCTGTACATTGAAGTTAAGAAGCAATTTCAAATCAATCTGTAGAAGGATTTTACTTCTGATCATGAGCAAACAGAGGCCCTCTCTCCAGTAGGTGTCAGAAGTCATGTGATGGACACTAATGATGTCTGCTGCCTTTTATCATCTGTCAGGGACAAGTCACATTTATTCCTACACAGACAGTGAGAACATTTAATGAAACAAAACAGCACTATCGAGCTCCAGGTTCCCAGTTCTCTTTCGTCCTAGAAATGAGGCTCCAGGTTCATTAAATTGTGGCTTGTGGAGGTACACCACAATTATCATCTACTGAACCAAAAATTATAAGATCCCAAAGCAAGGTTTTAACATACACTGACCCTGATGTCTCTATTTCAAAAGTTCAAATCAATTCAGCAAACCACCATACATACACACACATATAAACTTTTATCATTCTTTGATATACAATCATGTGTTCAATATTGAAACAAACATAAAAGCTAATAAAAATCCCAAATTATATTCCCCGATATATCCTCTGATAATATTTACATTTGTTATTTTGCTATTTAACTTTCCAGACTTTATGAGAGAGTCATATGAATATAAAATATGAAATTTATTTGTTTTCACTCTTCTGCCTATGACAATAGTAATACCCAGATGGTTGCTATCTTCAACCAAAAGATGTAAAAATGTAGGCAGACACAGACCAATTATATTTCCATATTTTTCTTATTTATTCAATCAACAAATATTCATTGAGTTTCTACTAAAAATACTAGAAATATAGTATTTCTAGTATATGAACCAAAACTAATATTAATAATCCCTCTTCACACAGAGTATGAAGCAGTAGGCAAACAGATATATAAAAAAAAAACAAATGAAAAGATACATACACAATATATATATATATATATATATATATATTTATATATGGTGGTAAGAAGTGCTGTAGGGAGAAAAAGCACCTAGGGAAGAAAAACAATTCAGACACTTCTTGATTTCAGAATATATGCTTCAACCTCAGGACCTTTGCATTAACTATTCCTTCTGTTATGCACTCTTTCACCTCTTTCTAATATTTGCTTAAAGAGCATCTTCTCAATAAGACCCACCTCTGAATACCTTATTTAAAATCTTAACCTGATACTCCATCCTGCCCCAGCACTTGCAAGCCACTTGCCATCATCATTTTTACTTAATGCATATCACTTTTGAGTATTCTACACATTTTACTGGCAATGTAACTCAGTGATAAAGCACCCCTGCTTTCAATCAAGTATCAATGTATGTTGGATGTTTAAAGTGGAGATGTTAAATTATTGACAAGTTTTGAGAAGGCAAGGATGGAAATAAAAATTGGGGAGTCATATAGGGTAAAATTTTAAGTCACTAATTGGAAGAGTTCTCCCAGAGAATGAGTGCAAAGGTGTAAGAGGAAAACTGCTAGGCAAAAGATCTTGGGTATGTCCATGTTAAAAAGAAAAATCAGCAAGATAAGGAAACTCCAGGAAAGAAGGCTGAGAAAAGTGTTAGTAAAGAAGGAGGAAAACCCGCTAAGTAAGGTAGCCTATGATCCAAGCAAAGGAAATATTTAAATAAAGAAAAGGTGAGCAAATTTGGCATAGTTGTCTTTCTGTAAAATATATACGTGAAACATCTTTTAATGTTCTGCCACTCTTTAAAATATTGTGCTACAAGATAATCTGTGTATCTTTGGTGGTAAAAGGATTTTTGTTGAAACTCCAATATAATTACAAAAGTATTCTAAAGGTTCTAATTTTTGCCAGGCATGGTAGCATGTGCCTGTAATCCCAGTGTCTCAGGAGGCTGAGGCATAGAGATAACAAGTTCAAAGCCAGCCTCAGCAACTTAGTGAGACTCTAAGCCACTTAGTGAGACCCTGTCTCAAAATAAAAAAGAGGGGAGCTGGAGATGTGACTCAGTGGGTAAGCAACTCTCGTTCAATCGCTGTTACCAAAAAAAAAATTATAATTTTTATATAATTTGCCATATGCAATACTGTAGTATATGAACTAGAGCAATCCAGTAAATTAACAGAAAATATTTTGAATCCCCTAAGATGCATGAACTCCACTTTAGAAAATATTGATCTAGAAAATAATATTCACAAGGACCTCAGACTGAGATCATCCAAAGACTTCATCTTCTTTTTTTCTCAGCTCTCACCTCATGTTTCCTATTTCTATAAGTGGCACCTCTTTCTGTAAAACATATCTGTTTGGTCACAGCTTTTTGTTGCTGTGGCCAAAATACCTGACAAGAACAACAACAGAGAAGGAAAAGTTTATTTTTGGCCCACGCATTCAGAGGTTCAGTCCATGGTTGGCTGACTCCAAAGCTCTGGACCCAAAGTAGGGCACAACGTGACAGAGGGACATGGCAGAGGAAAGTAACTCAGGGCATGGCAACAGAAAGCAGAGAGAGCTTTGATCACCAGGGACAAAATATCAACTCCAAAAACACACCCCCAGTGACCTACCTCCTCCACACTCCCTACCTGTCTACAGTTACTGCCCAGTTAACATATATCAGTGGATTAATGCACTGACTAGTTAAAACTCTCATAACCCAAACATTTCACCTCTAAACTTTCTTGCATTGTGTTACATAATTGCTTTGAGGGACCCCATATCTAAATCATGACACTGTACTACATGATTCTTCTTCCCTCCCTTCAAGTCAATTGCCAAGTAGTGTTGGCCTCACATCCTGTCTCCTTTACATCTATTCTCTTGCAACCCATTTTTCTTACCGTGAGCATTTTTTTCTAATCAGGCCGTTAGCACCACTGTTTCTATCTTCTCTTCATAAGAAATCTTGCCTAAGATTCATCTACTTTCACTAGCTCGCTTTTGAACCTCTTTCCATTCTTCACCTATTATATTTTGATTTCTGTCCTCATATCACCACCTCATCTGTCCCAGCTGAGGTTACCAATAATCTCCTAACTGCCCAATTCAATGGAAACTTAATTCTTATTTTGCCCATCTGTGGCATTTCATACTGATGGAAGATACCTTCTGCTTGATGCTTTTTTTCCCTGGGACATCTGTCATGCCGTGTTTCCCCACCTGATTCTTTGCAGCCTCCTTTGTGGCTTCCCCTTTCAATATCTGCCTCTAAGTTTCAGTGGCCCTCACAATGAAGTCTAAGGTCCACATATCATTCCTTAAAGTATTTAATCTACATGAAGTCCTTCCTTCAGTTCCACTTCTTTATTTCCCATGACCTGTGTATTGCCTTTTTTCTGTGGTCTTTCTGTTTCTACCTTCTAGGTTTTTTTTCCCATTTGTACCACAAATGTAGTCACAGATCTCTATCCTGGTGCTTCAAGACTCAAGAGAGATTTTTTGTTCCTCCCCAAAGTACCTCAAGTATACCTTTCACAAATTATTTTTACAGCCCATCAAGAATTAGTCTTATTTATGTAGCCTGTGAGCCGACTCCATGTCTGATCCATCCTTTTCTATTGTGGCATTGAATATAGGTGGAACTCATTAAATGGTGTGAATAAATCAATAAGAAAATAAGACTGTGTCCTTACACTGGCACAGTCACTAGGAAAAAGTCATTTAGTTAGCAACATCTAGAATTGCATAGCACACTCTCAAATTAAGGACTGAGCAAACTAACTCCTGTCCTGTTAAATGGATAGTGCTTCATGAGATGTCTCAATGAGCAGTGGATACACATAGATTCACAGAGAAATTAATACCTTTTTCCCAATTAATGTGGACATTAAAATATAGGAACACATTTCCAAATATTCAAATCATAGTAGTTGTCTTTCAGTTACTTTCAATGAAACATTTATGTGTACAACAATACTATTTTTTTCACATGTTTTTACAATGTTTTTAGACGTTTATTAAGTGTGATTTCACAGTTCTCTGACTACCTTGGCAGAGCTCACTTTGAAATAAAATTAACATTAATGATTATTAATACCATTTTAATGGAGCATTATATTAACATGTGAGAAGATTAGGGCTTGTTACTAATATTCCTCATGTGATAATTTCTTTAACAGTTTTAAAAATTTATTATGCCATTATATTAGCCACTTTTCTTTGAGCATTGCTTAGGCTTTCACCTACCAAAACTACTAAATTTAATAACTAGGAATAATAGCAACAAAAGCTATCATTTATTGAGTATTATGACAGTGTAGGCCCATTGGTAATCCATTGAAGTGAATTACCAATACATTTTATACTGAGAAACTGAAAGGCTTAGATAAGTGAAGTAATTTTTTCAGTCATAATCTAGAAATGGTAGCTCTGATTTTCCAAATTAATAATGACTTACTCCAGAGCTAGTTGTCTAAACTATTTTTATTTGACTTCTGTATCTCTCTAATTTGAATAAAAGATATGTTTGAGAAAGTTGTACCATGTCCATCACACTGTTCATTTGCTTGTTTGCTTGTCTGCTTTTTAACAGGTGGGAATTAGATGGAAATGTCAGCTCCCCGGTAGCAGGAACATCTTGCTTTTGTTAATGCTGTTCCTTAGAACTCAGTTATATTAGTGCCTAGTACATAGTAAGTGCTCAATGACTAATCCTTTAATGAATCAAGAATATATCCAAACTTCTTAGCAGAAGGTATGTCTTTGGTTATAATTTTTAATTACAAACATTACAATAATGTTTCAGAAATGAAACTATTAACAGACAAGGCAAGAATTTTCTGGCACACTCCTTTTAGCTGAGTTTTGCTTGTAACAAGTGGTTAGCTCCTTGTCAATTCCTGCTTCTTTATTTTTGTATTCCTCAGAGATGCTTTCCCTGACAATTCTAGCCAATACTTGCTCCTATCCTAAGCCAAGAACTCTCCACTATATTACACAGCCTGACTTTCATGTGTTTTATTTGTTCTTTATTTCTTTACTCCACTAAGGAGTAAGATTTCTGAGAGGACTTTATCTTGTCCACCATTCTCCCTGCAGTGCCAGGCACTCAGTAGGCACTCAACACACACTTAATAAAGGACCAGTGAGGCCTAAGTAAAGCCTCTTTCCCTAGGATTATTTTCCTCAGGCCTGTTAATGGAGTCTACCTTATTCTCACAGAACACAGAGCTCTACTATCTTCTTGTCTAGAACAGCCCACTGACTTTACATCTTGCTTTCTGGGGACAGACCCGACCTCTATTCTTCAGATCCTGTTCCCCTCTCACTGTTAATACTGCTTATGATCCTAGTAGCAGAGACTGCTGGTTGCTGACCTACCAGCCACTTTATACTTCATTCTTCCAAACAGAACCCAAGTTTTCTTTAGTCATTTATATACCTCTTTCATGCAGCCATTACTCCTGGAAATGCCAGACCAACCCCACCCTCAGGCAATGGGGGTCCTGTTTAAGCTACCCCTATGGTCTCATTCTCCTTTCTGATGATTGGTTTAACTGAAGGCATGAAGTTTATTAGTGGACGATAAGTTGTGAGGAGGATTTCTGGAAATTTCCATGAACTGATAACAATTCAGTCATACCATCATATTATAAGTTCCAGAGAGCTGTAGAGAACACTGGGATGCAAGGGCACAGAGAGCAAGAGTAAGAGCAAGAGAAACAATGTACAAATACAAAAGGCAGAGAATGAGTGAAAGAATGAGAAGACACAATTGAAGGAAGAGGCTAAGAGAAAGAATAAGAGTCTAAGCATAAGATGTACATAAAGATTGAAGTGGGACTGGGCTGGGCTCAGTGGTAGAGAGCTGGCCTAGCATGTGTGAGGCACTAGGTTCCATTAAATAAAAATAAATTTAAAAAAAATAAAAAAGTAAAATAAAGGTATTAATCTGAAACTAAAAAAAAAATTAAAAAGGTTAAAAAACTGCAAAAGTTAACTATTTTCCAAGAAGAATAACTTAAATAATAATAATAATAAAAGACTTTCCTATTGAACTGGCAGCAAGAACCTTGCTGTGGAAGCTGTACTTTCAAAGTAGATTTTTCTACCTGCTGTTCACTATTAAATTACTAAATGATAGCAAATAGACTTTTATTCAATTTCTTAGATTATATTAAAGGCCCTAAATATCTCTTCAAATTATTTGTTGATATAATTTAACAAACAAATGATGTGTCAAGATTCCATATCCTGAATTTCTATAGTAATGCTTTCTTTTCATATGATGATATTCAGGCTCTGTTTGCATGACATCATTACATACTTCCTATAAAGAATGCCAAGGAATGGCCACAGGTGTCTGGCACATTCTGACTATGGCCAGGAGACCCATATCATTAAGATAATGACCAGGAGTCATCCTGCTTGGCTATGTGTTTGAAATCAAAACAAGAGGCAAAACCAACATAAGTGCAGTTAATTTAAGGCACTTTCCCTCTATTTATTAAAGCTAATTGCAAGTCTGGCTTACAATTAACAAGTGCCTAAAGGATTAAAGTGCCCATGGCACTTGACATAACAGAGTGTCCATGGCACTGCCCCGAGACTTACTATTTCCAGGAATGGATTCCATCGCCCGTGGTGTTATGGCTAGAAATAGTTCTGCTGTATAATAAGTATCAACACTAGCGTGGCAATGCCAAAGCAATTTATGATTTTTATGACAGTCTATATGAGTGTCTAGTATTAAAGCAATACAGCTGGAGGCTAATTAATGGATGCAGGTAGGATGTTCCATCCTGTAAGAGGGAGGTTGCTTGTTCCCTCACCGGCTGCTGGCTGTGGCTCTCATACTGATAGCATGTTGTTGCCAGTGTTGCCACCTCATTAGAAAATTAGCTTTTAATTAACTTTGGAAGCTGTTGCATGGCTTTTGATAGGAGGCATACATTTGTACACATCTTGTTGCAGAATTAAGCCGCCCCTTCATGTTTCTAATGGGCCTCTCCTGCCTTGCAGAAAAGCAGCAGTCTAGCCGCTTGCAGGCAGCCGCTCCGTGGGTAGCAGTGGCCACGCAGCTCCAGCCTGCTCCCAATTACAAAGAGATGTCCTTTGGTGCCCTCATGAGCGGCCCCTTACTCCAAGGCCACTTGAGACATAAAGCAGCAACAGAGAAGACCACAATCCCAGATGCTCCCCTTTCATTCTTCTGACCCCCAACCTGGCTTTAATGGCACATAGTCTGGAAAGAATGTGCCTTACCTCATTTTTATATTTAAACATCTCTGCCTGAGCACAGTGGTGATAAACCTACAGACAAGATAAATAGCTAGATTATCACTCTTCTCCCCAGGGGAAAGTCGTGCTGTCAATTAGGCTAATGGGGGTTCTGGGTTCAGCTCTGGCATGCCCTAACACCAGGGAAGGCTTTTTGCCCTGGATGGCTGCAAAACCCAAGGATGGATTTGAAAAGTGGCGAGGACCCTAGGATGGCGAGCCAGCAAAGAGGGAAGTCAAGAAGCCTGACGATTAATCATCTGCCACAACAATGGGAGGGCGAGGAAGATGAGGCCCAGGAGACCAGATCTTTCGAGCTTTATTATAATTATACATTGCCTCTTTCAATTCTCCTTGGTGGCTTAAAAAAGAGATATGGGTGCTCTCTGTTTAAGAAGTGAGGCTCCAATCTTTACCTAGAATAAATGTTCTTTTGTCATACTTTTTCAAAGCACTTACCCTGATATCTCATTTGATCTTATTACCAGTCTCTGAGGGACACAGGGCAGGTGGCATTTTTCTCAATCTGCAGATGATAGAGCTGTGCAACACAGACGAGGCTAGTAATTTCCCTCTGCTCACACAGCCAGCTGGTGATGGCACCAGAATAGAGTCCAAATAATCAAACTATCCTAAATCTTTATTTATTTATGATTCTCCAGTGCATTAGGCCTCCTCTTCTTCCAAGCCCAGAAATTATATTATGACCTGCTCAGACACTCTTTTTTATAACTCTATCCATTATGTGGTTATACCTAGTAGACAAATCTAAAAAGTAACACATCTGGCAAATACAGCCTGCTAAGCCATGAGATAATTTTTTTAATACAAAATGGGAAAACATAGTTTTAGCCTGGATTTTTTCTACAATTGGGGCAACTCAGGAATGATGTATATGTTTTTGATACCATCAGAAAGTGACAAAATCTGCAATGTTCTTATTTTTCATTCAAATAAAGGTTCTTTGCAGAGTGGAGAATGGATTAAAAATTGGGTGACCACATATTCTTCTTTGCTGCATGAATCCTGGATTTCCATTGTCCAAGTATTCCACCAGTTTTAACACTTTTCCTGAATAATGGTCCAATTGAATAATAAATGTGTGCTTTATCTTACAAATATATTGTCTCTCTACAGAGACAGCCCACCTACAACTTAACTTTTGGGGGTTTTCAAGAAATACTTTGTTAATAATATTATATTTGCCATATTTTCCTTAGAGGATATGACAGTGGTGATAAAGACAATGGAATTTATGGAGCAATTACTATGTGGTCAGTGCCATGCTTCATGTTTTATCTGCCCTATTATCTCCTTTAAGCACTGCCCTCCCAATCCTCTGAGGTTGTTACCATTATTGCCTATATCTTACATGAAAGGAACCCGAGGCTCATGATATTTAAGCAACGTGCTCAAAATTCAACAGCAAGTGCTAAGCCAGGATTTGAACTCGTCTTTCTGGCTTCAAATTCCAGGATCTTGACAGCTATGATTTTTCAGAGTAGACAAGTCTCCGTCCAGATCCTCAGGTTGTTCTCCAGTGTGTCTGACTCCAACAAAAGTGAAAGCCACAGCACTGTCTCAGACCTCCCAGGCTGCTTTCACTAGCTTCATGTAAATAATTGCTTCTTCTGAAATGCATATCCCTGGGCTCTTCTTCAAAGATTGATTTAGTAGAACTTGTACATTTTCTTTTCAATGAGCTTCCCAGGTGATTCTCTCCTTAAACTGTACTTTGAGAAGCACTGATCCATATATTTTTAAGTATTTATTGTATGTGAACATTTGGATTTGATTAAAGATTACCAAGTAGACTGGAAAAGTCATGGCCAGATACTCTATTTCATTTAAAACTCCTGAAATGGAGAACAATAATAACTATATTAGTCACCTACCCTGCATTAGATACTTTCCCATATTTTATGGCATTTAATATTTATAAGGATCCTGTCGTGTGTGTGTGTGTGTGTGTGTATTCGTGTACACATTTTGCTCATACGAAAATTGAGACTAGAAGTAAAATTTGCTAAGTTAAACATCTCAAGGGTAGCATAGTTACTTACATAAACTTTGATAAACATATTTTCCTAGATATTTGTTCTTATGGATGAAAATATTTAAAATTTTTAATAATAGGCATTTTTTTTTTAATTTACATTTATGTTCTGGCTATTTTGTTTTCTTCTTTAAAACTTCTGTGTTTTCCAAATTCCCTCTAATAAGCAAATGTTATTTTCATAAACAGATAGCAGTAGCAATGTAAAACTATTATTTCTCCTTGGTTGGCTTTCTCAGCAGCAGACTCTAAAATGGAGATTTGAGCACAAGTAATTTATTTGGGGACTAACCACTGGAAGGATGGTAGAAAGTGGAAAAATGAGGCAAGAAAGGAACTGAAGTCCACATTGAATGTCAGTGATCAGATTACCATTTATGGGTGATTGGAATTTAATCCTACTAGGGACCTCTGAAAAACTATATAGAGAGCTACTCAGGGGGAACCCATCTGAAGGTTGAGACATTTGAAGTACTCATCCTCTAGGTCTCACCTATTTTCTTTCCCAGCACTTTCAGCTTTCCTTGTCTCTGAAATGAGAAAGCCCTTGGGAAAACAGATACAGATGCTTGCAATAAAAAATGATCTGGGTATGTGAGTGCAGAGCTGGATACATTACCAAAAGGAAGGTGGAGCTCTGGTAGCTTTACTAACTTCTGTGTCTTCTGCCCAGAGATACAGTTTGACATCTGTAGGATGTTTTAGATGCTTACCATTTCCTTATTAGTTACTTTATGCATTCGAAAATGAACACTATTAAACTTAGACACTGATTTATATCTAAATTATAGCATACACCTAGCTTAATCTTTCTATTACTAAATTTTTGATTTTCACAATCTTGTTGAAGATTATAGGATGGGGGTGTAAGTTTATGTATATTGTGTTGGCTTTTCACTTTCAGCATGCAAGACAAACTTACATTTGAAACCTCTTTTACTTAACAAGATAATTAAATAGGCAATCTGGAATGTTGAATATGATGTTTCTTCGTCACAGAAAAGGGTGGGAGATCTGTTCTGCATTTATTGTCTTGGACAACCCAAAGGAGAGCTCAATCTTATTGATACAATGAACTGACAGGTAAGATCCAACTGTCCTCATCCATCATAACTTAAATCAGCTGAAATGCTATCATTGTCCTTTGGGGAGCAACAGCCTACAAGGTGGGGGCTGCCTCCGAGAGGCAATGAGGAAATCACCTTTGCTAATTGAACCTCTCTAGGAGAAACTGCCAATTTTTTGCTAAAAGCAGCTGTCTCTGTCTTCCTTTCCAGGAAGGGACAAAGTGGATGGAAAAGAGGACCAATAGATATTGAGTCACCTTCATGTCCCTAGATGTTTCTCCCATCCACATAAATCCATATCAAAGTAAAATCTGGCTTGCACAATGAGAAAGAGCAGAAACTGCATTTAAAAAAATATTCTAAGTAGTTATATATGACAGGTAGAATACATTTTGACACATCATACATAATCAGAGTGTAACTTCTTATTCTTCTGGTTGTACATGATGTAGAATCACACAAGTCATGTACTCATATGTACATTGAGTAATAATGTCTGATTCATTCTACTATCCTTTCTCTCTCATACCTCCTCCTTTCCCTTCACTCCACTCTGTCTAATCCCAAGTATCTCTATTTTTCCCTAGCCTGTTGTGAATTAGCATCCACAGAGAAAACCTTCAGCCTTTGGTTTTTTGGGATTGGCTTATTTCACTTAGCATGATATTCTCCAGCTCCATTCATTTACCTACAAATGCCATAATTTCATTGTGTATATGTACCACTTTTTTTATCCATTCTTCTGTTGAAGGGCATCTAGGTTGGTTCCATAGTTTGGCTTTTGTGAATTGAGCTGCTATAAACATAGGTGTGGTTGTGTCACTGTAGTATGTTGAGTTTAAGTCCTTTAGGTATAAGCCAAGGAGTGGGATAGCTGGGTCAAATGGTGGTTCCCTTCCAAATTTGCTAAGGAATCTCCATACTACTTTCCATAATGGTTGCACCTTTTTGCAGTCCCACCAGCAATGTATGAGTGTACCTTTTTACCCACATCCTCACCAACATTTATTGTTGCTTATATTCTTGATAATTGCCATTCTGACAAAGTAAAATCAGGAAATGACTGAGATAAATGAGATGAAATTGTAGCGTAGTTTTGGTTTGCATTTCTCTAATTGCTAGAGATGTTGAAAATATATTCACTTGCCAAAAGATGAAATATTCCATATATGTCTGTTAAGTCCAAATTATTGATTGTATTATTTAGTTCTATTGCTTTTTTTGCTAGTTTTTGTTTGGAGGATCTATGCAGTGATGAGAGAAGTGTGTTAAAGTCACCCAGTGTTAATGTGTTGTGGTCATTTTGATTCTTGAAATTGAGAAGGGTTTGTTTGATATATGTAGATGTTTCATTGTTTGGGGCATAAAAGTGTACAATTGTTAGATTGTTATGTTTTCTTGATGTATAATTCTCTTAAACAGTATGAAATGTCCTTCTTTGTCCCTTCTGACTAAATTTGGCTTGAAATCCACTTTATCTGACATAAGTATGGAAATCCTTGCTTGTTTACACAATCCATGTGAGTGATGTTTTTTTTCCCATTATTTCACCTTTAGTCTATGGATGTCTTTGCCTATGAGGTGAGTCTCTTGGAGATAGCATATTGTCAGGTCTTGTTTTTAATCCAGTCTGCCAGTCTGTGTCTTTCGATGGATGAGTTTAGACCATTAATATTCAGTGTTATTATTGAGATATGATTTATATTCCCAATCATTTTCATTTATTTATTTTTATTTATTTGGTTTTTAATTTGACTTAGTTTCTCCTTTGATTATCTTTTTCTGCAGTGTAGTTCTACCCTTTGGTGACTTTCACTTTTTTTTTTCATTTCCTCATTTAATATTTTGCTGAGAATGTCCTGTTGTGCAAGCTTTCTCGTTGTGAATTCTTTTAACTTGTGTTTATCATGGAAGGTTTCTATTTCATCTTAAAACTGAAGATTAATTTTTCTGAATATAAAATTCTTGTTTGGCATCCATTTATTGCACAGCTTGGTATATGTTGTTCTAGGACTTCCTATCTTTGAGGGTTTGGGTTGAAAAATCAGCCGAGATCCAAATTGGTTTCCCCCCATATCTGATAGTTTTTCTTGAGGTCTTTAAAATTCTATCCTTATTCTGTATGCTATGCATTTTCATTATAATGTGACGTGGAGTGGGTCTGTTGTAATTTTGTATATTTGGGGTCTTGTAAGCCTCTTGTATTTGATTTTTCATTTCACTCTTCAATTTTGGGAGATTTTCTGATATTATTTCATTAAAAAGATTGTGCATTCCTTTGGTTTGTATCTCCGCACCTTTCTTGATCCCAGTAAAACTTAAATTTCATCTTTTCATATTATCCCATAGTTCTTGGAAGTCCATGGTTTCTTACCATCTTCTCTGTGTGGCCATCTTCATTTTCAAGATTATATATTTGGTCTTCTTTTCCTGAGATTCTGTCTTCCAAGTGGTTTAGTTTTTTTGGTGACACTTTCCATTGAATTTTAATTTGGTTTATTGATTCCTTCATTTTGAGGATTTCTGCTTGATTTCTTTTTATAATCTTTATCTCTTTATTGAATTGATCTTTCACCTCCTGAAATTTCTCTCTGATTTTCCTCCTTACATTGTCCTTTATGTCATGAATCAGTTTAACTTGGTACATTCTGAACTCCTTCGCCAACATTGCTTTTACTGTGCTGTTAATGCATTCTATTCTTGGAGTATTTCAGTTTGTTTGGGGTGGTTTGCTCCCTTGTTTTTTTCATGTTCTTTGTGTGTCTTCCCATCTAGCTGTGTGGATCTGAAGCAGTACGGTTTCTACCCTGTGGACTTATCGTGTCCCTGAAGGTTTCCAGTACCTTGCATTTAAGGGGAAGACCAATATTAACAGTACCCAATGCAAACAATATATAGTCTAAAAGCAAATAGCTCCTTGTTAAGAGTCAGGCACTTCTCTTGCAGGCAGTCCTGAGGGTTGAGTACTCTGTCCTGTTCACTGGTCACAGAGAACTGTTCTGTATGGGGCTAATTAGGACCAGGCATTGAGAGCTGTAGGCCAGCCACATAGCTGTGAGCGCTGAACCAAGTTGGTGGGTAAGGAAGTGTTGTGAGACTGGGGATTGGGGAGCTGGAAGGCCCTGTTGGGACCAGGGAATTAGTGGATGCCTGACTATGGAGGGAGTTGGGGACCAGGCACCATGTGCCAGCCCTAGTGGGCCCTGGGAACCAGATGGGTGCTTGACTGGCTGTCTGGGCAAACCGAGAGCAAGATGCTCTCACATCCTCTTCCAACTTCCCAACCCACTGTAGATAACTGGTCCATCCAAGTGCTTCAGGACTCACTGAGCTGGGGAGAGCCCAGTTCACTCCCTCTTCTGTAGCAAGATGGTGGCTACTAGCACACCCAGCTGGAAGACCTCAGGTATACCCAAACCCATAGGTGCCTCAATAATGGACCTCCAGGCCCTGGTCAGTGTCCCAAGACAAAAGCAGTTATGTTCTGAGATGGCAGCAGCAGCTGCAAACCTGCAGACACTGGGCCTGTATACCTAGGTTGATGTCCCAAGATGGAGTCTTCCACATCTTGAGATGGCAACGGCGGTATCCCAAGATGGAGGCAGCCATATTTGGAGATGAGCAGTGGTGTTTGGTGGTGTGGCTGAGGTTGGAGGCAGCCAAGTTGGAGATTCACTGTTACCAGAAATTCAAAGATAACTGTTAAGGTCTGTAAACAAGTCAGATTGGCACCTGTTATTTTGCCAGAGAAATGTTAAGAGTCTGTAAACAAGTTTGGATGGCACCTGGCAAAATGCCAGAGGGAGTGGTTTGTGAAGTAACAAAAGCGAGCCATTAAGTGTGGAGATTCCTTATTGGTTGACTGCTGTATCTATTTTATGCTAATTAGATAAGCTGTGTAAAATGTATAAATATCGCTCAGATCCTACAATAAACGGCTTCCACTCCTGCTGTATCAATGTACACAAGTTATTTATCACCCCCCGGTTATTTTGCTGCAGCCGGACTGCGGCAGATAACCAAATAATAAAAGCTAACACTTTTTGAAAACTTATTTGAAATGGTGAATTGGATGGTAGTACTAGAAGAATGCAATGTG
Organism: Callospermophilus lateralis; assembly: GCF_048772815.1. Taxonomy (NCBI): domain Eukaryota; kingdom Metazoa; phylum Chordata; class Mammalia; order Rodentia; family Sciuridae; genus Callospermophilus; species Callospermophilus lateralis. The sequence goes on along the minus strand of NC_135320.1, from coordinate 49,956,500 downwards.
AGTCTCCTCCATAAGTTTGTATCATCACGAGCAGCACAACAAAAGGTGTTTGCTTCTCTTCATTCATTCCATGTTTTATCCAGAGGCATTATTATATAGGAATAGCCCTCTTCATTAATATCCGACACATCCTTCCCTTGAGATCCCCGAGGTGGCATTCTTGAGAGTTTTCTCCCTGCAATACTTCTCTTCCCCCCAAATATATGTGTTGATCTGCAATGTGTATCAGTCAGGGGCTCTACATACTAGGTCCTCAAGAATACAGATGTAAGTCCTGAATATGGAAATTACATATCAATTCTCAAAGTATAATAAATTATAAGTGTGGAAGAGAAATCCAAAGGCAGAAAGAGAGTGGGTGCTGATGAGGACTTTAAACTCATCCTCAAAGTTCAAACTTCTTCACTGCCTCATTCTGGGCCAAGTGTCATTGTTCTTCATGGCAAACATAGTAATTTTCTGGAAAGGAGCCTTCTCTCTTTATGGACAACATGTTTAACCCCACCCATGAGGGTTTTGCTTTTTCTTCTTTCTTTCAGAGTGAGAAAAGCTATTTCCAAATTGATGCTGTGGAAGTCTCCTTACCCCACAATGGATTTTCTATCATTCTTTGCCCAACCTCTGCTCCAACCAATGATAACTTTTCCATCATAATAGCAGCTCTAATAAAAATTATTCATTTTGTGCTCTAACCTTCATTGTTTGCTGGTTCGCTAAACAACATCCTATTCTGTTGAAACACGATATTTTTGTTTGGCTTATTTAAGAAATGAATAAATAAAGGGGCTGTTTCCACAAAATTTCCATTTGAATGGCTATCCAATGAAAGAAATCCAGAATTTCATGTCTGATTGCTTAATAAGTTTTTTGACATATTTCTTTTAAACCTCACTGCTTTTTCCTCTAATCCGACCTTCCTTATTGCTTACCACCCTCTTAATGTATTACCTTCAAGCATTGCCCTTCTCCACTCCATCAGCATCATTTATTCTTCACATAGTTACAGGGTTATCTTTCTAAAACATAGGTGTGTTGCCTTGCTCCCAAAACTCTATGAAAAAGAAAAGGATAAAAGCAAGAACCAAGAGACCTTAGGCAGCTTCTGTGAACATAGTTGAGTATCATGGAAGTCTGGGACATGATAATGCCAAGTTGGGTAAAGGTGATGGATTGAGGTAAATAAAAAAAAGATAAGCTAACAGAGGCAAGATTCAGTGTCCAAAGGTACAGTAGGAAATCATGAGATGGACACCAGTCACCTAGGGGATTCTGAGATTTCTAGAGAGCCCATTTCACTGGTGAAGTATAGGGATATGTAGATAACAGTTACTATCCAGAGCTCTACCATGTTACACTAGGGCTTTGGCTGCCTGTTCACATATGTTCATTAGGAATTTTGGTTGAAAGTGCCAAAAAGTTTATATTAACTTGAGCAAAAAGAATTCATTTCCAGAAGACACCCAGGGAAGTTCATGTTCATGGGTATAGTTAAATATCTAAGGAAAAATTGGAAACTTGAACTCCAATAATACCATCCTTCTCATCTCTTTTCTTTCTTCTTCTCCTCTTTCACATTCCACTTTATTTCATGTTCTCTCATTCTCTCTCATTCCCTCCTTTCTCCCCTATCATTAGCATATTGTCTTAGTTTTATTAGGCCACTTCTATTCACATACACAAAATACTTTGATCCCCAACAAATCATAGTCACCATATTCCAGAGATGAAAATAGAAAGGACTTATATTTCTTTCTTCATTTCATTCAAAAAGTCCTACAGAAGTTTTCTAATTGACCTCTCAATCCAATTGGAAATTCAACTTTCTGGGAAAGCAGATGGAAGCATAATATGATTGGCAATTTCTTTGAAGACATATGGTGTTCATTAGGGGAAGAAAAGTTCCCTCAAAGGAGAGAGTGATGGTTCTGCAAGATGGAGCCAGGTCCCCCAACTACAGAAAGGTAGTTCTATTGAGGGGAGGAAAAGGATGTAGCAAAGCAACTGATGGTCAATTCACTTACATGGGGGGATGGAATAGTGGTGGTCCTTAGGGCACGAGAGCCTAGGCATAGTCACCTGGACACTGGGACCTCATTCAGATGGCAAGAACAAAAACAAATGATAAAGCAGTAGTGTGCTGTCTACCCTATGGCATGCTCATGTGTAGGAGGACAACCTAATGTCAAGTCCTTCAGGTAGCAATTGATACAATCCTGTGAAGCCTATTTTATAACCATCTGGACTGGTCTGACTTCAGGAGAAGGTGTAAAGTGGGGAAATGCAACCTTTGGCCATTTTCATTCACTCATTTCTTCAGTCAATATATACTCACTGGTTTACCAATACCAAGCACTTTTTGGGACAGTGAGTGCACTTTAGAGAAAAGGATAGATGCTTTTTTACTGTTCTCAGGATGCTTGGAAGACAGTTCCCAGTCCCCACACTTGCCCCCAAATGCTGAGTAAGAATGTGTAACAGAATCCCTCCTTTCCTCACAAAGGCCCATTTCAATAGTAGACAGATTTCTAATACAGTATCAGAGGTGTTAAACCTTTGTAGAGACATCTTTTATCTGAAATTTTAGTCTGTGGTATGTGTGCAATGGATACAATTTTAAAACTACTATCTGACAAGTTGCTTCTTTAATAAGACAAAGGTGAAGGATTTGGGGTTGCTTATTAGTTATACTATTTAATTAATCAAAGTAGAGTCCACTGTTATGCCTTCTTTCAATAGGTTTCTTTATTTAAAGTTCTCAGCATCATTTTACTGATTAAATAAGAAGTTTGCTGGTCTTGATTTGCAAAAGGAAACACAGACCTTTATTCTTTTCTTCAATATTATATCTGTTATCCAGACAGCTTTCAAAGGTGAATGACATACTTAGTTTTGGTTGTATAACTGATGTATGGATTATGCTATAAAATTTAACAAGAAAAAAGTGTGTTTATTTTATATGATTAAACCGCATTTTCCTCTAACAATTTTAACTAAAATAGCTACATAAATCATTGAACTGTTACTATAAGATGTAGCTAAGAAAATAATGCTAATTTTATTGTGCTACTAAACAACTACTCTGGTGTTAAATGTAAGGATGATGTAGTGTTCATATTAAATTTGTGTTCTGAAAAGAACCTAGTTTCGATGTGGCTTTCTTCATTATTCTCATTTTTCAGGCAATGTTTTATGAAGGAAAAATATGCATGGAACTCTGGGTAAAATACATTCATCTCAGGAGTATATGTTTAAAATGTGGCTAAAGTTAAATAAAATTTAACTATAGTACATAATTTTGTACTAACAAAGTACTACCTGAAATTGGAATTTATGCTTATAGAATATTTGAAATTCAAGCAAAGAAAACAATTTCTGAATTAATCTTCTAAAAAATCTTTAGGTTCTCAATTATTATATCTGTCTTATCCCCTCCTACCACAAGAATTTTGAGAATATTAAATGAGTAACTATACATGAAAATGCTTTGCAAACAGTGCTATGGTATTGATATGAGACTGTTCTTCAAATTTTTACTGTAAAGAATATGGGTCAATAGTTCTATGTGTTCCTTCTGTGGTACCTGGTATCAGACCTGCTTTCCCACCAATGCACCATCATAAAAATGTTCAGTAAAAATCACTATTGAATCTCTTCCAACTTGACAGTATGAGGCATTCTGACAGAGACTGTGAAAAAAGTGACTTAAAATACTATATACACAAAAAAGAAGGAATTAAAATAATAGAAAAATTTCATTTAAATATGATAAAAGAGCATGCAGATCTCTAAAAATAACAATCTAAAACTTCAATAAAGAATTTCATTTAAATATTAAGGTCAATGACTAAAATAATACAGAATCATAGCATCAAGTGAGCATGGAAAAGAAGGAATGAATATATCCAATTAACATAGGTGAAGGCTGGGAAGAGAATGAGAAAATATAAGCATAGTGAAAAACATGTTAAATATTCAAAAAGAAGTAACCACAATAAATGTAAATGGATTTAATTTGCCTTTGAAAGGCATACCCTTATGTTGAGTAAAAAAATAAATCCCATTTAAATGCTTATCATGAGAGAGACACCTAATGCATAAGGGTCTTGAAGACTTGGAAGGCAAATAAAAGAAAACTATATATCAGGCATTTTCTAAACAAAATAGGGTTGACATATGAAATATAGGATAATCAGTTAAATTTGGAGTTTAGATAAACAATGAATATTTTTATTATAAGTATGTCCCAAATACTTTATGAGACATACTTATAATAAAAGGAAAAATGTTCATTATTCATCTGAGGTCGAATTTAACTGGAGTCTTCTTTTATTTTATTTACTAGATCTAGAAACTCTAAATCAAAAGAATGTCGGTTGAGTTATGTTAAATCAGATAAAATAGATTTTGTTTCTGCAAAAAATTTCTTAAACAAGAAAAAAAGACAACATAAGCCATACAGTGATAGAAATACCTACTGATACAGGACATGGGCCTTCCAGGAAACTGAGACAGCATGAAGAACCTTCCTTCACACCTTGATTGTTCTGATCAAGTCAGATTTTAGACAGATCACTCGGAGTAAGAGGTAGGAGTTTATTGAAGGGCAGGAAAGGGGACACTCTCAAGGGAGAGAGCATGTCCTCTCAGAGAAGAGAAGGACAGACTGCCTCTTCTGCACTTGTTTGGTTGGGGATCCCAGAAAAGTTTCCAGAGAGTCCTGCCCGGGTCTACCTCTTGACTTGCGACTGACAGCAGGAGAACCTCAGACTTTGAAGTCCCCACTGCCATGACAATCCTAGGTACTTTGGCTCATGCTAACCAGTTCTAGTTAGATTACAAACCAAAGATTCTTACAGGTTTTATGATTAGGAGGAAGCATCCTTATCTCCCTGAGTTCTTGGGTCTGGTCTATGAAAAGGATCACAAGAGTTTCCTCCTTCAGGGTTACTCTTATTGACATTATTTCAGGCCTGCAGATTTGCTGAGGAATGTCATCTATCCTGTAAGCCAGGTAGGGCTGAAGGTAAATTGCTTCTTGGTAAAGAAAGCTAGTGGGGGTCAGCACAATGAGCCCATTTTATAGACTTATTCCCTTAATTTCATGTTCCCACCACTCATATATGTCCGTTCCCTATCAATACCACATTAACATTTAAAAATGTCTCATCAATACTACAAACAAAATAAAAGTACAATACATAGACGGGGGGACAATATCTTAGATTCATTTAACATGTAAAAGGTTAAATAGAGAATTTATAAATTGCTTCTCCAAATTAGGTAGGAAAGAAGATAGGTAGGAATAGAGGGAAGGAGAGAGAGGAAAGGAAAAAAAAAGAAACACAGCCCAATAGAAATATGATGAAAGAATGAATAGGAAGTTCAAAGTAGAAAGCCAAATAGTTCATATCTTAGTCATCCAACTATTTGAAGTTTTAAATTTTTCTAAGCCAAGTGTTGAAGTGGTCAGCTATAGACACCCGATCACTGTTAAACATATACATCAGCAAAACAAACTTGGAAATCTATTTGACAATATCTCTATAGATGTACTTGGGGTAATATCTGTGGAAAAAAAATGTCCTGTTCTGAGGCATACACCTAGAGCTGCTCTCTAGCACAGAAACCACTAACTACAAATGGCTATTTAAATTTAAGCTTAAATGGAATAATATTTAAAATTTGGCTCATTGTACTAGCCACATTTCAACTCCTCAGCAGTCACATGCAACTAGTGGCTATCCTTTTGGACAGAACACATACAGAACATTTCCATCTATGGGACAGTGGCCCTAAGACTGTCTTTAACATATTTTCTCTGAAGAAATATTTTTATTTCTGGACTTTCCCCAACAACTTAGCACAACTGCTTCCATCCTAAGTAACAATCATTGTTCTAAGATGATTCATCTCCAAGACATTCTCCCTCTAATTTCGCTTAAAGCACTTTAACAAAATTAGAGAAGTGTCTTACTCATATCTGAATAGATAACTAAATAAAGGTAAACTTTTAGGAAAGATTCTGAAAAGACCCATTTGTCTAAGACAAGTTATAAAACTAGAGGCACATGAGCCTGCAAATGTATTTTGTTTGATTAATAGTTTATTTTCTTTGTTTTAAATTTGTGTCAAATATTAAACAAATAAAGAGATTTTTTTAAAAACAAAGCTGTCTGGCTATTTTTAAAAATAGAAAAATTTAGAAAATCAAATCTATACTTCTTTGTGAAAGACTTTGTTAGTGCTTTCCAGTCTCCTAGGGACTTTATTTTGGTGGGGTACATGCTTCCAACCAAACACCAGTTCTTCATGAGTTCCTTCATTTATATCAACTGCCTGGTCCCTGTAAGCTTTGAGCTCCAGACTCAGGCTTTAATTCTAGAAAAATGAGTTTATTTCTCTTTAGCATACCCAAACACCATGCGCTCCCAGCTACACTGTAGTTGTGTGTGGTCTACCATATCATTGAGAATAAATCTTTGACTATCTCACGAACTTGAAAAGGCAAAAACATCAATTGATTGAGTTGTGTTATTTTAGTAGGAGCATATGATTCTCTGCATATGTTTATTTCTGTGGTTTTATTTATATAGACATGTCTGTATTTATGCATCTGACAACTGTTATTTTGAAGAAATAAAGTAGAGGTGAAGGTCCAGCCATACTCAGCTGTTAGAAGTTAATATTGTGTTAGCAGATGCACCAGGAAAGGCTAACACTTTGTCACTTTGTTTACACCTGAATGGGGTGTGGGAAGCGCAAAGTACATAAACATTATGTTTTCAAAGAGTGTAAATGTTAAAATCAAGTAGTTAATTGCTTTTTAAGGAAGAGTACCTGACTGTTCCTCACATCTGACCTGAATTCCTTTTCTTAATTAATTAGGCAGCAAAGCCATTAACATAACTATTCAGGCAGAGGTTAAATGGCCATTCTGCAGGGATATTATAAGAAGAATTGCTACTCTGGTGAGTTTGGACATGATTTACTTTAATAATTTGTTTTCTCGGGATAAGTCAAAGTCAGGAAATTTAAACGGTTCCAGTGATTGAGGACAGGGTTAGAAAGAGGGGTTGATTTTAGTGTTAAGACTCTAATGACTGGGGCACGTTGAAGACTTCTTATAGCATAACACAAACTTCATATCCACTGAAGAACAATTCCTTATTTTCCTTTTCCCCCAGCACCTGGGAGCCATCATTTAATCATGAGCTTGGCTATTTTAGATACCTTATATGAAATTATGTAGCATTTATCCAGTGATTGTTTTATTTCACTCAGCATTATGTCTTTCAGTTTCATCTGTGTTGTCAAAAGTGGCAGGATTCTCTTCTTTTTTAAGGCCAAATAATATTCCATTATACCAATACCCTATATTTTCGTTGTGTGTGGTGTGTGTGTGTGTGTGTATGTGTGTGTGTATGTGTGTGTGTGTATGTGTGTGTGTGGTGCTGGGGATTGAACCTAGAGCCTGTATATGTGAGGCAAGCACTCTACCAACTGAGCTACATTTTCTTTATCCATTCATTTGTTAATGAATATTTGGGTTGTTTCAATTTGTTGGCTTCTTGTGAATAATGCTATGATGAACATTACAGACCAGAAGTCTCTTTGTGATTCTGATTTTAATTATTTGGGATACACATTTAGCAGAATTACTGGGTCGTGTCACAGTTTCTTTTAATTTTTTGAGAATCCTGCAAGCTGTTTTCAATACTGTATCATCTTACAATCTCATCATACTTAAGTCCTTTGTCCACTTTTTAATCAACTTGTTTGTAATTTTTTGTAATTGAGTGCACTTGTGTATTTTTTATATTAGTCCCTAAACAGATAGATGATTTGCAAATATTTTCTCCCACTCTGTAGGATGAATTCTCACTATGTGTACAGAAACTTTTTACTTTCATGTGGTGCCATTTTTTTATTATTTTTTGCTTGAGCTTTTGGGGTGATAAAAAAAATCATTGCCAGAAATAATGTCAAGAGGGCTGGGGATGTGGCTCAAGCGGTAATGCGCTCGCCTGGCATTCGCGGGGCACTGGGTTCGATCCTCAGCACCACATAAAATAAAATAAAGATGTTGTATCCACCAAAAAACTGAAAAATAAATATTAAAAAATTCTCTCTCTCTCTCTCTCTTTAAAAAAAAAAAAAAAGAAATAATGTCAAGAAGCTTTCCCTGTGTTTTCTTTTAGGTATTTTATAGTTTTGAGTCTTATTTAAGGTTTTAATTCATTTTGAGTTGACTGTAGTATATGGGATAAGGTAGGGGTCCAATTTCATTTTTCCACATATAGACATGTAGTTTTTCTAACATTATTTTTTAAAGAAGAGACCATTCTACATTCACTTGTATGTTCTTGACACCCATGTCCCTGATCAGTTGACCACATGTATATGCATTTATTTCTGTATTGTCTATTTTGTTCTATTGGTCTATGTTTGATTTTATAACAGTGGCATACTATTTTGATTACTATAGCTTTGCAATATATTTTGATATCAGGAAGTATAGATGCCTCCACCTTTCTTCTTCTTTCTCAAAATCATTTTGGCTATTTGGGGTCTGTTGTAGTTCCATAAGAATTTTAGGATTGTTTTTTCTATTTATGCTTAAAGATGCCATTGTAATGTTCATAGGAATTACTTTGAATCACAGATATCTTTAGGTATGGGAGCATCTTAACAATATTAATTCTTTCAATCTATGAGCACAAGATATCTATTTATTTGAATGAAGTCTCTGTTTTGCAAGATGAAAAAGTTCTAGCAATCTGCTCGACCATGAAATACCTATAGTTAACAATATTATATTATGTACTTTAAAATATATTGATAACATATCTCATGTTAAGTATTCTTACCAAAAAAAAAACTGTAAAAAGAACACAAGAAAACGTTTGGAAGTGATGGATTTTAGTACCTTGGTTGTGGTGATAATATCACAGATGTGAGCATATATCCAAACTCATCGAGATGTGTACATTAAATGTATGCAATTTTTGGCCTGACAGTTATGTCTCAATAAATCTGAAAAGAAGGATTTCTTCTTGGAAAATACACAAAGATATGGGAATGCAGGAGTTGAGGAGGGAGGCAGCTCCTTCTTATAGTTAAACTTGCTAACCAAAGATGGTGAAGGAATTAGAACTCCTCTTAGAACATGATCTCTTTAGACTAGTGTTTTAATCCTCCTGTATGACTGGCGCTCAGGGATGATCTCTGTTTTCTATTATATGATTTTTGAAAACATTGGCTGTGACTGTCCCATTCTTTTCCTTATTCCCTCCTTCTCCTCCCCCTCCCCTTCTCCCCGCCCTCTTGTCCTTCTTCTGTTACACACATGAAAAAGAAATGGGGCAAGTAAGAGGAAACAATGCTCCATGCAGCCCTCTAAGTTCCATCTTATCTTCCCCTGATGTTTTTGTATTTTTTTTTTATTTCCTTGAGCCTTATCTCTTGCCAGGTTTTCTGAGTTTAAAGAAAAGTCAAGTTCTCTGGCACTCTGGTAAACAAAGAATAAATAGGTGTGTACATTTTCCTGGATTAGGATGTGATTATGATGTTTAACATCTAAAATATTAAGTAACATTGAAATGTAAACGATATGGGCTAATTCAAAATGCACATTCCTTTAACCAGCGAATCTAAGAAGCAGAACCCATTCTATGCACACAGGTATCAATCAGAATTCAGGGGCAAAACCAAGCCACTCCTTTAAGCAGGAAGGAATTTATTGCAGGTATCAGGAGGGTTACAGACTTACCCAGAGGACTAAAGAAATGAACTCTAGGTTGGTCTCAAGAATAATTTGCAAAAGCCGCACAACAGAACTGGATCATGAAAGGCACTGTTGCTCAGAAGTGAATAAAGTGCAAGAAGTCTAGCCTTTTTTGTTAACCCTATGCCTAAGTCAGAGCCTGGCCTGTTTATGGTTAGTTGCCATGCCATAACTGAATGCCTGATTTGTCTAATTCTTTCTGCATCTGTGATACCCCGCAGCAGCATGGTGTTTGAGAAAACTGACTACTAGCAACCTCTGTGTTCTTTGGTGACTAATTCACTCTCTATGAACTCATCCTATAATATGACCTCATGTACACCCCACTTCTATCAAGATCTTTTAGGGTCAAGAAAGCAAATTCTTGTAGATGTCTTGGCCAGATGAATGTTGATTTCGTTTCTTTGTTAAACATCCATATGCAACAGCTTATTTAAGCACTGTTTTATTCTGAAACAGTTAACTTGATGGATTGGAAAAATAGAATATTGTCTTTTTTTAATCACAGAGGTATTTATACTCATAAATCCCTGACTTTGAATAAGCATCATTGAACTGAAATTAGCATAGTTCTTCCCTACAGAAATATTGCTCGTGAATGGCAGCAGACCAGAATCCAAATAGCTTAGCTTTTCTGTACAAATTAAACACAAATAATTATTTGATGAGATTAACTCTCTTCTAACACAATAACAACATTGTGAAAAAACATGGATTTTGATTTGGCTTGAGCCAAACGCTCCTTGACCTAAGAGCTGCATGATCTTGCTCAATGTACTTAGTCTCTCTGAACTTCAGTTTCTGCAGTGGAAAAGCATTTCAATAGATCTGGAAAGTCCTGACACATACTAGTACTCAAAAAATGATTGCTACTATTATTAAAATTATTTGTTTCTTTATTTTAATAATAGAAATACTTTTAATTTGGCATAGTATATAGGTAGAGCAAAAGCTGGTGCAGACTGGGAGAGAAGGAGGGTACAGCTGGATCATGCATGTTCTTTCTTTCAGAAAGTCTTGATCCTTTTACAATCACCACCTGCTTCTTTCTTCAGATTCTGACTTCTGGTCAGCAGACTCTTGACCATTGTTTCATATGTGCAATAGTCCTTCTTTACCTTTTCAACTAATAAATACCATTGGATCCTTCCAATCAAAAGTAAAATGCAGTGCTTGTCTTCTGCTATTTCTGAGAAAGAAAACTGGTACTTTACATAGTCTTTGTAAATAAGAATATTGCCTAGTTGACCTTGACTGTTATTATTTTAAGATCTAAGAGATCGGAACACCTCTAGGAAAGAAATACTTAGATAGTTCATAGGCAAAACATTAATTGAAATTATGAAATCAGCACTCATTTATTCTTTTTTAAAATATTTTTTAGTTGTCAATAATTCTTTATTTTATTTATTTATATGTGGGGCTGAGAATCGAACCCAGTGCCTCACACATGCTAAACAAGCACACTCTGACACTGAGTCAGAACCCCAGCCCTCCATTTATTCTTATTGGATTTAGGAGAATTGGCTTATTTGTTCTCGATTGCTTTGACAGTAAATTTAATAATGGCCTAAGAAAGCAGGAAAAAAGAATAAAACTCTTTAAATTGGCCACTGGTTGGAAATGAAACCGATTCTGGCAAGTCATTTTACTGCATAAATAGACTATGTTATGTCATTCACTTATGGTAGATCATTTAGGTACTTCACATATTAAATAACATCTTACAATGTACAACAATTACAAAATTAGACTTTACTTGCTTTTGAGTGGCAAAAAATCCCTTTTCAGAATATAAGTATTGTGACAAAACCTGTGGGTGTAGTAAACCCTTGGGTATCAGTGAGTCTGAACTCTCAAGCAAATAAAAGACACAAAGCCTATATTTTCCCATGGAGTGAATAGTGCCAAACATAAATATTGCAGCACTGAACATAAAACACCCTATGCAAAAATATAGACCTTGTTTGTTTGATTCCCCTAATGCTTTAAAAAAGCTTACATCAAGGGTACTATAAGTACTATGTTTAAGAATCTAATTCAATTTAAGGGGTTCTACACTGCCTATAAATTTTTCTATTGAATTACTGCCTAAGTTCAATTCATGGAAATGTATTGTTCTATGCCAACAAACCTTGTTAGGTACTTAATAATAGCAATAATATATAAGGAGTAACTAAAGTGCTTGTTGAAAAATTAGTCATTATTAGTAATTACGGACGTCTTCCCATCATAGTTCAATTAGTTCAAGGACCATTGTAACTTTTTAAACCAATTTTAAGGAACGCCTACTATGTGTGTGTTCATGTTCAGGAACTTTCTATGAATACTTTATGTAATCATTTTATGAGCCCTGCCAGGTAACTTTTGGGGGAAGGAATCCTTATTATCTATCCTTATGTTTCATTGATGAGGCTTTTTGAATTCTGAGTTTGGGGAGTTGAGAGGAACATTACTGGTTTTATTCTCACTGCTTTGTTCTTGCAACTCCTACAGGAAGAAGACTAGGGCAGACCACCTATGAGAGTCTTGCAGCAGGCAGTGGGGGTCAGTGGTGTTTCACCTCCCACACATCCCACATACTGCTGCCCCTCAGCATTAGAAGAGAAGCTCCTCTTGACTCTCATCAGCTGCTATGTCTTAGATACGTGATAAAAATGGGACAAATACACAATATCCTCTGTCCTGGCAGTAACAGATGTAGGGATAAATTTTAGAGCCCATCCTACCCTCCTGAGCTCTCTGTTGCCTTCCTCTTTGAGCAGCAGTTAGTGAACATCATTGCCAGTCACCATGGGATAGACAGATTCTCTGAGCAGCAGTATTCTGAGGCTGATCTGCAGATCCCAGTCTTTTTTCAGGGCTAGCTGCTGAGGTGTAGATTGAGGGAGGAGACATCTACGTTAATCTCAGTTACATCTTCATCTCATCTATATCATGGGTCATTATACTTTGGGAGTAACAGACATCCCTAAATAGGCTAATACTTTGATTTCCACTTAACTATCTGTTGTACTCCTTACCATTAGGTGGTAAAGGAGAAGAGAAGTATGTATCTGGGACCCAAACTTATAACAGGAGTGACCTGTCATTATTTTTACCAGATTACTGAGAGGCAGAGAGATAAGTATATTACTCCAAGTGCCATTATAAATGATTTAGAATAATGATTGTCAAAACAGGTTGTGCAAGATGATCCATTGGGTGTACCATGGGACTACTAGAAGCTATATTTATTAATATTTATATTAAAAATAGTGAAGATAACACATTATTTAATTTATATGCAATATTAGCTTTAATATTTTTATTAGTTATAAATCCAATAGTTTGTTTAAATATTAAAGCTCATATTTAATATAAGACTCAATAATAACACCTGTATTAAGCTTGGAATCAGGTAATATTAACACACACGGTGCACAGGGTTCCTCCCAGCACAAGGCTTCTCCCCAGTGTGCAGAGGGTTACAGACTCACTTCACGTTCTCAGTTGCTCTCAGGGTAGTGCACACCCTGAGAGTGGATTCATTCACATATGCCTCATGAAGTGGGTTTAAAGATTATATTATCTGGTCCTAAGTAAAGGAACATTTCCACAAAATAGATAAATAAAGATTCCTATAAAGAAATTTAAAAAATCAAAACACCAATAACATGAACTGAAGTGAACAACAAGAAAATGACAAAACTGAAATTTCAACATTTCTCTCAGTCATATTTAAGGGGACAACAATAAAAATCTAATCAGATCCCCAAATAAATTGACCCCAATTTAGAAAACATCATATGTATCTTTCCATTCACTATATTTAATTAATGAATCTTATTTTGTCTTGAGATATTAATTAATGACAATATAATTAGCAAGATTTTTAAAATATAGGAATTCTAACTATGAAGCAAGTTTCTTTATTTCCCTGGATATTTAAGGTTATTTGAAATTAATTCTAATTTTAAAATTGTACAAAACTTCCTTGAGCTGATAATAAATATTTAGAAGGCTTTTCCTGGGATTTATTAAAATGATACTATAATAACATAATTATATGTTTATATAATTTATACACACATCTAATTTTTAATTATTTTTTAATTATGGTGTTGAGAATTCAGAAATGTCTGGAGACCCTTGAATTTCAAGATTAGTGCAAACCTAAAAAGAGATCTGGGGCTGGGGCTATTACTCAGTGGTAGAGCACTTGCCCAGCATGCATGAGGCCCTGAATTCCATCTCCAACACGAGAGAGAGAGAAAGAGAGAGAGAGAGAGAGAGAGAGAGAGAGAGAGAGAGAGAGAGAATGTTAATGTAGCACAATGGAAAGTGAAGAGTTGGATAGCATGCAAACCATATAAGCAAATAATATAAGCAAACCACTGGCTTAAACTAGTTGATTGAGGCAATAGACTCATTAGAACTACAGTACATTTTAAAAAGAAAAGTTTCAAGTGCTACTCTTGGATAATGAAATCCTCAAAATTTAACTGTAGGATGAGTAGGCAGCAGCAAAAGAAAACAAAACAAAACAACTTAGAGGTTTGTCAAGAAAGAATGTGATGGAGCTTCCATAAAAAACAATGCAGTCTCTGGCAACGTAAAGGGAAATACTTCCTTGTTTAGAACATAGAACAATCCTGTCTGAGACCTAGGGCTTGGTTTGATGTTAGAGCATCTTTTTAAAATAGACTAGAAATAAATAAAAGAGCAGCCATAAGGGAGGCAAACCAAGGGAGTCAGTCTCAGGAATTTAAAAATTCTCAGAGACCTATTAAACTTATTCATGAAAGAAGTTATTCATTAAACTTATGAAAGAAGGATGCATACCTCTAAGGTGGAGGTGTGTGCCTTCTTCAGTTCCCTCAACCTCCCTTTCTCCTGAAGGTGCCACTCCACAGAACAACACTGCATCCATCTTGCCAAGCTACAGGAGCTGGCTGGCATCTGGGTCGAGGTCTGGGGTCTGAATGGCCCTCATACCCCACAGATTGAGCTTCTCTTCAGGACACATCTCCTCCACTTTAGCATTCAAGGGCAGGGCTCCCCTAGTGGCCACAGAGGAAGAGCTATTGTGATACAAAGATAGCAGCAGGGAGAACTGACAGCAAAACTAAAAGTGATAAATTCCCCCTCCTTTGTCCCTGTGAGAATGATCCCGTTTTGATAAAGACGCTGTAGAACATTCTGCTGTCTCACCCTCTGGCTCACTGTGAAGTGGCAGTCAACACATCTTACTCATGCCTCCTTGGTTTCCTTTCTCACTCACTCAGTCCTGGGCTTGCACCACCTACATACAATCGCCCCACTTCTACCCTTGCTTCACACTTCACTCTTGAGGGCCTAGCAAAGGCAACCAGTTCCCAGAATGTTATAATATTTTGTAATAAATGTAACCATAAAGAAATATTTTGTGGTCAAATATATTTGGAAATCTTGTATTTACAAAAACAAATTAGTAAATTTGCTTGCTGCAGAATTTATTAAATGAGGTAGATATTATTATGCAGTGTTTTTTGTGTCAATCTCCCAGGGAGCATTAGAGTAGTACAGAAGGAATTTTGGGGATGCAGTTCTAATAGAAGGAGGAGCTATTTTTCAGCTTAACTTGAAGATTAACTGTCTATTCTAGACAATGTTGCAAGATAGGATAAAGGAGTTCCACAAGGTTGTAATTGAGTATATACTGAAAATACTCACTTGGCAAGGAAAAGATCAAAGGGATATAATACATCACATGATCTCTAAGGTCTATTCTGGAATTCTGAGTCTTCTGGTGCATATAATAATTTTGCTTTAAAGACTGACTGGACTTTTGCCATTCTTTCTAGCAGATCATAAAGAAATTCCAACATTATGTTTAGGTGTTTCTTTGATGGGGCTATTCACCCTCTCCAGCATCCTGCCTAACATTGCACAATAAGAAGGACTAGAACCATGTATGATACATAATCACTGACAAATAAATCATCATTTTTGTTTTTACTAACTTAAAAAGGATGGAAATGTTGCCAGATTTGGTAAATAATCCAAAGCAGTGAATTCAAAGAAGATCACCTAAATAAATATTAGGGACTTGACCCTTGGTGAATAAATAGTGCCTTATGTTTCATAATGCCATGATCACAACATGACATCTTATACTCGATACTTTCTAGGAATTCTCTCCTCTATATGTAATTCTCTCTTCTTGCCATATACTTGGAAGATACTTATCTTTTAAGTTTCAATGAAAAAATTTACTACTTCCTTAACTTTCCCAGGCAGAAATAACAATCTTCTTTTATTTTACTATGTTTATTTTCAAGCAGGGACTTGGAGAAAGCACTCTGGGTTGTTCAGATAAATAAACTACCATCATGTGCTATATAATAATAATATTTAGGTTAACCATAGATGGCATATATGACAATGGTCCCCTAAGAATGTATTAGTTTGTGTAAGTACACTATGAAGTGCACACTATGACAAAGTCACCCAACAATGCATTTCTCAGAACAAATCCCCATCATTAAGTGACACATGACTATTTACCAAAGCAGCAGCCAAGGCCATTAATGCATACAGAGACCAAAAAGGGTGAACACCCATCACAAAATCTAGGGATGAAGAGGGAGGAGGAGACAGAGTGTCAGCAAGACTAATGAGAACTGGAGCTACACAGAAGGAGCAGCAGTGCTTCTGTCCTGGTGCAACTCAGCTACTGCTGGAGACCTGAGCAGACTCAGTGGCAGCAACTAACAGGAAGTCAGCTGTTCAGAGAGGGTGGGCGATGTAGCCCTAAGGGGTCTGCATGCCTTCCATGGTACAAGGAAGAGAATGGACAGGGAAAAAGGGGAGACAAAAATAACAAAATAAATTGTGTTTTCATTGGCATTTTTAAAATCCAACTGATCCCATAGAATTCCTTTTGTTCACATCCCTATTTTACCTTTCCTTGAACAAAGAGATATGTGTCTTCTTGAATCTCTGTTGCCTTTGCACACACAGTGTAGCAACATATGTAAGTTGAAGGGAAGGAAGGAGAGAATGAAGAAACAAGGAAGGAAGGAATGACTGGCTCAGTCCTGGGCTTGCACCACCTACATACAATAGCCCCACTTCTACCCTTGTAGACCTATGCACTGTGTGTTTCATATGAGGCAGCAGTGGGATTCCAGGGTGCTCTCCAGGAGGCATTAGGAAACATGAAGGCCAGAGGCTCTCATTATGAGTTGGGAACCAAGCAGTGCATCACTTGCTTGGTGTAACCACAAACTACCAGCTTCCTTTTGGCCTTTGTACTGCACTGGATTTTATTTTTGCTTGTTGGATTTCACCTTCGTTTCACAATAATCCTTCATACAAGTAGTTATGTCCTTGTTCTGGAGGTGTTACAAGTTCATTTCCAAACTTTAGAAAATTAGAGTTATTTTTAAAATAAATTTCTTTGAAACAGATTTAAGTGACTGTATGAACTACACTTTTTTCCTTGATATTCTAATTTTGAATTTTTTGCGTATTTGAGATATTCAGTCTCTCTGTTCATTATCGACATTTCTTCATTTCTCTGACATTATATTCAATTATTTTAGATTTTTACCAGATATATAAGATGAAGAAAAGGTTTCTTGTAAAGGCGACATGATGGTGATTAATTGTTGAACGGTTCGGAAAGAATTTTATTTTTCAGTGCAAATACAGAATATTTACATAGATGGTTTTTAAAGTAGCTTTATGACACTTAGAAAACACCCTCATGTATTTGAGAAGAAGACTCTTTAAGGAAGATTCTATGCTATTTTTTAATTTTGTACCTTGAAGTATTTTTTAAAATATTGGTAATATGATGAAATTTTAAGATGATCAAATTTGAACTTCATGGGGAAGGAAAAATGCTCAACATGGTTTTGTACAACTTGTATGGTCTTCTTTGTTTAAGCATCTTCAGTGACTAGCTATTTCTACCGATTTAAGTGCAAATGCTCTTCCTAACTTTTCCCATTCTACTTATTCCGACCGCACCCTACTGATCCAACTTTATATTACACTACTGCTTACTAGTTATCCTTGGCTACTACCCATGTTATTTCCTATCCTCATCCCTGAATGTCATGCATATTTATTCAGTTTAACAAATATTATGGCCTTTATGTAATAAGGGTAAATGGGAAGGACCAATATAAACATGAACAAAAGGACCCTGTTATGGAAAAAACATGACAATCTTAAAGGTGGAAAGAGACATGACAATAACTAATGACCATGCAGCCCTGTGAGGGCTACAATGGTGCTATTTACAAAATGCTATAGGTGCAACAGAAGAGGGTAGGGTTGATTTCATTCTGGAAGACCTGTAAGGAAAACTGCACTTGATTTGGGTGTTGAACAATTAAATAAGTACTTGCCAAAGGTACTCCCAAAGAATTGGACCAACCCATAAAACTATTAATGTAATTAATAATTATAAGAAGTTTTATATAATATTTTGCCAAGTAAAAATTGACACATATACTGGGGACAATACTACACTTATTCTTCAGGGAAACTTCCTATAATATGAAAACATTTTAGGGAAAAAACAATTATTCTTAATACCAGTCACCCAGTGACTTGGATCACTTCTAAAATCCCCATGTCCTAGCTACTGAAACTTGGAAACAGATTCTAGAAGCTCTTCTCCAAATAATGGAGAATTGTTTTGTTTTTTCAAAAGGAATGAGTCATTTCATGTAGATATAGCTATCACTTAAATTTTTCAGAAAGCTGAAAGAACACACTTTACTCCCAAGAAGAAAAAAATACCTTCAGGCACAATTCAAACAATTTATATTTAAAAATGTATGCATTTAGATAATTGCCACTTATATTCTTCAATTCCTTTCTCGGAGAGGAGGAAAATTTAAGTGTTATTATTATTACTACTACTATTATTATTTATGCAATGAATGTATTAGTGAGACTTGTACTTCTGACCATGCTGGTGTAACAGAGAGCAGCTTTATCATTCTGACTTAAACTACAAAAAGATAAAAAATGAACAAAATATATGAAAGATGAGAAATAGGGAAGTCAACCTTATGATTGCTGCAGCTTATGGCCTTGAACAAGCTTCTAGGCCACTCACAGTAAAAGAAGTCCAGATGAACCCAACAGACACCTACATTGAGGAAACACACATGAGATGTCAGGGAGTCCAAGGCAGACAGAATTTTTAGGACAGAATACCAGAGGAGAGAGCTGTGCAGAGAGAGCTCCACAGATTTTCAGAGTCCCATCAAGTATTCAACTGAGTACTGACTAATGCAACTGTATGAAAAAACTACCCACAGCTAGGGAGAGACTAGCCGGAATAATACAGGGAACTCACACAAAGGTGGATAGTGATGATTCCCAATAGCCAGCCCAGAAATAAAAGCTCTTAATTCATATGTCCCTGAGTCAAAGATTAATAGTTTCATATTAGCAGAGTAAGTAACCTAAAACTCCTTTGTTCCTACCTAACAAATATTAAAAGTGAGACCCAAGATAATCATAGTATACCAAATAATTTCACTTGTTCTAGAATAAAGCTCAAGAACATTTGTAACAATGCAAAATATTCAGCATTGCATCCAATCAAAACTTTCCAAGTAAGCAAAGAAACAGAAAGTTTTAAATTATAATGAGGAGATAATAAATCAATTGAAATTGACTTATTTTTAATGGGCAAAAAATCAATTGAAATAGACCTGACAGAGATATTGCACCTATCAAAGACCTTAAAACTTAGAACAGTATTCCATATTTAAAGTTATCTATGGATAAGATTGAACATGTCTAGGCAGAGACATGGAAGACATAAAAGGGACCCAAAGTCATCTTCTAGAGATTAAATTAAAATTTGTGAGATGATAAAGTACACTGGTTAGAATTAATAGCAAATGAGATATTGAGGAGAAAAAGAATAGTAATAGGAACTATTCAGAATAAAACACAGGGGAAAAGGACCAATATAGCTGATTATATGCATCAAGAAGCTTCAGAGCAACTTCAAATAGCCTAATAAACATGTTATTATTTAGTATGGAGTTCCCAAGGGGAGGGTCAGAAAAAAAAGTTCAAGACATAACATCCAAAGATCTACAACTTTGGGAAAAATTATCAACTCACAGATTTAAGAAGCTCAACAACCCTAAACACATGCAATGAAGAAAACTATACCACAGCCCACCACAGTCAAACTACTTAAAATCACTCATAAAGGATAGTTTTAAAGAAAAGAAACCATAAAAAGTGTCAGGAAAAAAGGATGAGAGTGGATTTCTCACCAGAAAAACTACAAATGAAAATATGGTAAAACAACCTGTTTAATGGAGAGGAAGAAAGGAAGGAAGGAATGGAGGGAGGGAGGAAGAAAGGAAGGAACAGAAAGAAAAAAGAGAGAAACCCTGTCAAGGGAGAATTATCTGCCCAGTGAAAAATACCTTGCAAAAATGAAGGTGAAGTAAAGGCTTCCAGACATACATATGCTAAAAGCTTTCACCAGCAGCAAACCCCTACTGTGAGGAGTGTTGAAGGAGGTCATTGGAGTAGAAGGAAAAGGGTACCAGGAGTGCATAGTATTTACACAAAAGAATGAAGAGAAGGAGAAATTCTGGCTACCCTGTAAATGTGAAAGATTATTTTTTAAATCTCTTTAAAGGAAAACTAGCAAAAAATAAAAATAAAAGCAGTGTAGTATGGGGATTTAACACACGTAGATCTTAAAAATGCAATCAATTGCTATCTGCAATAGCACAAAAGCCAGAGTGTAAGAAATGGAAGTACACTGTCATAAAGTTCTTATTCTATTGATGAAGTGCAATAGTATCACTTGAAGATAGAGTGATAAAGAAGTATACTAAACCCTAAAGTAACCACTAAAATAATGAAGCAAAGAGTTATAGCTAATAAAACAGCAAAGATAGAATCAAAAATCACTCAATCTAAAATCAATGTGGTTTTTGTTTTTATTTGTTGGTACTGGGGATTGAACCCAGGAGCGCTTAGCCACCAAGCCACATCCTTAGCCCTATTTAGAGACTAGGGCCTCTCTACATTGCTGAGTCTGGCTTTTGAACTTGCAATCCATCTACTTCAGCCTCCCAAGCCACTGGGATTACAGGCATGTGCCAAGGCACCGGGCTGGTAAAAGTATTTTTATTACTTCTTGTGAAAGTAAAAGATTTCATCAAGGAAAACTAACATAGTTTATATCTCCCCCTCCAACATCCTAGTCTGAGAAACAATAATGTGGAAAATACTTTTCAGGAAACCTCTACCATTTTTTGCCACAGTGCACACAACCGATGCCTTCAATAAGTATTGTACATCTTTGCTGAGGTAGGTATATTGCTGAAACGTCCTGCCTTTCTCTGTCACACAGGAAGAATTAAAAAAATTATGAGTGAATGGGAATGTCAATATTGACCTTCCATCTTTAAATTTATGTTAAAAGGAATGTGTTCATGTGCTCCAGTCATTTCTTACTAATAATGAATTGCCTGTGATACATCTTACAATGTACCTAGAATCCAGAGTGTCTGCAGTGAAAAACTACTGACTCCCACCCATTTCATTTCTCAGCTTACAAATCCAACTCCAGCTAGAAAACTCTCCATATTTAATGGTCATTTCTTCTCTTACATCTTGAGTCACTTGATTGTTTCACTCCTTATTCCCTAAATTGTCAGGTGAGTTCCAATACATTTTGAAAGTTTGCCAGGCCATAATAATTCAAGTTAGGAAACCCTACCTTAGATACTATTTTTCAAGCATGAATTATCTTACTTGTGATTTTGATGGGAACTAATTTACTAATTAGTTTACATATTAGTTTACAAATAAGATCACAATACAGGGAGTTTGTGTTCTTGATTAGGAAGTCTGCATCTCAGGTTCCAGATGGTCTGGTACCAAAGAAGGACCCCTTTCAACAAAGGGGTACAAATGTACTGAATGACTTTCTGTCAGGCTCTGAGCTTAACACTGGAAAATTATGTTCTAGGCAAATAACATGCTCTGGTGGACGTTCACCATTAGTGGAGGAAGACAGCAAACTGTAAATGTGTTGGTGTTCAAAAGTTAGGTCACAGGTACCTCTGAATGGGGTTGGGGAAAACAGGACACTTAATGTTTCATTTATCTGATTATAATGTTGTAATTTTAGGGCCAGGAGTTGCTGTTATTACAAAAATGGGGTATTTAAAAATTGTTACAATTGTTTCTCATGTTCTCCTTTTCCTAATTATGTTACTTCAATATTTTGTGATTTTAATTTTATTCCTAATTTTAGGTTAGAAATTAGATATTTCTAATTTTAGGCAGTTGGTATTTTAAAGATCTTTCTTGTGCAGGAAGATTTTTTTTTTTACCCAAAATGAGAAAGAATATGTGTTTTGTATAATTATGTATCTATGTGTACATGTGCATGTTCATTCGTGTGTGTGTGTGTGTGTGTGTGTGTGTGTGTGTGTGTGTGAATCCCTTGATCAAGGACTGAATCTTAGTAACAGGGGAGATGCAATTGTCATTTTTTTTTTTTTTTTTTTTTTTTTTACAATCTACAGTCACAGAAGAATAAGATGGTGCTTATGGTTATGGGTAGTGATGGGCCAGGTTGTACTTCTTTATCATTATTTGCTGAGGTATTTTTGTTTGTTCTGAAGATGTTGTCTTACAGTTGGATGCTCAGGGCAGACCACTGATTTTATGCAGCTCAGTATTTCATGTTTAAACTCAGAAAGACTGGCTGGGAGCCCAGCTGACAGGTGGCGCTCACCATGTAACCAAGGCAGCCATACCCCGAGCCTGGCCTGTCACCTGACAGGTGGATCTGCTGATGAATTTGGGATCTTTTCAGCAGTAAACCTCAGTCTTTTTAGTTGGATGGTCAGGCTCACAACCTTCAGGTGTGACCCTAAATTGCCATGGAAAAAGCCATTCCTAAAGATACCTATCGGAAGCAAACCAGTTCTAAGAAACACCACACATAGCCTAATAAACACACAGCCATCACTTCATTTGTACTTCCTAACTTTAGACTATTACTCCCCTGAATAAGATATCACCTTTCCTGGAGTGGAGCGATGTACAAAGAGTGTCTGTGACAGGTGACAGGTGAGGTGGGTGCACTCACAGTGCAAGCAAGCTTTCTGATCTTGGGCCAATGGGTCTCACCTGTCAGTAGTTGTGACAGCACAGGGCTCACTGCCAAGAGCAGGAGCCCAGTGACTTTGACATGGCAGATGGGAGTCAGGTATAATAGCTGACATGTAAGATGGGCAACCCAGGGAACATTTTTCAGGGGCAAGGTTTACACAAAAGGTCTGTGGCTCTACCCAACTAGCCCAGTGACTTCAGCATCTTCTGTGGTCCCAATAAAAAGGTTTTAAGACTGCAAATCTTAGATAATAACTAGCATTTAGAACCTATCATGTAGTGGATATTTATAAATATGAATATTTTCTTTACCCTTACAACAACCCTCCAAGACAATGGTCACAATATTGACATATGAGGAACTGAAGGTCAGCTGAGATGAGCATCTCAAGACTACATAACTGGGACTAGAGGAGTGGACTCAGACACAGACTTGCTCGGCTTCCTGCTGGGTGATTTCCAAAATTCTGTTACTGGAGTCACAGCAATTTCTTGACTCTATAGCTCAATCAATCATTTCTACTTCACATTTGTAGTAAAAGGGAGGAACTAATAATAATAGGAATAAAACATAAGTTGAAAAATAGAATAGTCAATTGAAATATTCTGTGTTTCTTCCTGTTATGTATAATACCTGGCTTATTACAAATTCCAATAGTGCCTTTTTTTCCCCTAAAGTAAAAAGACTTGACTTATCTTAAGTGACTGGCAAGAGAATTTTCAAATATCAGACCTAAACAGGAACAGATAAAACCTTAGGACTCCCCTTAGATGTGTGGTATCTAATTCACATGTAACAGGAATGTAATCAGATGAAAGAAAAATGGGGAAAAAATTTAAAAACTGCAGTATTTTTCATATTCGAGAAGCCGGCAGAATTTATCTCCTCAACAAAACTGCTCTTTTGTTTGAGGAAATATCTTACTGGAACTTTGGAACATACCAAAACAGAGCCAAGAGCCTGTGTAGAATGGGGAAGTTAAAAAAAAAGCAGAAGTAAACTATGTAAAAAAAATTTTTTTAAAGTAGCCTTCTTGGGAGTGAGGAGAGGCCCAGTTGAGGAGAGCTGAGAAAGGCAGGAGAAAAGGCTAAGGAATGGAGCCCAGCACTGAGGGGAGCCAGCATAGAGCAATGTCTGTTCCCTCACTTCAGGAGAGAGGACCATCTTTACATGGCTTGGTTGAGTTGTAAGCAATGGTCCTAGATACTGATGCTAAGTTTCCCTTCTCAGGAACATAATTTCATTATGATAGGTAACATGTTTATGCCAATTCTCTCAACACTTGACTCCTCTGTGTTACCTGCCCTGAGGATCAGATTGAAGCAAGGGGTGGGACGCATACTCAGGAAGGCCAGTGAAGAGAGGGCAACACAACCTAGCAGCGTGCATGCAAGAAGGAACTGGCATCCTCTGTGAGTTCTGGAAGGAACCAGTGTGCTCAAGAACCCAGAACATCAGGCTGGAGCTGAGAATGTCGGTGAGGGCCAAGTTACCACGGGGGATGAGAGATCTTGCTTACTATATCATCTCTTCTATTTAAAAATGAATCTTTTGATAATCTCATCCTGTATTGTGGCTCTAAATACCATCTACTTATTGATGTCTAAAGCTAAGGTTCAGCTCTAATTTCTCCATTTCCACTTGGCTACCTGATGGTCATCTAGAACTTAATGTGCCCAATATTAACCTGTTAACTTGCTAATTTCTTCTCAACTTACCCCTTGCTTAAGTTCCCCATCTCAGTAAATGCCATCACCATTCACTGTCAAAAAAAAAAAAAAAAAAACAAAACAAAACCCTGTTATCATCCTCGAATCCATTCTAATATTGATCCCACCTCTAAAATATATCTCAAATCTCATTGCTTCTCAAAATCTTCACTGACCATGCTCTGAGCTACTGTCCTAGTCAGTCTTTCACAAAAGTCTGCTCTCTGTTTTTACTATTTTCCTCCTCTCTGGCCCACCCACCTTGTGCCTCCAAGTCCATGCTCCGCACAGTGGTGAGAGTGAGCCATCTGCCTTTGCTCAGAACCCCTCGATAACCTTCTTGATTGGGCATGCTTGCATCTCATCTCAAGCATATTTGTATCTCAGTAGCTAACACAGTACTTGGCACAGAAAACGTGTTTAATAATGTCTGTTTGTTCACTGACTCGATCCATGTAATATTTTTCTATTTGTAAAGGAAGGCAGTAGGAATTGGGGAGGTGTGTAGTACTAAGGAAGGTGTGATGTACTCTTCGGCAGCTTTCTTTTCAAGGCTAATTTCACAGCAAACATAGGATTATGTTTTAACAGTTTCTGAGAAATGATAGCAAATGGCAGAAAATCTGTACATTAGCAACATAGACAACTTCATGGCTCAGGAAATGAGAAAATGCAAAATCGTGATAGCATAAATAGGGGGTTTTATGTATATATAGCTTCCTCTTAGCCCAATCTTGTGTTTATTGAATATTCATTGGGGTATGTTAGAACAGTGTACAATATTTTATGAGTTTGGCAAAGGGATAAAGAGCTGTGTGGTTTATGTTTTTGCTACCAAAAAAGCACCATAAAATGGACTCAAACTGGGTCTTCAGCCTATATGCATCAAAGGTGATCAAAGAATAAATTGATTTCACTATCCCTATTGGTTCAGACTCCATCTGTTTGGTGAATGCCCCTACTTTGTAGTCCTTCATGGCTACTGACAACTTTTACAAAGGTTTGTCCTTTATTTGTGTCCTCTCGTCTCTTCCTTAACATATGCCCCCAATATCTTCTAACCACATTTCCTTCTTCAAGAATTTTACTTGTACAACAACTCTCTCCAATAAAGATTTGCACTAATAGGCCCAGTGATTTCAGAATATTATGAAAATGGACCACATCACATTGTGACTGTAAAGATGACTAATAGATATTGATCATTGTACACTTTTTACTTCATCTATTTTCTACTGCTATAACAGAATACCACAGACTAGGTATTTTATGAATAACAGAAGTTTATTTGGCTCAAAGTCCTGAAGGCTGTAAAGTCCAAGAGCATAGGACGAGCACCAGGCAAGAGCCTTTGTGCTGCACCAAAACATAGCAGAAAAGCAAATGCATACCAGCAGACAGAGTAAACCATGCCATACTCATCCTTGTTATCAGGAGCCCACTCTATTCCCAGGATAAGAGCATTAGCCCATTTATTGAGGAATTGGGAAGGTGTGTAGTACTAAGGAAGGTGTGATGAGAAATGATAGCATATCACAGAAAATCTGTACATTAGCAACATAGACAACTTCATGGCTCAGGAAATGAGAAAATACAAAATCGTGATAGCATAAATAGGGGGTTCTATGTATATATAGCACTCGTAATGCCCAGCAGGCAAAATCATTCTTGAGATCTAATCACTTAATCACGGTGATAAACTGACACATAGTAGGTACCTAATGAACTTCCTTTGGATGACCAGATGGGTGATTTGGGAGGTGAATGAACCATGGAACATATAATTTAGTAGAATTTAGACTCATGATACTAGTTTATAAATAGATTTGAAATTTGAATGCAATTTGAATATGATGTTTTAAGGAGCCAATAATTTTATTACTATAATACATTTCAGAATGGTTTGTGATGAGAGCCATAATCCTATCACAAAGCAAATGATCATCACCTAATAGAGTATTTGAAATCTTGCCAGCCAAAATTATCAATAAAAAGTAATTTTTATCTAATTAGAAGCCACCTTAGTCTCATAGCCATCTTAACTTAATTGCCTTCAAAGAGAAGTTAACAGATTTAATCATTTATCTAAAAATATTATCCTATATTTCTTAAATTAATGAAATTCAGGAGAGTATTGCTTTAAATTTACCTCCCCTCCCCCTTCAAAACCTCGGAGTTAAACAAATGTCTAAAAGCTATTGTTAAATTATATTCAAATTAATTTGCCTAGAATTTTCTGTTTCTTCTCCTTTTTTCCTGTCAGTCTTCTGTCCTGGCTTTTAAAACTTCTACCCTCTTTCCAAATGCCTTCCACTTTCGTTTCCTCACTCTTGTTTCTATTTTATTTGTCTTTCATTTCCTCTCATAGTCTGCCTTTCCTTCCGTTAGTCAATAATTCACTGGTATTATTCTGCTATTTTTGCTTCTTAGTGACTTAAAAAGCCTGGTGTAGAATGTGTGTCTCACAGTGGTAAATTTCATTATCATTCTCCATTCTTCACTTGTCTCTGAGTCTACCTCCAAGATCAGCTATATTATCTGCCATAAATTTGGTGTATCCACAGTGTTTACCATGTGACTTTGTGATGCCTTCCCTTGGATGTAATCACATGTCCCCATCCCACCAATCTTGGGTTTGACCATGTGAATTGCTTTGGCCTCTGGAATGCGAGCATATACCAGGTTTGACATTCACCAGATTTGGCATATATAAGGTCTCTCTAAAAGCCACTGGGTACCTCTGCTCACCTCTCTGTTATTTTGCCATTGCCACATCCAGACATGCCTCAGTTATCGATGGGATGTGAAAGACTGAACCTGTAACATAAAGTTAAGCCAAGCTGAGCTCAGTCCACGTCAGCTCGCCCCAGTCAACTTTCAGACACACTAGTGAAAACAAGTGCTTGTTTTGAGATATCAAATTTTGAATTGGTTTGTTACATAGCAGAAGACAAATCATACACTAAATTAAAGCAGAGTTCACAGAGACACCAGCAGGCAAAAATCATTCCTATTTTCTTATCCTTTCAAATACCTTACCAGGTCAGGTTGTGGCCCAGTTAGTTGTCATATAGTGACTCCAACCAAAAGTCTTATCTGTACTGAAGTCTGCACATGTTGCTTATTTCTCCAGCCCGACCCCTGACAGAGCTTTACTACATCTTCTACCAGTGATTCTCTATTACAAGAAAAGAAAGCACCAGAACTCCAGGCATTTGTTCTAATTGTACCTTTCAACTAATCTCCATGTATCCACTTTGGGTGCTTTTTGGGCAATCTTGTATCAAGCACACATAATGACCTTTCAAAACCATTAACCAGTTCACATCACTCATACTCTTGTACCCTCTTTGACAACATTTGTTAACTGGAGTGCTATGGTTTGTGTAAGTATCCTCTAATGCCCCATGTGTTAAAGTCTTTGTCCCCAGGATGGTACTATTAGGAGTGGTAGAACATTTAGGAGGTGGGACTTAGTAGGAGTTTCTTAGGTCACCGAGGGGCATCCCTTTGAAAGGAATTTGAGGCCCTGGCCTCTTCTTTTTATTTTGCTTTCTGACCATAGGATGAGTAGTTTGCTCCTCCATTTGCTTCTGCTATTGCCATGGGGCATGTCTACTAGAGGCTAAGAGCAATGGGTCTGCCTAATCTTGTACTGGAACCTCCAAGTCCAATTTTGAACAAAAATAAAACTTTTCTCCATATAAATTAATTATCTCAGATACTTTGGTACAGTGAGGGAAAGCTGACTAGCACATGGAGCAAGATTTTAACTTGTTATGCTTACTTTGACCTTACCTCTATTCACTTCTATAGTTCCATGTACTTTAGCCACACAGACCTTCCTTTAAAAATGTTATGCCTATGACCATCTCACTTTTGATCATTCTGATAAAAATCCACTTCTTATCCCATTTTAAAGTTGTTCTTGAATACAACCTGCCTGCCCACATCTACTCCCATTACATCCTGCTGTATTCTGGGATATGCTTTGTCTGAAATGATTTTGAAACTCAAGGGAACAGGGAATAACAACAAAATATCAATAGTGAGGAAAAGAGACCAATGATAAGATTTAGAATTATTACATGTTCTCATCTTTGAACCAAGAAAGCAGGCAGAACAAGAGTACCTTCTTTTACATTTTCAGATAGGAAAATCTTAAGATGACCTTTTCTTGATTTCCAACTTTTTCAATGAAGTAAAGTTTGAGATGGCTATTCAGAGGTGTTCTACAATCCTAGTGCCTCAAACTTATATTTGATAAAATATTTTATTTGTTTTAATAAGCCACTTTATTGAGGTATAATTGACATACAAAAAGTTTTATACATTTTATGCATGTAACTTGATGAATTTGAAGATAAAGATACAACTGTGAAGTCAGCACCACAATCTATACCATCAACATATCTATCATTTCCAAAAGTTTCCCCTTGACTTTATTTTTTTGTGTGCATGATAATAACATTTTACATAAAATCTACCATTTTGCAAAATTTTAAAGATACAATATTATTACCTATTGGCACTAGGCTATACAGTAGATCTCTAGTATCTCTGTCTTCTATCACTAAAACTTTACACTATTTGACTAATAACTTCCTATTTCACCTTTCCCTAGCCCCTGACATCTACCATTTCCTTTTGTGCTTCTACAAGTTTAACTAGTTTTGGTTCATCCTGTAAGTGCTATCATGTAGTAAATGTGCTTCTATATCTGTCTTACTAGGTTTATCATGATATCCTTAAGGGTCATTCATGTTGTTCCACGTGACAGGATATTCTTCCTTTATAAAGCTGAAAAATATTCCATTACTTATATGTACCACATTTTCTTTATCTATTCCTCTGTGAATGGACATTCAGGTTGCTTCCATGTCTTAGCTATTGTGAATACCCAGATCAAAGAGCTCTTCGGGATCCTGATTTCACTTCTTTAGGATATTTACCTGGGAGTGGGATTGCTGAAATATATAGTTGTTCTACTTCTAATTTTTTTGAGGAACTTCTGCACTGTTTCCATGGTGGTTGTACTCTTCTACATTTCTATCAATAGTGTACAAGGGTTTCAGTTTCTTTGCATGCTTTCCAACATTTGTTCTTTTTTTTGTATGTAATACTCATCCTAACAGGTATGAGGTCATATTTTCATTGTGATTTTGATCTACATTCTGTGATGATTAGTGACATTGAATATCTTTTCATACACTTGGTGGCCATTTTTATATCTTCTTTTGGGAATCGTCTACCCGAATCTAAACCCATTTTTAAATCATGTTTGTTTTTATGCTATTGCATATAGGAGACTTTTAGATATTAACTTTTTATCAGATAGATGGTTTGCAGATATTATCTCTCATTCTTTAGGATGTCTTTTCATGCTATTGGTTATTTTGTTTATTGTGTAGAATATTTCACTCGTGTAAAATTTGAAAAAGCAAAATGAAGAAGAAAGTTAAAAATATGAAAATGTGATTTCACCAACCTGACTTCATATATATAGCTTTTGTTTATGCAAGCTGTAATTTCGATCTTGTCATCATATATCATCTTACCATTATCATAAATTTCAATTTCTGTAGCAAGACTTTGTCTAATGTTTATAGACAAATTATGTAGATATAATAATTAAGGTTTTAAATTTTCTCCTAAAACTAAATCATCCTTATTTTTGACTTCTCCATTTTTGAGTGTCTCTTTTTTGGGTGACTATCATATTTGAGTAATTTTTTTCAGGGAATTGTTTTCAGTATTAAATTTTCTGAGTCAAGGATTTTATAGATTGTTTCCTGTGACTACTTGGCTGGGTATAATAGTCTTTAATTGCAATAATTTGCCTTAAAAAAAGTTGTTCCATTGTCTTCTGACATTAAATGGTCATGAAAAATTTGATATCTACCCCATTTCCCTTTTTTTACATGTGAAAAATTTTTTTCTTCCTGAATGCATAGCAGTAATTTTATTCTTAAAATTTGTTTTTCAGCAGGTTATAGCTTGATATTTGTATCTTTATAGTAATCTACAAGTATTAACCTAGTTATTTGTGGCTTTATTTAAAATCATTTTCTTATATGGCTCACTTACCATAATTATGACTCTATGGATGATTTCTTTATCATAAAATTAGTATATTTCATATAACATTTTATCTGTTGGAAAAAGAGAGACTCAAATTGATCATGTTTTCTGATGCATAAACTTTTGACTTCATAATAACGTATTTTACACCAATTTGGTCACAGATGCTATTGTAGGTGAAGAAAATAGAGAACAAAACATGTTTCATGTCCTAAATAAATTTATAAATATTTTAATGTTATGACACTATAATAATAAGAGACCAGACCAATAATGTAGAAAAGTGCTTAGATGTGTCTTTGAAAAAGAGAAATCAAGTCCAGTTTGCTTTCATACACTGCTGAAGTTAAAAGCTCATAAACAGTTCTGTGGTATATTTAATGGTAACAAAATATATACACAAATCTATATACATAATTTATAAATAAATCAGTATATGCTTTATAACAACAGCTTTTATGTTTAATATGTGGTACATACTGCACTGAATCGTTTTCTAGATCATCTGATATAATTCTCACAATAACCCCATGGGTTATAATTTAGCTCTCTTTTACAGATGAAGAAATAAAACTGAGTTGAGTCCCAAGGTCAAATAATACAGGACACTAATTACGTATTCAGTCAAAAGTCATTGAATGAGGGAATGAACTGGAAGTTAAAGCCAAAACATGGTAAATGGAAAATCTTTATCTTAAGTACTATAGTTAAAATATAAACAAACAGCTCACTACAGAGAAACAAAACAATACAAATAAAAACAAAACAATTCTAGCTAGTACTAAAAGTTGAAATGATTTGCACTAAACCTATCATGAATTATAATTCTGTTATTTAGATTAGTTTTCTGCTCCCCCCTTTTTAGGTAACTTGATTAGACATTTTAACACAAAATAACTTCATAAAACTTGATTCATATGAGAGCCTTAAATATGAACTTCTTTAAAATCATGATATTCAATAATTAATCATAGAATTAATAAAGAGAAGATGAGAGTTTTAAACCACAAGTAGGTCTGAAAATTTGCATTGTAAATATCAGTTTATGTTTTATAGTACTTATAGTGGAAGAATCTAATATTTAGGCTAATGTGATTTATGCACAGGAAAAAAAAATTAACTAAGAAGGCTGAAACCTCTATACACAATGGTTGCGTAGCTGACAGCTTTCAGTTAAAAAAAATTCTCATGAAGTTGTTTTACATAAAATAATTATTTCTTTCAATTATAAATTATTAAATATGTGTATTTATCTCTAAATATAATTTTCTTCTAACACATAACTACACACTTATTGTGGAACATTTAAAAATATAAAAAAATATTAGAACATCAGTGTCACCCATTTATTCCATTACCCTTAGATAACAACTGTTGACATTTTTATGATATATACATTCATTAAACACCTAGCTCATAATGGAGACTTGTGCAAGGTCATTAGTAATGAGTTAGACAATTTGATTACTACACTATTAGTTTCCACAAAGGAAAAAAAAAACGTATTTGAAATTTAATTTATAAATTTGGATTTAATCAGTTTTTTTTTCTCAATATTCTCTGTTACTTGAAATATAAGTAGTAAACCCAACTTTAAATGATTCTAAAAGTCATTGGGAATAAAGAAAAAATTAAAATTAGAGGGAATAAAGAAGCCAATAAGCAGTTGTAATATTAAGAATCAGTATTACTTTTTCAATACAAAATAATGGTAAATTAAAAAAAAAAAAAAAAAAAGATAGGCTACAATTTTAGGCCAATACAGAGATTGCTGCACTTCTAACTTCAGACAAATAATGTGAACCCCTAAGGTTTCAGTGTAAACAACAAAGGTCTATTTTTTTCCTTTAAAAATTAGTTACACAGTTTACCTAGCTTAATATTCTTGAACAACAAAGGAGGGTTTTTTGGGGGGTTGAAGTGGGGCTTGGAGGTCAGCTGAGGATCCATAGCTGGAGGCATGGGAAAGACACTCAGGAAAGTGCGGCATTTAGGGCAGGAATAGATCACTGGGTGGATAATTAATGGTGGCAAAGACAGGAGGTCTTTCCTTCCTTGGGCTTGTTCTCACACTGGGGACATAGCTTATAGCTCTGAGGACGGTTTTATTTATTTATTTTATTTAAAGATCATTCTTTCTGAAACTTTTGGTCTTTCTGTGGTTTATTGAGCTAGTTTCTAAAGTTCAAGAAGGTCAAAACAGAAAGTATCTTCTCCAAGGCATTAAACAGACATTAAAGGAACAAAGTCAGTCTGCAGAGTTTCCACAGGGTCTTCTTCAAAGATGTAATCTACAAAGGATTTTTTTTTCCCACATAAGACCTTTACTTAATGACTTTATGAGTTTTAATTGATTTCTTTTTCTTTCAGTAAAAGTTTTAAACCAATCAAATTTGAACACATAAATTAATATTAACAGTTTAATTAATGCTCCAGACTAAACCCTAAGTTTGAAAGTAGGAGATGGTTTGTGACATATTTGTGTCTTGATGCTTTTCACATAAATTTCTTTAATCGGAATTTTCTACATTCGTTAATAAACACTACATGAGTATATGTAATGAGAGTATGAATAATGATTTTCAACTTTGAAGTTAATACAAACAAACTTTATTTTTATAGTATTTAAAATAACCCTACATACTTTTTATAAGTAATTTTGTTGCACAAGTAGTAAAATACAACATATGCATGATCTATCAAAGTGTTTCTTCTCTTTATGTCATGGCAATAAATATTTAAAACCAGATAAAAATAGACATATTTTAATAACAGTAAAATACACATTGACTAATATTTATCAATTTTGTCAATAAGGTATGATTATAATATAGTTGTACAAGAAATGATCATATTGACATGTTCTTAGTGTCATAGATTTTATATGAATAAAAACAGACTTCACATCATTTGAACAATAATGTCTTGTATTTTGAATCATTTTTAAAATAATTATAGGTAAACAATTTTTTAAATTTCCTGTTTTGACTGCATGTGTGTGTACATTCGCATACACGCACATAGATCATGTGTCTTCATTTAAAAGCTGTGGCTTCTATAAAATTTAATTACATCTCCCTGCAGCTTTAAATTGTGAGTGGCTTTAAATCAAGTGTGTCTTCAAAACAGGGGCAGCTTCTATTAAATTTAATTATGTTTCCCTGCATATTGCACAGTGGAGGTGTAGCTGTTAAATGAGGGCATCTTCTATTAAAACAGCTCAGAAAAGATGCAGGAGCAAGGTGGATGGCCTTCGTGCTTCTTTGAAAGGAATAAAAATACTGTTGCTTGACGTAGTCAAAATGCTCTTGAGCCAGCTTTAGTAATGTAAGACAAAGCCAAGAAGATTGAATTTTTCATGCTATTTTCACGTATGATATGTACATTTTTGGAAATATTCCATTTATGTTAATGTTTCAATACATTAAATGTGAATTCAAATGATTGAAGTGTAGAGAGTCTTTTGCATTATATTTGAAATTCAAAACCATATGCGTCACTAATTTCCAGCCATACAAAGGGGATTAAAGAGGGCAAAACAGCTTGAAAGCATAATTTCTTTTGTCAAAAAACAAACAAAGAACCCCAGGAATTTTTTGTAACACCCCAAAATAATTTTTTTCTCTTTCATCTTAAAGTCAAAAATGCTTTATGACTGGAAATCTCCTAATAATTGTCTGACCATATAAGACTAATTTTTATTATAGTATATATTTGATCACATATGTGTTAAATACCAAAAGTATTTTTTTTTTAATTGAGGTTAAGGAAA
Source organism: Callospermophilus lateralis (assembly GCF_048772815.1). Taxonomy (NCBI): domain Eukaryota; kingdom Metazoa; phylum Chordata; class Mammalia; order Rodentia; family Sciuridae; genus Callospermophilus; species Callospermophilus lateralis. The sequence goes on along the minus strand of NC_135320.1, from coordinate 49,921,998 downwards.
GGGATGAATGAATCACCTATAAATTGAGATTGATACTGAGTACCTGTATTGGAAAGATTGACATGTAAAACAATTTTTTTTTTTAGTTGTAGATAGACACAGTACATTTGTTTATTTATTTCTATGTGATGCTGAGAATCGAACCCAGTGCCTCACACTTGCCAGTTGAGTGCTCTACCACTGAGCCACAACCCCAGGCATAAGATTGATATTATTAATCCTGGGAGTATAAATTGTTTAAACAAAGTGTCTATAGGTGCAGGCTAAGTAAAATGGATAAATTTTCCTATGTGTGTTTCAAAATATTTAATATATATCATGATATCATTTATTATTACCATTACTATTGTTGCTTCTGAGAGGGTGGGAGGAGGTTGATTATGGAAGAGCCATCTTCCTCAATGACATAGAATTTTAAAACGTATTACCATTAAGAGTGTAATACTTTGAGAAATAAGTCTAATTACAATAAAATTATAGAAACTTATGCTTGCCAAACTTGATGGAATGTTTTTTTCCCTTAGGAGTTTTTCCCTTTATAAGCTGGGGGTCCTTTCCTAGGATATAAACAAATATAGTCTTCTCCTCTTGAGCAAAGTAAGACTGGCCATTTTCCTAACTTGTCTAGAAATAAAATTATTTCAAACAACTGGCATCTCTTTTGAAATGCAGACCTCTATAGTGTGATGTCCTGTCCTTGAGAATTACCATGCACTGGTGCAGACATGTTTACATGGAAAATAAACAAACTTTTAACGAGCAAGGGATGCTCTTGCAACTAGTCTGTTTTCTGAGATATATATAGTAATGCATCAAAGACAGGTGTTTGTCCTCAATACACTTTTACCTTAAGGTAAAAACACTTTGACTCTTACCTAAAATTTATACACGTAAACTTTTCATTTGGTATTAAATATCACTTTCAAAATCTTGCCAGGTGTTAGAAGTGTGTCTATATGAGCATACAGAAGTGAAATTTTGAATCAATCATCTTGTAATTTAGGTGGAAACTTCTACAAGTAAGATCAATCAGTCTTGGAGGGTCAAATTTTTGTTATAGCTTGTCTCCACTGGCTGAAAATAAGAATGAGGTTTTCAACTCTATTGACTATATTTGCTTGGGTTGAGAATTCTTTGAAAACTTACATTTAATCAGTTGATTTTTTATTATTCAGAATACATATTTATCAAAGCCCTGACATGACATTATATTTTTTCTTAAATTTATCAACACATTGCAACTTAATAGGCATAGCTTATAAAAATGATTTGTAGATTTGTTTAAATTATGGTCATTTTGCTGATTGGCTTGCTGTTTGAGAGAAAATGTGCCCAAATAAATTACAAACCAAGATGTTCATTAGTAAATTGGGGACGTGAGGATAGAAGAGGCAAAACCACCCAAATGCTTGGAGATTAGCTGAGTACCAATATATTCAGGTACCAACATCTGTTAGGTACTCACAGTTGTTAATGAGTTTCTTTTTCCACTAAAGAGCAGGAGATATTTTTTTTCACTAATAGTAGTAAGGAATTTTATGGCATGTTAAGAATGTGCTCTATACATATTATGTATGTGTGTATGTGTGTGTATATGTGCATTAAATAGCAAAGTTTCCTGCATTCCATTTCCACTATTTCTAAAGACTGTATAAAATAAAATGATTAAAATGTCACTGGATCCACATGCATTCCATTTTTGCAATAAGCATTTCTTTCTACAAAAGAGAAATGCTGTTTAATTTCAATGTGATTGTGAATTTTGTAAAATGAGGATGTAATAGCATTTTACTTAAACTTATAGCATCTTCTGCTCATATTGTGTTTCAGAATAGTTCCTTCATAATTAAAGTGTCAAAAAACACATTTGTAACAAGAATGATGAAATTCATTCTGAATAATCCGTTAGCAAATAATAACCTGCATTTCCTGCTCTCAAACAGAATCATTTAATACCTTTCAATCATTTGGTTCTTCCCTCTTTTTTCTTTTTTCTTGTTACTCTTAGAAAATAACTTCCTATAACAGCTTAAAACTATTTTATGGTCTTAATAGAAGTTTCTCTTTAGCTAGAATGTTATATGGTTAGGAAATGTTTCAATAAATATGTAAAATGCTCTTCCCAGATTCCCACTGGATGCCTCCCAATCTAGAGCATTTCCAAAACAATAAGCAAGGCAAACAAATACTGCTTCAAAATAATCGTAAGTTCTCATTCCCCCAAACATTGTCCACTCATCTTTCCATTTTATTGATGAAAGCAGAAATCATATTGTGAATGATTTTTATCATGGTGAGATGAAGCCAGGGTGACACTTAGGTGCTAAACATAGTATGTTTCTGAAATATTGAAGGAGCAAGTCAGATTATTCCTGTGGATTTTTCCCTAAGATTTTATTTTTATTGTTTCCTACTAAAGTGACATTCAGAAAAAAAGTAAAATAATAAAATGGCATTTTCTTTATATTTACAACTTTAAAAAAACTATTTAGAAAACATAATATTTACATATTCAGATAGATATCTGTAGGGGACTATAACAAAATGCAAAAATGAATAAGCAAGGAATATTCATGTAAATAATTTAGCTTATATCATGAAAATCAATGTTCTGGTTGGCTTAATATTTTCATACCACATATGCTTTAAACTTAGCTTTTGGAGAATTATTGGATCAGACACCCTATGTCAGAATGATAAACGTATTTATAAAGCCCATACATAGTGAGTTTTCATGCATCTCTCTTTTTCATCTACTTTAGTACAGTATTCAAACTGTAAAAGGCAAGCAACCATAAATCATTTTATAATCTATCTTAAAATTTTACCCCAACACAGGTCAAGCATAATTATAGGAGGAAAAAAATCTTTTTAAATAATTTATTCTTTTAAAATGCTTGTACCATCTACTGCAGCTGCAAAACCATAATGCTTTCATTAAGGATCACATCTGGGCTGCATTAAAACAGGAGCCTTTCCCAGCCCTGGAGTGTTTGTCAGGTTGAAAGTTTTTCTCATAGCTCCTGAAGCCTTTCCAAAAATCGAGGGCTAAGACAGAGAACAGACCTTGTCACGAGCTGGTACCCGGTTTAAGTACATTCCTGCTATGTTATTCACCGTCTGGCTCTAATTCGGAGGTACATCTCCCTTGTGTTCACTTTATTAACTCACATATGACTAGCTCTTTTGTTTAATATGGAAATAAAGAAAACAGGGTTTGTTGGAGAATGGTTCTATAGATGGAGACTTTTATTTTTCCACACACTTGCTTTCCCCCACCATGTTTTCTCTTTAAAGCAATTTCCCTATATATTAACCAGCTGTATAATGAAAAAGATAGATAATGCAGTGAATTCACAATAAACCTTGTTTTCTACTCCATTTTATGGAAAAAGTGGATGGAAATACACAGAACTTTATTCATTGCATATTTTTTTTTGTAATCTGCCATTAGTTTTATCTTGGAAATGAAAAGAAAAAAGTGTTACCCATAGACATGTGATATGAAAGCAAAATTATCTAAATTTTAGAGAAATTATTGCAACAATGTATTATAAAGTTGAATAGAATGTCAGTGAATGCTGGAATGTCATGACATTAAATAAAGAATAGAGCTATTTTTATAAAACTTTCAATAAGTCCTAAATTATATTTGAATGAAATCAGCCACCAACCAAAAAGAGAAAGATTAAAAAAATTAATTTGAACTATTTTTTTTCTAATGAATGGAAATGTTGATGCTTTAGAATTTTAATGTCTATCATCTTTTGTTAATTTGTGCAGCACACACCTTTATTATGCTACAAATCTTGGGACAAAAGGATAACACAAACTCTATGGACCTCAAAATACCACAGAGGACACAGACAGTTGAACAAAGAGTTATAATGCAACGTGTTATGTCCCGAAATTGAGGTAAGCGCACAGCACCTCACTCTGCCTGGTGAGGTCATCTTTGAGCTGGTCTGTAAGTGATGAACACAAGTTCATCACAACTAAAATGTTCACAGATTTAAGCAAATTTTGCAAATTCATTGTTTACTGAAATTACAGGCAGACATCCTTTTAGGATGAAGAAAGTATCTCACAATTGCATTAACATATTTTCCATCCTTATCATTGACTCCAAAAGTACCATCTCTCTGACAGATCTTTCACCTGCATGCCTTAATAGTATTGCAAATTATTAAGTTGTTTTTCCTCCTTGTATGGAAGTAGAGCTCACTTTCAACACATGTGATGGGGGAAAAAGAATAAAACTAGAGTCAAACCAACCTAGATAATTCTGGAGAATGACAATTTCACTAATCTTGCTGGACTTTGGATTTTCTGTTTAAAAAGGTGGGAATAATGCCTGTCTCCTGTAGTGAGAAGGAGGAAAAGAGCTGATGCAGCTTGTGAATTTTTCTCCAAATAGGAAAAACAAGATTTGGCTTAGACTAGTTCTATTTTCTAGTTTGCTAGTGCTATATTTCAGAATCTAATGTATATATGATGAACATTAATGCTCATATGCTTGAACAAATGATTAGGTTGTTTAGTAATTAGCATGGCATTAAGCAGATTAATGGAAGAACATAATAAATAATAAAGCCTCCTGTAATTTAACAACCTCCATATTAAGAGTTAATGTCTTGATGGACAACATGATATGTGCAAGTCCCTTGATTTATTCCTGGTCAGTAAAAAATTGTGCAAAGTTTGCATCTTCCATTGCTTTCACTGACACTCTTTTAGGACCTAGTAAAATACTCTGACAAAGATTTGGTGTTCAATGGGCGTTTGTTACTTTTCTGCATCTTGTTCTCAAAATTCAAATGGGATTTTCCAGAGCACGTTAACATACTTTGGTCTAGCAGGAAAGATGGAAACCATAAATTCTAAGCTGATACAAGTCACACACACAAACACACACACACACACACACACACACACACACATATGAAAACATCATAGTTTATGAAATGTTAAACAAATGAAAAGTTTGAAATGAAAAGCAAATAAATGTGATAGCAGCACTGAGCAACGCTAGGAAATTATGCTATCAACCTCTTAGTTACATAAAACATACACATTTAAGAGAACATAGGTTGGAAACCAGCCTGTTTCTTTCTTATTCAGTGTTCTTTAGTTGTACTTTATTAAACCGTGAAGGTAAAAGGACCTGTTTTACTTAACAAAGCCAGCTAGCTGTTTTTATGGAAATTCTTTTTCAGTTTATAACTCATGTGAATGTCAATGTCAAAGTACAACTGCACCACTGGGATGAAATGGATAAAAGACTCTTGGTCAGATAAAGTTCTCTATCCATTAAGATTTACCTTTCATGTTTTCCATTAAGTATTGTCAACTCAGCTTCTTTCTTCATTGAGACTGGCCAGCTGATGGATGCTACATACAGTACAGTACAGAAGGGGAAAACACTTCTATTTCCAAGTGCTTAGAAAAGCTTTTTATGCAAAATGAAATTGACAGTAATTCTAGGCAACATTGTTTTACACATGAACTGTGTAATATCTCATTTATTAACCATAATTTTGGATGCTATATGAGTATGTTGTGTAAGCATACCCACAGCAACAATTTAATCTTCCTAATCTTTTGATTTATCTATAGAGGTGAGTATTATACTTGATTCAGTGTTACCTTGTATAACACATTTGATTTATGAGAATGAATAAATTTCACAGACACATAGACCCAAGCTTAAAACACACTTTAAAGGTAGGATTAGAAGCTAAAGAAGTCAGTTCCTAATTTAGCTCATTTTGTTCACATGCATGTGTCAATTTTTTTTCCTACTTGTGAATATCTACTGGTTGCAATGAAATATTTATGAAAATGACTAAGAGTTGTTTTCTGAAAAGTTAATCTGCCTATAGAATAATTCAATGGAACTGCAGTTCCTGTTAACTTCAGTAGTAGCAATCAAGTTGAAAACATGGCTTCTAGTAATATAATTGTGCTAAAATTGGAAGAAGGGGAAAATTTATTTATTTTATCTTTCATGGTACATTCAGCAGTATGAAATGCACCTGTGAATTCATTTCAGTGACCTTAAATAACACAGTCAAATGGATATTGTTTTTTATAACTTCAAAAATTTAGAAATAGTTCCCAAGAAAATATGTTCTTTCTTTAAATTTTACTAGGATAAGTGATTTACATGGCTAAAGTACATTTTATTCTAAAAGGAGGTCAGTTAAAGAAATTAACCTACTAAATCAAGGATCATACAATATGACCAAGAAAGAGATTATTACAGGAAACTTGCCATGAGACAGAAAGCAGTTGGTAAGAGAAAGAGGTACATGATAAATATCTTAAAGTAAATAAATCAATAAATTTTGTGCTATGTTAGATCTGAGGAGTTCAAGAATCAGTATAACAGTGATACTTGTAGGATTGGCTACCTGGGAAACAGTGATGATTATGGAAATGAAAATTCACAGATTGCATAATAGGAGCCTCTGACTGTGATTTCTTTCTTTCCCTACACTCCATATTTAGTCGCCAAACAAAGCTAACTTAAACACCAATGTATTTCTAAAATCTATTTCTACTTTTCCAACTACCACCTAAATTAGAGTGGGGCTTTGAATTGCTCTTTGCATTTCTAGACAGATTCAAAGTTAAGAATCATGATACTGCTGGAGATAATTCTGACAGGAAATCTAGACAGGTCTTGAACTTCAGTGGATTTCCTGTGACCATCAGGACAAAAGTAATTTTCATTTCCCTGATTAAAACAACAACAACAAAATACCCCTTATGGTTTCTACTTACTTTCCTGGTTCTCTGACTGCTTGTGGTTTCCCAGCTGCATGGAGAGATTCCATATCTTCATCCCTTTCCATGTATAGCTAAGCCTCTTAATAATCTGTCCCCATTTTTCTTCTGGCTATTCTTATGTATTTTTGAGCTCAATTCAAACATTCCAGAATCACCTTTGCAGGGAGTCCATCTGCAGGCTGACCTAGTGACCCTCCTCTATGCCTCTCTGTCATCAGAGAAGCTAACACAACACTGAACACAGACGAGGAATCAAGATAATGAACTCTTGTTTCTATATTTTCAAGATAATGAACTCTCAAAAAGATGCACTGTATGTTTTGCATATTGTAAACCCATTTGGGGATCAAAACCTAGACTTAGCAAACAGTGAATGTTCAAAATATCTATTTAATGCACTAATTAATGAATGTATGAATTAATAATTATAAAACCGTTTATGTCAGAGAAAACGTACTTATAATTTTTATTTTTTCAAGAGAACTATAGGTAGTGCAGAGTACTTAAGTGTTCAGTGCCATGAAAAGAAGGTATATTTTAAAGATACAAGTCGGGTCCTCATAGCATTTTCCATTTGAAAAACAATGCTGTCAGCTTGTTCTCTGATGAGCCCCTCAATTCACTATGTTGTTCTACAATGGTCACTTCTTTATTCATTTCTTCAAATTTTCCTTTTTGGAAAAGTACACTAATAATGCTTGATCTCTATTTCATTAAGATAGTATAATTAATAAATTATGCATTCTGAATTTCTGTAAATAAATTCATGTCTTTATACGTTTTTATAAATACCTGTCTACATATAACTAAGCAGCTATATAGTAGTCTTAACTTCCTGTCACACACCTCTTATTTCAGAATTTCAGCCAATTTTCTCCCAATGTTTTCCATATTACTAAAGAGCAGCACCAGACACCCTGTTGCTGAAAACAAAAAACAAAATAAAACAAGAAACACATAATTGTTATTCCTCCTTCATCATTTGTTGTATTTATTCATCAAGTCTTGTTCATCCTATGTCCTAAGCCTCACTCATCAACTCCCTAGATCAGGCCACCATTAGTTCTCTTCAGAGCTGTTGTCATAGACTTCTAACAAATCTGCATGCTCCCATTATGCATTTTTCTAAAATATCCTTAAAATTGGAGTCACAATGATTTTCCAATGCCTTCATCTTGTCATATCCCTTCCCTAGTTACAGCCATTCAATGGGGCAAATCGTTTCTCATTTTTAACTGGATAAATTTCCAAGTATTAAGAGCTAAGCCTCATCTCTGACATCTTTTCACATTGTACTCAAGAGTAGAAAAAGTTTCTATTTGTTCTTTGAATTTTTACTCTCTCTAGAAAGTAGATTTGGGCAGATGCTTTTATTTCAGAACAATCTTGCCATATCTTTTCATTGGACTAAATTCCACTCATCCCGTAGGAATTAAACTTTTCTTCTTTTATAAAGCCTTCCTGATTTGTGGACCTTTAGCCACCAAATCTCAGAGACAATCATCTGTCTCATTTTTACACTTGGTGTGGTTCAATGTAATTGCTTGTTTCATGTCTCTTTTTCCACACCGAGTACTTTGCCCAGGACCTAGGAATATGTCTCATAAGTGGGTGTACTCAATACACATTGTAGAATATGGTTAGTTGATTTCAGGGGAACACAACATTCTTTCTCTGCATTTAGGAAATACATCCAAGAAGTTGTTTCAGATACTATTATTTACTTGAAATGTGGGGGAAATAAAAAATTTCTTAAATCTATAAAATTATTGGTTTCCTGGTGGAAATAAAATAGAAAAGTATAAAATAATTTACAATCCTTGAGTCCCTGTTGATTAAGATTGTAAATAAAATGAAGTTACAAATATTACTTTTTATTTAAAAGTGTTCCAGCCTTCATACAATGCCAAAAATCAATTATAGGTATAAGTAACGGATCTTGTAACTTTAAGAGTAGCCTATACTTTTTGACTATCTTTTTCATTCTGTTCTCGTTTCCTTTTTTTCTAATTAAGTTTTGCTTAAAGTGAACTCAAATACTGGATTATGGTGTGGTGCTCGAAAGCTTTCCCATAGTTTCTTTAAAATACATTCTTACTAGGTTTCAATCCTGTTGCAGTCCCTTTGACTGGAGTGACTGCAAATTGCAATTTGAAAATGATGGACCCCCCCCTCCTCTCTGCAAATATTATTAGAACGAGCCATGAGGTTACCTATCAGGATAACCAAATTAGAGCAGTTCACATAAGGTGGGCTTGAGTACAAATGTACTTATGTAACAGATGTATCCCTCAAACAGGAAAATGACAGCCATTCAGATAAAATGCTTTTATTATTTACTTTCAACAAGTTTCTATAGCAGTGGCATGACTATTGTTGAATCATTTCAATAATCTTGTTATAGGGCTGGTAATAAAAGAAAAAGCACTTCCGCAGAGAAAAATGACCTGCCTCCTGACATCTTCAGAGGTACTGGATGACAGTGATATGTAGATTACTTTTCTGTTCAAACAAACAAGAGCTTTTCCAGGTCTTTTTTTAACCTAGTTTATTTCCTCAAAGCACTCTGATGTGGGCTTGACAAGAAAGACAAGAGGCTACCCCTGCAATTTCACCACTGCCAGTAGGTGTAGCAGTTGGTGTAGTTTGACATGTTAAGTAGAAGAAGGTGGAGGCACTCATGGAAAAAGCTTTACAGTTACCATGAGATGTAATGACTTCTGCAAAGACAGCACCTTCTACATATAAACAAGCACTGATGAATAATGATGCTTGGGAACATAAAAGGATTTCAACCTTAATAAATTAAGCAGGGATGAATATTTCAAAATTTATGTACACACTTTGCTCTTCAAAGCCCAATGTATAAGTAATGTGTAAGTATTTTATGCTATGATGATAGCCGAAAGACTGTTATATCTTCGACACTATTATCCGTTCATCCACAAGAAGATTCAAGAAAATTAGCCAATTCTAACATTTACAGATTATGTTATTTTTCACAGGGGCTATTATTTCTCAACTATTCTTGATATCTGAAAATAGGCAAGAAGCAACTCAGGTTCTTTCTGTTTTGCCTATGTTTTATTTATTTTTTCAGTAATATCACAGAAATATTGTTACATTAAAATATTTGAAGTCAAGGAACAACAGAGATTAAAAACACTGTATTAGGTAAAACACAAAAACAAAATCAGTGATTGTAAGTTTGTAAAGCAATGTGTCTGTTTCTTCACTGTTAAAAATATGTTGGACCCAATTCAAAATACATCTTAGATCTTCTACATCCAGTTGAATTGGTTCATTGGTATTTATGCTCCATAAGATATCTATTTTCTTCTCTGTACACAAGAAGGAAAATAAAAGTAGGAAAATTGACTAGATTCTCTGAAGGCCCTTCTTCACTGAATCTATGTCTGCCTGGAAGATGAATTAACCTAATAAAATAACCTTTTCTAAGCAACTAGGTGAGGATAGCTTGTAATGGAAAGGTATCAAACAATGTATATTCAGGGAAGCACAATCAGTCCAACTAAGAAATCTGGAGTCAGGCCTAGAGTTCCCTATTGTCCTCCAAGGTTTTTTCTACTTTCTATATTATTAAAATGAAGTAGTATTTTATAATGGATACTTCAGTTTTTTTATTTATAACATAGCCATTTTTCTAGGTATATGATTTTGAGAACTTTTACCAGGAAAAGCCCTACCTAAGACTAGCTCCCAGTATCACTGTATTTTCAGTTAAAAGATTTGGTTCAATTCTGTGTTGTGTTATTAATTGCAGTCTTAGGTAGGTCACCACCACAGGCTGGATCTCAATATTTTTTCAATGGTAAGATGAAGACAACAGTTTTTTATGAGGATTAAGTGCTATTATCAAGTAATTTGCATATTATTATACAAATGGTAGTTTTAATATTATTCTTACCAAAATTATTGCAAGATTGCTCTCATTTCATTGATACTGTTTACTGAAAAGCAATTCCTCTTGATAGGATTTCTGATTCAAGGAACAGACAAAAGAGAATTGAAGGTGTTTAGGCACATCCTTGATGTAGGAAGTTCTGATCCAGAAGCACCAGATTCCAGGGCTGGGTCAGCCCTTTTTTATTTATATATTTTGGTACTGGGGATTGAATGCAAGGCAAGTATTCTTCTCACTGATCTACATCCCTAGCCCAGAGCATCCTATTCTACAACAGTTTGGAATTCTTTAATTTTTATGCATTTTGCACATACAGCCCCAGACCCCAGGTAGATTTTTTTTTTTTGTATGTATCCCTTGTCTTTTATTTATAGGGGAAGAAACCTAGACCTGGGATATTCAGTTGCTTTCCTAGTCACAGAGATACCAAATTGGCAGAGCCAGATTTGGGTCTCTAAATTTAAGTTATCTTCATTATGCCATTCTAAATAATAGCCCTTCAAATGGTTGGTATGAAGAAACATGAGCTATGGTAGGATTAAGCAGAATGAGTATATGAAGAGTCTTGATTATTATAATAACATGCCCACTGAAAGATTCACCAGACTCTTGTCCAATTGATTGTGGAGAACTATCAGCTTCATATTATAAGATGTTGTTTCCAAAATATATTATCTATATTATACTAGCTTACAATATATATATGTATGTGTATATATATATATATATATATATATATATATATATATATATATAAAAAATAGAATTTGATAGAATGCTTTGACTCAACTATACAAAAATATATAATGTATGTATACAACTAAAACATCCAATGCATCTAGAATAGTTTGAAAAATTATCTATTATCTGTATATGTTACTTAAGGGTTTTCACATAGTTCACTACAATTGAATTATGTCAAAATTAAGGCAAGTGATATTTGCTGTTTCTTTTAGTTATTTGCTGTATGCTGCAATGAGCTCATGATGAAATTGGAAAACATATATAGGGGAAAATAATCTTATTTTATTTGGAACATACTGGGTGAATGATTTGTGGAAGAACTGGGGCTTTGAGAATATGGTGAGGCTCATGGCAATTTTCTTAGAAGGTACTGTGGTCTTTGAATCGAACAGCAAGGAAATTTATCAAATTCATATCCTGACCTCATCTGTCTTTCTCAAGGGAGATGACATCTTATAAGAACTATAACAAGGAGAGTGCTCTCATCTCCATGGAGTAAACATAATTACAGCATTAGGGCTAACAATTATCCTGGCAGCTCATATAAGCTGGGGGATCAAAAGGCAAGAATGATTCCCCAAGTGACCATCCCTTTATGACTCGGGGTGTTGTGTGGTGACTCAAAACCCTTTAGTCATAGGGCAGATTTATCAATGACATTACCAGTCACTGATAGGATAAAGGCCATCTATTCTACCTAGTACAGGTGGCTTTTGGGTCTTTCCTAACTCTCCTCCTCATAACCCATGACTAATTGGGCCTTTTGGGCACGGTTAGCTGGGTTACTTGAGATTTTCAACTGTAGCTTTGGGGACCAGATTCTGGAGTGGAATAATGGCTCCAAGACTCAATCCTTGGCACCTACACTCATTGCCTTCTTGCACTTGGCTTTTTTTTGCACTGTCCTTTCTTGAATCAGTTACTCAGCATTATAGTACATGGAGGATAAATGGTGCTCCTGCCTCAGTCTCTGTTACTGCTTAACCCTTTATCATCTGGCCCCACCCATTAAAAGTGAGATGGTAGAAAAGCAGCATGTTGAAATGGAAGTCATTAGTTTTTAGTATATACCATATATCTCATTACATAAACTCAATCTTAACAATAGTAATAATTCTTTTAAAAATGACTAACATTTTGATATGTACATAATATGTTCTAGTCATTGTCTTGAGTTCCATTAACTTATTTAATAATTGAATAATAATCTATGGTATGGACACTATTATTAATTAGAGCCACAGAAAGTTGTTAATATTTGAGTACTTTAACCCATACCATTGGCAGTTTTCATTATATATAATGCAAATATTAGTCCTGTTTGGCAGATGAGAGATCTGAGGCATGAAGAAATTAACTTTTTTGTAATCACAGTAACTGAAAGAACCACAAAATAAAATGTATGACAGTTATAACTCTTTCTTATAACTCTTTCTTTCCCATATCTGCCTCATGGTTTTGTATCATATCAGGTACTTAACCTTATAAATAATCCCCCTCCCCATTTGAAATTGCTCCTTTGATCAACTACTTGCAGCCAACAATCACCTGTCAAACACATAATTCTTTCAAATTTTACCCTGATTGGAGTAATTTATGTGGGAAAGAACTATGTGAAAATGTGGAGTGGGGGTAATGTAATCAACTCAACTACAAACAAGCCACAGTGCTTGGTTCTAAGTATTTCAAATATTTAGCATGTGGGTCAGAAATATAGTACTTATTACCAAAATTAGGAGTAGTGTCTATATAATTTAAACACAGTGTAGGTTGGCCACGTTAGACCATCCCTAATGAGTGAAATGAAATAACTTTCAGCTATCTCTGCATGTTTATAGCAAACTATAAAGTAATTTCCCCTTTGTTGAGAACTTTGAGCATACATTTTCTTGTCAGACTTCCCAACTATACAGGTTGGAAGTGGAGTCCGACTGAGAATTCTGCAGGCGATGCAATTAGTGTGGGTGCACTGTGGAATCTTTACAGAACTGCCAATTAGCACTTAAAAAATAATTTGCTTCTGGTACAAAGACAAAGTGATAGACGGTGCATTTGAAAAAGCTCTTGCTACATTTGAGAATCTCGTGTTTTTTAGAACAAATGGAATATTTTAAAGCTCTCAATGGTGATCTTACTAAGTCACATGAATTCAGTGGAGTCAATGGTCTCTCCCTTGATGGAATTCATTTGTGTATGTATTAATTTAAAAACTCTTTACAATGGCTAACTATGATTTTCACCAAATATCTCATTACATAAATGAGACAGAGATTATAATTACTTCAAAGTTCTATCCTTTGGTATACAAATGAACTATTCTGGTTCCTTTTATTACACTTCCCCCCAGACCCCTCAGCCACATAACAGTTTATACCTATTCTCAAAGTACTACAAAATTGAGTCTTTCGTGTTCCTAAAAACCTAATACCATTGTACATCTGAATATAAAAGTAAGGCTATCACTCTCCTTTACCAATCTGGATCAACCAGTGACTGAAGTGCAGAAATAAAAGATAAAAGGACTGGACCATTTTGTACTCATTTTGTGTTGTAGAAATGATTTTTGAAGCCTTCAAATAAGTTGGCTCTGACAACCCCTCCCAGAAAAAAGGAGTTCACTGTAGTTTTATCTCTTGATTGGAAAAAGTGCTAATGAGATGAGGTCATGGATTTGATTTCACTGGAATGGGTGCAGCTATGTTTTGTTATTGCTTTGTCCTTCCAATGGCCTTGGAAACTGAAGTCAGCTATTTACAAATGTGTAATGCAGGTTGTGAGGGTTAGCTGGAGAGAGAGCATTCACGTTTTCAGAACACAAATTGTCAATACTGAAACAAAAGTCATTCAAAGATCATGTCTTACTGGGGTAGGTGACAGTGTCTTCTTTACTTCTGAACCATTCAGAGCTCAAAATTCTAAAAGTTGATCTCTTTTTAAAGATTAGATATTCATTGAAGACTAATAAAAATGTGTGAGAATTCAGTATAGTTAAGCCAAATAATAGGCCTTATAAAATATTTTATTTTTGAGTAATTGTTAAATCATTCTGTTTGAACAGTCTGCTTTTGCCTCAGTATATATACACATTTCATTATTGTTCCTGCTTACTTCCTTTTCTGAGAAACAAAGAAAAAAATTACTAAAGTCTTCCTTCTTCAGTCTTCTTTAATCCTGAAGAGCCTATGTCATGAATCAACTGTTTGCTTTTTTAAGTTGAAATTAATTTGAAGAATACATAATGAGACACACATACACACACATACACATACACACAAATGTGTATATATAAATACATATGTATATATATATATATGCACATAGTGGGCAAGCACTCTACCACAAAGCTACATTCCAACCCTTAATATATTTTAACGATTACCAAATAATTCCATTGAAATATGAATACTATATGATGATAAATATTTACCTGAAAGACCAATGCCCCCTCCACAAGACAGATTTCAAATCTTATACCCTGAAAGTTTGACAAGGAAAGCCAAACAGAATTACACCCAAAGAAACTCAATACATGTTTTATGTCAGAATATAGGTCAGCACTTCAGAATATTTATTTATAGCTATTATAAACAAAGAGCATGCCTTTCTTTGAATGAAATCCAAGTGTTTTTCAAATCTATTGTAGTTAGTTAATTGTGTAGACAGGAAATCTAGAAATTTTAGGAAATTGGATTTCTCAAGTGACCATTTCACCAAACCAAGCCACCTCTTAATTAAAACCATACTTAAAAATAAATAATAATTTATTATTTTATTATCATAAATTATAAATAAATAAATTTAATTAAAACTATAAAAAAACTTCAATGAAAACTATAGAAAACCTATCATTTTAATGAAACTTAATGTTTACTTCAACATTAAACAAACTGAACAAATTGAACACAAATTCAACAAATTGAACACAGGACTGTGTTTACTGTAATTTATACTAACCACAACAATGCCTGTCATTGTTTTGTCTCATTTTCAAACCCTATCTTTTGGTAGGAAGTCACTTTTGTTAGATATCAAACCTGGCATTTTGCTTACATATATGTGCTCATAGATTCATGGTTTGATTCTGTGGAATAACTATTATTGTTCACATTATAAAGATAAGGAAGTGAGAAGGAGATTAGAGAGTTAACCAGTGGCCAGATTTCAATGGGAATCTAACTTGCTTTGAGCCCACCATTTTTCTTCTTTTTTTCTTTCTTCTTATTTTTAATTTTTGTACTGGGGATTTAACCCAGAGGCACGTGCCACTAAGCTGCATCCCCAACCCTTTTTTAAAATTTTTTATTTTAAAACAGGGTCTTGCTACACGTTGCTAAGGCTGGCTTGCAATCCTCCTGCCTCAGCCTCTCAAGTGGCTGGGATTATAGGTGTATGCCACCACACGGGGCAAGCCCCATCATTTCTCATTTCTATTATCTTGCCTTGTTCTCTCTCCTTGATTGGTCTGGAGGTTGGTCCTGAATGGCAACACCTTGATGGTGTCCACTTCTTATTAATAAGCTGCCCAGTGGGTCTGCATCTTCCTATTATTATAGTCCTGATGTCTGGAGAACATAGCAGAACCATGAAAACCTACAAGGAACCAGATAAGTTGGAGTTGGAATCCTACTTTGGTCCCATTTGTGTGAACTTAGACAATTTACTTAATCCTATTGAATTTAATCTCTCACTTATAAAATGAGATAAATGAAACCTACCAGATAGGGCAATGCTAGTTCAACAGGCTGGCAAATTGTGAGTGCTTAATATTTAAAACTAACTAATCACAACTAATAATCCATTGGCTTCAGGGTTTTTCCTGTTATCTGAATTACTGTTGGGGCTGCCTCCTCACTCTCTGGGGCTACCTGAAACACCAATGCTTGCCTGGATCAAACTTAGTCGTATTGCCTATGTATGGAGCCGCTTCTGGAAGGAGACGCTTTCCCTCGGCCGCTGCCTGCCTTACTGCTGGACCCTTCTTTGCCTTTCCCCCAGTCTGACCTCCAGGCTCTCACATATCCAGGTCTCTGCCTGCCTGATTCAGGAAGTTAGCTCCCACACTTATGTCCTGTGACTGCTGTAATAAATTATCACAATCTGGGTGGCTTTAAACAACAGAAACTTGTTCCCTCACAGTTCAGAAGGCGAGGAATCTGACATCAAAATGTTCTCAGGTCTGTCCTCTTCCTGGGCTCTTTGGGAGGATTGGTTTCTGGGCTCTTCTAGTTCCTGATGGTTGCTGGGTTCCCTTCTCTGCCTCTGTGGTCACATTGCCTCCGCTCTACGTGATTACCTCAAAACTGCCTATGAAATGCATGTGGTGGCATTTAGAGCCTACAGGGTAATCCAGGATAAATCCCTCCACTCAAGATTTTTAACTTAGTTACACTTTTTACCAAATAAGGTAATATTTGCTCTTTTTCTCATCTAGGATAATAGTCATCAGTTTAGTTCAATAAGTAGTTATGGAACACCTACTAAGTGCCAGCCTCCATAGCATGCGCTGTCATTTCCCTTCCATGTACAAATATGAGAATTCAAAACACATGTGACATGCACCTTTGTGGTTATTCTTTACACTCTCATGTTGTAGTGAAAGAACATGTCAGTGATTAAGAGAGAGAAGAAAAGAAGAAAACCTACTCTGTGTTCCTCAGTCTAGTGCTCACTTTTCATAAGCCCTAGACATGTATCATTCTGATTATCAGAGCAGGGCACATTTGAGAACTGTTTGTTTTTTTTTTTAAATGGGCACAATATTAATCCATGTGGATGGCACATGTGCATGTGGGAAGCCTGTGGATTTGTGAGTAGAAACCCCTTAACATGTTAAATATTGTATCCTGATCACTTGTTAAACATGTTTTTGACAATCAAAGCAAAGACCATAAATCATAAATGTGGAAGTTGATGTTGTATCAGAAGACTCTGCCAAATTAAAAAAAAAAAAAGTCTATTCATTCTGTTTATAAGAACTATGTAAAGAAAAACAAAGCTTTTTTTTTTTTTTCCTTTCCCAGAAGAGACAAGGGAGAACTGGCAGAGAAACAGCAGTGTAATGGAGACAATTTCTAGGCCACCCAGCTGCCTAATTACTGGCAGCATCTCCGGATTTTTACAATATGCCTCTTGTGACACCACCCTTTGAAAAGCAATAATCCTGCATTGTAACAAAAACAAACAAAAAATATGTATACGGCATCACAAAAAAGCAACCCCCAAACCTTCTAAGTAGAATAATTCAGCAAAGGATTCCATGTCATGAAAGACAAAGCAGAGGGATAAATAATTACTTTGCAATTTTCCCTTCTACTCTAGTGTTTTGGGAAGCCCATCCCATGTGTTAAGTTGAAACACCACTTTTTAAATTTTAAACTTATTACAATTTAATCCAGTGAGATGAAAGCTTTGAACCTCCAATTTCTTTCAACATTTTATTTACAAGGACAACAGTGGTGATAGTCACATTGTTTCATGCAAAACAAACAATAACATCAACAACAAAAAAAAAAATATAATAAAATGAAAAAGCAGTGGCCTCACGCAGGCTAGCACTTAAGATGTTTAAGCAGAACTATGTGGAGTTATTTAGCGATTCCCTGAAGTGTTCTCAAAATTTCTTATAACAGATTCTTTAAGAATATTATTAAAACTTGAGAGGAGGTAAATGGGCTATAGCTGTGTCCCTGTGGAAGTGTCTCTGAGAAGACAAAGCAACAGCATCTGCAGTTTGGGGACAGCCAGTGTGTATTAGCATGACTTCTTCTAAGTTGCAGAGCTTGCTGTTTATTGGACAGTAAGCCTCTCCAGTAATGTATACACATCTGCAATAAATGAAACAGATGTGTTTGATTAAGAAGGCATCTTTTGAAAAGATTTTGTTTTGTTTTTAGAATTGTTAGATATTGTCTTATCTCTTTGGGGAGTAGTAACAAGCTGGAAACCACTGATTGGAGGAAACTTTGATTCATGCATTCATTCAACCACTGGGGGAACATTGGAGAGCTTTCTCCATGGGTGGATGCTGGGAAGATTCTAGAGATAATGAAGGTAAATGGGACACGCTCCCTCTCTCTGAGGAGCTCACAGCCCAGAAAAAAAGACAAATATGAAACTGAATTATTGCTACCCAATCTATCCTTGCACTCTAACAGGAGGAACAGGTAATTCGAAAGGTGTGACTATTTGCCAGGAAGATGAAGGGGAAGTTTGGAAGAGCTTGGAAAAATCTGCAAGTTGTTCTACACAGAGGAAAAAGTATCTTTTATTTGGTAACATATTATGTTCAGTAACAAGCACATAGGGAATGTAGTTCTTTTTTGTATTCCTTTCCAGTGTGTTGATCTTTTAAAAGGTCAACTTTCTCAATGACTAATTTCAAATGCCACATAGAGTCTACTCCTAACTAGCTTCTGCTTGAGCAGGAGAGAGAGAAAGGGTAATAAATGAATTAGTCTCCTCAGGATGAACAGCAAAACAGCATACTGTTTAAAACAGCAAATCTGAGTTAGGCGCAGTAGTTCACACCTATAATTCCAGTGACTCAGGAGCCTGAGGCAGGAGGATCACAAGTCTGAGGCCAGCCTTGACTATTTAGTGAGGCCCTCAGCAACTTAGAAAGAGTCTGTCTCAAAATAAAAAATAAAAATTTCTGGAGATGTAGGTCAGTGATAAAATTCCCCCATGTTCAATCCCCAGTTTGTTCTAGCGCGCTCTCTCTCTCTTTCTCTCTCTCTCTTTCTCTCTCCCCCTACCCCCTGTCCACACACACACACACACACACACACACACACACAGAGAGAGAGAGAGAGAGAGAGAGAGAGAGAGAGAGAGAGACTAACAGAAGAGAGCCTTGGAACTTGTACTTCTATGTACCCCAATACTTGAGAGTTGTAAGGCAACTTCTCTCTCTCTGTCTCAGTGTCTTTATCAATAAAATAGAGAGATATTTTCTTACTTGTAGGCTTGTTATGAGTTATGATTTATAGGCACCTAATAAGCCATTAAATTAGTTTTAATCTTAAATTTTTCAATATTGTGAAATAGATTTTCTATTTTGCTAATTACTCGCTGGGAATATTATAGAGGAGATAAT
Organism: Callospermophilus lateralis; assembly: GCF_048772815.1. Taxonomy (NCBI): domain Eukaryota; kingdom Metazoa; phylum Chordata; class Mammalia; order Rodentia; family Sciuridae; genus Callospermophilus; species Callospermophilus lateralis. The sequence continues at coordinate 49,902,442 of NC_135320.1, read as the reverse complement.
TTTCTACTGTCCCTCACACTGAAATACTCATGATATTTTAGATCTATTTTATTTCCAGAAACATTAAAAGAAAATGTTTATTATTCATATTTAACAGTCTGGCCCAATGGTCTGTATTTTCTAAGGTGAAGAGACTAACAAGTTCTTAGCTAGTAAATGCAAAAACAACAGTAACAACGAAAACCACCTCTACATATTTACTTAGGGACTCAATTTTAGTGAACATTCTCAGCTTGAGCAGCCCGGGAAGTTTATCACCATCTTCTTTCATTGGTAAAATGAAAGCACTTTACTTTTACTTCCAGAGAGTCCTTTCATTTAGTAAAAATGCTTCTTGTCGTTGCACATAGTTAAGGATTGGCTTTGGAAATGAAAACTTCCTGAGTCATCTGTCCTTCCTCAGGCCTCCCGTAAGTATTCTTCTTTGCCCTCATGACCATCATCATGATTCCTCCTTTGCCATCCTTTACAATAAAGTATAAAATAAGTGACATGAATTTAAACTAATTCTCCATGGACTGTTTGCCTCTTTGATAAGTTTTGATATTTTAGATCAGCGCTCCACAAACTATGATTGACCCTTGGCTCGGATCAGGTCTCCAGACATTTTTTGTAATTAAAGTTTGATTGAAGCACAGATACAACCATTTATATACGGTCTGTGGCTGCTTTGACACTACAAGGACAGAGTTGAGGAACTGAGACAGAGACTTTATTACCCACAAAGACTAAACTCTGTAGTATCCAAACTTCTGCTTAAAAAGTTTTCTGATTCTTGTCATAAATCTAGAACAGATCCTCCGAAGGAACTTTCAACAAACTGGACCTACACTTCCTTTTGAACCTTAAAAGTCTCTCTCTCTGTTTCTGTCTCTGTCACTCCCCCCTACCCCCCACCTCCAAGTGTATTTAGTCCACCTAGTTATAAACTGCTGGCTGGGCTAAATTAAGGTTTGTCATCACCCAACTGAATGTTATTGAAATTCATCTCATTCATCATTATATGTATGGTATGACTACAAATATATGGCTACAATTTCAACTCTTTATTTTAACACAGAATTGAAACTTATTTTTTACCTTTTATAAAGTAATGCTAAAACCCCTGGTCTGACACCTCCTCTAGGGTGGGAAGTAGTTATACTATCTTCATCTTTGTATCTAGAGCACTCAAAATGTAAATATATGATGTATTGAGAAAATGAATGGAAGAAGGAATGAATATAAACTTTATTATTTTCTCTGGTTTCTTCAAAAACAATCTGAAAATTTATAAACACTAAATATGGGTAAAGATAAGAAGCAAAAAGTGATTTTGCTCACCACTAATGGGCTATAAATTGTTTCAAGCACTTTTAACATCACCAGGGAAACTAAAGATACATTATCATGGGACTCTTAGACCTAAGTCCATATTTATCAGAAAACATATACAGAGATGCTCACTAAACCTTATATTTAAAATTTAATTTATTTATTGGTACTGGGGATTGAACCCAGGGAAGCTCAGCCCCCAACCCCCTTTTTAGTTGTATTTTGCAACAGGGTCTTGTTATATTGCTTAGGACCTTGTTAAATTGCTGGTGCTTACCTGAAACTTATGACCTTCCTGACTCAGCTGCCCACAGCACTGGGGTTTCAGGTGTGTGCAACTGTGCCTGGCAATTATACCATATTTTATAACAGCCCAAACCTGAGAAGAATTTAAATGTCCATGAATAATAGAAATAATATTCAAGCAGTGGTATATGCCCTAGTAGTTACAGAAAAGTAAATTTTGCTTTTTTAGATTCTTTACTTTTCTTTACAAAGTAGAACTGTAGAATTTTATAATACCTATGTTGAATACTGGGCATCAGAGTTTTAATCTATGTGGTAACTACTGGAATCTTCTATGCAGGTAAACTCAGGTTTCAGAGTATGTGGAAGATATAATTCTCATTGAAAATTTGAGGATCAGGAGTTTATAATTCATTATTTTTACATCTATGGTAAATATTAAAGCCAGGGGAATCTCAACTGGGGACAATATTTTTCTCTTTAGGTAAGGCAACACATAAATGTTGTTACTCTTGAATTGAACAGGCACAAATTCCAATCAGCATAGTTAAAGCAGTTTCTATGACACTAATATTTTTAGCTGTTTAATTGCACTATAGTTCTAGGATCAGGTATATTTTTGATATTGTGAAGAAATGATACTGTCAAACTGTCAAATATATACTTAGGTTACTACTTTTAGACGAGATAGAGTACAAAACTGGAATTTCTCTCCTGCTGAAGTAATTAAAAATAGACAAAATATGATCTGTTTTTCAAGATATTGGATATCAGACTTTTAAGGATAGAGAACCTCAAGATATTGGAAATAAGTCAGCGATACTACCATTGTCCAGCTGAGTGGTTTGAGAATCTCCCAAGGTGGCTAATTCTTTGGGAGACTGGGAGCCCAGCTGAACCTTTCAGATTCCCTGAGTTGAAAAGATGAAGCTGGGAGGTTACAGAGCCAACGTAGCTATAGGCCTTAGGATGGAACAGAAGAGAGGAGAGAACAGTGCAGAAAGCTCTGGAAACCTGCATAGAGTTTCTGTGGAGTGTTCAGCTAAGCACTGATCAGTGTGAGTATGCTAAACTAACAAAGCCTGGAAAAAGAACCAGATGAAATGGTTACAGGGTAACGTACTGGAGGCTTAAACGGGCCTGGGAATAAAGCCTATTTCTCCCAGGCAAAATTGGAAAAAGTAATAATGCACGGGAAATTGTATAGAGTACTCAGTAAAATCATGCTTCCATAGTGGGGAATAGTTAACTCTAAACACTGCTTTGATTATACTTAACAAATCCTAAATGCAGTGATCAAAATATTTCCAAGTAACCGAACTACATGCCAGAAACAAAACTTGAGATATCACTAGCAATACAAAAATACTCAGCACCCAACCAGGTATGATTCACAATGTTTGGCATCCAATCGAAAATTTTAGGCATGCAAAGAAGCAGGAAAATAAAACCCATAATGAGGAGAAAAATCAGTCAACTGAAACCAACCCAGAACTTAGCAAATAAGAACATTGCAATAGTTATTATAATTGTATTCCAAATATTTAGGAAGCTAAAGGAAAGATTTAGATTTAGTAGGTTAAGGAAAAACACTATACATTTATGTGTGTGTTTGTATATATATATATATATATATATATATATATATATATATATATATATATATAATTTTTATTTGGTGAGATTGATGACAGATTTAGGCATTGTAGAAAAAGTAGAATAAGTAAAAACCCAAATTACACACATAGAGAATGATAAGTTGAGAGATCTCTGGGACAATTTCCTGCAATCTACATGTGATTAGGGTCACTAAAAGATTAAATAGAGAGAAATTCGTTTAAAGCAATAATGGCTGAAAGTTTTCCAAGTTTGATGAAAACCATTAACACACTCTTTTAAGAACCTCAATGAACTCCAAAGCCCACAAAACACAAAGAAAATTATAGGAAAATGCATAAAAATAAATTCCTTAAACCAGTGATGAAAAAAAAATCATAAAAGGAACCAGATTTTTAAAAAAGGTATAGTATAAACAGAGAAGAAAGATAAGAATGATAATAGTTATTTTTGAAAGAAATAATGTAGGCAAAGGACAATAAAGTAACATATTTAATGTATTGAAAAAAAAAAGAATTTTATGTCAATAGAAAATGTTTTAAAAATGAAAGTGATAAAATGATTATTTTCAGACATATAAAATATGAAAGAATTCATCATCAACAACATAACCACATTGTAAAAAGTTTGTTAAAGGTAATCTCTTAAGCAGAAGAAAAATGATACCAGATGAAAATATGGGTCTATACAAAGGATTTTAAAAATTCTGAAAGAATTTATTATGTGGATAGATGTGTAAGTTATTTTATTATTATTAAAATGTACTAAATATAATTGATTATTAAATAAAACTATAACCGTGTAGTGGGGAGGGAGCTCTTATCCTATGTAGAAGTGAAATGTGTGGCAATTAAAACAGATGGCCACGAGAAGAAATGAAGTGATGCTATTGTAAGGTTTTTTTTTCTTTTCTTTTTGCTATTGTTTTTCACTATACATGAAGTGGTATATTATTATGGCAAATAGATTATATATATACATATATATGTATATATATTGCAAGCCCTAAAGCAACCATTAAAATATAAAAACAAAGAATCAGAGGTAAAAATTCAACAAAACAGATAAAATGAAATAATAAAAATATACTCAATCCAAAATAAGGCAAAATATTTTTTTTTCAAAAGAAAAAAGAATACAAAATGCAAAAGGCCTAAGTGGAAAATAATAACAAAATCACAGATTTAAATCTACCTACATTGATGATCATATTAATGGTTCTAGAGGGCAAATATTAAAATGAACCCACAAGAATATCTTGTGTGTTTTTAATTAAAAATTAAGTTAATTTTAATTTTTTTAAAATTAAAAATAATCTAGACCTAAATCTAAGACCCTATAACTGTGATAAGGGTTATCAAGCTAGTGACTATGTTAAGCTGTAGGACAAAGGGAGATAATCTAGTTGGCAATTAGAATTCTCATAACACTAATGGGAACATGAACAGAAATAAACATGCAGGAAATGTTGTGAAAAAATTTTTCTTAAAAAATTAAAAATCTACCTATCATGTGATTCAGACCTTTTATTCCTATGTAATTGCTCAAAAGAAATCAGTGCAAAGTCCATATGAAGACTTGTACAAGGAAGTTCATGACCACTTTATTTGAGTTCCAAACTGGAAACAGCACAATCAATATATGAATGGATAAAGAAATCGCAGTGTGGTCTCTTCATACGTGGAACTACTACTCAGAAAGGAAAGAGAATGAACTACTGATGCAACTAAACCCTGGGTGGATCTCAAAGTAACTAGGAATCTGGACAACAAATAGTTACATATTGTATGATTTCATCTATGGAAGTTTCTAGAAATTTACAGTAACAGAAAGCAGACCCGTTATTTTCTGGGACTGGTTAGTTGGAAGATTGGAGAGCAAAGAGAAGCAGGGATGATAAAAGACTTGAGGAAACATGTGGGATGATAAATAAATAGGTTCACAATCGTGATGTCACAGTTTCAAAGAATTTTAAAATATCCAACTTATCAAATTTTATAATTTGTGCAATTTAGCTTGTGCAGTGGTACATACCTGTAATCCCAGCTACTAGGGAGGCTGAGGCAGGACGATCACAAGTTTGAGGTTAGCCTCAGCCCTTTAGGGAGGCCCTAAACAACTTCACTAGACCCTGTCTCAAAATAAAAAAAATTAAAAGAACTGTGGATGTAGCTCAGTGGTAACGCACCCCTGGGTTCAATCCCCAGTATCAAAAACAAAAACAACAAAAAACATTTTAAAATCACAGTAAAATATGTGGTCTACTAAATGTTCACCATATAAAAATGAAACTATCAAAGTAAATATAAGACAACTATGAGACAAATGTAAGACAAATATGAGACAAATTCAAACTTCAAAACACAAGAATACTTGCTTGTGCACATTTTCTGTCTAAATGGCATTTTGCTGGTGTCACTGGGAGCAGAGGGGACTTAGGGAAGAAATTTACCTTGAGAGGCCGGTACATTTCCTTAAGAAATTTATCTGCATTAAAAAAAAAAAAAAACAGCTTTAGGATCAGATGATATGGTAGTTGTTATGGAAACTGCACATTTGAGGCAGAATCACAGTGTGTAAATGTTGTAACTCAAAAACACCTTCTGGGCTCGGGTTGTGGCTCAGCAGTAGAGCGCTCACCTAGCATGTGCGAGGCCCTGGTTTTGATCCTTAGCATCACATAAAAATCAATAGATAAAATAAAAGTATTGTGTCCAACTACAACTAAAAAATAAATATTAAAAATAAACACCATCTAATGTGAAGCTCTGTGGGTCCTATCACTCAACCTATTTCTCTGGGAAGGAAAAATAATTTCTTAATGAAGTTAAGAATCTTTCTGAAACACTTTTTCAAAACATACTTATCCACTTACTAAGGCTAAACACCCCTGGGTACGTGAGTGAAAGGTGACATCTTAACTGTCAGGGAGTAGAGACTTTGTCATCATGGATCATTTATAAGGAACTAGTATGCAGAACTGTAGGGAGCTTCTTTTAGATGTGACCAACAAGTGAAAGAAGATCTGGAGTAGGTCAATTTATCCTGGTACATGGCAAGGAGGGGCAACCAATGTGTTTGAGCTTTTTCATGAGTATTATCTCCACTCTTGGATTTGATTATTTTTAGCACATGTGTAAGGAATAGTTTCCGCTAGATATTTCACAGGATAATTGTGGTAGGTAGGTACATAAAGTTAAGCTATTTAAGAATCCAGCAAAGACTCTACCTTTTTAGACCTTTCAGAATATGGTAGTGACCTTTTGACTCCCCCAAAGTCATCATATTTCTGTTCCATTCACACTCCAGCCTATATATTTATTTCAGACTCTAGGGCCACAGAATCTGCAGGCTTTCTGGCTAGACATCAAACATAGCCTCAATCAGAGATATTTTTTACCACTTGGTTCACTTGTTTTAATTATACCAGGTGTCTGGGATATTTTATTTTATTGAATCTACTAGATTTTCTGAAACCCACATAAAAAAAGACTATAAAATTGAACTTTAACATGAGCTCATTTCTAATTTTAATGGTTGGAAATTGTTTCTGTTTTGCTAGTTGGGTTTGTTTCATTTTTAGGGTGCAATGAAATTAGAATTGTGTTTAGAAGACTGTTTTCAAGTTATTACTTGTGATTACGGCAACAGAATTAATATCTTTATCTTTCCTCTAAGGAAAATTCAGCCTTATATTCTCAGTGTTCACATTCATATTCTGGAAGCAAATTTCTTGCTGGGAAAAGTATACTTCCTTTCTCAGACCACTTTCTAAATCTTAAACAGAGCTGCTTTCAACTGTGTGAGTATCCCCATCCATTTAGGATGAAGTCCATCCAAACCCAGTCCTCCATGGTCTATGGGGCTCTTACCTACTTCAGCCTCTCTGAGAGCCAGCCCTTTGCTGCAGCTTCCCTTAAAGACATATTGAATCATGTCTGTTTCTTCAAATCCATTCTACGTTTTAACCTTTCTGAGATTTTGTGCATGCCTCATCTGAGAACATCTGTGCTCTTTCTTTCCTGAATCTAGAGAATTCCCAAGTGTTTCCTCCCTTGAAGTTTCTGACTGCCTCAAGCAGAGCTCTTCACTGTCTTACCTCTCTGTGCATATTTCTCTATTTAACCATTTACTGCAGTGTACTGCACATACCCATCCCTGTTAACAGATTGTCAATTCTCTGAGGACAGAATTAGTTACTCTGCACCCTTTATATCTAGGATCAAATCCAGCCAAGGTTATCTACTATCCCTAGACTAATGAGGGACATAAGGTATGATGATATGGTGTAATGGTTGCAATGGGGAGGATCCCAAATCCATACCACAAGTTAAGGCTTTGTAGAAGAATTCAAGTGTGTTAGGAGGACTAGGTCAAGCAGAAAAAGTCAGAAAGGGTTGGGGTCATGGCATTAGCAAAGCCCCTGAGGTAAAGTTAAGTAAGGCATATTTATGGAATTAAAATTAGCCTCATAACTCATTATAAAGCAATTTTATTCTAACATTTTAAACTTGCATTTCCTTGTGTCTATCAGTCAGAAAGAGGTTTGGGCTGCAAATGTTTCTTTGGGAGCCATTAGTATATAAGTGGAAATGTAAACCATGGGGTAGATGAGAACACGTGAGAAGACAAGAATGCATATGTCAGCCTAAGTAGCACCAAAATCTAAGGAATGCCAGTGGATGACAAGCTCAGAAGATAAGCAACCAAAGGAGTTATTGAGGGAAAAGAAGTAAAGATGACGACCATGATGTGAGGCCCAGAACATGCCACAGAGGAGCAGATGGTCAATAGCTGCCAATATTATAAAGGTAAGAATTACAAAGTATCTATAAGATTTAGGAATAAGAGGATGAAACTGGGTGGCAACAGCTTGAAAGGAGTAACAAAGGTAGAAGCCCTCCCCAGAGTGTGGGAGTGAATGGGAATGAGCCCTGGAGACTGAGTAGAGACAACTTTCTCAGAGGTTTGACTATCCACGTGGATCAAGGGAAAGGGAATGAATCTATAGTCCTGTGGCCCAGAATCTAAATTAGATGAGATTATAAGCTTATTGAAGAAAAGATGATGTGTTCTCTATTTTTCACCTGCAATATTCAGATAGTTGCTTGCATATATTGGATGCTTAATAATACTTAATTTAAAAAAATGTGTGTTGGTAATGACAATGATAGCTTGTATCAAAAAGCAATATCTGACATCTATAATAGAGTTTTTGTACTATAGGACTACAATTTTTGTGCTAGAATTTCCTGTATATTCTATGTGTCCCTAGTAATAATATTAATTAATTTATTACTTAATAAATAATATTGTAGCAATTAATATTGATGTTATCTCTGTGTCAATAGAAGATACTGAGAATTCATAAAGAACAAAATATAAGAAGTATTGTGGTTAAGAATTATATTATATTTGTGTTTTTCAATTAATAATTTATAGATCACATATAATTTAGTTAACCAGCATATTCAGTAAAACAGAATACTTAGTTTCCTAATCTTTTCTGTAAAAGGAAATTGAATCCTCATGCAAGATTTTATATTTTGAGGTTTGACAATAGTATTACTCAATAAAACATAGTGTGTGTATGTGTGTGTGTGTGTGTGTGACTTGAGAAATTATAGTTATATGAATCCAAATCCTTTGTCTAAACTTAATGTTAAAATTCAGATATTTAACTATTTTAATTATAAGATAATGTTTTTATTGGAAAAATTGGACAGATTTTTATAAATATATTGGAATCATTAACAACTGCAATGATAATTAGGTAGGCAATTTAAACAGACTTTCTATGACTTCAAATTAAGCTTTGGTCAAACTTTTTGTCAACTTGCCCACATCTTATTATTATTTTTTCCATTGATATTCATTCCATTGATTTTAAAATTAAAAAAGAACTAAAACAAAGCTAAAGCTTTACAATTGTGAATATCTTCTTCTATCATTTGCTAAATCAGAAGTTGATGTTAGGCGACTATTTGCTTATTGGAACTCATCCCATAAGAAACAATAGACTTGGTTTGAAAGACTACATGCAATGTTTTCTATCATGATGATATGCTTATAATTACATTCAGTCAATTGTTTATGATATTTTGGATCACAGAGTAACTTGTGAAAAGTTATCAGCTAATTTTATTTTAGCAGAATATTTTGATCATGTATGGAAAGTGTTCATTTTCAAAGAACACAGGTAATTGAAGCAAAAAGAAGTCTACTGAAATAATACAGGGAAATCTAAAGAGCAATAATAGAACTATTCTAAGCACTCCCATAATTAAATTATTGGTATATTAGCCAGTTTTGGTAGATTCTTTTATAGTAACACATAGTTCCAAATCTCAGTGGCTTACCACATCAAAGATTTAGTTCTTGCTTCTATTACATTCTGGTTGTATATTGACTTAAGATTTGCTTTATATCATTTTTTAAGGCACATAAGTGAAGCAGTAGCCTTATTTTAGTTTCAGGGCAGAGGAAAAAGGAGAAATAGTCCAGCCATGAAATGGTTCCTAAAACTTCCTCTTAGTCATGGTACATTGAACTGAGCAAGTCCCATGATCAAGCCAGAGCAGTCGATGGAGTGGGGAAATGAGTTCTTACCAAGGTGCTACTTGCTGTTTTGGATATGAGGTGTCCTCTGAAGAGCTCATATGTTAGGTGATGCAGGAATCTTCAGAGATGAAATGAGTAGATTATGAGAGTTGTAACTTTATCAGTAGACCAATTCATTTGATGGATTAATAATTTGAATGAACTACTGGATGATAACTGCAGGTAGGTGGGTATGGTTGGAAGAAGTAGGTCACTGGCATGTGATCTTGGACTGTATCTCCTGTCTGGCTCCCCAGCCCCTCTGCTTCTCAACTGCCATGCTCCAGGTAACTTTGCTCTACCATGCCATTGCACCCTGATGTTCTGCCTCAACTTGGGCCCACAGCAATGGAACCAGTTAACAACAGACTGAATCTTTCCTCCTCTAAGTTGTCCTTGTTAGGTATTTTGGTCACAGTGACACAAAGCTGAATAACATGGCATTACGTCAAATGTCAACAAATATAGATGTATCATTCTATATAAGAGCAAAAGATATCTGAAAATAATAGTACAATTGTTTCAATACTTCTTCATCACAATATTTGATATATTTTTCTTTTTTCCCATATTTTTATTGGTACATTATTAGTTGTACATATTGATGGGGTTTTGTTGTTATATATTCATACATGCACACAATTTAACAATAGAATTGGCCAATATCACTCCCCAGCACCTCTTCAATCCCTCCCTATTCTGATTTCTGGTGCTTCTTTCCCATCTATCTTTTCAAGGATAGTCCTCTTGATTCAGAAACCTATGAACCAAAACCAGAAGTTATCTGCCACACCCAAACTCAACATACACTGGTAAAAAATGGAGCACAATAAACATTACCATTCAAAACACAATCCAGGAAAACAGTTCTTTTGGTATGTAAATCTCCTAAAAATATTGTCTTATTTTTATCTATTGATTCCAGTCAACTTCATGGCTATTGGCCACAAGAACATTTTTAAATTTTCTAGATATTTATCAGGTTCTATAGCTAAGCCACATCCTTAGACATTTTGCCCAGAGCTTATTTTGTAAAAAAGGATTTACTGGATGTTACCTGAATTCAGAAACTCTAACAGAAAGTGTGTTAACCACATCACTATTTTGTTTCTTGCTATGAGTTTTTCTGAATCAAGTTTTGTCATGAAAAACATTACTCAATTTTATGTTTTACCTATTAAATAAAAATATATTTATACTTTTCAAGTTGCAAAACTTGTGAGTTTTATATATCATCTTCCAATTTTGTTTATAAACTGGTCAGTACTCTTTGAGCTTACCTATTTCTTGTTTCATTTTGTCAAAAGCACCCATGTTCATCTAATAGATGCTATCCATATTCTCATATCCCATATTTTATCTAAAGGAAAAGTGTTTGTTACATTATATGCCTTTCGAATTATAACAGGCAATATTTTTACTAAATTCTTCAAATGTTTGCTACTGAATAACATGAATCAACATGAATCACCACTTTTCCATCCTTCAAAACCATTTCCTTGCCTCTCACTGCCTGGTCTGGAAGATAATGCTACATTTTTTTAGATGTTTGTTTATAGAACCTTCCTGCTTCTAGTTACCAAGTTCTGTATGGTTAGATTTTGGGAGATTATGATATTTTACCAAATGATTCCTAAATTCTAGTGACTGATCACAACATAGTTTTTATTTTTCTTTCCTTGCTCACATTATAATCAACAGAGGGTCAGCATTGGATCTACTTTATGGCTATGTCTCAAATGTCTTCTTTATTTGAGGACCCAGGTTTAGGCAGAAAGCGAAAAAGAACAAGGACTAAACTATGTGAACTTCTACCACACTCACAGCAACCTATAAGGAGGGAGTTATTATCATTCTAATTTTATACAAAAAAGTGGAGCATAAATCGCATGGCAAGATCATATTGCTGGTGCAGCCAGGATTTTAGGTTTGACTTGAGAGATAATCATCTTACACACAGAACCAAAGTAAGTACATCTGGTTGTCAGATGTATTTGATTCACTTTAAAGTCATCAGGAACTCTGCTTCTTCTGTGACCAAATAGTCTCATCATTGAAGCATTCATATGTATCTTGCCTACATAAGGAGAAATGGCTGACCTTGCTTTCTGAGCTCACAATCCCAGAACTCAACTTCAAGCAATTAGGATCCCTTTTCCCCAGTTTCAAATTTCCAGAAAAAAAAATTATCTGGTGACTTAGTTATAAGAGACAGCTAATGAATTTCAGGCAGAGATTAGTTCATGTGATCAGTTGCCCACTCCAAATAGAACAATGAGGTAAACTGTGTGAAGAGACTATTGGAGGTTGGGAGGAAATTATTTGGGTGATGTTAGTCTTCATGATTGATTACATTTTTTTAAAATCCATTTTTCTGCTTCACTTGGAAACACCAAGGGTAAACTAGTATAGTCATAGTTACTTTTCTTTTTTTTTTTTTTTTCAGCAATGACTTTGGGCAAAGATTGGAGACACAGTTTCTAGTTAGGTTGTGGATCTGGAGCTAGCAAACAAATAACTAATAATGAAATATATTATTAATACATAACCACATAGTGAATAACCAAATAGTGTTGAAAGATGAAATAAAAAGAGCAATACCTGTCACATTTCCTTAAGAATGGCAATTAAAGACCTTGGATGACCTTTTTGCCCCTGAAAATGTTTCTTTTTTTTTTTTTAAGAGAGAGAGAGAGAGAGAATTTTTTTAATATTTATTTCTTAGTTTTCGGCGGACACAACATCTTTGTTTGTATGTGGTGCTGAGGATTGAACCCAGGCCGCACGCATGCAAGGCGAGCGCGCTACCGCTTGAGCCACATCCCCAGCCCCCTGAAAATGATTCTTTAACTACTAAAAGTACATAAAGGATACTAAAAGTACAGCAAGGAAAGAATTCTCAGAGTCCAAACTAAAAGGTGTATTAAAGTGAGACCTTCCCATGGAAAGCAGAACCTGTATCTTGAGGATGATGCTGAGTGAAATCTAGTTTTCCCAGCTTCTTAGAATGTATGTTGGGGTACCAGCAAAAAATAAGTAATAATAATGTAGTGTCCCACCCAGTGTGTGCAGTAAAATAGAAGAGCTCAGGCACCAACTTTCAAAATAAGTTTGGAATAGAGGAAAACTGCCTCTCTGTATCTTAAAGGGCATGGAAGGACAGTTGCCAGTTTTGAAATTGCTTTGTGTGGCAAGAAAACAATTATTTTCTGGTTTTTGGTGCCCGTATTACCACCCTCATCAGGTTTATAGACAGAATTCACGGTGATTGGATTGACTGAAACACCTCTTGTTCCTCAAGCTCCAAGTTGTTCTGTTTGCTATCTGACTCAGACTTGTCTTCATTATTCTATATTATAACTCCTGTGTCTTAGATCTCATGGCTTCCTCTTTCTTGGTTAATCCATCCTTTTGCAAAAGCATGTCCTCCAACAGTTGTCTTGAATTGTACTTTGGAATTATTGTACAGCAAAGACCATGAGCTGCCACGAAAGTCCACTTCCTCTTCTTTTTTAGGTATATAGTTATAAATCTATGTAATTACCCCCATGGATTCTACAAAAATGATCTATACTACTTTTAGGTTTTGCTTGTGAAAACTTCCCATGTTTGGTTTTCCATATTCTTTCACCTTCTGTGTATTTGTTGAATGTGGCAGGGCCTCCTTAGCCCACGTTGCCTGAAAGACTACAGAAAGAAGGAGCATGCCTAGTAGCATTCATAGATACCAATAAATAAGCAAAATATAATCTTTTTTTTGGGGGGGTTCTGAGGATTGAACTCAGGGGCACTCAACCACTGAGCCATATCCCCAACCCTATTTTGTATTTTATTTAGAGACAGAGTCTCACTGAATTGCTTAGCATCTCGCCATTCCTGAGGTTGACTTTGAACTCGCAATCTTCCTGCCTCAGTATCCTGAGCCTCTGGGATTACAGGCATGTGCCACCATGCCTGGCCATAACAAAAAATATAATGTTAATATACATGCATCATGTATGCATGTTACATATTAAGGCATATCATATTTGTTAGCATTTTCCTATAGCATAAGGTGATATGATATACTTGGTATCCTTGCAAATATCTGTATTTGAACTTTGTTCTAGTCATCTTTCTCTTTCTATAACAAATACATAAAATAATCATCTTATAAAGAGAAAAGCTATATTTTGTCTGATGGATTCAGAGGTTTCAATTCATGATCTCTTAATTTTATTGGGGGTCAGCATATCACAGTGGGAGCACATGGCAGAGCAAAGCAACTAACTTCATAGCCAGCGTGCAAAAGAGAAAAAAAAAAAGAGGAAGAGTCCATGGTTCCTAAATCCTCTTCGGGGGTATATACCCCCATGACCTAGGGATCTCCCACTAAGTTACACCACCTCCCACTAGTGTCACACCAGAGACTTAAGTCTGCAACCCGTAAGCCTTCAGGAAATATTTAAGGTCAAAATTATAACAACCCTCACAATTGAGTGATGTTTTATATAGGATTTCAGGTTAAAAATATTTTTTCTTTTAAAATGTTGAAGATATGGCTACATTTTCTTTTCTGATCCATAGTTGCTATTGGGGGTCTAACATAATTTTGCTTCCTGCTTCTCTTGAAGAACTTTTCTTTCATTTTTTCAGGGACATTTCTTTAAATCCATAGCATTCTGAGGTTTTAAAACCATGTATTTTGGATCTATCTTTTGTGCGTTATTGGACACTCAAAGAGCATTTTCAGTTTGGAGGTTTGTATCCTTCAGTTTTAAAATTGTCTATTGTACATTATATGTGATGATTCTCCCTCTTTTATTTTCTCTATTCTCTTTATACAGGTATAACTCTACAGATAGTGGGAAATTCTTATTCCCTTTTATGTATTCCACAGTTCTGTCTTTTTGTTGTATGTTCTATGATATTTCTTTGGCTTTTTATTCCAAACATAATTTTGTACATCGTTTTTTTATTTCATAATTTTTTTAAAAAGTCACTTCCCCCCTTCCATGTTCAAAGCACCCTTTTCCGTTGCTTTTCCTCCTGTCTGATTGTCCTTGTAGATTGATACCATTTTAACCATATTACTGTTCTTTTAGCAGGGTTTTGATAGGAAGAAGAAATAAATGCATAATCAACCTGACATTTCTGGTAATGGGATCTTTATGAGCAAAGTTTAAGGTAAAATACAACTGGAAATTGGATGTCACTGAAGCCTAGTGACAAGTTATGTTTACATCTAGGTAATTTCAGTATTTATATTGCTTAGTGCCATTCAGCTCGACAGCTCCTGGGTTAAGAGAAGAGCCAGGGCAAAGCTACGGATCATTTCTCTTTGTGTTTTCTGGTGCCATACCCTTTGCGGATGACATTAGTTATGCACGAACATCATGTATCCAGTTAAGGGAATCAAGCACCAGTGTAGTTTGGCTTTTAAATCCAGCCTGTAAGGTCAGGAAGGACTTAATTCAAATACTGTTTCAGTATTATTAACAGTGAGACTTTGATTATGTTTCTTAATTTCTCTGAGCTTCTAAATTCTCATCTGTAAAATGGGGATTAATTATTGTCCTACTTCCTAGGCCTGTTGTGAGGATTAATTGAGATAATGTAGGTAATGTACTTAGCACAGCATCAGGTAGGGGAGGTATTGAATGAGTGACAGCTGTTATTATTTTAATGGCACATAATTACACATTAACAAAAGCTGTAACACCCTACAAATTGGGATTGTCTAAAATGAATCAAGGCATACACATGCTTTTGAAATGAAGAAATATAACTACATAAAATATTACTTGCTTACAATAAGTATTTAATTTGTAATGAAAGAACTCATCAGAAAAAAAAAAGCCTTGAAAATTTATTCAAATGTATAGATGTGCCAGAGGTCCTGGAGAGAAGCCGAAAGGCCCTTTACTGATATATATAATTTATATAATAGTAAGGCTTAAACCTATTGTAAATAAATAATAAGTTTTGGTAAATCATTTTCCTTTGATTCTCTCTTATTTTAATTTCTATTAAACCTGGTTTCATTTTTTTTTCATTCACAGATGTAAGCAAACATTTCCTTCTACTTTAGATTTTTTAAACAAAAGTTGCAAATGAATGCAGCTTCCGTCTATAATGAAACTAAAGGTAAGTAATTCATCATCATAAGGTTCTTAGAATAACAGCAACAGGAAAACTTATTACCTTATAATTATGCTTTAATAACTTTCTTCCCTACTTTAATCTCAAATTCAAATAAATGAAACTGTGTTCAAAACACTAAAGAAGAGAAAACAGAATTCACTTTATTGCATTTGACTTATGTTTCCACCTGGGTTGAAGAGTTTTAGATGTTTTCCTAGAATGTAAGTAGACTATTTTGAGGCCTTAAGAGCTATGTAGTAGTCTAGAAACAAGAGAACAAATACTACATCAATAGGCTGAACCTCATGTGTGTGTGTGTGTGTGTGTGTGTGTGTGTGAGAGAGAGAGAGAGAGAGAGAGAGAGAGAGAGAGAGAGAGAGAGCTTGCACGCATATGTTAAGTTTATCCTTTTCATCTGTGCATCCACAACGAATGGATATGTTCGTTCACTTATTGAATATGCCAATTCTTCAATGTAACAGTAGCACCATTTATTTAGGTCTTCTTTAATTCCTCTCAGTGAGGATTCCTGTTTCTTATGGTAGAGGTCTTCCAAATATTTCTTTTTATTTTATTTCTAAGCATTTACATTTTATGGGGCTATTTTAAATAAAATTTTAGTGTTAATTTTATTTTTCAATTGTCTTTGCATAAAAACAAAATGCATAAAACAAAAGTTACCTTTTAATAAATATTTTTATCTGACACATTGCAAAACTCATTTATTAGTTCTCTATAGTGGTTATGCTGAGGATTTCTCAAGATAGTCTGTCTTGACCAAATAGAGGCAGTTCACTTTATTCTTTCAATTCCTCATGCATTTTAATTATTTTTCTTATTTTATTGCATTGTCTAGGATTTCTGTGGTAAAATCCAACAAGGCTACTCCTATCTCAATGTTCTTAAATGGACCTTCATAAAATAGAAAAAAAAAAAGTTCTTGTGATAGCCTACTTGATTTGTTCCTTGCTCTCTTTTCTAATCTCTCCTACACTCAAGTGGATGCACTCTAGTGAGTCTCTGAATCTTGAAGGAACATATATTCTGGTGTTGAAGGGACTTTCCCTGTGATTTTTCCTGTCTCATTCTCTTGGGATGCTTAGAGATGCCCACACATGCTTCATTTGGCCAGCCTATTTAAAGTAGCTCCCACTGTTACTTGCCTAGCTAAGCACCATGCTTGCTTTATACAAAATGTGTGTCTTGTTTGGTAATTATAAATATGTCTAATTGCTCATATAACTGGTACACCCAATAGAAATAAAACATCTGTATTTTTCACTATTCCTTTGGGTTATTCATTTAGCTAGTTTTTACTTCACTGCTGTACAAAAAATATGACTGTAGCTCTTAAGTATTAAAATTGACCTGTGATCATGGAAAGCAAGAATTCAGACTCAACTTAGTGTTTACAGGTAGCCTTCACTCCCTATTCCAATTACCACCTGCAACTTCTTATCCCAACAAGAAAGGGGCTGATGTTGTGTTGGAAATGGAGGGAGGATGAAAGACAATGAGACAGTTCAGTCTTATTGAGTGGAACTAGAATAAGAGAACATCAGTCCTTCTGGACCTGTGGTGGGATTTTCATGTGTCTCCCTGAAGTTCATACTTTGAAAAATTAATCCTAAAATCCACATACTGGTGGTATTTGGAGATGGGGTCCTTGGGAGGTAACTCTGATCAAAAGAGGTCATGAAAATAGGAGTCCCATGATGGCATTAGTGACTTGGTAATAGGAGAGAACCAAGGTAGGATACTTGCTCTGTCACTATGTGATGTCCTTCACCATATTATGTTTGGCTTCAGTAGAAAATTTTTTCTTTGTAAATTATCCAGTTTCAGATATTCTGTTGTAGTAACAACAAATGGACTAAGATAGTTTAGTAGATGTTTAAATCTGAATCTTTCCTAAATCTTTTGTTTGTTCTTCAATGGCCTCATCTGAGAATGTTTCTTGCCAGGTGTTGTTGAGAGGCAAGTGGGACAGAGGTATGTAAGTACAGGGTTGGTACATTCTAAAAGAATCTTGACATTTTGTTCCAAGTGACTGAGAAAAATGGCAGGCATGCTCAATCCCCTGCTTTTTGTTGTTTGTTTGTTTGTTTGTTTGTTTGTTTGTTTTGGTTTAGGGACTCTTAATGTAGCCTCATTCAAAGAATACCTCCTAATAATTTTTTTCCCCAATCTTCAATGCCACTGTGGATGGAAGGTTTCACAAGGAAGAAGTAGCTTGGTAAATCACTTGCTTTATTTTTTTAATAAAGGAATTTTTTTTTTACTCACAAGTAGTCAGGAAAATGCAAAACAAAACAACAAACAGATAACCATTTGAAACTCATCAGATACTGACAAAATTTAAGTTCTGAAATATTGATTTATATACTGCTAGTGTAAATATAAATTGGTATGATCACATTGGAGAAAGATTTGGCAACATGTAGTTAAATTGAAGGTATGCATTCATTATCACCCAGCAATTCCATTTCTAGGTGTATGTCCTAAAAAAATACTCACATCCATGCACAAAGAACATTCATAAGAAAGTTCTTTGAAATATCATTGTAAAAGCAAAATTTAGAAAAAAAATACTGTCTCTTAAGAGAATGACTGATTAACCATAGTATAGTCATAATGGAATACTGAGGCTAGTAGGTGGTATGAGGTCATGAAATTTTAGTTTTATACACCCACTGTGTGTCAACATATGGCCAAATCATTTACTAATTCAGCTTGTGTTCTAATGCATCCTATGGAATGCAATATTTGGTACACTTTGGAATTGTGGCTAAAATTCCAATAATACCCACTTATCCTTTGTCTCCTCATCAAATCATAGACTCCATGAAGGCAGAGATCCTTTGCTTTGATGTCTTTTTCTATTCCCTGCACTCAGAATATTGCCTGGAAATTTTCAAAGTTTCATGATGTTTTATTGATGGATTAATTGAGTAAATAAATTAACTTTTTCCAGTACAGTTAGAAATATATATAAAGATAGAAAGTTTTTGTTACATTTTACTATTTTTTATTAATATATATTCTTATTTGGGAAGCTGGTGAAGAGTTATGAACACAGAGTTGATTATGAAAGATGTAGGAAGAAAGTAAGAGAGATGAGATCCAGGAAAGTTCAGTAAAAAACATTTAGTGAGGAAGTGAAGACTTGCTTATATTCTCAAAGTCAGAACATGAAACCATTCAGGAAACAGCGTGGAAGTGGCTAGTGGCAGGTTTTCATATATTCCATAATAGCCTCTGCACCTCTCTATCCTGAAACGATAAACCTTATTCTCTGTGGATTTACCTGGATGAAAACCAATCAGGCAACTGTACAAATACTACAAACACCTGCACATCAGAAAAATTTAACAGTGCCAGCACCAAATAGTTCTTTTAGTTTATCTCAAAGAATGTTCCCAGCTAATCCTCTCTTGGGGACATAGATAAACACTCTGAAGCTAATACAGTCTTAACATAAATTAAAAATAATGCAGAAAAGACATTTTAGAGCATACAGTATTTTGTTACCTTTGGATTTCTATTCCCATTTTGTAAGTCTCATTGTTGAAAAGAAAACATTTTTATATTATTGTTCTGAAGAGGCCAGTAACCTCAGCACTACACACTGTGGTAGATTTTTTTCCCTTTTCCTCCCTTGGTAACAACTTAGAAAACCCAGATGCTAAGCTATGGAAGAGATTCCCACAAAGCACCTGGCTTCTTGGCAGATATCTCAGGTGGCTGTGTTGGTAACCGCTTTTCCATCTGAAAGTTGGTTTTAGATCCAAGATTTACTCCTAAATTTAAAATATCTAAATTCTCATCATACTGTCATTTAAAAAATCGGAATTATAAATAAATAGAAAAAAGATCGGTAGAGTAGAGGAAAGGGAATAGAGGGAGGGAGGAGGAGAGGAAAAAGGAAAGTACTGGAAACTGAACTGGAGCTAATTATGTTTCATGCTTGCATATGTCAAACTGAACCCTAATATTATATATAACTATAATAAGCAAAAAAGAGAGAGAAAGAGACACAAAAGAAACTTTAAAAACTGAATAGTTTTCTGTTTTTAAATTTGTAATTTTTTTGAATTTGTAATTAAGAATCTTAACACAAAGAAATAAAAATGAAATTATGGAGAAATGCTATCCAAATAAAATTTTTTGTTATATATTTAAGTATGTTATATTATTTTATAATATCTATTATAAGTATTATTTGATTTTCATAAAACTATTTTTGAAAGTGACATGCCCAATGAAAATTTTTAAAATCCCAAGATTCTATTTCCAATAAATCTTTTTCTTCCTAAAGTAGTCTAAAACTTTCACCTTTCTCTAATATTTCCCTTTATTTCTAAAAATGTTGGTGCAATCTGTAAAGCATCTTATTTCAGAATATTTTAATTAGTTACTGCTTCTACCCTGCCAATGTAGAAATTAATTAAGATGATATGATTTACAAATTCTTTTCATGCATCTCTCTTTCTTAATGTGAGAGAAGTTTTTACCTATCAATTCTGATTTCTAGTTTTCCTTGTTGATTTCTAAAAAATCATATAAACTCTTTAAAAGGATTTTATTACTATCTTTATTTTATTTTTAAAGCATCCTGAACATTTTTGGTCTCTTTCTTCACTTTTTTTATGCCAGCGTTCCCTCTGTATCTCATCTATATCTAAATTTTTTATTTTATTTTTTTCTTTGTTATTTCATGTGAAATATATTGTTATGGCTTGGACATGAGGTGTCCCCCTGAAATTTATGATACTGCAGGAATAGTCAGAGGTAAATGATTGGATTATAAGTCCAATCCTAGTTTGAATGGGCTAACTGGGTGGTAACTGAAGGCAGATGGGGCATGGCCGTGGGAGGTGAGTCCCTGAGGTTGTGCCCTGGAAGGATGCGTCTTTCCTGCTTCCTCTTCTCAATTTTGTCTCTGCTTTCTGGTCACCGTGAATGGAGCAGTTTCCCTATACAATGACTTTCTACATGATATTCTGCCTCACCTTGGCCTCAGACCAATGGAGTTGGCCCATCATGGACTAAATCCCTAAAACCATTAGCCACAGTAAACTTTCTCAGTAAGTTGTTCTTGTTATGTATTTTGGTCAGAGTGACACAAAGGTAACATTTCTATTTTCCTATTTTTCAGTCCTGTTTAGAGTTCAGTAATACTACCCTCTAAAATCATGATCCACTTTCTAATCTATGTTCCATGTGAGCAAAACCATGTTAATGTAAATTCACAGTCTTTCCAGAGTCTAGATAGTGTATTTTGAACATATTTCTGTAGCTTTTGTATTTCAGAGAGCCTCACTGAAAAGGACTTCAATAACAAAAACACATTTGGTGAGATACAATGAAGATATGCTCTCCCACTGCATCATATTGGATTCTATACTCTATAAACTGAGGAAAGATTAATTTGAATGATTATATAACTTCACTACCAAGCTCATCTCTTCTTTTTTGTTGTTGTTGTTATATGTTGTCATCTAATATTTACAGCTAGTTCTTACCATTAAACATAAACACATAGCTATTATCATTTGAAAGTTGAAGTAATATGTGGATTTAAAAAAAAAATCTATGTTCTGGCAATATAGAAGCAAGATAAGAACATTCCCCAAACTGATCATGTCATATCTGGGAATAGTCAATCCCAAGAGTAAAGAGAGGAAAGAACACTAATAGAGCTAACAGTACACATTCCAAAGGATTGGGCTCACTTTGTGCCTGAGAACTTTCCAGAATGAATTTCTCAGGCCATGTAACAATTACCCACACTGACCTCAGGGGTTCTTCATAATGCTGATCACATAACATGTTTTGAACAAGGACAAATTTTTATTAGATTGATTTGTCATTGTCACCAAATGCTCATATAATACACTTTAAATATTTTATTTCTAACTCACTTTGTTTTCTTCCCTAAAATGCAGTCTGAAGCTCGTAACACCAAGGGATGACTACAGTTGTGAGATTTCACCTTGGAGAGAAAAACTATGAACTGTCATTTGGTTTCTTTGGCTCTGATTGAACTCAGTGGCCTTCCTTGTCTGCTTTTCTCCCATGTACTTCAGCTCTTTTTGGTCACATAATAACATTGTGTAGCTTGTAAGCTAAGAAGTCAGCCCAAGGTTAAGCTGTTGCTTGACAGAGAAGAAATAAGTGATTCGATATGAATGTTGTCTGTGATATGAGCATGTGATTTCAACAAAAGTGACTGGGATATACGATATAGATCAATTCTTATTCCAGAATCTTTGAGCGTTCTCAGGCCAACTGAAGCAGATCCTGAGGGTGAACTCTCTGTAATGCTGTCTTTTGGTTTTGGAGATCAATGTGTTTGCTCTGGTGTGTCTTGCTCTAATCGGCTACCTAAGCACCCACATTGACTTTTAACAGCATCTCATTTGTTTTAGACAATCACAGAGACAGGCTGGAGAACCTTGAAGAAGAGTTAAAAAATAAAGAAAAATGAATCTATGCTTTGAGAATATGTATGAAGTTTTCCTGGGCTAGTTAGATTCTGTGATTCTAAATACATGTAATATAATTGAGTTCCAATTATTTAAAGAGAGAGGAATAGTGATAGGGAACATCTTATTTATTTTCCTTCCACATATTTTGTGAATATAGACATACCTCGTTCTGTCACAAAAAGACTGAAAAAAAAAAAAGAAGATATACTACAGTCATTCAACTTCTTACCTGTCTCTCATCAACGAAAAACATCACAGAACTTGAGCCTTCAAATTAGAACTTTTTCTAAAACTTTCATTTTGCTGTTCAGCCTCTTTTTACTATTATTTGATCTTTTTCTTCCTTTCAAATCCCTTCTCTTCCTTCCCTGGAATTTACCTTCATGTCTCCATTATATTTCCATGAACTTCTGCTTTTCCTTTGGCTCTCTGTCTGTTTTCTTTAAACCCAGTAAGAAACTCATATGTTTCCATGCATTTTATTTGTATTGCACCAATGATAAAAAATAATTTTTAGCTCATTTTACTGAAATCTAAGTGATATTGCAACTCATTTTGAGTCATTTATATTATTTTAGTGAAATAATTTTGACTGATTTGAGGTAAGCAATGAATACTCTTTATATATTCTTCATGCATGCCTTTCCTGTAAGCATCACTGATAGATTTTCAACTTTACTTTTTTACTACTTTATCAAGATGTAGTTTGCATACAGTAAAATTCACCTATTCAAAGTGTTCTGCTCAAGCCAGATGCACTCCTGAAATTCCTACTCCTCAGGAGGCTGAAGCAGGAGAATCACAATTTTGAGGCCAGCCTGGGCCATGTATCGATACCCTGCATCAAAATAAATATTTTTTTAAAAAGGGATAGAGATATGACTCAGTGATAGAGTGCCCTGGGGCTCAATCCCAGTAAAACACACACACACACACACACACACACACAAAATTGTTAAGTGTACAAATCAATGACTTTTTAGTGTATTCACAGAGTTGTACAGACTTCACCAAAATCTATTTTATAACAAATTAATTCTTTAAAGAAACATTACCTATTAGCATTAACATTCCCTATTCCCGCTCTGTATTCTTATCCCAAACCAGTTCCAGAAAAACCCTAATCTTTCTATCTATGTAGATTTTTCAGTTCTGAATATATAATCATATGACTTACGTTTCATAACTGGTTTCTTTCAATTTGTATAATGTTTTCAAGGTTCATCTATATTATAGCATATTAGAATTTCGTGCCTTTTATGACACAATAATCTTATTTTTTGTTTATTTGTTTGTTTATTTATCTGATATAAGGGATTGATTATCCAGGGGTACTTTATCACTGAGATACTTCACCAGTCTTTCTTATTTTTTTATTTTGAGACAAGATCTCACTAAGTTACTTAGGGTCTTGTTAAGTTGATGAATCTGGCATCAAACTTCCAATTCTCCTGCCTCAGCCTCCTGTGTCTTTGGGAATACACACATGTACCACCATACCTTACAATCAAAGGTACAAATAGGATTTTTAACGTTATTATACAGCAATACTGCCATGTAATACAACTTAAAATGGTTTCAGTAATAATGAAACAAAATATATTAATGTGTAACTTCTAGTTATATAACATTATTTTACTATCTCAATGGGCAATTTTAAAATAGATGTAGCTCTCTCTGCCACTAACAATCTTCTACTTTTCATCTGCTAATTCTTCATGTAATACTCTCCTCAAAAATTTATTATATTGGTAAAACTTCCCAGATAAGACATATATTTGTAAGTAAATAGCTGACATCCCTTAAATTGTTTTTCTGTCCATAACAATTTGTCTGGTGATGGGGAGAAATGGGAAAACATACATAGTCTATTTCTGTCATGATGAATTAGAAGGCAGAGAAATTTCTATTATTAATTTGTTGTAGCACATAATTCAAATATCAATTGATTAAATCCAGTATTCAGTTACTCAATGAGCATTTATCCATCATGCTCTCATGGAATTAGTTTTGTATGAAATTAACTTTGTGTTGGATGATAAAATGCAAGCTTAAAAATAAACTGTTAACAAAGACTCATTGTAAAATACCAGATGCTCTTTTCAATTTTTGGTTCTGAAATGAATACATGTCAGCCAAGGCCAACAGAAATTTTCTCCAGCTATATCAGACTTGTCCAGCTGCATCCAAATAGATGCTTCTTCCATAACGTTTCTCCATTTGGATGTGATTTTTTTTTTTTTTTTTTTTGGTTTGTCCCTAGAGTGTGAGTTATGAAGAGGAATAAGACTTGCCTTTCTTCCTAGGTTTATTGGGTTCACATATGTACTAGAACAATCAGTGTGCTGATGGCAACGCCCGCTCAGGAACCTGGAATAGCATCTAAAGCGAAAAAGAAAAACTGGAAATATGTTCTACACCATGAAAAACAATTTTATAAAGGGCCAAATCCACCATACTCCCCTGGAACCACACCTATTACCAGGGAACTGCAGTGTCTTCTCACTCTGTCTTGGGGCTTGGCATACGGAATTTCTTTTTTAGGCTAATGGGGTGATAGAAGATGTAATCAGTGCAAGGTCTTGATAAACACCTGTGTACTCCTCCCTCTGCCATTAACATGGCAGCATGACTGCATGACCAGGAAGCTTGCTGGAGGATGAGGAACATGCAGGAAAAAGCTAATTATTCACAATGTACCTAGTGAAGACGGGACACCACAACTCACTATTAAAGATGGGAGCAAGCTCGACCAGTTGCAGAGATTTCAAGCCAAGCCCAGCCTAAATTTCTGACCTATAGACTTATATGCTTCATACATATTTATTACCTTTTATGTTTAAGTTGCTGTGGCCTTAACATTATTGTGGTGAATAACTGATATATATGTGAATTTTCAAAAAATATTCAGTAATACTAATGATATCACCAGAATGTCTTCTAGTCTATATATCAATGCAGGTATAAGTTAAGAGATAATTCATGAATAGTAACAGCTGCTTGTCTATTATCACTCATAAATAACATGTTGATCTTTGATGGTAAGGATTTCCTGAGACCATGAAAACTTACCACTTAAAACAGAAAATCATGTGTATCAGCCTAAATGTTTAGAAAGAGACCTTTGTGTAATAGCTGGTTCCTTATATAAATTTTTTTTTAAAAGGAGATACTCCTTAAAAACTAAGTGCTTGCTGGTTCTGTTCATTATGAAAATAATATATGATCAGTACAAAAAAAAATATTGCACAGGGAAAAATAAGAAGAAGACAATCATTTATGATTCTCATATTCAAAGATGATGGCAATTACTAATGTTTGATGTATTTTAATATAATAATTTTGATCAATTTCTTTATAATTTAGTTTTAATATAGTAATGACTATATTGTTTGTACAATTTCATGTAAGCATTTTCTGTTGTTTTAAATTATAGTTATAAATAAAAATTATCATAGTAGTTGTTTATCACAGCTCAAAATAGATCATATTTTATGCAAGTATTTCATTTTCATTAAATGTTTAATTTTCATATTTTGTGTTATATTATTTTACTTGGTTGCTATTATAAATAATGTTATTAGTGAATACTGATGAACCCTGGGCCATTTCTATATAAGGATTACTAATTTAACACAGAGTCCCCAAAGTGGAATTACTGAGTCAAAGGGTATAATATTTAATGCTCTAAGTATATGTCAGGATTATTTTTTCCAAAGGATTATACCAACTTACCTTATCACTAACACTTTATGCCTTTTAAAGCAGAGTTATTTGAGCATTAATTAACCTTTACTTGATGACTTGTGATCATTGTTATGAATATCCATCATTGCACTGTACCCAGGGACAATTTCAGAATTTATTCACAATCATAAAGTTGTTTCCCCTTTCTTAAATGACACCGTCTCCCTTCTTCTTAGTTTTAGTTTATTTGCTATTGTTTTATTGTTAATGCCTGAAATCCAAATGGCAAAATAGTATTATCCAGTATGAGTAAGAAAGTTTGGGGAGCAATGGGAAATCATGTATGTTGTTTATTGTAATATAAGTTGATACATTTGGGGGAGATCTTCCTATGCTCCCAATCTTAAAAATGCGAGTATCATTTGAATCCACAATCCCTACTTCCAATGCTTTATAGTCAGTGTTTATATTCATGCATTATACCATGAAAATAATCAGGAATATAGAGTGGAAATTTATTTTCAATAACATTTATTAAAATAATTTTAATAATAAATAGAAATAGATAACAAATAATAAATAGAAAAAAATAGGTCAAATACATAATAGTACCTTTTTATTGTGGAATGTACAGTTACTAAAAAACATGTAGAAAGAATTTACTAACATGGAGAAAATTAAGGATATATTAATTGAAATAAGTGTTATAAAAGATCATTTGTAGTATCTACACATGTACATATACACCATGGTACCAAGATTATATATATTTTTTGCGTGTATATGCCTGAAGACAAGTAGATGCCATAATATATCATAAATGATATTCTGTGTGACAGGATTATGCATTATTTGTAGAACCTTTGTTGTGTTTTCTGAGCTTTCTACTTGTATGATCTAAAATAAGAGTACATGGGTATTGAACATTGAGTGAGGGTTTGGGGTATTTGCCTATAAGTAAAGTGCATGAGTTTGATATTGCATCATGAGGACACTCTCATGCTTATTTGTTTCCCTTCCAGATCCTAGGTATGTATTGAGGTTGACAGAGAGATCACCACCAAATGGCTCTACTATCATTCTTGGTGATTGTACATTAAGTTGTTCTCCTGATGTTTTCTATTGCTCCCCTGTATTTCAATGGATAGATGTGCCAGTTATGACATACACTGTATTACCATTCATCATCTGATCAACTGAATGTTTGAGATGTGAAATTTACTAAGTGTCTCAAACTCAATGCCCTACGGGGCAAGAAGTTATATAAAATAAGTAAAGCAGATTAGTCACTGTCTGGGGGAAAGGGAATAGCAGCCACTCACCATCATCTGCTCACTGGCAAGAAGGAACATGGGCCTTGTGATGCCAGCTCTTGATGATTTTTCAAGAGAAGCTAGAAATCCAATTTTAAGCTATCATTCTATTTTTATATCCTAGCTATTAATTCAAAGTATACAAGCCCGAGACACAAGACTGCAAGTTGCATATGTCCTGTGAGCAGCCAGTTTATAATTTCTGATGTGTAGATGTGTCAACATGTCAAATTTGAGGCACCTACAAGCAAAGAATTCTAATATAAAGACCAATAATTTTTCAGTGAACAATCAATTCAGTTTTTAAGTAGACATCTAGGCATAATGTGACTGCAAGTTGTCAAGGTGAATAAGATGACAAACAAGTGAGCCAACATTTTTCAATTTTATACCCATATCTTGAGTAATTTTAGCATTCTTACATATGTCCTTGGTATAGAACCAGTGTCTGAAATTATAAACCTCAATGTGTATAATTCTCTGCAATGAAAATAAGTGGGCTTTCTAAAGGATGCTGTGGAAGGAAATATTGTCATTAGAGCAAAAGGTGTTCTGATTTAGGATAAACTAGATGTGTGTCTATGTATCTAATATGTTCCAGGGATTTCTCTCCAGAAATCTCTCGAGTTGAGATTAAGTGTGACAGAGACACACAAACTGTTTAGATATCAGGTACTATGGACTTGGGGGACAGTTGTTTATAGAAATTGTCTAGTATTAATGAATGGTGACCAATACATGAGGACTTTTATACTTTCGAGAAATTACAGCTGTTCTTGTTGGGAGAGAAAATCCACTGATTATGTGGAAATCACGCCTCCTCTTCGGGGGGGGGAGAAGTGAGGTGGGAAAAATTCCATTATATTCCCCTGGAAGAGAGGGACTTGATCCCATTGTTTAGGCAGTTCAGCTTGAGCTTCCAGGATCACTTGGAAACAATTTTCATTGCACTACAAACATAGACCTTGTTGGGGTGACACTAGTATCGATTACTGCTAAAGGAAAATTAAATGCAAAGTGTCATTGAGGGTGGGTAACATACCAAACAATTTAAGTAGCACTGAGATGATTCTGTTATTGAAAGGGATCCACAGATCTCACCTTGAGAAACACTGTAGTGTGTGTGTGTGTGTGTGTGTGTGTGTGTGTGTGTGTGTAATATAAATAAATATACAATAGGTTATGCATCTATATCTACATATCCATTCTTGTAAATGTCTTCAACTGATTATATTTTCCAAAGAGGATATAGCAATGCCACATGTTCTTTTAGAACCTTGTCCCTTTTTTAGAGGCAGAATTTACCTTCCTTCTTGATTCTGAGTGGGACTGTGACTAGCCATTCACTGACAGAACATGGTGGAAGTGATACTTCATGACTTATGTTGCTTGGTAATAAAAGGCAATAGTGCTTTAGCCTTAGGAGCTAGAGCTCCAATCCTGGTGCACAAGTCTATGTGTACGAGTGAAGTATACACGAATAATCAGTAGATTCAAATATCTGCTTGTATATATATTCACTGCCCTGAGGCTGCCTCCCTGGGCAAGTCCATTTGGTCCATGTGGAGACACCATGTGGAGAATTCCCATGGCTAAATGAAGAGAGAAGCCCTGCCAGCCCACAGCTGCTCCAATTTGAGCCACCATCTGACCTCACCTGCCTGAGACCTTGAGCCAGAAGCAGCCATGCAAACAAGGTCTTTCCAACTTTATGACCCAGGAACCTGAGAAAAGATGTAATTATAATTGTTAGTTTAGGCTACAGGGGTGATTTGTTTTGCAGTGATATAATAGAAATCACTCTTGCCTGTCTCTTTGTCTCTTTGTCAGCCAGTTCTTTAGAGAGAATCTTTAAAAGAGGAGAGTTTCTAATTTAAATAGAGATAGTGATCTCAGGACCATCTGTTTGGCCTCTCTCACACCCATAGCCCTTTAATAAACCCTAAGGAATGTATGGAGCACAATTTGACATTTTTGAAGAATAGCAAAGGAAGGTCTTGAATCTCTATTGTCCATAAATAAGTCACAAAGAGAGAAGAAGCAAGGGTGGGGGAATTGTGTGCTCAATTGTGACCTCATTCAAAGGTTGAAATGTAATTGATTTTTCTCCTTGAATAATATAAGGAGTCACCGCATCTGTCAAGAATACTGACAAGGAAAGTAAGATGAATACCAACTAATCCATCACATTTCAGATAACAAGAAGTGGAATAAGATTTCACCTGCTGACTGGCCATGACTTTACCAGTCCTTGATAGTCTTTTCAGTCCATGCGGACATTGAAGCACATTATATAAATTAAAAGCATGCTTGCAAAAAAAAATTAATCTTTATTTTGGAGTTACTACCATGCATCACAGATATTCACTTATATTATATCTCTTAATATTTTAAAATTCATAAAATACAATTATATTATCTGTAGAATCCAAATAGAAAAGGTGAGTGTCCATGAAATTAAATGTTATAGTGTCATCCTAGTAATAGAGAGCAGAGATTTGAACTCAATTTCCATGTAGCTTCCTGCCAGAGCCTATGGGTCTGTTCTACATTATTGCCCTTCATAAGATACTTCTGAACCTGAAGGTAATTTGGCAAAGAACCAAAGGAGATTCTTCTAGCTCTGTTGTTCTTTGTGTTGCATTAAGGAATATGTGATCAGCAATTTACAGTTTTTACCAGCCCAGGCGGTAGGGCACATTTCCTTCAGCACCTTGAATCTCTAACTTTCTGACTCCTCAAGCCTGAGAGCCAAGTGTAGCCCATCATAATAACACCATTCCCTAGGTGGTAGCTAGGATGGGTGTGTTGCCATTGAACCCACTTGTATTTTTTCCTATAGCACTTCTCAAATTCATCATGGTTCTGTGCCAATGGAGAGTGAATGTGACCTGGATCCTGCTTCCCTTCCTCCTGCCTGGTAGTGGGGAGTAGGGGGGTGTTAAGTAGGGAAACCTGAAATAATGTAATTGTTAAGAGAAACAACTCATATACAGAGCTATGAAAAATTGTGCTGTGAATGGATAATTATGAATGTAATGCATTCCACTATTGTCATGTATGTGAGAAATAAATTTGAGAGAGAGAGAGACAGAGAGAGAAACAACTCTGAAGTCACTCTGCCTGGATTGAAATGCCACCTCTGTTACTTCCTGGTCTTAGCTGTGTGTCATGAAACTCTATGTTAAATATAGTTACCTCTGGGAAGTAGATATAGGTCACTGAAAGATGCTTCCATGTTGTCTAAAAGGGGGAGGGAGCAAGAATATGCCTGAAGAACTAACTTTCAGGTCACAATTCAAGACTAATATACATGGATAGAGAGTAAGAAGAAAGAATTGTGTATTTTTGAAAAATCTTAAGTCAGGATGATGAGGGAGTCTCCAGTCAAATATTGCCCATTAGAGGAGTCCTGTGTTGGACACATGTCTTGGCTCTAGGACCCCCACTGTGCTCAGTCATTGGCTGGGAACAGTTCAGGGAATGAGTGGCCACAGAGTGAGTGCTGCAATAGATTGCCCAAGTAGGGCAGCTGGAGATTGTCAGCTATCCATGGCTCCTCACAGCAGGATTTTCATACTGGGAGATGTGAGTTGTGCATGGTCTGGCTGCTGCAGTCAGTATGAAACAGGCTGATGCAATGGTGAAATGGTTTAATCCATGAAATGTATTTCAAAGAGTGCACCACATACAGAAATGCTCAAAATGGTACAGCAGTCATCATCTCCAAGGAAACATAAGGATGAATTAGATGCTTGGGTTCAGTATGTTACCCAGCATCACCAGGCAGTCTCCACTCTTCAAGGGCAAACGGAGACCTGTAAGGTGGAATGAGTCCTGAACCCAGAATAAAATTCTGCAAAATATGAATGTTTAAAACTCGACTACACAGTGCTCAATCTCTGCAGCCTTTCATCATCTTCTTCTCCCAATATTACCATGAACTACAATTTCCTAAAATGACAAGATCTCTTGTTCATTTGTTTTGTCTTCTTTGTTCTCTCTCCGTCTCCGTCTCCCTCTCCCTCTCCCTCTCCCTCTCCCTCTCCCTCTCCCTCTCCCTCTCCCTCTTCCTCTCTCCCTCTCTCCCTCTCTCCCCTCTAGTGTGTCACCATTGCAATGATTGGCTTGGAACAAATGTCATATGCTAATAACCATCATCCTCTATTTGAATATGACTTAGTGATAATTCAGTACTTTACCTAGAGGAATTCAGAATTCAGGGTCAGGTGTGTGAGCTGGTACATTCTCAGCAGGAGACTCACATTTCTTGTGTCTTATTTCCGTTCTTTTTCTTTTTCCCTTTTAAACTCTGTGGTACTTTGCCTTTACTTAGCACTAGTTCTATAGTAACTTTGTCTCTTGGTGACATCAGGACAGATTTGTCTTTCTACCTTCTGCCACCAACTAAAGATAGGGGCTATAAAAAGGGTCTACTTATAGTACTATTGAATACAATCTGTCTGAGGGCAGAAATGAGGAAATGAAAAATAATGAGACATCTCAATGCAGAGTATTTCAAGCTTACAGGTTACACCTCAAACCTGAATCGATGAATTATTTACAAGTACCATTGTGCCAAGCATGTGTCCTGCTCAGGTTGGTATGTGATGAATATGTACTGAATAACTGAAAAGAAGTGATTTAAATCAAGTTTATTTAAATGATAATATTATGCATATTTTTTGTTGCAAAGTCATTCTCATTTCGAGCTGAGGAGGTTTTAAAAAAATACTGATGGCTGGTACAAATCCAGACCTTAATTAAATCAAAATCTTTGTGGGTGAAGCCTACACATGGGTATTTTTAAAAATACATCTCTGATGATACTAATATGTGGGCAGATTTGAGAACCACTTCTTTTACAGAGTTGATTAGCATGAGTCAGGGCGCCTGCTTTGCTTTCCTCTTCCTGAGCCACCTCCATTAACAGAGTGAAGGGCAAGATCTCCTGCATGACAAGGTAGCCGTGACAGGTTCATAATTTCTTGAATTCTTTCATTTTTCTTAAATTAAAAATTCATATTCTCATGATTTTCTGTTCCATAATACATTTTGTTTTGCTTTCATATAAAATTTTTTTTTTTTTTTGCAAAAACCTTCAAGTAAAAAACCTTACATATTGCAGCATGATAAGTCTCTAGCTTCTAGTTCCTCAAACATACATCCCACCTGTTTCCTGGTATGCAAGCACCAGCAATGCATCCAGCAGCCATAATTTTCATATGTATCCAAGGAGTTTTCATGAGGATTAAATAGAATGAGGTGCTTAGAGTATGGTCTGGTAAATAAGTTTCTAATTATGTTCATGTTATGATGTTTTTTATGAAGAAGCATGTGCTGCTTCAATGTTGCCTCTGGTATTGGCAGAGCTGGTGTCATTTCATGTCTAGTTTATGAAGAGTCTAAAAGAGGTAGCAAGAGGAGGCACCTACCAGAAGGTCAGGAAGGTCCAAGATTCTACAACCAAGGCTGGAGGAGAGAGAACTCAGGAGAATCTCTGCCCTACCCCACTTCCTGCTGGTTTGTGCTGAGCCTTCTGAGTGATCTTGTTGTATCTGGCTGGAATAAGAAGGCAAGAGATGGATGGCTTCAAATCTTGATGATGCCACCAGTCCCGCCATTTTAGGAAACTGCCCATAAGTGATATCTTCTTCTATGGCTCTCAATCAAAGGGATTTCCCATTGAGGTTTCAACTGAAGAGTTTCCAAGTTGCAAGACTTACCTGAATGCTAATTAGGATTGTGGTCACTGAGATCCAAAAAGTGCTGATTTAGTCTTGGGAAGCTCAAGTCAGTTGACCTGGCAAGCTCTGGTGTGAGATGAGGTGGAACTGAAATGTGCCAAGTGGTCATTTTCTAGGCATCTGCCATTTGGACTCAGACTTCCCTGATGATGAGAGCCTTGCCCTTCCCTTTTCTGTTGACACAAGTGTTTGGGCCATGGCTAGCAATAAGGAAAGATAATAATGCTTATAAAAAGTCACCTTACATTTGTGTTGCATGCCACATCTAACAACTCAGTGTCATATCCATTATCATATTTGATCCTTGAAGCAATTCAGTGAACTAGAAAAATTACTGCCTGAGATTAGGCGTATTCTTTAAGGACACATGGTCACTGGCATTCATTTGGAATGTGTGCTTCTGTGCCTGCATATGCTATGACCTCCTTTCTGCTCTCAGTGTATATGCTCTGCTATTTAAAGTTTTATTTTTTATAATCCTTTTGCCTTTTTTAAAAAAATCATGTTATTCTTTGACCTTTCCATCTTGTTCTAATATCTCTCTGGCATTAGTAAAACTAATTATTGAGAAGAAATGCACATTGGAGACTAGACTCTTGGCTGAATTTCTGCTGGATGTTTTCCCTATAGCAGGTGTTAACATAGTCAGCTTCTTTGCCTTCCTTTTCTCTTTTTCTTCCTGTCCTTTCTTCTTCTCTCCCTCCCTCCTTTCCTTTTTTTCCATTGTTACTAGAAATAACTGTGCACATAGGGACAGGAAAGTGGGGATGAAGGGTGAGGAAGAGGATGGATTTGAACTAATCAAAGAGAGAGGCAAATCATTAAAATGTCCCATGAGAGATCCTTTAAATATTAAAGTTAGGATCCATGTATGTGTGAATTCAAGGTAACTATGATTTTATGGGATGTATTCCTTTTGGTGAAGCCATACTATTAGGCTCTGATTGTGTTGCTTGTATTATGTCACTGTATGTAGCAATAGCTAGTATCGGTGACAACTTATTTTTAGTTCTTTTATATTTAGGAAATATATTCTCTCTTTAGTTTTAGTTGTTATCATTTATTAGGTGAATGAACATTCTCAAATGTGTGTGGGATAAATATCACACTACAATTATGATCCTCTCCCTAAATGATTCTATCTAATATTTCAAGATCTTCATTTTGCCAGATGGTATTGAGAGCACTAATACAGCAGTCAGGAGTCCCCATATATACAGAAATGCAGCCATTAGAAATGGGTGTTAACAGAGTGATAATTATATTTTCTGTACTTGAGAATTTTGAGGTCCTTAGTGAGACATATATATTTCATATATGATATATTATGAAAGTTTTTTTAAAGAAATGAAAGTAAAGTTAATATATACCTGCCACAAATTCTTATTTTAGTAATAATCATAATAATAATAATTTAATAAATAGAAAACTTTTGAAACAAAACCTAACATATGGTAGAGACATACACCTATTTGTCTGACACTTGTTTTTTTTCATTCGATTTAGGCTGAATTTACCAAATATTTTGATAGAGCAGAGACCATTTAATGTTGTGATTTAAATTTCTGGATTTGGCTCTTGCTTTAATGATGTCTGATAAACCTTCCAGAGCCAGTTCTTTCATATGTACAATGGGGGTCATATTAGTAATTAATAGGGTTGCCAAATTATAAGATAAGACAAAGAATATGAAATGGTGAACAAAACATTCAGGATAGAGTTGGTGTGCAATAAATAGTATCATTTATCTATAATTTAATATTAATAGCAATTTTAATTCAATTTTATTGACAAATATTTTAGTAATGACCATAAAAATATTATTATTCATGTATTCAGGAACATGTTTTTTCTCCTAGAGTATTTAAAGCAGGATTTTATTTGTGTTTGTAAATTCACTTTTTTTAAATGTCCTTATTGACTAAATACTATGCATGAGATACTTCACTAGAAGTTAGATTTAGAAAGGCGAGTTAGAGGAAACCTTCATTTCATGGAAATTGTAGTAAGTATGAGAAATAGGTAATGAACAAGAAAACTAACAAATCTGTACTTATTTGTTTAACAACAGAGAGCTGATCAGATTTCCTCTTGGAGTCCACTCAAAGCAAGGCTCAGAGCATTTGTCCTGGGATGTGAAGCAGAGAGAGGCGTTTTCCATGGACACAAATCTAGAAAGTTCACTCTTTTACTTGGGCTCTGTGGTAACTGGCTTAAGTCTCTACAGGTATTTCACTAGGCAGAAATCTGAGTGTGTGTGTGTGTGTGTGTGTGTGTGTGTGTGTGTGTGTGTGTTTGTGCACGCACATGCTCAGAAAATAATGTCAAATGATTAAGCAGATTAAGGTCCATTCTTCATAAAGGAACATACTCAAAAACACTCAGTATCCCAAATCTCTTCTCCGGTCTCCATTTGTTTACTGCAAGGACAAGATACACCCCTTCCCCATAGTTCCTTGAATCTTAGTATTTGAAGTCTTAAGGGAATTAAGAAAGAATCTTTAAAGATACCCTTCTGGAGTGAGGGTGCACAAAGGG
This sequence comes from Callospermophilus lateralis, assembly GCF_048772815.1. Classification (NCBI taxonomy): domain Eukaryota; kingdom Metazoa; phylum Chordata; class Mammalia; order Rodentia; family Sciuridae; genus Callospermophilus; species Callospermophilus lateralis. The sequence goes on along the minus strand of NC_135320.1, from coordinate 49,866,766 downwards.
AGGGGGCCATTGGCTTCCTTAGTAAACATGAGGGGTTCTTCTGGGGATAGTGCCTAAAGGCTTCCTGGGCTTCTTGGCCTGGGAGCTGAAGTCCCCTTTTCCAAGGCCTTGGGTGCTCCCTTCTAAAGACCCCAGGAAAAGCACTCAGAAGGAAGAAAAAAAAAAGTTTTCCTTCTGGCTCTCTACAGTGAATTACAAACTGGCATTCTCTCCTCCCATTCTTAAAACTCGAAGGGTGGTACAGGCAGCGATGCTGACAGTGTGCATTCGCAGATGCCACCATATGGGTCTCGAAAAACTAGTTGCACTGATGATTCCCTGCACATGTAGGAGACAGTTTGCATTGTTGGCATCGTCCCTGCACAGAAACAAGCACAGCTTAGCAAGGCTGAGCAGATGGCACTAGATCTGGTGCCAGGGAAGCAGTGAATTAAAGGTTATACCCACCAGGTTTGATGCGGTGCCAGTTTGAATTGGTACAGAAGCTTCGGCCCACCTGCTTATTGGCCTCATGACATCTGGCATCTTTTTATTTTATTTTTTTTTTTTAAATTTGGACTGAATTGAAGGCAGCAAGGAAAAATGTCATTTTAAAAGCCAGTTACAAGTCAATAGATTTAAACTCTTAACAAAAAAAGGCCTATAGCCCTTCACATTAATGTTTTATATTAATGATTTTTATAAAACCTTGGGGGAAATTACACACTGATGTGCTGAATTGTGTTGCAATTTATAGCATCACACAATGGAGAGGGTGGACTGCTAAAAACTGACTCAAAGTTGCTAAACAGTGACAACAGAAAAAGGCTATTATCTGTAGCCTATATATTGTAATTAGGAATCAGGGAGGAAAATAAATTTGCTTCTATTTATTCTAATGATTTTCACATTATAACAATTAGAAAACATTGTAGCATGTCACATAAAAGCACCCTCTAAAAGGTGTTTTGCACCTTTATTTTGCTCCTGTAAGGTCTTTTTTTTTCTCTAGCAGTGCATTTAGTTATGCTGTATTTCAGCTGTAATCCCCACTTGCTCTGCACACATTCATATACTATGTACACAAATATGCAACATACCCAGCCCCAGGGTAGCAGTGTGTGCATACTGAAACCTGTTTGTATATCTCCTCCATTTGGGATTTTCCTGTCTGCTCCCTGGGTGTGAAATGAAAGCATGCAGTGGAGTCACATTTCTGAGGTGATTAGCTTTGTAACTAAGCCTTCTCATTCAAAGTATGTATAATGCCTAGCTTGGGGCAACCACAATTTAATGTTTTAAATTTGACTTTAGATGATATTGCATCAAGCCCTGCATCAGCATTCTAGAGGTAAAAAGAACCATCATTAAGGGAATATATTAAATATCTAAAACAGCATCAACCTTTTATCCCATCATTCTGAAATGTATCATGGCAAGATTGACTTTTTTACCATTGGAATTTGTCTGAGTTTTCTTTAGTCTGTTTTATAGAATTATAGAAGCTATAAAGTTTTGTTGTAGTATTACAGTCTTTTTCTTTCAGAAAACCTTCCACAGAAGAGTCACTGGTAAGGAAAAAATAAGGCGGAAGTGCCTCTAAATTGTTCCCAAAGAATTTAGAGAAAGAAAAAAGAGTAATCAGGAACAAGTTGTAAACACACTGAGAGAGATTCAAAAGCCAGAAACTTATTCTTTTTTTTGAGACCAAATGTCTACAGACAGAGATGGTGAAGAACCAATAAAACTAGATAGTCCTCAAACTATTTAGAAGCAATGAGAAATGGGAGATGTCTGATTAAGAAACCTACACCTTTTCTAGCTCTGGATATCAACTGAAAATCTACTTTCTGTTTTGAAGGCTTTGACCAAATATCTTAATGAATTTTTAATATTAAAAGTAATATTAACTATTAATGTTCAAATTTAAAACATTAAAATAATTTTAAACTTTTAAAATATTATCAATCATGGGCATTAAAATATTAATTAGCTTCTAATTCTGAATTGCATGAATGACAACTTTATATTTTCCACTGGAAAATCCAGGTAAAATAACTATTTTCCAAGAAAAGGTAATTGCTATGGAAAAAATAATATCAAAAAATGTAAGCAAGAAGTCTGGAAATGATGTTAGTTTTATAGACCTATTTGTCCTTACCAAAATTCTAAGTTTGTCTTAAATATATGGAGGGGGAAAACATCAGGTTCAGCTGATATAATTTAAAGGGCACAATAGGCAGCATTTCAAAGCTAGAATACCTAGTTGGGAATGAATAAAATCATCCATACTGCAGAGGATCCCTGATATTGGAGCCATTTAGAACTTCCTCCTGTTCATGAAACTAACTCATTTATATTTGATTCTTCTTCATAACTCTATTAGATTGAAATTTCTTTCACAAACTTCTAAGGTATTTTTTCAGAATAAGGCTCCTTCTTTTTTGCTATCCAAAGACATCTTACCGTTGTCACAGTCTAAACTTATACATTATTCAGTGTTGTTATAAATAATTCTTGTTATAGACCTGGTACTAAATTGCTACCTTGTATTCATTGTAGTGAAAAAATCTGTTTCAAAGTTCTCCAAATAAATAGGTAGGCCAAAATATTCCAGGAAAATAAAAGAAATATGTTCTTCCACTTCTTCATCTGAACAGTTATAATGAGGCAATGGTTAAAAAAATATTCCCCATGAGAGATGTCCAGAAAAAATGTAAGGTTATAATAACAATAAGATGAGCTTGGTGTATTCTATTCAGATTAATGATTTGGGGGGATACCCAAGAATAATTTTATTCACAGTATAACTGATAATATTATCTTCTGGGTTGTATTAATAATATATTGTTAAGTTCCCTTTTCTCAATACATTTACAGTCTAATATTCATTGTTAGTGAAAAGTAAATGGGGAGCTCTATGGATTAACTGGGAAGTAAGACTATGAGAACTCTTCTTTCAGCAAACCAGAGAATTCTGTGTTTATATTTTTGATAATACCTTTATCATCTATGTATAAAATAACCAACTGGAAGTCCAAGTTAATGGTGTTGTATCAGGTCTTCAGAGTGAAGTTTTATTTTCCTACTCATAATAAAATTCTTTCTGGAATCTCCTAATTATATCCTGATATCTCAATCTAGTGAATATATTCCATTTACCTACTTGAAATTTTCTTTACAGAGAAAAGGTAATCAAGTTTGTTATTAGTAGTCAGTACTGATTTTAAATATTCATGACTAAAGATTCACTTTAAAAAATAGTTCTAGAAAATTGACTATTTATTCTTAAGTTAATGATATAACAAATGTTCCAGAATATTCCATTAACATAAACTCTGTTTTGAAAATAATGGTCTCATGGGATCAGCTCAACCAAATCCTGCTCTCTAGCTATCATCATCGTCAATATGGATCATTCACATTTCCTAAGATATGATCATGCTGAAGAGATGGTAAAATACAATTCCTGGCACAAAATAGGAACTCAAGAATTTACTTAATGAATTTATGAACCATGTAGCAATTTGACCTTTCTCTCTTTTCTTTTCTTCTTTTCTTTCCCTTTCTCTCTTCCTCCCTCTGGCCCTCCCTCCCTCCCTCCCCCTCCTTCCCTCCCTCCCTCCCTCTCTTTCTTCCTTTTTCTTTCTTTCCTTCCTCATTTTCTTTACCCCCATCACCTCTTTCTTTCATTTCCCCCTTCTTTTTCTGAGTAAATGTTGGTGAAGCATACATTATAGAAGTGGGTAGGGGCACACATTCTGGAGCCAAACTGCCTGAGTTCAAATTGACTCTTCTAACTGTATCTGTCGGGGCAAGTTACATAGCCTCTTAGTGCCTGAGACATTCTGACTACATTAAGATACATTAAGACAAACCTTTAAGAGAAACCAATTGTATGTACTAAGAATTTTGAAGGGCTGGGATGTGGCTCAGTGGTAAAGCATTTGCCTAGCATGTGCAATGCCTTGAGTTTAATCCCTAGCATCATGCGCATGCAAACACAGATGCAAAATTTCAAATAATTCTGGGAACATTGTAAGTGCCTTATAAATATTTGATCAATAAATAGATAAATTTAACAAAGATACATAGATTATAAAGTTTATTTAGTATATTTAGTAAAGATAAATAAATGATAAAATCCCCAGCACAGAGTGCATAATAAGACAAGAGTTTTGTTTCTAATGTACACAACATATTTAGCTCTCCTTCTATCCTGGAAATGTCTAACATGCACAAAATGATGTTTTGATTTGAGTGAAAGTTTAAGTTTTGATCTTGGAAATATTTACCAAAAAAGATCTAGGTGGTGGTCAATATTCTTTCAAATCAATGTAGCTCTTTTATTATTAGGGGAAAATTATGATGTCCTTGAGGTGTGTGTCACACTATGTTCTTCCTTTTTGATGGTCCTTCTCATTTAAAGGAGAAATAATCTGATATCAACTTTCCATCCTTTTAGGTTGATGTTCTAGCTAATTCTGTAAGTGTGAATGATTTCTATGGAGTATCTTTCTTTACTCATGCTTAGATTTTTAAACTCTTTTCAATAGATGTAAAAATGAAAGAATTCATTTTAAAAGACTTAAGTAATGCCAGATAGAGGATTTAGGTGCAGAGCCAAGGAGTCCCTGAAGATTTAATGTATAAACTATGTGCTCCATAAATTATCAATCTCAAATATTATTGATTCTAAATCAATTTGTCCATTCCTTTTCTGTTTGTGCCAGTACCACAATCTGGGTTCAGATCCTCATTGTTTACCACAACCAATGCTGAAGAACCTCCTTCCGGGCTTCCTAGCTTGCATGTTTTTTCCCTATAATCCATCATCAGCACTCTGGTCAGAATGAATGCTCTATATGACATCTATGATCATGTTATTTATCCTTTCATTCATTGCTCAAAAATCCTCCATTGCTGTCACATGCTTCAGCAGAAGCCTCAGACCTGGTTGCCTGAGTGTCCCCTGGGGGAACTAATATCTATGAAGAGGTTGACTCAGTGGGCTTTCAGTAAGCTTAGGCTTTAACCCCTGAGGGACTTTGATAAAGCACCTCCCTGGACCCATGTTTGAGAACAAACAGTCAGAAGATAAAGGCGCATTAGACTAACTCCCTCCATGTCTATCCCTGCCTGTCTCACTCGAGTGGGCATTCCTGTTCCCTTCTCCAGTCTTGTGGGAGTGAGTTTCCACCTCCAGGTCCTGCAGATATTTCACCGTCACTTCTCCTTTGTGAACTCTGGTGACTGCTCTGGACAAGTTGGTAGCTTCTTTTGTAGCAAATCTGAAACACAGTGCTAAGATGCATTTCACACTTTCTTTTATAATGATGAGAACCTGCAATGCATACAGTGCCAGAACAGAGGCACCAACAATGCACAGTTCAAATGGGCAAACATAAATCAATGAAGGAAATCTTAGCTTTTATGTACATCTTATTAAAGACAGTGCTAATACCCAGTGCCTCTCCATTCATTTTTTTATTCTTTCCTTCCAATTTTTTTTTTTTTGGCCCCCACCTGCTGCAACCTCTCTCTGTCTTCTGCCTGGAGATTCTTCCCCATGCCCTGTCCCTGACTTTATCCTCTTTTGGTCATGTCCTTTTCTCTTTAATTTACATTTTAAAGGTTTCAAAGGACAATAACACTTTTCTCTGAAGCCCAGGAAGGGAAGAGCATCTCAGCTGCATAAGTCTCTAGAGTTTAGAAGTTTGTTCTATTGGTTGCAGAGAAAGGAGGCTTGAGACCATTAGCACAAAAGCTGCCTCTCCCATTTCACTTTGAGATCTTTAAGAGCAATAATTATGTCTCAGTGACTCTGATTTCCCTGCACAAATACAGATCATGAAGTCTATTAGAATATTAAGTAACTACTTATTTTGAATATATATTTACTTTTAAATAAAATCTAATTTATTTGCGTTATGGTGACACAGAATCAATAAGACAGGAAAGTATTTTGTCTCTCATAATTTTCTTCTCTTGCCACCATCATATTTTATCTACATTCCAATTGCTACAGCTATGTAACAAATTACTTGAAAATCAGTGATACAAACCACCATTTATTAAGCTTGCAGATTCTTTAGGATAGGTATTCAGGAAGAGCATGACAGGGAAGTTCCCACTGGAGTTGTGTGGTTGGAGTCAGAAGACTGCAGTCATCTGAGTGCCTGAACAGAGTGGAGAATGCACTTTCATGAGGATTGATGGCTAAAAGCTTAGACACAGGGTTTCTTGGATTCCCGTACAAAATGGTGCCTGTCTTGCTCCAGAGCATGTTATCTAAGAAAACAAAGCAGAAGCTGTGATACTTTTCCTGGCCTAACCTCAGAAACCACATTATAAATTCTGCCCAGTTTATTGGTCAAACAGAGCCAATCTTAATTCATTTTGTTATGGGACTATACAAGATAATGAATACCAGAGAGATGAGACATCAGTAAGTACCCTGGAGTCTGGCTACCCCTTGAACGTCCAGTCTTGTGAGAAGATAAATTGTGGATTAGCCTACCGCTGTGAGGAATAGAGAATATGAGATATGGAAAAACACAATGCTCTATAATTGAAAAAGATTGAGAGATTATAGTCTAATTCAAGTATTCTTGAATCATAGATCTAGACATGTTTTTAGGGATCAGCTATTCAACCATTTAGCTCATAGGTAAAATAATCTCAGAAAGAACACTTGTGGCAGATCTGTGAGAAGTGGTCAGAACTTCTGTGTCCCAAACCAATAAGTAATCAAATGAAGCAGGCCATCCAGCCAGCAAGCAAACAATATCTTCCTGGAAAAATATATGAGGAGGAAAACTTTTTTTTTTAGTTGTAGATGGACACAATACCTTTATTTTGTTTATTTATTTGTTTATTTTGTTTATTTAGTTTTCTGTGGTGCTGAGGATCAAACCTAGTACCTCGCACATGTAAGGCAAGCACTCTACCTCTAAGCCACAACTCCAGCCCGAAAATATGCTCTTTTGATGTGTAAAAGTAATCTGAATTTGAGTCAACATTGTAAATTCCATATTTTTTTGGTGTTGATAGAGTCATAGTTTTGTTTGTTGGTAAAATGTACTGCATACAAATTTGCATCACTTTAATTTACTCACAACACTATATTCGTGTGTTCCCAACCACACTAATCCACTGACCACACAACAGAAATTGAAATGAAAAAATTGCTCAGAAATTGAAATAAAAGAAAACGTTATCCATTCATTTGTTTCTTAAGAATTATTGAAATATTAAAGAGAACTTCCAACTTTAAAATAAGAGATAGCCAAACGAAGAAGATTTTTGAAATTAATTGAATACATTAATCTTTGAAAAAAATCTTAGGAAGCACTTGATTAGAAGGCAAATTGCACAAAAAAAGAATGTCCTGAATTCTGTTTTTCATTGCCTACAAATTAAGTGCGGATAAAGTTTATTTAGTGTAGTCTCTTTCAATAATTAATTTCTTTTACCTACTTTAATTAAAGGCCATAGACAAATCTATTTTTAAACTACAGCCATTGCTTCATTATTTTGACAACTTGAATTGAATATTACAAGTTACAGAGTGCAACTGTTTTATAGACTTTCTTTGCAATTGGAATACAAGACAAATAAAAGTAGACATAAAAAGGGTCATTTGGTTTTGAAAGTTTTACTGCTGCAGTTATAGATCCGCATACATAGGGATAAAAATACGGGGCCTTACATTAGTTCTGCCATATATTTTGCTTTGGCTCTTTAGAAGAATAGGATGTGACAGGGGAGAAATATAAATTTTCAATCTGTTTTTCTTTGGAGAAAAATACACCTTATTTCTCTGACCTACGAGAACATTGTATTTGAACAGTGCAATGTATCAAGGCTGAGGAGTAACTCTGGGCTGTTTGGGCTCAATCCAGCTAGAGAGGCCCATAGTTTGTTTACATTCTATCCACATCTCCAAGTGTTTCTCCATGAACTTTTTTTTTTTTTTCATTTTTCTTCTTTCAGACTAAAATAGCAATTGCCAGATAATAATCTAATCCCTTTTCCTCATTGAACATATATGGATGATTTAAATATTATTTTTCCTGGACTTATAATCCTAATAATTAGCTATTGGTTTTGGCTATTTTAGCTAATAGGAAAATGTAGCTTACCTGTAGAGTCCAAGTGTGAATAATCATTTAATTCTAATTATTTATTATTTTTATATTTTAAAGTGATTTTACATAAAATGCTGAAATTATGCTTTACATATCTATTATTTAGTGACCATCACTTCTGTTTCCTGCTCTTCTGTTATGTAAGCAAACCACCCACTCAGCGGGTTTTCTCTGTATTTGAAGGTCCTCAGCACACTTTTTTAGCAGCTATCATAACTGGAAAAACATGAGTCTTTTCAGGGCAAACAAAATGACAATGAAGATAATTAGCAGGTTTAATTTAACTCTCCTTTTAGTTGAGGCCTATGAATAAGACAATTTAAGAACTGATTTGTAAAACTCATAAGGGACCAAGAGGAAAAGCATATATAATTAATGGAATAATTATTATCCTTTAGGTGAAATTTTTAATGGACAAAATATACTACCAACAGAAGATCTAAAGTTACATGACATGTATGTACTTTATACCCTTGTAATTCTAATGTAAACTTTATTACTTGCCTCTGATTTTAGGCATGCTTATTTTCGCTTTATTCATTATTGTGAACTGCTGAATATAAGTTTGCTATCATTTGAAAAAAATTATAAGAGTGAGTTTTATTGTTAGGAAGCATGCAATGCTGGTACTCATTTTGTAAAATCCCAAATGCACTCTTCATCCTTCTTGTTTGTGCTTTATTTCTTTCCCTCCTTCCATGTTTGCTTTGGCTTGCAAACTTGTTCCTGCCAAACGAGTCAGTTGAAATGGGAACATTAATTTTTATGCGTGGAAGCATGTCAGCTACACAGAGAGAGGAGGGGTGGTGAGGAGGGAGGAGTTGAAATAACTGAGCTTGTATATTGCGCCAGGCTGAGCTGTCAAAAGAAAAGGCTCTGACAGTAATAAAGTAATGCAAGCTTTTTACCAGAAATGCTATGGATGAAGAGTTGCAGTAATTTTCATGAAAATTCTATTTCTTGGCTTGAAAACCCACTTTTCAACATTAGACCCTTTAAGACACTGACCCAACCTCCAGTCAACTTGACCCTTGTTTAGAAACCCTATTCTTGACAGATACTGAGGAGGATTTTAAGATAAATAAGCAAAAAAAAAAAAAGACAAAATTAAAATTGCTACTTAGCACATCCTGTGGCATTCGCACACAGGGCCTGGGAAAATTCCTACTACAGCATAACCCTGTATGGCAGGGCCTCTCTCTTTTATTCATTGTTAGTGCTGCTCATTGAGCTCATTGCCAGATATTTAGTAGATGATCGATAATGTTCTTTAATGAATGACTAACTGAATATGATAGGCAATCATGTAAAAGATGAATTAGATTTGTTTCTATTGTCTCCAGAGGTAAAAACAGTGCAATAATGAGATGGTACAGGAAAGACGTAGATGGAGTCGATATAAAAAATAGAAAAAGATGAAAATGTAATCTTAGAGAAATCCCCAAATGAAACAGGTTACCTTTTTAGTAATGTCTTTGCAGTCCCTCTTTTTTTTTTTTTTTTTAGCAGAGGTTATTGTATCCATAAGAAAAAAAAAGTAGGTAATGCTGCAATAACAAACAATTCCAGAATTCAGGGCCTATGAACAATCTCTTTTGTGCTTCCCATCCATTGTGGGTTGGTGGGGACACTTTGACCATTTGAGTTACCCTAGGCCCAGGCTCAGGGAATAGTCATGACCTTGAATGTTTACAGTCATTATGACTAATGGAAAAGGAAAGTGTTGCGAATGACACATGTAATTTCTAGTCACAAATCATTGGCTAGAGCTGCACATTTAGCCCCAAGCATGAGACCAGGAAGTATCATCCTACATTCTGCCAGAAGATAACATTAATGCCACCCAACTCAATCACTTAATGAGAATGTTAAGAAGAGGATTAAGTCAGGGTACTATGAAGAAGGGTGAATTACCATGATTTAATGATTCATATTTTCCCAAATGTTGTACCACATCTACAACATTTATTTTCATGTAGCAAATCTCACATACGTTGGATTTGTACCATGGCTTATTTGAGGTCAGAAGATTCTAAATATGCTTATGTTTAACTACTTTCTATAATAATTAAATCTATTTTAATTGTTTTTGTATTTGTGCCTGTTCCCCTTTTCTGAGTTGTTTGCAGTTTGAAGGCTTTATCAAATACTAATCCTTGTAGTCTCCCATGATTCCATAACTTTTGCTACAAAAAATATCCACCAGTTCTTCCAAACAAATTAATTTTCTCTTTTGAACAAGCATATTTCTAAACAAGGCAACTTTTACTTTAAGGTAACATCCTACTTACCATGATGAGAAATATTTCTTGGACTATTAGTGTGCCTTTAAGAAGGGTTTACATTACATGAACACTGATTATGATGGAAAACTGAAATTCTAGGCAACATGATGGGAAGTACAGGCTTCTTCTCAGATGGCAACCTGGGGAGCCATTCTCATAACAGATTGCTATTTGCGGTGCCATATTCTGACTTTCTAATATACCCTGCATCAGCATGAGCCTGTCTGTACATGATGAGCAGAAACAGGACTTTGAGATTTGATTAGTTGTTCCTTGAAGGCTACAAAATTAGGGTGAAACTATGTACTGCTTCATACAGAATGGAAATCCCAAGGTCAATGCTTAGAATCTGGTGTTCTGTGACTATGTAATTCTTTCTTTGGCTCTATTTTAATTTGTTGAGTGTATGTGTGTGTGCACGCACACGCATTCATGCATACCGCGTGCATGTTGGAGGGTGAAAAACTTGTAACTAAGGTTGGATTTCAAACCTCTCCTTGCTTGCATATGGGTAGACATTGTGGCATCTTAAGGAAACACAAGGGCAGAGTGGCACGTGGCAATGAAGTGCATTTTATAACAATCCTCAGGAATAATGAATTTGGTCCGACTGGCAGTTAAATCAGTCCTCCTAAGCATATCTCGACATATGGTGGCTCTGGCTGTGTTATTTTGTCTATAATGTTGTGGTTATCTTTGCTTGTGACACTGGAGTAATTACAGGCTTCTACCCTCCCATTTTGCTCACGGGTCTTTAGTGAACAAACTTAGCCATTTGTCTAGGCTACTGTGAATGAGAAGCAATTTTTTTGCCTCTGCCTTGCTGAATGATAATGAGGCGATGAGTGTGTTCCTCCTAGATGCAAGGACCTGTCCATGTTGAAAGTTCAATGTGTTTAACATTCACTATCGTGAGGCTCTGGAGAAGAAGGTAGCATGGGGAAAATATCTATGGGGTGACTAAAAGTATGCACATGCCAGGAATATGCAGTGGGATTTTTCAGGACAGGACAGTTCCCTTAAGTGACTGTTACATGAGGAAAGAATGTGTCAGGAGCACTGTACCATCCTGAGCGAGGTATGACACAGCTGATAGGAAGGGAGATCATTGTCTAGGGCATTGGTGTAAGCATAGATATATTTGGGAATTTTCAAGATAGCAAAATACTTAGTTTGAGGACAGTCTCTCTCAGTATGTTTGCTCCAATCGCCAGAGAAAATTGAATTCTTATTTGAATTTTATCTCTGATGTGAATGAGATTCAGAAAAAGCAAATGTGGAGTTCTATTGGTCCAGTTTATTCATCAGTGCATTTTTAATCTTGGTATATGACTTCATTTACCAAATCATGGGACTGAGTTATTATAATACAGTTGACAATTTTGAGACAACTTGCCACTGAGAAGAAATCAGGATGTGGTGGTAAAACAGATCACTAGTAGTAAAATCAGAATATGAAAAGTCAGATATAAATACTTAGCTGTGCAGCTTTACAGTTTCTAGAGCCATACACAAATACATCTGAAAGCTGAGTTTTTGTCCCATCTTATTATTAAAATGTCCCACACATCCATTAAAACTTTTACAACAAAGACCATATAAGTTACATAGTATAAGCATATTCATGTGCACTTAGTGCATGATATAAAATATAAGGATTTTATATAAATAAAAATCCCTATGATTTCTTGTTCATATTTTGCTTATTGGTTTTGCCCTATACCTTATTTGTAGGTTCCCTACCAAACCCTAAAGGTCCTAAAACGTATTTGGAATTATCTGGGGTTTATGTACTTAATGAATATTTTGATATCATGTATTTGTGAATATTTTGATAGGATTAACACGATATACTATGTTTTAGTACAATTCAGAAAATGGACTTTGAATCTGGCAGACTGTATTACTGGTAAAGGAATAGTTCTTTTCAGAATGCAAATCCCTCTTAGTACAAGGGTTATTGACCCATGAGATGTCTAATGGTTCCTTGGTTTATTATATCCAGTCTGCTGCTGCCCATGCATGCTTCACCTTTGTACTCTGGAGAGTTCAGTAGAGAACATTGGTGTAAGCCCACTCCAAAGCTAAACACAATCATTAGGGTCACAATTCTTGTTTCTCTATCACCCCAGTACCCTTCAGAGTATCCTTTTATAATCATCCACATTTCACATACACATAATTGAATTCAGGTCACAATTCAAGCCAACTGCTCTGGAATATCAACTCGCAAGTAGCATTCAACAAGAGAATATATCTTTATTCTGCACAGAGGATACCGAGATGCCATGCTTAGCCTATATGACATATAGTGCTTCTGAATACCAATGGTGCTCGATGGTAAAAGAACTTCTCCAGACAAAAGAAGCCCAACATTTCAGAGATGAGAATCCTTAAAATAAAGCGTAGGAATAGAGCTGCAGATATGTTGATGTGCAATTAATTCTAGTTAGTGAGATCCAGTGAAGACATAGGTTTTCTCGTGGTTCAGCATCATAATCACATGTGGGGCATTGCCTATAAATCAGAGGCATTGGCTGTTCCTGCTAATTGGTGACCCAGCCTATTATCAAGTCTCTTAAATGTTATGTGAACTAGATATGTGAGCAGAGATATCGGTTATATTAAGAACTCCTTAAATTTGTATTACCTGCATGCAAAGGGCAAAGAAAAATATCTGTGTGGAGGTTGCTGTGCTGAATTACATTTAAACCCAAAGAAGACCTTTGCATTAGTCATCTCCAGTTCCCATCGTAAGTATAAAAGCCTTGAATTGTGCAGGCTACAGGGTCTCATACTAAAGTGTTGTTAGCAGTGAACAAAAATCTGTAGCACAATAATTCAAAGCAACTGATACAGTAGAAAGTAGAGATTTAAACTCGGGCAGACAAGTTGAGCAGAGCCTTTTCAAATGCATGCTCTGGAAAAAAAAAAAAGGTCAACCTTTGTGAACTTTGACTATAAAGGCTTTAAATGAATTTTATATGAATTTGAGAGACAAAGAAAAGCACCATTCGAGAAGACTGATTAATTGAATCGCTTTTCATTGTGCATGCCAACTTGATGGAAATATATTTATCAATACACTTTTTAGTCGCACAAAATGGACACAATCTAATCCAAAAAAAGAGAATCAGGGATGCACAAAGGCGCTGTTGAATATCTTCTGACGATGATTTGGTGAGTGAAATGTAAAGCCAGGATTTACAAATATTACACAAGTGAACACTGTTACTGCACTCAGGCTGAAAAATCCTGTTCAAATCCAATAAGTGGTTTAAGATGTGCAAATAGAGGCTTCTGCAGGGAGTCAGGCATTAGAAGCCACCTGGAGCATGTGGTAGAGATTGTATCCATCAATACAGCAGCTGGGCTGAAATTATAAAGAGAGCTGCTTTTCATCACGCTTGTTTTAATGCATACATTTCTCCTGTCACTGGCACCCCAGGAAAACTACTAAGCACAAAAATGAATGGTGCCCATTACCTGATATTCATACTTGTGACAACAGAGGAAAGAATCACAACACAACAGTAAGCAAAAAAATTGATATCCAAATTATTTTTAAGTTGCTGCAGTAGGAGAAAATCTTGAAAACCAATTGGCAATATTTTAATATGAGAGTTGGGGAGAGAAGCAGAGTCATTTCATACCTGATCATAAATTTCCTCCTTCTGATGTGACATGGGAAGTCTCTACAATTATTTTCAAAGCAGGGTTACTTTTTTTTTTTCCAGGGTCACATTTTAGAATACAGTTTACACAATTTTATACTAAAAGAGATATTTTCTCTAGTATGAAACAATGCACAATCCTAGTAAGGTAAAAAATTAGAAATGTATGGTTGGATCCAACCCATTCTGGTAGTAGGGATAGAGATCACATTCCCTGTCGGTGGTCCTATAACTGTTGGGTTGATGTACTGATGTTCAGATCTTTCTAACATTTATGTGGCTCATAACTGAATTGCAAATGTCAGCTATTGCCTAATTCTATTTTTACGTTGACCGTATGATCTGTATAACAGAATATTAAATAAATGCCTTTGGGACAACTTGAAGGCAGCCTCAATAATAACTAATTATGAAGATGGCAAAACAAATCTATGGTAACTAAAAGGATATCAATGCTTGCCTTGGGTCTGGGGTGGCCTGAGATCAAATGAAAAGGGGCAAGAAGGAGATGGGGGGGGGGCAGGGCACGTATTCTCCAAGTTCACTGTCACATAGTTACATAAGTGCATAAACTTATCAAAACTCATTGAATCATGCCAGTGAAATGGTTAAGTGTTCACAAATTACACCTCAATAAAATTGATTTCCTAAAAGGCCTTGATATCAAAAATATTATTTTGGCATGTTGAAGTTTGATCTTAGCAGTGATATTTTATATAAGCAAACTCAAAGTTCTCTTCTTTGAGAAAATTGTAAATTCATATTTCACTAGAAGAGCAGGATAATTTGTTCTTAAGAATGAATTTACATTTTAGAAAAGAACTTTCTAAACACTGGATAAATTTAGGAGCGCTAAACAAGACAGTGGGCCCTGATGTGGCAGGTAAAATTCTCAGGTTGATCTGTCCTTTTTTCCCATAGCACAAAGTAATGTGTGGTTTATAAAGAGGGCTGGTAGAGTAGTTTAGGGAGAGGCCTGTCTTTAAGTAAGATAGAAAGAATTCTGAACTGGGAATGTTAAGGGGCCTAAAAGTGACTGCAGCACTTCCATTAAGTTCAATTTACAACCCTGGGAAGTCAACACTACCCAAGCCTCAGTTTCTTCATCTGTAATTTAAAAACTCCAGCTTCAAAATAATTTATTTTCAGTGGCAAAATTGTCATTACAAATGATATATTTTATAGAACCACAGTCAGTAATGTAGGTAAGAATAAAACTGTTCTTATTGAATTACACATAATCTGCTTCACACAACTCCACCTGCAACATCTTGGAGCCCTTGAATTCCTCAGATAAGGATGAAAACAACTGTTCTATAACTTTCATCCCAATTTAAACATTTTGGGACTTTATGAGAAAAATGTCTTGAATATTAAGAGCATATTTTGCTGTACAAATTTTTAAAATTTGGTTTTGTTAGTGAAAAAACCACAAATTTGCTGTAGTGAAAAAAGAAACCTTCTCACTTGAATCAAATGTATGAAAAATGAAAAAAAAAATTTGATAAATAAAAAAGTCTTCCCACAGTATTTGTTGTTTCAATCAGAATTTTTTATACATATTGTAGACTGTTATGCTCATACTATATGTAAAATTTTTCTTTTTTTGATATCATTCATTACCGCTTTTCCATAGATCAGGAAATTTTCCTAATATTCAATTGAATTTATTTTATCCTCTGTTGTTGAACAATTGTTTATATATTATTTTCTGCAGTTGAAAGTAATACTATATTGAAAATTTTATGCATAAAAAGTTTACCTATCTCAAGTATATATGATAGAGTCTACCAAACTTCTGTCCTAAAGTTTGTACCTATTCATTCCCAGCTTCAGTAGATAAATCCAAATGACACTCCAGTGGTAAAAACCTATGTTACATATTGAACTTATTCTTAGTCCTTGATCATCTTTAAATTTTACATTTTAAGACTGAATCTAATTTTGGAAAACTCTTGAGATGTTTCACTCTCCCCACATACAGATCAAATATTTTAAAAGCAAAAATAAAATAAAATAAAAATTCTAGGATATGCTTTTAAGAAAAATAAGTACCTTCAAATTTTCCTCATTCATTTATTCATGAATTTATTAAGAATAAAACACATGTTGGGCTGGGGATGTGGCTCAAGCGGTAGCGCACTCACCTGGCATGCGTGCAGCCCGGGTTCGATCGTCAACACCACATACAAAGAAAGATGTTGTGTCCGCCGAAAACTAAAAAATAAATATTAAAAAACTCTCTCTCTCTCTCTCTCTCTCTCTCTCTCTAAAAAAAAAAAAAAAAAAAGAATCAAACACATGCTAAGCATATGCACTAGGTCATGGAGATAGAAAGTTAAAGTGTGATGATAAGACAGGGAAGTTACCTCCTAATAAGAATTAAGTTCTCTTGGTAGCTCAAAGGAGGATCCAGGGAACAGTTCTGCCCAGAGCAACTGGAGTGGCCTTCATATAGAACAAAACAGCTATTTTTATTTTTAATAAAATAAATTTTATTAAAAAGAGGGATTGGTTATGGTGGGCACAACATTTAGCACAAAGAAAGTCGAGAAGCCACAGAAGTCCGGTATGGTGGAGATGTGGGTGCCAATTTTGCAGGGATCCAGGGTGCATCTGTACTGTCCTAGTACTGATCAGGAAGAATGAGCCATGCTTTGTGTTGCCTGAAAACAAAATCTTACTTTTTCTTTAATGTACATTTTTTAAAGATTTCTCTTTAAAATTTTGAAATGTATTCACTTCCCTCATCTTCTTTCACATCAAAAGATGAAAGAGAACCTATCAATATTTCTTTCTTTCTTTCTTTCTTTCTTTCTTTCTTTCTTTCTTTCTTTCTTTTTTTTTTTTTTTTGCTCTTTCCAACCTGTACTTTAAAGGTCTTTGAAACACTTTTATGAAATAGAGAATAGTTTATACTTTATTTAATATATCCTAGAGATCATTTTAATAATATCTTTAATAAAATTTTTTCTGAAGATTCAAAGTGTTAATACTAGTCAAATATTTTAAGTGTTAAATATTCAGTTAGAGATAGCCTATTTTAGAAAAGCTTTAGTTTAGGCTTCTTTCTCTTTTTTTGGTTCTAATTTATATTTGGCCTTTAATATGGTTGGCTATTTAATTTCTATACACCAAAAACTCCTATAGGGTTTAGAGACTTGTCCCATCAATCCTGACAGAAAGGTAGACACTAGGGCTGGGGTTGTGGCTCAGTGGTAGAGAGCTCATCTAGCGTATGTGAGGCCCTGGGTTTGATCCTCAGCATCAAATTAAAATAAATAAGTAAATAAATAGAATAAAGCTTTTTAAAAAAAATAAAAGAAAGAAAGAAAGGTAGACACTAACAAACCTAAGAACAGAGAAATGACAGTTAAAATTTGGGAACTGACATTCACTTGGATCACATGAATTTTTAAAATATGTATTCTTGAAATTTAACTACTCCATAGTGAAAATCTCTTATAAAATAGTTAGTTTTTAAGGTTCATTTTATCCTTATAATACAAGTAATATAAATAATTCCACTTGCCCACCAAACACAAATCAAAGAATCTCAAGTCATAAGTTTTCTAATTCCTTAAATACTTCCTCAAGGCTAGTTTTGAATTAATTTTACAGTGAACTAAGTATAGCATGCACATTTCGGTTACCATATTTCAGAAAGTGGGTTGCAGAAGTAGGAATTAAACTTAGGCCCTTTTTACTCACACCTTTAAATTAAAAATAATGTAAAGAGTCAGAGGGCAGACAGGTTTAGCAAAGCCAGCATTGGGTTCTCCTTAAGTCATTTCCCATTGTTATACAAAGGAGGGCAATTCCAATTACTTCTTTGGAGGAAGCACTGGGGAAAAACCTAAGAATATTTATTTACTAAAAACAAAATCATCAGACTTAAAGAAGAAAAATATTGTAGCCATGGTATATGGTGACAATTCACTTCAAAATTCTTACTCCGAAAGAAGGATATTGAACAGAATCACAATCCTTCATGCCTCTGTCTTGCCTTGACTTGTTCCACATGATTTCCTTCTTATGTTATTTTTAGCTGACAGTTAATAATGCAGATTCCCCAGCTAGGCAAATTCAAATTTAATCTAAAAAGGACAGGCTTTAAAATAAACAAGTTATCTAAATATGTACTTGGTAAAAAAAAAAGGGGGGGGATTCGTCTATGGGAGAATTTCTGGATCTTTGGTTAAGAATTTAATTTATGTTTAAACAAACACATTGAATTTCTGTAGAGGAGATTTGCCATTAAGTTTCTGAAATCAGTTACAGTTTAAGCCATTGATTCATGAATCATTCAAAGTAGTAAGCCAGAGTTACCAATGTCTAACAGCCAGTGCTAGAATCTCAGAGGAAATAGAACTGCAGCTTGTTTATCTTGGAGAGCATTCTTGTCATAATTTTTACTGTGCACATATATTTTGTGGGGATTTTTGTCTGTTTTTCCTATTCTCAGGTAGAATAAACCAAAAAAAAAAAAAAAAAAAAAAAGAAGAAGAAAAAGAAATAAGAAAAAAAAAAATACTACTCCCTCGTCCTGGTAAAGTTATTAAAGGATTTAAGTCCCCTCCATCTGGAGGTGCAGACACTCTTTCCTCCAGGACAGGGGAATGAGGGAATAATATGATGTGTTTCGTGTGCAGAAAGGAAGAAAATCATTCCCCATAATGTTCTACCACCATCCATTGAGTGCCCCAAAGCAGCATTTTCTTTTCCAGTCAATTATAAATGTGGCTGTTCTCACTTGCTTAAAAAGATGCTGCCCACCTCAATAGTACCAGAGCTGTGTAAATGCCCACGCCACTAAAAATGCTAACAAATCCAGGACCCTTTCTCTAGGTCCAGTTCCAGAATAGGCATCTGAAAAACTCTGAAAGTGGAAATTGATAGCTATCCCTTGGATGATGTCCTAATAGATCTGAGAGTCTGGTTTCTGTGATAGTTTGGGGAAGGGGAGAAAAGACTGCAAAGTTATTTAAATTGCTTTATTTTCATGAACCTCTGTACTTTTTCCCACACTTGAGAGGGAGGAAAGCCCAGATGAAGATAAGAAAAACTAAATTCTCGTTCAAAAACAAAAAGGTGAAATATCCCAGTGTTATTGTTTGGAGATGAGATGTTCCCCCAATGCACCTGTGTTAATGCAGGAATATTTAGGGGTGAAATAATCAGATTAGGAGAATTGTAATCTAATAGGTCCACCCTGGTTTGAATAGGTGGCAACTGTACGCAGGGGGCCATGGCCAGAGGATATGGGTTACTGGGGATGTGCCCTGGAAGAACTCACTTTCCCTGCAGTTTCTTCCCCTTTCTCTGCTTCCTAGTGCCATGAAGGAGCAACATCCCTCCACCATGCCTTTGCCACAGTGTTCTGCCTCACCTTGGGCCTAGAGCAATGAATTTGGCCTACCATGGACTAAACTTCTGAAACCATGAGCCAAGATAAACTTTCCCTCCTCTAAGTTGTCACTGTTAGGCATTTTGGTCACAGCAACAAAAACCTAACACACCCAGCATGGGAATGGGTTAAGGAATGTAAAAACACCCTAAGGGGGAAAATAATCCATACTGGCTTAATTGTCTGAGGACTGAGGTTGGAATCCTGATAAAGCATTAGGATGGTTATTGAATCTTGCCTGACTCTGTAAAATGGATATATACCAATGTCTTCATAAGAACATTAGAGGTCTAAGTGAAATAATAGGGGTGAATGTACTTTATAAAGTGCCATTTGAAATGTCATTATAGAGTACACCCCTCATCTCACATTACGTGTATGTGAACAGCTCATGTAGACACTAGCCTCAAATCTACAATCTGGTGTTCAGATAAATTAGTCTAATTCCTAAGCAATTCCTTGGATTAGCTTTCATCTTTCTCAGAAATATTTTGTTTATGCCAAATTATACATTAGATGTTAATTTCTTTAAACTCCTGGAAAGACTTTTTAAAAACTTCAATATTTAAGCAATA
The DNA here is from genome assembly GCF_048772815.1 of Callospermophilus lateralis. Lineage (NCBI taxonomy): Eukaryota > Metazoa > Chordata > Mammalia > Rodentia > Sciuridae > Callospermophilus > Callospermophilus lateralis. The sequence continues at coordinate 49,846,696 of NC_135320.1, read as the reverse complement.
CCTACTATGTGCAAGACTCTATACCAGGAGCTGAAAAAAATTATAAATTACTTTTAAATTGCTCATTTTTTCTCAAAACCTTAATTTTTTATCTGAGAATAATATATTTTAAAAGGCTTTCTTTGCGGGGTTGGGGGGATATATCATTGAAGCAGAAATCTAGAAAAAAAAACTTTGTTACAATTTTTTCTTTGACTAGATTTTCCAAATTATTTTTTTTAAGCATTTCTACTGAAAGTGTTTTGTACTTTGGGGACCTAATTTATAAATGCATTATTTTCTTTGCTTCTATACTTACTTATAGAGGTAGAATCAATACAGAATTTATTTATTGCAAGCTGTGTTACATTCCAACAAGACTTAATTCCTATATGGATTTTTCTTTGTCACTAGGTGTATTTTTTTATTTTCAAAAAGTGTCCCACACAGAACAAAGAATACTTCACAATACTCCCAAGGGGAAATACTATTTTTCAATTTTAAAGAAAATCTTTCATTTTTCTTTTATTCCAAGTGTTCTTAAACTTAAAAATTTTCCCATTCCATAAAAATAAGGACTTGCCATCTGTATAAAACCAACTGAAACCATCTCCCCGCTCTCTTCCAGTGTTCATGATCTGGAAGAGATCAACAAACCTTCATCTTACCCCCATCTGCTCAATTTGAATTTTTTAAAGCAGATTCTGCTATGGAAACATTGTGGCACCATTGGGTGACTGTTCCCTAGGAAAGATGAAAAAAAAATTTTTTTTGTCCACAAAGAAAATAGTATGAGGCTATAGTAACTAGAGCATGTGATTCAAATATGACATAGCAGTAAGGATGATGTGGCTCTAGAGTCAGCCAGTCAGTCCTGGCTCTAATATGAGCTAGTTGTGGAACTCAAGACAAGTCCATGAACCCCACTGTGTCTTAGTTTCCCTCTTTGCAAAAATAAAAGTAATTGTACTACCTTCCTTATGAGAATTTTCAAGGATTAAGTGAGCAATGCGGGTAAACTCATAAAAAAAGTTATATCTAGTAAGGACTCACTAAGTATTAGCTATTAATAGCATGGAGACCAGCTTTCTCAGATATTCCAATTTCATTATTGATCTTCTCACTGACTGGTAATTGATTGCATTATACTTTTAAAACAGGTTTTGAAACCTGGGTATAATTTATCCAGTAGGTAATGTACTGCTGCTTCCCCCCTCACACACACACAGAGTGATTAGGAAATTCTGTATAACATCATGGCCAACAACAGTTGTGTGTGCATATTACCAAGAAGCAAATATCAACAAGAATATGTATCTTGCAAATATCTCCTTAGCTGTGTCTCCTCTGAAGGCATGGGAAGAAAGGCAGGATTGAAGAAAGCAGCCTACTTACTTGACATGGATGGAGCTTATGGACCCAGAGACAAAGCCTTTGTAAATCTTCAAACTCAATTTCATCTCCCAAACCTTCCCTTCATGCAGTGGGTTTCTGCTCCTAGGTTTTGTGCTAAATAGGCTTACCTGCTCCTACTGGGATTATTTGTCTACACTATACCACAATTGCTCAACTGTGGCACTTCTGACATTTTGGTTTGGGTAATTCTTTGTTGTAGGTGACTGTCCTGTGCATTGTATGATGTTTAGCAGCAACCCTGGCTTCTACCCACTGTATGTGCCAGTGGCATCTGTCCCCAGTTTGTGAAAACCAAAAATGTTTCCATATTTTCTGCTAATGTAGGATGAGTGGCAACATCACCCTGAGCTGAGAACCACTGCTCTAGAAAACCTGATTCAAACTTGAGCACATTCCATACACCAGCTTTTCTTTCTTTTTCTTCTTCTTCTTCTTCTTTTTTTTTTTTTTTTTGGTACTGGGGATTGACCTCAGAGTCACTCAACCACTGAGCCACATTCCCAACCCTATTTCGTGTTTTATTTAGAAATAGGGTCTTACTGAGTTGCTAAGCACCTTGCCGTTGGCGAGGCTGTCTTGAACTCATGATCCTCCTGACTTAGCCTCCTGAGCTGCTGGGATTACAGGTATGCACTGCTGCACCTGGCCAGCTTTTCTGTTTAAGACTATGATTCACATTATGTTTCATTAAAACAATAGGCTGTCACACAGTTGAGTCAAATAAAAAAGCCATTTTCATTCCCTAATCACTTTCTTATTGGCTCACATTTAATTTGGACATTGATTTTTTATATCTTCACTAACATCTACATATGCACATGCATTCATAGTGCCTACATTGGCTATTTTGCTGGCATTTGCTACAGCATTTCCTACAGGCCCCTCTGCCTTAACCTGGACCTGCAACTACCTCCTGGAATGATGGCTCCATCCAAGTTGTTAAAATGATGTCTCTAAAATCTGAATCTGATCTCATTCTTTCTTAAATCCTTCAGTAGTTTCCTCCTGTCTTCAATATGAATTCCAAACATTCTATCCTGGCCTAAAAACATGCATGATCTTTGTTAATTACTAAATATAGGTCCCCAAACGCACATGATGTTCTAAATTTCCTTGCTTTTGCATGTCCACCAGCAATATCAGCAATGCTCTTTGAGTTTGTAATCACTTAGATGAACCATATGCTCCTTCAACCATCTATTTAATTGTGCTTTGCTCTCGAAAGTCTCCCTCACCTCCTTAGGTAGCATTGAAGAATTTTCCCCATTCTGTTGACTGTAGAAAGTTCATTACAGTACTTGTCACAGTCTGTTATAATTGTTTGTGTTTCTCTTTCAGTCTGTTAAGATATAGGCTAAACCTATTCACTTTGTAGATCCACTATCAAATATGGACTGGTGGGGCTGAGGTTGTAACTCAGCGGTAGAGTGTTTGCTTGGCACGTGTGAGGACCTGGGTTCAATTCTCAGCACCACATACAAATAAATAAATTAAATAAAGATCCATCAATGACTAAAAACATATTTAAAAAAATAGGGACTGGCTAACAGTATGTAACTAACTGTTAGAGTCACAGTTACTACATAAAACTAAATGAACTGAATTAAACAGAGAAATGAGTTTCCTCCTATCACATTATCCTATTTATTTCTTTCATGTCACAGTTATGGTAAATTGTATTCTCGCTTTTATTAATCTGTTTATTTACTCATTTATTGTGTACTCCCATATCCACCACCAACCACTAGGATATAAGTGATACATTGCAAAGAACATTTTCTGTTGTCAAATGGTGTTTACTCACACCTATGGTGCTGGGAGGACAGTAAGAACTCAGAAACATTTGCTGAAGGAATAAATACAAAAGGTGAGTCAAGAAACAGAAGCTAGTTAATGAAACTAGGAATGAGTGATCACAGATACAGAAGGAAATTTGAAAGAATATAATTCAAATATCAGAAATAAAATATTTTATTGATTTTTCATTTAAAAGATAAACACACACATTTTATAAAAACACACAGAGATGATTAACCAAACCTATGTATAAGAAATAGAAAAGGCTTCTAGTTTTTTTTTTTTTTTCTTCTTTCCTGTTACCTATAGGAAACTGACTTGGCAGCTGCTGTTACAAATGAAAAGAAAAATTGTCATGCACAGGTTCATGTTCTCATGATTGATGGACATTTCCTTTTGAAAATATGCCTATTTATAATCACAAATAAAATTCCTGTTGTCTCATGAACAACAGACCATGAGTCTTATGGATCTGCCTCCCAAGAGTTAAATAACCTTCTAATTCCACTTGACAGTAAGGATAAAGCTACCGTTCTACTGTGATAGATAATCCTCTGCATGGGGTGGTGGGACTGGAGGAGCAACAAGGAGGCAGGGGAGAGGGGACATCCATCTTGCTAAGCAATTTATGAATTGAACCCTAAATCCTTAATGTACTAGATGGTGAGTCAGTGTGCTAATGCATACTTGATTGAATTTGGTTTAAAATGCTAAGTTAAAATGTGCAGGTGTCTTGAGCAGGTGCACCGTATTCTGCTAATAAACAGAAGACATTAAACCTGAGGCAAAGCTTATTTTGCTGCATTATAGAAATTTCACAGACCTATAGAAAGTACATGAAATATTGCTTTAGGGAGGGATATTCATTCAGTATCTCTTCAAACCCTGTAAATCAAGAAAACAATGTGCTAGTTCAAATTTGTGCCATGAGGTATTTCTCTCTTAAACATTTAAAATGAAATATAATGATAATTCTCCCTCTATTAGAGTATCATTGTATTTATGTAAGTGGCTCGGCAAAATGCTGTGCTTTTTTGAAACTTCAAAAATATATAGATATATGGAAATCATATCATGCTGTATTTTTTCTGAAACACTTATGAGCACAGTTGGAGTCCCAGTGTCATAATGAAAAATTGCTGTTAATTTTCAGCTTATGGATGTGAAGAGCTGGGAGCTCTGGCTGCACTGGGAATTAGCTTGTGCAAGCTACAGAAATCCATTATTTAGGGTGTGGTGATTTGAAGTAGCCTTCACATTTGAGATAGAGAACTGACTGGCAAAAGAGTGTATTTCTTTGGCATGGTGACTGTCTATGGGAAATAATTTTGTACAAGAGGCATCTAAAGGAATTTGATGTAGTTTCCATAATAGCTTCAAACTGGTTTGAACAAGATATCATTATATAAAATTTCATACAAAATGCTTTAGTTTGGATGTCTACCTTTATGGTGCTTATTAAAACATCACTAGAAGAGCAATAGCAAGTTTTATTATGGACTGTACATCCTGAAGATAATTCATTGCTAGGTATTTGGTAATTCTTTGGTTCCAACAGTCCATGTTAAAATACACTGGATGTGTTTTATGTTGGATATTAATATGTCATAATCAAGTCATATATTTTTGGTAAAATTGATTATAAAATGGTAGAAGATTCCCTTTTCATAATATAGAGGTGAGTTTCTTGTATACTGACCTGACTGTCTTTCAGTGTGCCAAAGTGACACAATTAGATTGGAAAATAGTTGATCAGACGCATTCTAAACAGGGTTTTTAAGCAAGGCTTTATAATGTTCCTGAATTTATGCTTTTAAGATTGAAAAAAGAATCAAAAATTCACGTTGTTCTTTTCTTATGCTCCTAATATAGTCTCTAAATGAAAGACAACCTAGTCAGTTTAGTAAAAAAAAAAAAAAAAAAAAAAAAAAGACATATTTCCCACATTTCCCAAAGAAACACAAAACAAATGTCAAATTCTAAACCTTGGCAAATACTATAAAAATCTCAAATTTTATCAGGTGTTAAAATAACTCCTTATGATCAATACAGTGAAGTCACTTATAGGAAGAATCCACCTGTAAACATGCAAAGTGCCAGAGAAACTCTTATCCTTATCCTGTACCTGGGAGCTTATCTCTTTCTACACTGACCTATTTCCACATTGAAGCTGTGAACACCTACTGATTTGGCTAGGAAATCTAAGCATTAATACAGGTGCTCATTTCATACAGGGGTATTTGGAGAGGCCAAGAATGATGATATTTTCATTGCTATGAGAATTGTCTTAATCCAGAAACATCAAGACTGCTTTAGGTTTAAAAAAAAAAAAAAAAGCAGGGGTAGAGTGAGTGGGGGGGATATGACCTTAAAAACAAACCTCATTCTTTTAGGATTAGCACTAATCATAAATGGATTTTGAAATTTTTATCACTTAATCAATTATGCCAAAGCAGGATTCTTACATTTTGCTCCAAACTTCTGAAGAGCTTTCCTCACATCACTGATTAATGATAAATTAAGTAGTCATAGCCAATTGCCAAATTTGTGTCTTATTCTTAAGGCTGGGAATTATTGGGGTAAATCATCTGGACTTTACGTAATCATCTTGGATTTGGGGAGGGGGCAAATGATTTCTTTTATCTGACCCAGTTTTTTTGTGCTAAATCTTAGAACTATTGTTTTCTTAGTTCACCAGATATGAATGAGAAGTAAGAAGCACTCTCTATCAAAGCCTTTTCATCTTGATGAATTTGGAACTTATTGAATATGTCAGAAGGTGCCAAGGGTCATAATTTTGCATGTGTTTGGATTTCTTTTGAGTTCCTTTGCTGCCTCCATTCATGCAGTACACTTTAGTGATTTAAAGTGGGATTAGCCTGGAGTGATTTTGCACTAAAAGAGTTACTGTCTTGTCGAAAGCCTGCTCATCCTTCCTCTATTTATTATTTTCCCAATAGAAAAACACCCAGTAAATGAGTAGCTTTTCTGTTTTACTTTTCACTGTGCTTTTAAGAACTAAACTTGCCATAAGGACATCATTCAAAGTCCTTTGTTCATTAGTTTTTCATCTTTTTTCTGATGGTCTTACAACAGGTCATCTAGGGTCATCCACATTCAGAACCGTTGAGGACACTTAAATGCCATATTCGATCAGGGAACATTTGAGAGAGATTTAGAACCACTTTTTTTTTTCCCTCAAACAGTATAGAGTGAATTTTGGTATCCCAAAGCAGAATATGTGGCCCTCACTGAGCCATCAACAGTCATTCACAAACTCCACATCCATATGTAACTTCACTTTGGAACTCAGTCATTTTTTTTAAGATGCACATAACTTGACACCAACCTTACTTTGCTTAGTGTTATATTAAGGCAGTGACTCTTAAACTTACTGTGCATCTGAATCACCAAGAGGACTTATTAAGCCCAGATTACAGAACTTGCCCCCAGAATTTCTGCTTCAGTAGGTCTGAAGTGGTGAGTTGGTTGTTCTAACAAGTTCCCAGGTGCTGCTGCTGAAGCTACCGGTCCAGGGATGCAGTCTGAGAGCAATTGTTCAGCATCACCCTAGTAAAAAGCACTAAAGTAGTTTGAATGGTTAATGTAATAATCAAAAGTGTTTCCTCTGGAAAGAATCTTTGATCATTCCAACAGAGGATCTGTTGGCCTTTCCCATTAATTTGAGAGCCAGCACTTAAACATGGCTTTGCAAGTTTCTCTTTGATTATCTATTTCCTTTACTTCCTTGAGGACAAAAACTATGTTATTTTTTTTTTCCACTGTAGTTTTCTCAAGATGTGTTGAATTTCAACAGAGCATGATCTATGATGGGTCCACAGGAATATAAAATTAGCACAAATTTTTCTATTCCATTTGATAGGCAACATTTTGTCATTTGGTATTATCATTTGGATGTTGAAAGGATCTTAGAAAGCATGATGCAGAGCCAGAAAACTAACAGCAAAATGCTAAACCCACTCTGATGGCACTTTATATCTTCAAAGAGCCAAGAAAATTTAAGAAAAAAATCCAATTGCAATGTGAAGGAAGTTAGCTAAAATTCCAAAGTGGGTTTCTAACTTCTTTAAGTGAAATGGAAAATTTGGTAAAGTATAGCTTTACAGTGTGCTCAAAACCATGGAGGACTTCATTTTCAGCTCTCTTTATTCTTCCTGATCTTATGGACAAGATTCCCAGATATTTGCAGCTCCATCTCTCATACTGATCTCAATATCTGATTGCTAAATAAGCCCAGCTAAATGAGGAGACAATCACTCATGTTATAAAACACTTGCTAATAGTGATTATTTAAATATTATAATATGTAAACGGAATTTAAGAGATTAAGAAAAACTAGGTTTATGAGCTTGTACCTTAAAAATGAAATGCTAATTTGAAAACTGAAGTAATTAGTAAATAATGACCTCAAGAGTAAAAGCCACTTGTTAAGAACACCACACCTCCAGTTTCTGAAAGAACGGCCATTTTTGGTGGCACAGGTGTGCCTGCAGAGAGTGGTCTTATTAGAGGAACTGGCTGAGTCCACTAAAGAAAGATCTTGGGTACAGCTAATGTGATTTGCCATTGTAGAACAGAGCGAATGAGAAGGCAGGGTCTAATTGAGTCTAATTGAAATAACATAATATGACTTCTGAACACATGACATTAAAGTTACTCTGGTCCCTATTGGACAGTAACTGATAATACTTTTGTTGAAAAAAACTTGGGTAATTTTTATACATTCTTTCCATTTCTGTAACCCTTTGTTTAAAGATCTTTTAAAAACTGATGTGCTCCTGGAGGGTAGGTATTGGTGAGAAAAAGTACTCATTCCTGAAAACACAGGTATGGTTACATCATGATACAACTAAACTTAGACAATGTGCCTCATCTTTACCATCCTTCCTAATCCATTGAAATACAGATTTGTCCTTTTAATTCCCTCTCTTCTCTGTGGAATATCACCAGGTGACTCACATGAAGTTTCTCATTTTTCCAAAGACACACTTACTTATTCCCTAATCTGCTTTTGTTTCTGTTGCTCTCCTAACGTAGAATTCCTGACCTTAGATTTGCCGACTGCAATTTCATTGAACTCCTGTGTCCTGTAGAAAATTTCCTAATCCCCTGGTTTTCACTGAATTCCTCCTTCTCTGTGACATTCTGGAATATTTATTTCTGTGTCACACATCTTAGCACTGGTGTGCATTGTGTAAATATTGTACTGCCGCCACACAGGCTGCCATGATATAATATTTACCAAGGATGTTTATTAATCCCTGTCACGCTTTTGTTTACCCCATGTGCACTCACACACACACACTCTCTTTTTCTCTCTCCCTCTCCCAAACTAAACCTTGGACTTCAGCACTATATGAGATGCAGCCAAATGCAAAGGAAAAGGACTGAAGTTAATTCTTGCCTTTTAAGGACACAAAGCGAAATTTATTGGATAAGCCATGGATTTGGGGGAAAATATTCTTTTATAACTACTTCTATTTTTTCTATGGCATAGAGAGAAGACAAAAATAAAGGTAAAAACCAATTTTCCTTGGACTTGTAGAGGAGGGAGAATCAGAGAGCAGAAAAAAATAATTAACACTTAAGGGAGGATTTTGGTAGATATTTACATACTGGCTCATTTAGCATAAATTTTTATCTTTGAATATATAATTTATATATAGGTATTTTATATGTACTGAAAATTATAGAGCATTTCTTCTTTAATTGAATTGGATATATTTGAATAAGTCATTTTATGAATGGGGGTTGCAATAATTTCAGTCACATGACAAGACTGGCTATTGTCTTTGCTCTAACTACATATTACCCAGTTTTAATTATTGGCAGTTATTGATTATACAGTTAAAGCAGTGTCCTCCCTACACCTGCAGGAAGGATTGTCATTTTTTTTTTTTTTTAGTTAGAAATTGGAACTTGTATTCGGCCAAACTAAAGTGTGTTTGCTACTATTATTATTATTATTATTTTCATAGACCTCCTCTAAACCAAAAATACTCATTCATCTAAAATTTCACAATGGTTCCAAATGATTTGAAAATTATTTATTTTGGAGTCCCAATTTGTCATAAGAAATGAACCTTCAGATATCTAGAATATTGAATTAGGAAGCATTTATACAGATGATTATTGGCAAAATTATATTATTCAAAATTGTTTTTAAAAAATAACTTACATTCCCACTTATGAAATATTTTGAAATTCATAAAATGAACATATATTTTTTCATCTAACCTTACAATAAATACACCGAAATAGACATTATTATCTTTAACTTATCAAGAAGGATAAAAATATAACTCATTACATGATCTGCCACAATCCTATTAATTCCTTAACAAAACTTAATACTCTTCATATTTTGAGGATTGAAAACAGGCATATAGCAAGTGGATAAATAATAAATATTTGCCAAAATGAATTAGCAGATGTCACACAGGATTGGAAGTCTAACCAAAACCTGTTAACTCTAGTACATCTGTCTATTATATCAGGCAGACTTCATTATTTTTGTGTCTTTTAACTTCAAGAGAGGCACATATCCAAATAATGTGACTTAAGATTATTCATCACTCTCCTCACTCACCACCATCTGAGCACAGAGCTGAACTGTCAACTTTGGGTAAATTTAATTCAGTTTAAATCAATAGCATTGAATATCTACAATCGAAGGACAAGGTACTAAGGGCTGAAAGTATGAAGGTGAGTGAAATATTTTTGTCCTTAAGAACACTCTATTCTAAAAAGGGGAGAGAGAATGTAAACACAATTTAGGTGATCAAATACTATGATGGAAGTGTGCATAGGAAGCTAAATCAACAAGTAAAGTAGGTAGATCAAAGCTGAGAATGTGAAAGGTATAGTGATGTTGCAGTAATCAAGGTGGGTTAGATACACTGCGATAAGAAAAAGCGCTAAAATCTCAGTGGCTTCAAACAACAAACTATTTATTGCTTGCTTGACCAACATGGGTCAATTCTGGCTTCTTTATATAGTTGTACTCCAAGATCTAAACTAATGGATTGGCCATCATTTTGAACCTGTTTGCTTATGCAGAAAGAGAAGAACAGATCTGGAAGTTCTCACACTTGTCATTAAGTGTTATTTTCACTCACTAATCATTGACTAGAAATAGTAATATGGATGTACCTCAGCACATGAGGTCCAGAAAGTGCAATCCTATCATGTGCATGGAAGGCAGAATGTTTAGCCAAGTATAAGACAGACAGCAAGAACAAACTCAGAACCAATACATATTCTAAATGATGAATATGTGAACAGGGAGCACTTGTTCCCTAATCTTGCATATGGCTCAAATATTTAAATTAGAGATACTTCTAAAATATACCTCTTGCTTTAGCCCTCTAAATTACATGTTCTGTTTATGGTGTATCAAAATGAGAACCAGACAGTTTCCTTGCCATAACCACTGTGTTTACGAGACCCTCTTCTCTTAGTTGAAAGTCCTTTTTACCCACTGCACTGAAGGATTCTGGTTGGTTTTCTGTTCCAAAGCAGTAATAAATAAACAGTGCAGCCCAGTTATTATTTAGAGCTGTGAGGTCTTCCAGCCTGGAAGTTGTAGTCAGTAATCAGGCAATTCTCCACAGAAAGAAGCAAACAAAGTTTGGAGAGCAATACCATAGTCTCTACAGCAGTAACAGGAATTATGCAGGAAGAAGGGTTGTAACAATGGCACAGAGGGGGTAGCACATGTCCTCCTGTGATGGATGCTGTTGGAGGAAAACACTGGATGCATTTTGCTGATAACAATCTAAGAGAAAGGAGCCTGTGGAGTTTGTATGTGACTCAGGCTCTCTGAACTGTGGAATCTGTATTTCAAGCAATAATAAATGTCAGATATTTTTATAGAATGGCATTGCTGTCCGACCCACTACAGATCTAAGTGTAGTTAATTTCTCTTTGTTTTCTTTTTCAAAAACAGATAAACTGCTTGATTGTTAAAAACATTATGGACTGCTAAGGAAATAAAAATTGAATACAAAACCAGCAACAGAAATTCTCACACAACGAATTTATTCATTATAAATATGATTTGATGTATGGAAATCAGAAAAGATTCTGTTGATTTTTTTCCTTCGCCTAAAAATCTATTATTCTAGACTGTCAAGGAAATAGCATCAGTCTGTTTCTGGCCCTGATGATTTTTCTAGACTTTTAAATCTCACCATTTGTTTCCAACAGAAAAAATAAAGACAGGACCACCGGACACTGCAGGTTTCATGGGCTCTGGTTACTTATTTCGATTCACTATAATGCATATACATCCTCTAAGCTCTGACAGCTTTAAAACTGCATTCTCCAGCATGTTGATTTTGCTACTCTATATATTTAATTTTCTTTTAAAAACGTATCGTATTTCTCTGAACATTCATTTGCTTTTCAAATTATGGCTGCCTAGCTAAGGCTTGTGTACCAGGTGCCATGTAAAAGCATGTTAAAAGTAGATAAAAGCAATTTACCCTGCCCTCTAATTAGAGATGTCTCATCTTTACCACTGACAATAGCAGTATGCAGCTGTGGCAGTGGAGAGATAATAGGAGCTGGAGCTGGGAGAAATTAAAGATATGCTGGCTGATGCAGAGTGTCACCTCTCCATTGCTCAGCTTGGGTGGGCTTCAGAATGAATAGGGGTTTTTAGTATTTCCTCTCCCCTCACTCAGTTCATTTACTTTACAAGAATAATAGAGCTTTTTTATTTTGTTTTTTAAAGGGAGTATGTAGGGTAGGTGGGCAGGTTAAAGGTGGAAAGATTGTGTGACTTTCTTAATGACTCACCATATAGAATATATTGTTGCCTACTTCTATAGTTCACCTACAATGTAACACCTGTTAGATGTGCATCATTGTGCTTAATGTAATGAGGTTGAGAAAATATGGAGAAAATGCACAACTTGAATTTGACCACTTAGAAGTGTTATTATAAAGATCTACCTGATATGTTGTAATCACTTGACATGTGCAGAAGAAAGATAAGTGATCATACTGAAGTATACATGTTTGGAATGAGTAAATGTTAAGGAAAGCTTCAGTGAAATGGTCAGCCTGAATGAGGGACACAGAAGGGAGGATTATGATGGGAGGTAGAAAGCAGCACACATGCTTGAGAACTGTTGAGACAAGATTCCCCACTGAAGGGAAAGGACCCTTGACAAAGGAACTTAATATGTTTAAAGTAGACCCAAATTGCAATGGGTCACATGAAGTGATGCAGTTCAAATTGCATTTGAGGAAAAATATCTGTGTCCATACGCATACTGACTGTATTGCAGTGAGAAGGTACTGGATGTATATATATATATGAAAATGCAAATTTAAACAGCGATTTTGAATGCTGATCAGTATGAGAAGCTATACTATAAATGAAGAAGATACAAAGATTAAAGTGTATAGTAATTAGGTCTTAGTAGAAATGGTTGAAGAAATGGAGAGGAGAAAAAATTCAATTTAAGAGAATGTGTTGAGTAGTGAAAGGTTCAGTGCCTAAGACTTGATCAGTTTGAAAGAATAAAAGCATCAGTATAAGTTGATAAGACAAGAATAGTGAAAATAAAGAAAGAACTACAAAATATCAATTTATGTGAGCAAGTAATGAGTACAGCATTTCCTGCTTTAAGTAGCTCCTATAGGGAGTAGCTATGCAACATTAAAAAGATGCCAAACAATCATGGCTGACTTTATAGATTTGAGAATTGGTTGGTGCTAGTAGTTGGAGCAAAGAAAATGCAGGAGTCCTTCAAGACTAAGAAGAGATGTGGAATGTTAGTGAATGAAATCCATAGGACACGGTGGTGGGATGGTAAAAAATAAGAACTTGAAATCCAGTAGAGGGCCACCACCAGTACTAATTGCCAGGTAAACCTCAACAGATGACAGCTGCAAGAAGAAATGTGCTTCCATAAAGAGGAAAAGGAAGAAAGGTTTTTTCTAGAAGCACAGTATTGATGAATCCTTTTGGCAGAGTGGCCGTAATGGAGGGCAAGCAAAGAGGATTACGGAAGAATGGAGGGTGAGGAGAAGTGGCAGCAGAATCCTCAGTTGTTAAATGCAGAAAGAAACCAGACTGACAGCAGTAGCAGCCATCAGCATCACCGAATTAGAAAGTTCAGTAAAGCTTAGTAAGTTTGGAGCATTTGCTTTTTTAGCAGGAGTTAACTATATGGGGATGAAATGCTAGAGGATGGAACAAAAATGGGATCAAAATAAAATACACAAGTATATATATTTCCTGCACATGCTTATATAACCTTGAGAAATGCACACTAGCTGGGGAAGAAAAAAAAATAAAACTGTGAGTTCAAAGATGGCATTTGAATTACCTTAGGAAAGAGAAATTTTGTTTTTCAAGATAACATTTGGATCTATATTGGTTTTGCTTTATATCCCTGAGAACACTGCTAGGATGTGGTAAAGAGTTATACACACGCACACACACACACACACACACACACACACACACACACAGCCATGCTGCTCTGTATAATAATTTTGCATTTCTGGATGTAGCCAAGGGTAAGAGGGTAGAAGGCCCAGAGATGAAAAGAGGCTGAACTCCAGGAATGAGTTTGAGCCTATCCCATGAGGTACAGCTGTAAGGTGGGCAGAAGAATCAGTGAGTGGGACATTTCCATTGATGATAATGGCAATAGAAATGCCTATAATTCACCAGGAAAATATTTGAAATGCAGGCAACACTTAGTAAACCCTTTAAGTTTTCTTAAAACACAAGTTCACAACTCTGTCTCATATGTTAAAGTAATCACAAAAAGTGATTTTGTTTTATAACTGGGTTCACAGGGTAGAGAAACCAGAATAAGGGTAAGCTATGAGACATGAAGATAAAATCCAAGATTTTGTAGAAATGCATAACATGGTTGGTTGTCTAGGCAAAATGTCAGTCTGACTAATCACCATACCCTGAGTCCCCAGAGATATTGTGATGGGGCTTTTGAAATAGTTTTACTTAAATCCTGAAGAACAGGACAACTCTAAAGAGTCGATAACTTGCCAATAACCAGAGCTTTACATCTGGGATATATACTTGGCATGAAGACATAAAATACAATTTGTCAATGATAGTAATAATGACATATCTCTTATTTGTTGAATATTAACTGATGTGTAATATTGTAGCCCTAAGATGTTGACATCCAGAGTTAACTCTGATCTTACACATTTAAAATCATTTGCTAGATTACATCTTTCCTAGAAAAAGACATACGTGAAACAAAATGTTGATTTTTCCTGGATATTGTGACCATATGTAAAGATATCCAGAAGTAATTTATTGAAAATGTACTGCTAAACTCATTAGAGAGAAATTTTAATTAAATAAATTTTGCATTAACGGTCAATGAGAAGTTACAACTGTTACTTGTAATGAGACATAAAAAAATGCATCATTCTTAAACAGGAAATAAGTCAAAATTCAAATGATTAAAGGTATATATACATAAAGTATATGCTGACATATGCAGATTTAAGTAATAGATATATCCACATGAGATATCATCCAAGACTGAGGAATTTTTACCTCATAGGATAAATGAGCAACTTCCACAGAGCAACTCTGTGGAAGTTCTTTCAATCAAAAGTCATTTGGGGTTCCTTCTCTTTAAGCATAGGATACCTCTGTTTGGGCTCTGATTTAGAATTCTACTCACTTTTTTTTTGAAAGTGGGGTTGCTTAAAAATGGCCAAATATAGCTCACTACATTTTCTAGGGCCTGATTGCTTTTGCTTTAGCTAACAAGTAAGATATAATCACATATTTTATTATAAGTTCTCAAAATGAGAAAAAATATTTAGTTTTCTTTCTCTCTTCTTCAAATTTTCCTTTGGACTAATCTGTGTTAAAAAAAAAAAAAAAGCAGCTATTTCTTTTCCATCCTCTAACCTGTATCACAAAAATGCTTTTAAGCCTCAATCATATCCTTCAGAAATCAAGCATTTATTGAATGATTTATGGCATCATAGGTAATATACAAGAGACCTGATGGCAGTAGCTGAGATAGGAGGATCACAAGTTCAATGCAAGCCTCAGCAACTTAGTGAGGCTCTTAGTAACTTGGCAAGACCCTTTCTCAAAAAAATAATAATAATAATAATAAGGCTGGAGACATGGCTCAGTGGTTAAGCATCCCTGAGTCCAATCCTCAGTACCGAGAGAGAGAGAGAGAGAGAGAGAGAGAGAGAGAGAGAGAGAGAGAGAGACCTCTCAAGATAGATATTTTTTCCTGGAGCTTACTTAACAAGACAGACAGTTTTAATATATATTTTCTCAGCAAACCATATGCAGAACAGAAGTCAAATTACTGACCAATTGAACAAAACCTGGCCAACTCACAACTTCTTGATGTTCATATATTGAAATATATAAATTTTTTGTAAAATATATATACCCGATGTACTATTATCTAAACATTGAAAGTAAATTTTAGTCTTAACCACTGATGGGTGTATACAAGGGTGATTTAAACCTTTCACATTTATTTATTTATTTGTGTCAGATATCCCTCCTTGTCTCTCACTGAAGTATAATCCAGAGTTTATAACCTTTGTCTTGCCAGGATATTTTGGAGTCAGTAACAGGACTTAACTGAAACATTAAAAAAAAGAACAAATGAGAACTGCTAATTTTACAGTTAGAGAAACAAATGCACTCATTGCTGAGGTGACAGGAGAGCATCAGAGACAATATCAGAACCAAGAGCCTTGAAACCCAGGGCTTCTGAGGGCAGTATGACATCATGATTAAAGAGGCGGGGAAAAAAAACCCCACAAAAATGTGGGGGATGGGGGAAGTGGATACTAAGAGAGGAAGCCAGAAAGAGAATTCAATACAAAGGAGCAAGTAGAGGTGAATCGAGGGTATCTCCAAACACCAGATGTAATCAAGGCTCTAAGGCAATAATTGCAGAAGGTAAGAAGTTCTGGCCACTTCCAAAACATCTCACACACATGCAGGAATCATCAACAAATCAAGTAGAAACCAGAATAAAGTCAAATCTGGGGACACCAGGAGAAATATAATTGGGTGCTGCACTTAGAGGAAACGGTATACCACAAAGCCAAGCTTTGTACCCTGATTGGAGATTTTACAATATACAGAAGATTTTAGAATATACAGAAAAAAATCTGTTTCCATCATTGAAATAGTGATGTAAAAGAAACAAAGTGGTCTACATAGTAATACCCTGGTCAAACTGGAGTTAGTACTCCCTGATGAGATTTATACATGGAATAGTTTGCATCTCAACCAATTTTGCATGGCACCCAGAATTCCTACCAGAGTCGCTCTGCCTTAAGCACTGTTCAGCATGGAGGCCTTAGGGGAATAATATATGAATATATAATACCAATTTGCATGTCAACAGGAGTTGCTGAAATTCAAGTAGGCAACTGTCACTCTATGGTAGTGAAAAGAACCCAGATTTTGGAGCTGAACAGACTGACTTAAATCTTCTTTCTCTGCTACTAACTGTGTAATCTTGGTTCAGATATTCAACCTGGCTGTGAATATGAAATACCTGGCAAACATATGATTCATGTAGATGCCCAAGATCTGGTCATTTTTGTTTGCTTACTTAGAAATTCCAAACAAAATTTCAATAGAAGTGAATCAGACAGGCAGATCATAGCAAGACTGTCTCAGCCACAGCCAAGTTGTGCCAGGGCATCAGGGTAACTTGCAGAGAGTACAAATAAAGTATCCAGAGTCAGGATAGGAGACATACAGTTTATAGGGCAGAGCTTACAAGAAATTAGAGACTGCTCCAAGAAGTGTTCAGTGGTGATAGGCTCATAGAGAGCAACTTCATCACTCATGATGCTTTGCCAACAGTGCCTCTTCTCCCTTGGGGTGTTTTGTCCAGTGCCAGCACCTGGACAAGTGACATGTGTCCCTTCCACAGCACCTTCCATTTCAAACCAGTCCTCACTCAGAGAGGAGTTTTATATCTTGGGCTGCAGAAGCAGTAATATCATCAGCATTAGCTTAGTTAGCTTTTATAACCAGCATCCTAAGGAGCAACTACATGTGAGAATGGAGCTTCTTGCAGGTAACACTTACTTGTCCTGGTTCCCAGTATGCATTGAAAAAGACAGTGTCCTTCAGGAGAATCTGTATCTGAGCTTTCCAGGCCAGGATTGCTCTTATTGTTTCCTTAATTTGGCTAGGTCTTTGGGAACAGAAAGCGGAAATTCAGGGGCAAGGTATTTTATTGTCCCTTTTGCTTTAGGGATGATACAAAGGCCAAAACACTTCCTGTGTTAATAAAATATCTGTATTAGGAAAAAGAAAAGGTTTCTGTCTTAAAGTTGGTTAGATAAATTATAGAACTTTTTTTTTTTTTTGAGAGAGAGAGAGAGAGAATTTTTAAATATTTATTTTTCAGTTTTTGGTGGACCCAACATCTTTATTTTATTTTTATGTGGTGCTGAGGATTGAAACCAGCGCCCTGTGCATGCCAGGCGAACACGCTACTGCTTGAGCCACATCCCCAACCCCTAAATTATAGAACTTTTGTTGCTATTTTTACCTCTCTTGTTTTCTGACTACTTGCTTATAACTAGGTTGTCTGGCACTTCAAGTTCAACATATTATATATTGTTTGTCAGCAAACCAGTTTTTCCTCATTCATTCTCCACAATCATTAATGGCTCCAAAAGTCTTTCAGTTCTCTACCATATCAAAACGTTAGTTACTATAGACTCACAACAGTTATTACATGTGTGGTGATGCACAGCCCAATGGTCATAATTAAACTTTTAGGAAAAATTTAGAAATATACAAGACTTTTGAATTTTCAGGAAGGCCAGACTACCACTATTCAAATTGAGCGCATAAGGACCAGAGAGGGTAAAATATCTGCAATTCTTGGAACAGTCCTTCACAATGAGGAATTTTGGGACCCTCAAATGTCATGGGAGGTTCCATGGAGAAATGTGAATAGTGCACCTCTTTAAAGGCTTTGTGCTCTTCGTTTACTTTCATGCTTGTTTCATTGCGACAAGCCAGGCTCTGTATTACCTTGAATCATGGAATGCTACTGTTAGAAAGAAAAAGAATATAATCTAGATCAGGGGAAAAAAGGCCAAGAAGGTCAATTGATCCAAGTTACATGACTATTTGGTACAAAGTTTGACCTCAGATCAGTGGTCTCTTACCCTTCCCTGAAGTAATAATCTCATATAATTGTTCTCCACTTTCAAATTCAACCTCCCTCTACAGGGCAGAGTTGACCACTTAAAGAACCACTACAGAGCATTATCTGCCAACCAACGGCAGCCCTCTGGATTTCTCCATTGTCTGTTACATTCACAATCCTCAGCCTGGCACCTTGGACCACCTCTGATCTGGACCACAGGTCTTTTATTGGTGTTTCCCCCTTATTCTCCTTCTGCCTTTTTTTGAGTGACAAACTGTCCTCCTGGCTAACTCCCAAGCACATATTGGGCATTTATATCTTCCCTCAAGCTGCTTGCTCCATTTGCCAAAAATATTCTCCACATTCCCTCTCTGTCAAATCCCTACTGATATTCAAATGTCTCCTCTTCCAGAAAACTTTTTAAAAATTTTTCTTCAACCTGTGTCCTTTCTGTGTCACCTTTAACACTTTATAACTGTAACTGGAAAAATTACTACGGTCTGCTAGGCACTATAGCTATTCAAGTCTTTGTTCTTTTTTGAGGGCAGAGACTAGCTAAAATGCATAACCTTACCCATACCATGTTTTGCACATATAAGGTGCACAGTAAATTTGGAGGTGGATACACAAAAGACAGAGTGGCTAATCTGGGAGAAAACAATCGGAAGAAAAGAAAGCTTTCCACCTTTAGCTATTCACCTCAGAAAAGCTTCAAAGCACTTCTCACTCTCCCTTCAAGACTCCTTTTAACATTATAATTGAAATTCACTGGAAATGTGTTTCAATTTTAAAGAAAACAGAAGGGAATGACATCATTTTTTTTTTTCTGTTGCCCTTGATGAAAGTTTCATTTATCTTTGTCATCTAACCTATGCTGTCAGCAGTAAAGATGGAAGTCTCATTAATAAAAATCAGAGCAGGTTTTCTATCTGGTAAATGAAAACTCCTAAAGTATCCTCAAGACAATTGCAAAGCATCTAATACCCTGGATAACTGGCACGGCCAAATCGATATCACTGGTTGATTTAGAATTTGGTTTAGAACCATAATTTTTGAGGGCTATTCTTTGTAAAGTAAATCCTCATAAAGATATTTCTAACTAGTCACTACTGCACAATCTGAAGTTTAGTTAAAAGTAACCAATAAGGTGGTAGAGCTGAGCAGAATCTAGTAAAACTCTTGATATATTTGAGCATTTAATTTTTTTTTGTGAATGTATGTATATTAAAAATAAATCTGTTCATATCTTCCAAGTTACACATGCATTTTTAGTGCCTTCCTCCCTCTCTGTCTCTTTCTTTCTTTCATTGAATCCAGGGTTACTCTTCAAGTGACCCATATCCTCAGCCCTTTTTTTATTTGTTATTTTGAGATAGGGTCTCCCTAAGTTGCTGAGGGACTCAATAAGTTGTTGAGACTGGCCTTGAATTTGTGATCCTCCTACTTCAGAGTTGCTGGGATTATAGGCATAAGTCACTATACCCAGTTTCTTAGCATTTCTAAGTGAAAAATAAAATCACAATTAGGTCCAAAATAAGTGAGTTTAAATATATGGCTGGAGTTTTTAGTATAAGAAGATCAAAAAACAAAGATATTTAAAGACTCTATAATCAATTAGAAGAACAAAACATCAATCATCAAATCATGGAGCTAAGTGGCCCATTGTTTTATGTCAATCTTGAAATTCTGGGTAATGGGCTAGAAATCTAGTTGCTGAGTCATGATTATAAGGTTTTCAAGTTACTAGAGTTTTTATACAATGCTGAAACTTGATAATGGTAGAATTGAAATTACCCTTTTACGCAGTTGATTAGATTTTCATTTTAAGACTAGAGAGTGATTTTTGTGGAACTGTTTCTCTGAATTTAGTATAAAATAAAAAGTTGGTTTTGGGGGAGCTAAAAGGGTATGATAAAAGGTAATCATTATACTATGCTGCCACTTTTTTTTCTTTTCCTGAAAAATTTATACATTAACTTTGAAGAAGGTATTGAACAATATCCAAGAGCTACATCCTTTTATTATGCAATTTATAGTAAGCTGCCTACAAGGTTTTTTATTTAAACTTTGCAAATATAAGTGATTGTATCATACTCATATTATTTTATATAATATGTCATGTTAGATTGCATTATACTAAACTGTGTTTTGCTTAAGTAGAGTTCAACAGTAAATAGACAATTTGAAAAATTATTCTGCAGTTCATTAATAGCTTATATTAGTTTCTGAAAATTCTCTTTTGCAGAAAAAGGGCATGCCACTTCTCTGCTGGATGCTCCATCAAGTCATGTTTACTGTAACCAGGAGATGAAATTTCCAAACAAACCCTGGTGTTTACAGCACTTGGAGAGGCATGTGGCCTGCCATTCCAGTCTCTAACAAGCATGAGCCCCACCTGCTTTTTGGCTTTGGCTTAATAAGTTGGTTGGGCCACAGCACAAGTGTGAGAACATGAGAATGTGAGATGCCACAGGCCAGGTGACATGCCAGTGCTGAAAAGCTGGTACATGGCAGGGTATCATTGTGTACGCAGAAAGGCCACATGCCACACCAAAATGTAGCAGCCACTTCTCCCAAATTAGATGAATAATTTTCTTTCCGTTATGTTCTCAAAAACATGTTGTGAAACAATGAACACTGAGCTAGACTAAGTACAAAAGTTCAGGGTTTCAAATGAATGGCAAGTGAATATTCATATTTATTTTCGAGTGATTGACAGGTAGAACTTTT
Source organism: Callospermophilus lateralis (assembly GCF_048772815.1). Classification (NCBI taxonomy): domain Eukaryota; kingdom Metazoa; phylum Chordata; class Mammalia; order Rodentia; family Sciuridae; genus Callospermophilus; species Callospermophilus lateralis. The sequence goes on along the minus strand of NC_135320.1, from coordinate 49,825,580 downwards.
TTTTTAACCATGCTTATGCATGATTTGAGAAATACTTTTTTGAGGCAACAGAAATCATTATCATAGGTATGTCTTCTGAGGTGGTCAAATGCTGCAAAAAAGTACAATAACATTTCTTTTTTGTCTAATATAGCAGGAAAGAAGTTACTAGAAGAAATGTCCTAGGATTTCATAAAGTTCTTCTTAGCTTTCTCTAAATTTCATACTTCGATGTGCTATCACCAGGTCCATGCTGCTAACACCACTGCAGTTGAATTCATTTCAAATGTTGGCAGGAAAGGATAAGGAAAAAAATAATTACACTTTTAAAATTCTGTTGGGTCTAGTGTGGGTTACAGAATTCATAAATGTGCAATGTCAGGTAACCCAAGGTATTTTCAGAGTTCTGACTCTACAGCTGAATAAGTATACGAACATAGATGTTTAATATAAGATCTATGCTTTATTTTCTTCATCTTAATGGAAGACTTAATCTAAGGTCAAAATACTTCTGAAATTTTTGAACTTATTAATGAATATTTCTTTCTTGAGAAGGAGGATTCAGCAGAAACCCTGAGAGGATTTGAAGGGCTTTTGTCTAGGCTATACAAAATTTAAGCAGGAAAAAATTGTGGAATTTATGATTATTAGCATTTTTTCTAGCATGAAATATTTCAAACTTACGGTTCTATTCTATTTATTTTTTTCATAAGTTTAGTAGTGACACATTGAGCTCCCAAGAAGCAGAATCCTTATCTATCTATCTATCTATCTACACTTTTTATAGATTTCAAATAATGATAGGAATCAAATAAAGGATATTTTAAAAATTATTTGAATATGTAGAAAATTATATGATTATAGTTTGTAATTTATATTTTTATACCATAGTTCTTGGCTTTTACACTGCTCCACGACTTTCCTAAAATAATTGTGCAGGCTTTGATATGGGACTGAGCATGATCTATAGGGCCTTGATCTGGTTTTTTTTTGTTGTTGTTGTTTTGTTTTAGTACTAGGGATTGAACTCAGGGGCACTTGACCACCGAGCCACATCCCCAACCCTATTTTGTATTTTATTTAGAGACAGGGTTTCACTGAGTTGCTTAGTGCCTCACAGTTGCTGAGGCTGACTTTGAACCCGTGATTCTCTTGCCTCAGCCTCCTTAGTCACTGGGATTATAGGTATGCACCACTGTGCATGGCTTGGGTTTTGATTAATGGATTTGTGATGCCAGGTATGTTTCACCTTCACCAGGAACATAGCATTTTCTTCATCTGTATAAAGGAGAGACCACTGACATCCTGCCATGCTTATAATACAGTGTTCCTAATAAAGGTGTTTGGGAAGTTTATTTATTCCCTTTCTGTTTGCTGAGTAAATTATTGCTTGTAAAAGGTTATGCTTCTCCAGAGAGCATTAGAAATAAAGTCCCAGTTCTTTTGACCCAAAGTCTGGGTGATTTCTAGCATCTTTTAAGCCTGGAGTTTTAATAAGAATGTCATCCCTTTGAAGTAGTCTGTGAAATAGAGATTTAAAGCTCAGGAACTGCCTCTAGATGAACATGTGGACTGAGATAGCAAGGGGAATCCTGAGACCACGTGGAGACAGCTTCCCATTAGAGCTCAGGTATTAGTATTCAACAGAGTGTGGGTGAAACATTGCAGATAAAAATGTGATTTTGAAAATTAGATCTCCAAACAGAACATTCAGATATAACTTCTGTGCTCCATGTTTAAAAAGAACAGTTCAACCACGGCAAGGTTGTTACTCATTGTAGCATGTGTATTTTAGTAGAGAATCTACAGAAAAAAGGTACATAATTCTTGCTTCAAAAAAAATATTGAGTCTTTGCATTGACACTGTATGTGAATTCTAAAATTTCTAAAATATTTTACAGGTAGTATGGAAGTCAAAGTTGTAAACCAAATAAACAATATACAGCTAAAGAAAACATATTTGTGGGAGCTTACTTTTTTCTCTTTTTCTTCTCTCCTTTTGGTCTTCATTTTTTTTCATTCTCATCCATCTTTTTTCATACTCTTACATGTAATAATAATTCCCTCTTCTCACACACCATAAATATTCATTCTCATTTATGAGGTCAGTTATCAGGATGTTTTTGTCCATTTTCAATTTATTTCATTGTATTTTTTTTTTTTTTTTTTTTTTTTTGCTTTAAGTCCATTCTCTCTGATACCTAACAGATGAGATGGGGGAAACTTGAGGAAGGTATTCATGATTAAAGAAGAAGGAAGATTAAATAATTACATCCTATTTCACCTCTGCTTAAAGTCGAAGCAGTGTTGATCCCATCCGTTTGAGTCTGAATTGGTAGTTAGAGCCAATTGTACCATTTTAACCTTGGTACAGAGATTAAGTGAGACAGGCAGAGAAGCTTACCATCACTGTCTATGACACATTTATAAATATTTGATAGGTTGACCAGAGAAATATCCTCATGGAATGTGTCATGTTAACTAGAAATTCTTGCATAATGACAATAAATAAAAAAGAATCAATTCTGCTTCAAGGCTAGAAATTATGATTTAAATAATTTTATGAAAATTAACAGGCAAAAAGGGGCTAATATTTAAATTAGTGAGAGCATACTGTTCAACTCAAACGATAAAGTTACCCTAGTGGCAGCTAAAGGAAATCATGGGTGAAGCCATTTGAAAAGCTAAGAAAAGATATGTTCATGTTATAATCTTGTACATAATCATTTGTTAGACCCTAATTCAACTTTTTAATATTAAAAAAGGAAAGTTATTTGTCATGTTAAATATCACCCCATTGTGATATTTTTGGACACACATTTCATGATGAATTTAAAATAAAAAAATGGGACTTAAAAGAAAATAAAAAATATGTTTAGATTTTATTAAGCCTGTCAAAATCAGGGAAGCGTAGTCACCATCCAATGCCTTCCCCCACCCCGTTTTATGGAAAATATTTTATACTTAAAATATTGAAAATATGTTAAACCTGATGGATGTGTAGGTAAGAAGAACCAGAGGCAAGAGTATCTGAGAAGTAAAGTGTGACAACATTTTTCTAAGGAAAAAAAAAGAAGTGATTTGTAGGAGCTGGGGTTGTGCCTCAGCGGTAGACCACTGGCCTAGCATGTGTGGGAGCACTGGGTTCAATTTTCAGCACCACATAAAAATGAATGATATTGTGCCCAACTACAAATGAAAAAAAAAAAAAAAAAAAATATATATATATATATATATATATATATATATATATATATATATATATATATATAAAAGAAGTGATCTGTAATGAAAAGAAGACAAATATCAACATGACACTCAAAAGTTATCAGATTCTCTTTTTTCCATCAAAAATGCCATAATCTTGGGCTGGGGATGTGGCTCAAGTGGTAACACACTCGCCTGGTATGCGTGCGGCACTGAGTTCGATCCTCAGCACCACATTAAAAAAAAAAAAATTAAAAATTAAAGATGTTTTGTCCACCGAAAACTGAAAAATAAATATTAAAAAATTGTCTCTCTCTCTTAAAAAAAATGCCATAATCCTGAGTTTATTGTTCCACTATTTTAATTTCTGATTTTCAAATTTTAAAAAATTTTGGTGCATTATGTTCAAAATACATAAGTAACACTTGGGAGACATTTGAAAAACATCAAATACACTAGTGAATCTATATTTCATTTGAAGTGAGTTTTAACCCACTTAAGAAAACACCAAGATTGATAAAGAAAGATTTTCTCACATAAGTGTGTTCTTACTTCAACTGTGTGATTTGCCAAGCCACATATGGAAATTTTAAAAGAGAGAGAGATTTTCCTTTGACCTGAAATGAGGACCACACATATACTTTAATGAATTGAAAACAGCTGTGTACAGTCTTTGGCACAGGCAAACTTTCTTGAAAGATTACATCTGTATGGTCAGTTTGGGTTTTGATAAAAAAACACCTTTAAAGTATTTGCACATAAATACAGAGATATGTTGAACTGTTTGAAAACATTTTTAATAGTTGAGATATCTACCTCTTGAATTGTGTCCTCTTTTTTTTCCCTTGCATTTTACTGATTATAGAATTATACAAAATCTCAAGTGTAAGTATTGACGATCAAATTGAAAGGATGATACTACATTTAGAAGAGTTCTAAACATAAAAACCTTAATTCTGTCCTTCACTGTACATGATACTTTGCAAACAGCTTAATCAGATAATGCTCAGTTTTCTTGTGGAGTGAGGTAAACAATACTATTTACTTCTTTTTGTGGTACCAGGGACTGAACCCAGGACCTCATACATGATAGACAGGCACTGAGCTCAATCTCCAACCCTTAAGAATACTCTTTATTTACTGAGGATTTTTGAGAGATTATCAAAAAATATATGGAGTCTTGAAAAGGTTTTTATACTGTTTTATAATTAGAGTCAATGTTTTCTCCTGCCAATTTTCAGAATGTGTTGCCTTCTCTGTTTTTGAGAAATTAATGTAATCTATTTTATTTTGGCAGCATAAACTGGAATGAGTAAGCACTAAATTTTTGTGAACAGGGGTAATGAAATAAACTTAATGTATTGAAAATTTATTATTATTTTTATAATCTACTAACAGTAGCAATTCAAGATAACACATGGTGAATCTGACTGTTATGTAATAGTCCTAAGAAATGTATTCATAAGACCCCATAACAAACGTTTTTGGTGACTCTAACCCTAAAGTGTAAAGCAGTCACCTAGGCAAAGTTATGAATAGCTAAAGATGTAGGAATGACTTTCGGAAGGTTTTTCGCTTCCCCTTCCTGTTTCCCCTGGAAATAGCTAAAATGGACTAAAGAAATCAATTCAACACAGGCATTTTCCCCCCCAGGCATCAATTTCCTTGGAAATAAATCTAGAAGTATAAGAAATAATTTAGTCAAGGCATGATATTTGCTGTAAGAACTTTCACCATGATGCAAAGTGAATAGAAAGGTTAAGTAGAAGATGTGCATCATGGCTGTAATTTGTAAACTGATGTGATAACCTCGTGTTTAATATTTTATGTAGTAGAAGGTGAATACTACAGGGGGAAATGTCACTTGGAGATAAGAGGAATCATATGCTAAAAATGTGTATGAATGTGACTGAGAATTAACTTGAGTGTTTCTTTATTAATTGATAGACCAGTGTAACATGACGATGAAATAATGAAGGTATCCTAGCAACCATATTTTCATAACAACTGTGGCCTGTAAGACTGTGATGACTGTCAGGCATTTTTCATTAATGCAGAAAGGTGAGCAAAGATAATTTCAATTAATAAAACCTCTCTGCAAATAGAATATAATGTGAATTTGATCTCCTCATCTAAACAGAATTTTTTATTTATAAAAAATAGTAGATCTAGATTAATAAATCGTGTTGAGTTGATGATATTCCAGTTCTATATAGTACTAAAACATTCTTTTATTCATTTGGCTGATATGCAATCTGGAAAAATTCTAGGGAAAAACATCCACAAATACCTGTCAATATTGTACTATCCTCTTTTAAAGTAAAATATCAACATATGAAGATAGATTTTATTTATAAATTGTATTTCTGTTTTCTATTTTTTAATTTTTTTTCAGTACTGGGGATTGAACCTAGGCACAGTCTACCACTGAGATTCATCCCCAACCCTTTTTAATTTTTTACTTTGATACTTGCAATCCTTCTGCCTCAGCCTCCTGAGAAGCTGGAATTATAGGTGTGTACCATCAAATTTGCAATATTTCTCTTTTTTTTAAGCTTTACTCATTCTAATAATAACAAAACAAAATGATATGCCTTGTTTTTGATAGTCTGAAAAGTGGGGTATTTCTCTGTTTTTTAAAATATTATTTTAACATAATTAACAAAGAAAACAATTTATATTCGATGTGTACCACATAATTTTCTCCCATTACGTAGTCAAATAAATGCATCCATCACTACACAAAATTTACATTTGTGCATGGTGGGGAGGTCATTAAGGATACTCTTAACATCTCCTCTTTCTGTTAATTTGTAAGCTTCTTCAGGCAGAAGTCAGGTATTGCCTATTTTGGTTATTGTTTGTCCCTCTAGTGTGAAACAAATTTTGAATGGATCGATGAGTGAGTTAATGGTGAATGAATCAATTAAGTTTAATTGGTCTTCTTGGGACAAATTCTAATACAAATTTTGTTTGTGTACTCTCTCAACATTATAGTCAAGTTGTAGCTCTGACAAATAGACAGCCAAGTGTTCCCCACCCCACTCACGATCAGATCATTCCAATCATCCCAACCAGTTCCTTCATGTTCTTATCTAATTTTCCTCATCCTAATAATACTTATCAGATCTGTTTCCCCATCATTCAGTTTTTCCTATTTAGAAATTCATGCAAGTATAATTATAGTTTATATCTTTTGTCACAGTCATTTTTTTTAGTTTTATTGATTTTATTTTTTAAAAATATTCAACAGCAGAATGCATTACAGTTCTTATTACACATATAAAGTTTTTCATATCTTTGTATATAGAGTATGTTCACACCAATTCATGCTTTTATACATGTACTTTGGGTTTTTTTTTTTTTGCACTATAATTCTTATTACACATATATACCATAATTTTTCATATCTATTTATATAAAGTATGTTGACACCCAATTCAAGTCTTCATACATGTACTTTGGTTATGTCGAAGACATTTTCCACTTAACATTATATCTCAGATATTTATCCATGCTGTTTGATCTACAGCAATTTGATGTATTTTGTTTTCTGTGTATCATACTTTTGTGTGAATATCTGCTTATTTCTGTGCTCAAAACTGATGGGCATTTGGCTTGTCCCCAGCTTGGGCTGTCACAAGTGAAGCTGATATGAGCACATCAGTATTTTTGTGCACATGCACCTTAATTTGTCTTGGATAAATACTTAGTAGTGGGATTGCTGTAATATGGAGTCCGTATTTAGTTTTGTGAGATGCTGCCAAATTGCCTTCCAGAAAATTATGAGAGTATCTTCTCCAAAACATTATGCTGTCAATCTTTTTGATTTTAGCCATTTTAAAGAGGTGGATAGTGGTATCTCACTTTGATTTTTAATTTTCATTTTCCTCATGATTAAAACATAGCTTTTCCTGTTCTTATTAGTTTTTGTAAAGTATCTTCTTAGATCCTCAAAATCAATGAAATCATCTATGGATTTGTAACCTATGGATGAGGAAGAAGAGGTCCCAGGAGAGAGCTCTGGAAATGCCCAGTATTAACATCTAGATGAATCTATATTTTCATTCCACAGTCTGAAAAATATATAAAGGTTGGGTGCTGTGGCACTTGCCTGTAATTCCAGTGGTTCCAGTGGCTGAGTCAAGAAGATTGTGAGTTCAAAGCCGACCTCAGCAAAAGTGAGGCTCTAAGGGCTAGAGATGTGGCTCAGTGGTAGAGAGCTCCTGGGTTCAATCCCTGGTCCCCTTATCCCCCCAAAAAAGGGTATGAAGGATTTTTATTGTATTTCTTTTCTGTTTTGCATCAATTCTATATAAACCTAATATAAGTGACCTCCAATGCATATAATGTTTGCTTTGTGATCCTTGATGCTTAGTAGAACATTTATGGATTTCTATGATAATCTAGCTATCTTGGCTCATCCATGATAAACTGTGGTTCTACCCTCAGAAATATTACACCTATATTGAATATGTAAACTAAGATATAAGAATTTCTACAACTGTCAACCTATAATAATATTTAACTAAAGGTAAGGATTATAACAGATAAAAAATGTTTTCCTTTTTTCTCCATTTAGCTCAAATTAGTAATATTAAAAAATCAGAAGCATTAATTCATAAAATACTATAATTATAGTGCTCAAAATAGTTTGGAAAATATTAGTGAAAATGATGACAGTTCAGTGATTAGCTTTCCAGAATTCCCAGGTTCCTGGAGTGATTTCCTATCTGTAAGTACCGAAACAAAACAAAACCCCCTTTCTAATAAAGAAATATCCATGTTCAATGAACAAACTTCACCAAAGAGGGCAAAACTGTCCTTTATCAGTTGAAGTGGTGGTGTCAAAAGAAGGTTACTATAATGTTTTGCAGAAAATAGTGTTTCCTGATCTTTTTCACAGCAGAATTCAAATAGGGAATAACATATAAGATATATTTGAAGACGCATTGAGGTACTTAGCACTTTGCTAAGTACCAAGCACTATCTTAAAGGCTATATGGAAATTAGCTCTATCCTCTTGACAGCCAACAGGTCTTTTTAGACTTTCTCTATGGGGATAAGAAATGTTATGTCACTTTTTTAAGATCACTAAAGCAGTTGATGATGGAGCTGGGCTTTAACCCCACATCTCTTTCACTCCAAAGATTTGCTTTCAACCACCAGGTTGTAACTATTTGTTGAGGAAATAGACTATTTTAAAAATTTATTAGCTATGTCATAGAAGAGAAAAATCCCTCTGCTGGGTCAAAATATAAATCTACCTGAACTTCACAGTGGTAGTCTCATCACAGTGATGGAGGGTGAGTCAAACAGGAGGTAATAATAAAATACCACCAGCATTATGCTCATTCTGCCTATGAGCTCTGAAGGGGTACTGTGTGTTAGAAACCATAGTGGCTCTGCTGGATAAAGTTAAATAATAAGTGGTCCCCAATTACAATGAACTTAGGATTTAGCCCTCAAAGATTTACAAATAACTATAATCTAACAACTTGGGAGATTCGTCCTTCCAGTGAAATTAGAAAATAAGACAAGCTAGGTACAGAGATCTATGCAATACCAAGCACATCTGTAGCAATGGAGGGTGTACCAGAGTACATTACTAACCAGCTATTTTATACCTGAGATATGTCAATCATTCTGGTAGGTCACAGGTTCTCTCAAATAACAAAGGAGAGAAACCTGGAAAATTGTCATAATCTTTATAGGAATAAATTGACACTGATCTAGGAAGAATTCTGTTATGCCTAATGGATCAAAGTGACAGTGACTAACTTGCCCTGTGGAATATCAGTCATTGAGTATTTTTGTTCAATTCTTTTTCAGATGCTGAATTACAATAAAGCTGTTGTATGACACCTTACAGGCTGGCTATCCAATTAATTCTTTTCTGTTCTAAGTAACTCTTCATCAAATGATGCAAGATTGCCCTATTTCTAAACAGTGTTTGCCAAAAATATCAAGAACCTTCAGGAGTAGTGGTTTAGTCAAAGAAATAGTAGAGGTATTTACTCTGTACATGGAACTTTACTGAGTATTTTGACTACATGTGCACTTACAGGAGAAACTTTTGAAAACCTGAAAAATCTGTAAATATGGTTTATGCCTAAAAGTTTTCAGAAGGACAAATTCCAAATCTGTTTTGGAGATGTTCACTACATCGTGGCTGGAATTTTATGGGTTAACCAATCCCAAGCTGAACATTCAGCTGTTCAGAATAACTCATTTCCAGGGAGTTCTGTATAGTTGAGGACTTACTGTATGTGTTTTTTTACATAATGTGAATAGAAATGTGACTATTTGTAACATTTAAACTCACAATTTCCATAAATGAAAGAAAGTTCAGTCTGAGATTTATCATGACTCAGGTTTTTCTTCCTCCTCCAAATAGTGCGCGCATCTTTTGGGGAGCTTGTGAATAGGCACCACTGCAAAATGCAGTAGGTGACAGTTAAACACACTCTTCAGCATTTGCAGAGGATGAATCACGCTCTTTCCCAGCCGTTTGGCTTTTCAAGATCTCTGCTAAAGAAGAGATGCAAAAACTCTCTCTTGTGACTCTTTCATCAGTCATCAAACTTGTGGCTTTTAGAACACATTGGATTTGAGAAGCTTTTCATGAAGCACCTTGAAACAGCTTGCCATGGAAATGGAGAAAAAGAAGGCAGATGCCTGAAAAAGAAAATTTTTCTTTTAGTTAACATATCACAGGATGGGCTCTGTGCCCAAACTTGAGAACTCAGAATTCTCATTGACATGAAAAGGAGTTTTCTTTTCTTTTTTTTTTCTTCATAAAGCTGTTGGATTAGTTCTTAGATTTGAATAAAATTTTCACTCTTGTTCTTGCTCTTTCCCATTTTTTTTGCACCTTTGTTCAGAGGTACTTTATAAAATGTAGATTTCTCTTTCCATATTAAATAACTGTATCTCTGTGGATGTTTCTAGAAAAGTTATGCCTAATGGGTTTCTAAGAAAACACATGCAAAGGCAACTTTCTTATCAGACACAAAGTGGTAGAAGACAGAGTTAGGACTGTCTTTCATCAAGGTAATATTTATAGCTACACAAATCAACATTTCAGCTCTGCAAATCCTAAATTTGTTGCCAGACAGTATCTGGAGATTGTTTTGTGTGTTTTGATTAAGTGCAGATTCCTTTAACTTTTTTCTAACAAAACCAGAATTCTGGGTTTGTATTTGTTCTTTGTTTTCTCTAGTTGGGTCTTTCTTGTGATAAAAGTCATGTCGAATAAATGACCCCCATCACTGAGTGGAAAGAGTCTCTTTCATGATCTGAGTCATCTGAATTAACTTTTCTGAAGCTTGTAGTTGAAAATACTGCAATAGTATTTGAACAAAAAATGGAAGAAATATTTGAATTTATTCAAAGTGTGACTTTTCCTGAAAGAAACTCAAGTAGGAAAAATAAACAGCATTTTTTATCATTTGTAAGTTGTTTCCAAAAATCATGCTTCTCTATGTGTACATCAGAAAGGACATTCTTTGTATATTTAACAAATGTTAATTGGGTGCTTCCTATGTTCCAGGCACTGTGGTAGATGCTGGGCATACAAAGAGAGTCCCTAATTGCAGGACTTCCTGGTGAAATCAAAGAAAGCAAGTGTAGAATAATGAAGACTGTGAAGTAAGACGCATACTAAGTTACAGGCCTTCATTATATTGCACAAAGAGGTCTCCAAACAAGAGTGCAAGTTGTCTTTCTAGAGATTTTATAGAAGGGAAGAAAGAAAACCAGATAATTGTCTAATAAAACTAGTAGGCCAGGATTCTAACATAAGACTTTGTGGGAGGTCCCCAGATATGAAGACCAACCCCATGTCAACACAGTTTTAGGCCTCTACTTGGTCTGTGTGTCAGACTGGGAAGCATTAGAAAATAGAATTCTTAACATGAACAAGAAATCTTTCCAATAGGAAAAGTAAGAACACTACAAGTGCTTTTGCATGATACACAGAGCCAAGAAGTTTATGAGCTCATATGGAACAGTTCCAAGGATACACAAAAAAGTACCAAGTGAGGTTTTTAGACAAGATAGAAGTCAGCAGGTGCAGACATAGGTTGATAAAACACAATTGATTACTAAGTGAGACTCCATCCTTTCTTACTCACTGTTATAGCCCGAAAGAAGACCTTAACAATCTAAGATCCACACCAAAAGTGAGAGCAAGAAGTAGTGAAGGTGGATGGTGTGCTGGGGACCAAATTATAGTCGACTGTTTATGCCATGCTAATAATTCTTAATGTTGTCTATCAGATTTAAGAATTTTGTCTGAACAGTTTTGAATTTTCCAAAGATCATTATGGTGGCAAGCAGAGAATGAACCAGACAGAGGGGGAAGGTAAATTTACGGATTCAACTCTGAAAAGACAAAGGAATAGAAGAAATATCCTGTAGGAGAGAGGACTAGGCTCAAATTAGAACAGTCGCTAAGACAATAAAAAGAAAGGATGAAATAAAAACTGTTTGGGAGCATGAACTGAAAGGACTTGGCTGTGACTATGTGGGAGGGTTTGGGGAGGAGGAAATATGAAAAGATGTGTACATGGTTTCTAGCTTTCTACCTTGGGCACCACGTGGGTGGCAATGCCAGTCACCAAAACAAAGATTACAGAAAAAAGAAAACATTTGGATAAAGAAGATGAGATCCATTAAGTCTTGTGTTTCAGATGTAGATGATTTTATAAATGATGGTTTGGGCTCCAGGCTGTAAGTTGGGGTTGAAAATATGAACTCACTATCTTTGTCCTCTTGAGTTTTGCATGGAGATATTTTGCATAAATAGCAATGCTATTAATTATACCATTTTTAGATTATTGGCCAAGTAACTGAGTTTGTAAGAGATGATGTTCAAGGGGAAAATTAATCATGAAAGACTAACTATACTAGGACTCATTTTCTTGAACACCAAGAATTTCATATGTAACAAATTTGAAAACATAGTATTTAAAGGGAAATTACTTCTAATATGATATAAATTATTTGAACCAAAAGTATTTATGTTCCATTTCATTTGACATAACATTACTATAGGTCTATAGACCAATACACACATATTCTTAAGAATTCTAGTATTGACTTCCTGGTTCAGTCTGTACAGATGCCTTTACAGTTAAGTTTTAATAAGTTAACCATATGTATCCTTAAGATGGAACATAAATCAGAAATGTGTGGTGTTTAAGAGAAACTTTACATCTGATTATTAGTTTCTACATAACTTTTGTTGATTTACTTGTATTCCTACAACCATATCATCTGCAAAATGAAGGTGATAATAGTATCTAACTTCCTGATGGTCAGTTAAAATGGAAACATGTGAAAGGCAATTGAAATATTTTCAGTATTAGAAGGTAAACTTCTTAGAGTCAAGGATTGTGACTTACAGTTTTTGTTTCTGCATTATCTGAACAAATAAAAGTTCTCTAAGATAAAAATGTCAGTTATTATTTAAGAAAAATTTAAATAATGTGAAAGTATAAAATATTATGTTTGCCATTAATTCTACTTAATAAAATGTCCCAAGAATTAAAAATAAAATATGATGAATATAAAAATGTAAATGTAGCTAAGAAATCTTTTTTTTCTCTCTCTTTCTTTCTTTCCTTTTGTACTAGAGATTGAACCTAGAGGCATTTTACCACTAAGCAACATCCCTAGCACTTTTTATTTTTAATTTTTGGTCTTCTGAGTTGCTTGGGGCCTCCCTAAATTGCTGACACTGACCTTGAACTTGTGATCCTCCTGCCTCAGCCTCCCAAGTTGTCCCTGGAATGACAAACATGTGCCACCATGCCTGGCCAAAAAGTAGCTAAGAAATCTGAAGAGTGAAAATTAATGGAATGAAATTTAAGTAAAAACTTTTAAAAAATTGTGATGTTAAATTTAAGAAAATAAAATTAAAGTTTGAATTTAAAATATATGAAAATAATGTACAAGTTTAAGGAATAAAATTTTAACGAATATAAATGATAAAAACACTAGTTCTCCAGGTTTTACCACCTTCCAGTTTGTAGTTTTCAAAAAAAAAAAAAAAAAAAAAAAAACTTCTCCTAGCAGAGAGCTGGGAAATAGAGTATGACATAGAGTCTTTCCTTGGTGTTAGACCTCTGGGGACCTCTGAGGAAGTTCCAGGGATGTTGTTTTTTCTACTGACTGTGACAGAAGCCAGAACTTTATGGTAAAAATCTTGACAGCAAAGCCTCAAATAGACTTGGGTTCAAATACAAAGATCTGACTTCTGGAAAGTTACCTTGTCTATTTAACAATATTTTTTCTTAGAAAAAAGAATAATAATCTAGATTGAGAAGAAATTAAAAAATTCTTAGATATTACCAAAAAATGACTCAAAAGAAACAAATAATCCTAATATATCCACAACAATAAGAGGAATTAAATTAAAAGCTGTCCACAGAGAAAAGCCCCAAACACATCTTCACTGGTAAATTCTACCAAACATTTAAAGGGGAATTAATATGAACTCTTCACAAACCTTTTGGTAAAAAAATACATGAAAGAACTCTTCCCAGCTCATTTTATGAGACCAATCTGGTATCAAAACCAAACAAAGACATCATAAGAAAAGAAAGCTACAGGCTAATTAATACCTCCTATACATTTAGATGCAAAATTCTCAAGACAATACTAGCACACTGAATCCAGTGAAATATCTAAGGGATTACACACCATCACTGAATCAGATTTATTTCAGAAATTTAAGGTTTGGGAAATTAAACAAACAAAAGAAATTAAAGGTAACCATATTATAAAGAAAGAAGATTTATTTGCAGATCTTGTGTTAGAGAATCCCAAGTAATTTCCACACACACACACACACACATACACACGCACACATCAAAAAATATTAGAACTAGTAAAGCAGTTTTATTAGAAAAAGTACAAGATGAGATACAAATATCAGTTCAATTTGTATACCAGCAAAAAACAAAGTGAAAATAATATTTAGAATCAAAAAGAATAAAGTACTTGGGTATAAGTTTAAAAAAATAGTTCAAGACTTGTACATTTTCAATAAACTGAAAAAGAAACTCAGATGTGGAAAATAATATTTCCAGACAGTGTATCTGATAAGAAACTAGAATCCAGAATATATAAAGAATTCTTGCAAATCAATAATAAAAGGACAGATAGCCCAATTAAAAAGTGCCCAAAATATTTGAAGATATATTGCTCCAAAGAAGATACACAATTACAGTTAAATGTATCAATTTAACTTCCTCTTAGCCACATCGCCAAAATTCACACAGCTACTCCAATGCCATCCACCACAAGGATCTGAAAGGGAATTTGCAGTATAAAAGGACAATAGTCTTACCTGTATAACTCCACAAGATGTTTAACATCATTAATCATTAGAGAAATGCAAATTAAAACCATAGTGAAATGCCACATCTTACCCTTAGGAACTGAATTATAATCAAAATGACACAAAATAAGAAGGGTGGTGAGAAGTTGGAACTTTCATGCACTGCTGGTAGGAATGTGAACTGGCACAGCTGCTTAGGAAAACAGGTTGGCAGTTCCTTCAAGAACTAAAGATAGAGCTGCTACATGACCCAGAAATTCCTTTTCTATGTATATACTCAAAAGAACTGAGAATGTATGTCCATGTAAAAACCTGGACAAATGTTCACAACAGCATTATATGAATAATAGCCAGTACACATTCAGCCTCAAAAAGGAATAAAATACTGATACAAGGATAAATCTAGAAAACAGTCTAAGTGAAAAAAAAAAAAAAAACAGACACAAAAAGGGCATATGTGATTCAATCCACATGAAATGTTCAGAATAAACAAATCCATACAAATAGCAAGAAGATAAATAATGATAGTGACCGTGATGGGGGATGTGGAGGAGATAAAGTGGGGGACAGGGTAAAGAATAATTGGTACAGGGATTATTTTAGGGATGACTTAAATGTTGGGAATTAGATCATCGTAATGATAGTACAATCTTATAAATACACTAAAATCTACTGAATCATGTACTTAAAAGGATGAATTTTATAACATTTGAGTTTTATCTCAATAAATAGAAAGATATTGTGTGCAAATATCTTAATGTGTATTTGGTGCCCTATATGGATTTAAAGTAAATAAAAATAAATCTTAAACTTCAGGATGCTTCATTTACATGGGCCCGTTTAAGCCCTTAAGAGGAAAGTCTGTTCCCGTTGCTGAGTGTCTTACAACATTTGCAAAATTAAGATATTTTAAGTGCAATACTTAAGATTTCTGTCCCTTTCCACTCCAATTTCGCCCTCAGTTCCTTTTCCTTGTGTTGGGTGGCATTGGCGCAGCTACCTGAATTTTGGAGATATGACTAAGAGGAGTTTACATTGATACATTTAATTGCTTTATCTAGAAGCCACAATTGGCTGGAGATCTGGTGAAGAATCTAAATTCATGCTAAATTCTAGGTAAGATGCTTCCAGTTGTCCCAGCGTATGAAAGGTTTCCAGGAACACACGTTATGAACAGACTGTTCACCCTGTGCCATGACCTAATGGTGCAGTGCCAGAGATTGATTGCAAACTGGACCTGCCCCATGTGTTTTGTCATCAAGAAGGAAGTGGGTAATAGAGGAGGAATAAGAGGAGCAGAGCTAGAAGGTCATTTGTGGAAAATTCTTACAAATCTTAAGTAACTCATGTGAAAAAGGATTGGTAAAAATTTTCCCCATAGAAATTTATATTATGTTACTATCATGGTTTTGAACCTAAAAGAAAAATATTTAAACTATCAGCAACATAAAAACAATAATAAATTTTAATCAACCATACTAGAAGAAAATAGAAAACAGAATCAACTTTTTATTAGTCTACAGAATATATCATATTGCTCTGTAAAGGGGCAGTCAAAGAATGCAACCAAGTTTACAGTGAATTATTAAAAATAGACCAGGTAGTTATTTCATAAAAATGTTATGCCATATTTCTTAATCTTGTGGTGTTTATGATATTTGTTAGCTTTTTAAAATTTTAAAATCTGTTAAGATTTGTTTCTCATGGAAAATAAGAATTAGCATTAGTTATTAATCTTGTAAATTTTTTCTTAAAAACAGATTACCCGGGCTGGTGATGTGGCTCAAGCGGTAACATGCTCACCTGGCATGCGCGGGGCGCTGGGTTCAATCCTCAGCACCACATAAAATAAAATAAAAGATGTAGTGTCCTCTACTGAAAAACTGAAAAATAAATATTAAAAAAATTCTCTCTCTCTTATCTCTCTTTAAAAAAAAACAACAAAAATAGATTACCCCAAATGGCAGAGCTTTAGACCTCACAAAACCTAAATCTGCTCTGTGTGGCAATTAGCAGAAAAGGAGAAAAACACACTCCTTCTGGAAATGATTGGGAAGGTTTTAGCCTTTCCTCTCTGCTCTCTCAGGTGAGAATAATCTTTACCAGGATGGTGTCACAAGATAAGCTCATGCTGAATGGGTCAGGTCACTGGAGCCGAATGATGGCTAAGGTATGTAAGTATATAGGGGGCATATTTATATCTCAGAACCTAATTTAAATAACAGAAGAGTATCATAAAATCAGCAAATGACAAGATGTCTGTTCTCTGAGATTTAAAGATCTGATACCTCTGCCATTCTCACTTGAAAATGGAGAAAAGAAACCCATATGGAATTATTCTTATTTTGCACATACCCTGGACATTTCAAGAAGAATTTTGAATTTAGAACCTCTCCCCTAGTATATGCTTGGTGTCTAAAATAATATTGTCATCACAAATATTTTCAGCACAATCTAAAATAACTCTCCCAATACATCCGTGTCTTTGTAGTTGTCAAAATCTTTATAGTTGTCATGTATTTAATAACCTGAATTACGAAAGTACAGATGAACGTAGGAGGCAAACACCTCCCAGGTTTACTTTGGATATAGATGCCAAAGATATCAGAGGAAAGGAAAGGGGGATCAACATATGATCCCATATGAACATTTCCATATTATTCCAGATGGTTCCTCAAAAAAAGTTTTGCTAGGGAAGTTATAATTACATGCAAGAGACCTATTAAAGTGATATTTGTAAAGGTAGGAAAAGCAACATTTTTTTAATACTGTTCATTACTTTGGGCCTCTGTGTTGTTGAGACATCCTTTAAAATATATGGTTTTCGGAGCATGAATTCAATGCTGATAACCATGTGTGAGAATCAAGTCCAATGTTGAGAATATAAAGCAATGAGGCTTTCAAAGGTATACCCAGTGGTGTTTCATCCAGGAGGTGAGAATTGGATGACAGATCTTCTAAGGCTGACAGCAGTCAGGGATTCCTAATATCAGCTCAAGCTGAGAAGCTACAAAGTCAAAGAGGAATCCTCTGAACTTGTTCTCCCTGAGTATTCAAGCCTCACTTAAAAGCCTCAACTTTCCTAACTAAAAAGTTAGGACCTGGTGGAGTGGGGGAGGCCGAAAATCAAGCTCAGTGTTGTAATACTGCTCCTAAAAAGAAGATTCTGTTTCTCTTGTTTGCTTGCATTTGTACTAGAGAAGTTCAAAAGGACAAATGTCCGGAGTTTAGAGATGTAGATGCCTGAGCGGCATGGTACACTACTCACTGTCTTATGGTGCAACATTAAGCCTCTGTGCATCAACTTCTGGGCTCCTGACTTTGGACCCTGAATCTCCAGTGTCTCTCCTGAATGGCTATGTATAGAATCTTTACTGAATACCAAAGAGAATAATTATACATAAAGAAACATGCAAAGAAACAACCATTACTACTAAAGAAGATAGGGGAATATATTTTGCTTATGTGCAACATAAAAAAAGTGATGCATGGAAAGAAAACATTTAATATTTACACTTCAAGTCTCATCACTTTCTTGGATTATGAATATAGCACAGTTTTGGGCACATAGATGTCACTCGGCACTTCATGTGAAATTTTGCAGCAAAATTTAAGAATTTGAAATAATCATGCAGACGGGAAAGAAATCAGATGGTTTTTATCCTGCAAAACAAAGACTCTAAAAGTCAGTTATGGCCTTTGATTTCACCTTGCATACAACATAAATGCATGATCCTTCGTATTCGAAATGTATGCAAAGTCTCCGCCCTTTTTGCTGCAGTAGATATGATGACCTCATCTTAATTCTGAAACTGCTTCATATGCCATGAGACTATTAGGCAAGGCAGAGGTTGAGATGGAAAAAAAGTAAGCTTAAGTACTTTTATCTTCCACCAGTCCTCTTCTTTGAGTAATCATTGTGATCTCATTTGCCCAATTTAGGGAAGGATTGAGCTGTACTTTGACTTGCTACTATTTTTAAATCTACACATTGCATCATTTAAAACACATGTTTTAATCAAATCAGGCAAAAATGTCTGGAGTGATTGGCCTGGGATTTTCATTCCTTGAATTCTCTTAGCCATAGATATTCAACTCCTCCTTTTTTGACATTCCCCAGATACTATTGATTTTTCCAGTTATAAGCTGTATATCATTCATGTTTATTTTAGCTTGTTTGTGTGAAAGTTGACACCGTATAGTGACAAGAATCACATTCCCAGCTTAAATGTTTAACATGTAACAGGGATTTTAACTATGAGACCCAATGATGCCAACTGTAAAATAATCTGTCACTTTTAGATCAACTGCTTTGTTTCACCAGACTAAAGGTCAGATTGGCCAAAATCGTGTGTAAAGATAAGTCATTTCATGAAGCAACTGGCAGACATTATAAAACAAAAAATTAGAAAAATTTGCTATTAGAAGAAAAATATGCATCTCATATTTATGGCCATCTCTTAAATTTCTGTCCCTTTCTCATCTAGAAGGCAGTTTATACAAAGTCATAGAAGAATTTTTTTATGTAAAAATGTTAACAATAAAATTTTAAGTCAAGAAAGGTAAGTAGCTTTAGATTTTTGGCCATTTTCTCAAATAAAATTTTCTTCTACCTTGAGTGATTGATTTAAATCTGTATGCAGGGGTTAAACTTAAGACACAAAGTGATAGGTACTGAAATGTCACATGGTTCTGCATAAATATGAACAATGACTGTGTGTCAATTAAAAATAAAATATATTAAAAACAAAAGTCATGAAGTCAACAAGCAGTGAGTCAACTCCATAGGGGCACATGGAGGGCAAATGTGTAGTATCTATGTAAGAAATGATTGCCTCTATATAATGATACTGAGGCAGCACAGTTCTTGAGCCAGAATGTGCTGGTGGGACTACTGGAGTCAAGAAATTTTTTTATTAGATTTCTCACTAAAATCTGAGGAAGGCAATAATCTCTTCCCCATGCATATTTGGCTTGAGTGTCTCATATTCCATGTATACATTTCACTATAACCTCATAATACAACCAAGCCTCCTGATGGTCTTCATGTACACGTTAATTCACATAGAAACAAACACTACAGCCTACTACTGCTTGGTTTCTTTGCAATGAACAGCATATTTTGCTCACTGGGGGGAAAAGGCAGGAGGCAGCCTATTGTATTCTAACAGTTATCTCTGAGTGAATAGAAGGAATTGCTTCCAAATGCAATAACAGAATTACTGTAGATTAGTGTAGCATTTGAGCATTAGTGCTGAGGTAAAATTGTTTCCTCTATTGCATGACCATGATCTTGAAACTTTTCATTTTATTCCAATAATGGAGATGCTTGATCACATACTGAGTCAGGTAAATCACAAAGCTGGCTCTTCAGCAGTCCTGAGCAGGCCATAACTAATGCCATAGCTGAGAACTGCATTAACCACAATTCTGATGAATAAAATCTGACACAAGCTCATTTGATTTGGTTATAGTGGGAATAGGGACTTTTATTCAGAAATAAAATAATGCACTAACAACAAACGCTCTTGTTCTACATTGTTAAAAAAAAGAAAAAAAGAAAGAAACCCAGGTACTATGCATTGCAGTGTGTAGTTTTCATTACTAAAGACGGCACTCCTAGTTCCTGAGCACTGGGTATCAATGAAAGAAATAGAAACTGTGAGCTAAGGGAATATTTATACTGTAGATATTTGAGGATGAAAGAGCTGAGGTATAACAGCATTGTAGTATCAATTACAATGACAAACATGTGGCTGCTTAAAATTTTTGACTTGAAACATGAAAAGAGACTGTGATTTGCACAGCACAGCACATTAATAGCCTATAGCTTCAGCTTTGAAGTAAATGACCCACTTTTCCTTCATGCCTACCCACTAAAATTAGGGAACACCTTGCTCAAAATGTTGATGACCTTAAAGGTCAATTTAAGCATAGCATGCAAAGTTGAACAAAGATTGTAGCCTTACCCCCCCGCCCCCCTTTTTTATTTTTAGAGAGAGAGAGAGAGAGAGAGGAGAGAGACAGAATTTTCAATATTTATTTTTTAGTTTTCGGCGGACACAACCTCTTTGTTTGTATGTGGTGTTGAGGATCGAACCCGGGCCGCATGCATGCCAGGCGAGCGCGCTACCGCTTGAGTCACATCCCCAGCCCCGAGCCTTACCCTTTTTTATAATGCATATGGAAAAGAATATTACTCCTTGTTAGAGTTGACTTAAGAACCAGCCTCTCTCCCTCATGAACTTAAAGAGAGTTTACAGATGATAGATTTGAAATCCTGCTCCAAAATCACCTCTATAATCCAAATTTTTCAAAATTAAACATGCAATTCCTGTGAAATTACCAAATTTCCAGGAAAACAAATAAGAAAATTTATTAAAGAACATGTTATTATTATGGACCCCATCCCAATTGGTATCAAAGCCAATAATTCCTTTCTGAACATTTGCACTTGTCAAGTTAAATGAGAGAAGACAGAAATTTTTTAATGTGCTGTTCTCGATACACAAAATATGATTGCCTTATTCTGCTGTTAGGAATCAGGGTTAGTTTGGATAATATTAGAAGACATTAGAATCAGGGGTCCTAGAATACCCCACTTCTTCTTCTGGTCCCCATCTCAAGGGTGTGAATACTCACCTAAAGAGTGAGGCAAAAGCTAAATTTAAAAATGCCTAAATTCCCGTCGGCTGGCCCCAGTGTTCTGACACAGAGCTTTCTGGACAGCTGGGTTGCGCACATGGATCAGGCTCCTGGCTCAAGAGGAGTCCCTGGAGTCACATGTCTCCCCCTTATCTGCAGCTGCCCATCAGAAGAAGCAGGCACTCAGAGTAAAGAAGGGTTGGGTGGGGCACAGGACTGCTGTAGCACCTCCCTCAACTTGGGAGCTGATTAGTTTGATTCCAGCAGTGATTCTTTCTGGTCAATCAAATTAGTTGCACCTTCTCCCTGAACAGAGGATGCGAATTGAGGGAGGTGAGAAAAAGAGTGGGGAAGAAAAGAAGGTCCAGGGGGTTGGGTTTGTGGCTCAGAGCTGGAGCGTTTCCTTAGCATGTGTGAGGCACTGGGTTCAATCCTCAGCACCACATAAAAATAAAAAATAAAGATATTGTGTCCACCTATAACTAAAAGAATAAATAATAAAAAAAAAAAAGAGGCTCCAGTGGAAAGGGATGGTGCTTTGAGCTCTCCTCGTGTCCTGAAGCTGACAACTCTGTGTGGAAAATGGGCCAAACTAAATTCCGTGGGCAGTTGTAATCTGAGAACTGTAAAGGGGATGGTAGGGAGCAAGATGGGGTTCTTGTCCTCAAAAGGACACAGGTCAAGAAAGAAAATGGATGGTACCCTTAATACAACGTAGTATGTGCTTTATGTGTACAGAAGCCAACTTTCATCAAAAATACTAAAAGCAAATTCTGCTATGAACGTGCGAGTGGTAAGAAATGGTTAAAATAGAGACATTGGAGTAAGGGCTTGAAAGAAAGAAAATAATTTTAGAAAATTATTGAAATAACAAAACTTAATATCAGTAAAAGTAAAAGGGGAGGGCAGAAAAGGCAGCCCAAGTGAAGGTCAGGAGGCAGACATACCCTGGCATCCACGGAGGGCTGTGGCTAGGGAGCCAGGGGAACAGGCTACCGGGAGGAGGGAAGGACCCAGAAATGATCCAAGAAGTTTGTGTTATTACCAATTTAGGAAGTACCTTGAGTGTCCTGCTAACAAATTAAGAGTTTTATGAAGAGACCTGATATGAATAGGTCTGTGTTGGCCAGACACTATTCTGTCAACACTGTGAAGGATGGATTTAGGTGAGAAAGACAGAGAAACCAGTAAGGAGGGTCAGGCAGCTATTGTGAAAGGTGGCTGAAGAGAATATGAAGGAAGAGAGAGAGGAGAGTCGGCTCAGCAATGTGGATTACTCCCTAGACTTTTTAAATAATTGCACATTTTAGAGTTCAAAGAAGATGCCGAAGTTGTCTTTATACAAAAAACGATAATTTCATTGAAGTTTTTTAAAAATATTTTATAGTATGTATTTTTTGTGGGAGTGGGGGCTGCACCCGTATCTTCCTGTGCTTAATGATTCTAAAATGAGTGATGAAATTGCCTAAATAGCAACTCGAATATATTGGTGGCAATAACTGAGATAAAGAACACAAGCATATGACAAATTTCAGGGGGAAACAAGTTTAGTTTTGGGATTTTAGAGGTCAAGGTGAGAGAGGGCCTTTTAAGTGACTGTGGCCAAAGAATCCCTGTAGCTTATTTACAAAGCACCTCCACGTGCATTATGAACAGAGGTGAGGGTGAAATGTAATGGAGGACACAGAAGTTTGATTATTTAATGGCATTAAGTAATTTTTTTTTCTTTTAAAAAATACTCTGTTTTAAATTTTAGTTTGGAAGAAACTTAGGAATTTGTAAACTATTGTACATCAGCTAGTTCCAAATAGCCATGCACGTTATGAGAAGCCAACATTTGTGAATTAATTTTCTGGTTATGATTCATTTTACAGTTTCTGATTTCAAAAGAGAGCCTGGCCAAATAACCTACCACAGACTCAAATCTCACTATACCAGGCACATAGTAGTTATTCGATGAAAACTTGATGAATCAGAATTTGTGGGACGATGAGATGATGCCTATCTCGCATGCTCAATTGAATTCAAGCTGTGAGGTAACCATGGGTTCTTCACACATGTAAACTTCAACTTTCTCTTCTAAATGAGAATCTAATGGGGATGTTATAAAAATAAGTGGTGAAGCAAGTGCATTTTGCCTTCACAACACATACTGTAATATACATAATGTAACTTCTTATTTCTTTTGTAGAGCATCAAGACTCATTAGAATGGTCAAAAATACCTTCTGCTGTTTTATTTTTAGACTGTATTCAAACACCATCAAAGTTTGCTCAATTCCAAGCAACCAAATCAAGTTCTGTCTATGCTTTAAAAAATAAGACACATTAATGGTCATGCAAAATAATAATAATTATCATTAGAATGCCTAACAAAACTTAGCATTTCTTTTTTTGCTGCATTTAATTGGTGCATTATAGTTGTACCTGATGTTGGGGTCTCTTGTTACATATTCATAGATGCACACAATATAACAATAGAATTTTGCCAACAGCATTCCCCAGTATTTCCCCTTCTCTTCCCTCCCCCTTCTGAGACATAGAGGTTAGTGGCTTGCCCAATATCAGACAGCCAATAATAGATGAAGCTGAGATTTGAATTAGCCAAGGGGACACTCAAATTTTCCTCTACTCTTGAGATGTCGGAAATTAGAGTAATGCTTAAATATAAAGAGTAGTCAGATTCTGGGATTCAAATCATAGCTCTATCACTTCCTAGCTGCATAATTTATTATAAAATGGATTAAGTTACTTAACCTCACTGGACTTTAGCTTTCTTCTCTGAAAATGTAGGTAAAGTAAGACCTATTCCACAGGGTTCTAGCATCTATTGAGTGCTTCTTTATGCTTGGTACCACTTAATGTATTTTAATTATTAATACAGGTTAGAACTGTGCCTGGCACATAATAACAGCTCAATAATTGTTAGCTATGATTTAAGAAATAGAGAATAGCATGGTAGTTAAGCAGGTAGGCTGTAAATTTAGATTGCTATGTTGGTGTCTTGGAGCTGTCAAGTCTAACTCTGCAACCTTGGTAAAATTACATACCTCTCTGGGTTCTAAATTCACATATCTATAAAAGGGAGATAGTAATAGCATCTATTTCCTAAAGTTGTTGTGGTGATTATTAGATTCATTAATGTATGTAACACCCTCATTATAAGGCTATTAATTTCTTATTATTTAACATACACTCATGTCCATACATATTCATGTATCTACACACAGATACATACACATACACACATTATTCTCAGAGTCTCTTCTTGGCAACTTAATAGAATGTAAAATTTAATTTTACTCTGGACTATGTATTCTATCAATATATAATCTTTCTGAGTAGCTTAGTTTTTCATCAGGTTATTATTTTTGCTTTCCACTCTGCAGTCTTCTGGATATATTATTAGTATACTAGCCCTTGTCCAGAACTGGGCCCATCTCACATCCAGCATAGAACTATCCATCAAGGACTGGCAGATCACTTTGTGACCACAGAGATCCATCAGGTGATAAGATTTTCTGGACCTGAGAGCTGCTTGCCTATCCTATTCCCATGAAGCTGAGTAACTGGATAGGTGTCTGTTTAGTTACAGGCTCTATCATTCACAATCTCTGTCATACTGCTTAGGTCTAATCTTTTCTCTGCATGGATGCCAGCCTTAAGCAAATCTTTGACTCTGTGCCTCAGGATTTTCACTGCTAATGGTGAAAACTGCATCCTACTGCTATGAAAATTAATAAGTTGATCTATATTATGTTCTAGAACCTAGTATGAAGGCAGCAATTACTTCCATGACCCCTACTTCTACTGCTCTTCATGTGTTCATGTAATAAATGCACCTAGTATGTTCTTGACACTAGACTAGATGACAAGAATACATTAGTAAGATGCATACATAACCTCACAGGGCCCAATTATAATAGTATACAACAGAGTGGCAGAGACACAACTTTGGAATAAATGGATTTCTTTAGGAACTCACAGTCAGAGGGAGTGGTTACCTCACTAGTCATTTCTGGGGAGGGAAGAAATGTATTAGAGATCAAATATTTATGAGCCCCTGAAATTCATATTTTGAAACCTATCCTCCAAGGTGATGATATTTGGAGATAGGGACCTTGGAAGGTGATTAGGTCATCAGGGTTCTGGCATCATGTATGGGACTTGTGTTCTTATGTAAGAAGCCCCATAGAGCTCCTCGCCCCTGCTGCCTCGTGAGAACATAGCAAGAAGATGGCATTGATTAATCTGGAATTGGACTTTCCCCAGACACTGAATCTGCTATTCCCTTGATCTTGAACTTCTAAACCACCAGAATTTTGAAAACTACATTTCTGTTGTTGATAAGACATCCAGTCTATGGTGTTCTGTTACTGTAGCCTAAACAGACTGAGGCAAAGATCAAGGCCACCAAAGACTTCACAGGATGACATTTGAACTAGACTTTAAAAGAGAGACCTTGCAGAAGAGAATTGCTAAGCATAGACTAGTGAAAAGAGGATGAAGCAGGGCCATGGAACTGGAAGGAAAAGAAAAAGCATTTGTAGAGATAAGAAAGTGTGCGATGACAATATTTGGTTTGTTCAGAGAAATCCCTCGAGGCCATTATGGTTCAAGAATAAGCAAAATAACAGCAATGTGATAATTTGTAGAATACAAAAAAAAGAATACACTGGTTGGTAAATAATTGCCTTCCTTCACTTCCAATGGGCTGCCTGAGTTTTGTACCATGGACTACCCTAGAATCTTCCAGATACCTCAGACTTTTCTGTGATTAAGCAACTAAATGGTTGGATCTCCATGACCAAAAGTGATATCTCTTCTGACTGGTCAGTATCCTATGGGTTGGTGAATATTTTTAATACTTCCCTTGTCCATAGGGAATGTGAGCATGTGATTTTACTTTCCTACTTCTAATTAATTGACGTTTTAATTGACAGTAAGTGATGTGAAGCTAGTTTTATTTCTAAGCAAACTCTATTTGAGAGCTACTTTTAAACCTAGGGGAAAGGTGATTCTTTCAGATTTTCTTGAATATTAACTTCTAGGAGAAAAAATGAAAGAAGACATAACCAAATTTGGAAAACACAGATGTAACATACCAATTTTTTTTCTATCAATCAATATACAATCATTATAAAAATCTCTTAAATTCTTAAAATAATCCCAGAATTAAATAGCATTAACATATTTTTAGGAATTCTTCCAGGTAATTTAATATCACTAGTGATAAATTGTGTGTGTGTGTCTGTTTATATACAATCACACGATGTTTTGTTCTTCACATGATTATTTCCTACTAAATATTCTGCTTGGTAATTCTGCAATTTTTGTACTTATAATGTATCTTGCACATTTTTCTGCCTCAGTACATATAGATTTACTTCTTTTTTAAAAAAATCGTTGTTTAGAATTCTGCTTAGAATGTGTACCATAATTTATGATAGATATTTAAGTAATTTCTAGACTTTTGCTATTTTTAACAATGTTGCAGTTAATATCCCTGAACATTTATCTTAGCACATTATAAAGGTTTTCTGTGAAATTGACTCTTTGAACATACAAGTAACTCATGCTAATTGTTTTCAAATATAAATTGTCGTTAATGTGAAAAAAATACAAGTTTAATTATCTGAATCCTTAATAACCTTCTCTGAAAGCTTTATATATCTCTCAAGCAGAAAAAAAATAAGTGGATGGTATAATTGTGCCCTGTCTAGACTGAGACAACTATAGTGACATTTGTTCTCAATTATTAATTAAACATACATGAAACCCTTTAGATGAGCAGGTGATATAGTTATTATTAGATGTGTTGCTTGTTTACAACAAGGGCATTTTTAGAGGCTGAGATCAAAGTTCTAAAGTTGATTTCAGAACAGTAGCATTAATTGTGCTGAGGCCTGAGACTCTGGGGAAGCAGCTGGGAGAGAATGAAAGTGACCTCAACTACATCAAAGTCACATCTTTCCATCATTATTCTAATCTATTACCCAGACCACCACATTGGTGCTGCCAGAGGTGAAATAAAATAAACCCAAACAAAATAATAACCAACAAAGAATATCCTATGCCACTCTCACAAGGAGGATAGGCACTACATTAAAGGTTCTATCGACATTCATCCATTAATTCTTTCACTTGAAAGGCATTCATTCACCAATTCCTATATGCCAAATTCTGGGTTAAGCAGTGAGTGGAGATGACCACAGGTTCTGGGGAAATTTCAGAGCTGGAGAAAGAGATTGGAACATTATTGACATGGTACCACAAGGACTACAGAATTTTACCGCCTCTGGTGGGAGTCAAGATTCCGAAAGTGGATTAGCACAATGAAGCTCAGGAAATGGCAGAAATGATGCAGACCATCGAGGAATACCAATATTAAAGCAAAATTCATTGGGAAGGCCAAGAAGAAATGCCTAGGGATGTGTAAGCTGATTAAAGACAGTGGCAGAATGATGGCATATAAACCCAGAAGTGAAAGTTTCAAGATGAAGGTTGCAAGGAGCATTGTCAAATGCAACAGAAACATCTGTTGAATAATATCCACTGGAAGCCAGGCACAGTGGTGCATGCCTGCAATCCCAGCTACTTGGGAGACTGAGGCAGGAGGATACAGAGTTTAAAGCCAGCCTCAGCAACTAAGTGAGCCCCTAAGCAACACAGTGAGACCTTGTCTCTAAATAAAATATTAAAAAGGTCTGGAGATGTGGCTCAGTGATTAAGCATCCCTGATACCCCCCCCCCAAAAAAAAAATGTCCACTGGATGTTATAGCTAGGATTTTTCTTCAACAGCCATTTCCATGGAGTGTTGACAATAAAAGCCAGACTTTAGTCTATGGAAATGTGAGTAGAGCCAAATAGAGAAAACTTGATCCTACATCCAAAATATAGGATGACTAGAAATGGGAGAGATGCTGGTGGAAGAAAGGCATGACACCATTGTCATTCAGTATGTGGGATAGTAATTTATTTATATTTCTAAACTAGTATGTTTCTCCAATAGAAAGTTCTAGAGTAAAGATAATTAATGGGGAAAAACAAAAATGTAGGTAAAAGGAATTGTATCATATGCACCAATGGAGTAACATTTTATTCTCTAAACAGGAAGATGAAAGATGAATTCTCCATGTAAGTAAGCTTGTAGATAAAGAAGGCAGAGTTAAAGAAGGAGTATATATAATGAGCTCACTTCTATCTTCAAAGTAGGATACTTTCCCTAAAAGAAGTTCCAAGGAGTTCTCTTTATCAATTTATACTCCTGCTTTCTCAATTATTTCTTAGAAATGATATTTTTGCATACTTACCCACAGAGCTTTAACCAACTTATTTACCATCTTACAGAGGTTATGGTGAGTATTGGCCAATGTATACGCACAAAATGGGTTGGCTGTATGGCTAAAGATTGCACGTAGATTCAGGAACAAATTCCAGCACTCCAGAATATCACAGAACAATATAAAAATTTTTAAAATTAAAAGTAAAAGTAGGGGCTGTGGCTGTAGCTCAGTGGCAGAGCACCTGCCTGGCATGTGTGAGATCCTGGGTTCAATCCTTAGCACCACATATAAATGAAACAGATAAAGGCATGCTGCTCGTCTACAACTACAAAATAAATTAATTAATTTTAAAAGTTAAAATAAAATTTTAAAAATTAACAATAGAAATAAAACATTAAGAATCACTATTTGTTTCAGGCTTGACTCAAAAGAGAACTGAGTGATTCTAGAGGCTTTCAATTTTTTATGATTTTCCCTGTAAACAAAAGAGAAGGAAGTGAGAAAGGAAACTTTGAAACTTAGGAAAACAAGTATGATTTTTCTGCCCTCTGAATACTCCACAATACCCAACATGATGTTTGGCTCATGGGAAGGGTCAATTAATGTACATTCATGAGTTGATGTCAATGCTGATAAAGGAGCTTTATATATGATACACATAGAAACATGTAGCTCTTTAGTAGCATTATCACTATCAATGAAGAACTGAGAATTAGAAATAATTTTTAACAAGAACTGAGGCAGTACTCTAGGGACGTTATGTACCCACATGAAAAGCCACAAAACAGCTCCTTCCTGACCCCAGGGCTTCTGGGTGTTTGGACAGTTCTATGACAGCGCCACTGAGTGCTTGGCTTTCAGCTTATGCCTGTTCCCAGATCCCAGTCAGTGATGCAGGGGCCCACGGGAAACAGGACCAGATTTGTTTGGCTTCAGCTCAATTTCCACTTCTATAGATAGCCATGAAACTCAAATAGAATCTGAGGAAGTGAGATAGTTCATAAACAGGAAAAGAGGATTATCACTTGTCCTGGTTTTACCCCAAAGGTTGAGAGCAAATATGGTAAACCTTTTTCATCCCAAAGAAAATTTCCCCCTAAAACTACACCCCACAACCTCAGGCATCGGCCTGGAAACCGGCAGAAAATGTGTACTGGCCAGAGCATTCTTTGCTTTCACCCCTCTCCTTTGCCATCCTGATTAAGGGACTAACAGACATTAATTTATACTTAAGCACATCTTGTTCGTGAGGCAATCATTGCTCACTAAGGCTGAAATAAGGCTGGATTTCCACCCCCTAAGGGCTGGAATGAGATTTTTCTAGTGTTGTGGTTAGGGGTTAAGTCAAGTCAATTCCATAAGCTTCAGATGCCTATTTCCCACGAAACTCTGGTGGTTTTTCCCCTTGAGGTCCTTTTCTATGGAGGCCAAGTCTGCAGGGATGCCTTTGGCCCAGGTGATGATTCACCCTCTGTTCCTCTGCTGGGACTGGTCCTTATGCACTGACATTAGCTCAGTATTAGTTTCCTTGGCCCTGGAAAACCCCTCCTCTTTCTCCCTGCCAGGACTTACACAAATATTGTTTTTTCAGGGGGAAGAACTATAATGTCAAAGGTATATCCAGTTAGACTCCATTTCAGGTTGTGGGAAATGTTTACAAATTGACTTCACCAATTTAACCTTTTATTAATACATATAACAGGCATGAGTTAAATTTTCAAGAAAAAGATTTCTGAAGGAACACATCTCCCCCAACAAATTCTGTTTATAAAAGAATGTTTCTCCCTTAACTTATGAAACACAATTATGTTAATGTGTAGAGGAATTGAACAGGAGGAATTGAACAGGAGGGAGAATACAAGATGGCGGGGAATTTTCTCACAGTGATCTTCATTAGAAAAACTCAAAATACTTTATAATTCTGTAATCACCTCATGTAGAAATTGATTCTGTTGAAATAAAATACCACAGTATAAGGATATCTATCACAGAAGAATTTATAGCTGGAGAAGAATGGAAATGATTTTAATTTGCTTATAGTTTGTTCCTAAAAGGTTAATGTAATAGAAACTTGGTTCCCAATGTTTTGAGAGGCTGTGGGGCTTTAGGAGTGGAAATCTAATGGGAGAGAGTTAGGTCATGGAGGATCCACTCTCATTAATCAACTAATGCTACCTACCAAGAGTGTGTCAGGTCTTACAGAAGTGGGTTAGTTCCAGAGAGAAGAATGGATCATTATAAAGCAATGCATTCTCTATCTCTGTCTCTTCCCTTAACTCTTGGAACCAAGACATGTTACTGTGTCCACTAACAAAGAAATTCACTTTACTGCTCTACCTCTCTTGGTACATTATGGAATGCTATCAGTGTTGCTCCATCCTGAAAATCCACACAAATTTTAAATTCAAAAGTAGCATGTCTATTTATTTTCATTCTGACCACTGTCATTTGTTAGCACTTAAATCAAATGTTCTTTTTAGAAGGAATGGCAGTCCCATGATTTTTTTTTTTTTTTTGGTGGGGGCGGGGGGGTGGTAGGTTGTGAATACAGCTGCTTGATAGAAATAGCCCTGTCTATTGCTGGCAGCTTGATATATGTTAGAGTCAATCAAGCTTCCCTTGAGAAGTAGGAAAATAAGGCCATCCTCTTATCCATGTTTGACTTACGAAACCCAAGTATTTTCCATGTATCAAATATTTCATTTCAAAATTATTAATTGGGACCAAAAAAGAAGACAAAAATACTTGAGAGATATGGAGAACGATGAACTGCTTTGGGGCATTGAAACAATTCCTCGTGATTCTTCTCTGTCATTTTCACGGTCTACTTGTCATTTTTATGAAATGCCAGGACAGCTCACAGATTGACTGACATGGTTGGCATCTCACTAGAAGGTATGATTTAAAATAATTTGATGTAAACTGAGAGAATATTCCTAAGAGACTAGGATCTGGAGCTGAAGAGCTTGAAAATTTAAACAAAATCCCAATTTAAATTTTTCTAAATATAAAATTGCTTCCAGAGCAGGTTTCTCTTACAAAAAACATGTAGTTTATTACAATTAAGAACTGTGAACTGGAAACTTAATATCATCTTAATTTGCATATTCAAAAATTTTATTCTGTTAAAACACTTAAGCTCTAGAATAAGCCCTATGCTCCAGTGTAATCATTTTTCTTCATCAGAGTGTTGTGTACCTAGAAGATGCTCAATGAACATTTGTTGAATGGATAACAGAATTTAGTTACACAATTCAACAAAACTTTCTATGACTTGGAGTGATATTTTATATTGAACTCATTTGACAGAGCTACAATGTTAATAATAGAAAGAAAAAAAATTCAAAAGTAAATTATTTGAATGCCAAGAATTTCATAAACTTTATAAATTAAGCCAGACATGGTGGCATACACCTATAATCCCAGCAGCTCAGGAGGCTGAGACATGAGCATCTTGAGTTCAAAGTCAACCTCAGCAAAAGCAAGGAGCTAAGCAACTCAGTGAGACCCCATCTCTAAATAAAATACAAAATAGGGCTAAGGATGTGGCTCAGTGATTGAGTGCCCCTAAGTCCAATCTCCAGTACCTGCCCCCCTCCAAAAAAAAAAAAAAAACTTGACAAATTAAGACCTATGAAAGCATCAAGCATTGAAATGTTTTTTCAAAAAAACTAGTATTTCTTGCTTCTGAAGTAGAATAAGTAATGCAAAAGATTTGGAGAAAAGAAAAAGTCATTTTGAAGAAGTGTGATAATGAGAGCTTTAAAAATGTTTCTGTAAAACCATATATTGATAAATGGATAGAAATACAATAAGATACAATAAAAATGATTGCATAATTTAAAAAATTACTTAGATTATCATAAATGCTTATAGTGTTGGTTGTCAATTCCAAATTTATCCAGGTCAGAGGGCTCCCTCAGGGATTAGCTATTTTGAGTTATGTATCCTCTAAGAGCAAAAAGGAAATAATACACTTCTTAAGTTTTCCAAAAATATTCATCCTTTTCTTCTCCTTCTGTTTTTCTCTTCTACTCCTTCTTTTTTTTTTTTTTTTTTTTTGGTTTTCTTTCTGTGTATATAATAAAAAGTAATCCTTTCCTAAGCTGCTAGAAAATTCTCCATTCTGGCTCCTGTTCTACCCCTGATGTACAGAGGTGCCTTTTTTCCTCCTAGGCTTGTTGAAGACCAGTGCAAGAATGTGAGCTGTTTTCTGAGCACCTATTCATGCCTGCAATTCCAAATCCAAACCTCTTTCATGTTTAACCCTAAAGTTGGGAGAAAAGAAAGAAAAAAATTCTCTTTTATAACTGAGCTACACTATTGATATGAATCCAAAGCTCTTTCATTCTTCTTGATTTAGTATTTAGTTCCTTTGGCAAAACAAAGCCCCCCTGTCTATCTTTCTCCCTCTCTCTCTTTCTCTCCCTCTCTAAATATATATATATATATCTGTATCTCTATCTCCTCTTGTCTCTTTTCTCTCTTTTTCCCTTCCTTTTTTAATCTTTCCAAAAAATTGGACAAGTTCCAGAAAATTTCCCTAAAACATCTCCCCGACTAGAAGAACAACAACAAAAAAACAACCTGATCAGTTAATGGTAAAGAAATCAGAAACAGACGGATTAAATTCCCCTTGAAGCACATGAGGGTTTAAAAATTAAGCAGAAAATTACTTGAGTAAAATATTTTTTTTGCCAAATCCCAAATGTTTGAAAAATAGTTCAAGATGTTTGTTGAACCTGAAATGGGCCTGAGTTATCCATCCATATTTAATTCAAGTAAAAATAATTCTTACCAGCTGAATGCTGGTAAGTCAGTAAACTTGGTAAGAAAAAAATCAATAACTTAATATAGAAGAAGCTCTTTTAACATATAATAGTTCAAATGAAAAACAAGTTACCTCTGTGAAAGACATTAGAGGAGAATGTGATGAATCCATTCCTAAGTTTCCAGCCACCCAGGTTCCACCCAAATTATGTTTTGATAACCTAGAAGTCAGCCTTTTGCCCATGGCCTTCATCTTCCTGTGATTTTCAACTAAGGTCTTTTCATTTAGTAATATAACCAACAAGGTGGGTGGGAATAGCCATGTCAAGCACTTGTTTCCTAAAGAAAACTGCCTTCCCAGGATAATG
Source organism: Callospermophilus lateralis (assembly GCF_048772815.1). Taxonomy (NCBI): domain Eukaryota; kingdom Metazoa; phylum Chordata; class Mammalia; order Rodentia; family Sciuridae; genus Callospermophilus; species Callospermophilus lateralis. The sequence goes on along the minus strand of NC_135320.1, from coordinate 49,791,978 downwards.
TTGGCTTTTCAGACTTTTAATTAATCTCTGATTACCTGGTCTTATAAGTAATGGTCTCATTAATCTTGATTGAGGGTTTATCCCCTGTCAGATGGACCCAAGACTAGGTAGGCAAGAAAGAAGTGTATTTGCTGAAGAGTTAAAGTTGATAATAAAAATATTAATGTGAAGTGTGTGTGTGTGTGTGTGTGTGTGTGTGTGTGAGAGAGAGAGAGAGAGAGAGAGAGAGAGAGAGAGAGAGAGTGAGTGCTTTTTTTTTTTTTTCAAAAAATACCTTCTCTAGGTATGTAAGTTTGAGGAAGTTGAATGGATGGAGAAAGTGAAACAGAGAAATTGTCTGAAAGGAAAATAAAGAGAAGAAACTCTTAAGCACCCTCTGTCAGAGCCTTGGTGTGGGCACCCAGCTCATTGTAACTTCATGCATTTTAATAGGTGCAAGCTGCAATTTCAAAATGGAAAGTGGCTTCAGAAATTATCTGGTCTAGACAGCTTTCTCAATTTCCAATTTTTAGTTATTTCACTCAGTATGTTTAGTTTAGAAACTTACATGGAAATAATCACTATATGCTACTCTCTATTGCTGCCACGCCAAATTACCACAAATTTAGCATCTTAAAAATCACACAAATATATTGTGTTATACTTACGTAGGCAAGCAGTCCAACATAGGTATCTCCACATCAAGCTCAAGATGTCAGCAAATCTGCATTCTTTTTGGAAGCTCTGGAAGATAATTCATTCCCTCTCCTCTCCCATTATGAAGATTGCTCGCATTCCTTGGCTCATGGCCCTCTTTCTCCATCTTCGAATTCGTCAACACTGCATCTCTCAGACCATGCTTCTGCCACCATCTCTCTCTCTCTGACTGTCTCCTGTTTCCCTCTTCCACTTATAAGGATTCTTGTGATTAATTGGTCCCACTCAGAGAATCCAGGATAATCTCCCTATTATAAGGTCAGCTGATTAGCAACCTGAATTCCATCTGCAACTTTAATACCTTAATCCCCTTTGCCATGTAATATAATGTATTCACAGCTTCTAGGGATTACGACAGGCCATCGTGGTGTTGGGAGGGAGCTGTGGGCATTATTTTCACATTATAATCTCATTTCTAGATGGGGATGGTACATTCCATAGGTGGAGGGATTGGATTGTTGACTTTATAGCAAACTTTTTATTTTCCCTTCATGTTTCTATGGGAGTAGAACGATGACACACTGATAAACCTGCCATCTCTAGTAGTTCTCAATGCTTTCTTTTTAAAAAAAAAAAAATATATATATATATATATATATATATATATATATATATTTACATATATTTACATACATATATATATTTGTTCTTTTTATTTATCCAGGACAAGCAGAATATATTTTGACATATGATACATACATGAAGTTTAAGTTCCCATTTTGGGAGTTGTACATAATATGACATTAATACTGGTTGTATATTCATATATGAACATAGGAATGCTATGCCTCAATGCTTTCTGAAACTCAAAATGTGTTGTATCTCCTGCTCAGAGTGCTAACATCAATTTACTTTTAGGTCTGGTCAGTCCTGTGTGGCTACTGTGTGCCTGAGTGAGACCATTCATTCATGCAGCATTTGAGGCATTTGAAAACCAAACCCATGAAATGTATATGAAGATAGGACTACATTATAATGAAGTGAGGGTCGATATCTCATAGTGGTCCTCTGTATTTCCTGTACATAAATGTGAATCTTTTTTGTCCATGATAATGAAATAATGAAATGAATCATAACACAGACTTCCAGATAAAAGATGGGGGAAAAAATTGGTCTTTATGAGAATTTCACGAAAACAGCCCTCTTTCCCACGGAGTTTCTCGTTTGTTCTTGAGGAATTGCACAATACAGAGGGGGCCTCCTGCTCCTTCCATGTCACTCACACTCCCTGAGTGGGTGATTAACTATCTAAGTTCATGTCTGGTGACCTCCGTGTGCAGCTATGCTGCCTGCTGAGAGCTTCATAATGACTCTCCTCAGCCCAGAACTTCCCCTGGCTTTCTGACTCATGTTCAGTCATATGCTACCATCTACCTGGACACGCATAGGTCCCTGGGACTCGCCATCAGCATGCTTGTCACCTTCTCCACCACACCAGTTCTGCTTCCCTCATTTTTGGCACCAACCTCAGTCCATCTTAATTTTCATACCCTTGATCCCTCTTTTGCATATTTTCACAGATATTACTCCCAAATATTTCTTGGCTTTTCTCCATCTTCTTTGTCTCTACCCATTGCCACAAGATTCCTAAGAGCAATTCATCCTTCCTAGAGTTACCCAAGTGAATTATTTTGTATCTAAATATAACCCAGAGGGTTCTTTGTTGTCTTTAGGATAAAATCCATTCTAAGCCGCAGCACTTTCTTCTGTATTCAAATTAGGGAACCTTGATCTGTGTTGTCTTGTATCCTGTCTTGCCACATTTTGCATTCTGATGATACCAACTGCTTGAGTGTCTTAAAAGGGACACTGCTTCCTAATGTCTTTCCCGCTCTTGAATTAGTTCTTCAAACCTTAATTCATATGCCAACTTTTTCTCACCGCTTTCCCTCAACCCCTTTTTATATCCATATCCTCCTGAGATGGGTTCCTCTCTTCTAAGTGTCATAAACTTATAGGTTTTCATGGCAGATGAGCAATAGCTCACACTCCTGATGATATTTCAAGTATGTGTCTGTCCTCACCTCCCTTCTCTGTGGAGCTTGAGAATTTTCGAAAAGAATACCTGGAAATATCTGGAGTTTCTATTTCAGTGTCTTGCCTTCATTAGACCCTATGTACATATTTGCCAGGTGAAATGACTGTGTAAAAGAGACCAGAACATAGGTATTTAATTTTTTGGGGGGGGGTCATATACCATGCTGTCTCTAATGCTGATCCTATCTACTTCAAAACCCAAATAAGTACTGCAATTTTGGTAGGACAGAAATCACTAGTTTGAAATGTTACATTTTCATAGTTTGATACCATACACAATAAGTAGAATTTTAAATGAAAATTGATTGATCTGGTAAAGTGTTCATATTCTGCCCGCTATTTTCACAGTTCTGAGTCCAAAATCATTATAATAAAATTTCTACTTCAGCATTCATCAAAACTATAAAAGAAATGTTGGCATTCATGGATGTATTAGTGCAACAGGGCCCAATGCTGCTTTCAAAGACTATTTTCTTATACAGAGACATTTTATAGTCAGGCAATCATCTTGTTAAACATTTCCTATAAAATTTTAAAAATCATTACCTGGGAGTCTATCACTGTGGCACTAATCACACCTCTACAATTAAGCTTATTTCAACCCTTTCACTGTAATCCCTTTTCTTTAATCAAGGGTTTATTATTGGGCTGTTAATGTGAAAGTTGAAATAAAAAAAAATCTCAGCCCAGGAATGAATTCTAATAGTAGCGGTTATAGAAAACCCTGAGAAATTCTCATATTTTTATATGAGATTTATGTTAGGATGTGGGTTTAATTTATTCCCTCCCCCTCTTTTTTTTTTTTTTTTTTTGTAGAACGATTGCTTGACTTAAGGGAGCCTGAACTTGTTCCCCATGTCTTTAAGGATGTCCTTTATCAGCTGCATTTGGGTTTTCCTTGTTATGAGCACAAAAGCAGTTATTTTGTTCAGTGGGAGGAGGAAAACGTAGTTGGCCTAAGATTTTTTCTTTCTTTCTTTTTTGTTTTCTTTTTAACATCCCTAAATAAAAGTTCAGGTTTGGATTCTGTAAGGAAAAAGGATCAGAACATAATTTTTCTGGTCAAATGAAGCCACTGTATTTTCTCTCAGGAGTTTACTACTAGAAGATTAAGTTCAAGGACAATGTGCATGTTAATATCAAGTTAGTCAAACTCTGGCCTTAAAACACACTAACTTGGTATAAAACTTTGTAGTTTCCATGACAATTCAAACACATGATTGCATTGGCTACACACAGCCACCCTAGCAGTAATTGGAGCCATCCCCAGCTTCCGGACCATCTCCTAAACTGCTCTGCCCTCCCTCCCACCACCCTAGTGCAAGTTTCAGCCACTTCTTACCTGGTCAATATCTTTCAGACTATCACCTCATTTTGTCTCTTATCCTGCCATCAGTTTTTTATATGACAGCCTGATGGAAATGTGTTTTTTAAATGATAATGTTACTTCTCAAGTTGGAGTACTTCATGGTGTCATTCATTTTTTCATTTTTTTAAGACAAAGAACAAAACCCCTTTTATGAAAGGCAGGCATTATTGTCTGCCTAGCTCTACAGCAGCTCCCCTCTTGGTTTTTTTCCTCACCTACCTCCTCCAGAGAGGCTGGGAATGTAAATATTCACCTGGCTAGCTGTCCCTCCACTTGCAGTAGAAGGGAGAATACAGTAGATTTCTAGTCAATGAGGTATAATCGGAAACTCACTAGGGACTAAAAATTTTTTTGTGCTTTTGTAGGAAATACTCAGATGTAACTGGTGCTGCCACTTTTTCTTTACTTCTTTTTAACTTTAGTTATCCTCCTGAGATGGGTTCCTCTCTTCTAAGTGTCATAAACTTATAGGTTTTCATGGCAGATGACATCTGGGGCTTTAGGAGCCTCCTTAGGACTGTAAGATGGCAAGTATGAGGATGAAAGACAATGTAATTATTATTGAAGAAAGAAAAAAACAAAATAAACCTCATCTCTAGTACTATAACCAGTGCAAGTACTTATCTATCTTTAAAGGTCCTTTTACATAAGAAAGACTAAACACACATTTTAAAATCACTCTTCCTGTTCTTCTATGATTTAGAATCAGAAGCATTCTTAACACAAATACATGTTTTGCAATGGCTTCTGGAATTCTCCAATATTTCAGCATCACTGGTGTTCTATGAGTTTCTAGAATGTTCTTCCTTAGATTGTTTACTCTCCTACACAATACTCCAATCCCCTCACCCCAAGGACATCATCTACTTGACTCATATTCAGACTTAAAGTCTAAGTAAAGATGTGTCTTTCTCTAAGATACTGTCTCTCATCTCTAGATTATCTCCCCAGTTATATACTCTCATAGTATCCAGTAGTTGTTCTTGACACATATTATATTGAGAGCATCTACTCATTCATATAAATATTTAATAAGGTATTTTTTAAGAGTTTATCTGCTAGCCTAGAAACTGTTTTATGATGTCTTTCCAATTGTTCGATGGTATTCAATAACTTGGAAGAAGAAAGGAAGCAAGCAAGAAAAAACAAACAAGGGAGGAAGGAAGAATTCATTCATGAAAACTAAAATCTCAAGTCTAAATGTGAACCTTGGTTCTCCTTTCCATCTTAGCTTCTGTCTCCTGTGTAGAAAAGAAATATTCTACAGTGCGTGGTTCATTTTTTGAAATAATGTGAAGACATCAAAGTGTGCTTATTGCAAAAAGTGTTAAGAGAAATATATTCCTTCATTGTTTTGGTTTTATTTTACTTCATTAAATTTTTTCTTAAATTAAAAAAAAAATGAATTCATGCATTCTGCTGTAGATTGGGATGTGGTAATCAATGGGCATTATGAAAGAGACTGGACCAGCACAGTCTAAAGAGAGTGACCAGAATATTGACAGTGGAATTCATGACACTGAATCTCATAGCCTGATAAAATTCTAACTGATCTCCAGAAATTAATGTGTGGGTTAGAAGGGGCAATGATAATCTAAATTATATACCAAATTTTATAAGTATGCATATTTTTTTCTGGTGAGAGTGTTGAGAGTTTCAATCAGATTTTCTATTTGAGAGTTTCAGTTTTGAAATAGGCTAAGAATCACAAAATATGATAGTAGCACTAGAAAACAAAAATTATAAATTCTTTAAAAAGATTAATTTATAAATGTTTACTACATGTGTGTCTTTTTTGTGTGACATGTACTTGCAGTATAAATAAATCCATGTCATAACTAGTTGTAATTTTTGTGATTCCTAAAAATCATTTGATCAATTAATGAGTTTCTTAACCTGCATCTTTGCAATGGACAAATATAATAACACTTTATAAACTTAACAAATGTATTATCTCATTTAATTCTTCTAGAAAATCTACAAATATACAATTACTGTTCCCATCTTCCTGATGAGATAATGCAGTCTCTATGAGTGCAGGAAAAATGTAAGTATTTTTTTAAACTTCAGGGATGGTAAGGCTCCTGTAAATGATCTCTCTAAATCATGTGTGATAATGGGCAAAGATACAGTCAGTAATAAGTATTTTGGGATTTAAGAAATGTCCTTTAGGATTCCATTAGGACCATAATCACTGGTTAAAAGTTGAGTGGAAGAGGATAAAATTTTTAATCGGGAGGCATTATATGAGCAAAATGGAAGGAAACTTGAGTTCCATGGGCTGAGGAATCCCATTTGGAAACTGTGGGAGATAAGGCTGGAAAATTGTCTGGGTGCAATGCCGTGGTCTTGTGTGCTTAACTAAAATGTTTGACCTTTACCCTTAGATAATGAGAACCACTTGAAGAGTTTTGAGCTGGAAGGTAACATCATGCAAACTGTTTTTAGTAAGATTAATTTGGCACCAGTGCGCAATCTCAGATCAAGGTGGTCCAGGCAGAAAAGCACCTGGAGAAAAGGTAATGTGGACAGAGACAGCTATGTTGAGAAGAGAAAGGTTTAAAAAGAACTTCCCAAGGAATAATTGATTATATGCAGGGTGCTTTTGTCCCTGTGAAAACAAGCTCTTCCCATAATTAGGAAAAGCCCCCAAGGAGCCTCACAGGTTATAGACTCGAAATCTACAGGAAGCATCAACTTAGCATGCCTCATCTCTATGCATTTCGTCTTCATTTCCCCTGATTTAGTGTGTTCTGATTTAAATGCTCTTTTTTTCTTTCTATTTCTCATTTCTTCATATATGCAGCATATAAGCTATATGTGGCTTTTTTCATCCTGTTCAAAGACAAGCACAGATCCAACACTGAAAATACAGCGGTTGACAAGAGAGACCTCTGTACTGCTGAGGTTTACCTTCCAAGGTTGTCAGACAGCAACCAAAGTAATGGATATATCCATGAGGAAAAGAGCAATAAATGAAAATAAGGTCATGTGACAGAGTGACTGATGGAAATTTAGGCAGTGTCAGAGTGACCCCTCTGACATTTCAGCAGAAATTTGAATGACAAGAAGCAGATAACCGTAGAAACTATTGGGGGAAGACGACTTCAGATGTGGGACACAGCTATCACAGTGATCTTAAGACAGAAATGAACACAAAAGGCTGGCAGAGCTGGAATATGGTAAGCCATAGGAGGAATGGAAGGAGGAAAATACCTATAGAAAATAGGCAGAGGCCCTGAGGAAAGATCGTACTGGCCACTGTAACAAGTCAGGGTGTTCTTCCATAAGAAGTGAAACCATCAAAATTTTTCAAGAGGAATGTAAGATAAGATCTAATTTCCATTTTATAAAATTTCAATCAGTCTGTTCTATTGATAATTGATTATTGGGGTCAATCTTACTGTGGTCAGGTAAGAGATTATTCATACAGGGGACTTGACTAGAATTTTAATAGTAGATAGTAGAGAAGTGTTGGGAGTTGGGATATATTTTAAAGGAAGATCTGGTAACATTTACTAATGGATTAGATGTGGGTAACTTAAAAAAAAAAGGAATCTAGAATAATGTCTAGATTCTTTAGTTTGAACATGAATGATGGAAGTAGGTGATAACAAATACCCAGAGTAAGGTGGGAGGACTTAATAATCCTCTTTGGTCTGTATGAAATTCATCCATTCTGTTCCATAGTGTCCTGGATTTTATTTTATTTTTTTATTGGTTGTTCAAAACATTACAAAGCTCTTGACATATCATATTTCATACATTTGATTCAAGTGGGTTATGAACTCCCATTTTTACCCCGTATACAGATTGCAGAATCACATCCTGGACTTTAGACTGAATTTTCCTGCTTTGCTCAGAAGGCTGATAACTTATAACACACCATCCTCTTGCATAATCCACCCCCCCCAAAGAGCAGTTCATCTGTTTTGGACTCTTCCAAAACCTGGACTGTATTATCTGACCTTGACAGATAGCATTTGGTGGCCGGGGGACTAGTGAGGGAAAGTGGTATAGGTATTTGAGACTTTTAAGGAACACTAAGATGTTTAACTTTGGGAATTTAAAGGTTTCGGGTTGTAGAATGAAGTTTCAATGGACAGAAATTTAGACATTAAGAAATGTGGCTAGTTTTGACCAAAAAAAAAAAAAAAAAAAAATATATATATATATATATATATATATAATTGAGTTTGAGTTTGGAATGGATATGTTTGAGATCAAGGCAGAAGATGTTCATAATATTATTCTTCATGAGTTAGAAACATGTTGGTATGTAAAGTTCTTTATTCCTGGATTTAAAAAGAAGAATATTTTAGAAAGTCAATCTCACTATTAGAGCCATTGGTCACGAGATCTATAAATAAACCCGAACTTTCAAAAATAGACAGCTTTTAGGCACTTACGTCAATTTATGTCAATTTAATTCAGCAGTATTTGATGTTAGTCCCCATATATCAACAGGAGACTTTATTTACAAAGGATTCACCAGGAGGCATTAAATAGGAAGAAAATTAAATGATGAGCTCACTGATGAAAACACAATGTTAATGAGACTCTTGAGGATCACAATCTATTGCATTAAAATAAGGTATAACTCTGTCTAGAGTGTTGTATTGTTTTCTGAGGAATTTTGGACAGACATTTCCTGCTTTGTTCAGAGGAACAACAGTGGATGTCCTTTTTCATTCACATGAGTTGACTTATCTTTTTCAGGAAAATAATAAAGAAAAAATAGTCCTTTTTAAACTAAAAATTGCCTTCTTCTGATGAAAGAAGCCCCAGAAGGGTGAAGAAAATTTACCACTGTTGAAAATTTACTTCATTTTCTTTACAGATTATTTTGAATCTGCTCTAAGAAATGTGTCTGTCCTCTCTAAATGCATGGTGGAAATGGTTCATTGAGTGTTATGAAAAGAAAGTTTAGTCTCATTTCCTAAGCAGACTTTTTAACCTGACATTGCTAAATGGGGAAAAATTCTTTGGGATTATGGTGTGTGTTTTGATAGAGATCCTGAAACAGCTGGTTATTTTCACTCATTTTCTCACTGTGGGAAGATACTGCTGCTGCATGAGGCAAGGGAGATAGAACCTGGCTCTCCATATAAAACTAGAAGAAAAAAGTGCCAGAAAATTCAAGAAGAAAATTCTTGAATTTTATATTTCAAACACACATATTTTACTATTCTGTTCATAAATGTGCATTTGAACATGTATATTTAGATGACAAAAATAACGAATATACTAGGAGTATATCAGGTTCTGAAAATCTGAGGGATTTTAAAGTCTCCACATGGGTAGAATTTTGGGGCCCCTTTAGTCATTTTTGATGATAGAGGATCTGGAATATTTAACAGGTCTTGAACCCATCTTCTCTTAAGGTATAGGGTGCTGCACTACTTGACACTCCCGCTCAAAACCTTAATCATTTCATGGTGCGATTTCTGTGAATTCACTGTGTGGTTTGCTCTGGGCCATGGGAAACACATCCATCAGGTACAGTTCTGATTGCGCACAGGTAGATGGTTTATAGACTGTTAGCCCGTCCTGCTGCTTTAGATTTGAAGAATTACTCTACAAGAACAAGGCAGGTTCTATTTTTGACATTTCAGCAATGAGACCACTTGTACATTATGGCCTGATTTGATTTACTGTAAGAAAATAAGAGTGCTGTAATTTGTAAAAGACATTTATTACATGAGTCCAAAATTTAAAAAAAAAAAAAAATGCTTAGTGTCTCTGTCCATCCCATCTGGTTTTATTTTAATCTCACTCTAGTCACATATGAAATTTTGCTTAGCTGTCTTCATTTTCTTAGTCAATCTTGATTAATGGCCTTCAAAGTAAAAATAATTGGCCTGCATCAGGGTTGTTTTATAACTCTTGTTCACAAAGAATGTGAGAGGCTGGAAAATGAGCCTAAACAGAAGGAATGCATTACGTTCGTCTTTGAGAAAGAGCAGTCCTTTAGTCGTGTTGCTCTGTGTATTTTTATAACAGGCGCCTCCTTGACCGTCCACGATATTGCAGATACGCTGTGCCAGAGCTTTATGTACACTTCGTCAAGCTGACCATGGCAGCTCCATGGCTCCACGCAGCCACACATGTGAGGGCAGAACAAACCCAGGCCAGCCTAGCAAGATGGAGAATTTCAAAAGTAAATTATCAAGAAAGCTGAGGCTATGAACCCCAGGAGTTAAACCGGGCAGGGGCCTAATTGTCTCTGAAGTTTAAATGGCTTGTTTATAAAAGGCTTCTCCAGCATGTATATTTTTTCCCTCTTTCCTGAAAAGTGGGTTCAAACTTTAAAGGAGTTAGGGGAAATACAGGCGCCCTGTGACCATTGTGGGTTTGGAAGTGAGTTCTGTTTCCTTTCAAGATCTCCATTTCTGGGAGGGTTCGTCGGTTAAAGAAATAAATTTTAGTTCAAAAAAAGAAAACAACCACACACACACTCTGAGAAGATAATTTCTTTCTTACTTTAAGTTTTGTAAATGGATATATTATAAATGGGTACATTATGGCTCTTAAAAAAAAAAAAAACCCAGCTAGTCATTTTATGATTGTACTGATGAGAAAATTAACATCAAAAGCTTTCCAGTTTTTTGATCATCCCAAGACTAGGTTAGTTACCCAGTGATTTTTTTCAGGAATTTCACAAGTTCTGATGTCGGTATTTTTAAAACAATTAAAATTTCCTCTAAGATCCAATTGGTGTTGAATATATATGGAATTACACGAGCCTGCACACACACACATACACACACAGACCATGTCCCAGCCCGGACAAGCTGGCATTCAGCCATTACTCTGCTAGGAACCATCATTTCCTTTCCCACACAGCCCAAAGGCTGCTCCTTCAGGGGGAAGGCTAAAAGGTAGAAGGGTGGAGGGCAGTTGGTAAACTGAGGGAAAAGCATTTCAACAGTTTCACTTAAGTAACAACTATAGTAGAGCTTTGATTAAAAACCTACCAAGCACAGTGGTGCATGCATGTAATCCAAGTGACTCAGGAGTTTGAGACAGGAGGATCAGGATTTCAAAGCCAACTTCAGCAACAGTGAGGTGCAAAGCAACTCGGCGAGACTCTGTCTCTAAATGGAATACAAAATAGGTTACAAAATAGATTGGGGATGTGGCTCAGTGCTTCAGTGCCCCTGAGTTCAATCCCTAGTACCAAAAAAAACAAACAAACAAAAAGAAAAACCAAGCTCTGTGTTTTTATAAAAGGAAAGTAAGTTCTCTTTTAGTTGGAGAAGGATCCTTATGACAGCAAAATTGTAACCATGAGAAAAAATTGGTCTGAGAATTCCAGCCCAGTCTCCTCCAGTCCCTGACCCGTACATCTTCTTGGGCCTCTCACTTTTGCTTGGGTTTCTCAGGTGCTGCTCCTTCCTACATAGTTCCTTCCATTTCCTCAGCCTCTACTTATCTTCTTTGACTCCTGAGCCCTTGGATTCTCTCCACGTGTCTCGCTTGTCCTCAGAGTCTGCTGATCTTTGAAGAGATGAGACTAGGAATTTCCTGGCTGGTGATTTGCATTCCCTTCTTCCATGAATCATAGGAGAGTTTCATTTTTCATAACAATAGGGCAATCACATAATTTCCCAGTCTAACACACACCCTCAATGTGCACCCCCCATGAATCCATAATGTAGTCTGAATGCTTTACGTTCATGAGTTTTATTGTTTTCTGAAATGCATTGAAATAGTTGCTCAGATTGAGTATATATCAGTGCATAAAATTTCATATAATATCAGATTTATGCTAAACAAAGAATAAATATTTTGTTTATCTCAATAATCTTTAGTGCTAAGAAATGTATATTTTTGTCTTCACTTTATAGATGAGTGATAGGCTTGGGAAATTATGTAGGTATCTGTTTTAATCCAAAACCCATTTTCTTACCTTCTATTCCGTGATTATTATACTTGGTCCTATTGGCATTTGAGACTGAATAATCCTTTGTAATGGAAGTTGTTGTACATATTGTAAGGTGTTTAAAAATATCCCAAATTTCCACTTGTCAGATCCTACTGTCACCCTCCCCCAGGTATTGTCAACCCTCAAATTCTCTATATATTGCTTAACATTCTCTAAAACAGAGTAGTACTATACAGAGATTTTTTTCTCTGTTACCTGTATAACTTAACTGATACACATAAAGCCCTAAGGTCAGGAAGGCTTGTTTGACAGTGTTACCATCAAATCGCAGTAAATCCCAAGAAGTGGGGAAAAGAAGTAATGGCTCCTCAGAAGAGCCCGGAGCAGTCCCAATCCTTCTCTCTAGGAACTTGTCAGAAGCCACATAGGATTTCTGAAAGTGAAACCAATGGCTGTGACTACATCATTACAGATTCAAGTTTATGAACCCATTAGAAGATCTAGGCTCCCACTTATTTCTCCAGGGAAGTGTTAAAATAACACGTGGCTCAGAAGGAGAAGAGGACATAGGTCTGCATCAGACCACATAGATCTTGAGAAGAGTACGGATGAGTGACTGGAAACTTCTAGTGGTGCTCTCAATCTTCTCCCAGGTCTGAGGCACATTAACCCAGAAGACTTCTAAATCTCCTTTCCCTCCACCCAACCAGTAATATACCCAGATGCCAAGCTAACTTTTTTCGGTCAACTTTCTTAACCCCACTCTCTGTGGATTCCAACTCCCCCACTACAAGTCTTTCTGTCCTTGTCTGGTATTTTCACAAATCCTAAAATGAGGTTCACTTTCCAAGAGCGGCTTTCACATTAGTTTTTCAGGTTCTGGGTTGGAGCCTTGTGTGACACACATCTAATTCATCTAGCATCTTCTCCAAATCAATATTACATTTCATGACTATACCACATTTTCAGAACAGGAAGAATATCAGGCCTACTACTACGAGGAGCTTGCAAAATTGTACCGGACCTCTGACATAATTTCAAACTGTCACCTGACCAGACATAAAAGTTAGGGAGAGCTCCCCAGAGGAGAGAAGATCTTAGCTGTGATCTGATTAATGATTACTATTAATGGAATTAATTTCATTCTATTTAGGTTCACAGGTTGAATCTCCAACCCCTTGTGTGACTGAATTTAAAGGTAGGGTCTTTAAGGAGATAATTAAGGCTAAATGAGGTCCTAAGGTATGGTCCTGATCTGATGGGATTAATGTTTTATGAGAGGAAGAAACACTGGAAATGACTCCTTCCCTCTCCCCCAAAGAAGAGTCATGTAAGGACATAGGAAGGCATGATCTATAAGCTAGGAAGAGAGGCCTCACCAGAAACCATCCAACTGGAACTTTGATCTTGGATTTTCATCCTCCAAAACTGTGAGAACATGCATTTCTGTTATTAAAGCCACTCAGTCTGTGGCATTTTGTCATGGCAGCTAGATAACTAATACAACTAGAAATAAGCCAGATAAAGTGGCAGAGGTTGGGCTGGGTGAAAGTAGGTAACAATGAACACATAGGTCTGGAGTGAAGGAGCGTGGGTGTCTTCCAGGACAAAACCCAGTGTAGGCACACTGTGGGAGTGACCATGCATTATCTGTCCATCAGCTGCAACTCTGAAATCTTACCTGCCATGAATCTGATGGCAGAAGAGAAATTGTTTTTTGGCGAGGGTGGTCAAAGCAGAAGTTCTGATGTATATGTTAAATATTTGAAATATCTCAAAGCCATAGTAGGATTGTTTCTAGTCTTTGGTAAACTATGTACAATAACTAAAATTGTATAGTATATTTAAAAAGAAAGAAGATTTTTCACAGAACAGGTACTTGGTAAAGTGTGAAGTGAGCAAATTTTTAAAAATCATCTAATTTATTTATTTTGGAACCCTGCAAATCATATTTTAAAGCTAATGAGTTTTAAATTTACAGAAATCAAATCTTTATGCTGTTTGTGCTCTTACCAGTTTAATGATTTATCAAATAGCATTCTCCTTTAGAAGACTTTGAAAAAAGCTGACGGAATTATTTAAACAAATAAACAAAGAATAAATATTATAATTGTCTGTTGTTTCAGAGTTAATAGCTTATTGCTCCATAAAAGAAAAAGCAAGTGAAGTAATGGAACACCATCATCCTTCCTTTGATTATTGGCATCACTCTTTCTTTATAGGTAAAATAAAATAAATGGTGATATGTCCAATAATTCTGACAACTACAGAATGCGAAGACAAATAATGAGACCAAATATTTGCTTGTTCCAGGAAGTTTTTCCTGGCTTTAGGGGCCTAAGTAAATTAAATGATGTACTAGGCTCTTCATTTCTTTATATCCATTCCTTCTGTGCTCTATTCCAGTCACTGTGAATGAAATCTGCGTTGATCTTTTCATACAAGATCCAGCTAGCTATATGCTCTTTCTGACATATATATTTGCAATTCACCAAGGAGAATGCAAGATGCATCTTGCATGCTTATCAAGCACTGCAGGAACTTTACAGATTACTGCCTGCCTCAGGATTCCAGTTCCCTGGTGCTTATGCATAAGCAATGGATTTATGCAAACATTGTAACATTTCCAAACAGACTGTGACATGAGTTGTCCCTAGTTCCTATAAGGTTCAGATATGCAGCCTATTTTCTGCTAGTCCTAGATCATTCATCTCATCAAGTTTAAAATGTATCATCTCAGCTTATAATGCTGTCAATATAAAATGTCATAATGTGGTACTCAATTTGAACAGCAAGATGAATATTAATCTCAAAGGTTTCTCTGCACTGTTATGGTGGAAATGAACAATGGGAAGCATCATTAATTTGTTTGTGTGGTAGTCTTAGTATCAAGTACCATGTGCATAGGTGGTAAACATTTTGTTATATATAGTCTACTAATTTTCCATGATCTAGAGTGTTTATGCAGCCCCAGTGGTATAATATGCATTATAACTTAAATTGGATAATATATTTAGAAAGGAAAAAAAGGCTTTACAAAGAACAACATCATCGAATTATAATGATAACATGCCTATTTACATAATGATAATGCACATATTAACTGCCAAGCATGTTTGTTTTGCATTAGTGTTTGTAGCAGGGCACCGGGAATTAAAGAATTACAAAAGGGAGTTTTTCTATGCTACATTACTATAGTAGGGTGGTTATTGGCAGTGAAGAAAGAAAATGGGAAAGTGCATATTTCAATGAATGAGAAAAATGAACAATGCTAGTTGTCAGGTTCACATTGTTTATAGGGCTTGTCCCCAAACTTGTTATTTTTTTTTTCCCCTTTAATTCTGAGACATGGTGTCTCTCACAGCGAGCAAAAACTCTTGCACAGATATTTTGGCCTCCTGCATCAAAAATTAAACACATAAAAAAACATCTCTGTTGGTTGTATGCATTCTTAACAAACACGTGTCTAAGGGAAGCCACCGTTGGAATCATTTACTCCAAGATGTGAAAAATCTACATTTTTGCATTTGCATCCCAAACTGTGAATTTTATTTGTATGTCTATGAGATCCTGGAATCTTGCACTTAGTGGGGGAAAAAAAAAAGTTGGTAGATGTTATTTTGTGAGCTGTCATATGTTTTCTGAACTTTTTATAATAGAAAAGAGTCTCTGAAGAGCCCTTTTCTTCACTCCCTTAACAAAGGCATGTCCCAGTTTATTAAAAAATCATACACAACAATACTGCTTGCCAGGTTTTATAGTCCTAATGAAAATTTGGTCCAGAGCACAAAAATTTTCTGGAAAAATGCCTGAAATTTCCCTGTCGCAGATGTTTCAACAGAAGGTGCTTGCATGCCATCCGTTAATACGGCGCCATACGGGACTCAGTGTGGCCACTGCAATATAACCAGTAAGTAACACACGCAGCGTGCGCCGAGCTCCGCCAAAGTCTCCGTCTGTTGTGTGGGACTCGAATCCCATGGATTGAGACGTACCTTGATGAAACTGCATTGTCATGGAATGATAATATTTGTGGATCACCATGCACAGAAAACATCCTATCGAGAATGTGGGAGGTCCGTTTAAAGATTCAGTGCATTTCTTGGCATTGGTGTTGGTTAGAATGGATGTGAATATTAGTGTTTGGGGGTCCTTTTCTTCCCACCTCTGCCAACTTATGGGAATAACTCTGTGGACAAAAAATTCCTTTTCCAAAGGATCTTAGTTTGGTGGCAACATAATTAAAATGGCCATGTGAGGTTGTTTCTTGAGTGTGTGGAAGGCAAATATACAGGCGGCCTTATTTTTGCTTTAATATATATGCAAGGGAAGTGATTCAGTGTTGGCTGTCTTTGAAATAAAAGGAATCGCTTTGTCCTTGCAGAGTCTGATAAAAACAGAGGCACATCTAGGATGCTGCTCACATACACTGAATTCTTCTGGTGAGCCTAGATAATTCTTACTGGATAAGACTATCTGGAGTAACATTGTTATTCATTTTGAGGAAAAGATTTACTGCTGCCCAATATATATTCCATACTGAAATCTGGCTGCTATATCATAAAAATAATGTGCTTAATGCTGGGCTAGTGCAGATGGAGAGAGGTTTGGAAGTGGGCAGCACCTCATGGTCATCCAGGGGCACTGAAGGGTTGCGTACACATATACACATAGTATAATTTTATGGATTTCTTAAAATATGGATTTGCTAAATATAGAAAGCTAGAACATATATATATATATATGTTGTGTATATAAATATTAATATATATATATAATTTGTAAACTCATTTTGGCACTTTTACATTCTCCTAATATAACAGGAAGCTTCAAAAAATAAATTTGACCTGAGTTGCTGTAAAATTCTGAAAAACCATGTGTTTAAGTTGTACCGTGTTTTTCAAAATAATTATGTATTTAATTATGCTACCTCATTCACAGCTTATGATTCTTTAAAGGAAAAGATGTTTATATGTTTTCCTGAAATATATTTTTGGGGAAAGAAAGCAACTTATAAATACTTCAGCATTTTAACCAATTTAAGTTAATATCTCCATAAAGAGGAAAGTTTTTTTAGTGAGCATCAATTCTTGAAATTACCTTTAGATCTCTTCTTCTCTTTAACAAAGATTTTTGACATCAACTTTGAGTATTTCGTAGTAGTGTGAGAAGAACAAAGATTCTTTTGGCTACTTTTCTTGAATAAATCATTGCTTACTAATAGTAATCATGGTAGTTATTTTCTTAGTTGCTAGTGTCATATAAATGCTTTTAAGATTTATTATCTCTTTTAAGTAAAGTATCCCAATTATTTGTCAAAAATGAAGACTCAGTATACTATTAAGAGACTTGTCCAAAATCATATGCTAAGTTATTGATATTTCTAGGTCTTGAATATTAGGCTTCTAACTCCAAGTAGGTGTATATAGCCTTTCAATGTAATTAATTCATATTTTAAGCCATGAAGTCAATTAATATCAAAGCATGGTTATCAAACAACTCTTTGTTACCAAAACAAGAATTTTTTTCAGGTCTATTCAAAATGGTATTATTATAACTTAATATAATTCTCTGTAGGCAATAATTGTCTAAACTTATCTGTGACACATTAAGATTTATGAAACATTGAGCAGTACAATATTCTTCAAAATCAGTTTACTATTTTAAGTGTTTATAAATATACATATGTGCATATATATAAACCTATAAGTGCAATTATATATAATATATTTAGAGCTTTTTTTATTTTTGGAAGAAAATAACAATTGTGGCCCACAAATTCCACATGGCTACACAAAAGTAAATATAAAAACAATTGAGACTTTAATTTGTCATCATGAATTTCTTTCTCTCAGACTCACATTCAGGTGTCCCATGCAGACTCATGTTACAAGTTTGTCTTTTTAAAGATATGACAATGTTTTTAAAAATCCTTTAAACTTATTTGAAAATACTATGTCCTCCAAATTACTCTGAAAATTCCAGAACTAACATTTCTATCCTCTGCTACAGAAAAGAACTACAATTTTCCTTCAGTTAGGTGAACTATATACTGTGGCCTGAAACAATCCTCTTTTGTATCATTTCTAGAAACCACTGATTGGGTGTGGCAAATTGTTCACTGATGATCCTTAGTAAGACCATCTTGAAAATTCTTTTCTCCACAACCACACTTCACAGAGGGGAAGGAGGAAATTTCTCTGCCTGCCAATGAAATTCAAGCCAACAGTAATATGCTGGTAGATAATATGCCCTTCCAGACACTGATCAAGTTAATTTTTTTTCTCAATTCAAAATGGCATGTTCTTTGAAGCTATGCTGCTATCGCTTAATATTATTTTAATGTATATTTACTAATCTCCAAAATTCAGCTCATTCTCTGTTGGTTTTCTTTACCTTCGGGTAGATTAAAATATTCCTAAATACTGATTCCTTGGAAGATTCCTGAAGTATTCTAAGCCTTCCCAGAAGCTATTGGTCAATGTTAAACAATACTGAGAATTCTAAAGTAATTCCACACAGTAATGCCCACCGGCTGAGTCCTGAAATTAGAGATGCTACCAGCTGTGTCACTGATGAAGGAGAGCTGTTTCATGTTTTTATTCCTAAGTGGTTTCCTTTGATATTTCACATTTTTATGATAATATATTTTATTTTGTTTTCTCTCTTTCTTCAATTTACTTCTTCCCCTTTCCCTCAGCCCTCCCTCCTGTCCTCCTTTCTCTCTGTTTGAGTCACACCCTTAGCCTCCTGCATTCCTTCTGAGTTGCTGAAGAAAGAAGGGCAAATGGCTTTGTCTGTTCAATCAACCCTGGACTCCAGAGTGCTGTGAGAGGTGTTGGGTTAGCTACTCCACTGATACCAGCCTTTTGTAGAATCCTCTGAAGATGGATATCTCCCATCACTTCTCTGCCATTTGCTTCTCTGCATAATATATAAAGAAGTATCTAGACCAAGCATTTCTCTATGTTAGCATTAATGCTATGTCCCAAGCTTTCACAAAAATGTGACTCCCACATAGAAGGACTCACCCTAAGATCCAGGCTGTAGCTGGCCTGAATATAGATTTTTTCCAGAGCTGAAAGATTACCTGTTTCATATGGAACTTTCTATTTTTCATTTCACCCTTGAGCATTGCATGCTGTGTATTCCCATTAGGCTATAAAACAAACAATTACAATTCTGAAAAGACAGTAAGGGAAATATTGAGGAATTTTAAAATATAAGCTATTTAGATAATTTAATGTCAACAAGTAGGAAAAGAATATTCTTGTTTGAAATCTTCCAAAATTAGTGAAGAAGCAGGCTTTTTGGCTTTTATTATTAATTGAAAATCACAATCTGAAGATTAGAGACATTGCTGGTCCTTTGATGACTCAATTCCCCCTTACTGAAGTTTGCATCTAAATGCATTGTGGATGTGGGAGAGTGGCTATCTATTGATAAATTGCTCTGGTATTTTGGGGGGAGAAACAGTAGAAGATTCAAATGTATTCCAAAAGGACTCGGATTGGCATTTTTTAATACTGATTTTTAATTTGACTTTGAGAACTCTGATTCTTTGTTTCCTTCATGGTCTTTATAAGTACATTTGCTGTAAAATGGCTCATTAGAATTACCACATGTGATCTTTGCAGAGATTATTTTTAGCAAGGGTGGCTTAGTTCATTAACCCTTTGATTTTGATCACATCAGCAATAAGAGGGACCAGTTACATAAATGTTAATGAATGCATACTCATGGAAGAGAACTAGGGAATTGATACAATGGCACTTTGATGTAAGAATTAGCTTTCAGTTTTCATGCTGGATGCAAGATCAGATCATTTTGGTGACCACAGAAATGACAAAAGGTTTAGCCTTTCTATTATTCTCACGTGTCAGGATGGCAAATCATCTGTTTAGGGGCTCTCAGGCATTTTCTCCTGATTGTAGCGGCTAAGGAAGTATGCTCCATAGCCATACAAACCCCAGTTCTGCCATTCACTAACTTAGATCCGTCGTTAACACAATGTGCTTTCATTTCCTCATCTTTAACAGAGGCAATATGAGACTTGTCTCACATGGATGTTGTATGCATTAAAGTAAGATAAAATAAGGCAAATAGTACCAAGCACAAGAAACACTACTCTATATGATCACTTATTCACTTGGTAATTTCATGATCCTATTTCTGTTGTGGAACTGTAAATTGGACTGAAATGACGTGAGAAGGAACCGAGGAGGAAACATGAACCTGGGTTAAAATGTCTTAATCTTTATCATCTAGAAAACTATCATCCAACACTGTCTTCAAGTTTTCTGAATAAAAGTTGATAAGCAAACAAATCTTATGTTCCTTATTCATAGAGTTTATCAATAATAATAATATATTCGTTTATTATACACCTATTATATAATAGGACTTTTTTTTTAACTTACATTGATTCTTTTAAAGCAACCCTGGTAATATATTTCATTCTTGTTTTGCAGATGAAGAAACTGAGGCTTCCCAGTAGGAAGTGGCATTTGTCCTTGTTTCCAGGAACAAGCTCATAAACATGATGCTACCAGGCATCTGTCTCATGATTCAATAGTGGCTTTTAAGTCAGTTCTCTGGTCTCATAACCCTCCACCCCCCTTGGAATGCTTTTCTAATCATCTGCAGGCAGGGCATCTCACTACCAGCTTAAAACACAGTTCTGGAGCTATTTCAACTTAGAGGTTATGAATTTCAGAACTTTTCTTCCCTGCCAACTGATGGTGGCTTTTTTGCAGATACTTTAATGATAATCAAAAGATCTGAAACACCCAGGTCTTTGTTATCTAATTTTCTTCACCTCTTTCCTTTTCGAGTGTGGCCAACAGGACATACTATTTCCCTGCCCCCATCTTAAAACCTTTCATGATTTACCTCAGCTCTTCCATCCACAGGAATGTCTTGTTTTTCTTCTAACAGGTGGCCGGTCACAAACCCTACACTAGCCAAATGAAACATTATATGATTGTTATTCTTGGAAAACAATGTTAAAGTCCAGAACTGTAATGGCCTGCCAGGTAACATGGCATAGTAAAAATAACATTGTGCTTGCCTTGTTAAAGAATCATATTTTGCTGGATCACAGTCTATCGTTCTTGGTGCTAGCAAAGTATATAGCAGCAATAAAATACCATCAATACCAATCATTAAGAAATGGAGTCAGAAGGCCTTATACCAAGAGAACTTTCTAATTGGCTATTAATGATATCATAATGAGTACAAGCCCAATATATTAGACACATGAATGTGGTCTTTATTCCTTTTTTTTGGGGGGGGGGGTGCTTATATATTTTCCATTCCATCTGAACAGCAAAGGCCTTCACTATATTCATAGATTTCACATCATTTAAAAAAATCAGCTTCACTAAGTATTTTTTTGTCTTTAAATGTGTAAACAAAAGAGATACTCGATTCCTTATGAAAAATCAAATCTTAATTTTTGAACTATTTTAATAAGAAAAAATATTTTTGTGTGTTGCTTATTTCTTTTTAAATTGAGTAATTTTTTAGAACAAAATGAGAATCATTTTAAACATAACTTTGATGTAGACAAGTAGGTTATTCAGGTGTTAACAAAGTAAGTATAATCATAAATACTTTCAAAATATGAACAGCACCATATTGTAACCTAAAGGGTGTGGAAACTAGAAGACTTCAGATCAAATTGTACCTCTGAGAGAGGACCGTCAAATAAAATTTAAGATGCTTGGTTAAATTTAAATTTCAGATGAATAAAAAATATTTTCAGGACATGTATGTCCCAAATATCACCTTGGATATTCTTATCCTAAAAAATTATTTATTGTTTATCTGATATAGAAATTTAAACTATATAAATCCTGTACTTTTGCTTTTTAAATTTTGCAACCTTATTCTGAGCTTTTATATATTTACATTTGTGAAATGAGGTAATAATTCCTGTCTACTTCTTTGTTCAGATTTTCCAGTGGGATGTAGTGACAGCATATCAGGAAACTTTTTTGACTTAAGCATACTCAGCTATATGCCAATCTTTTATCCTTCACCCAGAAAGAGAGAGAGAGAGAGAGAGAGAGAGAGAGAGAGAGAGAGAGAGAGAGCGCACTCACATTCTAGGGGCAGAAAGGGTAAGAGAAACAGAGACAAAGTAGAGACAAGAAATAGTAGTCTGGACCATTCCTCACAGCTTTCCAGTGCCCCAGGGTAAGAATGACATAGGCCACTGATTTTACTTGGGCTTCTGTCTCCCTGAGGCTGCTTCTTATAATGTGGGCACCTGATGGTGCAGGAGTGTGATTCTAGTGTTTAAAGATACTTATTTTTCATGCAACATGGTCCCTCAATGCAAGCCAACTGCTTCATCTGGAGCTCAACCAAAGAAACAGATCTGTTCCAATAGCAGAAGAAAAAAAGAAATCTTTGGACTGATTGAGAAATGGTATGTTGATATTGCACGTGGCACTTCCTAAGGGATTTTTAAGGGTAATTTTAATTGTAGGCAATCTTCAACTTATACATATTGGTTTGAGAGCCCAGTCTCCATGTAAGATGTAATTCCACTATAACTGGTGTACAAAGTGTTTTGTACACTATAAACCACTAAATGGATGTAAGGCATCATTATTTTCATATGCTGTTTTTTGTTGGTTTTGTTGTTTTTATTATCATCATCATTATACCAGATCAAGTGATGTTTAAATTCTTGAGAGTTTGCCACAGAACTTTAAATAAATGGGAGGCAATTTGAAGACACAAATGGATTCAAAGATAACTAAGATTTGGCTACTTAGGACTAATATCTTGGAAGAATAAAGGAATAATCGCATGTGGTATGACATCTTAGGGGGGAAATCTTAGAAGCAATGAAATAACTAGCTGTAAATACGTGGCATAAAAACTACACAATGATAGTACTTCTGTACAATGAAATTATAGGATATGAGGTTTGTCAAAGTGATTGAAAGAAAAGTAAATGTTAGAAAAAGGAATTTTCTGGAACTTATGTCTAGTATATTATAGGACAATCTTTCATAGGTTGTGAAAGGAATGGAATAGTTTTAGTCCTTTAAGTAGAATGATTAAACACTTAAGAATATGCTACAGGGAATTATCCTGCCTAACAGGAAAAAAGGTCACTGAATCTAAATGACCTAGCTTTGCCTAATTGTTTTGAGAGTTTCCCCAACATACCTACTCCTGAATGATTCATTTGCTTTAGCACATGGCAGGGCAGGATGGCAAGCACGAAAGGAAGGTTAGTTGCAGTGATGATGATGATTATGATGATGGTGTATGTTCATAGCTTATTACAATTATTTGACTTGCATGTATTATTAGTTTTTAAATCTAAATTCTTGATTGCAAGGACAGCTTACTTCTCTATTCTCCCCAGTTCTGAGCTACATGTTTTCATTCTCAGTCCTATGGGATAGGATTGTTTTCATCCCCACTGGTCTTCCTGGGGATACAAAGACACTGAGAAGTTCAGCCAGTCATCAGGGTTTCATAGTCCAAGATGTGATGTGCATGATAGAGCCCCAGATACTCAGTGGTCCCTGCCATAGTCAGGTAAAGAATGTTCTGAGAGGGTCCTTAGATGAGAGACAATTAGTGCACATGAAGGAGGATTCTAAGATGATTTTCTATGACTATGTTTGATATGTTTGGGGGACTTGGTGGAGTGATCTGTTGTGTAAGTTGAGTTTGAGGAGATAATGAGGACCCAGATGGGGGGCCTGAGAAAAACTGCTGGGGTGATTGGCGGGGCTGAGCACTACAGATACTACAGAGGGAAGGCTAGAGATTAGGAATCTAAAAGAACCCTTTTACTAGATCTTCCGAATGATACGTGTTGAATTGAATGTGCTGAATTTGCTCAGGTTGGTGTACCTGGTGGCCAGTTGGAACTTAGATCTGGAACCCTCAGAAACATTGACAGCGGTAGAAACAGATTTTAAATTAGTCCAGGATAGAAACCTCAGGAGAACATAAATTTGGCTTGGGAAAGAAAGGTATGAGAGGAGGAGAGGGAGTAGGACCCAGGATCAGGTCCATACTTCAAGTATGGGCAGAGAAAGCAGAGTGAGGCGACAGAAAGTTGGCAAGAAACTACAAAGTCTGAAAAAGTCCTATTTATTTGACAGAATCCAACATAACCAGTTAGGAAATGATAAGTTTACTTTAAAAATAACTCAATGTTTGCTTCCCATTCTTCTACTGAAGGGCATGGACACACACACACACACACACACACACACCTACAAACTACCTTCCCTAAAGGCATTCTGCTCTACATTCTACTTTGGAAACAGATACTTTCCAGAACTGTAGAGGAAGACTCTCAGGAACAGTGAACCAAAAAGGATTTCAAGAGCCCATTTGGTCCGTCTCTTTGCCAGGAAGGGCACTTCCTAAATCATCCAAAGAAGAAATTCGTCAATTCTATTTTTGAAACATCTCCGCAGATGGCGATTCCATAAGCTTCCCTGCTAATTTGCGCCAGTGTTTAATCAGCCTGACACACAAAGTTCTTCTTTACATCTAACTCAGTGCTCTCTTGCTATGACTTAGAATCAATTTCCTCCTCCTCAGAGGTAGAAATGCAAAACAATCTAACAACTCAGAGAACTTCCAAGTCAAATATTCTCAATTTTAATTGCTAGAAAGATGCATGTGGTATTTTTAAAATCTACTTTCAATAGCCTACAACTGAGTTCTAATGAGAAAAGAGTACATTTCCTCCTACATCTGCTATAAACACTGATTAAATACTCAATGCTTTGAAAACTTGGGACAGGAACAATATATGAAGATATCTTTTTAGAATACTGAACCAAAATTTTTCCAGAAAAAGAAGTTCATATTTAAGATTCATCTTAGTGATTTGGGGGTGAGAAGGCATGGAGAAGCCTTTCACCTATTATTTGTATAATATTACCCAAAATCTTAAATGAACATAGGTTGTCCATGAGTATGATGAACATGATTTCTCACTTACCTTCATTCCTAAATAATGTCTTTGGAGAATGGCTTCTTCAAGACAGAAATCTATAAGAGAGTCATTTTAAATTTTCTCAAATGACAGCAGACAGTGAAAAAAGTGATCTATTGCAATAGCTGATAAGAATAACCAGACACAAAGCTTATTGTTATGTTTTAGGTATGTGGTGTTCCCCAAAAGCTCATGTATGAGACAATGCAAGATCATTCAGAGATGAGATGATTGGGTTATGAGAGCCTTAATCCAATTAAGGGGTTAATGCTCTGACAGAAATTAAGAGACTGGTAACTAAAGGAAGGTAGGGTATGGCTGGAGGAGGTGGGTCAGTGGGGGTATGCCTTTGGGGTATATATTTTATATCTGATGAATAGAGTCTGTCTTTGCTTTCTGATCATCATCCTGCTCAGAGAAGCCATTCTTGACTTTCTTAATTGGATGAGATGGTCCTATTTGTTATCCTTCAGTTACTTTCTAGATTTATCCTATCTTGAGACAAATGACATTATATATTTAATTGTTCCCTTTCTTGTCTACCTCTTCTACTGAAAGTTAACGATAGGAGAAAATCTTCACTTAATTCAAGCCTGTATATCCAGTGACTATCATGGTGTATTGGTAAAGGTGTGTTAAATGTATAAGAATCAACTTCCTGTATGGCTGCCAGTGTGTTCCCTACTATTGCATTTGCTGAAGGTTTCCACATTGTGTCTCCCCAGCCTTTCAACTAGGTCAGTGTTATGGACTGAATTAAGTACTGCCCAATATTTATATGCTGAAGTCCTAACTTCTAGTATCTCAGTCACTATATGTGGAGACCAGGACTTTAAAGACGTAGTCTAGTTAGAAGAGGCTGTTAGGATGGACTTAATCCAATCCGACTATACACTCTTTGTAACAAGAGGCATGAGGTTTGTGCAGAACTGATACAGGACTATGTGAAGACAAAGGGATAAGGTGACTCTCTGCAAGTCCAGAAGAGAGGACTTAAGAGAGAACAAATCTACAGAAACCTTGAAATTGGACTTGTAGACTCCAGAACTGTGAGAAAGCAAGTTTCTGTTGTTCAGTGGCCCATTCCATGGTATTTCATTATGGCAGCCCTAGCAAGAGCTAATGTAGTAAGTACTTTTTCTCTTATGTTTCAATGTACCCCACATTTCCACTTTTGCTTTGCTTGTCACATTTTAATATCTTGTTTAAGACTCACTTATTTCACTCAAGGGTCCATGAGAAAAAACAAAATCAATTCAGGTCTTTGAAAGAGAAGAGACATAATATAAGGATTGGATCCCATAGATTTTGAAAGAGTTGAAAAGTTAAATAGGAGTGGGCGATGCACTCCAGAGCAAGAAGCTACCTCCACGCTGAGAAAGCATAGGAGAAACTGCGTTCCCAAAACCCAGAAACAAGCAATGTTTCCTGGTTCTGGCTCAGAACCATGACTAGCAAATCAGTTAACAAGGAAAATGAAGTCTGCAGGGATAATCTCCCTATTCCCACCCACCACCAGAGGAGCAGAGGAGTAAGACATGCACATGAGATCCAACAGTTACGCTAGGAAATGGCCCATGAGAAAAAAAAAGCATAAGGATGGGAAATATGCCTATTCTGGCCCCTCCTCTATTCCCAGAACCTGACAAACACTGTGTAATATATTCAGTATTTAACAAAGAGTTGTCAAATCAATTTTAGCTGAATGAACTTTCTGTTTCTCATAATTCTCATTTATCAAATTCTCCAGCATAATTAATATGTTGCATATCTGTAAATCCTCACTAGACAAAAAATTTCAAGAGATTTCAAGAGGCAGAGATTTGCCAGGTGCGGTGGCACATGCCTATAATCTCAGCAGCTTGGGAAGCTGAGGAGGGAGGACTGCAAGTTCAAAGCCAGACTGGACAATTTGTAGCAAGGCCTTGACCAACTTAGCAAGACACGGTCTCAAAATAAAACAAAATAAAATTGGCTGGGGATGTGGCTCTGAAGTTAAGCACCCCTGGGCTCAATCCCCAATACCAAAATATAAAAATTAAATTTTAAAAAAATTGAAGGCAAGGATTTATTTATTATTATCTGTTTTGTTCATTGATTTACAGCTGGCATTTACAACATGCCTAGCCAGCAAGAGGCACTTTCTGTATCCTTGGTCCAAGGAATACAAGTATCATATAGTGGAAAAGCCCAACTTCTCATCATTTTAATAGGTGTGATGAGCCAGATTGTGAGCCAGGTGCCTCTGAAGGGTGGAGGAAAAAAAAATGGAACTGGTTGCCCTTCAGGTGGGCCACAGAGACTTCTGCAGTTTGCCACAATCTTAAACCATGTTGGCTGGTGTGAAGCCTGAGGAAAATAGCAATAGCATAAAATTCAAAGCCTCACAAAGCTTCTTAACAAATTTGCATAAGGGATGGATGCATGGCTATACATGAAACATGGAAAGCCATATCTGAGGGGTGAGGTTCAATTTGAGATATAAGGGTTTATTTTAATAGACCAGAAATTTAAAATTTTATAGTAGTTATAAGGAATTATAAGGAATACAGGTCAAATAGGTGATCCTCCACTTGAAAAAAGATATAACAACATGATAAAGGGCATATATATATATATATATATATATATATATATATATATATATATATATAACATACACAATCTGACTTATATATTCAAACCTAAGACATATATTAGAAGTTTCATACAATATTAGGAAAAAAATCTTAGTTCATGACCCACTTGAATCAAATGTATGGAAGATGATATGTCATGAGCTTTGTATTGTTTTGAACAACCAATTAAAAAAAAAAAAAAGAAAGAAATCTAGGAAACCTAATGAAAAGACAGGAGACTGAAGTCATGGGAAGAAGACAGCTTAGAGGCAAAAGTGTTTAGCTAAAAAAGAAAACTAAGATGAAAAATAGGAAAGTTGTCCTTGTAAAAAAATAATTGTTCAAAAGTGCAAAAATCCAGTGAGAACAAAATTTGAATCTTTGTTCTATCACTCATTAACTGCATGGCCTCGGCCATATTTTTTGGTACCTCGGTTTCCTCATCTGTGACTCATAGGGCATTTATGAGGATCACATGGGAAAAACCCACATAAGAGGCTTGGGATCACATTTACACACAGAAAGCATTAAAGGAGGTGTGCTGTTATTATCTCCAGTGGAAATTGCAGGAAGAGAAAGAAATGCATGCTGCAAGTATTATGTTGGTGTGAGAATTTCCTCAAGGCCAGATTTGCAGAAGAGATTTACATAAAGAATGTATGAAATATCCGGTCATTCCAGTATCTTCAGACTTAAAGGCAAGAGGGGAGAATAATTGTCCCTGACCCACTCCAAAACAACCTCCCAAATTCTCCTCCAGCCTTTACTTCCATATAATGTAAAATTGTCTTTTCTGGCAGTTCCTAGTGAAGTGCTATTCCCAGCCCCACTAGGCTGCTCAGGATGGAAAATGCCCTTGGTTCCCAGAGACTTAACACCCAGCCTTGTGAACACGAGCAAGATTATTGTCTCCCAGCAGCTCTTTTCACATGTGATAAGCTTGGCAAGTTGCCCTGGTAAGTGTCAAGCCCTGAATGTTTTTGTTTTTGCCCTGGTGGTCCTGAGGAGTTACTGGAATACTTCTGGGGATCTGTTTTGTATCAAACTCTTGGCCGATAGTGACATTGAGAAGAAGCAGGTAGAGACAGAGAGAGGGCTCTGGACTTCATCGCATTTAATTCTGATAGCAGACTCCCTGTCTGCCCTGGCTGCCTGAGAGCTTCCTTGGGCCTTTCTTTGACTGCTTTGCTTTGTGTCTCTCAGTATTGCGGGGCAATCTTGTGTGTGTGTATGTGTGTGTGTTTTCTCCCTTTTTGCTCCCCAGAGAGGCTTGTCAAAACTCCTTATCTGTTGATGAATGAAAGGAATTTCTCTTGTGAGGGCGGAACCTGGTTAATGCAGCTCCAGCCTGCACCGGTGGGTCATTGAGTTAAGGGAACACCAAAAGGAGAGGCACACTGGAAACATCACAGTTGCTGTGGTGCCAGGAAGTGCCATCAGAAGGCATTTTCCTCCAGGCAGGGTGGTGGTGGTGGGGGGGTGACAAGAAGAAGAGGGTGAGGCTAATGGAAGCAATCTTGGGTTAATTTACTCGGTGGAGAGAGAGACACCTGGTACCAGTTAACGTCTGGCATTTACACCACTCCTTCCACTTTGATATTTGAAAACATGTGCTGAAGAGCTTGACTACATGTTAGAGCTAAACATGAATCTGCTACTTCCTTTTCATACAGGACCTTTTCTTGTTATTTGAACTGAGATTCATTTTCTTAATTTTCTCTGAACCTCAACCATGTGAAATTTTTTCCAGATTTCACAAAGCAAAGGAGATTAGACTGTTACATCTATTAGTAGAAATGGTCTCTGATACCTAGTTCAATTTTTACTTCCGATTGCACCTCACACAGTGACTTGCATGGGGTGAATTCATTTAATATATAATGAATGATCTCATCATGGGATCATTCATGAAGGTAGCCTCCTGTCAGGAATCTGTGGTGGTGTACCTGGCACCAATGTCCATACAAACCCTAAAAAGCAAGCTGCTAAAGAAAGAAAGAAAGCTATTCTCGTTTTACCAGATGAGGTAGGAGTTCAAAGAGAGATAGAAAAGCAACAACAGGTAGTCATCCAGTGATTCTGCTACGATGTTCACTATGCCTGTTATTTTCCCATTAATTTATTAAGTAGGTGCAAGGTAAGGATGTTCAAGGAATACACCCCTCTCAGTCTGAGGGGAAGCTGCGAAAGTGTACAATGATATCATAGCACCTTAACTCATGTCTTGCTCTATGTGACCAACTTCATCCCAGTTACTCCAATCCTTCCTGTACTCTTCTGCAAAATGAATATAGGAAAAAATACATTTTTTT
Source organism: Callospermophilus lateralis (assembly GCF_048772815.1). Taxonomy (NCBI): domain Eukaryota; kingdom Metazoa; phylum Chordata; class Mammalia; order Rodentia; family Sciuridae; genus Callospermophilus; species Callospermophilus lateralis. The sequence continues at coordinate 49,762,070 of NC_135320.1, read as the reverse complement.
AACTTTAAATTTATTTCAATCCAATCATCCATTACCCATTTTTCAGAAGGGTTGGCATCATATATGAGCCTGATTTTTTTTTTAAAAATGTTTATTTATTTAAAAAATGAAAAAGATTGTTCAATAAAGCAAACTTCTAGAATATATAAATCTAACCAACTTTCTTTTGGGGAAATAAAAAGTTCTTTGCAAGAATTCTGCTCATTTAGAAAGAATTAGTCTTCTAAAGCCAACCCTTTTCATCTGCTGGTGTACTGTGTACCTCACAGAATGGAAGGAGTATAATTGCACTTTTTATATTACCTGCATGACACAATAGTCTCATCATGGGATTAGCAGTCTAATAAGTGAGACGTAGACTAACAAATATCAAACTTGAAAATAAAATCCAGCTATTTATGTTCATTGCATTTAGATATTATGCTTTTGGTGTTTTACTGTGTTGGGGATGAAAAAAAAAAAGAGTAAATTCTGGGCTCATACTCTCTTCCACACTCCACACCTAGAAAAACCTGACTCTCTGTTTATTGGCACATCTTGCAGTTACCTGTCCTCTTGTCTTTACCACTAAACTTGTGATCTAAGAAAATGCTTTATTAAAGTTAAAAAAAATTCTTTAAAATTTTTTTTTCTCATGCCTGTATTATAAATATTTTTGTCTCCTTTCTGTTAACTCTCTCCCTGATGTCAACTCTTGTCCTGATGCTGGACACCTTACTTGTCCTGGGGTATCACAAAAAAATGCTTCAACATGCATCCTTGGCTCTGACTATCCTATTTTGGTTCATATTTTAGCAGCCTCTTGGGATTTTGCTGCTCTCTCTTCTCCCTACCAGGCCTGACTTTGTGTCAGACACATACATCTGTGATGCTGGAGCTGGCTGATTCTTCTCTTCCATGACCCAGTTTAACATGTAGTGTGCTGATGGTCGAAGTACTCAAGGCATTGAACGTAAAAGAGAAAGCCTGTTCTGTGATAAATAACCCCTAATGAATTGAGATGTATCAGAGACAAATAGGTCCATAGCATCACAATGTTTATGCTGAAATAGACCTTACAGATCCCTTCATTCACCTCATTTTTCAGACAAGGAAACTGAACTCCAAAGAGAGGAAGAGTCTGACAGAGGTTGTAGATAAGAGTTATTTATGCCCCTTAAATGTAAATTTGGGATTTAAAACATTAATTTGAGATAAAACAGATCTTTTCCCTTTTTTACTTTGTTTCTATTTTTTTTAATAAGGAAATGCACAAGAGGCAAATGAGAAAACTTGGAACCCATATGGCTGGGATTGGGAAGAAAATAGAAAACTTTTATGTGTGTAATGGGAGGGAGGCCTAGGAGAGTAGAGGCAAGGAATGTTCAAAAAGGAAATTTACTAGAAAGAGATAAGAATGAATACCTAAAAGTTTTAATAGGGTAACCACGTCAGGAATCGGAAAGCCCAATTTTATGAATTATGTAGACTGAACACCTTGGAATGTCAATAACAAAAAATATATTTTTAGGGGTAAGAAAGAGAAAGATCAAGAGGAAAGCTCAGGGTGTTAAGGAGGGCTTTAAAGAATAATGTGGGAAAACTTGGGAGTAGTTTTTCTTTCCTTAAGCCAATTAAAGGAATTAGAGACACAGTTTAACTTAATGCAGAAACAGTGTAGAACAGGTTATAGCCAGAATCCTTTAAACAAAATTAAGTAACTGTGCATTATTTGCTGATCTGTAAGCAAAGAGAAGGGCAAGCTTCTACTCTGATATAAGGTAGGACTTGCTGCCTGAAGAATTGGCTGAGGGTGAGATTCCCAAGACCATGATGCTCTCTTAGGTGGAGTGTGTTTTCCCCTCTTTTGAGTTGTTTGTAGTTCATAGTTGCATTTATTAATATAAGGTCAGTCAATGGCCCATCTGGCAGCAATAAAAATGACTGGAAAGGGCTGAAGCTATAGCTCAGTGGTAGAGCATTTGCCTAGCACATGTGAGGTACTGGGTTCGATCCTCAGCACCACATAAAAATAAATAAATAAAATAAAGGTATTGTGTCCATCTACACTAAAAATATCAAAAAAATACTGACTGGCAAACATTTGAAAACTTACTGCAAGTAAAAAAAAATATCAACAATGGGTTGTCAAAATCTAATTTCAAATAGTATCTGAAACTAGTGGCTATGACCATCTCAACAATGTTTATACTTACTCTGCTTCATAGGATGTATATCCTTTGATTGGAAATGGTAAATCCAAGTCAGTTATGCTTTTTAGTGCCTGCATGCTTGATAGATCTTACAAGACCTTCTCAAGAGTAAGGCACGTGAGGAAGCACATGTTTATCATCATGAAAATATTCAATAACTATATATGGAGACTTAAAGCAAAAGATAGTATTATAGGGAACCGGTAGAGTATCTAAAAATAATCATGCAAGATTGGGTGAGTTTAGGGTCTTTGGTATGTTTTACAGATGTTAGCTATCTGTACCAAATAGCAGCTTATTTTGAGCGCAGAGCTTGCCTTCCAACTCAGCATGGCAGCTTTAGGGATTTTTGATTGAAGCAGGTCACCATGTAGGTGAGGTTGCCAATTTAGCTCTCAGGTATCATTTTTTTTAAAAAGCAGAAATGAAAAATCTAACAAGTAAGATAGCATCGATGCAATCTACAGACACAAATAACAATTTTAAAAAGAAAAATGTCACCCAAGAGCCAGGTGTGGTGTTGCATTCCTGTAATCCTGGTTACTCAGAGGCAGAAGAATCACAAGTTTGAGGCCAGCCTTACAATTCAGTGAGACCCTGTCTTGAAGAAAAAAAAAAAGATTCAAGAAAAAAAAAACTGAAGATGTAGCTCAATGGTAGAGCCCCTGGGTTTATTCACACACACACACACACACACACACACACACACACACACAGAGAGAGAGAGAGAGAGAGAGAGAAGAAAAATGCCATCCATAACAACTATGTTAAAATTTTTACATAAAGTCAGCAAAACAAGGGGGAAAGAGACCAGAGATAGGAAGATGAATTATTCAGATCCACCAAGTGTCACTCAAGCTGTTCTGTTTTAAAGATTCACTCATTAATTTATTCCTTTAGATAATCTTATTAAATAGCTACAAGGTACTTGACAGTACAAAATAACAGGACAATGTGTTTAGCCTCAAAAAAGCTAAAAATCTGGCAGTGCAAACTTCTCTCTCTCTCTCTCTCTCTCTCTCTCTCTCTCTCTCTCTCTCTCTCTCCTTCTTGTGCAATACATGTTGTAATGAAGATTATAATCAACAGAGTGAAGAGGGAAGAAATGTAAGTGCCATCTCATACAGGTTATGACACTTAAAATGGGACCTAATAGAAGAGTCTGCTATTTGAAAGTCAACGGAGTAGCAAAAGGACATTATAAACAAAGGCAGACATAATAACTTATACAAAGCAATAGAGGTATTATAGTACGGTCTCCTCTCATATATATGAAAAATTAATATAAGAGAGATGCCATTAAAAAATAGTGAGATAATATGACCATTCAATAATGCTGCTGAGAAATGATTTATCCCTATGGAAAAAATAAATAAATTAAACCCCTACCTCACACTATACACGATAAAAATTAAATTCCATGTGGATAAAAAATATGGAAAGTTTTGAAAATACATAAAGGCTCCTATTTATAACCTTGAGATTGGTTAAATAATAAACAAATGTATATAGTATCAAAGGAAGTATTTATATAGCAGACTATGTGCAAATTTAAGCCATTGTTACACAAAGACACCATAATCAAGATTAAGAGACATTATAAGATTGGGTAAGGCTTTTGCAAAGAATACAGAAAAACAAATTACGGTGCAGAATTTTTAAGGAATGCTTATGAATCAATAAGCACACACACACACACACACACACACACACACACACAAGCACACGCACACACATACCTCAATAGAAAATTAGGTACAAGATATAGAAAAGTAATTCACAGAAAGAAGGGGGAAAAGATTGGCCTATGTACATATAGAAGGTTGCCTAGCTGACTTCATACTCTGAGAAAACCACAATTAGATATAATTTGAGACTTACAAGTTTGACAAATATTGAATGTCTAATAACAGCAGATGTAAATAATATACATAAAACAGTGGAAATATCATACACTGTAAGGGGATAAAAAGTTGTTTGGAGAACATATTGGCAGTATCTAGTAAATTAAAAAATGCATTATTTCTTTGAGCTTATCAACTTTGCCCCCAAGTATATAATTCAGTGAACTCTAATAGATGTGCAAAGGAGATGTGTAAAGAATGTAGACTATAATCTTTTTTTTAATAAAAATGAAAAGTTAAAGCAAACAAAACTAAAATGTAAATATTCATTATCAAGAAAAAGAAGGAGCAAAGAAGAATAAGCTTGACCCACGTGTATCAATAGGAATAAATCCTAAAAATATAACAATGACCAAAACTAAGTTTCAGGTTGATGATACCATACATAATGTCTGGAAAGATGCCGAACAATATTTTCTTCAAGAAGCAAAAATATAAAAACATGTGCAGATGAAACTAATAAATACTGAACTCGTGATCATGGTATTATTTTAAAACATATGCTTATTAGATGGTTCTTCACAATTTTCTGTATGTTCTACATTCTATACAATGTGTAGACAGGATTTTCAGTTATTTGTATGAAGATCAGAAATCATCCAAAGAGAATTTTTTCCAATGGCTATGACATTTACTATAGTCCTATAATCAGTAACAATCATAAAGGGCTAAAGGGATTGTGGACGTGGAGTATTATTTTAACATGCTCCCTTATGTATTGATGACAGCATTCTGGCATCTTGTTCTTTAAAAACAGTCTGATATTTACTCTATTGTCATGTATAGCTAAAAAAGAACAAATAATAATAATAATAATAAATCCACAGTCTGATGTTTTAACTGTAAAGAAATTCTTAATGGCTGTGCATAGATTAATGCTTATTATAATTTATGATCATGAAACAGTAATTAACCATTGATTCTCAAACTGGAAAGTTTCCCCAATGTCATCAGGGTTTGGGATAATGTGAAACAAAACCTCTTGTTTGTTTGTTTTTTTGTTTGGACAGTCCATCAGCCTTTGAGCAGGTCTTGTCTCTGCTCCACTTGACATCATCGACGGCATCTGGGAGGCCTGGAGCTGGAATCATCTGAAAGTGCATTCACATTCTAGCAAATTACATGGCTGTTCGCTGAGATCTTAGTTGAGGTTGTCAGTTGAGTGCCGTGGGCTTCTTTACAGCATGGTGGCTGTATTATATTTGTATCACTGCTTTAAAAAAATATCATAAATTTAGTGACTTGAAACAACTCTAATTTATTACCTTATAGCTCTATAGTCCAATATGGATTCCACTTGACTAAAGTCCAGTTGTAACCTGGCTGTGTTGTGTTCTAAATGAAGGCTCTGCATCAGAATCTCTTTCCTTAATCCAAGTTGTAAAGGCTGCCCACATTTATTGTCTCATGGTCCCCTTTTGCATTCTCCAATTCCCTCTCTCTGTGCTTCTCTTCCATAGACATTTCTCCTTCTGACTATAAACCTTCTATTCCCCTTCTACTTTTAAGGACCTTTGTGATTGCGTTGGGTCATTCAGATAATCCAGGAAGACCTCCCCATCAGAAGGACCTCACTTTAATCTCATTTGCTAAATTGTTTCTGCAACATAAGGTAATAGATCAGGTTCCAGCGATCAGGACAAAGAAATCTTAAAGAAGCTATTACTCTTAGTGGCTAAGTTGCAGGGCTGAGCATCCTGAGAGAGAACCAGGTAAATGCTAGATCAGCCCTTCTGACCTATCGCCAAAAGAAATGTAGCATTAATCCCACCATAGGCTCTTTGTCAAGGCTGTCATGATGCCCACAACTTTCAAGTGAAGGGGAATAGACTGCTCTTATTGATGAGAGAGTGTAAGGTTCTGAAAGAATGCCCAGGAACAGAAATATTGCTCTACTATTTTTGTAAAATGCAAACTTCTACAAATACTTTAATGGATGGAAACACCAGCTCTGGTGTCCAAATGCTTATGGTCACATTCATATTCTTCTGCTTAGTAATATAGGTAGGTGCTCTGGAGAAAATCAACCATTCCAGTCTCAACTTCTTGTATCTGTAAAATGAGGATAATGCTAGTACCATTCCAAAGGATAGTTATAGAGATTAAATGAGATAACCTATAAAGAACACTTTTTGTGGTGACTGTCTCATAGTAAGACCTCAATAAATGTTGCTGTGTGTAGCTGGTGAGCTGTATTGGTTTACAAAATTTAATCACTCTCAAACTCAATTTCTTCAAATGTAGAATACTAATGAGAATACTTACTTCTCAGAGTTATCACGAAGATTAAACAAGTTTAAGTATAGTTGGCAAGTAGTAAGCATTCAATAAATATTATACATATATAATCATAATTATATATAACTGTATACATAATCATAATAATTAAATAAGATGGATTATACCTAATAATTACTCAAAGAAAACTATATCACGCTACAAAATAAATGAATTGAAGTTATATGACCATATGTGCAAAGCTATGAAAATTCTCAAAAATTATTTGTCAAATATAAGTTTTTAATTAGGATTTTCAAATATGTACCACAAAGAATCATCAGTTAAACAGTATTGTAAACATTGCAGCAGTATAATTGTGTGTACCGATTCATCATAAAGAGATGGCATTGGGACCTGCTGAATACAAAATTTGAACAGTATGGAGAAAGAAATGGAGTCACAAAGAAAAGAGGAAAAACAGTCACCGTAAGGCTTTGATGATCGTTAATCCAGTCCAGGCTGTAAAGGACTCAGAGAGCCATATCTGTCTAAGCTCACTGAACCCAGCCAAGACTGCTTGGAGCAATGCCTTAATTACATTCTGATTAGAATGGCACTGCCTAGAAACAGACTCCAAATTAAGTCATTTCTGTTCTTCAGCAAGTACCACTATGTATGATGTGTATAAATCCATGAAATAAAATATATACTGTTTTTAAATTTTCTAAAATGTCTTTTCTTTTTTGTCTAAGGTGGAAAGATTTTTTTGAAAAATAAGATCATATATTTTGGACGAGAGTCAGAGTTGGCAGGCATGCACGGCTCCTCCAAGGCCTGCCAGGGTCAGGATACTGTGATGTCACTGGAAATTCCACTTCCTATTGGGGTCTGCTTCATGGGAATAATCAGTGCACTGGCTTAGGGACCCTGACTTGGAAGCATCTGAACTAGGGGTTCCATGCTTTTCAGTAACTATTTTGACATTATTAATAACTTAATCTTTGAATTTCTGTTTTGTGAATGAAGTGTGCTATAAGAAGCACACTTGGAGACCCAGCTAATGCAAGTGCCACCTACTGTCTCTTCATTTTTCTAGAAGAGGTTTGGCAGCCAGGTGCTCCTTTCCAGGCCTTGAGTCCCACATTCTCCTTTCCCATTCCCATACCACTGCCATCTCCAACCAGAGGCAGGGTCAGGTCACGTTCTGTCACTGTCCTCCACCCTATGGGGCCTGGTGGTAAGCACAGAGAAGGTTGGAGTTGGGTAAGCCTGTACCCTATAGAATTTCAGGGCAGTTGTGTTTATCAGCTTACCATTGCTGTGATAAGATATCTGAGGAAAATAGTTCAAAAAGAGGAAAGATTTATTTTGGTTCATAGTTTCAGAGGTCTCATTCTATGTCCCTCAGTCCTATTGTTCTGGGCCTTCAGCAAGGCAGAACATCATGGTAGGGAGCACGTGGCAGAGCCAAGTTACTTAGCTCTTGGTGGCTAGGAGGAGGGGGTGAAGAGAAAGGGGCCAGGATCCCAATATATCTTTCAAGGGCATGCTCCTAAGGACCTACTTCCTCTAACTTGGCACCATCTTTGAAAGTTTCCACTACCTTCCAATGCTAGATAAAGACCAAGCCTTCAACACTGGAGCTTTTGGGGACAATTAAGATCCAAACCATAAAAGCAGATATTACAACAGCTCCCCTCACCCTGAGTTAGCAACACCATAGGACATTCGATGGATGATTGGAAATGGGGAGGATATGCTTTTACCTACTCCTGATCAAAGTGCCCGGTATATCCCCCCACAGAGGTTGGGATCCTTCAGAATTATCCATCAATCATGGCTTGGGTGATGGGTGTAGAAAAAGGGAAAGTGACAAGTTAGACTTGTGGCTCAGGTACCTGAGAGCAACTGCACTATGCATACTCACCTGTCTGAGAGAGTGGGACATTAAAATATTAAGCTATTATGGTTTGGATGTGGTGTTCCCCAAAAGCTCACGTGTAAGATAATGTAAGAATGTTCGGAAGATAAGTATTTGGGCCATTGCCTTAACCCAATCAGTAAATTAATCCCTGTTGGGATTAATTGAGTGGTAACTAAAGGCTGATGTGGTGTGGCTGGAGGAAATTGTTCATTGAAAGCATAGCTTTGGGGTGTATATTTTGTATCTGGAGAGGGTAGTCTTTCTCTCTCTACTTCCTATCTCTTGTAAGCTGCTTCTCTCTGCCATACTATTCCTCCACGATGTTCTGCCTCATCTCGAGCCCTGAAGAATGGAGCCAGTCTTCTGTAAACTAATACCTCTGAAATCATGAACCCTTGAATAAACTTTTCCTCTTCCACATGTTCTGGTCGTGTTGTTTAGTCACACCAGCAAAAATGCTGATTAAAACAAACACCATGAAAGATCAACAAGAAAACATTTAGAGAAAGGAAAAAAATTTTCTTCTTGCATTTTGAATAAGGGCCCCATATTTTTGTTTTGATTTGGGCTTTGCAAATTGTGTAGTTAGCTCATATTTAAATAGATTGTTGAATTTTCTTAATTTATTTCAACTCTAGGCTTTGGTAGGAGTGAATTAAGACCCAATAGAGGAACTTTTTAATTCTATCACAGAAGCGATATTTCCACTGGTCTGAATGGTTAGCAAATCCCAAGGTGAATCAAATACAGTTCGAATACTTAGCTCAACCAGCTGTCTTAAAATAGTCTTTAAATTGGCCCACTGGCTGGCAATCTCCAATTAAACTCTCTTTCTGATTCATTTCTTTGGTTGGCTCTTGGCACTTTTTAAACTGACATCAGATTTGTAATTGGTTAAAACTACATGATGATTTTATGGATATTTAAGGTTACTATTTATTTGTGACTATTTCTTTTTTTTTTCCTTTTTAATAGCTTTCATTTATCTTGTTATAACAGTGAGAATAATTTAGCTCATCTCACATGTAGGAGAAGTAGATAAATTTGAGGAACTCCACAAAATAATCTATCTGCTCTTAAATATTCTGATATTCCTCCATTAAGGGCTTAGTTCTTTGTGTTAAAAAGTTGTCCCTGGTTAGCATGAGCAGTGTCCTCTTTCAGTCTTGAAAGAGCATTCATTGAATTTCGACAGAATTTTCAAATCACAACCTCAAATCCAGCTGGATAATAGCATTAATTCCCCCCAAAGGAATTTTATCCCAGCTATTTTTTTTCCCTGCTTGGTATTGGCTTCCACAAATCAATAAATATCATGTGATATTGAATAACATTCCTTCTTCTCATATTTTATGTTCTATAAAATCTGAAGAAATTTTACTTATTAAAGTACATATATTATTTTTATACTTTGTTAGCCACATGCTGTCAGGAAACAGTTACGAAGAAGTCATATACTTGAACCAACAGTACTGGCAACCTTTTTATTACACTGCAAATTTTATTTTCAATAACCATGGGTGAGAGCAATGGCGATGTTAACAAGTAGTTGGAATGGGGAATGGAATAAAACTGACAGGATTGGCCAGGAGATCAAGCCCCAAGGGTAAAAGAACAAATAGACATAAGGAAGACTCACAGATGTTAGGCCTAAGCAGCACAGTGGATGGTGGTGGTTTACTCAGAGAAAATGGGTAGAGGAACTGGGTAGGGGTAAATCAAGGATTCTGCCTTTTAACAACTAAGTTGAGAAATCAAGAGTGGGCTTAGACGCAAACATTTGGATCAATGTGGAAATGTCACAGTTGAATACATAAGGTGGGAACTCATAACCCATGGGTTTTATGTAAAGTCATGAAAACTAATGAGGTCACCTGGGGCCAGAAAGCTCCAGAAAAGAACAGTGGGATTGGGCCAATGCTTGGAGGCACCCCAGTACCTGGAGGTAAAACAGGGGAACCATCAAAGGATTAACTGCCAAGGAGTTCTCAGACACACTGGAGGAAAACCAGGGAGTATAGGGTCACCTAAGCCAACAGAAGAGAGTGTCTCAAACCTGGTCAACCGTAGCAAATTAGAACAGCAGAGCTGAAAGCAGAAAGAGGAAAAAGAACATTTTGTGGCAATCAGTGCTGACCCTAAGGAGAGAAATTTTAGTGGGGTTATGACAACTTAGATGAAAGCGTGACAATAGGGGATATATACTATGCTTCCATAAAGTATTGATATAAAGGGAACAGAGAAGATGGTGCCAAATACATCATCAAATTGTTTTAGTCCATTATAAAATAGTGTTAGTTATTTCACAAATAAAGGTAGCTATTATGGACTGGATTGTATCCCCCACCCCAGTTCATATATTGAAATCACAGCCCCCCAATGTGACTGGAGACAGGATATATATATGGAGATAGGATTTTTAAGGAAGTAATTCAGGTTAAATGAGGTCATAGTGTAGGGGCCTAATTCAGTAGAACTGGTATCTTTGTAAGAAGAGGAAGAAATACTAAATATCTCTCTCTCTCTCTCTCTCTCTCTCTCTCTCTTTCTTTCTCTCTCTCTCCATGTGCACACAGAGAAAAGGCTATATGAAGACACAGAGAGAAGGCAAGAAGTTATAAGTCAGAAATACAAGTTTCAACAGAAACCAACCCTCTTGATCTTGGATTTCCAGCCTTCAGAGTCGCTCCCCATCTCAACATGGTCATTTCCACCCAAGCCAACTAATATAGTAGTTTATATAGTATACTTAAAAAATTAAAGTATTTTAATTGGTTTCATATTGCCAAAATTTTTCTCACTTTCCTATTAATATTTTTTACCTTTATTGTATTTATTTATTTTTTTCCTTTAAATTTTTTTTATTATTGGTTGTTCAAAACATTACAAAGCTCTTGACATATCATATTTCATACATTTGATTCAAGTGGGTTATGAACTCCCATTTTTACCCCATATACAGATTGCAGAATCACATTGGTTACACATCCACGTTTTTACATATTGCCATACTAGTAACTGTTGTATTCTGCTACTTTTCCTATCCTCTACGATCTCCCCTCCCCTCCCCTCCCATCTTCTCTCTCTACCCCATCTACTGTAATTCATTTCTCTCCCTTGTTTTTTCCCCTATTTTATTTATTTTTATATGGTGCTGAGGATCAAACCCAGGTCCTTGAATGTGCTAGGCAAGCGCTCTACTGCTGAGCTACAACCCAGCTTCCTATTAATATTTTTTGATGTGAATTATTTATTGTGATTGAGTAAACTTTAACTCTGATTTTGACAGATATTTTGAAAAATATTAAAAGTATTGAAAGCTATAAGGAAATACTGATCTTACTTTTGCAAATAAATATCAGTATTTTGTCTTAATGATAGGGATACACTTTCAACTAAAAATGGTAAGTAGATGTGCTTTTTAATTTATTTTTTCCATATTTTTATTGGTGCATTATATTTGTACATAATGTTGGGATTTGTTGTTATGTTTTTGTACATGCACACAAGATAACAATATACTTTGGGCAATATCACTCCCCAGCACTTCCTTGTTCCCTCCCCACCTTTCACTACTTCCACTTGGTCCCTTTCTTCTACTGATCTCCCTTTGACTTTTCTATTAATCTTGTCCTCAATTCAGTAATTTTTTTCACTTTCAACCATCTCAACTTCTATATTTCCCTCTGCTGAATACTATTGTAGCAATATTTAACCACTTGTTCAGGTACATTAGCTCTACCTTCACAATATATTTCCAGTCTAACCATTTCTGTTCTCTTTGCCTTCTTTAGTTTTAACCATCATTTTTTTCCGATGAAGAGTCATCTTAACTAGTTTCCTATATTTCACTCTATCTCTTCTGCAGTCAATTTCCTATAGCCACTTGAGTAATCCATCTAAAATATAATTCAAGTTTTACCTTACTGCTGCTTGCAACCTTCAAATGGTTTTCCTTCTCACAGAATAAAATCAAAACTTCTTTACTATGGTTACAAGGCCACCATAGTATGACCCTTGCCTACTTCTCTAAATCACTTAACTATTTGTATGTAACAAACAACCTGAGAACTCAGTGCCTTACAACAACATTCATTATTATTATGTGTCTGGAACTTAGCTAGGAGTGACTGATCCAGGCTGGGCTCAACAAGGATTGTTTCACTGGATGGCTGTGTTCCTACAGGGACCAGAAGGTTCTAGAGTAAGCTGGTCTTCTCATAGCAGTGACAGATATGTGCAAGAAGGAGAATAAACAGGTAAGTCTTCTTTAGAGTCAGACACGGAACTGGCATGTTGTCACTCTACCTTGTTCTGTTGCTCAAAGAGAATCACATGAATAAATGTAAAGTCAAGACTAGGAAAATATACTATTCTCCTTTAGGGGAAGGAGCTGTAGTATCATATGGCAAAGAGTATGCACACAGGAAAGTTTAATGATGATAACCAGCATTATAGTACATCGCATATTTTAATCCAATTTCCTAATTTCTTCCTTTTGCTTCCTTGGCTGCAAGGCACAATTGCCAATCAAGCTAGCATTTCAGAACCTCTGGACTTATGATTCCTTGTACTTAGCTTATTACATGAATTTTTTTCTTTTTTTATGTGTGTTGTTCAGGTCTCTGTTAAAATATTATGTCCCTAAAGTCTCCCACGACCAGGGGACAGAAAACCATGGTCTATGGAGCAATTCTTGCTCGCTGCCTACTTTTATAAATAAAATTTTATTAGAATACAATCATGTCGGCTCATTCACTTATCACCTGTGACAGCTTTTACATTATTATGGCAGAGCTAAGAAGTTCCAAAATGTTTAAAATATTTACTATCATTTCCCTTCCAGAAATAGTGTGAAGACCCCTGCTCTATCTCATTGTCATGCTTTATTTTCTTCTGAATGCTTGTTGCTTTTTGACATTACATGATAATCATTTATCTCTTTGTGATTGAGTTTTGTCACTAGGGAAGGATTATGTCATGCTTACTGCTGTATTGCTAGTCCCAGGAATGTGCAGGAGAGTCAGAATTACGTCCTCATCTCCTTTAAGTCTTTGCGCAAATGTCACTTTCCCAGTGAGACCTTCCCTGAAAACCTTGAAACTCCCCTAGGCCTCTTTCCCTGTCCTACATTTTAAAAAACTGTATAGAACTTACTGCCTTCTTCCACACAACCTAAGTTTCTTAACAATTTTATTGTTTATTGGCTGTCTCCCTTTGCAAGAATGTAAATGTCACAGAAGCAGAGATCTTTGAAATGTTTACTTGGTACAGTGCCTGCCTGCCATGTAAGACATGCTCAATAAATATTTGTTGAATGATTGAGCAAACAAAAATCACTTCTTAAGAATCCAATTTAAAAAAAAAACTTTTAAATTTAGAGAATAAATAAATGATAGGAGATAATCAGTGTTTAGGGGATCCTTGAGAAAAGTCTCTAAATGACACTCAAGTCCTACAGTGTTCTTACCTAATGAGGTTTCTTTGTCACAGAACAGATGAGCCTAACAGCATACAGGCCAGGCATGTCAAGGTTGCTATGACCTTTACTGAATGGCATGCTGCCCATCAGTCTCAAGGGAGAATTGAAACATCAACAAATATCCTGCTTAATTTAAAGCCCTCTATTTAGACATCCTGCCTACTAGCTCACTTCAATATGCATAATTCAATAGAGAGGGAGAAAGTTTCTTCTGTATTCTAAGTAAGGGAGAAGAAAACTAGTTGGATTTCACCTTGGATCCCAAATATGTGCCTCCAGGGGAATCAGAATAGTCTCCTTCCCTCTAGAATATTAGATGGGTCCTGAGAGTAGCTTGTCTGTCTCCTGTTGTCTCACTCCTGATTCTCAGACTAATCAGTGTCAACCATGGGTGAAGACCATTCATAATATCAAGATGATTTCCTTTAGGAGACTGGAAACCCTGCAGGAAATACCATGTGTTCCCAGGTGAGTTGGAGTGAAAAGTTGATTCTCATCCATTTGTAGAGGCTACAGGAAAGACACACTTTGGGGACAGGAGTAGCTGCTTAGCATCTAGATGGCCTATGGATTCTGCCCATTTCCCAGGGTGAAAGAAGGAGCTATGTAAGTTCTCCTTTCATGTAGTCTAGTAGAACAATAGCTGTTGGGTAGGAAATTTTTGAAAGTAGCTTATTATTACACATTATAGCAGATGTTGGAAATGGCTCTTACTCTTACAACTTAGAGATATAGAAACCCAACTTCCAACTGCCAGCACCAGCTCTTCTTTACCTGAGGGTTTTCTCTTGCTTTTAGAGATTGTGTGGCCACTGGCAATGACCAGCAGTATAAGTGAAATAACAATCCCCAAGAGTAGCCCTTAGCCAATGACTAACAGGAGCTGGTGCATAAATACCACAGCTCCCTCACCCATCCAGTGGGTTAACTCTAGAATGAGTTTTACATGGACTCCCAGAGTTTTTCCAGTGAAATCAAGCAATAGTTACAGGCAGTGGTGACTGGATTGAGAATGTGACACTGGCTGGCTCTCTTTACTTCCTTCTCTTACTTCCCTCATACCCACCTGGGATTTTTTTTTTTTCATCTTCTATATAAACTATTTGTGCTCAAATTCTTGGGTCAAGTCTGGCTCTGGGGAAATCCAAACTAGAAAACATGCCTAACCAATTTGTACTCATCTTTAGTTCTGAGGCTTAGCTTAAATTTTATTTTTGTTTCAGATATTATGGGAAATATGTTCACTTTGAAAAGTCATGTTTCCTTCATTGGGAAAAAGATGAAACCTTTGGAAGCATTTGGCATTAACTTCTCTAGTAACTTTATTGTCCTTGGTTACCAAGGGGCATGTCCTTAAGACCCGAAAGAATGAGCAAAATATCTATAGATGTAACTTTTATATTTTATGTGTAATAAAATACTTTTAAATGTGTTCTTCTAAAAAATTCAAGACCTTAATTTAAAAATGAAAATTATTTAAAGAGTATAAGGTTTATGATGTGACTTATTTAAGGTCTCACTGCTAACTGGCTTTGGAGATGAAACCATGAATTTAATTCAGATAGTTCTTAAAATTCATATTATTTGATGTCTAATTAAGTGCTTTATATTCATCCTCTCCTTTAGGCTTTTACAGTTGAGCCTGTTTTGACTATTTTTGATAAAGTGTGTATTTCTGGATGATATGGGGAAAATTATATTTCCCTGAAAATAGAGACAGGAAGATACTAGCTCTGTAACTTAGAAGAGCCTCTTTGTGGTGACTTGTTACCTGAACAACTAGGGTTAGTCCTTTTAGGGAAAAGGAAATGTCCTTACCTTTTCTGTCTGCCAATTTCTGCAGCCACCAGCTGTCACAGGCATCCCCATGTTGTAGCAGAACTAATGACTTGCCTCCTGGGACTTGGGAGAGACTCCTCTTACCACCCTGTGAAAGTGAAAATGATTGATATGCTTCTGTATTATAGCTCTGTCCCTGTCTCATACCCAGTGTGTGTGCTTTTCCAAAGACACTCTTGACTTCCTATGCCACAGGCCTTGGAAAGGTGACACCACTAACCCATAAGTGTAGGTGTGCCCTTTCCTGCAATCACAAAGCCTTACCACTGCTGTGTGGCTTCGCCTTGCAACACCTCAGGTGGCCTCAGCCTCCTGCAAGAGCCGGGTTTGGGCTTCATTCAGAAAGGCTCTATCACGGTCAGGTTGTCCATCAAGAACCTCAGAAAAGCTGGTGCACTTGGGGCTGATCTCACAGATCTCCCAGAGCTCCCAGTGGGCTGGCTAACACAAACCAGGAGTGTCATCAACAGGGCTTTTGAATTAAAGATGGTTTCTGGTTGATAATACTTTGAACAAAACATACAGCAGAACTATTTTGCCCATTCTAGAGACTCAACTAAATGACTTTCCTAGAATTACTTAGATTTGAAAAACAAAAACCAAAAACCCCCAAATCTGGCTCCTGATTTCATTTCACCCTGACATTTTTACTGTCCCATGCCCACTTCTGTTTGCTCCCCCCCCCAGTTTTTCTGTAAGGAGATGCATTATGGTTAATTTCCTCCTAAAGAATAATTCATCTAGGGCAGTAGATGCTGCATACATCTGCAAAGCTCTTAAGTATCTCATGCATTATGTGGCCCAAATGGCTACATTAGGAAAAAAAAATCCCAATTAGTGAAATTTAAATATGGAATTTCTTTGAATAGCATTTCTCCTTTCATATGTTACAGCATCCTGATCAATGGCACCGAAAAGCAAGAGGTTTTTCGTATTGCTATATATTTTTATTTCCCTCCAAATATCAATGCCACATCAACTGTTAATCTGAAAAACCTCATTTAATGTCAGCTTGCTCACAGTTATGAAAATTCAGGTAATGTATTCCTGTTACTAATTGTATTTGAGAAAGTGTTATTAATTTCATATATCAAGTTCGTAGTGGCCATCTGTTCCCTCCGAACTGCTGCGTCTCCCTCCATCTGCCCTGTTTTTCTTCTGCTAATCGGGTGGCAAGGGCTCAGATGATCGGGAAGTTTCTCTCTGACTTTTGATTTGTCACTCATCATCAAGCCAGCTGTGCATTTGTAACAGACTCCTCTGACGGGTGGTGGTGAATTTAAATCTGTCTGGTTTTCTTTCTATTTTTTTTAATAAAACTTTTTTGTCAAAAAATGTTTAAAGGAAGCCAGATTGTATTTTCTACACTGTAAAATGTGCTTTGCTGCCACTAATTTGGCTGCATCTGCACTCTCATGAATATAGATGAAGGTACATGGCCAGGATATTATTAGGGACTGCAGCGAGCAGGGAAGAATTTTAAATGTGGCAAGATACCATAGTTTAGATTTCTGAGAACATTAGGACAAACTAACGTGAAACTGCTGACATTTGCTAGCTTTAAGTTCAAGATGAGTTTTTGAATCTTAACCACAAAGATTCTTCTTTGAATATTTTTGCATGTGTGTGGCTGGGTAGGGGAGAGGGGTTATGAGAAGGATTCTGGGAGAACATAAAGTCAGAATGTTTTCATACCAAATTTCTTCACCTTTTCTCATATAGACTATGGAGTCAATGTGCAAGTGGTTTGTTTGAGTTTATGTGTCATAATCGAGCAAGTAGACAATGGCAGTATCCATCATTATGACTTTCCAAGTAAGTTGGACTCACCCTGGGGATAACATTAAGATTACAGATCTTAGGATTTAAAGAAGGAACCTAGGATATTAACTACTAGCATCCTGATCAATGGCACTAATCATTTGGTGTTGTTTATGGTATATTTTTGAGGGCAAATAACAGATTAAATATTTAACACAGTAAATCTTTCCTGAAATGTCATTCACTTTTTCTGATAAGTCTTTTTTCCTAAAGTGCACTAGATAATAACACACTCAGATATTGATGATGATTAAACAAGTTTTATTTGCCTTACGAATGATTTCAGTGTAACTTGATATGAGAAAATATCCAACCCATTTTAAGTAAACATGTGATGAGAGTGCACTTTTAAGAACTCAGACAAAATCAAAATAGTGGAACAATAACTGTCTCCAAGAAACTAACAATTGTCTGTAGAATGTGCTAAAGCACTATATTTCCAGGTATAGCTATTAATAATCAATGACAATAACTGCCAGATAGAAACATTTACAAATCTTCATAAGAATAAACATTATGAATTATGTTATCTCTTAAACAAGCAAAGATTTCTAATATTCACTACACATCTAATCATTTAATATTTGTTTACATTAAAAAGTGAAATTTTTCCAGCTAAACCCATGAAAATAAGAGAGTACAAGGGTGGTCACCAGGGGCTACTGGGAGAGGGGATTTCAAGATGTAGGTTGAAAGACACAAAATTTTAGTTTGACAGGAAGAAGAAGTTTAGGTGATCATTTGTATATCAAGGTAGCTCTAGATAATAACAGTATATTCATAAATTATTTATATGAAAATTTCCAAGAGTAGATTCTAAGTGTTAGTTCCCATCATAAAGAATGATAAGTATGTAAAGTATTGCATATGCTTGATTTAACCAAGCCACAATGCACACAAGTATCAGAATGTCATGTTGTACACTACTAATACATATATATATAATTTTTATTGGTCAATTTAGAAAAGTGAAATTTTTTTCTTGTTTTATTCTCTTCTCATAATTATAGCTCTTCTGTAACTGAGGACTGTCACCTTGGCTTTTGGAAATATGAAACTGTCCCAGATGGTATTGTTTAAAAAAAAATCTGAGAATTTTACATTTTAAAGTGTAAAAAGCCTATGTCATAATGCCTGTAATGGGTTGAATCAGTTGAACTGTATGCCCTGAAATGATATGTGGAAGTTCTAATCCCTGGTAACTGTTAACATACCTCTATTCTGAAACAGAGGCTTTGCACATGTCATCAGGTTAAGATGAGATCATACTGGATTAGGGTGGCCTGATCCAATGGAAGGGGTGTCTTGTGTGGAGAACTAAGGAGACCCAAAGAAAAGCCACATAGGAAGAACATCAGGTGATGATGGAGTCAAAGACTGTGTGATACATCTACATTCAAGTAACACCCAGGATTGCTAGAAGCCAGGAAGAGGCAGACAGGGAAGCTTCCCTAGAACTTTGAGAAAAAGCTGAGCCCTGCTGATGCCTTGATGTCAGACCTCTAGCCTTCAGAACTGGGAGAAAACATGTCTCTTTTGTAAGCCACCAAGTTTGTGGTAATTTGCTACTAAAGCCCCAGGAAACTAATACAATACCCTGATGCAACTTAAGAAATAAAAAGAATCTTGATGGATTATTTACTTATTTTAATTCTCAACATAGGACATTAATAGTCCTCATGTTTCTCAGTGTTGTAAAGCAGAGCACCCAATGACATTTAAAAGGTTAATAAATAGTTTACTCTATTACGAATTTTATTATAAAAACAAAATAATCCTGTAACTGTCAGATGTTTTCAAACTACCATAGTTAATGATATGAGAAAAATGACAGAGGGAATGCTAAATGTAAATTATTTCAAGGAACAGCAAGAACTCAATGATCATATCTCCTTTAACCATCTTTTATTGGAAAATCATGTCCCTGTTTTCTCCCTACCGGTTTTACTCTCTAATTAGGGTTGCTGCTACCAAACCAGAATCAGAATCTAATTCTGTTTTTACTTCTTCTCTTGATATCATCAATTTATTTATGAAAACCCATATTTTGCATCTGTTTTTTTTATTTAGAAACATCTGAGATCCCAGCATGTGACCTCCTCAAGAAAATTCTATTTCCTGAGATGTCCAGATCTTTAAGAATTTTTTTTTAAAAAAAGGGTTAAAATTTAAACTAAGCATACTGCTTTTCTCATGATGATGCCTGTTCCTTAGTTCTCTCTACATTCATCAAAAAATTCCCCAAAGATTGTGATGGCCTCTTTCCTTTATCATTGTTGAGATCTTGATGATGTTTTCTGTTGCAGACTAGCTCATGTCAATGTAACAAAATATCTGAGACTTGGTACTTTATTAAGAAAAGAGGTTTATTAGCTCACAGTTCTGGGGGTCCAAGACCATGGCATCAATATCTGCTCAGCTTCTGGTAAGGGCCTTGCAATGTATCATATCATGGCAGACAAGCATAAAGGGGCAGTAGGTATGTAGGAAAGATCATTGTGCCAAAGAGGAGGCAAGAGATAACCTGGGGAAGCTGAACTTTCTTTATAACAATCTGCTTTGGTAATTAACTGACTCTCAGAGGAACTACATGAATTTCTCCATGAAAGTGAATCCCTCATGACCCAGAACACCTCTTGAAGTACTCACCACCTCTCGACACTCTCAAGACCAAGCCTCAACATGAATTTCAAACCACCGTATTTTTCAACTCATTTAAATCAGCTTTTGATTCATGACAATCCTCAGTATTTCTAAAACATGGTATTCTTTTTCCTAAACGCTGAACTTTCTATGCAACCTTGCTAATCAAAGGGTGGTACAGGGACCAGTCACATCAGTGTCACCTGGAGGTTTGTTAAAAATGTAGACTTTCAGGCCCCCAGATCAAAACAGCAAATACCAGAAGGTTCTGCATGTGATTTGATTGTACATTAAAGACTGAGAATTAGTGCTATAACACACATTATTGCTTTTCCCTGAAAATTTCCAAAGCAATGTCTTATGATACAACTGCATTCTGGGACACAAAATGCCTACTCAGGACATGCCTATTTCTCCTTTGATAGTAGTATCAATGATATAAATCTCCCTCTTTATGTAAATCAAAATCCTGGACTATTTACAAGATTTGTGCATGAAAGAAAAGGGTAGGAAAAAGACCCCAGAGGATAGGTACCTGCCATAGTATTACCAATGGTGCTTTCTTAATATACCATGTTTGCTTATACTAAGGCCTTGTAATATCATTAATGATATTAATAGAATATACATTAACAATGCAGAAGGGAAGACCGGGCCCATTTAAGTGATAGTTCTATTTCCTTTCCCTAGGTAGATAATGAAGTAGATTCACTTTTCCCATGACACTGGGCTGCCTGATATTTTGCTGTGTTACATGACGTGCTTCAGCATGACTAATACATCCCAGCTGGTCTCAACAGCAGGAAAATGTGTCGAGGGGGGAAGGGGTTGACATGGTTAGGAAGTCACGCATGCGCAAGCAGAGGAGGATCTGTTGTGTCTATGATTAGAGTTGGGGGTGGGAACTCTAGAGGGGGGCGAGAAGAAAGAATGAATGGAAAGGGGGAAAATGAGGAAATCCCAGGAGTTCTGGGGACTTGAAATTTTTCAAGCTGTCATTTACCTTTGCAAAGTTGTGGTTGGTGACTGTGTTTACAGGCTGTGGATCTGTAAACAGCACATGTGCAAACCGTGAGCTATTGTTTTGAAAATGACAGTATGGCCAATAATTTCAATTTGAGTGTTTAAGCGTGAACCAGATGACGCTATGCTTTATTTAAAACTGGGTGTGTATCATGGAGGGTGGAAACTTGTGCTTCTCAAACACTTTCATATTGTGCAGTGTGCCATATGTTGCCTGCTTTCAGGTTTTTAAAGTGATTGCCTAGTGCCTAAAGGTAGCTTGTCTCAAGATTATAATCCACATTTTGCTCGAGGGCAGCAATGAACCCATTAATTTAACAGCACACTAATGGGATTGTTATAAAGGTGTTAATTCTATTCAATATTCCTTAAGGATTATGTGGAATGATAGTTTGATATGAAAGGAAAGGGGAAGAGAATCAATGTAAAAGGTATGAGGCCACACACAAGATTGAGCCAATGTATTTTTTTAAAAAAATACATTTTAAAACAGTTAAATTTGTCAGCTAAATGAAATTAATTTTTTTTGTAACTTAAAAATTTTTTCATAAAATCTTAAACTGCAAAGTAAATCACCCTTATTTCACAGTTTTGGATGGAAACCAGTTTCTTGCCCCTTATTTATTTTCCAGAAAGACAAAAAAGCATGTTAACATTTGCTGTGACTTATCCCAGTTATATATTCATGAAAGTTGTTGGCTGTATATTCTTAGCTGAATATTTAATTTTGATATGAATTGGGTCAGTCATTGAATAAAAGACCCCTGTCCTCTTACTTGTGAAAATGAGTGTCTGATATTCAGCTGACTGGCACTAGCTCTGAAATAACATCCATTGGTTAAATGCAATGAGCTGGTGGGGGCTCTGGCCCTCTGCATGTGAGACTTGGTTCCGTGTAGTGAAGATGTGAACCAGCAGGTAAAGCCTTCCTCATGACTTGATAAAGGTCCCATGACTCTGTTTTTCCTTAGAGAAATGTTTCTCTAATCATTGGGACTCCAAGGACTGAACTCCTATATAATTGCTTACCTCGGGCTGGTTTTGCTCCTGAGATTCCAGCTCCACCTATCAGAGGCAGACAAGGGCACTCTTACCATACTTTCATGTTACTAAGTAGTCACCTGCAATACTATTACCACTTAATTCCCTTAATACTAGTATCCATGTTAAACTAATATCTTCTTTTTTCAAAAAACTGGCAATTTATAACAGGATTTCTTAACAGGTAATAACTATCTAGATTTATTTTAAAAGCCCTTTCTTGTTAGTATAAAAAAAACAAAACCCAGCCATGACAAAAGATTAGGTTTCCCCCTAGGCAGGATTCAGAGGGTTTCTCCTTTGTGCTTGGCTCTCTGCTTTTGTAAGATGTGATCAGCAGCCTGTATTTGGAGGCCTGGGAGGGAAGAGATTAAGTTCTCCTCAGCTGGCCGTCTGAGGGTGTGGCTCTTTAACATTTTGGCTAACAGATGGTGACAAACCAACAGGTGCACCCAGATCACTGCCCCAAGCCTTTTACATCTGCTGGGTGCACAAACAGTGCAGTCTTGCAGTTTCCCCCACGCCAGCTGGGGCCTTGGCTGCTACCAAGCATGGCCCCTGCAAGGTGCAGAGAGATGGAGGCCGGTGACCTTCAACTATTAACCTACTGATATCATGTGCTTTAGAGGATAAGCAGGGCAAGAATGCTTTGATCTGAATATTACACAGTGCAAGGAGAGACAAAGGGTGCAAGACCCTGAGGTGAAGTGAGGAAATGGGAGGCAGTTTTGCTAATATAATATGCTTTTTAGGAGTTGGCAGCTTCTCTCCTCGGGGCCAGTGATTTTCAGTTTCAGCCAGGATATCAGCCTGAATTTGTAGCCATCCTGGAAAACTGTTGGGTGGTCTGAAAACACCAAAGAGTAACAGTCCAGAGAATCCTTGAGACAATTCACTTTGCAACAACTAAACTTTTCTATGCACTGGTTGCATGCAGTGACTCCAGGAATCATTTGACTGTATCCTTAAAATGAGTTTACAGGGAGGACACTATTATTTCCATTGTACAGTGGAGGAAACATGGCCCAGAGAGGCTAAATAATTTGCAATTGAAAAGAGAGCCGAGTCAGTGCTTATCAATTCAACATAATATAAACACATGTTTATTGAAAGGCTACTATGTGCCAGAAACAAGCCTGTGAGCCAAGTGTCCAAACCAAGTTGGCCTGACTCTGCAGCTCTTTAGTTTATCAGCTGTGCAGAATAGCCAGGATCAAGTTACTATGGACTGCTATCTATTTGAAGGCAGAGAGAAGGGAAAATGTCTTGAAGTCACTAGAAGTTGCAATTTCA
This sequence comes from Callospermophilus lateralis, assembly GCF_048772815.1. Taxonomy (NCBI): domain Eukaryota; kingdom Metazoa; phylum Chordata; class Mammalia; order Rodentia; family Sciuridae; genus Callospermophilus; species Callospermophilus lateralis. The sequence goes on along the minus strand of NC_135320.1, from coordinate 49,738,688 downwards.
CATGTTAACCCTACCTTGAAAGGTTTGCATTTTCCATTTGCTTGATTTTTGAGTCTGATTATCCAATTCCTTATGTCACATTAAAGAGACCATGTCTCCATGCTATTTCACTAATCCTCATCATTTGCCTTATTTAAAGCCTAGAATTTTAAAACTTAAGAATTCTCTCGCCTATGTCAAGGAAGGAAGGAAGGAAGGAAGGAAGAAAAGAAAGAAGGAAGGAAGGAAATAAATTACTCACAGAACTTTTTCCAGTGGTCCTATAACTATAGCATGAAACAGGAAGTGAAATTGGAATTCCCTGAATTCCTACCCTCTATTCAAATCTATTCCGCCCCCCCACCAAGATTGCCTCATTGCCATTTCCTTGTGTTTGAAACTCATCTCTCTAAAGAATTTCAGGCAATAGTAGTACCAGGCTGGCAGCCATCTCCCGTCTTAGCCGCCAGTGTAGGACCTTAGGCTGCAAAGTGAGGAGCTAATACAGTAGGAACCCTTTTAATCATGCTGGGGATGCAGCTTCTAACCTCAGTAGCCTAACAGATTTGAGCTGAAGAGGAAAATTGAAAGATACAACAGGGCAGGTTGACATGGGAAGAGAAAGATTGCTTTAGAGTAGCAGCCCAGAAAACTTGAGGTTACCTAAAAAGACTATATCCCAGGGCTGACTGGCGACACTCAGCTAATTAGGACCAAGGTCAAGGTCCTGACCTTAAATTTCCACAAACTCCTAATTAATTCCAGTCACAGCAGGAATAATACTAAGTACCCCTGACATACAACTGCCTAGATCCTAATTTGCTGAAGAATTAGGGAAAGTCTAAGTGTGAGCTGGTATATAAATCATGATGTGTGAAAGATATTGGAAGCCAGAAAATCAGGAGGACAGAAGCAGGGTATCAGGGGGCTGGTAGCCACAGTGGGTTGTGACAACCCCTCCACAGTCACCTGACACAGTGCACAACTTCAGAGATGCTGATCAGCTGCATGAGTTTGGGGCTATTGTCCATCATGGTGGAATTCTTGGCACCAAGTAGAGGTCAATATATGCATTAAATAAATAAATTTATAATAGTGTTCTGGTTTTAAGTTAAAAATAAAAGTATGGCTCTTTCAACCCCAAATGTTTAGTTCCCATAGGATTTTCAAAACAGTGGTCATAGTGGCATGTTGATGAAAGTTTATAGTAGCCAATATCTGCTGTTCCAGAATCACCAGAAATGAGCTTTTGGTATTCAAGAGACAAATATGAGTCACAATAGTGGTTTCATTCAAAAAGAAAATATTGCCTAAATAAAATTGCTGCTATTTTGTGCTCTTTTGCTTCTATCCTTTGAAAGGACTGAGGAGTTGGAGATCATTGTTTAAATAACACATGACATGATCTATAATTGATTTCAAGGGATAAAAAGTTAGTGTGAACCCTATATGTCAAATTTGAGTGTTCCTTTAGCATAGCCCACGTATTAGTAAACTACACTACAGACATTAGTGATTTCAACATCTCTATGAACATCACAAACAATGTCAGGTTATTTGTCCAATCACAAATGACTCCTGTATTTACCCACTTTATTCCTTGACACCTGGAAAACTTCATTGTTTGAGCTGGGGAAAGACCTCCCACAGCCCCTCCCCAGCCTCAGGTTGCGTGGGATGTTTTGGTGTGTGCATGTTGACAGCTGCTTTTCAGCCTGGTGGGTTTTTCAAGTGTAGTGGAATGGAAAACTCAGTTACTCTTGAATCAAACTAAATAGTTATCTATCAAACTGTGAGTCCCTCTCTGCTCTGTGGGCATATTTAAAATTAGGAAGAGCACAGCAGCCACTTGTCTTCGTGAACACAGTGACTCGCCTTGGGCCACACAAGAGCAGCCAGGCACATTGCCAGCTCCAATGGTGCCGGCGGGTTCCAGGGTGTAGACTCAGGGAGCCTCATTTTGAGTGTTAGATGGATCTTTGAGCAGTGCACATCGGCATAAACTGCAAAAAAATCCCCACAACAGCATTAACCCCACAGCTAAGATTAGCCGAGAATGTTTTCGATCTTCACAGTCATAATCTGCTCCTCAGGTGAAAACTGAGTACCAAATGCCAGGACACTGCGAGAACAGGTGTACCAACCTCCACCTGGGACTTGGGAAGGGGAAGTAATGAGCAAAGAATGGCCAACTCCGAAGTTCCCAGGTAAGCAAGCTCTTAAACAAGTGTATGTGGACTTATGGAGCTTGAAAATGGCCTCTTTGGCATGCTGCCTACAACGCAATTTCACATAAAGCAGTGCTTCATAAAATACCTGGAGCACAATCCCCCAAGATGCCCCATGCAAAAGCCATATACCATACTCCATGATATTCCAGGATTATATGAAAGACATAGGAGCATGCTGTCATAAAACACTCTGTTTAACACAAAGCTTCTCTAACTCTTTTACCATAAAACTATTTTTGTGCAGTTACCTTTTAACATATTTCAAAATAGTTTTCAGTTGTGTGCGCTTTGGGAAACAGATCTAAGTGGGCACTCAAATATAGCTAGCATCTTACAGAGAAACCAATCGTAGCATTTCTGAGACTATGAAGGGTAAATTTAAACAGAAGTTGTGACCTCTTCTTGGGCATTGGAAAAATATCCTGCTTCCCATTCCACTAACCTTCATAACTGAGGCATTGTTTATGTTGATATTAGCTTGGATCAAAATTATATATATTTCATCTATTTCACTAAGTGTCCATTGAAATAAAATACCTCTGTTGAAACACTTGAATTTTTAGTTATTGGTCTTAATAACATGGAGAGCTGCCCCAGCAGAATGCAATAGACTCCTTGTGTAAGAACTGTGAATATGATAGTAAAGATCCTTTCTGTTTGAGAAAGTATAAATTGACCCAAGTTCTTATTAGTACTACCAGAACCCAAGGGAGTGTGAGAAGCCACAGAGGAGAATGTGTTGATCTAAGCGGGAGATTTTTTTCCTTTCCCCAGTGTTTCTGTTATTGCTGTTGTGCAAACCAGCTGCTCACCTTCATGTGGCCCACCTACAGGGCTGGCTTCATGGGTGTTCTACCTGAGCAGTTTCACAGAGCCCACACTTAGGAGGACCCTAGGTTTAGTTTAATGCTCTGCTGCTGCCCAATTGAAAATCTTAATGATTTTTTAATAAGGGTGCTAATTTTCATTTTTCACAGGGTCCTGCAAATTTTATAGTTGGTCCTACCCACCTGGGAAAGGTGAACCTATCTTTTGGTACCATTTCTCAGAAGGGACACTAGATTGGCCTATTCCAGCATATCATCTGCGGTTGTCACTTCAATTTATCAGTTTAAATGCCTTTGGTAGCAAAAATCTAAAGTTATCTGAAGATGCCATTGTGCAGTCATGAAAATATGGAATTTGGAGTCAGAGAAAAGTAGGTTCATAGCATACACATTTATGGAGGTTAGATCTGAGCACCATTACCCAGCTTCTCTGGGCTTCATCTCTGAGGACACTCAGGAGGGCTCTGCAGTTCCTGCTCTGCAGAGGAGCTTGTAGACACAGTCAAGGGACAAAGTGGCGCTGAACTAAACCCCTTGCTGCTTTTCCTGAGCCATCTGTCCCAGCACATGTATTTGTAATTTGCACAAAGGTGCTGTAGAGACTGTGGAGCCCTTCTCAGCTTTCTTATTTTTGAAAATGGGAAGAGTATTTGCTGGATACAAAGATTAAGATAACATACAAAGTGTCTGGTAAAGGAGTCACTCAAACCAGGTAAATCCCTTTCCAAACAATAGGTGTTCTTATTCTTTTTTTTCCCGGATCCCCTTTTGCTGGGAACTCCATTTCTTTTTTTTCTCCTAATTTTTAAATTTTATTTATTTTAGTTAGTTATATATGACAGCAGAATGCAATTGAATTCATATTACACAAATAGAGCACAATTTTTTATGTCTCTGGTTGAACACAAAGTAGAGTCAAACCATTCATGTTTTTATGCATGTACTTAGGGTAATGATGTCCATCTCATTCCACCATCTTTCCTACCCCCCATATACACCCATTTCCCTCCTTCCCCTTTGTCCTATTTAAAGTTTGTCTATTCCTCCCATGTTCCCCACTATCCCCATTATGAATCGACATCCCTATATTAGAGAAGACGTTCGTCATTTGGTTTTTGGGATTGGCTTACTTCACTTAGCATTATATTCTCCAACTCCATCCACTTACCTGAAAATGCCATGATTTTATTCTCTTTTAATGCTGAGTAATATTCCATTGTGTATATATACCACCTTTTCTTTATCCACTTATCTATTGAAGAGAATCTAGGTTGGATCCACAATTTAGCTATTGTGAATTGTGCTGCTATAAACGTTGATGTGGCTGTGTTCCTGTACTATGCTGTTTTTAAGTCCTATGGGTATGAACCGAGGAGTGGGATAGCTAGGTCAAATGGTGGTTCCATTCCAGGTTTTCCAAGGAATCTCTATACTGCTTTCCAGATTGGTTGCACCAATTTGCAGTCCCACCAGCAATGTATGAGTATGCCTTTCCCCCCACATCCTAGCCAACACTTATTGTTGTTTGCATTCTTAATAGCTGCCATTCTGACTGGAGTGAGATGAAATCTCAGAGTAGTTTTGATTTGCATTTCTCTAATTGCTAGAGATGTTGAACATTTTTTCATATATTTGTTGATTAACTGTATATCCTCTTCTGAGAAGTATCTGTTCAGTTCCTTGGCCCATTTATTGATTGGGTTGTTTGTTTTTTTGGTGTTAAGATTTGTGATTTCTTTATATATCCTGGAGATTAGTGTTCTATCTGTTGTGCATGTGGTAAAACTTTTCTCCCATTCTGCAGACTCTTTATTCACTCCATTGATTGTTTCTTTTGCTGATAAGAAGCTTTTTAGTTTGAATCCATACCATTTTATTGATTCTTGATTTTAATTCTTGTGCTACAGGAGTCTTATTAAGGAAGTAGGGCCTAACCCGACATGATGAAGATTTGGCCTACTTTTTCTTATATTAAGTGCAGGGTCTCTGGTTTAATTCCTAGATTCTTGATCCGCGTTGAGTTGAGTTTTGTGCATGGTGAATGATAGGGGTTTAATTTCATTTTGTTGCATATGGATTTCAAGTTTTCCCAGCATCATTTGTTGAAGAGGCTATCTTTTCTCCAATATATGTTCTTGGCGCTTTGTCTAATATAAAATAACTATAATTATGTGGGTTAGTCTGTTGTGTCCTCTATTCCTTACCATTGGTCTATCAGTCTATTTTGGTGCCAACACCATGCTGTTTTTTGTTACTATTGCTCTGTAGTATAGTTTAATGATAGGTATACTGATGCCACCTGTTTCACTCTTCTTAATGAGGATTTCTTTAGCTATTCTGTGTCTCTTATTTTTCCAGATAAATTTCATGACTGCTTTTTCAATTTCTATGATAAATGTCATTAGGATTGCATTAAATCTATATAGTGTTTTTGGTAATATGGTCATTTTGACAATATTAATTCTGCCTATCCGAGAACAAAGGACATCTTTCAGTCTTGTAAGGTCTTCTTTAATTTTTTTCTTTACATTCTGTAGATTTTTTCATAGAGGTCTTTCACCTCTTTCATTAAGTTGATTCCCAAGTATTTTTTTTTTTTTTTGAGGCTATTGTAAATGGGGTAGTTTTTCTCATTTCTCTTTCAGAGGATTTGTCATTGATATACAGATGCCTTTGATTTATGGGTGTTGATTTTATATCCTGCTACCTTGTATGAATTCATTCGCTAGTTCTAGAAGTTTTTGGTGGAATTTTTTGGGTCTTCTATGTATAGAATCATATCAATGGCAAATAGTGCTAATTTTAGTTCTTCTTTTCCTATTTGTATCCCTTTAATTTCTTTCGTCTGTCTAATTGCTCTGGCTAGTGTTTCAAGAACTATGTTAAATAGAAGTGGTAAAAGAGAATAAAACAGGGTTTTTTGTTCCAGTTTTTAGAAAGAATGCTTTCAGTTTTTCTCCATTTAGCATAGATTTTACAATGTTGAGATACATTTCTGTTATCCCTAGTTTTTCTCATGTTTTGAACATGAAGGGGTGTTGTATTTTGTCAAATGCTTTTTCTACATCTATTGAGATGATCATATGGTTCTTATCTTTAAGTATATTGATGTGATGAATTACATTTATTGATTTCCATTTGTTGAATCAACGTTGCATCCCTGGGATGAACCCAGCTTGATCTTGGTGCACAATCTTTTTGATATGTTTTTGTATTCAATTTGAAAGAATTTTATAGAGAATTTTTGCATCTATATTTATTAGAGATATTGGTCTGAAGTTTTCTTTCTTTGATGTGTCTTTGTCTGGTTTTAGAATCATGGTGATATTGGCCTCATAGAATGAGTTTGAAAGTGTTCCCTTTTTTTTCTGTTTCATGAAATAATTTGAGGAGTATTAGTATTCGATCTTCTTTAAAGGTCTTGTGGAACTCAGCTGTGTATCCATCCAGCCCTGGACTTTTCTTGGTTAGTAGGTTAGACATCTGATGATGTCTTCCATTTCATTGCTTGAAATTGTTCTATTTAAATCATGTATATCATCCTTTTGGGCAAATCAGGTGCTTCTAGAAATTTGTTGATGCCTTTGGTGTTTTCTATTTTATAGTACAAATTTTCAAAATAATTTCTAATTATCTTCTATATTTCTGTAGTGTCTGTCATGATTTATCCTTTTTTGTCACAAATGTTAGTGATTTGAGTTTTCTCTCTCCTTTTCATTAGCATGGCTAAAAGTTTATCAATTTTATTCATTTTGGCAAAAAACTAACTTTTTGTTTTGTCAACTTTTTTAATTGTTTCTTTTGTTTCAATTTCAATGATTTCAGCTCTAATTTTAACTATTTCCTATCTTCTACTGCTATTGGTGTTGATTTGTTCTTCTTTTTCTAGGGCTTTGAGATGTAATGTGAGGTCATTTATTTGTTGAATTTTTCTTCTTTTAAGGAATGAACTCCATGCAATGAACCTTCCTCTCAGTACTGCCTTCACAGTGTCCCAGAGATTTTGATATGTAGTATCAGTGTTCTGGATTACCCCTAAGAATATTTTAATCTCTTCTTTGATGCCTTTTGCAAGCAAATGTTCATTCATTAAGTAGCAAATTATTTAGTCTCCAAGTGTTGGAATAGTCTTTATTTTTTTATTTTTTCATTCATTTCTAATTTGATTCCCTTATGATATGATTGAATGCAGAGTAGTATCTCTACTTTTTTGTATTTGATAAGAGTTGCTTTGTGGAATAATATATGGTCTATTTTAGAGAAGGATCCATGTGCTGCTGAGAAGAAAGTGTATTTACTCGTTGATGGATGAAATATTCTTTATATGTCAGTTAAGTCTAAGTTATTGTTTGTTTATTGAGTTCTATAGTTCTTTTGTTCAGCTTTTGTTTGGAAGATCTATCCAGTGGTGAAAGAGGTGTGTTAAAGTCACCCAGAATTGTTGTGTTGTGGTCTATTTGACTCTTGATTTTGAGAAGAGTTTGTTTAATAAATGTAGATACTCCATTGTTTGGGGCATATATATTTATAATTGTTATGTCTTGTTGGTGTATGGTTCCCTTGAGCAGTATGAAGTGTCCTTCTTTATCCCTTTTGATTAACTTTGGCTTGAAGTCTACTTTATTTGATACGAGGATGGAAACCCCTGTTTGCTTCTGCAGTTCATGTGAGTGGTATGATTTTTCCTAACTTTTTCACCTTCAGTTTGTGGATTTCTTTTCCTGTGAGATGAGTCTCTTTGAGGTAGCATATTGTTAGTTTTTTTTTTTTAATCCAATCTGCCAGTCTATGTCCTTTGATTGTTTAGTTTAGGCCATGAACATTCAGGGTTATGATTGAGATATATTTTGTATTTCCAGTCATTCTTATTTATTTCTGGTATTAAAATGACTTGGTTGCTCCTTTGATTAGATTCTTCTTTAGTGCAATACCTGCCTTTGCTGATTTTCATTGTTGTTTTTCATTTCCTCCTCGTGAAATATTTTGCTAAGGATGTTCTGAAGTGCCGGCTCTCTAGCTGTAAATTCTTTTCACCTTTGTTTATTATGGAAGATTTCTGTTTCATCATCAAATCTAAAGTTTAATTTTGCTGGATATAAGCATTCATTTTCTTTCAGAGCTTGGTATATGTTCTTCAGGATCTTCTAGCTTTCAGGGTCTGGGTTGAAAAATCTGCAGATATCCTAATTGGTTTGTAATCTGATTCTTTTTATTCATGGCTTTCAAGATTTTCTCCTTATTCAGTATGCTAGGAATTTTCATTATAATGTGCGTTGGTGTGAATCTGTTGTGATTTTGTACTTTTGGTGTCCTGTAACCCTTTTATATTTCGTTTTCCAATTCATTCTTCATGTTTGGAAAATTTTATGATATTATTTCATTGAATAGATTGCTCATTCCTTTGGTTGGAACTCTATGTCTTCCTCTATCCCAATAACTCCTAAATTTGGCCTTTTAATATTATTCCATATTTCTTGAATGTTCTTCTTATGGTTTCTTACCATCTTCATTGTGTGACCTATATTCTTTTTAAAGATTATATATTTTCTCTTCATTGTCTGAGGCCTTGTCTTCCAAGTGGTCTAATCTGTTGGTGGTGCTTTCTATTGAGCCTTTAATTTGGTTTATTGTTTCTTTCATTTCAAGGATTTCTGATTTTTTCCCAGAACCTTCATCTCCTTATTGAAGAAATCTTTTGCTTATGTATTTGCTTATGTAACTCTTTGTCAAAATGATCTTTTACTGCCTGTATTTGCTCTCTTATATCATCCTTCAATTCACAGAACATTTTAATTATATACATCCTGAATTCCTTCTATGTCATTTCTACTGTTGTGCTAGCCATGGACTCTAATAATGTAGTATCTTGATTTGTTTGGGGTACCTTTTTCTCTTTTTCTCATGTTGTTCATGTGTCTTTCTTTCTAGCACTGTGGATCCTCAGCTTTACTGGTTTTTATGCTTTATGCTCATAGTGCCCCTGCAGGGTTCCAATACCATTCCTGCTCAATTGGTGTACCAAGCTGGGATTTGCCACAACTAAAGATGGCAATGATGGTATCTCAAGTTGGAGGCAGCTCCTTTCAGCCATTGAGTTTCAGGTGTGTGTGTGTGTTGGAGGTGGCGGGGAGTCAGGCAGTGGTATCTAGCAATGTACTCAAAGATGCAGCTCCAATGAGTGCAGGCTCCGTGCACATTGGTGAGGCTGTCCTGGGCCTGCCTATGCTCTGCGGGTGTAGGTGTTCTCATTCTTTGAAAAGACAATGAAAATTTCAGCTGATAACTAAATTCAAAGTATGTTATACAGTTAATTAAATAATGAAGCATACCTGTGTGTGTTTGTCTATTTACTCATGAATAACCCAAGTACATCATACATAATAATGTAGGTAAATGTTTTCTGAGTCTAAATTCCAATTTCTCTTGACTATTAAGCTTGTGGAAAACCCCTGGCCATCAATCTTGGTATTGTTCTTGTCCTGCACTAAAGATTCTTCTAGATCTCTCCCTGATGTCAGTGTGCATGAGAATGGTTATTTCTGTCCCAGATTTTCTTCACTAATTTTAATCAATGCTCAATTCTTTTATCTATATTCATCTGAAGTCCACTTAAGTGCTTTTTATTCTATGTGGTATTTTTGTAAAAGCATGAACTCCTGAGGACAAGGAAGTTCTGAGTTTGAATTTCAGCTTTTATTAGATTCTCAGGACTGCTGTTGCTCACCAAGAACCACATGGCTTAAAACAAAAAAAGTGTATTCTCTCACAGTTCTAGAAATCAGAAGTCTAAAATCAGGATGTTGGTAGGTTCTATTTCTCCTAGAGGCTCTGAAGGAGTATCTGTTCCTTGCCTCTTTAGTTTCTAATGTCCAGTTGAAGTCTTTGGCTAGCAGATGCATGACTTTAATCTCCACCTCCATCTTCACCTCACCTTCTCCTCTGTGTCTAGGTCTCAAATTTCTCTCTGCCATTCTTTTATAAAGACACTTGTCATTGGATTTGGGTCCTAACCTAAATCTAGGATAATTCTGTCCTGACATGTCTAACTTAATTACATCTGTAAAGACCCTTAGTTACATTTTTGCATAGACTGAAAGATTCACCATTAACTCAAATGTATCCTACAAGATCTGGGTTTTGATTCACCTTGTTTTTGGGTTATCTACTTTATCTTCCATGGTGTTCCCATCATGCAGAGGAGGCTTGCTCTCTCTAAGTTTTATACTTGTAATTCATCACATCAAAAGGAGGAGAGAGAACTTGCCAGCAAAGGTCTAAATGCTCTCTGAAATGACTAAGAAAACATAAACATTTTATCCTATACCTAATCCACAATGAGTGCATTTCCTACCCATCCGTGAACCAGCCTGGTTGGATCACTTCCACTATAGGATGAATTTGCCTGAGTTAGGTACATAATTCCAAGTGAAGGATGGCACCCTTGCAGCTTATGTGAGTCTGCACTGCTGAATAATAATTTAATAATTTTTGTTTCTCAAGCATAAGTCAGCATCTGGTATGTTATTCTCCAGGATTGTTTAGCAACTCTGCCAGGTACTTGAGTACCAAGGCCAGAATTTTCCCTAATGGAAAAGGAGAGAGGGTCAAGGGTGTTAACAGTACTTTCATGGAGATGACTATAGAGATGAAGCATGGAGTCTTAGCTGAGTAAGAAGGAAAGTGATAATGTCACTGACTGAGGTCAGTGATGAAATAGTAGTTTTTATGAACTGAAAGTCTCAGTCAAAGAAATGTTTGAGAGTGAGTGGATTTGAAGGTAAGGTACAAAGCTTTGGACACTTGCCAGTTGAGAATTCAGTAATGGTCTGGCTATTGTGATGACAAGGTCCTATGGATATGGTGGCAGTAGAAAAAGACCCCTAGAGGTGAGCAGGTCATATGGTCAGCTGATGAAGGGGCTTCATATGGTCAGCTGATGAAGGGGCTTTCTAACCAAAGCACCTGAATTTGAGATGGTCTCCATTCTCCCTTAGCTCACTGTAATGAAGTACATATAAGCAGAAAAGCTTAACTATTCTGTTTATGTCCACTTCTTTAAGGTTGTGGCCATAAAGAATGGGTGGCTTTGATCACAGTTGGATCAGAGCATAACTTGAGTGGTCAGGTCATGATATTTTAGAGAGTTTCAGAGTGAAGTTTTCTTTTTCCTGAATGCCGATGGATGACTGATTAGAGAGTTAAAAATAAAGAGATAATGTGATTGACAACTCATAAATACCAGGGATTGTTGGAAGCACTGAGATCTCTTTAGTGAATTTTGCATATTTTATTTCTGGTGGAGAAAGGAGTTGGGAGAGAGAGAAAAGGAAAGAGAAAGAGACAGAGACAGAGGGGGAGGGAGACACTCAGAGCAAAGGAAGACAACATTTCCATCTGGGGTTTGTGCTTTTCTGAGTGCCGACTCATTTTGATAGATTATTAGAAAACTCATATTTGCTCATAAATGTGAAAAAATAGCAAATGTAAAATTTGCAAATTTATTCCTAAATGTAGTTAAATTCATAAATATTTAGACATTTTCTGTAAAGCTTCTAATTTATAACCTTTACATGAATCTATAATTTGGTATAAAAGCTTCTAAATGCAGTAGTAATGTCACAAATGTCTATAAATATTCACATCTCATTTACAAATGTTCTACAAACCATGAGATGAAGAATTTGTGAATGCAAACCATTTTTTTAGGTGGAATTCTGCCTAGGTGAATCAGGACAATGAACAAAAACAAACTTTAAGAGACAATTTTAAGACCATGACTTTGGCTTATTGCACAGGTACCATAAAATTTTTTTTTGAATAAGGAGGAAAATATATAGTTGCAATTAAAGAATGAATGAGCAGATTCAAATACAAAGATCAAAAGTAAAGACCTCAGAAAAGATGTAATAAATTTCTAAAGAAATAAAGTAATACCAGGCAGAATGGTGAATCCTTGAAGGAATCTTTCTGAAGCTCAGTTTTTTGTTTGTTTGTTTGAATCTGTTAAATGGTGACAATAAGCCAGGCATGGTGGTGCACAACTATAATGCCAGCAATTTGGGAGCAGGGAGCTGCAAGTTCAAAGCCAACCTTAGCAAGTGAGGCCCTAAGCAACTCAGCAAAAGGGCAAGGAAAGGAGTATGGGGGTAGAAAAGACAGTGGAATGTGATGGACATCATTATCCTAAGTTCATGTAGGAAGACACGAAGGATGTGACTCTATTTTGTGTACAAACAGAGATATGAAAAATTATGCTCTGTATGTATAATATGAATTGTAATGCATTCTGTTGTCATATATAACAGGTTAAATTTTTTTAAAAAAAATTTAAGGGCTGGGGATGTGGCTCAGTGGGTAAGCACCCTTGGATTCAATCCTTGGTACCCACCCCCACAAAAAAATAGTGACAATACATTTTTTATGCATTCTTTACATATTTTTGTTTCTCTTATAGTCAGGATGATGCAAGTAACAAATAGTAGTCTCAAAAGTGATCGAGAAAACAGAAACAAAAATTCAGTGGCTGACAACCCAGAAACATTCAAGTCTGTTTAATATGCAAGGACTAGAAATAGGATTCAGCCCCACCCCTGATAGACAGCCATGGTCCTGCTTTTGTTCTATTTCTGCTTTTCTTACCTGTGGGGTCTTCTGTGGAGACCGTGGTGACTCCTGATCTTTCTAATTTTCATCCCATCCCTGCACAAAGTGACCCAGAAAGAAAGAGTGGTTCTCTTTCCCAAGCTCCCCTGACAAATTATCACAAAATGAACTTGGAAATGCCATAATTTTATTTTTTTAATGGGGAGTAGTATTTCATTGTGTATATATATCACAGTTTCTTTATCCATTCATCTATAGAAGGGCATCTAGGTTGGTTTCACAGTTTAGCTATTGTGAATTGTGCTGCTATAAACATTGATGTGGCTGTGTCACTGTAATATGCTGTTTTTAAGTCCTTTGAGTATAGACCAAGGAGAGGGATAGCTGGGTCAAGTGGTGGTTCCATTCCATTACTATGTGATAGACACTGTGATCTTCACAGACTATTTTTTATCCACTGAGCACATATAAAGACCATGTTTGGTTTTTGCCTGTTTAGACCCCATCCCCCTCTGTTACTGGTGGTAGCACCCATACCAGACCCAAGGGTTTCCACACTCTACAAACATGACCTCAAGTCTGCCCCACTCCAACTGCCAAACCTGGCTTCAGGAGTGGGAATGGGACACAGATGTGACCAAGCGTTCTATTCTATTCTTCTGTAAATCGTGATAGGTTCAAGGATAGGCAAATGATCCAAGTTCATCTCTTTTTTAAAAAAAAATTATTTTTTGTTTGTTCTAATCAGTTTTTAGAGGAATCTCCATGCTACTTTCAGATTGGTTGCACCAATTTGCTGTCCCACCAGCAATGTATGAGTGTGCTTTTTCCCCCCACATCCTCACCAACATTTATTGTTGTTGGTATTCTTGATAACTGCCATTCTGACTGGCATGAGATAAAATCTTAGAGTAGTTTTGATTTGCATTTCTCTAATTAGTAGAGATGTTGAACATTTTTTTTCATGTATTTGTTGATGGATTGTATATCTTCTTATAAGAAGTGTCTATTCAGTTCCTTAGCCCATTTATTGATTGTGTTATTCATTTTTTTGGTGTTAAGTTTTTTGAGTTCTTTATCCAATGTATGTGAGGTAAAAATTTTCTCCCATTCTTTAGGCTCTTTCTTCATCTCACTGATTGTTTCTTTTGCTGAGAAGAAGCTTTTTAGTTTGACTCCATCCCATTTATTGATTCTTGATTTTATTTCTTACACTTTAAGAGTCTTGTTAAGGAAGTATGGGCCTAATATGACATGTTGAAGATTTGAGAATACTTTTTGTTCTATTAGGCCTAGGGTCTCTGGTCTATTTCCTAGGTCCTTGATCCATTTTGAGTTGAGTTTTATTCATGGTGAGAGATAGGAGTTTAGTTTTATTTTGCTGCATATGGATTTTCAGTTTTCTAAACCAAAGGCCAAATATTTTCTTTGATAAGTGGATGCTAATCCATAATGTGAGTGGGCCATGGGATGAGTGGAGGAATTTTGGATTGGGCAAAGGGTAGGGAGGGGAAGGAGAATGGGGGTAGGAAACATGGTGGAATAAGATAGACATCATTATCCTAGGTACATGTATGATTGCATGAATGGTGTGACCCTACTTTGTGTACAACAGAGAAGTGAAAAATTGTGCTGCATTTGTGTACAATGAATGGAAGAGAACTCTGCTTTCATGTATAACTGATTAGTACAAATATAATTTTTTTTTAAAAAAAGATGAACTTGGATCATTTTCCTGTCCCTGAGCTCATCACCATGCACAGAAGAAGAGAATAGATCACTTGGCCACATCTGGGTCCCATTCCCACTCCTGAAGTCAGGTTCGGGGGTTGGAGTGGGGCAGACTTAGGGTCATGTTAGTAGAGGGTGGAAACCGTTGGGTCTGTTATGGGTCCTGCCTCCAGTAACAGAGGGGGATGGGATCTAAATAGGCAAAAGCCAAACATGGTCTTTGTATATGCTCAGTGGATAGAAAACAGTGTGTGAAGATCACAGTATCCAGCACATAGTAGATCCTCAGTTCTTTCCATTATTAACCATAGCCTGATATTTTTACTTCATTTTCCACTGCAGAGTAAAAAGAGAAAAGGAATTAATGGAAGAGACAAAGGAATCTAGAACATATGCTTCAAAACTGTGTCCAGAGAGTCTCAGAAAACTCTCAAATTAAGGAAAATCAAAGATCCCTTTGATTCTGCTAATAACACACATCTTGGTCATGCACAGCTTTGCTATCAACATGAATCCATGGGACCTCTACCACGTCCATGGGGCCAGGAATTCATGGAGAAATGCTCACTTGCTTGTTGGAGATGACCATGACACACCCACAGAACAAAGACTTTGTCTCTCATAGTTTGTGTCCATCAACTATAAATCTTCCTTCATAGAGTCAGGGTCCATCAGTTCTTGGGTTTGGTAATGCTATCTCTGCTCTGTGGCAGTATATTTTGATGCTTCATGCTATTAACATCAGAAAATTAGGAAAATATCTTTATGTCCTTTTCAAAATGTGCCCAACTTGATACTTAGATCATTCAGCTTAACACTCTCAAACTCATTTGCTTTTCCTTTTGCTGATTAGTAATATATACCTTACACATACTTATTGGGTAAACTAATATAATAATTGCTTCCCCATTTTTCCTAAATGTAGTTTTTCCAAATTTCAAGAAGTTTCTCTTACTGCCAATATTTCAGGTAAAGAATTCTTTGCCCAGCATATCCACATTCTGCATTTTCTTACTGTTCAATATTCTTGCTTCTCCATTGAAAGTGTCAGCTTTACACGCTGTAAAATTATAATCATTTTAGTCTATCCCTTTAACAAAGTACCTATCCCTTTCATCATTTTAGCTGTCCTTCACTGAATTGTTTCTGTTACTGTCCATTTTTATTAAAGTGTGGTGAGCAGACTGCATTCAATAATGCAGTTTTGTAAAAATAGATGCTTGTGGCTTTGTATAAAGCATAGATAGAATTTAAATTGTGTTTGGATTGTCCTTTAATATGTGTATGGTCTTATATCTCCCTCTTAGTGATTAAGATAGCTATTATTGCTTGTGTTTTTGCCTAAAGTTACAGCCTAGGGTTAACTGGTGACCCCCAAACCCAAATAATCTCCAATCTTTTGACTCATCTGCTATTTTGAACATATCTTTTTGTGTTCTCTTTATGAGGATAAATTGATTTCATTCTTAGTGTTTCATCTATATCTTCTGAAAATATGGCACAGTTGGTATGAATCTTACAGGGTTATATGGACAAAATTTCGTACAGCAAGTAGAGAGCATCGGCCAGTTCTCTGGCTTGAGGAAAGTCCTCAAAACATTCCCTAACATCATGATGTTGATTATTACTAACTTGGTTCAGTTGAAGTTTTAAGGACTTTCTTGTGAAATTGATGTCTGGCCCGTTGCTCATGTGGTTTGCCCTTAGATTCTATACTTAAAAACTGAAAATTTTTTCATGGGGTGAAGTATCTTCACATAAAAGTAATAAGGACTTTGTTGTTGTTGTTTTAACAATGATTTGGCTGAAAAAGTAGCCCATGATAAAAATAAAAAATTTAACTTTATCAGTATATCTAAGGAGTAGGAAATTCAAAGAATAAAAACGTGAAGACAACTAGCTGAAGGTCAGTGTAAAAATGGGCATAGACCACAAATATTGGTCTTGTCGTTAGTTTTCAGTCCCTTCCCTAATATAAAAATTGTCCTTTAGTCATGGTGGAGTGTTTCTTGGAATCCTTATTTTAATTCTGCAACATTTATATTCCAGGAGTAACAGCAAATCTGCTGATTACTTATGAAAGCAGGGGAAAAAACATTTGCAATTACAGTCAAAATTAAAGTTATTTTCTAATCTTCTCATCTTTTTTAAGGAATGAGAAACTTTAAATATGGTCAACGTAGCACATTTTAAGTGTCAAACTTACTGAATTTTCCTATGCCAATTGAATAATAATTTTCTGTGAAAACAGTGAGCATTCTATAGGTATTTTTTCTATCATTTGACCTGTTTAATACAAGTTGAAAAATTTCTCTTGTGTAAGTACCATTGCATAATGCTGTATGCTGAGCTATTAAGATATATTTAGTAATTCCATTAGAACTGCACCATCGAGCAGGGCAGAGCATATGGAAAGAAGTTGGTGAAAAACTGATTAAACATTTATATCAAGTACATTTTGATTTAACTCACATAAATAATTCATTTTTATGTTTTCTTTCTTTCAAAATAAACCTTTTTGACACCTGCTGTGCTAAAAATAATGCTAGCATGGCTGTAATAAAGAAAGTCTTAAAGCTTGCAGCAATGACATCATCTGGAACCCATGCAGATACTAAATTATCAGCACATAAGTGTAGAAAAGTAAGACTTGACATTATTTATTATTTATTTAGTGCCTTGAAAATATGCTATGCTTAGTAGCAAGCAAAGCACCTGGCTGAATTTGAATATGGAGTTTCTCTCAAGAAATGCTAAAAATGAAAGGGCTTACAGAAGAAAATATATGAAAGAGCAATTGAGATTCTTTCCCTTGATCATTTGAAATAAGCCGAGAGATTGGGTGAATAAACTCAAGCAAAAATCCTGAGATGTCAGAGCCCTTTAAAATGGAAAGGGAGAGAGGTGAGAAGATGATAGCATCTCCATGTGGTTTTAGACGACATCTTCTCCGTGTGGTCAGAGCATTGTTATAGAGAGAAGTGCCAATTGAGCCATAAAGGACAGTGTTAGACAGTCTGTAGGCACAAAATTAAATAGCATCAAGTCATCAAAAAAAATTATTTCCTCTAATCATCTTTCAATCTTCCAGTCTAGGCAAATCTCATGTTAGAGCTGCTGTGCCCCAACCATCTTTGTGATACCATGCACTTTTAAACAAAGAGCTTATAAAGCCTGATGCCTAGGGTCTTTCTAGGCAGTGACATAGTGGATAATATCACTTAATTAAAATCTGGCCATATTCCTTGATTCCAATTTTATCTGCTTGTAACAAATGTTAGTTTTCCAGATACAATATGATTTAAAAATTCCTTTAAAAACACTGTGGCAAAAACATAAATTTATTTAATAAAAATTTCTATGTAAAGAACAGTAGACCACAGCAACAGCCTAAAAATGGGACATATTATGCAGAATTATAACAATGCTTGACAAATCTATCCCCCAAAAGCTGAATAATGGTAATGGCTGGTTCTACCAAAGAGAAAAGTTGAAGATGAGTATGAAAAAGCATTCTTATTATATTTTTTTACATTATCGTGAACTAAGAAAACACGGTGAATGCTGCAGATGGTATGGTAGAGTCCCTTTAAGCCAACCCCTACCATACAAACCAAAATGGCATAATTGATGGTTTAGAGTTGCTTCATGGGGATCCCATTAAAGACAACTTATTTATTCTGGGGAAAAATACAGAAAAGAACCACAACTGACACTGGGAACAAACACCTTCCATTTGGCACTTTCAAACTAGAATAGCATCTGCCTAAACAAATATTTGTGTGAGCCAATTTTGTTGTGAGAGTTTCACTTAGAGAATGATTTTCCTTCATAATATGCTCTTTGAAATTAAAAAAATAAAATTCAGTGTAGTCACAATTATGTCTATTAGAACACAGGGTTGGCAACCATTCTCTGGACTCCAAAAGTTCAATCGGAAAGGAGAACACCTCTAACTAGGCTCACAGAAGTATTGCAGATAGTTTCCTTTCTGTTCCTGGTTGAGGACTTAGGAATGATCCATCAAGGGAAAAGTGAAATATTACATTTTGAGCCATGTGGGACCTTGGAGATAAAAATATCAGGTTACATTTCCTATTTAAAAATAGCTGCTTTCCACAATTAAAAAGTTAATGCATTTTCATTTTTCCAAGCTTTTAAACCATAAAACAGTAGAAGAAGCAAATATATCTACTACAATCTCATTATACAATGATAAACACTGTTAATATCATTCTGTGCATGTAAAGATGGGATTGTCTTCCTCTTTTTCCTATAGGATTTTTAACAGTCTATGAAAAGAGTTTCCCAACTGTGTGTGGTGGTACATGCCTATAATCCCATCAACTCAGGAAGCTGAGGAAGGAGGACTGCAAGTTCAAAGTCAGCCTCAGCAACCTAGCAAGGCTTAAGGAACTTCATGAGACCCTGTCAAAAAGTAAAAAGGGCTGGGGACATGGCTCCATAGGTAAGCTCCCCTGAATTCAATCCCCCAAGTACCAAAACAACAACAATAACAACAACAACAACAACAAAAGAAAAACAAGTTGTCCACATCAAATAATATTTTTCTTCAGAAATAGTTTATGAACCGATATTGTGTTTACACAGTGGGTACAGAAGATGCTGGGGAATTTTAACTTCTGTATTATTTCCATATTAGGATTTCACACAAAAGTACCCTTGGTTTAAAATGTCCAAAAACAATATTCACAATCAAGGATTTTCATGGCCTCATCATTTTTATATTTGAATCAATTTTCTATTTTTAAATTTGAGGTTGTTTTTGTTTCTTTAGCATTATGATAAAAACTTCAACAAATGTCTTATCCATAAATATTTAGGAATATAAACATGACATTAAAATGGAATTTCTTGGGCAAAGAGTATAAACATATTAAGATTAATTTCCTTGGAAATGAAACATCAATTTTCTCTCCTGTCACTGATACATGAGACTGTTTGTCTTTACTGCAACTTTATTGAGTATTATATTGTTAAGTCTTCCCATTAAATAAGAAATGTTCATTTAAAATGTTTAAATGTGAATAATGACACTCAACAAATAAAAAGGTTAATATTATTCTTTAATTAGTGCTCACTTGAATGGGATCTGGAAAGCTAAATTACAATGATGTAGAAGTCATGTTTTCTTAATTAAAGCTCCTATTCTGTTGTTTGACTATCTATAATGCCTTCTTCTTCTAGAATATAAAATAAAAGTTCAAGGTGTCATTTTATTCTCTGGTGTATCTACCAAATCTAAAAATCACAACAAGCAAACAAAAAAACAGGTATTCTGCAGTAACCATCACACATGGCCTCCAAATCCTGACATCAGCTAAGGTGTGGAATCATTCTGTCTTAATTAGAGGCCAAAATGAATCGCTCCCTCCACAAACAATACTGCTTAGTACTTGTGATCCCTCTATAGTGTTGGTGATATTCTGCTTTGAGGGATAGCTCTTTTCTAATGTCTTTTCTCTCTTTCTAAATGCTGTCTAATTTTTTCTATGAAGTACCCACAGTGGTTAGTGAGGAAAGACTCATATCTATAACCTTCTACTTATTCAATAAATACTTATTGAATATTTACCTCACCTACTATGTGCCAGAATTAGTCATGCTACAATTAGCACCAAGGAAGAGAAATGCAGTTCCTGCCATTGCAACTTTCAGTACTATGGAGTAGATAAATATTAAAGAACTATATAGCACTTACAGAATTTCAATTGACTTAAGTGCTATAAAGTTACAGGGTGGTCATGCTGATGGCAGTGGTGACTGTGGTCTTGGGAGGCCAGAGAGAGCAGAGGCATGTGTGGAAGTTGTTGTTGAATTAAAATTAGTAGCTGTATTAATTTTAATTATTCAATGATTCAAACGAAAAATGAATTTGTCACCGTGTCTCTAGTCTGCACAGACAAATAAATATGTGCATTGATGAGATGGAGTTCTCTGATTTGCTTTCCATCAATAGCATTGAATTGGTATATAGACTAATTTTTGGTATTAAGTACTTTGGCATATACACACATACATGCACTCACAAATTAGTTACCTTTCAAAATTCTCATCAGCTAGGAGAATAACAATATTCTTACAAAAATAAAGAACTCATTCTTAGAAGTTTTTTTTTTTTTTTTGTTGTTGTTTGTTTGTTTAGATTCAGAGGTCTCACCAAATTTCAATCTATGTTCTTTAAGGAAATGAGAGTGGTGGTCGATCAGATATTTCATTTTGTTAAGATACTTCAATGTCATTCCCAATCAGAATATTTGATTGGTAGAAGACTAGAAGCACTGGACTCTCCCAAGAATTCTTTCTGACTTAATTGTCATTCTTTGGTAATATCCCACTAAAACAGAGCTCTAAACTCTGCTAAAATTCACTGGTATGTCCAACTGGTATGTTTCTAGTTGTTAATGCTGACTACTATGAACTAGAAAGCAACAGCAATTTCATTTGCATAAATTTCACCATACTATTTTTTTTCCAAATATCTTTTCCCTCCAGTGCTCTAATACAGTCTTTTGAGCATTTTGGCATCATATGGTATGTGTTCTGTGTATGCTTCAGCCATACACCTTAACTTGAATGTAACTGATGAAGGAAATGGTGGTAATTTGAGTTAACATCATGATTCTAATATTCAAGTCAGATGATCGGCACATTTTTCTATGTTTTATTTTTAGCTATCACCAGGTATTTTTTCTTTCACAAAGTAAAACATGTTTTTATTAAAATCATATACAGAATATACCTTTGCCCTGAGTCCTTCTGCATATTTATTTTATTGAAAGATCTGTTTTCTTAGTGAAACACAAGGGAGGAAACTGCTAAATTGGGATGTTAGCTTTTATGAGGTTCATTAAATGACTGTGAGTAGAAAATCAGGAGAGAAAAAATCTGGCAGACTTCTTACTACAAAGACTAGTGTTGCTGTCCAGCTGAAGAGAGAGTCTTGCGAGTTAATTTTGTCTTGAGCAGTATATTGGTCACTGGCTGGACTCTCTTATTTTTCCTTCATTATGTAAAATGGTATGTTTACATTTCAATGCATCATGGCATAGACCACAGAGGGAAATTTTACTAGGTTATTTTAAATCACTATAGGTAAAAATTCCATGCTAGCAGGTAGAAGACATGTATAGGTTAATATTTACTCTCTGTCCAGAATTTCTTGCATGCTGACATAGCATTTCTAATAAAGGAATAAGCCCCCTCCCCCAGCCCTCAATCCTTAGGAAGATGTTTTATTCCAGCTTTCTTTGCATGTATAGTAAATCAATTAAAATTAATTTCAACTACGAGTAACAGAAAAATTCAATATGTCAGTGGCCTAAATATTATTGACATTTATTTTTCTGCTTCAGTAACTTTAAACTACAAATCCATAATATTTGAAGTACTTCCATTTTCCTATTCATTTTGATTCCTATAACAATTCTGGGATGGAAGCAGAGTAGATGTTAGGAAATGAATAAGGTGAGGCTCAGAGGAATTCAGTATTATCTCTACTGTGGAAAAATTCACTAACCCAGAAGGAGAGGACAGATTTAGAATCATTGGAAACACAGGGTCCTCTGTCTGCTGACCCATCAAATCATTAGTAAAAGACATTTTGAGCCACCAGCATGTGGATCTTGCACAACCTGGAGAACACTCACCAAGGGGGGTCAGTGGAGTAAACACGACAGTTCACAGTCCCTCAAAGAAGCCTATTACAGATGATTTCACTGAGGATTTGGCTAAATTTCATACTTCCTATCCTGTCCAATAGCAGTTCCAAAAGTTTTTCTCTACTGCTGATTATTAATATGGATGCTGACATGAAAGAGCTTGCAAACTGCACCAAGCTCCTTAAAATTAATCCAATCTCTAGAGAGAACAGGTAGCAAAACAGAAAGAAGAAAATGTATATGGACATTGGAGCCAAACATAATTGACTATGACCTATGATTTTGCTTCTTCTCTGCTGTATAACCTTGGACAAGTTACTTAGCCACCCTGACCTTTGGCTTCTGCTGTTTTTAGATTCATCTGATCAGATAATCTGAATGCACCAAGCTGGAAACTTGACAGTATGAAGGCACTCTCTAAACAGTAGCTATTATATATAAGGGAGGCCAAGGGAAGTCTATCCAGTGCATCTCTTTTGCTGAACTTAAGTCTAGAAACAGACGGAAAGGGGTCAAAGAAGTTAAGGGATTCCAGATGTCGCCAAAGCCACCGGGTGGCAGAAGGTTGTCTGAGAGCCTGGATGTCAGAAGGAAAATGGGAGCCAGAAAAAGAACTACCACCTTTCCGCCCTGCTAAGACTTGGTCTTCTCTTTTTTATCTTCAAAGTACTTAATAAACACTAATTAACCCCATGCCCTGTGAGGCAAATTTTGCCCAAAGCACCATGCTCTTAAGAGCTATGCACATCTCTAGTAATTGACTAGATTATCCTCATTGCCTGGACATCAGTATAGCTTTCTTCCACAAGCATCTTAGGGCTAGAGAGAAATTCTTGTATGGATAAACCTACATCTGACCTCATGAAATCAAGGATGTAGTGTAGGGTCCTCAAAGAAGGGATACCATTCTTTTGGCACAAGAAGTTTCTGACTTCAAAAAAATAAAAAGATGGATGAATCCATAATTATTCATTGATGATTATACAAAAGCAAACCAGCAGAAGCTATCAGTTAAAAACAACATAATCATGGGCTCACACCTGTATGTGCAAGACAAGTGTTGGATGAGGCACATATATATATAAACATCTCCAAACTCAAAACCTGCAAATTATTGTAAAGTCCCTTATTCCGTCTCTGGCCAAAGCAATTGCAAAAGATCTTTTCATCTCAAATTGTGCAGTATTAAAAATTTACCTTTAGGTTTGAGTTCCTGCTTCTATGCTTCATTAAAAGTTGGAGAATATGTATGCAGATTCATGAAAAATATATGTATATATGTGTATGTACATATTAGAGAATATACACTCATGTATGCTTTTACGCTTATATGTACATATATGTGTTCATATATATTCGTTTGTTCTGTTGTTGCTCTTATACATTTTAGTTTTATGTCTCAAGTGCTTGACATTCCTCCTCCAATCTACCTCTTTCTCTTGCACTCTGGCTCTTGTTCACTATTTTCTACATCTGACTCCTTTCAGTTCTTCTAACTTAACAGTGTCCTCCCTGATTTTTTAAGCCCTTTTGCATGAACTGCAGAATCTATGAGAATTATTTGCTCCTGAGCCTGGTCTTCTTGTTGTGTCCTTTCTCCTTTCTCCTGCATAGTTCTTTTAGTTCTTTCTATCTTTTTTTAAGGAATTTCTTTTTTAGTTGTAGATGGACACAATATCTTTATTTTTATATATATTTTTTAATGTGGTGCTGAGGTTCGAACCCAGTGCCTCTCACATGCTGGGCAAGTGCTCTGCCCCTGAGCCACAACCCCAGTGCCTCTCCTGTATAGTTCTGAATTATCTTTCAGGATTTGTCTTTAAGGTCACCGTTCCTAGAAGGCCTTTACTGATACTACAGCTAAAGGCTATAAACACCCAGGATATGCCAAACTTTCTGAGTGATGGTAAGATGTCACGCTTGTCAATGCCTAGATCCTGAGCTAAGGACTGGAATCCTGTATCTTCTTTGTTTACCTCTAATATCCCTGTGATCGCCACAACACTGGACCCTGAGGAGATGATTATTAAATATTGGTGAATGAATAGACTGTCACAAGGCATCTTCTTGAGGACCATGGAGCTCTGCCTTTCCCAATCAACACAAAGAGTGGGTTCCTATTGTTTCCCAATTTATCTACTGTGTTCAATTTATTTGTATTTTTTTGTTGTTGTTGTAGAAACTTCCATTGTATAGCCCTAGATTAATCATAATTCTCATTTCATTTTAAATTGCTTAATTCCAGCAAGTCCCCCCCCCCACAAAGCAACATACTTCTTTTAGGACGGATGGCAAGTTATCTCTAAACATTTTCCAAGTGTATACACATTTAAATATTTACTTGGAAGTGTCATTTGTTTTCAAGAAACTTATTTAGAAATTAATTCTGAGTGACAATTATGGTTCCGTAATCCATTTGGACAAAAGCAAGCTCGTTGCCCAGTTACCATTTTAAATGAGCTCATAAAGTAGTGCTTGGTAGTATCACTTTCATCTGGTGTTTACTGTACCTGGAAACTGTCCTGTTGTATACTTTAAAAATAAACGTTTAGCTATAATGTGGTCCTAATGACCAAAGGACCACCACCCCTGGCTAAATAAGGTTAGAGACAAGACCAAGAATATTTTACTACTCATAACATGCATTTAGATGCATCAGAGTCAAATTTGGCAAACTGGATGAAGTTACTTTTATGTAGATGGATGAGTGCTTTTCTTGCCTGGAATATTTTATTTATCAGAATCATAAAAGGGCTCCTTAGCACTATAGGAAATGCTGTCATATTTAGTTCTGATCCTTATAACTTTCAGAAAAGAGGACCAGGAACACAGGGAGGAAATCAGCAGGGCACCGGCTGGGCGTGCAGGTGGATGGACAGCCGTGCGCTGCTGCTGCAGCTGTGTCTCTCTGGCAGGCAGCGAGGCCTCCTCAGCTGTGTTCAGAGCCCAAAAATAGACACTTTGCCTTCACTTCCTTTCCTGACTCACCTCAAACATAATGAGACTTTCCACTGACAAAAAGCACAGCTTTATTTTTATGCTCTCAAGATCACCTGATAACACTGCAGTGGGGAGGACAAAATGTGCTGTGCTCTCCTGTCCAGTGGACCCAACAGAAGGGGCCTGTGCACCCATTCTGCCATATTCTTGTCCCAGAATTCTCATAGTCTTATTTTTTTTTTAAATCAGCTACCTTACCCTAGTTCTTTTGAAAAAAGTAGAAGGTATTTTTAAATGTAGAATATCTTTTTGATCATATTCAATCTGCTGTGCCATAGATCATTAAAATCCACTCCTCCTGTCTACCTGGAATTTTGTACCAACCTCTCTCTCTCCCCTCCTGCTCCCTTCTGCCTCTGGTAACCACTACTGTCTACTTTATGAGATTTATATTTTTGGCTCCCACGGATAAGTGAGAACAAGCAGTATTTGTCTTTCCGTGTCATTAAAAGTAAAATTTAAAAATTAAAAAAAAAAATAGCTGAAGCTAAGCCACAGGTCCCAGACTCCCTTGTGTTCAGAAGCAGTTGAGGGATTGGATTCTGACCAACATAATTTGGGTAGAGGTGATAGGCACCGCTCCCAGATGTGGCCAATAAAACCTGCTCAGTCCTCTGCACTGGGCCTCCTGTCTGCAGGGACCATGTTTGTGGTCTCAGAGTCTCTGAATGGAAGGAGCCTAAGTATAATGTCCTGCTGACCACCACTGGACCGTGACGTGAGCATGAAATCAACTTGTGCAAAGGCACTGAGTTCTGAGGTGGTTTTTGGAGCAGTTAACCTAAACTGCCAATTGTGTGCTCCTTCACCTTGTGACCTTTGTACACTCATGAAAATGGGTGACAAGAAAGAAAATCAGCAGTCAAAAGCGAAGCTAACATGTGGCCTGAATGGGGAGGGTGGGGCCAAACCAGAGCAGCCGCCCCTAATTAGCCTGACCCTGTCATTTTGGAACGGTGGTAGTCGGGGTAGGAACGGAGAATTATTGCTACCAACTCTACTTTCCAAACATGGACATCTTCAAACTGCCCTCACAAACACTTGTACCCTTTAAAGCCCTCATTAATGTTGGTAATCTCCACATGTGTTACCAGAGAAGTCACTCTGTTCATGCCATTCTCCCTCTCTACAGGAACATTTTCTTCAATGCTAAGAGTAGTTATATTTGGCCTCAGGCCCTCGGGAATATCACAGGCTTGTGGAGCCACAAAATATGTTTGTAAAAATTGTGTCTTCATTGGAGGTGCTTATGATTCTCTGCTTAAGCAGAAATATATGCCCACAAAGAAAAAAATAAATCAAGTGTCAATTTGGCAACAATTCAGTTAATGTGCTCATCATAGCCAGAGAAACCAGGTAATTTGAGCTGAAAAAGAAAATTCACTTAGATAAGGCCTTTTCAGTAAGGGCCACGCAGGAACATCTGCCTGTCATAAGCTGTCAAGTTTTTGAAGAAGAGCTTTATTTTCTTGGGAATTACAAGTATAGGAGAAGTACTCCAGTACTTGAAATAACCTTTACTCTCTGGAGACAGCCTTGGGCTATCAGGCACCAGAAAGGAAGCATCCTTTTCCCTACTGAAAATATATGGCTTCAGCTTCCAGCAGTGACACTTTCTCTCAGGAAGAGGAAAAGAGTCCTTAGTGTCCCTCCAGCCATACTACAGTCCTAAAACTGTCCCAGCCACAGAAGACTTTATTATGCATGAGCACCTGCACTGTTGAAGCTCTCAAATGCAGTTTTTAAAAAATCAACTCTAAATATTAAACTATGTAGGGGATGAGGAAAATTGGAGATTAGGATCTAAAAGATCCTGCAGAGAAAACTGCAGAAATTTCAACTGTCTTCTGTGTGCACAGCTGCCCTTCACTAACTCTTCCACCCAGGAACATCTGCCCAGGGCCTCACCACACACCCAGGGTGCAGACCAAGGGTTCGGTAATGCACGCTGTGATGCGGGATTATCCTTGTCTTCATCCTCTCCTGTCACTGCGGCTGGTTCCAAATGGAATTGTTGGTGATCCAGAAACAAGTGGACTCCTTTCTGGGAAGCTGTAATAAGGGGATTAAGAAACTATAGAGGTCTACAAACATATTCCATGTTACTTAGAACTGGACTAGACACAGCCTTAATCAAATTTAATCAACCCATCTGAGGCAGATCAGAGAGGAGATCCAGACTGGGATGAATGCTAATGCTGTGGAGGGCACCGAGGGCCTTACTGGTAATAGGCAAGAAAGCCTCTTCCTCCAAACGTGAGAGATGCTCCACGGTGCAGGGCCATATGTCTGCTGCAATCTGTGGCCTTATGGATGGAGAACTCTCTCGACCCCCAGGCACCATGTTGAACATGGAACAAAACTGACAGTGCCAAAGGGTGAAAAGCATTCTCTGTGTTTCAAAGACAATTGAAATATTTTTAGGAACAAAAGCGTTGGCAAATGAATACAACACAGGTGTTGATTGCTTGCTACATGATTTCATCAAGGATGAGGAAAGAATGAGTTTTTAAAATTTTTAAAAATGGCTGACTCTGGGGGCTGGGGATGTGGCTCAAGCGGTAGTGCGTTCGCCTGGTGTGCGTGCGGCCCGGGTTCGATCCTCAGCACCACATACAAAGATGTTGTGTCCGCTGAGAACTAATAAATAAATAAAAAAAAAAAAAAAATGGCTGACTCTAATATTGCAGGGTTTAGTCTTTTTTGAAACCACAAAACCATCACATATCCAAACATTTAGCATTCCTTCCAAAATTGACAGTTGGAAAGGCTCCGAATATTGGCATTTTTCAAGTAATGTTTGAAAGTTTTCTTCAAGAAGTGGCTTCAGAAATCACAGCATGCTTTATTAAATACTCAAGAGAGGGGGGGCCACTCTATTTATATAATATGGATTTGATTTTCTCTAAATAGCCTAGATTTGTAAACTTATGTGTAGTGATTAAGGTATATGATCGAAGAATGGTGTGGGGAGGAGTGAAAGGATCTATCTAACATTAAGATCAATAAAATTAAATTTGGGAGGCTAATTTACAAAGTGGTTCTAAAACCAACAATGTAATAGGAATTTTTAAGATGCTTCACAAGATGAGAAGATGGCCAAATAAGTGACTAGTTCCCAAAAATGATTTGACAGGCAAATATTTATTTGTGTGTTTGCATTCTGGTACATTATTTAAAAGATCAGTGCAATGGAGTTTAAAAGGACTTTGACATGCACTTTCAGTAATGAAGAACTAGGAATCTGGACAACCTCCTGCTGAGGACAGCAAGAAAAGGGTAAAAGAAGATTTTTTTAAAAAATTGCTTGAAGGCATTGGAAAGCCAGCAAGGCATGCAAAGATTACAGAGTGAAGAATTTGAAGAGGACAGACATTCAGAAAGAAAATGCTATTGCATGCAGGGTCATTTTTTCCCTAGCTATGTCTGCCTGTTTTGGGTGCGTTGTCTACTAGCCAAGGCAACTGTGCACAGACTATCCTGGGAAGACAGGAGACACAAAACCAGAATGGAGGAGCTGCTAGTGGTGCTTTTAAAACACCAGAGTTTCGGGTTAAAATCCCAAGATCTCTTAGAGGTGAGGACTACAGGAGTAAGGGTGATTCCGAAGTAGAAAACCTACCAAGGGGCATGAAGCCAGATTTAAATATTGTAAATCTTTGAAAATAGGGTAAAATGTGACTGTGTTGCTGGTGTGCTTGGCCACCTGCTAATAATCATCATGAGTCATCTCTCAGGGAAGACAGGGTCAGTATAAGGCTAACCTTATCTCTATAATGTTTCCTATATAATATTCAGCACTCAGTCAAAATAATCAGGCACAGAGCAAATAAGAAAATAAAGGAAGGAAAACAGATGGTAGAAACAAACATTTTAAATCACAAATAAAGACTTCAGAATATCTATGCAAGGTGTATTTAAGGGGACAGTTATTATTGGAATGTTCACCAGAAATTTGGAAGCTACATGAAGTGAATTATACAGAAATTGACTCTATGTGGTGACAGCATATTAGACACAATTGAAGAATCAACAAGTAAACCAAAGGATAGATCAGAGGAAACTGAACAATGAATAGTAAAAAGAATATTAAATTTAAAAAGGCTAAGAGGCATAGAAGACAGTGTGAAAAGGTCTAACAGACATAAAATCAGAGTCCCAGAAATCAAGATAAGAGAAAAAAGGGCAAAAATTATCAATAGTAAAACAATAGCAGTTGAGGCTTTTTTAGTTTTGTCTTTTTGTTTGTTTCAAGTAAAACATCAAACTACATATTCAAAAAACACCACAAACACCAAGAAGGAGATATATATATATATATATATATATATATATATATATATATATATATATATATTAGATAAACTACTAAAAACCAACAGGAAAAAAGAATATCATAAAAACAGGAAGAATAAAGAGAAAATGCAAAAAGAAGAAATAATCAGATTAACAAGCATCTTCTGAAATGAAAAAGTGGATACTTAATGTCTCTAGAGAAAAGAAATAAAATAACTAACAATCTAGAATTTTAAAACCAATAAAAATATCCTTTAGAAATAAAGATAACATTTTAAAAATTTTATTTAATTTTTGTGTTACCTAGTTCTTGTTTTATTTTTATTGACATAATGATTCTGCATATTTAGGGTGTGTACTATGGTAATATGATATGTACATATAGCATGTGATGATCAAATCAGGGTGATTAGGATATCCATGACCACTTTTGGTCATAAGGACATTCAAAATCCTCTCTTCTAGCTATTTTGAAAGATTATAAATAATTATTAACCATTAAATAAAACAAATAGAGAAAATTCATCACTAGCAGAACTAAACTAAAATAAATACTAAATGGTATCAATAATACACTCTAAGCATATGCATAATGCTAGACTATAGGCAGAAGGAAAGAGATCCCAGGTGGAAAGTTGTATATTCAAGAAGAATTAAACAAAAAACACCATCAAGAAAAACATCAAATAAATCAAATATATGGGAAGTCTAAATTAATTCTAACTTTAATATACAATATTAATAACATGGAGTTTAAAATATACAGAGAATTTGGAAACTTAAAAAGTCATTGGTATTTAAGTGTTCTAAGGTCTTCGCATTGTCAAAGGTCAAATTAATAATTTAAACAACTTGAATAAATCTATAGTGCATATGGCAATTGCTAGGGTAAACAGCAAAAGAATAGGAAAAACTAACAGAAGTAGAAATAGAATGATTTTAAAAATAGTAAGTAATCAAATAAAAAACAGGAGGGGCTGAGGTTGTGGCTCAGTGGTAGAGTGTTTGCCTAGCATGTGTGAGGCACTGGGTTCAATTCTCGGCACCACATATAAATTAATAAATAAAGGTCCATCAACAACTGAAAAAATTTTTTAAAAAAACCAGGAAAGTAAAGAAAAAATACATATAAGAACACACAGCATGTTGATTTAAATCAAAATACAATAATATATATATATATATAATTACTACAAACCAGCAATTGTGTCCTTGGTAGATGCTCAGGTCTAAAATGTACATATGAGCAATAAAGATATTAAAAGATGCAAAGCAAAATTCTTCATAACTTAACAAGTATTCATAAAAAGTGAAATCAAATTAATTATTTATATATGCATATATATACATGTATATATGCATGTATGAGTGTGTTCATAAAATCACCATGAAGTTCTATACAACAAGGAAAAGGAATGAGTCACAATCATATCAATGCAATAGATTAATCTTACAAACTTAATATTGAAAGAAACAAGATTTAAAATGTTCTGTCAAGGATTTCAGGTTTGTAAATTTTATGAACAGATAAAACTAAACTGTGGTGTTAGAACTCAGGAGAGTGGTTACTTTGGGAGAATAAGATAATGACTGGGAAGCTACAGAAGAGATTTCTGGGATACTGACAAAGTTCTATTTCTTGACTTGGCTTTTAGTAACACAGCTTGCTTTTAAAACCAAGGGAAAACCTGAGCAAACCCTCCAGCTTCACTTGCTTTTAGCTTCTTGCCTTTATCACCAATTTTGCAGGTCAAATATCTAAGCAATGTACTTCCATTAGCTTTGTTGTAGAAAACACCTCTGACACGCGGGTCACAATGGTGATGGTCGCCTCATGGTTGCCTGAGTTGTTTACAGTAACCTGAAGGTAGCTCAAATTACTTTAAACTACCTGCCCTCCACACGGCCTGCACAAGCATCCAGTGGGTGAGATTTTGACATCAGAGACCCAAACCTTCACCCTCAGAGTACACTAATACCGCCATTTTCTGAACATGCATCCTTGAAGAGCCATAAATTTGGTCATACACAGACCACAGAGTATTTCATTTCTCCCTGCATCCAATCACCTTTCCCCATACCTCAGACCACTCTCTTTAGCCCATAAATATCTTAAACCCTGTTCTCAAGGAGTCAGGCTAGTTTTCTTGTCTCCATGGGCTTCCTTTTGAATAAACTCTCTCTTTTGTAAAATGTGTAGTTTCAGTGATTGGCGTGATTCAGTAACATTTTGTGATGACTAGTTGCTCAGAAGCTTTATAGTCTTATGCACTTTTCTGTTGGTGTTTTCGTGCCCACTAAGTAGAGTTTTTAAAACATAAAACATTGGGATAGCTAAAAACGATTCCATAGAAATGGAGAGTAGAATTGGATTCACTAGCAGTTAGGAAGAGTTGGGGACAGATAGAGGGAGGTTGGATAACAGGTATCAAAATACAACTTGGGGCTGGGCTTGGTCGGTGTGCATACCTGTAATCCCAGCGACTCAGGAGGCTGAGGTAGGAGGATCTCAAGGTGAAAGCCAGCCTCAGCAAAAGTGAGGTGCTAAGCAACTCAGTGAGATCCTGTCTCAAAATCAAATACAAAATAAGGCTGGGGATGTGACTCAGTGGTCAAGAGTCCCTGAGTTCAATCCCCAGTAATCCAAATAAAACAAAAACAGTTTTCAGGGGAGGAATAACTTCCACTGTTCTATAGCACAGAGGGTGAATATAATTCACAACATTTTTTATGTAATTATAAAGAACTAGACAAGAGGTGTTCGAAGGTTCTGAACACAAAGAAGGGATCAATGTTTAATGAGATGGAAATGCTAATTACCCTGATTTGCTTATACATTATGCATACATATGCATACATATCAAATTATCATGTAGTGCTCCATAAATATATACACTTATTATTGTCAATAAAATTAATTTTTAATTTTTTAAAAAATAAAACATCCTAAAAAAAGGCATCTTCCCACTAAGATGACCTTTCTGGTAATGTTTTTTCATTTCCAAAATTGGGATAATGACATTAATTTTTGGTATATTACAGGGTCATAAAGGTAGGGTGCTTCACAGAGCTATTGGTAAATAGGACAAACTGAGTAAATGAAAGATATGTGACATCTGACCAAAAATACTTAATATACATTGTTTAAGACAAATATATACATTGTCTAAGACAAACTGTCTTCACGGTACTGATTTGGGCAAAGCTATTTCCTCTGTTTGTATGTGATAGTAGCAGACACTGAAATAGATTAATAACCAAATTATAGTCATTAAGATAAATTCCTATCTAGTACTATCACTTTAGGGTGGGGCATGCTATAGTTGTGGCTAAGATTCTAGGGTTTTGTGAATGCTAAGCTTAGTTTCAAATCCAAGTCCTATCTTTTATTTACTGTGTGAGGTTGGAAAGGGTGATGCCCTAAACTTCAGGTTTTCTACCTGCAAAATGAGTCTAATAAGATAATCAGGAAGAAGATGGCTGAGTAGAGAAAAGCTGTGTTCCAAGCTGCACTACAGCACAGGACCAAAGCAGTAGGTATACAGCTCCTAAGCTAGGTGGGTAAAAGAGGGATTTCACTAAAATTTAATATTCAACACTCCACACAGATTAAGCACTCATAAATTTCGATACAATAAACAGAGAAAAAAGAGTGCATCAGAGCCAATCTGGTGGGTGTTACCAGTGTGGATTCACCATAAGCAGAGAGTGCAGGAACACTGCTTAGGTAGAGAAAACCCTGAAGTCAAAAATTTTGCTTTATCTTTGCTTATCCAGAGACTGTACTGCACACTGGTGTTTGAAAAACACACTCTATCTCAACTGGCTTTGGAGAGTTGAGGCAGGAGCCATTTGGGGTGAGCATATGGCCCTAGCTGCTGCAGGACTTGGGAGATCCCCAGAGGCCAAAAATAGTCACAGTATCCCAGCAGGTGCCTTACCTAGGCTGGGTCTGGTGGAACATGAATGAAACAGGTGCAGAGTAGACTCCACCAAGATGGAAGGGCAAACTTGCTTCCCCTTTTTGTTGGGCAATTCACATACAGATGAAATATGCCAGGAATCTGAGCAGGTAGGGATGAATATATTTAGGTAAAAAGCCCAGAAAAGCTTTGTTCCTGGGCATCAGTGAGGACTGGCCCCCATGCCCTACAACTGGATTTCTTATGAAGCTTCTGAAAAACAGACCTGCAGAAGAGATTGGCTACTGTCTAGCGCTAGAGGTGGGTTGATCTAGTCTATCAAAGGAGATTGCACCCAACAAAGCCTGATTAGACCTAACCAAGCCTGCCTGAGTTCCCTTCACAGAAAGCTGCAGAAGCTGTATCCTGGGAGTGCACCAAACTAGTTTGAATGGGCAAAACACCAGTTGATTGTACATGCTAACCCGTTCGTCCCAACCCATAATGGTGAGAAGGGAACTGGGTTTTATATCAAACATCTTCAATCTTTATCTCCAACTGGCAGCTCAAAAGAGAGCAACACAAAAACAGGAAGGAGCAAAGAACCCCACCCCTTGTTCTCTATATCAGTATATAACTCAAGAGGAATTGGAAAGAAAGACTGTTGGACATACACAATGACTACCCAATCTGGTCATAAAACTATTTTGATCACTTTTGTGGATATGGTTACCTCATTCTTTATTAAGATTTTGGAATTTTTTAAAAAATTTATTTTATTTTTTTAATTTTGTGTGTGTGAGGTAGAGGGAACACAAGTGTGAATTCTGGCTGTGCTGATGGGTTGAGGGACATATATACATACACTTATTTGTTTCTTTTTATTTTATTTTTAGCATTTTTAATGTAATTATTTTTTTCCTACTGTGATCTTTTGAGAATTTGGGTTTGTTGTTGTTGTTTATTTGTTTTTTGGATTGCATGTTTTGATTTGCTTTTGTATTATTTTCATTTGTTTATTTATCTTGTTTCTCTTTCTCTCTTATCTTCTCCTGCTAATAGCCAAATTCTATTGTTTTGTCTCCCTTTCTCCTAATACCTTCCTTATTCTATTTTTCCCCTCCTTCCATGTAACATCACCTACTATACCTCTTCTGCATTTTCTCTGTTCACATTTTAAAATTGTAAACTCTTTTATAACTTTCTTTCTTTCTCTCTAATTAATTATATTTTTACAATATTTCAGAACTAATTGGTTTATAAAAGTAATACAATCATTACTACTGAGGATTATATAGTTGACACCTGCTATTTGCATTAAAGCCAGATCTAGTTTCTGGTCATTGTTTTTACTATTGATAACTGCTAAGCCCACTATTCCTGTTTATTGGTGGTAATTAATATCAAAGACATCATAGTAGGAAATGGGTATTTAATTTGACACTGTAATTTGCAATGGATGTTAGTATTGTTTATTTCATCCCCTTCTATGAGGTGCTATGAACCTAGATGAACACTAAAAGTTCACAGGTTGGAGATTTTGTAGCTGAACAAAACACTCCTTGTCAGTACTCCAACTCAAAGAAGTGAGAAGACAAAAGCTCCAAACCAACAACAAAGACCCAAGGAGGAACACAGAACCTCAGGTCCCACCCTCTGGTGTTGATGTACACATTAAGAACAAAGAGAAGTTCTAGAACAAATAAGATAATTGCACACAAAAGGATATGTGAAATAAAAAGAGGTAGAGGAAGCCACCTCAATTGATGTGCAAGTCCAAGACCTCTAAAGACTTGAGAAAACAGCAAACCAATCTCCCCCCAAAATCCAAAATCCTGCAAAAAAGGATCCAACTGATAGTGAAGTGGATGAAAGCTCAGAGAAAGATTATTTAAAAATCTGATTATTAAAATGTGCAATGAACTAAAAGATCTAAAGAAGGAATTAAGAGAGTTATTGTGGGAGATGAAAGATCAGTTTAATAAAGACATATAAACAGTGAAAAGAAACCAAGCAGAATTCCTATAAATGAAAGACATGATTATTCAAATTTTAAAAAATTACTTGAAAGCATCATCACTAACAGATTAGATTGCACAGAAAATAGAATGTCAGCCCTTAAAGATAGAACTTCAGGCCTTGAAGACAGGGTATGTATTCTTGAGTACACAGAATAAAATAAAGAAAAATAAATACATAGACCATAACCATAATACACAACAACTCTGGCACAACATCAAAAGGCCAAACCCGAGAATCACCGGACCCCAGAAAACATGAAGAAACACACTAAAGGCATAAAGACCATTTTCAACAAGGGAGTTATTGAAAACTTTCCCATATCAGAAATGAGATATACATCCACATACAGGAGGCTTATAGGATTACCAAATATACCCAATAAGAAGTTCACCACATCACATAAGTCCTAACATAGGAAATAAAGAAAAAAAAATATTAAAAACTGCAAGAGAAACATCAGGTCACTTTTAGAGGGAAACCAGTAAGGCTCACTTCTGATTTCTCAGCTCAGACCCCCAAATTAAGGAGGGTCTGGAATGAGATATTCCAAGGCCTAAAAGAAAACAATTGCCATAAAAGTTTACTATACCCAGAACAGTTCAGTTTCAAATTCGAGGGAGAAATAAAACAACTTTCCATGGCAAGAATGAACTAAAGGAATTAATCAGCACCAAGCCAGCACTACAAAGAGTACTCAAAGTTAAACTACACACAGAAAAACTAAAAAACTATTCCCAAAGCTCCTAAACAGAAGAAGTTCAGTAGAAGAATAATCCACTTAATAGAATCAAGACAAGATAAAATATAGCAAAAGAAGAAAAAAAATAGTGGCTGGAAACCACAAACACATACCCATACTAACACTGAATGTTAATGGTCTCAACTCCTTAATTAAAAGACACAGATTAGCAGAGTGAATCAAAAAACAAGATCCAACTCTATGCAATTTACAAGACACTCATCTTATAGGTAAAGACATCCACAGGCTGAAGGTAAAAGGCTCAAACATTCCATGCTTGTGGTTCAAGAAAACAAGTGGGAGTAGCTCTTCTCATGTATGACAAAGCAGAGTTTAAGCATAAATTAATCAGAAGAAGACCACTACACTCGAGGAGATACAACAATAATAAACATTTTGGCCCCAAATATTCAGCACCCAATTATATGAAAAAAAGTACTCCATTACATTAAATCCCACATACATGCCAACACAATAATACTGGATGATTATCACCAATAGACAGGTTATCAAAACATAAAATCAATAAATAAATCTCCAACTTTAACAACACTATAAATCAAATGGATCTAACAGACATTACAGAATCTTCCAACTCCAAATAGCTGAATTTACCTTCTTCTCAGCTGTACTTCGAACTTTTTCCAAAGTAAAAAAATGTTTTGGCCACAAAGTAAATCTTAGCAAATACAAAACAATTGATATAATTCCATGTATCTTATGAGATCATAATGGAATGAAGATAGAAATCAATAGCAAGAAAAATAATAAAACTACATAAACCCATGGAGATTGAACAATACTCTCTTGAATGAAGAATGGTTCAAAGAAGAATTGAAAATAGAAATTTAAAAATTCTTAGAAATAAATGAGAACTGAGATACAACATTTCAAAACCTTTGTGACAGTATAAAAGCAGTACTAAGAGGAACATTTATAGCACTGGATGCCTACATTAAAAAAATGAGAGAGATCTCAAACAAATAGGCTTATGAATAGCCTCAATGCCTTAGAAAAAGAACAAACTAACCCCCAAACAAGAAAAAGACAGGAAATAATCAAGATCAAAATCAAAATCACTGAAATTGAGAATAAGAAAACAATGCACAGGATCAATGCAATGAAGAGTTGGCTATTTAAAACTATAAGAAAGATTGGAAAATCATTAGTCAAACTAACCAAAAGAAAGAGGAAGAAGATACAAATCAAAAGATCAGGATGCAAGGGGAGATATCACCACAGACCTTTCTGAATTACCTAGGACTATCAAAAATATTTTGAATATTTATATTCTAATAAACTGGAAAATTAGAAGACACTGATAAATTTCTATACATATATGTCCTGCCCATATTAAGTCAGGAAGATACAGAAAACCCACACAGACCAATATCAAGTATTGAAATTGAAATAGCAATTAAAACTTTCCAGAAAAGAAAATCTCAGGATTCTCAGCTGAATTTTACCAGACCTTTGTAGAAGAACTAACACCAGTCTTTCTCAAATTGTTCCATGAAATTGAAAGGAGTGGGGAGTACTCCCAAGTACATTATTTAAATTTTTTGAAACTGGTATAACTCTTATCCCAAAACTAGATGAAGACATATCAAGGAAAGAATATGACAGTCCAATATATTTGATGAACATAGATGCAAAAATCCTTGATAAGATATTAACAAACTGCACACAAAAATGAATCAAATAATGCACTATGATCAAGTGGGTTTCACTCCAGGGATGCAAGATTGATTCAACACACACAAATTAACCAATACAATTCACTCTTAAATAGAATCAAGGACAAG
This sequence comes from Callospermophilus lateralis, assembly GCF_048772815.1. Classification (NCBI taxonomy): domain Eukaryota; kingdom Metazoa; phylum Chordata; class Mammalia; order Rodentia; family Sciuridae; genus Callospermophilus; species Callospermophilus lateralis. Next base: position 49,700,871 of record NC_135320.1, on the reverse strand, counting down.
AATCACATCTGAATAGATGCAGAAAAAGTTTTTGATAAAATCCATTGCCCATTCATGTTAAAAATGCTGAAGAAAATAGGGATCAAAGGAACTTATCTCAATATCATAGAGTCCATTTATGGCAAACCCAAAGCCAACAGCATACTAAATGGAGAAAAACTAAAGGCATTTTTTCAAAAATTAGGAAGACATGACTATCCACTCTCACCACTCATGTTTTATAGAGTCCTCAAAAGAGTAGCCAGAGCAATCAGGGATGAAAAGAAAAGTAAAGGATACATATAGGAAAAGAAGAAATCAAACTATATTTTCCAAAAATATGATCTTATGTCTAGAACACCAAAACAAACAAACAACCAAAAAACCTTCACCAGCAGAATTCTGGAGCTTATAAATAAGATTAGCAAATAGCAGTACACAACGTGCAGCACCCACAAATCACTAGAATGACATAAAGAACTATTCAAGTATAAATTACTAAACAAGTAAAAAGTAGTAAAGTAGAGGAAGGACAATGGGGAAAGAGAAGGAAAACTGGAGAAAATAGGAGGAAGGGGAAGGCAGGGATCATAAGCTGTAATTGACTTCCATGCACATAGGATTTTGTCAGGATGAATCCAATTACTATATATAACTATAAACTCTAATAAAAATGAGATTAATAAGAGAACCAAAGCATATAGTTTACTGTAATCATTAAATAATGTATAATGTACTTACCACAGTACCTTAAGCCCTCAGATAGTTTTAGCTAAAAAATATATTAATTACCAAAAATTTGGCTTTATAATTGCCAGCTAAGAAAAAAGAGTGCTCCATTCATCTTCTAAGATGGATGTGAATCAAATCACTATCAGTTTTTGAGTAAAAATTCTGGTAACATCAGCCAGTAAGTGCAGCATTCTAAAAATAATTTTAACATCTTTTGCAAATAAATCATACAATCAATCATACTATAAAAATAAAATATACTAAAATAATTTAAAATATTGCTGCCTCTGGGGAAATATAGTCAGGTAGTACCCTATATAAATTTAGTTAATCAGTCAACTTAATCAGGTAGTTAGGCAGTTTTTAATTTATTTATTCTACAAAATTTAGCAAGTGTTACACTAAGTGCTTTGCACTGAGCATAAAGATAAATAAGATAGAGTCCCTGACTGAGCAACTCATTTTCAGTGTAAGAAAAATAGCAAGAGATTTATTCAGTCACCCACTTGAAAGTTATTGAGCACTAAGATGATGAATAATCAAAGATGAATGGCCTTGATGGCCTCTGCTCTGGAAGAGTAGGGTCTAGAGAGCATGATGAATTCCAATAACACAGTTCTAAGTTTTATGATAAAAGACGGAGGAGGAAACAGCAGACTCCCTCTGGTGAAAGCAGTGGTCACAAGGAGGTGACAGCTAAGTTATGTCCTGGGAAGTAACATCATTCACAAAGTCATATACATCAGCAGATTCAAGGAGCTGCAAATTTCCCCAGTGAGGCTAGAACCAAGGTAGTTGGAGAATATGAAGGGAGAAAAGACTGAAGAGCAAAGAGAGGGCCAGGCAGTAAATAACCATTTACCACCTTCCTAAACACATTGGACTTCATCCTTTCAGCTGTGCCTGGGTATTGGTGATACGTTCACGTTTACATTTTCGAAACACAGTTCTCATGGCTATGTGAAGAGTGCTCACGAAATCAGAGACTTTTATATAACAAAGCAGAGTGGGGGGTGTATATAAGGGACCTTACACATGCAGAGCTAATGATGTCACTGACTGTGGGAGAAAAGGGCTGGATTTTTAGTGGTGTCTCCCCAGGTATGAAATATGCAAGAGGAATGGGCTGGCGATGAGAGTAATTTCTATCTGTTGAATTTTAGGTGCCTGTGAAATATCTAGAGGAGGATGTCTTTGAGGTCAAGGATTACACCTATATAGATCCTTGATATAAGTCCGTAACATTTTCCTTCATCTGATAAATGACACTTAGGCTATCTTCAGAGTTGCAAACTTGGTGTGCTATTTTAATGATCACACTTTTCTAATGAAACCCTGACAAACCCTGTAGAGGAAGAATTCTGTGCCCCAGTAAGTCAATGGTCCTCCACAAATAGCTCTACGAACCTCAAAAACTCCTTTTGCCTCCTTTTTATGAAATTTCCCTCCTCTGCTGACCACAAAAAGACTCTCAAAAACAAATTTTAGCAAGTATCTGTAAACAAAATAAAGCTTAAGCTTCTGATATTTTGAAGATCTGAGAGAGTTGAAGCTGTCTGCATACAATGGCCTTCTTTTACTCTCTGAAAACCGTGTAGGAAAAAAGCAGAGCCATTTCAGATTTTGATTCTGTGGTCTTGTTGTACCAAATAAAAACTTTTGTTATCTTTATGTATGGTTATTACTTTTCCTCCCATGTACACATTATTTGCATTATTGTCCCATCAACTCATGGAGGTGTGTCTTTGGTATCTTTGAATTGTCTGAGGCCCTAAGCACAGTACATATAGTCTGTATTCAGGAATGATTATTTGATACACTATTTGGACACACAAAGCAATGCCCTTTTAATTATTTTAAATTATTACTATCAGTTATTAATTTTTAATAATTCAAAAATTAAACTTAGGCTATAAGTCTTAAGCTAAAATATTAGGGTTTTCAAAACATTGCTAACTTTCTTAGAAAATACTTACCAGGCCCCCCACAAAATTAGCTCTCTTAATTGCTTATTGATACACTCTCTGAATTGTTAAAGGAAAACAATAAGTTTGATTCATAAAAACCACATTATGATAGGGCATTAATACTATTTTTCCCCCTTTGCTATTGAACCTTATGACTTGCCAAAGAAAAGAGTGAAAGCCACAAATCCCACAGTGACCTCACTCATGTCCACTTAGCCACCGCTTGTCATATTTACCAGGTGGCCAGGCAGAACATTCATAAAGGCCATACTGCCTTTGAAAACAGGCGAGTCTGTTTCAGTGAAACTTGAGGCCAATATGCGCTTCTCAGGTTTGCATTTTACAAATTATCATTGAAATGTGCCACCAAATTAAGGAAGGACAAAGATAATTTTTAGAATCAACTGAGTCTGTTCTCTGAATATTAAGAACTCTTGTGAAGTTCTTGTATTCCTGGAAGATTGCTTCTATGGCAAAGACTTGATTTTCAACCATGAAGGGATTAATCTCCTTTTAGATGATCAGTGGACCATGGAGACTCTCCAAACAATGATAGCATCCTACATTGAGACACTGATCGGGTTAGCATGAATCTATTAGGACATGAAGCTAGAAGTGGGTAAAAATATAGGACTTTAGGAGAGCTCTCTAGGTAAAATAACACAAGCCACACTAACTTCATTCTCACTGAGTATTGAAATAGACCCAATTCTCACTCAGAGAGCTCCTTCCAAACTAAAAAATAAAATAAAAATTAAAAACTTAGTGTAGAAAAGACCATATTGCCATGCTTCAGAAGTCTGCCATCTTTCTGTGGACCAGAGGTTTGACTCTTTCATTATTTGTTGATTATAGTAACATTTAAAGTCCTGAGATACTCAGAAACAGTTAATTTATATGCTTCCTGTTTTATTTATTCTGCTTTTAAAAGATTTTTTAAAAGTGCCAGTCATCATTAAATCCATAAAACTAATGTGTCAATTGGTTCAACTCTTTGGTTTCTGTTAAGTGTTTATTGAATAAGCTACAATGTATCCAACAATATAGACAAGGTCTATTCTAAATTTACAAGCTGAATTGGCTTAAGCATTACTCATAAGAAGGTCCTAAACAAGCATATATTGATCAAATTTTGAAGTTATTTTGTGGGTTATAAACTTAATGTGATACTCTGGGGGAAAATAAAAAGGGATTTGTGGGAAGAGTCTTCATTGGATTCAGCTATTCTGAGATTTCACTCCTAAGTTGTGGCTTGATGAAAACTCTTAAAATGTCAGATGTACTCGGTTCTACAGATCCAGAGTAAGGAGAAAGGCCAAAACAAATGCTTTCAAATATAAATCTACAGTAGATTTCTCAATTAAAATGAAAAACTAACTTAACTCTGGACAAGATTAACAATTATCTGATCACTTTGATCAATATTAATTATGTGAACACATCTGTAATTTGGCCAATGTAACTTTTTCCCACTCTTGATATTTCCATGTTGTGTAATTGAATAGAGCACAGGTTGGCACTAAAACTTTCGAGGGTATGGCAATGAGTTCAGCCAATTCACAACCTCCAACTTCATACAAACAGTGTGATGCCCATGTCTTTCTTTGAGGTCCTAGAAGCCAGTTCATAAAGGTTAGTTGCCTTGGGAAATAGAAGGGTTCTGTATGGGATATCTGCTTCTGAAAGATAGACCTGGAACTCTAGAGATCTCAGACACAAAAGTTCACTATTTTTTCCTGGCATTTATCAGCATATGACTTTCCTCAAACATTTCTTTCCTTAAACAGGGTAATGATAGAAAAATTTAGAGCTATGGTTCAGAGAAAGCTTCTGCCTTTACTGTATTTTAAAATATTATTTTAGAAATAACAATATTGTTCTATAGCTCCTCATTTATATTGGCTTCTATTATATGAGAGATCCTATTTCCAAAGCCTTTGTTTACAAAATTCTTTTGCATCTTTTATCTTATTAGAGCTTCATATTTACTCTTTGAGGTAACTACTCCTATTTACATTTAAAGATAAGGAAAACAAAGCTCAGTAGATTAAGTGACCTGCCCAAACTCATAAAGCTAACAGTAGTAGAACTTAAATCCCAGCTTTCTGACTCTTAGAACTTAAAAAATATTCACATGAAAATATCTACTAGAATCCACCAAATAATCAAGCTGCGGAGCATTTCTGGAACTTCAGAGATCAATTCACAAAATGCTAAGGCAGCAATCTCAGGAACAGATATAAACAGTGAAGACTCTAGAAGGTCTTTTAATGAATAGAAGTTGTCATGGGATTCAGAAATATTTGGTTCCATTTTTGAGTGCCTCTACTCCTCTTCCTTCACTGATGCAGTGTGGCGATGAAGTGGAGGAAGTGGACAAAGTGTTGCATGAATGGCTAACATTTCACCATCATCTTTAAGTACAGTGCCCAGAATTCTACTCAATGGAGATGGTAGGAAATTAAAAGAAATAGAACCTATAGGGGAAAGAATGAGTATTTCCATTATAATGACAGAAGTTTATCAGGATGAAAGCCAGTGTGGTGGGTCAGATTCATCTTATATCCTAAGAGGCCATGACAGTGCTTACACTGGAAATGTAGATGCTTCTCAGATTGGTATCAATCTGAAATGCTCCACTTAAAAAAAAAAACAAAAACAAAAAAAAACAACTACAAATAATAAAGTCCTATGGCTATGCAGAACTGGGGGTGGAGAAAGAGGGAGCAAAAGGAGTTTGTTTAGAAGAATTTACTCCCAGATGTCCTAAATTATGCCTCAAAGATATCATTTAAAACTGTTCCACACAAACAACTTGTAAACAAAATACATTTATAATATAACTCTTTAAATGGAAGAGTTAAAGAAGGAAAAGAAAAACATCAAATTGTAATCAGTAAATAGTGACTTCAAATAGCTCCACTTTAAAAGTATCACATGCTTCAGACCAAAGAGAAGCCTCACACAGGATGAACTATCAATTCACCAATTCTGTCCAACCTCAGATTTCTGTGCCTCTTTGTATTTACAGGACAGGGTCAGTTTTTCTTATTTGCAGATTTGTGCAGAGTGGTGGTGACAAATTAGAATTGGCCATTGTGGACATCCCAAGCTGAGGGAGATCAAGGTGACATTCTGTCTTCTTGTTTAGCTCTCATGCTGTATCCAGGGTCCTTTAAATTGGTTCTCATTTTTCCTATTTTGGGTTTTGGGGGGTGGTTGCTCTTTAAAATGACAATCAAACATAGTACTGAAGTAGTGTCTATTATTTCTAAGCCCAAGAAATTTGTGATGTGCCTTATGGAGAAAATACTTGTTATATAAACTGTCTTTATTTAATCATGAATTAATCAATCAATGATGATATTAAATAAGTGTCTTTAGACAGAAAAATATGAAAAACAAGGTTTAGAACTGATAGGTTGATGAACTATGATTCTGTATTTCCCTTAGGGTCAGTAGTTTGGGATTTGTTAATTCAATGTTTCTTGTGAATTTATAGAGCATATATACATAACTATAATAAATAATAAGACTAAACGATAGTTTTTGTTTCTGGTATCCAGAATTACAGAATTATCAACCAGATTAAAGCTAACCAAAAGTATTTGATGTTACTGTTAAGAACTTCTGAAGTTGTAACTACAAACCCAATATTTTGAATGTCACAATAGGTTTTGGGGGAAAAAAAGACATTTTAAATGTTTTTAGACTTCTGTTGAAACGCATGTATACATTTTTTAGGCACATTATTTTTTCCTTTTAATGGAAATATAATGATTTAGAAAACAATTCAAGCAAATAAAGCATTTCACAATATTGTGAAAGGATAATGTTATCAAATAAAATGAGGCTTCAGTAAACATGTCCAAGCTGAGTTTTAAAATAATCTGTATTATAAGATTTAGTGTCATTGAAATATAAAACTAAACATTATGTACATTATTTTTTTCTTACTGGATATAATAATAGTTTGTATTAGTATAGCTCATTGTGGTTTTAAAATCTGTTCATGGGCAAAACATCACTCTGATCCTTTCCAAGGCCAACAGACATTCTGGTATTTCCACTACAATTTAGTTTATGGAATCAGGGAGTTTGGGGCATAAAGTGACTTGCCTGTAACACAAGTCATCTACATGTATTGTTGTGACTGAAATTCAGAAGATCTCAGAAACTTATCCTACATTTAGTCCTATGTTGCTGTATCAAAGACCATTTAGTCTTGACAATTTTTTTACTACACCTTACCTTTCTACAAGCCAAATCCAAAAACCATTTGATACTAACCTAAATAGATAGTTGTTCATTATTTCCATTTTTTAACTCCACATACCTGAGTTTGAAATACTGCTTTTTAAATAATACATTTCACTTTACATTTACTTCTGACTTAGAAATGCATTATCGCATGTCTAGGAAATGAGAAGTATTTACTGAGATGCAAATTGAATTTTTAACTTGTATCTTATGAGTTCTTGCTAAAATCTCATTTCCTTAGTCACAGAATTAATCTGGGATTGGGCAATGAATATTTGATTTGGGGTAACATGAAGTGTGGTTGATATTATATACTAAAGAATATCTGCTTTAGGCTAAACAGAAAAGTGACTTGAAGGTAAGAAAATATATCTACCTTTAAAAAAATGATCTTTTATTAAATTCACTAATTTGAGGCATAAAGCTACGTGAATATTGGGAATTATTCAGAATCATTTACCACTATTATGACCAGGGATGTTCGTATGGTTCTGACCTAAATAGTGTCCCCATGTGGCTTCCTATTGGATCCACTTCTCCACCCCAATTTCAGGTGACCACCAATCTCCTTTCTGACTATAATTTTGGATATTCTATAATTTCATATACATGCAACCATATATTATATAGTCTTTGCTATGACAGGGTTATTTTTAAGCTTGTTCTATTGTGTATGTTAAAATTTCATATATTTTTTAGTACTTGGTATTACTGACATACTAGGTCATCCATTGAATTTTCTACTGAAATTTCATTAAACAGGTGCATTATTCCCAGTGTGGGTCTGTTATCAATAAAACCACTATGAATATTTGTGTAGAGTCTCTCTGTGTAGGTATGTTTTTTGCCTTTTGGATAAATGCCTAAGAGTGAAGCTGTGGGTCATAAGTTCAGTGGGTTTAGTGATATCAGGATTTGTGATACTCTTTTTCAAATGAGTTGTAATTTTTCACATTTCTAGCAGTAATGTATAAAATTTCCAGTTGCTTCACATCCTGTTGATATGTGGTATTGTCACAAGTGTTTTTAATGTTTTCCATTCCAGTTGAGGTAAGGGGGTGTCTCATTGTTATTTTAATTTGTGTGTCTTCAATTTGTATGTCTTGGTGTTGATGAGCATCTTTTCAATACTTATTATGGACTTGCCTGTGAACTGTTCTTCACATCTCTTGTGCATAGTGGTAAGGGCTGTTTGTTCCATTTTTGAATTATAAATATTCTTCTTATATTCTAGATATTGACTGTATGCCAAATATATATCCTGCAAAATTTCTCTCCTTTTCTATGGCTTGTGTTTTTATCATCTTTACCATGTTTTTTAAAGGTATGTTTTAAGTATAATTAAGTCGTTTTCATCACTTTTTGTTTTTTATTTCATACCTTTTGCTTTATACTTCATGTAGTCAAAAATTTTTGATAACCCAATTTTAATAAATTTGCCCCTGTGTTTGTAAAAATATTAATCTTTTAAAAATCTTGTTGTCAATAATGATAAAATGCTGGAGAAATAATAAAATGTCAAGAAAAAGGAACACTTTTATAGTGTTGGTGGGAATGTAAATTAGAACAACCACCTTGGAAATCGGTATGGAGTTTCCTCAAAAGATTAGGCATGAAGTCATGATATGACCCAGATATACCACTCCTAGGTATTTATTGCAAAGAATTAAAGTCATCATACTAAATAATACATGCACATAGCCATGTTTACAGTAGAACGATCCACAATAGCCAAACTATGGAAATAGCCTAGTTGTCTGTTAATGGATAAATGAGGAAAATATGGTATACATACATCACCGAGTGTTATTCAGCCATAAAGAAGAATGCAACTGTGTCATCTGCAGAAAAATGATGAAAATTGACAGCATTATGTTAAACAAAATAAGCCAAACTCGGAAAGTCAAGCATTGTATGTTTTCTCTCAAGTGAGGAAGCTAGAGAAAAGAAACAAAAGATGATGGTGTTGGGTATCTCATGAAAATTGAAGGAAGATCAATAGAATAGAGGAAGAAGGAAAGAGGGATAGTAAGGAGGGGAAAACAGGTGAGATACTGGGGAACAAAACTGACAAAGAATATTTGTACATGTACAAATGTGTAACAATGAATTTTGCTATTATGTGTAATTATACTGCACTAAAAAAGGTAAAAGCAAAAAAAAAGATTAAAAAATGTCATCACTTTTAAAAAACTTGCTATTGTATCACCCTCGAAATAATAAAAATATGTATCACTATTTTTTGGTTGCCATAATGTTGAAAAACTTCAGAGAAAAAACATTTCTTTGGATGGGGTGCTATGATGGTCCCTATTTATTTGTACCTGGCCAATTATTTTATTTTAAATGGATGTAAATGATCATTAACCTACAGAAGTGTGATGAGAAATAAAAAATTCACATGTATATGAAGTCAGGATGACAGTATATCAGAAAAATAAAAAAGGAAGACCAAGTGGAAGGATTTTGTCAGGTCAAAAGAAAATGGGGAGGTTACCAAAATTTCAATATCTTATGAAAAACTTCACAGGATTCCAATCTCTCCCATCGTCCTCACCTAACTTTGTGTCTGGGTAAAAAAAGTTCAGTGTTCCTTCAGACATTAAGAAGTTTTGCAACAAATTGAAGAGTTCAGGGAATCAGTTTGGGAGCTAAGATGTGGTGTTTATGTCCACATCATTCTTTATCTAAGCATCTAGCTCAGCTCACTGAATAAACTTGTTTTTGTTACACCTGTGGTGCCCTAGCTGTTGGAGAAGGCTGAGGAGGCAGAGGAATAGGCATACTACTGCAAATTTGCTGAGACATGACAGAACTTTGCTCAGGAGTGTTTTAAATGGCACAGGTAAGAGCTAGAGAAGGCCCTGCTGAAAGAATCATCTGGATACGTGGTGTAGTCCACCTTCTTGTTGCTGTGACCATAAGACCTGAGAAGAGCAATTTTAGAGGAGTAAAAGATTATTTGAGGGTCACAGTTTCAGAGGTCTCAGTCTGTAGAGGACTGGCTCCATTGTTGTAAGCCCAAGAAGAGGCAGGACATCATGACAGCAGAGTGTGGTGGAGGAAAGGGGCTCAGGACCTGGCACCAGAAAGCAGAGAGACAGCTGCACTCACCCAGGTCAAAATATAAACCCCAAAGGCACATTCCCAGGGATGCACCTCCTCTAATCACATCCTCTCTACGTAACACCCAGTTAATTCATTCAAGTGGATTAATTCACTGATTAGGTTAAGGTTGTCATAACCCAGTCACTTTTCCTCTAAACCTTCTTGCATTTCCTCACACCTGAGCTTTTGGGGCACACTTCACTTCTAAACCATAGCAAAATGAAAGGGTAACCAAGTGCAGCCTACCATTAAGAAACTTTTAGCTACACTGAAACCTTGCTGAGCTGTAATGGTCATTGCATTGTATTATTGCAGATTTGTGTGGTGTTCTTTTGAGCCCTTTTATCCTTTCAAGTGTCCTGTCAATAATTTGAGTATTGAGAATGTGACTCAGACACCTCCAAGATGATAAATACCTTACATGAATTCTATATGAAGCCAGTATTTTCAAGAAAAATTCACTTATTTGAACTAAAGAGAGGATTATGAAAGAAGGGAAGGGCTGTCTCTAACCCTTGAAAGAAAAGTAGAAATTAAACATTGTGAGTGGCCTAATCACTTAGTTTTGTTGTTTTTGTTTTAATGTAAGGGAGCTGCATGTTTTATTTTACAGTTTTGTTCTATGGCTTTAACTGTTTCCAATAATTTAGTTTGTTTTTTTTTTTTTTTTCCTGAATTAAAGTGAAATAGCCTGATTGGTGAGACAAGCAAGACTTCACTGGAATCCCTTCATTGACAATTAAAATCAGTCTCCGGTTGCCTCGCCTGTGAATGGACATCCACATCATGGATTAAAAACACTTTGTGGTACATTTAGTAAAAGTGCTGTCCTCCCCTGTTTCACTACCTAGATGCCAGAGGATCTTCTTCATTTTTAAAGTAGATAAATTCCTGAAGAGTTAATTGGGGGAAGAGAAGGATTTTGTAAATAAAAGCATTTGTGTGTGTGTGTGTGTGTGTGTGTGTGTGCGCATTAAAAAGAGTATGCAGACTGTGACAACATAGTAAGTTCTCATCGCTTTTTTGGTAGAGGTGGATTTTGAGATATGCATTTATGTAAAGTGAAATGGGGCCTCTATTCAGAACTCTTAGTGAAAGAGTTAATCCTGTTTTCTCAAGTGCCTAATTTATCACAGAGCTACCTTAGGCACTGGAAAGCATCTGGCTCAACATGTACATATTTTTCAAGTACAAATTAAGGACTGAGAATGAGGCCAGGAATGCATGGTTATGTGCAGCAAGAGGATGGACTCACCAACAGGGAAAGGAATGAATATTGCCTCAGATTTTAATAAGGACGAAGCTCCATATATCATTAACGAGTCTTTCTTCTCCATCTTAAAACCCCCCAGTCATTGCACTAGATCCCTGCTTAATATTTTGCCTGCATGAACCAATTTGGGTCGAGGTTACATCAAGCAGTTGGACATTAAAAATAAGACTCCTCTTTTATCGTTAAGATGTTTTTTAAGAAAGCCCACTTTATAACTCATTCTGTCATTTGTGCCAGGATACGCATCTGTTTATCCATTTATGTCTATCCCATATGATCTTAGAAGACTAAATGGTCATTGTGGCACACTGTTAAGTAATCATATTGATATTCATCTGCCTTTTTTCTCATTTTTTAAAAAATCCAGATTAATTCGGATTAACCGAAGAAACAAATCATTTGTAATTGCTTTATTTCTCCATAAATTCTCAAAAAGCAACCAAAAGAGTAAAAAAGATGTTGGGGAGGAGGCGGAGACACAGTATTATGCTAGGAGCTTTGATGAGAGAAAAAGAAATGATGACACTGTTTCTCAGATCCAGTTTCTCGATTTTCCTATTTCTCCGATGTCACATTATGTGCGGGCAGATGATACATGATTCCTTGCACCAGAAATCATTTGTTCAATGCCTGGCAGACTCTATCTGCCCTAAACAGAGTTTACAGGCACATGCTCAGCAGTTTGGGGAGGGTGGCAAGACACCTATTTATCAATGACTATATGTAAAACATATTGAAGTGCATGAAACTTGGACGGAAAGATTTCATTTGAGAGTGGCAATGCCATTACATTGTATTCACTAATGCTGATCTGTGAGGTGAAATAAGAGCCAAACTTCTGACGAATGGTGTCCACACTTACACTGAGGCAAAGAGAGAAGCTTGTTTTAGGAAATGGAACTCTAATATCTCATTAAACATGCTTTTATTTGTTCCAAAGGAACAATGCAGGAAGTTCATATAGGCATCCAAGACAAATTCTTTTTCAGGGGACAGACAGGGAAGACAGAACCCTGTGTTTTGGTCTGTGCATTATGAAGTCTTCCAGGCTCCAAGGTGATAAGTTGACCTTTCTTTTTAAGCACTAATTTTTTTTAAAAAAGCCCTTAAAAATGCCAACATGCAAATTACACATAAAATATTTAAAACATGAGTCCTCATTTTGAAAAGGTGAATTAATGAATTCATCAATCAAAACCCTGAAGTTCTGAAAACCTCTAATTTACTCTTGTTGTAATTTAGTGGGAGAAAAGTAGCCTTCTACTGGATAGCTCCACAGAAAAGCAATTAACCTTTGCTTTTGATGAACAGGTGGGACAATTGGTAGAGTGAGATGATAAATAAGATACACACACACACACACACACACACACACAGAGTTGCACAATCTCACAGGATTCTTCCTCCCTGAGTTTTTGTGAGAATCCAACTTTGAAAATAACCTGTAAACTCTGTATTACAAATATAAGCTATTGAAATAGTTGTTGATAGATGCATATATGGAAACAGACAAAAAGAGCATCAGATATTAACACAATATCATATCAGTGTCTCTGGTATGGAAATGGAGGTATTTGTTTTCTTACTGAATTTTCTAATGATTTTTTTCACGTGCTACAGATTACAATGAAATAAAAATACAAGACAAGATTCCCTTGTTGGAAGTTACCTATAGCTGATCCAGATATTATGGCATCAATATCATATTTTCAAACAAAAATTGTGCTTTTGGTGCAACAATGGGTCAGAATATTTGCAATTGAGACTACCTGTGACATAGGGCTGAGTCAGTTCAAGATAGCAGAGAGGGTGATACTTTTCCTAGACTGCAGAATAAAACAAGGTGTTCTTGGTTCTCCCCTGTTTCCCAACTCCCATCTTTTGCTGATTAAAGATGGAATCAACTGTGTCCCTATTTCTCACTCATCCTCCAATTCTTTCTCTCCTTTGATTAATGAATTCAGAGTTCATTTATATTTGATTCTAGTCTTTGCTTAAGGCTTGAAAAGAGCTTGGGAGGAGGGCAGAGGACTCACATGGCGCCTCTGATATTATACAGAGAAGAAAGATTTACTCTTCCAATTTTTGCAAGTTATTGCTTCTTTAATTAATTTTACTTCTACAGGTGAAAATGGATGTACCATTTCTGGGAAAAGAAAAGAACCCAATTAAAAATGGGACATGTCATTACATTGAGAAGAAATGAATATGCCTTTTTAAAGGAATCCATATATTGTCATGGCTCTGATTTAGTCCTCAGTTTCTTATCTCACATCTTAGGGACATTTCTGGGCCACCAATGTTTATGTATGTGTGTGTGAGCTTGGGTTCATGTGTCCCCTAATGGAAGTGTAAAAGATTTAATATATATTTTTTCAATACAGATAGTTTATATTCCAATATGACACCGAGTTTGACTAAGCAGCCAGGACTTATGCATTATCTAATGTTTTTTGGTTTAATAGAAATAACTAAACATAGACTAGAGTTTTAACACAGTCCTCTTTATTTCAATATACTTTTATGCAAATGCTTATGTATGCAGTAAAAGAAGAGGTATCTCAGAAGAGGTAGAAGTATTTTAATAAATCCAGCTTCAAGTACTCTTTTTAAAAACAAAATACCAAAATAAGCTGAAGAAAGGGCCTGCCTATATTAAAAATACTATTTTTCTACCTATCTTCCTATCTATATTCATATTGATACAGATACAGATATATTTAGGGTACTTGTGAGTTTGAATATCGGTTTAGTCAGGTTTTTGCTGCTGTGATCAAAAGACCTGGCAAGATCAATTAGAGGAGGAAAAGTTTATTTGGGGGCTCGGGGTTTCAGAGGTCTTAGTCTATAGCCAGCCAGCTCCATTCCTCTGGGCTGGAGGTTAGGCAGAACCTCAAGGCAGAAGAGTGTGGTAGAGGAAAGTTGTTGGGGACATGGTATCAGGAAGGAGGGGGGTGGAGAGAGAGACACAGACACACACACACACAGACACACACATACACACACAGAGGGGGAGAGAGAGAGAGAGAGAGAGAGAGAGAGAGAGAGAGAGAGAGAGAGAGAGAGAGAGAGATCCACTTACAAAGAATGAAATACCCCCAAAGCACCCCCCCAATGACCCACCTCTTCCAGCCACACCCTACCTGCCTACAGTTACCACCCAGTTATCCATTGAAGTAGATTAGTGTGCTGACCAGGTTAATTCTCCCATAATGCAATCATTTCTATTTCTCCTCTAAACTTTTTTGCATTGTCTCACACTTGAGCTTTGGGGGACACTGCATAACTAAACCATAACAAGTGTATGCATAAACTGTATGATAAATTCCACAATGGAAATGTTCTAGAAACATTCTCATTTCTTTCTCATTCCACTTATACTTGTGTTTCCTATTTTTTATTTTGGAAACAGGAGACCCTGTTGTTTCTACTGTGCATTAGTGAGAGCTTGTGTCTTTTGTTTTTAATCAGTGCCTGCACAGTGACTGTGCATTGCAAAGCATGATATGCTTGCTTTCCTTGAACTAGTGAGCATATTTGAGACTGAGTAAGTTAGCCTATGGGTATCTTCTCACACACAAAGTAATTTTTTAGTTTTGTTATACCTTATAATTGCTTAAACAAAAATGGTCAGAGTGTCATGAATGTTGAGTTTTGCTACCAAGATAGTTTCATAGAATAATGAGATTTTCCCCCCCTGTAGGAGGGCTATGAACTGCTAATTAGCATCTATGACCTAATATTCTCTAGCAAACAAGAGTAATAGCAGTAATTTCCAGTTTTATGCAGAGTACAAGTCTCTAATATTACCAGCATTTCTGTTTCATTTGTAATTAACTGCATGCAATTATTACAGTCAAGAAAGTATATCCTAATGGTCCTAATGCTTCTAAGTAATAAAAAAGAAATTATATTTGTAAGACTTATGTATGTGTCATGCTGACTGACTGGAGTTCTTTGGAAGCCCAGAAGTTTTATTTATATATATTATATTTTTCTTTTTGTTTATACTAGTATCACCTTTTTTAAATTTTAATTTTTAGTTGCCTACTTGATTCTTTGTTCTGTGCTAGAAAACTAGTATTTTTTAAATTTAGCTTTTGAGTTTATGCATAGATTAAAAAGAAACATTTAAATCTAGTAACTAGAGGGGAAATGTCATGATATTAACCACTGGTAATTTCATACCTCATAGGTGGAGATTCCTTTGCACAGGAAGAATGCCTTTTGAGGTGGAAATAAAAGAATTTTATTTAAGGGTTTCCCATGAAGTTATATACAGACTTGTTCTATAACAAAAATTAAAAATGACATGTTAGGTGATTTTTCTACTTAAAAAAAAGGAGTGAATCTTCTTTCATCTAGAATTGTACAGGCATATAATTTTTTGTATGAGGAATTCTTTTTCACCAGAATACTTACCCCTTCACGAACTATATTTGAAATATTTTGATGTATTTTTTCTCGAAAAAGTAATTTAATTTCATGCTTTGCTTCTCAGCATTTTCTAAGGGCACATTTGAAGTTCTAGAAGACCCCTCAGTGCAATGGAGAGTAAGTTATCTGGTTGCCTTCATGGCTTAATCTCCACTAGAGTAACAAGGACAGCCCTGCTCCTCACTGTCTGAAGGGATGGTTCTTCCACCTCAGATTCCATGCAAAGAACCTATTTCATTGTTCAATCATAGCCTTAAAAAATTCTGTACTTTACAAGACAGACACATATAATTTAATGGTTTCTTGATTAAGCAGGGGTCATCATTATGCATATCAATTATCAATACTGAACAGAGTCATATTCAACATTGGGGGTTTCCCCTATTCCCTACACTGAATGGCTTCAGATATCTGTGCCTTTTGGCTTAATAGTTTTTGTTTCCTCCTTTATTGACAACTGCAAAATATTCCTACTGCCACTGCTTTAAACCATCCCTGTTGCTGATTCTAATTTATTATAAAGCCAGGGAAGAACATCTGAACACGGCCAAGGGAAACCATATGACGAAGTTCAGTAAATCCTAATGTGATGATGTAAAAACACGTTGTGAAACTGTCAAATACTCTGAAGCTATAAAGCACTGCTATAAAACAGAACTGGTCCAACAGGTAGGGAATATAGTAATGCAGATTTAAGCTCAAACGAAAGAACTTATTCAAGCTTTACTGGTAGCAATGATGAGAATGACACTATTGATAACAAAAAAAAAAAAAATGTTTACCGCCGACTCTCTGCCACACACTGAGCTACTACATCTTCTATAGCATTTCATTTAAGGCCATCTGTCACACCAGTGGGTAGGTGCAATTATTAGAATTATTAATATTATTATTTCACATCAGAAAATTCTGACTTTATTTGTATAACCTTAAAGAGAACACACAGAGGAAAAAGTTTGAAATCACATCTAGAACTTCTGCTTCCCAAGGACAACAGAGTATAAGAAAAGGAAGCATTGTTTACTTTCATCAAGCCTGGTCTCCTTATTTTGTAGTTGAAGACATTGAGAATCACAGTGTTGAAAAAGTGTTGAGTCCAATTTCCCTCTCCAAGGCCAGGGGACATTTTCTTAATTACTTTGAGTATGAAGGTTTCTTTCACCCTCCATCTCTGTTCCTCTTGCTGTTAGACCTCTTTTCCCATCCCATTATTTGAAACTGTTCTTCAGAGATCAGTGGAGGCTCGCTCGTTGCAAAATGTGGTAGACTCTTCTCAGTTCTCTGCTCCCTGTATTTGGAATATTTCATATTGCTCGTCATTCTTTTCTTGTTGTGCTTCTTACCCTTCTAAACTGTTTACTCTAATTTGCACTCTTCCTTTTCTCTGTTTTACCACGTGACATATACTCCTAAAGGTTAGTAGCTTAAAACAATGATTTATTTAGTTCACAATCCTACAAGTCAGTAATTTGGGCTGCACTTAACTCAGCTGTTTTTTGGGTCTCAGTTGAACTTGCTCATACATCATCCATTAGCTGCTGTCTTGACAAGGACATGGTTGGTCTAGGGTGGCCTTAACTGGCATCTTTCTGCTCCAAAGGCCTTTTATCCTCCAGACGACTTGCATACTCAGAAGCTTCTCAAACTTCGAAGGAAGATATGAATCCATGCAAGTCCTCTTGGTGACCAGACATCACCTCTGCTACATCCTCTTGACAAAAGCCAGACCAAAGCATAAGTAAGATTCACAGCAAGGGGAAGTAGACTCACTCTCACCCCATGGGAGAAGTTTAAAAGTCACATTGTCTGGGACGTAGAAATAGTGAAAAGTGGATGGTAGACGTGTTTTATTATACACAATGATCTCTTTTGCAATTTCCCCTTCTCTGACTTGTACTTTAAATGTGTTTTTTTTTAAAGAGAGAGTGAGAGAGAGAGAGAGAGAGAGAATTTTTTTTAATATTTACTTTTTAGTTATTGGCGGACACAACATCTTTGTTTGTATGTGGTGCTGAGGATCGAACCCGGGCCGCACGCATGCCAGGCGAGCGCGCTACCTCTTAAGCCACATCCCCAGCCCCTCTGACTTGTACTTTAAATGTAACTTCGACTCTGGAGTTCATTTGAACTCTCCTTTTTCTACCTTCTCTCCTTCAGTTATCATATCTCTAGTCCCAAGGCTTTAGCCATCGCTGTTCACAGCGATGTGAACAAACCTCTATATTTGACTCTTGCAGTATTCATGAGTCCCCAACTGGAATTTCCATGTATTTACTGGAAATATACCCAAATTCCCACAAATGCTTCACAGGTAGTTAATTAAAGAGAAACTCTATATTCTCCTTCAAACCTGTTTCTTTTCTTTAGACACATTCTCCCTGTCACTTTAATTATTTCTCATACAGAATGCCTAATCTAGAGACTCAGAACCACTTTTGATTTTCTCTTTCCTTTGGCCCCCACGTTCAACCAGTCAGAGAATCCTGATTATTCAACCCAAGTGATACCCATCTTCTTCTTTGTTCCTATTATCATCTGGGATAGTTCCCTTGTTTCTTATGAGGTTATTCATTTACTTATTAATTGTCCTTTACTTATTCATATGTACAATCTAGTATCTCTGCTCCACCAAGAATGATATTTCTAAAACATATTATCTGATCATAATAATTCCTGTTTCAAAAATGATTTTATAGTTTCTCTTTATCTAGAAGAAAAGATAAGTCTATTGACCCTTGCTTTTAGAGATATGGAGTGTTCTTCAAGATCTATGATGTCAAGAACTGTACTTACTCATACTTCACTATTGCAACCCCTGGGTCTAGCATCCTGCCTGGCTCATCAGAGTTGCCCAGGGACAAGTTGTTGAATAGACAAACACATGAATGAATGGTGATAGATCTGCTAGGTGGAGGAGCAGGAGTCAGAGTTCCCACATGTATGTTACCAAGAGTAAGAATGAATACTCAGAGATCAACTGGCCTGGCTTTGGTAGAGCTCTGCCATCTCCTAGCAGTGGACTTTGGGCAATTTATTTATTCCCTCTAAGTCTAGGTTTCTTTGTCCATAAAAGGAAAATAATTATACTTAACTTCAGGAGTTGTTAAATGATTAGATATAATATATGTGACATTCACAGGTAAAAGTCTTTTTAATCAGGGATGTCATTGACAAGCCATCTCCATCATTATTATCATCATCAGTCCCAGCAAGAGAACCATTGGTTTCAGATGTGATGATATGTGACCAGGACTCAATCACAGGATCTGAGATTGAAACTTGTGTGGTACTCATGTGTCAAGATAGTAGCTGAGTCAAAACAAAACAACAACAAAAAAGCCTGGGGTTCAGGATAGAGAGCTTCATTATAAAAGCAAAATTGGAGGTAGTTTAGGACATACAGCTATAGAAGAAGTCTGGGCATTCCTAACAGGAAGCATGAGTAGAATATGAGAAACCAGAGTTGATTGATATTCAAATGACAAGCTTCTTACCTAGTGATCTTATCTATCTGCAGAGTGTGGACAGGAGTATCTCTACCGCCTTGTCAGAAAGATGTGGCTCCATCTACAAGGAAAGAGGTTTAGAAGGCAGAGGACACAGCTGTTATTTCTCTCAGTAGTGTCTTTATTGAACTGTTACTATGTGTATTTGGGAGATCGTAGGATTTATACTGTCTGCAAACAAAAACAAATTAGTCAATTTATAGAGCATATCTCTTTTCAAGGTTACCCTTATTTTCATACCTATAAAATGTTTAACTTTCACCTTTTCTTTGTCACTAACAATGATGTTATTTTCCTTAGAAATAGTTCTACAACTTTGGTTTCTTTTGCTTTTATTTTTGCCCTGTCAAATAATATGACCATTTTCAAGAAATACAGACTAGTCAACACCTCAAATAACCAAAGGAATTAATCTATAATATGTAATATGGAGAATATATAACTAATCATGTTATCCATGATACTCTGATTTGCCTTACACTTTGAAACAATTTATATCTACCTCCAACTTGTAAGGTAGAGGGGCTGGAGATATAGCTCAGTCAGTAGAGTGCTTGCCTCACATGCATGAGGCCCTGCATTCAATCCCCAGCACCATCAAAAGGAAAAAAAATCTTGTAGAGAAGGTAAGCAAAGCAGCAAAGAATTGTTTTGATTACATTATCTTTGTGATTCACCCAGTTTTAAATCTGAATGTCTCCCACATCTGGGTGGCAGTTGGGCTTCACATTGTATTTTAATTCTGATTGGCTGGTAATGACTGCCTAGAGCAGAGTGTTCAGGGGAATTCAAGGGAAGACAGAACTCGTACAGTGTTCTGGGAAAACCTATTCTATTTAGTGATATACTCATCTTTTTCGTTTATTTTTATCAGTGGTTTTCAAATGATTCCCAGCCTTATATGGTCTCTCATTGAAACCACAGAACACACAAAAATGAGTTGAGTGACTACTTCTCAATTCTCTTGGAATGGTGCATAATTGATACTGTACTAAAAACATAAGATAGAAGTTAATACTATACATATTATGGATATCTTAAGACATGAAGGTTTAAGTATCCCAGGTTGGGGAGGACTGAAGTGACCCAATCAATGCTTCAAAGGCTGCCATAAGAGCAAGGAGATCCCCACAGGCAGGATTCCAGTTTTCTATTTATCTTTTTATTTTAACAGGGAAATGTGTGTGTGTGTGTGTGTGTGTGTGTGTGTGTGTGTAGATGTGCATGTTGTATATATACATACATGACACATACCACAATTCTGAATTCACTTGACAAAAGCATTGTACAGTTAAAAAAAAACCTTGAAAATGACATTCTTTATTCTTACCTTTGACTTTTTTGAAGTTCATTCTCTTCTTTCCAATGTGTATAAATTTGTCTTTATTACCTTAGATAAATTAAAATATTTTGTATATTTTGTTAATAATTCCTCTTTTCTATGAGATTACAAAAATTTCCTACCTTTGTCTAAAAAAGACAATGTAGATGTTAGAACAAATATTATCCCTTGAGATAAAGCATGTAGTCAGTAGAAAAATCAGACCCATAGGTATCATGATTAACAGAATCCTCATATAAAAGAGTTGGATGTAAATTTCCATTTTCACTTTAGCACCTGGATCTTGAAACAGCTGCCCCTTTAATCATTTACAAATTCCTTCAAATAGTGTTTCCTTTTCCCATGTTGTGTGATAGCTAGTGTAATTAATATAATTTTAGCAAACCTGTAATAATCTGCATGTAGATTTTGAGAATTGTGTCTAGTAGTGCCTTCAGATAATGAAAGCTATTTGAAGCAGGATCTGCTTTTTGGCACCGATCATTTCAATGCCCTATAAATAATTAATCACAAAGAAACCTACATTAATGCAGCCCTTGGATCATAAATTGGGACCTAGAATCTAAATGAATGCAAAGTTCACATTCTCCAAGAAATATTCATTTTCTCACATGGCGTATTTTACACAATTTATTTGCTCTATATTTAGAAGCCCAATTAACAGCCCAATATCATATGCATAGTGTGGGAAAATTCCTGTTATTATAAGAATCCTGCATTGAATTAATTTATCTAATGGGTTTTTACTGGTCATCTATTCATGCTAGGTACTAGGTCAAAAGAATATCAGAGTGTAAAAGGTAGACATATGGTCATGGGTGCCTTATAGACCCATGAAGCAGGCAAATTATTAAAAAGCAAATAAAAATTAGTTATCAGAAATTGTGAGCAATGCTTAGAAAGACAAAAGCAATTAGCTGAGCTAAACAGTAAAGGTGGGCTCTTTTGGGTGTGGTTAAAAGTATTGTCTGAGGAAATGCCATTTGCACTGGGACTCCCATTTCAGTATTCCCAGGATGACCAAGGAAGACCTAAGAGGAGCTCTCAGTGCAGGGAACGATGGAGCAAAAGTCAGTTCTGCAGAACTTATTATTTATACTGATGAGTATTGGGTATGAGCAGGACTACAGTGAGCTGATTTTTAGTTTTAAGAGATGCCTGTAGCAGGAGGATTGTGGGTAAGCAAGAGCATCAAAAAGATGTACTAAGAGGCAACTAGTACAACTAGAGGCACAACTGCAATGATTCCATCCATCAGTGATTGAAATCTGGGCACAGGGAGATTTAAAATAGATGACTGTGGGGTATATTTGAAAAGCAGAATGAGCAAGACCTGCTGATGGATTGTGGAGTGGGGTTGAGGGCATGGTAAGGAAAAGAAAGGAATTAAGAATAGGAATTATTCTTAGATTTATGATCTTGGAAAGTCAGTAGATGATAATACCTTTTGTTAAGATAAATAAAACTGGGAAAGCGGTAGGGGTGTTTATTGGGAAAACTGAGAGTTCTAGTTGAATTAGTTCAAATTGAGATGTCTGTGAAACATCTCTAAAGAACTGTTAAGGAAGCAGTCATATAGATGGAGAGTATGTTAGGTTTGATATGCAAGTTTCTGAGTCATCATCTTGGAGATGGCATTTATCACTCTGGAACTGGATAAGGTTACCTAGGGAGAAAAATAATGGATAGAGAAGAGAAGTAGACTCAGAACCTAGCCAAGAGATCACTAATATTTACAGGCCTGTTTGAAAAAAGCACTTATTATGCAAATACTGTGTAAGGACTTAGGAAAAGCCCCAGGAGTTATGTTATGGAACCCAAGCAAAGAAAGTTTAAAAAGCAAAAGGGAGATTCTGCCAAGGGGAATGCTACTGACAGGTAGAAGGCATTTATGAAAATTCAGTGCTTATTGGATCTGACCTCATGAGAGTTGCTCATGACCTTGAAAAGGGAAATGTCCAAGGAGTGTAATGCAAATGATTACATAAAAACAGACAATTCATGATCCAGGGGGGTCTGGATAATAGTAGCATGAACAAATTATTTGAGAAGGGGTGAGTGGATGGGATCCAAATATCCTAAACAAGAGTGGAAAATTTGACCTCTGATGAAAGGTAAGAGGTCTTCCCTGGGGGTTCTCATTCCTCAATAATGGCGGACACTTCCAATGAGAAGAGGGATGATGTTGATATTCATGAGAAAAGGGAATTTCTCAATTAAGATCTATTTTCATATGGACATGAGGATAGTTGTCTAAGAAAATCTGCTGTGCCCACCTGTACTCCCAGAGGCCTACAAGATCAGGTGGAACATGAGCAGGGCTAAAACTCACTCCCTTATTTGATTGGCAGGCAGGCAGGCATACCTCATATTTTAAAATGAAATAGACAAATATTCAGGAAAAATCTCACTTAATATATATCTACAGGGCAAGATTTCTCAATTTCAGTTTAGAAACTGCCATCCACAAAGGGTTCATATCTTGATTGGCCTGTAAAGAAAATACTAGTCACTTCTATTTAAACACTAAGTATTTTTTGGCTTGAATTGTATTTTTTAACTCTCTGGAGTTATTTCTTTTAAGAAAGAAATAAGTTTACAAAAGAACTAAAATTCTGCTAGAATGGTTGAAAGTGATCTTAAACATTTCAGTGCAAATTAATTTTTATGCTAGCTCTAAGCTTTGGAGGAATGGGGGCTGAGGGAAAACAAGTGTGAAGGGAAAGAAAATTACTCACTCCTTACTAGAAAAAGATCATTATTAGATCATTGTGCAGTTTTACACACTCCGGGAGCAGGGAGCAAATTCCTATCTACTGAACATGTGAGGAGATGACAATCTATCTATTTTGTAACTTAAACCAGCCTAAGTGAAGCAGAAAGATGCATGGAACCAAGACAGTGAGTTTTCTTTTCTACAAACAAGAGAACCCTGGCGAGCAGCAGAAAAAAGCATGTGCTGTCACATGATCCAGAATTAAAATTGGAACAAGTATGATTGAAGGAGAGATGAGACTGCAAGTGTCTGTGACACTTCACCCAAAAGCATAACTGAGACAGCAAGGAGAGAATTCTCAGTATGTACTTGAAACAATGCAGGAGGACCACATCTACATCTGACTGTTTTTTGAAATCTGATACCTAAACTTGTAAAAATAATGTTATTAGTGATTAATTATAACCCAGTTTAACTTCAAATAAATGCTAATTTCACAGAAAGCATATAATGTTTAAAATATAATTAGTTGGATGATTCATTCTGTTATTTTTGTACACTATTGGAAATTTAGCTATTCATCATACGCCATAAACATTTTACGACACCATTCCTTGATATTTGTGGATTAATAAATAGAACAAATGCAGTTGTAAGTCCTAAAGATGCATTGCTTTTCCTCTGGAACTTTCTGAAGAAGTAACTGTACTTTGGCTTCAAATGTGGTAGTTATAGATTCAACTTTATTCTATTGCTTTCATGTTGTAGTACTTAAATTCTCTTTTGCAAGATTTTAAAAAGGTAGAGAAAGTAGGTTTTTCTAGCTTTTGTTCTGCATCAGGCCTCATGTCCAATCAAATATCCACAACATAACTGTAATAACTTTAAGAAAACTAGCAGTTCTGTATGGGATTGGGTGCTACTATGAATGAATACAAATAGCACATAATATTTTAAATTTGTTTGACATGCTGATATGTGACTAAAATCACTATACATTTTATCAAAAGTATTTGAGTGACTTCATGCTTATACATGTATACATAAAACTTGAAATAAAACAAAAACAACTTTCTCTTTTTTAATTTGAGTAAGTAGAAAGCTCTAACATTAGGCTTTAGACAGCCCTTGTCTTCATAGAGATGACAATTTTCTGATGTGCTATATGGGCCTTCTAGCGTCTTACTCCTGCTAAAATTTTAAGGACCAAGGACAGTTACAGCACAGGTCTCTGTACCCAAATTACAAATCAGCTTGATAGTTTTCATTAAAATATACAAATTATTATTGTGTTGATATGTAACTGAAGGGCAACAGCAGCTGCTTGGACAGAATGGTTTCACACTTACTATATCCTCTAAGAAATAAAACCCAAATCTTCAAATACAATCTATAAATTGTTTTTTTCAGAATTGCTTCCATGAACCAGGAAAGAATTAGAACAAAATTCTATGGCACTGTGTTCAGCTCCTTGGCACACTGGGAAAATGAAGTTGTGTGAGAAAGGAAGACAAGAAGGACTGGAGACTTCAGTACTTCCTCCAGCAGTGAGTCTTAACTTTGGACTGTTTCTCGGCATGCACCAGTGGCTTGCGGGTTGGTTGGGAGGCCTGGATCCATCCTAGAAGGCAAAGTGGGTATATATCACTGAATGCCCAGTGTTGGAGGAGGGGTGTCTGGGACAAGCAAAGTGCACTGCTCTCTGTGAAACTTACCTCATTACAAATCAAGGATGTATCGCTGAAAAATTACTTTCAGATTGCCTGTAAGTATACTTGTTGCTACATCTCAGCCAGACTACTGAGATGTAGTCTACTGTGGCTTTGGAGTTCCAAGAGTGGACTCTGCAAGGTCATTACAGAGCCCCCTCTTCTGACTGCCATTCATGATGGTCTTGCAGAATACCTTGGCAATGTGTATATTGCTTTGTTTTTAATTTTATTGTACAATGAATACTATAAAATTTGTTTTGAGTTTTGTAACTTTGTAACATTTTAAATAAGGTTGTGTTTGTACTTCGTTGTGTAGAGTGATGGAAATGTATTAAATAAAACTAGGATTAGAATGCAGGTTGAGGGGGGAAAAAAGAGTGGACAGAGGTTATAAACAAAAGACGTGGTGGGAGAGAACACACACAGTAAGATCCACTTGTTCATTAAAGAAGAAAGGTAGAGGTGGTAGGCCTTTGTACTTTGGATTGAGTCCCCAGTCTAACTAACCTATAAAAGCTAACTTCAGTTTTGTAAAATAGGAATGATATTATCTATAAATTGCTATGAGGACACACAGTGTGTATAATAACTTTTGTGCATAGTAAATGTTCATTCAAAGATGGCTATTAGTGTTAAAAAATATGTGTCTTCTGATGATCCTACTAAAGAATTTAGAAAGTAGTTATATGCACAAACTCAATTTACAGATGACTGGGTGCACATAGCAAATGATTGGATGGGTGGAGGACTAAAAACACCTCTCCTTTTTGGAAAATCATAATTCTCCATCAATATGCTAGATGTGAAGAATGTTGATCACAACATCAGAGTCAAAAGAAAGTGAATACCCTAGGGAACCCGAACAAGTTTTAGCACAGCCACATTAAGCACTCAGTAAGTAGACCTAATTTTCTCAATCAAACTAATCTCACATGGTCTAATAGCCCCATTTGCAATTGGTACTGTTGATTCACATGAATGTGAAAATAATGGCTTGAATCCAAGAACCAAGAAGACAATGATTACCGCACTAAAGTTAAAGTGATAATCAAAGGTCTTTTTCCAAATGCTCCCTGGTCTTTTTGGTCAATTAATTGTAGAATAAACAATACCAATTAAATTTAGAATTTGATCATGGCAGAGTTGTTTGTACACGTGGTGGCTTGCCTTTGTACACAGGCAAATCTTCTATGTACAAAATAAGGAGCCACTTTAGATGGAATACCTTTTGAATTCTGCTCACTTGGAGTATTTAAGTATTGAAAGAGTCAATGCAAGAAGATCTCATATACAGATTTTATTATTTACTCTTCATAAAATGCATATTCACAATTAGTAAAAGTAATTTTGCCAGAAATAAATCAGAGAATATAATTCCTAGGTAACAAAAAACCTGGTCATGTTTTCAGGTTTAAAAATAATTAAATACTATTTTTTAAAATGTTTTGGTTTTGGAAAGTTGCCAAATGGGTTTTGCCAAACACAGATTTCTGTCACTTCTCAACTTGTGTGTGTTTTAATGAATGTGTAATCCGTATGTTCTGATCTGCTTAACTTGAAAAAAATCTGTTTAAAGAATAATATGATTTCTAAGAAGACTTTAAGGCTGTCCTAAGAAACCATATCTTTACTTTTAAAAGGGGATTTACAAAGGGATTTATAGCTTATGATGAATAAACAGAATGGTTCTGTAAATTTAGAATACAAATCTAAATCTGATATCCACAATTTAAATGGCTTGTAACAATTTTACCAACTGATGCTTACGGAAATAAATAAGGTCCAACTCTGAATTATTGCTATGCTGTGTAAAATGGAAGGTGAAGAGAAACATGGCCCATATTTCTGCTTATACTAAATGTCCAAGAAGAAAGATAGCAATGGTGAAATGACAGAAAGACATTTCAAACTTATAGTTTGTTTAGATAGAAGACTAGACCTCTAAGCACCTATCACACTAATTTATAACAAACACAATTTTAAAACAACAATAAACTTAAAACTGGGGTCAAGGAATGCAATGGATAGTAATGCAAAAGCAATATGCTCCTAGGGAAAAATTCAGACTCCAGCTGGAATCATAAATGAATCTGGGACTCCACAAGGGAGGGAAACTAAACCTGAGGGAGACAAAAGGATTAAGTTGGTTTGTAGGCTGGTAGCAGCCCTTACATTACAACTGAAGGAAACACAAATTCTCCCTACTTAGAAGCATTCTAGATTAGGCCCTTGGAGCATAAGTTTTTTGTGTGTGAATGTGTGTGTGTGTGTGTGTGTGTGTGTGTGTGTGTTGGTAAGTGTGTAATATCTATCTATCTATCTATTTATCTATGTGTCTATATGTATTTGGTTGAGTGTATGTGCATGTATGAGTGCATATGCATGTGTATTACATATGCACTCATACACATGCAGTTATACACACAGAGATAACAAGTTAAATGATGTAAGACTTAAGTTATCCAGAAAATAGAATAAACTTAAAGTTATGTGTGTTCACTATTGAAAAGCAAAATAATGGCACAGGGAAGCAAACTACCATCAGTGACTGTCAAGAGAAAGGACAAATAGCCAACTAGATTCTAAATCACTTCAGATATTTAAAACGTCATAGTTAGTACAACTAAGTAAAAGGAATGTTAACAATAAAAATATAATGTAAAAATAAAGAACATTCTCAAATATAACCTAGCTAATTTGAAAAAAAAGATCCTTAGAAATTGTGGAAACTATGGGAAATAAAACTATGGAAGTGAAATAATAGAGAAAACAAATATAGTTGAGAAAGGTAAGTAGAATGTTGCAAAGAAACAAGACATGGAAAAATGAAAGATTAAAGGATATGGAGAAAGGAATCAGAAAAATTATCAAAAGGAAAAAAATCTGAAATGGAAAAGCAACAGTTGAAGTGATAATAGTGATAATTTTCTATAACAGTGAAATATGAATCCACAGAAACTAAAATGCAGACCAAACAGAATAAATTAAACTCACATTGCAATGAAATTTCAGAACACTGAACGTAGAGGAATGTTCCTTAAAACCATCCAAAAATAAAGTTGCAAAGTAAAAACAATTAGACTAAGACATATCTTCTCAAAAATAACAATGGAAGAAATATCAACAAACGAGACAGGATGATATTATTAAGGGAAATAGCTATCAATCTAAAATGTTGTACCTACCTTAACAAAGTTTTTTAATGAGGATAAATGAATATAATTTCAAGGGGAAAAACAAAAAAAGCATGCGAGTTTACCCCCCAGAAGTACATTAATAAAGAAACATCTGTAAGATGTTTTCAAAGAAAAGACAAAAAAGACACTGAAGGAAGAAGTGATCCAATAAATTGGAAAATGCAATCTAAACAAACATAGGCTGTCTAAATAATACTCAATGGAAACATACAGTCTGTGAAAACTAAGTAAAATACTTGAATGCATTAGTCTATTTCTAATTTTTATGAGTTTGTAGTGGATTGCATTATCTCTCCCTAAAAGACATGTCAAAGTCCTAATTCCTATACCTATAAATGTAACCATATTGGAAAATTGAGGTTTTGCAGTTGTAATTAATTTAAGAATCTCAAAAATAAGAATTTCTTGGATTTAGGATGGGACCCAAATATAATTACTTATGTCATTATAAAACAAATGAGAAGATGAGAGAAATACACAAAGAGGAAGATCACGTGAAGAGAGAAGCAGAGATTGGAATTATGCAGCTATAAGACAAATAATGCCAAAGATCCGTCAGCAGTCAGCATAAGTTTAGAGATTCCACAGAAATTTTAGGACTGCTTTTCTATTTCTGTGAAGAATGTCATTGAGTTTTTATACATATTATGTTGAGTTTGTGTTTTATTTTGGGTGATATGGATATTTTCGCAATTTTAATTATTCCAAATCATGAACATAGGTATTGTTTTATTTATTTGCATGGTTTTTTTTTCAATTTCTCTCATGGTTGTTTTGCAGTTTCCACCTCCTTGTTTAAGTTTATTTCTACATATTTTTTTGTGATTGTAGATGGGATTATTTTCTTGATTTTTTTCAGTTAGATCAATATTTTTGCATAAAAATTTTATTTTTGTATGTTCATTTTATGTGCTAAACTTTACAGAATTCATTATTATTTCTAATAGTTTTTTTTTACATAAAGGATCATGTCATCTGCAAATAGAGATAATTTTACTTCTTACTTTCCAGTTTAGATGCCTTTTATTTCTTTTTCTTGTCTGATTGCTTTTACTAGTACTTTCAGCACCATGTTGAACAGGCCTGGGGACAGTAAACAGCCAAACTTTTTCCAAATCTCTGAGTTTTATAGGTAACTAAATCATACTATATTTGAAATTTATGCTAAATGAGTAGATATTTGGTGAACTTTCCCCAACACACACACAAAAATAAGTATAAATATGTGAAATGATAGATGTTAATATAGGTTAGTATAGAAATCTTTCTGCTGTCTAGATGATTCCATTAACATCATGTTAAATATACATGATGATATTTATTTTTTAAAAGGAGCTAGGATAGGAAAATGAACATAATCTCCTTTAAGGCCTCTAGAAGTAACCTATCCTGCAAATACCTTGGTTTTGGAC
The DNA here is from genome assembly GCF_048772815.1 of Callospermophilus lateralis. Lineage (NCBI taxonomy): Eukaryota > Metazoa > Chordata > Mammalia > Rodentia > Sciuridae > Callospermophilus > Callospermophilus lateralis. The sequence goes on along the minus strand of NC_135320.1, from coordinate 49,671,230 downwards.
CTCTGACATCCAGTGTATTACAGAGTAAATTTCTGTTGCACCAAGTTTGTTGAAATTTGTAACAGTTATCCTAGGAAACCAATACAGTATATTAGCCAGTCATAAAAGAAAAGAAAATAAGACATTATAAAGATCCAAAAAGAAAAATCAAAATTGTCACAGATGACATAATTTCCAATACAGGGAAAAACTAAAATAATGTCATAAACCATTATAATTAGCAAGATACAGAAAATAAACAAGTCTAAAATGGATGATGAACAAGTTTGAAGATCTAATGTACAGCATAAGGACTATAGTTAATAAAATTGTATTATATTTGGGATTCCTGCTAAATGAGTACATTTTAGTTGCTCTTACACTGCAAACAAAAACAAAAATTAGATAACTATGTGACACATGAATATAATTTGCACCACTATTGTAAGTAACCATTTTACTATTTATATGTTTACACATATAAAATTTACTTAGAAAAAGAATTAGTGTAAAAGTTTAGGACCATAATTAGATATTAAATTTTATATTTATATAATGGGAACTGAACAATATAAATAAAGTTTTCCCATTTATAGCTTTAAATAATATCATTCCTAGAAATATCAAAAGTTAACAAGAGACAAATTGACCTGTTTTTTTTTTTTTTCTTATTGAAGACATTAGAAAGTGTCTGTATGTGTGGATAATATTTATGAGAAGGAACAGATTTAATAGTATATCAGTTCTAATTAAACTGAATGATAGATTCAATATAATTCCAAATAAAATTTCAGTGGGATGTTTTGAGGAGCTTCTAAAAAAAAGAAAGAAAGAAAAAAAAAGAAAGGAAGGAAGAAAAGAAAAAGAAAAAAGAAAAGAAAGAAACAAAGGAAAAACAAGGATAGAGAACTTGTCTTACCAAATATTTCTTGTAAAGTTAGCCATACAATGGTTTTCAACTGGTCATATTATTAATGGGGCATTTAAAAATCAGGAAGGTTTTGAAGCCTGAGATGCTGTTAGGGTAGATGTTAGCACAATTCCTTAATTTCCATGAAGTCATCGATGGCAGAGGAGAGCTAGCAAGCACTTTCTGGGAGGTGAGGTGATTGGATTCTGAATGAGCTAGTGAGCGAGGGAGTGTCTCCTGAGATACTTTGGAGTGGGTTGACAGCCATGTGTCTTCTGTGGTTCAGGAGTGATCCTGTCTGAGGCGAGGAATGATGTCCAGGGGCTGGGTTAGATGACCTCTTTGATCTTCTTCAGCACGTGGTTCTTAGTTTTCCAGTGTTCTCCCACTCTGAGCCTTGACAACTGAACTGCAGGGCTGCACCCTCTCACTCTGTGTTCTCCTCATCTACCTTAAACAGTCTTTCAGGGAACACAGACATTTCATTTTTAAATGAATAGTATCTCTTGGACAAAGCAAGCATTAGAAGAGGCAAATACAACTAACAACCTAGAGGACCAACTCAGGACATTGAACTTTTCATCTTTCTCAAGGAATGTCAGTTCCAACAGGAAATAAATGGAGTGCACACTAACTTACCTATGGTAAGTATGTGAAAAACTCTGTGTGACATATGAACTAACAAAAAATTAAGTACAATTATACAAATATATCTAATTACATATGTGTTTGTATGTTTCAGTCATACAACACATATACACAAAGATGTGAACAATGTCTAAAGAAAGTCCTGCAGCGAATAACTATGACTTTAGGCACTAAGTGAAGTAATAACATGCACATTGCTGATCTCCCAGCAGCAGCCTCAGCAGTCTCTGGTCAAGGAAACCACACTCAGCCTGCTCTGCCCAGAGATGCACCCAGACATGTACCTAAGTCTAGCCTCACAGAAAGGCTCTGCTTGTAAGCCTGAGACCAGGCAAGTGTGCATGACACTGATGCACACTGCATTACCATACATGAGAATTAGCTTACACTTCAAGTGATTTGAGGTTCAGGCACACAAATATCTTCATCCTGAACTTTTTAGACTCATCAAATCAATTCAATAACACCCTCCCACACATGTGCACAGACACAAATGTGCAGTTAGGCTTCTCATGGCGTATTTTTATTTTGTGATTTAGGGTGTGTTCATGAAGTTATTTTTCTTTGTTTTCTTCGACTTGGAGATGTTTTGAAAGTCTTTGACTATGTGTTCAAATAGAGAATATAAAGCAAACTTGTTTTTTAAGGAGAGGAAATTCCAACTGCCTAGAAAATGTCTCATTTTTTTTTTCATCTGGATGTAAAGTGTGCTCAAGGGGAACTTTTTCTTTTTTTCTATTCCAATAGAAGCATTTTATAATAAGAATATATTTATATATTATTTGTGTGTCACACAAAATGAATAAATAAAATGGATTAAAGAAGAATTCCCTGGAATGAGCTGAGACATGAGAAGAGTGGGTGATGTAACTCATGTGACCACAATTTTTGGTGCCTAAGGCAAATGTCTGTGTTCAATTTGCCACTGGAGTCTTACAGCAAATGCCTTCTTCCCCCAGCTACCCCCATCCTCAAAGCAGCAGCCAGCTGCAAGACAGATTCCCACCCAGACGGAACGCAGGTGAAACATCAGTACAGCAAGAACCCAGTCCAAGGGGGCATGTGAAGTTTGGAGAGTTTTAGAAAATTTTATTGCAGGAACACATGTGTTAGTGCCGCAGATGGAAGTAATTATGGCAGGGAAACTTTGCCCTATCCTTAAAACCAAATTCCAACAGTGTGAGCTCAGGCTAATGACTATCCTTGAGGACAAGTAAACTCAGACCACAGTGAATTTTGAAGATTGACTTCACATTGCATCAGGTCATGATCTGCACTGCTAAAAACTCATCAAGACTTGATAGTATCTCTACCTCATTTCTCATTGGAAAAGGATGTGACCTCAAGCTCACTCATCTAAAATTAATATGCTTTCCTGTAGTCTCTGTTACAAACTTCATCTGACACTGCATTTTATAGTCCGACTTGTAGAAAGTACAATTACGATTGCTAATGAATAGCGTGATTATTTCAGATAGGGGGAATGGGCTTTGTTTGGATATGCCTGTGCACTTGGTCCTTTCTAAAATGTACTTATCCTCTTAGAAGGAGACAGACAGATCCCTGACATCTCCCTTAATAAATAGTATCATGGGAGTTAAGATGAAGAAAATAAAGCAGAATGAGGTTGAGTGCTAAATCTGTAACCTATAAAACAGTCAAAAGGATTAAAAATAAATCCAGTCCCATGAACTCCCCTGTCTAGGGGTTCATCCTGCAGACCTGGGCACTGGAGTCATTTCTCTCCCTCTTTGGTGTTATATGATTGTCTCTCCTTACTGGTGACTCTCAAAAACTCCAGCTGGTAATGATTATGGATGTACAGATGTGTTTTTGTTTTATGGTGATGCAGTATTACCTGTTGCAGGAGTTCAACACTGTTGCTCTTATGGAACCACCAGCCAAAGAGCATACAGAAAAAGAGCAGAAAGACAAGAATGATATGAAAATTCAGGGCCCAAAGCAGCAAAGTGAGCTGAACACTTTTTATAAAATCAGTCTTCTGGCAATACACAGAGTGACTTAAAAAATGGAATAATTTTATATATAAAATGTGACTGTGAAAATATTCTATGTAAAGAAGTGAATGATGACCTAAACACGAAAAAGAAGTCTCACAAAAGTGTACTGCTGGTATTAAGCTGTTCAAAGACAGGCTGATTTCTCCAGATGGTAAGACTGTCTGAGCAGTTCATTGTCTTTGCTCAGATGGGAGAAAACCTGCGCACAACACAGTAAGAAGAATACAGACATAAAATTAGAAGGTCTGGCTTCCTAGTTTTTGTCCACCCATCAAACTGTTTCCATGAGATAAGTTCTCATGGCTTTTTTCAAGCCAGGAAGAATAATACCTGCCCTGCTTTTGGTTAATAAGTAAAAAGGTAAGAAAGTACATCTAAAAGCATAAATGGAAGTAAATTTAACCCTGGTGATCCTAACAAGTATGACTTGCCTTTGGTGACAAGATATGTAACCATCATTTTCTGAGCTACTTAATTGTATCTGAATCATTTGAGTATATCAAGTTGAATAACTTCCCCTTACCAAGATCTGAATTCATTCTTTGATTTGGAGATATACAAGCTTATCAAATGTCATTATTGTAAAGAACAAAACTTTCACAGTGAAATAAACCATGATGAGTTTATCGGCAATAGATTTACTCACTCACGTATTAATTCAGCAAACAACTAAGAACACCTTTGATGTGTTATACGTTGTGCTCTATGCTTGGGATATGGTGATGAGAGAAACAGAGTGACAGTGGCTGAAATCAAACCAGATGCACAATAGAATCTGGCCTGGGAAAGGGAATAGGCAGTGATCAGGGAATTGTCCATGTGTGGCTGTTCAAAGCTGGGTTTATAGGTTAAAGAATCTCAGATGGACTTATGGGGCCTTAACAAAAAGGCACAGACTAATGTTCTTGATTATTCACATTGAAAGCACTGAAAGACTGTATAATGCAACTCTATCCTCCTTCGATAAGCAGTGGCTCCATTGGCCACTATCTGAAGGCTAGAAGTCTTATTCCTCATTTACTTTGTCAGTAGGTCTTATCATTTCTATTTCAATAAATATTCCAATCCATTTAAGACTTCCCAATTCTTCAAGGTCACTTCCCTAATCTAGGGTATTATTGTGTATCAGCAGGGTTACAGAAGATCTTCCTGTTTTGTTTGTTCTACTATGGGCCTTTCCAGTCCATATATGTTAGTCACTTTTCCATTACTGTGTCCACTACTGTGACAAAATACCTGAGAAAAATAAATTCAAAGAGGAAAGATATATTTTGATTCATGATTTCAGAAGTTTTACCCTGGGATCACTTGATACTGTTACTTTTTGACCTATGGTAAAGCAGAACATCATGGCAGGTGCATGTGGTAGAGAAATTCTATTAACTTCCTGGTGACAAGGAAGTAAAGAGAGGGAAATGGATTAGGGTCCCAATATCTACTTCAAGTCCATGCCTCCAAGTGACCTCATTTCCTTCTGCTAAGTCATGCCTCCAAAAAGATCCACCACATCCATATAGTGGTAGCATCTGCGGACCAAGTCTTCAACATCTGGGCCTTTGGGCAACATTCATGATCTGGGATAATGTTTTTAAATTAAAAAAAAAAAAAAACATACTCTTGGTCTGGGAATGTAGCTCAGTGGTAGAATACTTGCCTAGCATCATGTGATTTTCCATCCTAGCACAATTAAAAAAAAAAAGCTGCTTTCACATAAAATCCATTTAATTACTTTTAATTCCTTATAAATAAGATCCAAGTCTTTATGTGGCCTTCACAGTCCAGCCTCCTACTTCAGTTCCACATCTTCCACATTCCATCTTTAATGAACTGCTAATGCACTGTCATTTTTCTCTCAAGACTCCAACATGTTTTTTCTAGTCACAAGACTTAGCCCTTATGTTACTCAGCTTCTCATTGTTGTGATCAAAATATCTGACAAGAACAACTTAGAGGAGGAAACGTTTATTTTGGACGGTTTAGTTCATGGCCGGCTGACTGCATTGCTCTGGGCCTGGGGTGAGACAGAACATCATGGCAGATGGGCATAATGGAGGAGTTCTGCTTTGTTCATGGTAGCAAGGAAACAGAGAGAGGGGAAGGGTTTCAGGGAAGATGAACTCATCCAGTTCACTGCCCCAGTGAACTACCTCTTCCATCCGTGTCCCACCTGCCTACAGTGACCAGTTAGTCCATTCAAAATAGGATGGTCTGATTAGGTTACAGCTCTCCTAATCAATCATTTCATCTCTGAATATTCCTGCCTTAACACAGGAGTTTTTTGGGGACACATCATACACAAATCATAATAGCCCTTCTTATTTTGCCTAGACTCATCTTCCATTAGCTCTTCAAAGAGTTCACTTAATCTAGTCTTTCAGATTGCCCACCCCCAACACCCTATGTAAAGTAGCCTTTTGCAACCACACTCCAGTGCCTCCCTCTCTTGACCTGTGTGATGGCACATAGCACGATCTGCCACTTGTTTATCTTCCTTCCATCCTCTCCAGAGGTTAGCCCCATAATGACACAGCCCACCTCTGTCTTACTCAGGGCTTTAGGCTCACCATCTTGCACAATGCCTGTCATAATGTGAACACTCAAAACTATTCTTTATTGAATGAATATACATGAATGTTATTAACCCAAGGTTTATAGTTTGGTATAAAGCAAGATAGCAAGAAGGTGAAATAACAGTAACTCAAGAGCCAGGAGTGGCATTAGAGGGCAAGAAAATAAGCTTTCCTTTCCCTTGATCAGGGAAAGCTGGATGCAGATGAATAAGGAGGATGTGGCCAGGTCACCAAAGAGACCCAGAATTTATTCCACACAGAGACAAAAATATATATCCTAGCAATGCCTTATCCCAAGGAATTACACATTTTAGTATTTAGCATTGAGAATAAGATAGATCATTGGAATTAAGTGTATGACATTAAAATTATACTAAGCAAAGGAAGAGTTTTTAACAAGCTGAGATGTTTGTACTTTGGAGAGCAACAGGAATCAATAAAGTTTGTAACAAAGATAATATATGATCAGATTTGACTTTTAGGGAATAGATGTGACAGAGGGTGGAATGGAGTGAAAAAAAAAAAAAGATTCGTTAAAAGAAAAAAGATTCGTTAAAAGAAGCTCCTTTGAGAAGTTTCCAGGCCCTCGGGTGACAAATGGTAGAGGCTTGAAGTAAGACAGTGGTGGGAAGAATAAAGAAGAGAGGCCAGAGAGGAGACAAACCACAGAGACAGATGTATGGAGTGGTGGCCTGTGGGAGGGAGCTGAGGAAGAATTCTTATTTCTAGTTTATAGGACTGAGTGGAGGGTTTAACCATCTGAACTCAAGAACAAGTAAATTGGAACAAAAAGATCATGACATCAATTCTGTGTTCTATTTCTGATAACATTTTTTTTTCCAAATAAACAGTAAATGTTTAACCCAAACAACTTGGAACACACAGAGGAAATGCAAAAATAAACATCATCTGGATTCCTACCTCCTAACTACTAGCACTGATATAATTTTGCTATGTGACAGTGCATGCATACAGAGACTTTTGTTTGTTCCTTTATTTTTATATAACTTAAAGCATAGCTTGCTTTTCATCCCATAATATATCACACATTGACGCAACAAATAAATGTTTTCCGCATCATCATTTTCAGTGGCCTCACAACACACTATGTTATCACATGGATATATCACATTTTATGTGACCAGTTCTCCATCGTTTAATGCTTAGTGCTTTCTGCCTTTATTGTTGAAAATAATGTTTAGTGAAGATAAGATATTTTTACAAATTCATTTTTGACATACTAAGATTGAAGAACCTAAGAAGTATCCATAAGAGATAGCAATAAAACAATTCCACACTGAAAGCATTTTCTACATACAACTCTGGGTGCTTTATAAATATTATTTTATCCCATCCTCACTACTGTATGAGTAGAAATTATTAACTCCATCCTGCATATGAGAAAACCAAGGCTTAGAGGGAATAATTGTCACAGGTTCACATATAACAAGTACCAAAGCAAAATTCCATTACAGTATGAAAACCAACACTCTTAATCACTACCCTAACAAGACCTCTTAGATGGCATTTGGAAATATGGACCTAGAAATTAATATAAGGAAGAAATTAAATACTAAGTCTTGTGACTCATCACTATGATAAATGGATTTAAATTGAGCTTCTGATTGGAGCCTGTACTGCTAGCCAGAGTCCTCCCCAGAACGATGGAATCAGAACTGGTGAAAAGATGGTAGAGGCCGCCAACCATTAGGTAATGCCAATATGCAGTGGATATTTTTATGTTTGTTCTAATTAGTTATATATGACAGTATAATGTATTTTGATACATCATACGTAAACAGAGTATGACTTCTCATTCTTCTGGTTGCACACAAAGTAGAATCACATAGATTGTGCAGTCACATATACAACAGGGTAATAATGTCCAATTCATTCTATTATCCTTCTTACCCCTAAACCCCTTTTCCTCCCTTAACTCCCCTCTCCTTAATACAAAGTACCTCTATTTTTTTCTAACCTCACCCCCTTTATTGTGAATTAACATCAACATATCAGAGAAAACATTTGGCCTTGGTTCTTTGGGATTGGCTTATTTTGCTTAGCATGATATTCTCCAATTCCATTCATTTACCTGCAAATGTCATAATTTCATTCTTCTTTAAGGCTGAGAAATATTCCATTGTGTATATACACCACATTTTCTTTATCCATTCATCTGTTGAAGGGCATCCAGGTTGGTGTTATGGTTTGGCTATAAACATTGATGTGGCTGTGTCCCTGTAGTATGCTGATTTTAAGTCCTTTGGGTAACTGAGGAGTGGGATAGCTGGGTCAAATGGTGGTTCTATTCCAACTTTACCAAGGAATCTCCATACTGCTCTCCATAAAGTTTGCAGCATAAAGGTTATTTTTAAGGTATAAAAACAAATTGTATATATTTGTGAAATACAGTGATGCCATGATGTATGTATCCAATATGAAATAGAATATTTAAATCAAGATAATTAACATATCCCATCAATGCAAATACTTCCTTCTCTTGTGTGCAGTGAAAATATTGTGAGAATCTCCAGTCAAAAGCAATTGAGGCTGAGAATGAAGGACATTGCCAGGAAGTAGTAACACATAAAATGAAAAAAGGAGAAGACACTACAGTCAATACTATAGAAAAGAGATAATGTGTTCCAAGAAAGCAGACTCTTGGTAATAGTAAACAAAGAAGTAAGAAGCTAGCAAGGAGAGGTATTTCTGGGGATTAGGGAGGAGAGAATTTTAATGCTGATATATTTATGCAATAACACACCCATATCATGACTCAAGAATTTTAAGAAGTTTGCTGTAATAACCTGGGTCTAATATTGATGAAAATGATTAATCCTTGGCCTTCCAGTTGACTTTCGCCAGGTAGTACAGGGTTCTAGTATTTTCTTACCCTTCTTCTGCATGGCTCTGTCCTGAGCCTCGTTACTTCAATATTCCCTAATGACTCAATCTGACAGGGTTGTTTATATATGGTAGAAAATTCTGTATCTAAATAAAGGATAATTTTAGCTCTGCTACTTGCCTCAGCTATAGAGATTTTAACAATTATATATATATTGATATATTAAGTGATATTTTAATTTAATAATTCACACTATATGTAAATCAGAAATTGTGCTGAATATCATACTAATTAAGTAATTATGAAATAATGTTAATCTCCTTTCTAACATTTAAAAAAACACTTCAAAATTTGACTAGCATATTCAGCATATTGTTGTCCTCATTATCATTAAAGAACTTTCTGTCATGAAAAATATAGTCCAAAGCATATATATTCATTTCTGGTTTTAAGATGAAACAAATTTTGGAACTAGGTATAAGGCTGAGACTGAAAATTCCAAGCCATAAAAATCCTTTTCTATAATGTCAGGACAGGTGTTTTATTTTATCTTAAAGGACACATAAAACTTAACTACTTACTATTGTAATTCTTTAAATTTATACTGTATAATATGATTTTTATGTATGTCGTTTTTGAATGCACGTGGATCCTCCTGTAGTCAGAACTGAGACAAGGATGTGGATAAAGGTGATTGATCATGGAGACGATTCCAGGAAGCAGGAGTTTGAGAAGAGAGAGTGAAGGAGCAAAAGAGAAAAGATTAAGTCTGGGGACAGTAAATATAGATTGCTGCTAGAGACAGCAGGAGTGGGACTAGAAGTTTGGTTCCACCAGGACCTCTTGAGAAGCATCTAGAATATCATCCAGAATTGTTCACCTGAAAGCTGAAGTCTGGAACACATATCTACTGAATCCCATTCCCTTTGATTAAGGGTGATCCTGGTGACCTTCATCTCCCATCATTTGTACTTCAGGGATGCTGCTGTGCGATTGTTCTAGTAGTTTCTGAGAGGGTGCTAGAGCAGAAAGTCTGTACTTGGGATAGGACCTGTTGGTACCTGGCACCTACAACAGTATCTACCCTCCCAAGAAACTACTCAAATTAGAACTGTGTTAAGCAGATGTGATGCAGACCACCAAATAGTAAAAATACTATTAAAAGCAACAGGATCCCCTCCCATACCCCTCCCTGTCCTTTATCTCCTCCTACCCAGAAAATCATTTTCAACTCATAAGACTCTTGTTAGCTTTTATTCTCATAATAATCTTATTTGCCTATTTGTTGATATGTTTATATTTTATATATTTTAGATATTTTCTATTGCAAATAATATTTATCCTTCTTCTCAACATGTGCCCTTCATGTGTAGAAAAATCATCTACCTTCCCCATCTTTCTAATATAGGTATATTACTCTTTGGGATATTTTTATAAAATTTTAAATATCAATAAGTGTAAATATGTAACTTATCACAACTGAACACCATAGTACCATGATTATGTTTCCTTTCCTGGGTAATCTCTGTTTTCCTGGATTACAGGGATTTTTTTTCCAGTCTCCATTTACCATTGAAGATTTATCTCTATACTTTCTGCCTGTAGATGAATTATCATCACTATATGGTTTTTCGGATAATTTTTATTTTATTTTTTTAATTATATACATGCCCTGAAACCCTGTGTTTTCTTCTTCCACTCTGGAAGAGCTGTCCCAGGTCATTCTGATCTTTTCTTCACTGTCATCCTGAGTTGGTCTCCTCTCGTCTGGGTACCTTTGGTTTCATTTCTTGTTTCCATGAACCCAAGTCTTCCTCTCTGAGGAAGAGCACCCAGGAGCCCAGGAGGTAAATTTTTGAGATCTTGGTTAATAAAAATGCCTTTATTCCACCTGTCATCCCTGATCCATAGTCTGGCAAGAGATAGAATTGTAGATTTATAATTATTTTTCTCAGTAATGAAAAACCATTGCATCCTGGCACTCAGTCTTTATATGGTACCCTGATGTCTTTTTCATTTCCAGTCTTTTGAATGTATTCTCTTGGAGACTTATTTCCTCTTCTTTTTTTTTTTCCCTTTCTTTCTCTTTTCTCTCCACAATAACTTACATGTGCAATTTCATGCAATGGGCCAGGCATTTTCTGGGCCATCTTAATCTGAAAATTCATATCCTTTAATTCCTGGAAATTTTCTTTTATTATTAATCATATCCTTGTTTGTTTTCTGTCCTTTTTTTCCCCCAATTCATCATTTTGTTGTCATCTTGACCTATTTTCTGGCTGATTTCCTCCTCCATTATTAAAATTTTTGTTACAACATAAAGCTCTTTCTTGGTCTCTGATTTGTCCCTTGTGGGTTTCTGTTATTTTCTGACCTGTTTTTAATCCTGTATCCGTGATCATGCTGCCTTGCCCTGAGGCTAATATTGTGTCCTTTGCTGTTAAGTCTTTAAAGCCTCCTGAATTGCTATACAAAAATAAATTCTTTAGGAATCTAATTATAGATATTTCGAAAATTTTTGTCTGTTCCTTAACATTGCCTCCATTTCAAATTTCCTTTATCTGTTTCTTTAAACTTGGACCTTTCTTGTTAGAATGATTCCACTGATGTTTTCAGTGATCCATTTGTTCATAACACAAAGTAACTAAAAAGCTGATTGAAACATCTGTGTGTGAGCAGTGCTTCTCAGATAGTAGCCATCATTGTGAATGTTTGGCCAGGGAGTCTGGCCATTTTTCAGGGAACTTTTTTTTTTTTCCTAACAGTTACTCCAGAGAATAATCCTCCAAACTCTTAGGTCTTTAAGCTTGGTTGCCCATATTCTAGGAGCAAGGCATAATATTTCACTATGCTCTTGTGTTTACGTCCTCTCTATATATATTTTTTTCACTCTGACACCTTATATCCACCTTCCATTGTGCCTGGAATCTATAGTCTGGTAACTCCATGGTATAGTTTCTCTGCAGTATAAATTTATGTTTTTTTAGCAGGTTGAGGGAAGAGTATCACCTTGCTGGGGCTGGAACATGGGCTCTGAGTTCCAACTGCTTCTTACTAGACTGTCAGATAACTTCTTTCCTTTCAGTCCCATCTTTCACTATTGCTTTCTAGGGAAGAAGGTCAGTACCTCATCCCTGGATTTTTGTAGTATGTGTTCTTTTACTTGAATTGAGTTGCTTCTCATGAGTGTCCCTTCCTGATGTTCAGCTTGCTTTGATCTCCTAAGTCAGTTCCTCCTCATCCATCTATTTTCCATGTGTCAGCATCTCCCTTCCACTTTGCCTCCTCTCTATTCCCTTTGTATTTGTGGGATTATACCTTGGAAGTGTCTTCACAATATTTTTTTTATCTTTTATTTATTTTATTTTTTTAAATAAAGGACAGCAGTGGAATGCATTACAATTCCTATTACACATATAAAGCACAATGTTGCATAGAGTGTAGAGGCCAAGTGTTTCATATCTCTGTATATAAAGTATGTTCATGCCAATTCATTCCTTCATACATGTACTTTGAATTCATGCCACCCCCACTTAACCAAAAGCTCCAAGAACTATATTTCAATTCCATTTGCTGTTCCCATTGTTGTTACTATCACTGGACAAATTCACAAAATGAAAGGAAAAGGCAATTTATAAAACAAAGTGTTGTATAAAAGAAATGATATTCCTTGACCAGTTGGTGATGGGTGGTGGGCAACCTGTCTTGGTGCCTTTCCCTAAGGCTCTCACCTTGGGTTTTTTGTTTAACTTGTTTATTCAACTGATTTGCTGTATAATCAGCCTGAGGAGAAAGAGCCTGAGATGAAGTTCCAAGAAAACAAAGCTTCAACTATACAGGATTGACTTCCTTGTCCTGGAATCAGAGAACCATGGTCTCAACCTGAGAACGGAAATGTGAGGGGGATTCCCTTTTATTCTTCATTACCTGCTTTTCGCCTCAGGTGGTGAGGATGTAATGTGCTGGGTTTATGTCTGTTCACTTGTTCAGCTCTGATTACCCACCAGCTCGGTTCCTTGCCACGCACACTTACTAAGGAGTAGAGCTTTTTCTCTTGGGTCCTTCCAATAATCTTTGGCTCCAACTGCCTTCTTTGTGTAGGGTCAGCAGTCATGGAAGCCATTCATGTAGAATCCTCTCCTTTGATGACTCATTGACCCTATGAGGAAAAGCCTACACAATTTTTTTTCCCTAGGAATGTGATATATTCCTCTCTCTTCCATTTCTTTTTTCTGTATCTTGCAATATAATTTTTAAAAATCTCACCCTTAACACATGAACATATAGACTCACACACACAACAAATTAAATGTTTCATCCCCAAATGCCCTAATTCATGAAGAGCAAACAAGTATATTTTCCCCAATGATAGACCTTCCATTTTCTTCAAGTAAAATCTGTTCTGAGCAAGACTCTATATCCTCCTTTTCCTTTTTTTTTAAAGGAGACTACACTTAGAATAGAGCCTTTTTTTTATCTTCAGTGACTACGCTACTGGGTTCCAAAATGCATTAGGGCTTTCATTATGATTTATAAAGACACATATGCACAAATATAGTTAATATATTAAATAAAGACTATAATGCACTTCTATAGACATTGTTATGGCATAGAGTGTAGAGGACTAATTTTATTTGACACTGTCTTTTAGCAGAGCAGAAATAATGTTCCCCTCAGCATGCTGCATGTAAAGAATCCAGGGTGGAGAAGATGAAAATACACAAGAGTAAAGATCCATGACAGCATAGTCTCATGACATGCTGCTTTATTATTATTCTTAATAAGAATATTGATAGGGTAAGAAGTATTTCTGTACCAGAACATCCATATAATTATTTCTGAGTTGCATTATATAGAGAAACACAAGTGTTCGATATGTTTGTATTAAAGTATTTTATTTAGAATTTATTCTCCTAACCCCAGAAATGAGAAGGGGAAAAGTAAAAATAAAAATAAATGCCCTAACTGAGGGCATTGCTTGGCCAAGTGTTATTAAGCTGATGCAAAATTCACAGTGTTACAGAACTGAGGATGCTCAGGGGACAGAAAGTCGATTACGGTCTTTTCACCTTTGTATTGTTGCGCCTAAAAGCAGAGCAGGTTTGTAAGTTAGAAACTGCTGATGCTGGTGAGGCCAGTTGAACAATCTCTGAGAAATGATTTATGGTGGCCTTAAATCTGTTGTTAGTGGGCAAGAGCCACATTTCATATGTGATTGGTGGAAATAGTTCTTCTTGACACTGCCTCTGCTGGTTTTCCCTATTTTTGAATCATGATTCAACATTTTCTAGGAACTATTGTAAACGAAGCTCATCTTATTGATTGCTTATAACATGCCACGCTCTGTTTTTGATACTTGACTCGTGTTATGTCTAACCCTTAAAACAACCCAGAAAAATGGACATTATTCCTATTTTACTCAAAACAGGCTGAGGTTCTGGAAGATTAACAATATAACTCAGAGCCAGTAGAAATATATTTCAAACCAGGTTCTTTGTACTCAGAAGTCTGCATTTTTTTACTAAATGAACATATTCCTTTTCAAAATTCAGCTTGGGAAACTCAACTTCTCACTCTCTGTATTAACATCTACAAAATGCCATGATTCAGACCCCAGGGGTCCAGGTCCACCTAGATCTCTTCTGAGTTTGTTCAGAGTTATGTGGTAAAATTAGTCCATAAGAACACATTAGAAAAATTCAAAATCCACAGTTCAAGTAAAGATATCTGGAGAATTCTAGCCAACCCCAAAGACAATTAACTTTTTTCTCAATAATAAAGACAGGGGACTAGATTTGATCACTTCTATGAATATTTGAAAGGAGGACATAGGAAAGACAAAGTCAACCTGAGTGTAGGCCCCAAGGTGAAGGAATGGGGATCTGGAGAAGGAATAGGTCAGCCAGCCCCAGCGGGGAGCTTTCCCTAAAGATCTTCTAAAGAGGAATCAGTTCTCACATAGAAATCCTGGAGAAGTGGGAGATGTTCTACTATTAAAGGTGTGTAGGGAAGATCCAGGAAATCAGGGGGAATTTAATGCAAGGAATGCAGGAATCAGGGAGGTGATTGAAATAGATTTCCTTTAAAGGTCTTTTCAGTCCTGCTTGGAAATTGACAAATTGCTAAATATATGCCACAAATACTTTTGGATAGAATTGAATTGACACATATCAATGTAAGAATATTTTCTTAATAAAATTGGATGATATTATCAAAGTCCTGTGTATTTCTCCTCTCTCTCTCTCTCCCTCTCCTTTTCAGATTCATGAGGCGACCACAGTTTTTAGGCCAAAATGATTCATTCTTAATCAACCAGACCCTGTGCTGATTGGTTTTTGTCAGTGATGAAGAAACTGACTAAATGAAAATACCTAGACAGGTGTTAAAATAAGGCAGGAGATAGGCCATACACCTGGTAATATCACTAGTCGGGACACGCCCTTCACCTCCTGTTCAGTACTCCTTGTTTACATCCTTTATGTGCATTTCTTTATGCTACACACAGCTTAGAGCCAGACAGTGCTGTGTGTGCTAAGATGCTTGTCCACTACCGGCATTGACGTATGTTCTTCACATCACCTTGGGGCCTACACTCAGGTTGACTACCAGCTCCTGTAAACAAGAGGCAAATTCTGTGAACATCATAGTTCAAACCAGAGGGCAGTTTCAGTCTCCTTCCTGCATCCTTGAGGAAAGAAGAAGTACAAAGAATGAAAGAGAATGAAGGTCACAGAGTAGTTAAAGCAGGAAGAACAGAAGTTGCTCTTCTACTTTATGATAGGCCCCGTTAATCACAGACATAGGCTGTGTAGACTGATCTTAGAAAAAAATTTAAGAAATGTGGCAAATGCATTTTTTTTTTCTAATTCTTAAAACCAGGAGAGTTTTGGGATCTACATGAACTAGATACTTCTAATGTTGCACCACAATGATACAACTACCATGCATTTGTTCTTTTTAATAAACTCATTGCTAGACACCAAAATCTGTACTTCAAGCTCTTTATAGGCAAGTCTATTTTTTCTATGACTAAAATGTTTACTATTGCTGCTCCTACCAGGATGATTTTTACTTTTGTGTGTGATCATTCAGAATAATCTAGTAACTGTGTGCACAGAAATAATTTCAAAGTCTACTTCGTGGGGGAAGCTATTGAAAACACTGCACTTTATCCTGATCCATTCTAACATGTGTTGCATATATATCCAAACATGTAAGTACTGCTACAGGACCTGTGAACTATTGTTCCTCTAGGTACAATGACATCAACACTATCTCTTATTGTGTCTTTTTCTGGGGGGAGGAAAACAGAGCTCACTCAAGAAATAAGTTTAATGTCAGAAAATGAGTTTAATGAAAATCGAATCATATTATTTACCTAACTTCTTGTTCGCTTCATTCCTCTAAGATGCCAGCAGATTTAATGCTGAATGGAACCTCTAGCCAAGGAACAGGAAAATTCTCTGGGTTGTACTAAAATTGTCAAGAACCAATTCTTCTTTTGTGTTTAGGACTAGTTGGTGAGTTTTTAAATTCACTCAGATTGTGATTTTAGGACTGATTCTTCAAAGATTAAAACAAAAACAAAAACAAAAAAAATCCCCTTTATCCATTGAAATCCATTACTGAAAAGGCAAATTTGCAGAGGATTTGTCACATGGTTTTCAAATAGGTTGGTTTTTGTTTGTTTGTGTTTGTTTGTTTTTTGCTTCTGAGAGAGTGCTTTCAAATTTCATTCTGTGTGTGTGTGTGTGTGTGTGTGTGCGAACCTCTGTGTTAAAAAACCATCTCTGCAATCAAATCAAATGTAGCATTTTGCTCACAAATTAGACCCAGAATTCCCACTTTATAAACAACTTGACCTTCCCTTATCCTGTCCTTAGATATGATAAGATCCAATGAAGCAAAATAAGCATTCATATGTGTACAATGCTGCTTTAGGCTGCATTATTGAAAAATAGCCAGTTATTTTACACTATTCCCACCAGGGTAGCTGATAGGCACACCTTCAGGAACTGGAGAAATGAGCCCCAAGTTGTCTTCTCCATCAGGAGTTAGGAAACAGCAATATATTTCTGAAAACACTGTGCTGCTTTGGCAACATTTTGACAGCAGGAATTCTCTAGGTCCCTACTCCCCACAGCCTGCTTCTACCCAGCACAAACATAACCAAACTGTTGTTCAATTACATAATGGCCATTTTAATTATTATTTTGTTTAAGTCAAAATGCATATTAGCTCCCACAAAGCTAATTCTTAGCAGGAAGGTATAACAGGGTAGCTCTAAAAGGGAAGATTTTCTTGCATCCCTGCAGGGGTCTAGGTTTAGGGTGACCCCGCATTTTTCCCTTATGGTTTCGCAGATCTCTAACCATTTTGTTTCAATTATTACCAAAAGTTCTCTGTGTAAGAGTAGTTCCATAAAACTGGAAATTGCGGTTAAGTTCACATCTTAACAGCATTTCAAGTGCACATTGTAACAGAGTCTCCCAGTAATCAAGTTGCAGGAAGACTGTTATAATAGTCTTTCTCTCTCCGAATTGCAGCAGGGAAGGCAGATGTGGAAATTATGAGTAATGTAATTGATGATCTTAAAGCTCTTAAATACCCAAGCTCTCAACAATCAAGATCTATTTGAGTTCAGAATCTAATAAGAAGTAAATACAATAGGTTTCAATAAGACATTTTATCAGGAGCTCAGCAGCACTTTGCTCCTTCTGCTTTTATGGGCAACATTATCATCTCATCAGCCGACAAGTTGAAGAATTTTATTGTGACACATAATCATTTTTAGTTCATCATATTTCTCCTTTTCCTGGTACAATTTTTTAAAATAAAGTTTGCTCATTAAATACACCATTTCAAAGGGGTTTGTCCCTATTACATTTCATAGGAAGGGAAGCAGAGTGTTGTTAATGCAAGCTGTTTATTGACAACTAATTTATTGTGTTCCACTGTAGGCAGCTCTATAAATACACCAAGGTGTTAAAAATAATACCACTTAGATATTTTTTAGATACTTGGGTTCAGAAAGCCTAGCCAGGGACAATTAGTTCCAAATTCATCCTGCAATTTATTCCCTTGCCTGGCCCCAAAGAACTTGCATGCCATTAAGTGTTAATTCAAATGCCACATTAAATATACCTCAATATTATTTTCGTTAATATGCAAATCATTCATAATATCAGGGTGATCTTACATTCAGTGGGAACAGCAATAATGCCTGCTTAATGATGTATTCATCAGTGCCGTAGGTGTCTTCATACTATTACTGTTATATATTGTTTTCAGAAACAGGCCTGACTACAAAGAAAATTGTATTGTCTCTGCAATAATGGTTTCCATTTTTTTAATCTTTTGGTGGAAAAATATCATTGTTAAGCACACATAATAACTGGTAATCATTCGGATGTTATCCTCTTCACATCCATATACATTGCTACCAACAAACATAGCTTCTGAGTTCAGGAATTATTATAATTACATTTTAATCACAAAGAAAACCTACCAAAATTGGTGTTTGGTTATTTTTTGTTGTTGTTGGTTTTTTGTTTTGTTTTTTTCTTTTTGCCTTATTTGTTTATATTTCCATCAGTTTTTCTCCTGGATTTTCTAATAATACAATATGGAAACTGCTCATGAAATGGTGTTTCCCCTTGCCTGAAAACAAACAAATGTGTATGTGCTTTAAGTGAATAAATAATTCTTTGCAAGATAATGCAAGCTTTACATGGCACCAATAACACAAAATAAAAATTAATATTTATTTTTCTGAACATGTACCATTATTTTCCAGTGGAGCAAAAAGGATAAAAATAGGTTAGGAAGAAGGAAATGTGAAATTTGGTCATGATTGCTCTTATTTTCTAAAAACTTATATGGGGGTGTGTTTGCCTCAAAAGGGCTTTCACATAGTTCTATCTCTGCATGTATGGCTTTTTTATGTGAAATTTAATTATTAAAATTTTACAAATTTCAAATTATTCTAAATACATAAGAAATGGCCCTCTTGTGATGTAAGCCCCAGGTTAAGACAGGAACCAAGCCAAACCTTGACACCTTTCTTTCAAATGTGGACTTTCCGTCACAACCTGCCTGCCTTGAGTGTGCACTCAGGTATTAGATGACAGGAAGAGCACATTGATTGATTATAAATAACATTCATATTCAATGAACAGTTAGGAAAGAGAAGAATAAAAGAGGTGGAAGGATTTTCCCTCCTCCCAACTGGAACATCCCAGGATTTCCCAAGGATAAAAATTCTAGCTAACCAAAGGATCTTTTGGAAGCAGGATTGTTTTGCCATGGATGAGGGATTACTGATTGGCTTTTTAACTTCAGCTTTTCCAAATAGTTTTTCAGTTATTTAATTTACTCTACATGGAGTCTATTGATTATTCAAGTTGGCAGTCAATTTTATAGGGCACCCCGCTGTTTCTTTGCTTAATGTAGTCAATGATTGTAATTGCTTGATCAGTGCAGCCCATGAAATAGGTTTTGTGTCTTTTTTACAATGCATTGATGGCTTTATCTGATGCAGCCTTGGCAGGGGCCGGGTTTTACAGCGCTCCCCGGAACTCCCAGAGGTCTCTAGATTAATGGCTATGGCGAGCTGCTGGAGCTGCTGATGCTGCGCTCCAGAATGGATCCGCACATCTGGCATGCCACACTTGGTGCTGGCGCCAGCTTTGTGTTGTGCAGTTACAGAATCTCTCACCAGTGCCTAGTTAACTGTTTTCACTAAGGGAATGAGATAAAAAGCCATCCAGAGAGCTGTTGGCACCCACTCTCTGTCACTGTAGTCACACATTAAAAATTTTTTTCAGTCTTTTTTTTTTTTTATTTTCTAAGAGGCAAATGATGTATGGAAACAACAAATTACGTGGAATGTTTATGTTTTGAACTCTGTTTGGATTCTGAAAAGCATCCCATGGGTGTTCGGATTTCCTGTAAACCAACAAGCAGCACCCCCTCCCTTCCCCTAACCACCGACTTCCCTTGGATGCGAGCGTGATGGTGTGAAACGCATCCAAGTTTTCCACACAAGCTGACAAGGGCTTTAGATTTCCAGAGGAAGGTGGGTAGAGGAATCACAAATGTGAAAAAGCAGCCGAAACCACCCTCCACAGCTCATTACAATAAAAAGGTAATTCTCCTGTCCTTCAGTGAATCGGTGGAAATTACTCAGGCATCATTTCCTTGTGCCTGCATGTCAGTGTTTCATATTTGGTACAATTTGAATTGCACTATTAGACATGTAAAATGTAGTTTTAATAAGTAGACCAAGAAAAAGTAATGAAATATGCAATGGAGTTGCATAAATCCATGGACAATATAATTATATAGTACACATACACCATTTACAATGCCCAGGATGACATCTACCAAAAAAGGGATAAGTATGATAGATTTTTTAGGCCAGCTGGGCTCTGAGTTGATTTTCTCAGTGTAGTTTGACATCGAAACTGGACAGGTACTGTTTCTTTATTAATACTTTTCTCTGAGTAATAAACTATCAATGAATAATGCATCTCTGAAAGGGAAAAAGTCTACTGAGAAGACAGAAAATAATACTTTAAATTCCTAGGTCTACATGGAACTGAAATTTCCATTAGAGAAAGCAGCTATGTAAGAATATCATAAATGTGTATGTAATACTAATAATCTGCTGGCCTGTGTGCAAGAAAAAATATTAAAAAATTTCTGAAAATAGCCATTCTCGATTTTAGATTTTACAGACATTGTGTGATGTCATTGGTAGACTCATTTCACCTTTAATTCATATTTTAATGCATTTACCATATAAGACTTTCTAGCAAATTCCCCTTTACCCTATGCTTTCTTGGCCTTTAGACACAGTCTAAATATATTTTATCCATTTCATGCATGGCCTTATATGTTACATAACTTTCTTTCTTTATACAGAAGGTTATTATTTAATAAGTTGAACAGAAGGAAGCCAAGTCAGCAATTTATACTAGTTTACTGTCAGCCCAGGCTTTTAAAAAAATATGAAAAAAAATGTCTTTTTCTTAAGGACTGTGGAAAGCATCTTACCACTCCTCCACTCCTAATTTCATTTTACTTTGAAATGTAATAAAAATGACAGTCATTTTGAAGAGATGTCTGAGTCACTTTTTCATTGCCGCATGCATCAAGATGGTCTGCACGGCGGAAAGCCTGGCTCCATCCCCAACACATCCACATCCACAATGGGTGGTGAGCAAAGAGTGACATAATAGCTACACATAATGCTCGGAGGAACTGAAGGACTCACTAATATGACAACTGATGAAAAGCCTTGCTTCACATTGATTTAAGATAACTTGTGGCACTGAACGAGCGGTTGGAGAAGAGGCAGGCCCAAGGTCTGCAAAGGTGTTCATTGTTCAGGTTAGAATGATCGCAGCCCACCCTCTGCCTCAGCTCCCTCACAGTGACAAGAGTTTGACAAGATGGTTCCTGAGGGAGACCCTGAGTATTCAGCAGGGTCTGATCCTGTGGTAGGGTTGGCTTGATTCTGGGTCTCCACTCATGTCTCCTTTGCTGCTATTTATATGGGGGCTGAGTGCCTTTTCCATACCTCTCGCTGTCTGTGATTGATTACGAAGTTCCAGAGGGCAGGGCCTTTGTCATTTTCACTTGCCTTTTCCTTTTCCTTTTGGCAGTGGGGTGTTATACAGATGTGGACACTTAGTAAATACTATGGTACTGAGCTTGGTTGGCCCTCCATAAAAGGAGACAAGGTCCAAGTGAAAATAAGTAAAAGTAGGTTTAACTATCCTTCTGGAAAGCTGGAGAAAGTGGCTAAATAACTAAGAACATTTATAAAGATGACAGGGCTCCATTTTGTCTATCTTATTACCTAGTGAAGCCAGGATTAGACAGGCAGTCAGTATAGACAGGTAAATTGAGTCAAGTCAGAACAAAGAGGCCAATTTTGAGTGAATCCTGCAAGTCGGAGACTGTCCCCTGAGGTACTGAAATGTTGATTCCTTCAGAGCTCTTCCTCCACCATTATCAAGAACCTGTGCCTGCTTCCACCTGTTGCTAAGTTAACCTGTTCCAGGAATTGCCCCTCTAAGGTTGTTAATTAATGTGTCCTGGGCTGCTCCATCCTCCCCTTCCCCCTTCAACCCACCTGATTCCCTCCTTTGGGTCATCTCACCAACCATTCCTGGACCTCATCACTTAGGCAAGAAGGAGAAAGTTAAGGAGGAAAAGGGCAGGAGAACAAAGGAAGACTGGGATATAAAAAGGGCAGAATGCCTCGCTTCTTGGGATACCGGGGATACCAGCTGTGGCCCCCTTCTCCCTTTTTGGAGAAGTCAGTGTTACCCTTTTTAAAAATAAGCCGTGCTTTATATGCTTGCCTCAGTGTGCTTCTCTAATGTTCAAACGTCAACATGTGGGGGAGAAGAACTCGTCACCAATAACCAGCAGTATCACTAGTGTCTAAACTTGTGAGAATGGAATCAAGGAGAAGAGTAGTTTTAGTCAATGGAGGAAGATTGGAAGTCCTACTCTGTTGCTTAATGCTGTGTGAACTTGGGCAAATTACTTCATCTCTCTAAAACTTGAGTTCTTCTGAGGAGAAGCATGGAGACTAATACCAATTGTCTTGTGTTGCTGAAAGGCTCAAACATCACATTCCAGATAAGCATCTGCCTCAGCAACTGTCATAGAAAGTGTTCCATAAATGTTTTTCCACCCAGCTGTGCTCCGGAGAGAATGACATCCATTTCTTTGCTTTTCCGCTACTCCTGGGCAGTTGTGGTACTTGGGTCTGATCTATCTCCTTTCTGCCCTTGTCCTTAATATAAGTGCGAATTTCCTTTGCATGTCTAACTGTAACAATTGGTCCCTGCAGACACAGCCTAAATAAAATGCAGAATGACAAAATTAACACAGTAGGCAAATACCATCAGATGGGGAGAATATCACTGCTCCTGATATACTTCTTCTATTTCAGAAAAGATCTGAATTTAGTCAATGTCTCTTGTTTCACAAATTCATTAATATGAGACCCTCTTTAGGTATCAAGAAGCAGAGAGAGCCAATAGCCAAGATTTAAGGACCTGGCCAAAGTAGATGTACAATTTAAGGCACACTAGCCTGAAATAAAAAGAGCCACAGAAGTGAATCTTGTCTTAAGATCACAAATAAAGCCCAGAATTAAAAGTAAGAAATGTTTGCATGTTTTCTGAAGTACATGGTAAATGGAAAGAAATAGGAAAATATCTAGGATAAGCAAGAAGAGTCTTAAGTAGTTGTCATGAGCACAATTAGACTGCCCCTTCAGGTCACTGTTAGCACCTGGCTGATATAGGATGTCTCGTGGAAAGGCTTGAGGCAAAGGATCCTGGATATGGAACTCTAAGACAGACTGCATATGATTGAGATTAAGCAGAAGATGACTCCTTGGTTCTCCTGTTTGGGTAGATACCTGTTGACTGTTCAGGTAAGGGGGTTGTTGGTGATGGGCACCCTCATGACCCTTTCACATCTCTTGACAAGCTAAGGATTTATCATTGATGTGATAATAGAGCAGTCATCTAAGAAAAGAAGTCTTCCTTCTTGATACATGCTACATATTTCCAAACTGTCTTCCCATAACAGCAGTTTTCTAAAAAAAAAAAAAAAGAAAAGAAAAGAAATCCATTGCTGTCAGGATATCTCAGGAGAAGATACATTTATATACCTACACAGGAGTGTAGGAAAATATTCTCTAATGACTCCTTGTAGGGTAAGTATTTGCATATACTCTCATTTCCAAGGTTGTGATACTCTGAAACACCTTCTTACCTACCCTTTCTTCTAGATTTGTCTCAACTATGACATATCATATCATAAATGCTAAAATGAGAATTTTTTTAAAATAGGAAACTGAAGTTTTACTCATTTTCTGTGAATCATGTCTCTTGTGGTATTTTCACTATTCAATCAAAGGCATTCATGTTGCTTTGGAAAAGGAAAGACACCAACAGGGTACAGAAGACTAGGGTGGGAGAAGGGCTGCATCCTCAGTCACCTTACGAAAGCTGTGATCCTAATATGATGTTGCTTTGAAAATGGGGAAGAGGAGCGGGTTTGAAGAAAAACAAATTTCATGGGGAATAAACTTTGAGTTGACAAAAAATGTTCCAGAAGCCGGTGTGATTCGAACTGCCCACTTTGTCATCATCAAACAACACCAAACACTCCCTTTCATTTTCACCCATCTCCACAACTAATGAGAATGAGGGCTTGCCAACAGGAACAGCCTTAAAAGTAAGAAAGTCTCTTTTTCCGCAATTTCAAGTCATAATGCATATACTTCTGATCTATTGTAAATATTTTTTTAGCGACACATCTATGAAAGATATGATCCTTTCTCTTTCAACTTTAATTTTAGCCCTACTGTGGTACTCTGGCTCAGACTCCAGCAAAAAGGAAGAAAAAGGGATCTAAAATACCATTGATTGTTTACTTTGCGTGTCTAGATATTAGTACATATGCATTTACATGAATTTAAGTATACATGTCTACCTTGCATTTCATTCAAACCTATGAGATAAGCATAATCATACAAACTTGGTTAATAGGAAATTGGGGAGATCACAGAGAGGCTAAGTAACTTCCTGAGGCTACATAGAAAATAAAGGGGAGATGACAGTTCATACCCAGATGACTGACTCCAAACCCAGGAGTAAACACAGGACCCTCCCTCTAGTGGCCTTACATTACCAGTAAGAGCCAAAGGTGCAATTTATAATTGGATCCTGAAACTCTAGATCCTCTGGGACTGATCTGTGGGACTGATCCCAGTGCTGAATGTGACTGCTATATAGCAGAAAGTGTCTTGCTTGCTCCTTCTCAGTGGTGCTGATTGTGAACTCATCCTGAGCGTCACCACATCTAGCTGCTGGGTCTGTGAACTTCTCTCTACATAGTCATGTGGAACTCCTATCTTGACATGGCTAGGGTCCAGTTTGGTTATTCCAGACTTTGAATATTTAAAACAACCCTATTTATTTTTTTTTAAAAAAAGCTTTTTAAATATTCTATATACAATTACAGAAGACCTAGTATTCAGAGAAAAACTTCATTTCAAATGCTCCCACCTTATCTTTTTTTTTTTTTTAATTTGAAAACTTTGCTATCTGTGTAAAGAACACATCTGATACTAGGTATATACATATTTAATGTGAATTAAAGATTTGAAATTCTTTTCACAATAATTCAACTATTGTCCTCAGTTTCTACAAACTTTCCTCTCTCAAATACAAGACTGAATTTTCAAAAATAAGCATGAGTGTCTTTTATTGGCATTGAATGCCTTAAAGACCAAATGCTTCCATCTTCTACGACCTGTGGGTGGACAGAGCCACAATGGGTTTGTGTTGGCAGTGAAGATATCTGCTCACACTTTGGTTTGCTAGAAATCATGTCTTTGAGTCACTTACCTAAATGGGGCATTCACCTCAATGATGGAAACATAACCTGAGTCAAGCTTTTAAACAGTCTGCACAAATAAGAACTACTAAAATCTGTTGCGCACAATATTCTTAACCCATACTTTCATAAACAATTGGTTTGTAAACCAATGACTTTTAAAACTAGGGAATAAATAAAACATGAGTCAATGGATTTTTAAAGAAAAATATCCCCTATAAAGAAAAATCTGTTGACTTTTTCAGAAAATAAAAAGAAAAATTGTATTTTTCTTCAAGAGCATCCTCCAAGTAAATAAAATACTCTGGCAGCACATTTCATTCTCTATATTTTTTCAATGTCTAAAGCTATACTAAGATGTTTAAGTCTGATCATCAGTGAGCAGCTCTTTGGAACACATTGCCATTATAAAAAAGTTTTCAAGGTTTATTTTCTATCCCGATGTCATCTCTTTAAAAAAAAATTGTAGTTGTAGTGTGTTTACATTTACTGTTCTTTCTTTTTACCAATCCATTTTGTGTATGGTAAAAAATAATAAGAATCTGTAATTGTAAAGAAAAAAAAAATGAACCTCCCTATAGATTGCACTGCATGAGAAGTCACTAGCTGTGTGTCTGTGGCTATCTTACATATTCTGACATTGAGCCCTGTGCTGAGAATAAATCATGAGGAGTTGGCTGGACTTCAACTGTATTGTGGGGGGATCTGGGCTCACCCACTGAGAGTTCCTGAGAATTCTAGCCCTGCGAGATGTATTTCCGTCACATTTTCCGTGGTCCTGATTTGAGACTTTTCAATCAGTTTCAATTTCCACGTCCCCCTCTGCACGTCCAGACTCTGGCTGTGCCTAGCAGAGGAAGTGCCAACATTCCATGAGAACAACGGTCTCTGTGGAATGTTTGGCTTGACCAGAAGCCGGAAGAACAGGAAACGTTATTTTAAAAAGTCCCGTTTTTCACACTGCTGATGTCTGGAGAGTCGAGATAAGCTTTGAGCCTCCTTCCAAATCTTTGGGTGCTCCTCCAAGCATGCTCTAAATGGGGTGTGAAATAAAGCTTACTGGGGTGGGATTGGACAGTGATCAAAACTAAACAGAATTGGCAGGAGGGCTTTTCTCCGTTTCGTTTCCAGGATGGTGGAGGTGAAGCTGGAGTTCTCCCATCCTTAATGCCTTATCTAGGAGACAGCTCTGTGAATACTGGTCCAAAATGTTACTTTTCCTTTTTGTAAATATTATACTTTGAGTTGTTGAGTTTTAGTGAGCCAGAGAGCCCCAAAATAATCTTTATTCTTGAAATATTTACACATAGAAGTAATACTGAAATAAGAATGCAAGATTTCTTGGATCGGATTACATAGTTTTGACATAATTATTTTATTTTTAGTTTTTAGTGCTTAATGGAAACATGACATGGAAGTGGGTGCTGGGGCAGAAAGGAGGTCGTGGAAGAGACCATGAAAGGTGAGGACACTGTTGTTGGATTCCCCCAGGCTCTGCATCCTTTTGCATCTTTAAAATATCAGACTATTTTCCTACTTTTACCTGTTGATTTAGAAAAGATGAAAATCATTGCATGGTTGGAAGCTATTTAACATGATGAAATACCGTACTGAGCTTTCCAAAGAGCTTTTTTTCTTAAATACATGAGTATTTCCAAACCTAAAACTATTTTGTAAACATCTTAGAACTGTTAAAGATTTCGCTAACATACATAAGGAGGGAAAATTATTCTTACAAGTTTTGTAAAGAAAAGCCTCACATACAATAGTTCAGTTGTGAATTTGAAGATTATCCATTATAAGAGGCCTCATGTATTTACCTACTTTATAACCAATGTTGTTTAAGCATAATGGAGAGAAGTTATTCCAAAAAAGCACAACTCTGCAAATAATGTTTGAAGAAGTGATTTACTCTCTCTGAAAATGTACAGGATTTATGCACAATTCATATCTAGTTGTTTTAGAATTCAGGAAAATAGAGAAGACTCAAGACTTAAGACATTGGACATTATTGCATACCAAAAATTGAGAGCAAAAATTCAACTGCCTCTGCTAATGCCCAGTGCCCATTCACAAAGCATTAAACAGGTGGAGTGACTAAATGATTCAATGATAACTTTTACTAAGTGGGTCCTTCATAGATGCCCAGGTTTAGGACAATCAGAAAATTCGCAATGAAGCACACTTTCCTATCTTAACATTGACAATAATAGCTCAAGAAATTGAATACTATTTTGAGTTTTCTCCTCTTCTTTGTA
Source organism: Callospermophilus lateralis (assembly GCF_048772815.1). NCBI lineage: Eukaryota > Metazoa > Chordata > Mammalia > Rodentia > Sciuridae > Callospermophilus > Callospermophilus lateralis. The sequence continues at coordinate 49,643,565 of NC_135320.1, read as the reverse complement.
CTCCTCAGTCCAAATGATAACGTTTCTTTAGTGCATATGTACCATGTCCAGTCTTTGAGCTTTTACTTGGTCATTTACAATCCTCTCTAACACATTTTCTCTAAATTCTCCAGTTATATTATGGTAGATAATTATATAGAGATGTGATATAAATGTGTGCACAAATATGTATGTGTGTGTATATATATATATACACACATACTCATGTATATAAAGATAGACAAAAGCAAATTATGGAAAGTGTAAACAACCTAAGGTCATTATTTCTATGAATTAATAACTCTAGCTGAGGAAGTTAGAATCTATAAGCAGATTTTTATCTACTTATGCCTTCACAATGAAGTTCTTCTGGAAAAGTCCACAATAAGGTGACCTGGTCTATTACTTTGAAAGGAAAACTTCTTGAATCTACGTAAAGCTATAAAATTTGCATAAATATTTGACAATTTTCTGAAGCAGAGAAATGCTAAAGGGACAAGGGGCTGGTGAAAGTTTTCATTCCTTGCCAATGGAATCATATCAGAATCATCAGTATGGACTTACTTGATGACTACTTTATAGTTATTAAATTTATCAATACTATTTAATAAAGTTTAATAGTTATCTTGTGAAAGACAAAGAATAATGAGGCACAGTCCTGGATCTTTTTAAATTGATTTTTTTTTTTTTTTTGGTACCAGGGATTGAACTCAGGGGCACTCAATCACTGAGCCACATCCCCAGCCCTATTTTGTATTTTATTTGGAGACAGGGTCTCACTGAGTTGCTTAGCACCTCACCATTGCTGAGGCTGGCTTTGAACTTGCAATCCTCCTGCCTCAGCCTATGGAGTCGCTGGGATTACAGGCGTGTGCCACCGCACCAGGCATAAGTTGATTTCTTTTTCTTTCTTTCTTTTTTTTTTAAAGAGAGAGAGAGGGAGAGAGAGAGAGAGAGAGAATTTTAATATTTATTTATTTATTTATTTTTTAGTTTTTCCGTGAACACAACATCTTTGTATGTGGTGCTGAGGATCGAACCCAGGCCACACACATGCCAGGTGAGCGCGCTACCCCTTGAGCCACATCCCCAGTCCAATTTGATTTCTTATAAGACACAATGACAATACAAGAGGTCCTACTTTAGCATCAGGACTTAGACTTAGACTTAGTATTTGGAATTAGATCTCTCCAGCTAACTATAACCCAATAGCTACTTGAAACTCCATATAACATGAGACAAGGTATAAATATATAAATACATAAGTAACATGACCTTACAATTTTGGGGACATTTTAGAAACTTTGACGTGCTTGCACATGTCTGTGCCAAAAATATATAAAGTCAAAATAATGGAGTTTATAGGAAATAGAGAATCTAAAAAATAATTAACAGAGTTGGGTCTGAAGTCATATTTTCTAAATTCCATTATTTTCCTGATTCATTTTCACCATAGACCTTTTCATTTGAGAATAACTAGGGTAAAAAGTGATTGCAAATTTCTCCAGGGCAACAGATATGGCATTATTGTAAGAATTACTTATACTGGAAAACAAAAAAAGACAGATTCTCCTTGGTTTCCGAGCAGCATCATTTTGGAGTAAGCACAAACAAGCACACGCCCTTGAAGAGTTAAAAGGCACTATTACATTTATTCGTTTACCTTGGCATCAGTTGCAAGGTGACATAAAGGCAGTGACATATGGCAGAAAGAAATCAATAACTAGAAATAGTTAGCTATGCCATGGCTCTAGTTTGAAAAGACAATCATTTCATTTTTCTTTGGTATTTTATGGACTTTGTCACCCTAAATTTAAAAAAAAGAAGAGATCAAAGTGGATCTGAAAGTTTAATACCCATTGGAAGATCCTTTATTAAAGTGTCTAGCAGCCTCCAGTTCCTCTTGTTTTTAGTTTATGATGTCCAATTGTGACTATCAGTACATTCCACAAGAACTAATTTGCGTTACTTAGGCTGAACTGTTGGATTTATTTCTTTGCCCTTGATTAGATTAGATCTAGCCCTATTGGTTGGGTCATTCTATTTAACTCCTTATTCTTATATTTTATAACATTATAATAAAAGGATGAACGCTTCCAATCAGTGCCTGTTCACCATCATTTATCCTTAATGTGTCTGAAAGAAACAGAGAGAAATGAAAGGAGACACTTTCTCATTCATGATTCTTTTCAAAACTGTTCCCTTGTCTTCTCCCTCCCTTCTGATATTGCATGCGTGGCTTGTTCTCAGCCTGCTCTGAGACAAGCTAGGGCAGGCCCTGTAATATGATTCAAATTGCAATCTCATGTCTTGCATCCCCCCAAACACCTCATCTCCCATGCAACCTGGAACCTTCATTCCAGTCCCCAATTAGACTAATATCTCTGCCCAGCTCCGATTGGGGGTGATGGATCGGCTGGGAGGGTGAGGGGAGACAAGGCGATCTTCTCAGCTCCTCTGCATTCCCATAGGCACGCAGCATTTGACAGATTGGGCAGAACTGCCACGAAAGAGTCTGACACAGATGGTGTAATTAGAAAATGCGAAGTGCGAGTGTGAAATTTATCTTTGATCAGCACCTCCTTGCCAGATTGTCATCTATGTTAATATGATGATGGCTTCTTGGAGATGGATAGAAGGAAACAGCAGCCTTGAAGAGGAAACGGAGACTGTTCACTCCATACTGAAGATATTCTATTTACTTCTGAAATCCAATCAATTTCAGCAGGCCAAAATGAAAGTGTACTTATTTAATTCATATAGAAAACAAGTCCAACCTGATTCATACACTTTATTAAGCCTATAATCAATATGATAAAATCTGAGCTTTGGTTGGAAAGGGAGATGTGTTAATTTTTTATAGGGTGGTAAATAAAAAAATACAATCTATAACTGTAGGAGCTGTTGAAGACAATGTGCATCTCTCTTTATCAAGGCCCTATGAAAGATGCATGGAAGAAAATCACTCTGCTCCATAGCTCCCAAACTCCTGACACTGCCAGCAAAATCTTATTGTCCACTTTTCCTCCACTCTTTAATTGTTTCAAAATGATACCTGTCATTTTTACTCAGTCCAATGTATTATCAGTCTTTATTTTCCTTGGTGTTTTGGATTTTATACTTCTTTTTCTGTATTTAGCAATTTAGAAAAATAATTTTAAAATGAATGGAGGACATACCCATTAGGACTTGAAGAGAAGGCACTTCCTTTTTGTATTATATTCCTGAAAAATGTGAACATTTACCATGAGAGGGACCAAGTGTGGCCATAAACCATTTCTCCTTAAGTTTTTATATCCAGTAACAGTAATCTTTTCTTTGGATGGCTCAGAAGGTTCAGGTTTACAAGCAACTATGATGGACTACATTTTGTTATAATCTGCTCAAATGTTCACATTGATGGTGCTAATTTTCAGGAAGGTAAATTAGCATAATTAATGACCAGCCAAATTTGGGGGTAATACAGTATGTAATTAACATTAGAGAGTTCTGTTGCACCACCTGCCCCCACATTTCATTGTTGCAGGGATCGAACTGTACAGGAGGAAATTTTCCCCTTTGCTGCACTGAGCAGAAAGCAGCTTTCTTCATCAGAATAAGCCATTAGCTGTAATGGCATGTAGGTGTAATGGAATGTGCTCAAAACATCTGTGCTGAGAGCAGGGGAGAAATTGCTGCATGCAGTCGTAGGCCTTTGGGGAGCTTGATTAAGGGTTGCTTCAGAGAACTTGAGATCTGGCTTGGGATGCAAAAAGAAAAAAAAAAGGAAAAAGAGAGAGAGAGAAGAAAGGGAAATAATGCTAATAGATTTACGGATGTACTGCAGGGAGAACAAAGGATTTTTAATTTTTTTCTTCCTTTATTGCTCTTATATTGCATCTGTTCTCTGTTGGGCTTTCACTTATTGAAGTGATCTGGAAAAAAAACGTAGCTCTAAATGCAGTTTAGTTGGGAATGAACATAGCTGAAGAAATAAAATAGCTTTATTCTCCCCCTTCAGTTAGCTAGTGCAAAGTTCCTCACAACCTGTAAAGAAAAATACTAAATATTGTTTATCTTAAGGGTGATTTTGAAATTCATCTCAGGAAATAACACAAATATTCAAATTTGAGGCTGGAAAGCATTTTTTGTTTTTCATCAGTCTGCACACAGCTCTCTTTGCAATGCATCGAGTAACTGGCTAATTCATTTCCAAAAGTACTTTGAGCTGATATTTGAAATTTTTTCACATAATTTTCATAAATATATGTGTTGTAGGAAATATAAACTTCTGAAGACAATGGAAAAATTTTTCTACTTTGTACCTTTCTTCAGCAAATACTTATTGAGCACTTGCTATGTGCAAAACACTGTTTTCATGCTGGAACGTTGGATACTATTGCTGGAATGTAATAAATTAATTTGGCAATAAGTATGGCCAATTGTATCACCTCAGCTATCTCCTTATTCTGAAACTGACTTTGGATGCTAAATTGATCGTCCAATGATACACATTGATTGCTAAAACAAGTCAATTGAATGCATTGATTGTTACGAGCTTTGGCCATCTTAGAAGTGTTAAAGGAAAAAAAAAAAAAGAGCCTGACTTTTAACTACAGCCCTCACAGTAAAGATAAGTAAGCTAAAAGAGAGTTATATTTAGATGATGGGTAAGGGAAGGGTTAAACATTTGTGAAACTAATGCAACTGGAAAGGGAATTAGCATTCTGCATGGGACAGATGTGAATGTATTGCCTAGAAAATTAGAAACAAACCTGAAAATATTGGGCGATTTTATGATTAGGTAAATCTTACACTTTCTAATTATAAATGACAATGAAGCACTCTATTCGCGGGAATCTATCTTCCTTATGAAATAAGAAGCTTGCTGATCTGGTGCCAAAAATTCCTTGCACTGAAGTTTAAAATATGTAGGGAGGCAAGAATGTAATAAAAATTCAAAAGCTAATAATATTATGGCGACTGGCATTGTTTACAATGTGGAGCACCTGCTGTTTGAAAAAAAAAAGGAAGAAGAAAAAGTGAAATCATCAAACTGTTTCTAAATGGAAAATCTGGGCTCTCTGCCAATTACACAATGTGTTTCAGGTGCACTGTAAATAGGAACAATAAAAGGTGCAGAGGAAAGAATATGAAATGTTAAATCTCAAATACGTGAGAATATTAATATGATGTTTCTTGAAAGAAAATCTTGGGACTCTTCCAGTCTTCTCCATTGCAAGGAGGGGGTTTAAATATTTTACACAGCATACGTAAAGTTCTAAAACTTTTAATTGCCTCTATCTTAAAAAGAATGTATGTGAACGCAAGACCGCTTGCTTTGGCTGCTTTGCTCTTGGTTATTTCAGGCAGAAATGTCCATCTAGACCTGCAGACATGAAGTGTGTTTCTTCCAACCTCTCTTTATCTTTTGTGCATGCACACGTGTGTGCACACACGTGTTATGTGGATGACAGTTTGAAGAATTAAACCCTGAGGGTAAGAAGAAGAGAAAAAGTAGCTCCTCCTGTTTATTGTCAAATGCTAACTTTCTACATCAAAATTAGCATTATGAGCAACAGCAAAGTATAAGACACATGGGGCGGTGAGATGTCGTATTTCTATCTTCTCACTGTGAAGCACTTAATAATGGATTCCTCCAGAATTAGACACCTATTTTTACTAGCTAACAATTCACACATGCCGAATTTTCCTTTTTAGTTCAAATGTTTTTCCTTTTTCAATGAGGCATTTTAAAATCAAGTCACCTTTGGAATGTCATTCCATTTAAAAATGCCAATCATTCACAAATCCAACTGAAATATTACCTTAACACATGTGTTTTTAAAATAATGTCTAAATGTTACACAATTGTTTTACAATGATAAACAGAAACTAAATTTCTAGAACTGGGCATCTTTCAAATATACAATATTTTCAGAAGCTGGATATAACATTATTATGGTTGTTATTGCTTACACACTAAAAGTTTCTAAGAATTATATAATAGCCAAATATTTGGGATAAATTGTTTCTTTTGAATCAGAAAAAAATATATATGAAAATTTCCTACATGTCCATATGACTAAGATAATTATAAAATATAAATAGGTGAACTCTCCATTAAGAGAAAACATTTAATAATAACCAACAGTGGCCTTTGTTCATCATTCCACAAGGGAATATATTTGTTATTCTACCATTTACTGGGTCAGCCTGAGGAACTTACTTGAACTCCCGTTCCCTCCACTTAAAAAAAAATGCATCAAAATAGTACCTAACATAATGTTATTATGAAAATTAAATGGGATAATTATGGTAAAGCACTTGGTCTAATGAATAATACGTAGTAAGGACTTTAAAGATTTAGCCATCTTAGCTAGGATTATTACTGTTATTATTTCTGAAATATTTGTGTTTTCTTTATCACAGCTGTCAAGAGGTAAGATAAGGTGTTTGCAATTGGCACTGTTTGATAGGACTCCACATTTCCCGCAAGAAATGAATCTTCCTAAATATGTTCCCTTACACCTCCTTTCATCTCGCATCATCAGTGGAAGAAATGCCACAAGTCATTCTGATATTGGTTTCATTTTGACTTTACCACTGCACATTAGCATTCAGGATGCTGCATAAACCAGTGAAATATAATGAAAAAAATAAGACCACAACTATATCAAGAGTTTCTTGAAGAATATGAATCAGAAATGTTAAGAAGGTGAAGGAGCCGGCAGAATAGGAAATGGACAATACTACCAACAAGAATATGGAAATGCATAGTATAATAAAGCAGACGGTAAGAAAAGAGAAAGATCAGATAAGAAAGACTAGAGAGAATGTTAGAAAATGCGCTTTGCTTTAGACTTTTGTTTGATTTCTGGTTCTATCGATTATACTACATATGGGCCTTTGGGCAAGTAAATCTTTTTCTGCCTCAGTTTCTTATCTGTAAAATGGGGATAGTTCATGACTCCTTCATTTTGAGAACTCAATGTCAAAATGACTAGTAAAGTCCCTGACAAATAGAATATGCAAATACATATTCACTCATTATAATCTAAATTGTCTTTGACCTCATCTCACATTTTAGATCTATTTTCAGAAATCTGTATAAGTATATTATCTATATAAATATATAAAGCACTTATAATTAAGGAACTTCAGCTCTTTTAATAAAGAATAATCAAGAAAGTTTATTTCCAAAACAGATTTATGACTAAGGTTTCAAATATCAGGCCTTCCTCCTGTTCAATCAATACTCTACAATTCCACAATCTGCAAAAATTACACTACATCTACATATTTCAACATGTAAATATGTTCAAAGGATGCCACAAGTCTAATTTTCCATTTGGAATTAGGAAAACAAAAAAAAGACATTTTTTTTTAAAAAGCAAAGTTTTATAAAATAAACAACCTCAGCATTAAACTACTCATTGTAGATTCCTAAGTGGGCACATATTTTTTTGTGTCAAATTTTCAATTTTGTCAGATCATTTAAACAAGTTGTGGCTTTAGAAACCAGCAAATATTTAGTGGGCACATTGAATTGGCTTTCAGTTATTTTATGCCTGGATTATTGAAACTTTATGTTCTTACTAACTTCCATCATTTTCTACAATAATTTTGAAAAATCATCAGGTCTTAGAGGACAGTGATGTTGTAATTTTTCTCTCCTAAATTTTCTGATCTCTTAAATTCTGAAAATCACCTCATAAATCATAGTTGTGAATGTTGAGTGCACTTAAATATTTCCTTATTAATGTGATGTATCCTTTGACTATACTTTTCTATAGAAATTAGCCCATCTATGTCAGTTCAGTTTACCAATATTACTCTGAATATACATTATTGCTTTTTAAGTATAAAGCATAAGTTTTTAATGATAGCATTCGACACCTTGAATTAATATGATCTCATATTGATTATAATGATGGTGATTACTTTGATGAAGGCACCAAGCACATGCAAAATAGAAACAAATATTCAGGATGAATGATTGACAAGTTCTGCCCAAGGTCAGAAGAAAGCAACATTCCCAATCTGCAGCCTGATCACCTCCCTCACTGTTAGTCCTGTCTGTGGGACCCCACCTTACTAATGACACTGAAATAAAGATTTGCAGGGAAATGTGCAATCATTACCTGTTTGTGCTGCAGATTATGGTCACAATAAGAACCAATAAATATTTCTTTGAATGGATTGTAAAGGCATGTCTGAGCCTGTCTCCACTGGAAGACATTTGACACATTTTTCAGATAGAAGAAACAATAAACATTTACATTTATTTTCAATTTCACTAGTTTTTTGTTACTAGAGGCATTTAAAAAAATTAGTTTAACATTCCTTGCCAGATGCTTAAAGTAATGGCCTAGTCTACTATTTTTAACAATATAATGCCTGTGTTAGAATCTTTGGGATTCACATCACACACAGAAATCTAATCCTGCTTAAATAAATAAGGAAACTTATTGGATCATTAACCAAAAACTCCTGATTGGCTTCAGGTGCAATGTGACCCCCCGAACTCTCAGTTATGAGTGTGCAGGCTCTCTCCACCAAAACACTGTGCTTGTTGGCTTTGCCCTCACCTAGAATCTCACAGTTCCAATTTTAAGTCTCTCAATTTCAAGTCCAATGGGGGGAAAAATATTCTTACTACCTCTCCATTAGAAATCCTGTATTTAAGAGGAAAGAGACTAGAAAGATAGAGAATAGAGAAATACTGTGGAATAATATTTGCCAAATTATACGGTTATATTGTGTGCACATATGAATATGTGACAATGAATTGCACCATTACATACAACTATAATGCAACAATAAAAAATATAGAAAAATAAATAAATCCTGGGTTTAGCCAGGATTTTCTTGGTTTGGCTATCACACTCATCTCTGACTTGCACTACGCCAAGAAGTATATGATATCCCCCTTGGCCAAAATGACTTCAATGTCTCTGGATCTTCTAGCTTCAAATTTGGGAAAATATTTTTCAAACATGTAGTCTGTCATTTGGTCTACATCCCCCAAAGGAAAATCAAGATCTGGTTGCCAAAAGAACAATAGATGATAATACCATAAAAGAGCAAGAATCTTATTCACTCTTGCATACCCAACTCCAGGGCAGAGCATGGCACAGAGGAGATTTAGGATACATTTCACAATGAGTCCATGAATTAAAGCTGAACATTAAATTTTTCACTCAAATAGCAATTATGTAATACTATATTTTAATGAGGCAGCAATATAATCTTTTAAAAATCATTTTTTATATAGGCCTTAGTAGTGGAACAAACAAGAGAGAGGTGAATGGTGGTTCCACATAGAGCTTATAGAACAGGAGGAATTGCCTTGTGTGGGGATGTTTATAAAATTCAAAGGGGCTCCATTGTAGGTCACCTTGAGTTTTTCTGTTATACCAATGGTAAGGCAATAGGAAGACCACAGAATGTGTATAACACACGTGTATAACATACATGGAGTTCACAGAATACCTTCAAAGACACCATGCCATTCTCCTACAGTCATTCGCTACTTCTCTGAAATCTTTCCTATGCCTCTTGCATACAGCTAAAACATATCATCGGAAGTACAGGTGATCTTGAATGCCTTCCGAAGGAAATTGGTACTTCTCAGTAGGCAAAGAAAGAATCATGAAAGAATTTAAAGGGGGTCAAAGTAGAATCAGGTTCAGCATTACTGATGACAAACAGCAAAATGAACTATAAGGAAGAAAGCGGGGGGGGGGGCAAGTAGAAAAGGATGGAAAGGAGTAAGAAAAATAAAATACAAGGCATTCTAAGAGGGAAAAGGAAAAGTAGAAATGGTTATCAAGTGACCAGTGTTTTCACATAATTATCTTATTTTCTTTTCTTGCTTTTTTTATGTCTTTTTGACCTAGGTAGCACACAATCAATTAAAAGATAATAACCTTATAGAATTATATATAGTATAAATGTGGAAAGCCCTTTCTCAGTAGCACTCCACAAGGTTAATTATTGGCAATATTATGGCATGTTTTCCAGACTCAGTACTCAAGATCTTTCCTTCCTTCCTTCTTTCCCACACTCTCCCTTCCCTTCTGTCTTTCTCTCAACATAAATGGTATCATCCCTCTATGTGTAATTTTGTAACTGGCCTTTTTCATTCAGTGATGTCCTGAATGATCTTCCAAGTCTGTGCATTGATATATGTGTGTGTGTGTGTGTGTGTGTGTGTGTGTGTGTACATGTGTCTGTATTTTTTCCTAAGGGCTATATGGAATGTCATAGCTTGATTTTACTTTAATATATTTAACTATTTTCTTAGTAATGGATATTTAAATGGTCTCAATTTTTTTTTTTACTTAAAAAAAGAAAACTGCCTCAATAAACATGCTGTACATCTGTCCTTACCTAATCATGTGACAATTTCTGTAGTATAGATTCCAAGAAATGACATGTTGGATTGAAGGAGATGCAGATTGGAAAAATACTGCCAAAATGCCTTAAAAAGTTTTGTACCAATTTATAGTCCCAGCAATGGTATTTGAGAGAGCCTATTTCTATAAAGTCTTGAAAACCCTGCCCTAGTCTGTTTAATTTTTTGCCAATATTATTGGAGAAAATAAAATTAAATCTTAACTTTGATTTACATTTTCCTGATCATTTATCTTGTTTAATCATTACTATAATTTTTTAAGATACATATCATCATCATCATGATTTACAGACTTGAGACAAGATTCAAAGCACTTCTTACTTTAGTTCAGGTCAAAATGTCATGATTTGGGGCTGGGGTTGTAGCTCAATGGTAGAGTACGCACCTAGCATATATCAGGCACTGGGTTTGATCCTCAGCATCACATAAAAATAAAATAAAATAAAGATATTATGTCCACCTAAAATCAAAAAATAAATTAAAATAAAGTCATGATTCGGTGATTGCTAATGTTCAAAGGCAGGTGTAGACACTGCTCAGTTGATAGGTTAGGCCAAAGGAAGAGGCAAGTTTCAATCAAGAAGTATATTTTTGGAAATTTTTTACTTGACTCTACACAGTCTGCCACGGGCAATATAATTGAAGTAAAAAAGCATCATTCCAAAACTTATATTTAGGTCTTCTATACAACTGCCAATAGCCTGTGAGGGACAATTCTTTTATGAGCCTTGGTGGGAAGAATCTAGCTGTTGAGTTTACCTCCTTCACAGGAGGTCCCTAAATATTAATGAGGCAATCATTAGTATTTTCATATTTTTAGCAATTTGCAAAGTAATACCAATTAGAATAAACATGTCAAGTGAACAAGTTAGATTAAAACAGTACTAAAGAAGTCGAGGTCTCCTAACATAATTGACATACACCTTGTGTAATTCCTGGGGTCCAGATTAAAAGAACAAGTGGGCATTCCTCCTGTATTTGTTCCCAAATGTCATCCTCAGGCCCCATAGTGCATTAGGTATTCTTTAATTGCCAATTAAAACACATGCCACCTTAAATGGATGTAATAATGAGCCTTTTGGAAAAAAAGAAAAAAAATCTATTGCAGAGACTTTATTTCGACCCCAGTTGGTAGTTTCTGAAAATCATTTTTATACTTCAGGAAAACATATCCAATGAGCTAATTCCACCCACTTTAGTACTAGTAGTAATGCCCATTTTATAAATGTGACCATATTATAAACACTAAATGACTATTTAGGTACATCGAATACCTAACACTATACTTATACCAGAGCAGACAATCAATATATATCAGTTTATTTTCCATTTACCTTGCCTTTTCTCTTTCTAGAAAGTGAGCACAATGAATAAATGGTTCTTTAAAATATAACTATGTTATCACTTGATGGAGATACTAACCATATTATCAGTTGGACAGAGCAACATTCCAAGCTTTTATTTGTCACTACCAGCAGCATAGCAAACAAAAGAAGATCCAGATTCCCAAACTCAGCAGCCCTCCATTTCTTTTCTTTTGTTTTTGTGATAAAAAGAATTCTTGTATTTTCTAATAATGAAATAATAAATGTTCATTGGCCTAAACAAAGAAATTCTGAACAAATAACACACAGTGAAAACCACTGGCAATATGACAGAGAATGTCATAATTGCTATTTTCTAAGCAGAAAACAAACCACCCCTACCTGCTTCTTATTATGGGTATTTTTAATTTATATAAAGTTTTTATTTCTTATTGACTAAACATTTTGCCAATTTTCTACTGAAGTGTAATTATTTCATATTGAAAGTCAATCTTTGGTAAACATTTTGTGTATGTATTATTATTCACCTGGTCAGTTATCTCCAGGTGAAATCCTGGAAGTAAAACTGCATGATCAAGATTGACATATTTAAAATTTTTATGTGCTAAAATTGCCCTCAAGAGATAATAGGCCAATTTGCATGTCCATAAGAAAATTTTGACATAGACATTTGCTTATACATAAGCTTACATACTTTTTTAAACCTTTGCAAATTTGATTAGCAAAAATCATATATTTTCTTTAAATATTTTGTGTATTTGATTTTGCATATCTGCATATTCAAGTCCTCACATTTTTTATTTTAATGTGCATTTTATGTGAGTAATTTTAAAGAGCATAATATATGTTCTAAGTACTTATCTATTTATTTTATTTTAATATTGGATATATTGTGGGGTTTTTTTGTTGTTTTTGTTTTGCTTTTTTTTTTGTCAAACAGAAGCTTTTTTTTTTCATTTTTATGTGGTTATGTGGTCAGGTCAATCAGTTCTTTATGTTAAGTCTCCTGAATTGAGTATTATTCTTTCCCACCCCAGAACAAGTATATTTAATTTTTAAAGTTTTTGCAAAATTTGAATATTTTTGAAATAAATTCTAGCATAGAATTTGAAAGAGGATTATGATTTTATATTTTTGTAAAATGCATAATCATTTACTCTAACATGAGTTGCTAGATAATTATTACTTTCAAATCAGTGTTGGGGTTTTAATATATAACACATTTATATATTTGTCATACGTAAATTTTTATAAATAGTTGGCCCAGTAATCTAAAACTTTCAAAAGCAATGGGTTGACTTATTTTAGATAAAACAGTGTACAAACACTCAATTCTTGAACTTAAAAAATACATTTGGCCATGTAAACAAAGCATAAAAAAGGTGAGATCACAGGTGATTTTTTTTTTTCTTTGCAAAATTCTTTTGAGAGAATGTAGGGGTATGGCTCAGTGGTGGAGCCTTTGCTAGCATGCATGAAGCATTGAGTTTGATCCCCAGCACCATAAAAATAATCTTTTTTAGATCATTTCTACATACAAACCATCTTACTTTATGAATAATATTCAAGTCTAATTTGCTAATTTGCTAATTGTGTCGTGGTACCATATATTTATGCTGTGGATGTAGGGAAGAGAGAAAATTAGAGGTGAGATGACATGGATATGTTGAAAATAAAATAAGTGAATGTTTCTATATTAATTATTTTACTATATTTGTAATTTTGTTGGGAAGTACAATGCAGAAAAGAAAATATACTTCAATTGTTTAACATGAAGGAACATGAAGCATGAACCATCACTGGGCATCCAAGTGGAAGCAGCTGTGTGTAAGAGTATGGAAGTCAGCAGATGGATCATGGATTCAAATCAAGGATGTAATGATGGACTTGGAAGTCTTGGACTTGGTGCTGGAGAAACCAAGTATGGATGAGGTTCACCCAAAGAACCTGAGAACACAGCAGACCTTCTTAATTCTGTTTATTCACCCAGACATACCTAGGAACATCTTTTGTAAAAAGTAAATATCAGTTCTGAATCACAATCTCTAGCTACAATCCTAACACCTGTATATTTTTTAACTCCACTGTAGAAACTGATTATAGCCAAGATTGAGAATCACTCACATAGAGAAGAATATACAGAAAAGGATCCTGGCTAACAAAAAGTTTTCAGAATGTAGATGAGCATTTAAACATTTACCAGAAAAGGGACCTGGTGCAAAACAACTTGTAATAGTCTAGCAACTGAATGAAAGTAGGAGTCTGAATATGCAAAACAGCAAACTATCAATTTCTGCTATTTATTGAACACTTAAATACTACACATCTACACTTATCCATTTGTATAGGTTTGTAGATATCTATTCAAACACATAAATATAGATCTATAAACTTATCTTGATAATTACAACAATGCAGCGAGCTGGACATTATTATAACCATTTATAGAAAAATAAATAGAAGCTCAAAGACATTCAACAACCAAAGTTATACAATTGATTAGCAATGAAGGCAAAAATTTAAAACCAATACTATATTCTTATCTATATTTAAATCATTATGGTAATAATTTAAAAACATAACTCTGGCAGTGTTATGGATAGAAGTAGTAAACCAGTCTAGAAGCAGAAAGACCCAGCAATTGAGGTTAACAGTGACACAGCCTAAACTAATAATACATGTTGCTAGTGTGAGACGGGGGCTAGATGAATGATAGGAGGTAAAAATTCATACCATGCATTCGCTGGATCCTGGTAATGAGTGAAATTAAAGAATTAAACAAGATTCCTATGATGTTGGCATGTGATGGTACTATTAGTGGGGAGGGTAGCACGTGTAAGTAAGTGAGTCTAGTTTTAAAAATGTTGACAATCACATATCCATGGGGCATTCATTTAGTGTTAGAAATAAGTTGAAAATAAAGTAAGAGAAAGGTTCTATATTAATTCTTTTACCCTATTTTTAATTTTATTTGGAAGTACAATGCAGAAAAGAAGATTAAAAGTATATACTTCAGTGATTTAACATGAAGTAAATGACCACATAAGCATGTCTATATTTTCTTGTTCTATGAACTACTGAGAAAAATGGACTAAGTCTCTCACTGTGATTATTGAACCCATTTTTCTTTGACATTCTATCAATACATATTTCATATATTTTGAGGCTCTTATTAGATGCTAGCTAATTTAGAATTTTTGTGTCTTCCTATGCAATTTAGTATTTTATGTTAGGAACTTTTCTCCTTCTTTGTGTATTTTGCATTTTTAAGGGTACTTTGATATAACTATAGTTTTATCAGTTTTGTTCTGTTTAATATTTGTGTATTATACCTTTCTTTTTGCTTTCAATATTTTTAATCTTTATATTTCAGTAGAACTGTAAGTAGAATATAGTTGACTTTTTATTAATATGACAATTTTTCTTCTGAGCTAATTGGAGCATTTAGGGCATTTATGAATTTAAATGTTCTTTTTTCTCTCTTGAGTTTAATGGATTAATTTTATTCATTCCTACTTTCTATCAGCTTCAAATTCCTCTTCTACACATTGCAACCTGCATCATTGATATGTCAAAGTGCCATATTATTTTCTCTTTCTAGAGTCTGTGATTATTTTAGAATATTTTAATCCCCTCTTCGACTCCAATTTGTATATCCTTTTGAATATACATTTCAATTATATATATATTCTTAAACTCAAAAGCATGTTGCATTAATATTGCATTTATTTTATACCATCAATATTTTTTGATATCTTTACACATTTATTTTTATCTTTACTCTGTACCTTTTTCTGTACCTCCAACTTTTCATCTGAATCATTTTTCTCTATTGCAAAAAGCATCAAAGTGTATTTGTTGCATTTAGAGTAACAGATTGACACTATTTTCTTTGAACACTTTAAAGATAGCAATGTATTTCTTTCTTGTGTGATTTGTGTGTGTGTGTGTGTGTGTTTTGGTTGTTTTTGTATTGTGGGGTTTTTGTTGTTGTTGTTGTTGTTTGTTTGTTTGTTTTTTGAGATTTCAGCTCTTTCGCTGTTGCTCCTTCAAAAACATTCTATTTTTCTTTTGCTCCCTAAGTGTGAATTTCTTTTTCATCATCATTCTTAAATTTGATAGATTCTTGAACTTTTTACCTTGATACCTTAACATCAGTTTTTAAAAGTTCTCTCAAAGATTACTCTGCCCCATTCTCTCTGCTGCCTTCAGGTCTTTCAAGAACTTCAACTGCACTGTGTTATACCGACTCGACGAATTCTCTCATCTCTTAATCTTGCCACTGTGTTTTCCACCCATTTTTCTCTCTATTTTTCCCTGATGTATCTTTCAGTACACTAATTTTCCCTCAAGCAGAGTCTAATCTACTATTAAACCTGTCTTTAAACTAGAATTATTTTGTCTTTATTTCTAAAATGTCTATTTGTTTTTTTAATAGTTTTCCAATCTCTGCTGAATTTTTGTATCTCATGTTGTTGAATATACTAAAAGTTATTTTTATATTTGCATCTTATACTCAGGTATATGGAATGCTTGTGAATTTTTCCTATTGTCTGTTTTTTCTTTATTTGTTTTCATTCTTATATCAAGTCTCTTCATGTTCCTCATTATTTTTCATTGTTAATTTCGATTATCAATGGGCCTAACAGAAGGAAAAAGCATTATAGAAATAGACAGTAAACTGACCATTAAATTAGAAGTTGAAGTTCATGTTTCCTGTTTTGTATGGGGAACCATTAAATGCTAGTAGAATAGACATGTATGCCTTAGAAAGAGTATTGGGCTATAGTATGGAAGTTGGACTGTGAGAGTCAAGTGTGGACCCCGGGGATCACAGAAGAGGATGCTCTAGAACTCCACTGAGGTATTATGTGATTTGGAGAAGGAGCAGCAGTGGAGATGGTTATGAGTAGCAGAAATCGGGATATCTTTCATTCTCCTCTTTAAATTTCTCTTGGTTTCTTTGTGTCGATGGCAATAAATGTGCAATGTCTTTCTGGCTTAACCTACTCCATAAAACACCTTTACATCTACCTATATAAAACACAGCAGAGATAAAGCTTCCATTTTAAGTAAATAAGAAAATATTAAAGCCAACATCGATGTGGCCAGCACTGCTCTAATATATATATATATATATATATATATATATATACACACACATATATATGTGTGTGTGTGTGTTATATTATATATTATGATATACAATATATAATATGTATAATATAATATATAAGCCACAATCCCATATATTAAATATAATATAAATATTATAACATACATATATTGTATGTATGTATAATATATGTATTATTCTATGAGAAGAGTACAAATATATGCATGCCTACTTTAAAGATGAGGAAAAACGGAGAAGGGTTGGATATATTGTCCAAGACTCTAATGCCGGTGAATGGACATTTGCTTGTGACTGTCATTCTTATTTTTGGCTTATTATGTTCATTCTCTGATTTTTTTTCCACTTTGGATAGTAGCTCCTCATTTCTTTTTATTGTAAATGGACTATAGTGAGCTGAATGGTACCTTCCCTGCAAAGATATATCTACTTTGAACCTGTGAATGTGAAGTTATTTGGAAGAATGATTTTTGCAGATGAAACTAAACTAAGACTCTTGAGATCATCCTAGATTATCTGGGTTGTGTTCTAAATCCAAAGGCAAGTGTTCCATAGGAAGAAAAGAAGACATAGAAGAGAAGAAACAGAGGAGAGAAGGTAATGAGAAGACAGAGGCTTGTGCTGTGTGCACAGGCGGAGGAGCATGCGGAGGAGCATGCGGAGTGTCTGCAGCCATCAGAAGGTAAGAGAACAGGTTCTTTCTCAGTGTCTTCAGAAAAAACAAACCTTGCCAGTGCCTTGATGTCACACTCTGGCCTCCATAACTGTAAGAGAATACTTTTATGCACTTTGTCCATCTAGTTTGAAGTCCTTTGTCATGACAGCACTAGAAAAACTAACAGAGTAAAAACAACTTTAATTCCCCCAACCTGATTAGAAGACCCTACATGATTGAGCTCTTGCCCATCATGTGGATTGAATCTTTGACAATTCCCACCTTGCTAGTCATTTCCCCTTGCATTCAGCCTCCTGTTTCTCATGCACACTAGTATTTCCTTTCTAAGGACCTCTGCCTATTGTTGACTTCTTAGAAACCCTCCTCCATCTCCACAATCATTTCATAGATGGTGCCTTCATGTCACACTTTTCTTCATTAGAGGGACCTTCCTAAATGCTTCTGTTTTAAATTTTTTTTTAAATTGTAAATGGACACAATATCTTTATTTTATTTATTTATTTTTATGTGGTGCTGAGGATTGAACCCAGTGCCTCACGCATGTGAGGCAAACTCTGTACTTCTGAGCCACAATCCCAACCCCCAGAATGCTTCCAACCAAAGTGCTTGTGTCTTCCCCTCCCAAATCAACCTCTGTCACATCATATCACAACACTTCTTTCCTTCACAGACCTCATCACACCAGATCAATATCTGGTTCATCTATTCACTAGATTGGGAGCTCATTGAGGTCAGAGTTTTTGTCCTCCCATTTTCCTGACAATTATTAATTGAGCATCTGTTATATACCAAGCAGTATTCTAAGCATTTGAAAAGTGCGGTGAACAAAATAAAAATGGTCTCTGTTCTTACAGACCTACCATTTGCTTCCCACTGCTATTTTCTCATACCTGCAGCCCTCTCTGCTATTTAATGATCATTCATTCAATATTAATTGAATGTTAATTGAATGGTAGATTAAAACCCTAAAATTTAGTCATTGATTCTCTCCTTCATCCTAGTTAAAACGTGGCCATACCTATTGAAAGAATTTAATAACAATTTTGCGATACCTTCACACTTGCCATTTTCACGGTCTTTTTGTCACAAGGGCATTGGAATTCCTTCCCGCCTTGTGTCATCCCCAGTTTTGCCATTTCTACTACTGTACTTGGAAGTATGATTTCCCCTCAGAAAATGTTATGGAAACCAAACAAAAGATCAAGCCACACCGGACTTGCAAGGCTTTGCCAAAGATGGCAGACCCCAAGGCAGTTGGCTCGATTAACCACTGCCATGTCTAAAGGTCAGCCTCTGGGACTGTTTAATTGTGGCCATTAAAGTGTTTGAGCAGCTGCTTCAGAGCAGTAATTTGGAGCCCAGGAGAAACCAGAGGCAGCATCAGTACACCAGGTCATTTGAAAAAAGGCTGGCCAGACTCCACACGCAGCCTGACAACAGCTGGGATTTGCAGAAGTACTTAACCTAGTTTAGAGGTCATGGCCTAACTAAAAGTAGGAATCCCTTCATTCTAAAGTGAAATCGTAAGCCTGTTTATTTGAATCCCTCTCCCCAACTTACTACTTCATGTACTCATTTTTCACCTTTGACCCAGGATTCCAAACACCTTATTAGTCAATTCATCAATTAATGAATTCACATGTGTTAACTGTGCAACTGTTATTTGCAAAGCAATGGCGTTGGTACTACCATATTTCTACTCCCTTCAGACCGCTCCATCCCAAACACATCCAGACATGCACCTCAAAGACATGGCTAGCTCATCATGTACACTCTTTTTTGCTAAGGCCAGATACAGACTCATTTTTTTTTTCTCACTACAATTCTCTAGGCAGTTACTACCCTTTGCTTAGGCCTGGCAATGGGACAAAATCTCTTGCAATCCCTGAATCCTTGTCCAATCTCCTCTTCTGACCAATTAGTTTCAATGACTTACTAAAGCTACAGAGCTGGGTTGCAGTATACTTAGGAGCCAGGTACTCTTTCTCCTTGTCCAGACTCTTAAGAGTGCTCAATGTGAACAAGTCAAGGGCATTTTCAAAGCCATAACGAACACACAATCTAAGTTAGTAAAGCAAAATTAAATAGCATTGCTTTATATTAAATATTTTGACTGTAATGTAATCTATTACCTGTGTAGTGTGCATGTGTAATCATAGTTACTATTTATAGATCATTTTATTTAATAGATCTAGTAATTCCATGTGATAGGGTATATCCTTTCTATTTCACAGATGAAGAAGTTGAAATTCAGAGAGTTTAAGTAACTTCTCTGAGAGCTGCTAAATAATAACAGTAAAGCTGGTTTTGGACCCAGATAGATTTGCCCCATTACCCAAATACCTTATTTGCAGTACAACACTGCTACCATTGTTAGGATACGATTATTCATGCATCGCTCACATTTCTGCACATCTGGTGAGCAAAGACTGACAACATTTTGTTCCACACTATCTTTTCAAGGATATCTGTACAGCTAACAGCCTTAAAGGGTAGAGCCACTGTCTCCCTCCAGAGTAAAGGACAGATTTATTTGTTGTCCAGAATAATCAAGATAATATCTCCCTTTGGAGCATATCTTGGACAGGTTTGCTTACAACCCATTATAAAAGATTGGGATTTCGCAAGCTCAGAGTTCTGCAGATGTGACTTGAATCCACCGCAGGCACGTTGCCCCTGTGGTACTGGGGGACAAGGGGAACAAATGCAAACGTGAAACTAATTTTTGGCTCTTGCTCAGGAGTCACATGTCTCACATTAGCTTACAAGTAAGGAAAAACCTCAGTGCTTCACAGTTTTTAACAAGTTCAGTAGCATGAGAAATTGAAGGAGGATTGGGGGCTCCTGGCTGCTTCTCCACTGGGACATCAAGGTGTAGGCTTGCCCTGTCTCCATCTAGAAACCCAATCCCTCTGTGACTGAATAAATGTGCCTGAAGGTAAGTCTGAAGTAATATCAATGATAATTGTATTTACCTCTCACAGATAAAAATTGCATTTTCACAGTGTCTTAACCGGATAGAGTTAGAAATGTGGCTATTTCAGGCACCATGGGAAGTCAGAAGTAAAAGGTGTTATTAGCAAATGGCTTCTTCCTCTACGAATTATATCAAAGCATATCTGGACGGGACTAATCCCTCCCATCTGGCCTGCCCTGTCCACCCCTCCAGAGAGACCAAGATCAGTATTATTCACCTAGTCCTCTCAGGCCAACTCCCTCCCTTGGAATGCATTCTCCACCTTGCTTTGATTCTGAAGACCTGTTTGTGATTGGTGTCAGAATGAAGACTTGAACATTTCCATTCTGATTTTTCCCTTCTCAGGTCACCGAATTCACTCAAAAAAACAAACCAAGAAATCCCATTCGCTGAAAGTGTTCCATCAGAATAATTTACAAGATAAGCTATTGGAGGAAATTAAAACCACACTTCCCAGGGGGCAGACACTTTCCTCCCTGATGTAGGCAACAGGAACCTGAGGCTCTGGCTATGTGTGGTCTGGTTTTGCCAGAGGGTAGGGTCAGAAATCCCAATGGTTTACTCAGTAGCAATGAGAAGGAAGTAAACAACAGCTTTGATGGAAAGGAAGCCCAATGGATGAGAGCATGGAGAGACTTTTAATAGTTGTCATGAGTGTGAAATTTGGGGGAGAGAATTTAATGTCTAGAAGGGATATCTGAGCTCTGTGCAATACATCTGTATAAAATCCCTGTAGCATTCCCTTCGAGAAAATTAGTAATGATCTGTATTAACCTTTAACACTGCTAAGAGTTCTCCTTGTGCTTTCATTTAATGTGACTCTGCTC
This sequence comes from Callospermophilus lateralis, assembly GCF_048772815.1. Lineage (NCBI taxonomy): Eukaryota > Metazoa > Chordata > Mammalia > Rodentia > Sciuridae > Callospermophilus > Callospermophilus lateralis. The sequence goes on along the minus strand of NC_135320.1, from coordinate 49,622,248 downwards.
AGAGACGGGCAATACAGGGCCCACTTTTATGTCTCCACCGAATTAAGTATTGAACACACTTTGTCACTCCTTCTTAGTAATGAATAAGTTACTCTCATGGTTCTTGGGCTACTTTATTTTTCTATAATTTTTATATATGTGACATGCAAAGTGGGCATTAGAGAATTAGAACTAGGAGGTTTTTTTTTTTTTTAATTATAATAAAGGAAACACAGAAGCACATGAAAGAAGAGGAAAATAACTGAAGACCAAGAACAGAAATCATTTAGGGTCTTCATAACAACCTTCAGAGGAAGCTATGTTAGCCTCATTTACAGATGAAACTACAGCAAATGTATAAGAAAGACTAACTGCTATAACAAGCTCAACACTACCCACTGTCGAACCTAGCAGAACTTGATTTTATTTCATGTGGCATTCCAAGGTGCTTTGACTATGAATTGGGTTGGAAGTGGTCATTGGCCAGAACTCAATCACTAGTGCACACCAAGAAGCAAAGGAGACTGAGAGAGGCAATGTGGCTATAAGCCCAGAAAGAAGAGAAGACAAATACAGAGGAACCCTTAAAGACTCTGCCACTACAGTATCATAATTAGTAAGTTAGCAGGGGCAGCCTGCAGACCTAGGTCTATTTGACTCTAAAACAAATCCACTCAGTGAATATACTATATTATTTCCTCTTCTGAAACACTATTTAGTTTCCATCAGGGCAGAGTTGGATGAAGGGCTAATCTTCTTCTTCCCGTACACTTCTGCAAGTCATAATTTTGTCCAAGGCCATTAGTGTCAGACTAGCTTTTTGATACCATTTTCACAGATCTTTTTAACCATAGAATGAAGCTTATAAGAATATTGGTTTCTACTCACTTTTCTTAGAGTAAAACTTGGTATTGGTTGAAGGAAAAGTGGGGAGGAAAACAAATTTCATATACTTATCATCTATCTGTACTAGGGAAAGGGGTGGGGGATGGAACGAGAATGCAGGCTTCAACTAGGGTAAATCCCATCACTGAAAGCATACCAAGGCCAAAGAGAAAAAGAGGGAACAAGAAGATGGTTTCAGAAATTTTCCAGAACCTTTTGCCCAAAGATGTGCCCAGAAATATTGTATGTCTGCCCGAGTGGTTTACATCAAGAATTATACTAAAAAAAAAGTTCCCATTTTTATATGCAAATACTTTTCCTTTTCTGCATCTGAAAGCCACATGTGATTTTCAGTCAGCCAGTGCAAACAGACTGACAGACAACCTCCCTCAGGAAATGCTTGATGTGCCATCATGTTTCAACACTCTTCTCTTCCCCCTCTGGAGCAAGCCTATAATTCTGCATTTGTGTAAATACATATGTGCAGCATATTTATTCACATGCTGCTGGGTAGAGAAAACGACTCTGCATTCTTTCCTGGTTATGCACTATGCAGTGACTGCTTGTTCTCTGAATGCTGTTCCCACCCACAGTGAGGAGCACACAGGTGCTTGCACAATGTCTAGCAGTCCAAGGCTAGAGTCTGGCTCTCTAGAACCAGGGGGCTTTCCTGGTCACCATGCCTGCCCACAGCGAGAGCAGCATAAAGTGTTCTCTTCTTTCTACTATGTAGTTTCCCACGGACATCAGCCTGCACATGCTCATTTACCTCAGTTCTCAACTCTTGGCAACTCACCCAGTTTCAAACCTATCACAGACCATTACATATAGTAATTCTGCAAAACTTTCTTGATAAGGAAGGAATGAAACAAAAAATCAGAGCTCTGCACGACAGCTTGCCTTGACATTTTAGGGGCCTAAAAATTTGGCATGCAATATCCATCAGTATTTTGACTCCACCTAAAAACATAAGCATTTGATAAACCCATGTAGCTGCTGACCTGCTTTTCAGCTTTAGTAACCATTAGAAATTTAAATGGATTTTTGAAATCATGAGTTGACTTTTCTGACTGCCTGCAGTGTTCCACACAAGTGTTGTTCCTCTCCATTGCATTTTATTCCTTTTGACAACACCCTCATGAAGTAGGTGCTATTAGTATCCCCATTTTACAGATGTTGACTCTGAGTCACAAAGAGAAAAAAAAATACCTTGCTCACAGGCACATAGATATTAAATGTCAGTGCCAAGTCTTGCCTAGGTGTACTGGCTCCAGAGTTTTTATCCACTATGCTAAACTCATCAACTTAATAGCAATCTTGAGGTATCTGATGATGTGCTCAGTTCAAATAAATTAATTTACAATAATGTCAATGGCTCTGAGAGTGATTCTGGTAGGGTGAGAGAGAGAAGCATTAGTTAGGGGGAGCCAACCTAATTGAGATTCATTGGAGGAGAAAGCGACCAGCTACACAAAGCTGAAGGGACAAGGTGTTCTCAGCAGAAGAGTATGTCAAGTCCACACCTTGAGAAAGGAGGAGACGTTGTGCTAAGGAGTAGCCAGTGTGTCTGGAGGAGTAGACAGGAAGGGCGCAGTACCAGGTGATGGCAGAGAGGCTGGTGGAAGCAGACTGTTAGCGTTCTTAGCATTCATAATCAGTCCAATCGGAAGCCAATGGAGGGTTTTAAATCATTCTGACTTTTTTGTGTGTAGACTTAACTGAGGGGAGGAGATCACAATGGGAGAATCAAAAACTAGTGGGAAGGATGCTGCAATAGTTTAGAAAAGTTTAGGTAAGAGTATGCTGGGACAGAAGTGGGTGGAATCCAGATATGGGGAAGACAATAAGTACTTAAAACAGTTTGTGATCATACCCATAGGGCTTCTTAAAGGGAAGCAGCCATAGGAAAATGTCCATGGCAGGGAATCAGCTCTGATATTAGTCCACCTTGAGCCTTCTGACCAGACATCAGGAACCCAGAATCTGGGGAGAGCCCTTTCTCAATCAGCAGGCATCTTCAATGCTCTGGTTTCTGACTTGGAGTTGCGCCGTATGGAGTCTCCTCAGTGAGAGATCATCATTCAAAATCTATTAGAATGACGTCCAGGAACTGTCAGGGCTATTTACCTCCCCTGCCATCAGGGGATCTGTGTACTCACATAACACTGAAGGGCACTCACTCATGCAGAGTGGATGGGAATTTGATAGGTAGATATGTCCCCAAGCAGAGAAAACAGGTGGAGCAGAATGTAAGGTCAGGAGAATAAAAAGAGAACGCAGAGTAAGTTTAGGGAGAAATGAAGCTAGAAAGAGAGTGAACTGGGATGTGTTCATGGAGATAGCTGAGTTTTTGCATAATTTATTTAAGGCAGTAGAGAATCAGCAATGGGTTTTAGAAAATGAAGAGAAGCCATGAGCTCTCTCCTTTTACTGCTGGAAGAGACTTCTCAATTATCTATTCCACCTGCCCTAATGCTGCACATTTCAATATTTCTCTTTTAAGGAAAATACCCACAGTGTCAGTGTGCATTATCTATGGAAAGCCTACAAATTTCACTGTGTCAGCACTCATGCTGCACAGGAGTCTTTGGCTTAGGATATAGCCACAGATATTTTTGAGTCCTTAATGTGTGCCAGGTTCTTAAGAGAAACCAAAAATGGCCAAGAACATCCACTTGCCCTCAATTCATTCATACCAGTAATCTCAAACTTACTAAGCTTAAATTTTTTTAAAAAAAATTGCAAGACCAAATATAACTCTCTGCCCTACAAATTCCAAGTTCTCTGTGCTACCACTATACAAGTTTTTATGTGATAGTTCTCCTCTGGCCAAATCTTTAGGCTTCTCAAGTTAAACACTTTATTGAATGGAATAGCAGAGAGACCCAGGTCTTGACCTAGGTGAAGTGAATATGTCTAGAAGAGAAACACCATTAGGAATTATGATATTCAAAGTTATTTACCTGAGTTTTCTAAATAGTGAATTCCTTCCACTTAATATATTGGTTAAGTTGATTATGCTATTTAACAGAGAAAAGACTAACAATAATTAAATACAGTGAAAGTTCATTTTTTTCCCTTAAGAGTCTCAGCTGGAAAACTGTTCATGAGATTATTCGACTCCTTCTATCCTACTCCTTTGCCCAATTTCTAGAGTTGCACTTACTCACAGGATCATTGATGCCTTGAAACTACCCCATCCATTGTCTAGCTAATGAAAGGGAGGAACAGAGAAATAATCTGTTAAGGGGATATCCCAGGAATAGCATGTAGGGCTTCTGTTCAGATTTCATTAGCCAGAAAACAGTCACATGATCATACCAAGCTGCAGAGGAGGCTTGGGTAACCATGTGCTCAGCTAAAATTCTGGGGTGAAAAATTAGAAAAAAGAGGGGGAGAATGGGTATTGGAGGACATCAGCAGTCTTTGAGGATAAAGAAGAATTTGTGATTCTAGAATGTTTACCTGCCTCTGGGTAACATATCTAAACACTGTTTTTACTCAAGTTTGAATCTCAAATTTTAAGATATAAATAGATTACCTTCTAAAATGCTAAAATAATGACTTTTAAGCTCCAATCCTAGTGGGCCTGGGAATCCACATTTTAAAGGAATAGCTTAGGTGATTCTTTTGCAGCTTTCACAATTTGGAACTGAAGGCCATCGTGATGGGCTATCTTAAATAGAATTTGGGAATGGTTGATAAGTTTTGCATAATCAAAGCCTACACTGGCATATAAATTTATGGTGACCTGAACAGAAAAAGCATCTTAGAATGCCTTTCCACTATCTCACATACTGAAATTCAAAATTTCTTGCATGTAGAATCTCATTTGTAAAATTTGATTCATTTACCTCAAGATACTATAATAAACATAATAATAAGAAACTTCCATTTTGTGTGGTTTTACAAACACTACTGGGGCCCTTATCTCATTTTTCTTCTCAATAAGTAAGATTTTATAAGTTACGAGGTAGGTGAGGTGGTTGAGATAGAGAATTGCCTTGCTCATAGGATCCAACCTTAGATCTTGTTCATCTCAATCCCAGGATTCTTTCCTTTATGCTGCAGTGTATTTCTTTGCTTTCCTTCTAAATCGAGATAAAAATATAAATGGCTCAAAATAGAGCAGAAACAGTGAGTAAGCAGAGTAAATAAATGCATTATAAGAAGCACCACGAGGCAATAACACAGATGAACCTCAAAAACATGCTAAGTGGGAAAAAACAGACACAAAGGACCTCATATTGTATGATTCCATTTATATGAAATGTCCAGAAAAGGCAAACCTATGGAGAGAAAAATAGATTGATTAGTGGTTGCCTAGGGCTAAGTATAGACAGAGATTAACTGTAAACAGGCATGAGGTATCTTACTGGGGAGATAACAATGTTCTAAAACTGGATTAGGGTGATGGTTAGACAACTAAGTTAATTTACTAGTAATCATTAAATTGTGTACTTAAAATGCATGAATTTGGTAGCATGTAAATTATAACTCATTAAATTTGTTTTTCAAAAAGCACAAAGCAATACTATTAGAACTATGGATTTCATTTTTGGTTCTGCAACTTACAACTTGAAATAAATTGAGAAAGTAACACAACATTCCTAAGACCCTTGTGTTAGAGTTCTCTAGAGAAAAAAACCCATAGAATGTGCACAAACACACACACATGCATGCCCACACACAGGTATATCTGGAAACCCAGGAGAACCAGTGGTATTGTTCTCGTCTGAATCCAAAGGCCAGAGAACCAAGAGAGCCAACATGTAAATTTCAATTCAAAGATAGGAAAAGACCAATGCTCCAGCTCAAGATGTTAGGTAAAAAGAGAGAAAAATTCTCTTTTCCTCTTATTTTGTTTTATTTAGATCCCATAAGATTGAGTGATACTTACTGTTATGATTCAAATATTCCTGGGAAAACCCATGTTGAAATTTTATTCCCATTGTGAAATATTAAGAATGAAGTGGGACCTTTAAGAAGTGATTGGGTCTGGAGAACTTTTCCCCTCATGAATGGATTCGTCCATTCATGGAATCATGGATTAATGGAATCATGGGTTATCTGGAGGATGGGTCAGTTTTTAAAGCCAGTTTGCCTTTCTTGCCATGTGATGCCCTGTGCTGCAGAGAGTCTCCACCAGCAAGAAGGTCTTCAAAAGATGCAGTCTCTTCTCCTTGAACATCCCAGGTCCAAAAGTCTGAGCTGAGTAAACGTTTGTTCTTTCCAAATTACTCAACCTGTGATATTCTCTTATGGCAGTAGAAAACTGAAGGAGACACACACCCATATTAGAGAGGGCAATCTGCTTTATTCAGTCTACTGATTCAAATGTTAATTCAGAAACACCCTTAAACATGCACCTAGAAGTAACACTTAACCAAATAAGTGGGCACTCATAGTCTAATCAAGTTGCTATATAAGTTAAATAAAACCTAAAATTTCATCTCTAAAATGAGGATAAAAGTAGCATGCACCTCATTTAGTGTCTACTTTAGAAACACATTGCAAGAACCAAAATATCTTGGACATTATCAGTGTTGGGGTTAGAAGTTCAAAATCACATGTAAAACAAGTTGTAATGCTTCCTAAGTAATATTTTTGGCTAGGAATAAAACTATCAGTAAAAGATCATTAAAATGACAGTTAAAAATATAACTTAATGGCTATATATGAAGACCATGATTTGATAGATTGTACCTTCAATTCAGTGACCTTTCCATTTATCTACTTTGTGTCTACATGCATATCTGTGAATTTGTACATTCCATACCTATATACATATAATTTCATATATATTCCACATTTATTTTACACATATTTATGTGTTTGTGTATATGTGCACATGCCACATTTATTCCATTTATATTCAATCTATATTCCATTTGTGTGTCCATGAGGACTGCGACATTGAAACAAGAGATGAAATATGTGACATCTCATAGGACTTAACAGTTTTTTAATTCTATGAAGCAACAGTAAGTTTGGAGCCCATCTGTCTACTTTGGTTGTCCTCAAATTAGATAGTGTCACCTAGCCTTCCCTTCCCTTCATACCTGAACCCTAGAAACCACTCTATTGTGAGAATATACATTTGAAGAATCAACTTCTGTTCTGTCTTATGAAAAAAGCCACTTCACAAAGCAACGCACCTCCATCAGCATGTCTGAGTCACACCATTTTCAGTTCGCATCTGAACATTATAGCAAGAACAATGACCAGAATGACAGCTCTGATTCCTAAATGTTATTTCCATCACCCACTGTATATATTCATTCCTCTCGTTTCCCTGAAATTACTCTCATACCAAAAATTACCTAAATTATTTTAAGATGTTTATTTTATTATGATCTTCCTTCCTCATGCGATTCTTGAGAGTCTAGCTTTAGCGCATTGTGTTCTGCCATAAACCTTTTAACTTGTCAAAAAATTAATTACGTTTTCTTTTAAGCCAGAAAACACTTGATAACTGATTTTTTTTTTTTTGAAAATTGTTATTTAAGTCAGCATCACTTTTCTATCTAGCATACCAGGAAATCTGCTATGTTTATACTCAACCTTCTTCAGGTCCAGGATGCACTTATAAAGACTTCAGGTCTCTAATGGGGCAGAGCTAAAATTCCCTCCTGTGTTCCAGAGGTTTGCTGTGCTGCTTAATGCGTCCTTAGCAGATTGGCACACCAGTTTCCTGGTATAATTTAATGTTAAATAACACTCCTAAGACTGTGTCAGGAAATAAGCTACATGTAAAATGTCACCTTTGAAAAAAGGAAAACAGTTACAGTTATGACATGCAATTTGCATCCACCTCTTTTGAGATAATCAAAGAAAGATAACAGAAGACACTAGCCAATAAATGGGCTAGCATGGAGGAAAAAGGAAGAAGAGTCTTTGTATTTCCATGGCTTTATATTTCCTTGGCACACCCAAGCCAGTCTTTTTCTGAGTCCACTGGATAAGCATTTGTCATAAGCTTTACTGTACCATGAAGTTATGATTAATATTACAGCTCAAGTACAGCGGGTTGAAAGACCACATTCATTTTCAAAGTCACGTCGCATTGATTAGAATTCACTGCAGGTTATTCAAATAACGATCCTCTCTTTCCCCAGGAGAATCTCTGTCTGATTTTTCTTTATCCTCATTAAAGATCCCAGGTGCAGACAAAGCTTTACGTACTTCTAATTTGCATTATCCTTGGGAAGGAGGTAATTCACATGCCTTCAGTATATAGCACTTGTTTTTGTAGTTTGCTCTTTCCTATCATCTATTTAAATAAATCAAGAAATTTAGCCTTTATAAACCCTCAGACAATAGAAAATGCCAGATTTTATTATCCTTGGTAATGAGCCTATGGATTCCAACCTTCCATGATAATTTAGATAAAGTTAGACTTTTCTGTTCGGTCCTTGGCTATGCTTGGCTTAAAAAGACAATATTGTTTTCTTTCTTGAGGGAAAAAAGATTCATTTTAGGAATAAAGAACAGACAGAACATTTTTTGGCCATATAACAGAACTGAGAAAGCAGAGGTTCATCAAACAATAAATGTAGTACTCAGATAGTCTCCAACACAACTTGGTATGTTATTTGACTAATTAGATAAATTTCTATGCAAGGACCGATCAATTATTGCCTCTGTTGAGATAATTTATTAGCTACTCTTCCCAATTTAGCGTTTTCATAGAATCGTGTATGGATTTCATTGACATAAGGTGTGGGCCTCAAAATTATAACAAAGAATTCTGCCTTGGACTATTTTTACCTTTAGTTTCTGTGTAATGAGTTTAGCCTGAAGCAGATTGACAGCATTGTTGACATTTCATTGAGTTTCCATTTCTCGAGAGAGGAGAAATTTTAGCTAATTAAATAATGTTAGAGTGTCTTAGAAACTACAAACGCAACACAAAACCACACGGCAGTCACACCATATTTGTTAAGACCACTTGTACATTTCTGAGATCTTTAGAAAATTGAAGTCTGCATTACAAAACTTTTAAAGTTACTCAGTGGCTCAAATAATGTGGCTGGCATGATTGGAGAGGTAGGATAAGAACAACTGGAATGGAATTCTCACAAAATTATCATTTTTTCAGGGAATGTGTGGGGAGTGAGTGTGAGTGTATCCCGGGGTGTGAATCAGGAGCCCAATGGTTCTGAAACTTGTATATTTACGTGTGTGTGTGTGTATGTGTGTGTGTGTGTGTGTGTGTATGTGATGCTGTTATTTACAGGGTAGAATTCACTTCCAGGCCAGTGAATCAGCATTAACTGCATATTCAGAAATTAATGAAAGCTCATCTCTACTCTCCCCTTTCATCATGCAGGGTCTACACTGTTTGTTGTGATTTGTGAGCCCATGCTTGGTGAGTCTCTTTATACATAGCCAATATAAAATAAAATTAAACATTTTATTGGCATTTATATTAATTTGTTTCTAGTAGAAGGATGTGTAATCAGGTCCAGAATCTCATTGACTCTGAATAAAATGAAATGGAGTGCACACTTGGAAGGGGAAAAAAAAAAAAAAAAAAACACCTTTCAATTCAATGAGGGACTATTTAACATGGAATTAAATTTTAATGAAAAATAACTGGAGATTCTATTCAGTTATTTTTTTTTTCAGTTGAGCTTAACAGAATGGCACAGTACATTCATGATTAAAAATGAGTCAGTGACAGAACCTGAAAGCAAGACTGAAATGTTACTCTGTCCTCTGAGAGAGGTAGGCTACGTCCTTCTGATGACAAGAGGCAGTGTCACGGCCAACACTCTGGATCCAGGTGGAGACAGATGATAAAGTGATGTGGAAGCCTACTCTGAATAAGTAAAATATTGAAAGAGAATGCTTCATGATGAAACAGATACCTGTGTGCGTGTGCACCCACATGTGTGTGCATGTATGTGTTTGTGTGTGATGTGTGCACGTGTCCTGTGTGTGTGAGACTCCAAAACAAAGTGCCTCAGAGAGGAAGGCATGGAGAACCCAGACAGATTTATTTCCCCTTTAAGCCTCAGGGAACTTTCGAGATTTCATTGACATTAATTAAGCCCACCCCAGGATCATGGACTTGGTGGGCAGGGTGAACTTTTAATTTTAAAAGCAAGCTTGCTCACCAGACGAGCTTTTTCCCAAGCTCCCATTTTATTGTGGTTTTCAGCAGGGGATCTTGTTTCAAGGGATATGATCAAAGTAAAGGACATTTCTTCTGGGACATATTTTACATAGATTAAATCTCATTATGCAACTTACTCTTTAGTCTATATTCCTTTTTATAAGCTTCTATTGTATGAAAGAATTTAACATAGAGAACTGTGAATTTATTACGTTGGACACACTGCAGTAAGCTCCAATGAAGGCAAGACCCAGTAGAGTCCACTACTTTCAGTTTTTCTTATCGACCATGAATTTCAGCTCAATCTCAGCTTTAAACATGAGTGATTCCTTTAAGGAACATGGTGTTATCATTTTGTTTTCCTTTCTTGTTTTAAAACCCTCCATCTTCAGCCTTTTTCATCTGAAAGAAAGGAACTTTAGTTTGCTTATATTAAGGGTATGTCAGAGTATTGATAATAGAGAGTTGTTTTCTCTCTGAACACTGGGAACTTGAAAATATGAAACCATATTCTGGAAATCTTATACTGAGGAATGGATATTGAGAATAGATATCAGTTAATTCTCTAGAGCTAATTCAAGATAATGACAAAATTTACAGTTCTGAAAAATGATGATCCAATAGTGAACTCTTTCATGCTGATACATCATTGCTCCTAGAAAAGTATCTAGAATATAAGAAAGGCAATGATACTGGGTACCATTCCCATGGTCTCAAAGTAGGAAGAAACGTCATAAAACACAACCTAAGATTCAGTAGCCCCTGTACTACCCTTGATATTTAGACCAAATAAAAGTTTAGATTTACAGCTACTATTTGTTTAGAAAACATTATACTATGAAAGTATATAGCAAACAAATATTTCAAGAAATGTTAAAAACACATGTTCAGTATATAATTGAAAAAGATGCTGTATTTTCAATAGTTTTGTTGTTATTTGATTGCCAAAGTAAATTACATATTTTCAGAACTAATCTCATGTTTGCTCTTCCTTGATATAATCAGCCTTGCAATTAAAGTTGCAAGGGTAAGCTAAAGAATTTATTTTTCTAGCTGGATGAAAGGATATGAATGCACAGAGAACTTCCAGTTAAACTGTCCTGTTATTTCTAGCAGGTTTCTTCATCATTGTCTCTAAAGGTACATCGTCCCTGAGTGGCATGAAAGACCTCTCTCTTGCAGGACTCAGTCTTTCTTCTGTGTTTTAGATGAAGAACTAATTTATAATACCATTTGCAGTTGTTTTGTGCCGTCTGAGCAGGTCCTCTAGCATCCTGTTTACAAGCTGGGTACTTCATTCTGTTGCCTGAAAGAGAACCATCTTAAGATGCTAAGGTGGTGGTCAGTTAAATGGTTAATTAGGACATAGACATCTTTTTTCTCTCTCTCTTTTTTCCCCCTTGATCAATGCAAGTCAAATTCCCTGTGTAAGTGGTTAACTCATCTTCAGAACTTGAAACATAATTAAACCAGAAGGAGTCTGTTATGATTAGAGGTGAGAAGCTGGGGCTAGTTAAACCATAACAAAGAAAATGAATTCACATCAAGCTTTGCACAAAATGCAGTTTTCCTTTTCTGATCATATTATGTAAAATGTACTTCCCATTGCTTTTGAAAAATGAAGCTATTTATAAAACTACTCAAAAAATATTTTTTTATGCAATGGGTCTTGACAAACACATATTCTGTGCTTTGTGGATTTCTGGCCTAAGCATTCCATTGATTCTATTTTCAGAATCTTTCTCCTCTCTCTCCTTGGTTTAATGTCTTTATGGTGACCTTAATAATCTTTGGCATCCTCACTTACTTCACTTCTGAATAAATATTTCTCTAGATGACTTCCTCATAGCTTAATAATGTATGCACTATCTACCTTAGATAATAAATTCCTAAAATCTATACTATTTATTGTGTCCTAATTCTTTATGGCTATAATAATTTCTATTGAATTTCCACTATCTAATTAGATTTTATAGTTTTTATGGTTTAGTACAGAGGATATATTTTTCTCTTGATATAAGTTAATCTTAGGCAACTTTAAATAAAATAAATATAACTATAAAATTTATGAAAATGTTTAGAAAAATGTAAGTTTAAAATGTGTTCCTTGTCTATTTCATTATGAAATGCTCTTTTATTCATTCCACCCTATTTTCATTTACCTATTTCTTCCTAGTTATGTATGTTGTAGTTATTTCTATATTTATATCTTATTATCTGCTTGCGACTCAATAAAAGTAAAGGCTCAAGTAAAGGTAGTCTAGGCAAAAAACAGAAACAAAATTAATGCCATGTAAATTTCAGCCAAATCCAAAGGATGCCACATTTCCTGTTAATTTGGAGAAAATATTCTTGGCACTGTCCTGAACTCTCAGTTTAGAATAAAAATCCATCTACTGATAATACTCCATTCTACAAAACCAGGAATGACACACTTTTGCACTGTGTCCTGTAGGTTATTTTCAAAATAAATGAGAGATATATGCTCTAATTAAGTGTTCTTTTCACATCACAACAATGAGATTCTCCATCAGTGCTTTCTAGAACAAGGAAGAGCACACCTGCCATACACTTGGCCGTGCCTTGATACCAGCCTAGCAGACCACCTAGACCATCATCCTGGTTATTCTTCTGCAGAATACTACTGAAAAAGCAGTTACACATGAGAGTTTGAACTTTCCTATAAAAATGTATGTATAAGCTCTGGATCATGTGCGTGCGTTGTCTAACATATAAGATAAATTTATAAAATATAATACTGTGAGAAATGTGCCTCTTATGATTCCCCCAATACTAAATAGTACAGTAGTGTTTTAGGGTTTTGTTTGTTGTTTGTTTAATTTAAAGATAGTATATTCTAGGCTATTAAAAAATACTGATCCAGTAGAGAAGGTCTGGGATCATAGGGGACAGAACTAGGTTTAATCCTAGCATCCAGCAGGGTAATGCTCAGCAATTCCTCTTCCCCTATGATGGAAGATTAAGCTAAGGTGAACATCTGGGACATCCTATCCTTAAGGTTGCTTTCTGAACATGCATGTAGCCATGATTGTGCCTACCAAGAATGAAGGACCTTATTATAAAGGCATTTTAGTCAAAATTGTGACACTTACTTTGTGGAGATTATACTTTATTCTGTCTCATCTCAAACTGTCTCTTGAAAAACCATTCAGCTCCTTCCTAGGAAGAAAGAGGTAGAGCAGTAGTCATAGAAGTGGGAACTAATTTTTGCAAGATTGCTCCATGCTTTCCCTGCTTAACATGCTCTCTGTGTATTAACTCATTTCTTCCTCCCAACAGCATTTGATTTATATATTGTGATTAGTCCCATTTTGAAGATAAGCATACTGAGGTACTAAGAGCCTAAGGTTTGCTCTCCAGTAAATGCACTGACCTGAGAATAAGCATGAACCAAACCTTATTTCAGAAGCATATTCATCTTTAGAGTCTACTTACAGCCACAGTGACTACTGAAGTACTATCAGGATACTAGAAAATTCTATCATAAAAAAAAACAAAACTTTTTTTAAAGGAAATCTCCTTTTCCAACGACCTAAGAAAGAATGTCACCTGTAGCTCAAAGTCCTACTTCTGGCCATCTTTACCAGCTAGCAGCCCATCAAAAGGCACTGCCTTGGGGCACAAGCCAGTAGCCAGTTCCCAGCCCTGAAACTTTCACCTGCCCTGTTAGAAAAGACAAAGGAAAGAGTTAATTTCTAGCCAGTTGCCCAATGGGATGCCCTTGGCATCCTCCAAACAGCAACTCTCTTCTCTGACATTACACCATTTTTATTAAGGCACTCAATATTAGCAAAGCATTGTGTAATCATATATTAGTTACTTGTTTCAATTTTTATTGCCAATGGAGATAAATAAATACTCATTAAAATGCAGTGCATACATTTTGAATTGCTCCTTTGGGCATGCTGCACTGATTCATTTGACCATATAAACCTACTAGTTACTGTTATCTAGGTATATAGGGTGATAAGCAAAACCAGGCCCTGCTCAGGCAAAGGCCACAAATCCAAGAGTAACCTTGTACTGATTATTGGGAGTGAAGTGTGATGACCATAGTTTTATTACTTATTGTTCTGCTATCTTCTAAAAAGGTATATTTCATTATAATGACAAAAAACTCTTTAAAGCAAATGTCATAAGGTAAAAGTCATAGTAGATCTTAAGTGTGTTTGACTTGGAATATGAAGGAAGTAATGAACTGAAGCAGGACTGAGGAACTGGTGATGTTTAAGAGTATTTGCAGCTCTCAGAAGTTGCTATATCTCAATATTCAGATGCAAATAGGTCAGGCATTTTCTATTCTCATTTGACATTTCCTGCTGAAGAAATTGAACCTCAGAGACACTCAGTGAGTTGCCCAGGGTCCCCCAGCTAGAAACTAGAGGAGCAAAGTTTCTAATCTAGGTGTTTGGACACGTAAATCAATTTTTTTTTTCCTGTGTTTTTTACAAATTGTTCCAGCTTCCCATCCCTAAGAGTTATAAGGACTTTTTTTCTACTTGGTTTCCATGTAGGGTAACTTTAAAACAATTTGCAATCAAATTTTAACTACTAAACATGTTACCTATATTATTTGTAGAACTATTTAAAAATACAAGTTAAAGCTAGGTGCTGTGTGGTGCACGTCTGCAATCCCAGCAGCTCCAGAGGCTGAGGTGGGAGGATCAAGAGTTCAAAGCCAACTTCAGCAGGAGGACTGCAAGTTCAAAACCAGCCTCAGCAAAAGCAAGGTGCTAAGCAAATCAGAGAGACTCTGTCTCTAAATAAAATACAAAATAGGGCCAAGGATGTGGTTGAGTGCCCCTGAGTTCAACCTCTAGTATCACCCCTCCCCCAAAATAGAAGTTAAAAAATACAAGAAAAGAATAACTTATAGCATGTCGCTTAAAAATCGGTTAGCATTTTATATAAATTCTTCTAGTCTAATCCTTCTTTCTATGTATCTACATAGTCATTTCGTTTGAAAAAAAATCCAAAAATATAAATCTAATCCAGTGAGATATCTCAGAAATTATCCTAACATTAAACGCCAAATTGGAGGTCATAGTATATATTATACAGTCTGATCACTAGTGAGAATGTGCATGAGTATGTGTGAGATAGAGAGCTGTATCTTATTCAATCTACAATATATTGTAAATGTCTCTCCGTATCATTAAATATTATTGTAAATTGTTTTAAATCATTGAATAATACTTAATTCTACTAATGCACCATAAATTATTAGCTAATTCCTCATTTCAGTCATTTAGGAGGCTTCCAAATATTTTTTCTTCTTACAAATGATACCATCAGGTCTATATGAACAGTTAATATAGCTAATTTTTTTCATAATTATGTCTTAAGCTTAAATTTCAAAAGTAGAATTTCAGTTTTGTGCAAGGGCATGTAAAACCTTCAAAACTTAAAAACACATATGTTCAAATCACCTTTAGAAAAGTCACATAGTTGCCCATCCCACAAAAGCACAAGTATATCCATGCAGGTTTCGTTTCCCCTCACCAATATTAAATATGATGCTTTCCTCTCATCTTTGACAACTTGATAGACAAAACAGAACTAATTGCTTTAAATTGACATTCGTCAATCAAGAGCAGTTATATATTAATAGGGAAGTTATATATAAACTTGTATATGTAGGTCATTTGTATTCTTTTTAAAATTATCATCTAGGTCTCTAGGATGATCTGGGGAACAAATTTGACCAAATTATATAAATATATTGTGTGCATGTATGAATTTGTAACAATAATTGTATATGTATAGTTATAATACACCAGACAAAAATTTAAAAGACTACTTGTGAAATGATTTTTGATATGTTTTATCTTGTATGATCTATATCATATCACTGGTTAAATTCAAAAAAGCAACTCAGTTCAATATGAAAAGTAATGGCTTGAAGAAGGATTTTGTAGAAAGGGTCCAAGCAATGTCTCCTTGGAGAATAAACACACTATTTTATTGAGATTCTATTATCCATTGTGTCTAAGGGCAAATTCAAACATAAGGTGAGAAGTGATCTATTGACAATATTCATGGAGACAATGTTTTGGGTATCTTCAATTGCAACGAGGTAATCCTAGGTAAAAGACACTCATGGTTACATTTGACTAGCAAGCCTACTTTCTCAGGAAAGGCTAAATTTATAGTGTTTACCAAACACCTCTTGGAATCTGAGTCTAAATCACATGAAAGATTTCTTTTGACATCAAAACTAGAAAGTTGAAGTTTATACCATTTTGGAGTCAAGAAAGGTGTTAGGGAAAAAATCTCAATTTACAACTTAAGGACTTGAGTCAAGGAGTTTGCAAAGAGAAAAAGACACAGGCAAATTCAACAGTAAAATGTATAATGCAATTTTGAGATAAAATGGGTCCTTCATTAATATGCTAAAGTCTATCTAGAGAGCATAAATAGGATAATGGGGTTGGACCTGTTTGTCATTTTTTAGTTTTCATGGTTTAATAAACAGGAGTGTCATTTACTCCTTGAAATTAAAACATACACAGGAACTCCCCACCCTGTCTTTGATGAAGAATCTGGCCTTCTAGTTCATTTAACATGAAATAACAGATTTGTGTTGATGGTGCTTTTGTTCTTGATAGTGAGAGAACTTGTTACTGAAAAATTAGCTACTCACCCTCAAGCAATTGCTAACATTCCAGTTCCTGAACAGAAAAGGGGAGAAGGGAGCAGATGGAAGCAAACAAAAATTGTATTAATAATACATAACAAAGTGCTGCTACAAATGATATTTCAATAGAGGAAAACAATAGGAAAAACTGCAGTTTTCATTGGATCTTAATGTATTTATCAGTCTCTAATGCTTCCATCTTCAAGCAGTTCTCTTTTATTGACACGGCAACACAAATTGCAGAAGTAAATTGAATCATGGACTCAGAATGTAAAAATCAATGAGAAATAATTTTGTAGCACTAAAGTGAATAGTGTAATGCTAGGTATTCATTTAATTAACCATGAGCCTTTCCACATAATGCACAATCATTGCCAGCTTTTCAGCTCATAGTTGTTCCAGGAATAATGGGTTTGGGATTCATCTTTAGAAAACCTGCATTAATATTTGAAAGCGTTTAAATCCATTAGTGGGTCATCTGAACACTGCAGGTCACTTTTACATTGCTAATTGAAACAATAGTAATGGGTTATAATCTACTGTCTAATAATGCCTGGAGTGTTTTACCGCTTTTATATCTGCAGATTCCAGGAAATATGTAAATTTGTTGCTGAACTGTTATAAAAATATGGAAATTTAAGCTGCAGACATCAAAGTATTTTTTCCACCAAAACACACACACACACACACACACACACACACACACACAGCGTTAATAAACTGAAGAGTTACACTACATTCTGGTGTCAGGATAAATTCCTTACTCTAGACCTTTCCCTGTTCTCTCTTCTCTGCTCTGGGCGCAGCATCTGGTACTCACATTTTCCACGTTGCCATTAGGAGAAAGTGAATATCATTAAACCAGGGAGTAAACAATCATGTCATTGTTTCCATATGCAAGCTATACATTGACTCAGCCTGCTGGGTCCTGGCTGCTTTTTTTATTTGCCCTACATAAATTTATGCAAGCATTTTATTTTTCATGGAAATTTTCAACATATATCAACATTTTCTTGGATGGGGGCAGTACATGTGGCAGCAACCCTAGCATATGAAATGAGAATATGATTTCAGTGTGAAAACATACATGTGTGTAAATACACACACTCATATAAAAAGGAAATATATGAGAGAGAGAGAGAGAGTAGCTTTCTGAATCCTCCTTGTAAATTGAATGTCATACAAATTGATACTTAACCAGCATTTTCTCTTTTAATTAAACATGCATCTCATGCACTTACCTGCATCTTGCTATGCTTAATTACAGTCTGATTGTGCAGAAAATCCAGAAAGATGCATCTCATTATAATAAAGAAAATGCTTTGGCATAGGTAGAGATTGTGTGTGCATATATACTCATTTTTTTATAAATGGAATATGTTTTTAGAAGCACTTTATGCTAAGGCTTAAAGGAAAATAAAGACTTAAATCCATGTGCACTCCTTACCATTATCAACATGATTGCATTCGTAAATTTGGAGGAGAGGGGATAACTACAAGAAGCATCATGGATAGCTCTAAATTTGGTGCTTTATCAATGAAACCAATATTTTCATTTCTGACTTTCATCATCTTCATGAATGTATTTACATCTGAGGCAGATATTATAAGTAGATATCAAAATTCTGCCTTCATCCACAGGGCGATGGTAAGAGAGCTTCCATGGAAGACAATATGAATTAAATGCACAGACTAGAGCCTGTGTATTAATTGTACTGTCTGTAGAATTTAAATGAAACATCTTAATGACTATAATGGAGGTTATGAATAAAAAGGGGGCCAAACATCCATTGGTTCCTGAAACCAGAAAGACAAAATGGTTGAGGATATGCATAAGAAAAATCACAAAAAAGAAACCTGACCTTGTAAAGTTCTTGCTGAAATATTCCCACCATGTTTCCTGTCTTTCTTCATGCACTATTAAACCCCCTTTGAAGTCAGTAAGTGTCCCTATACTTGAACCGGCAGTACAGGACAAGGAGAAAGATGAAACAATGACCCCAGAAAGCAAGTTGCTTCTTTATCAAAGAAGGACAAGTATCATTAACCTATAATGCAATAAAGAGCCTCCTCAAAGATGTTTTTCACTTTCTATCAGCTAAGGAAATTGACAAAGGGATTGTGACTGGAGCTCCACAGTGAGAACCCTGTTGTGATTAAATGGTATGACAAATTGGGCTTTGTGTACCCAGATATAGCTCCCATGAGTTTTATTGTGCCCACAATAGAAGTAGGTACTTAAGGGTTAAGAGAAAAATCCCACAATAATATCACATATCTAGCGAACCAAGAAATCCTATGTGAAGGTAAGAAATCCCTTTCTAACCCCTGAGAGTGTGTACAGCTTTACCCTTCTTGTCTAGCTGTGTTGTGATAAGACTACACATGCGCATTCAGGAGCCCAAGGAGCCAAATTCTTGCCTTCCCTTTTAGACAAATCTCAGTACATTTCAGCCATACACATAAGAATGCACTTATCTGAACTTAGACAAGAGAACTACACCACTTTTCCTTCACCATCTTAACAGTAATGGCATTTTTATTTTAATTTTTTGGACTTCAGGATTCTGTTTGTTTCCAGAGTTGGGAATGTGGCAACCAGCCAGGACTGAGGATTTGTCCCAACTTGTCACCAAGAACATGTTACTACTTCCTTTTCCTTTAGGACTTTAGCCATTTTTCTTGACCTTTTAACTAAACTAGTGATCCACATCTCAAGATGTAAAGGAAGCTCTTTAACATAAGCACTCTTGGAGTTCTAGGTTGCCGATTGTTTCCTTTGAGTACGTTGAAAGAACATTCATTTGGGAAACCTGATTCCTTCCCATAACTTAAGACATCCATTAATGGTCTGCCATTCATTGGTTCTTTGGCTATTAGCAAGGAAACGCCTGACCTTGCTGCCACAAGCTGGGAAACAAATCTCTCCATTTCAGTGCATGGTCTTCGCTTTGTGTTTTAGTTACTTAGCAGACCCCTCTCTGAGTTCATGTGTTAGGCAATATACTTTCCTGTCCAGAAGTGTTGTGAGCCTGGTTCTGGGTGAGATGACACGGCTAGCACTTGGGTTGAAATCCCTCTTTTCAGCCATTCCATTGGAGTTTACTTTCTCATTATTTATTTTAATTTGTTCACTTGCTGATTCATTTCTTCATTCATTCACTCATCCAGTAAGCAATAGTTTCCTACTTAAGTTGAAGGATTTAGGAATCCACTGTATTCAGGTGCTTACTGATTGTTTACTAAATTCACCTAAGTTTTATTCTGAGAATGTATGATTAAAGATACATTTATACATGCAGGAGTACACACACACACACACACATACACACACACACACACACACAACTATTATAGCTTACAAAATTCCATTTTCATTAATAACCAAGAGTAAGTTGCTTGCATCGGTAAGTCAAACTTATTTTCTGTAATTTTTAAACTTCTAATCTTTTGTTCATCTGATTTCAATTATATTGTCTATCAAGAAGGTCAGGGCCTTATGTAACTTTTACTGCAGAACAATTCCTTCACCTGCCAGGGAAGGTTCTACCCTCCATCTGTATGTGGCTTTGGGAAGGGTAAATGGGGAACATTGAACAAGTGTGGCCCTTTCAGACTACCACTCTTCATATCAGTGAAACACCAACTATCATTACCCGACAAAATAAGTTACCTTCCAAAGTATTCTGTTTTATGGATGAACACAATTATTCCTTCTACAGAAGCTGAAACTGGAGACAATACAAACACAGATTATGAATGATCTTAGTATATTTATTACTTGTTACAAATAACTAATATTTAATATGTGCATTTAATATATACATATGGAATTTTCCAGGCATATATGTGTATATAGTCATTACCTGAATATTAAAAATAATAATTGCTTCTCTATTATATGCATACAAAATTTGCCAGATGCTTATCATCTGAAATTTGGATAGGTATAAAAATCTACAGGAAGTTATCCATCCTTTGGCATAGTTTATTTGGTTCATCAAATGTCATAGTCTAGGTCTCAAAATAAAAAATAAAAAGGGCTGGGGATGTGGCTCAGTGGATGATCACCTCTGGGTTCAATCCCTGGTACCAAAAAAAAGAAAAAAAAAAAAGTCATGGTCTATAAAATAAATTATTAATTCATTCAAATGTAACAACAACTCTGTGAGTTAAGTACTTTATTATATCCATTTTATAGAAATTCAACTGAGATACAAATGCAGTGAAGTAGCTTGCTCAAGATTAGAAATCAGGGTTTAGAGCCAGGATTCAAAGCCACGCAAAGTGATTCCAGTACCTGTGTCCTTAACCTGAATGCATTTCTGCCTCTCATATGATGGTGACTTTTGGTTGGGTCATTTATTTCCCTACCTGTGAATGTTCTGTCCCTAGATTGTTAAAATATGTCTAAATATCTCTCTCATTATACTCCTAGTTAAACTGAAAGCTAATGGAAGCCACTCAATTTCTGACTTCTGTAGGGAACCGTTGTATCTTCTCAACATCTTTGTCTTTAAGATCTGTTCTCAAATCCCAAATAAGTTCAACATCACAATTGCTTTAGTGATATGACACTTCTATCATTAATAACAGATATGATCTGTTATCATCATTTGCTGATTTCACAAAGTGGACCCATAGTATGAGATTAATTTATAAAGTTGGGAGACAATTAGAATGAAGAAAGGCACAACTGTGAACAAAACTAAAGTCATTTCTCTTTTCAGAATATTCAATAACTAATTCAACTTTAAAATATTTTATTTGTGTTAGCTTTATCCTAAATTAAAATTAGATGAAATGTAGGATCTGAGAGATTAATAGGTGGGTAAAGAGAGAGAAATACCTCATTTCTAAATAGTATAATAAATAAACTTTTTTACACTATCATTCTCACCTTTAATATCAAGTTAAAATATTCACACATATAGAATGATCAGATGTAATTCTACTGACTTAATCTTATACAATGATGATATCATTATATACAATGATATCATTTTTTTATCACACCAAATAGCATAACAAATTTATCATGTTATTTAAAATACTAACATGACAATTTCTAGCAAATAGTATGGTTTTGTCCAATAATTCAGCTCAAGTCAATGAGTTGAGGTTACTGTTCCCATTAGTCTGACTATACAGAGTCCACATGATGTGTGTATGTTTAAGATAATCAGAAAGAAACATAGTGTTCATGATTAAGGTGAGATAGTTGAAATAGGTCATATTTGTTAAAAGTGCAAAATAAATTGTATAATTTTTCTCTCTCTGGATAGAATTCACATGATTAGGATGAATGTATGTAATTTAATTTCAAGAAAAAAATCTTAATTGTATTTAAACACAATTGGAAGACTTAGAGTGGACAATTATGAACCTTGTTTGAACTATTGAATTCCTACAAAATCATATTAACAATAATTAGAAACTTTTTCTTAATTATTGACAATTGCAAATGAAAGAATTATGGATGGACTTAAAACATCATTAATGCTAAGTAATTCATTTCTTCAAATAAGTTTTGCTGTTTTTATTCATGGCATGGAAAAACAACTCTGTCAGCAAGAAGCCACTAGACATATGCAGAATCACACATACCACTTTACCCAATGTCATGATTTATAAATATTTGTGGATGGATGGAGATGAGGGAGAAGGAAGTCAAGAATTCTGTATTCTTCAGGTGAATAATTTATTTGTTTGGGTTAAATAAAACACATTGAAGAATATGAATTATTCAAGATTATTTATACCAAACTCAGTATGTTATAACTTTGCAGAGCAAATTCTTTGTCCTGATGCCTCAGTAATTGGAAAGAGTTTAATGCCCTCTTCAAGTGAGAAGAAATTTTATCATTGGAAGATCTAGACTCATAGGTTCTTTAGCCTTCACTACAACGTGGCTACTAGTTTAAACCTAGAGTGAGCATTTTGCTATCAACTGGTGAGAGTTTAGTCACTTTTTTCTATTTTACAAGGATGTTTTCTAGTACTTTTCCTATTATGTATAACACTTTTATAGATTATAGTAAAAATGATTCTATTCATATAAAAATATTTCTTATGTGCCTAACATTGTGCTAGGTGACTGGGAATGTTAGAAATATAGGATTCTTATCTTTAAGCATTTTGCAACCTTGTTGAGAGATAAATAGTAAATTCACACAAAGTTAAAAGTATAATTCTTGGGCTGGGGTTGTGGCTTAGTGGTAGAGCCCTTGCCTGGCATGTGTGAGGCAGTGGGTTTGATCCTCAGAACCACATATAAATGAATAAATAAAATAAAGGTTAAAAAGTATGATTAATTTAACCTTCTGCTCCTGAGGTCCTTCCTCAGCACATCCCTCCTCACCAAAACAGAAGTTGAAACACACAGCAAGGCGTGATTTGATTGAGCTGCAGTGGGTAATAAGAAACACTGCATGAAGCCAGGCACATTGGCCCTGATGACTTGAGAGGCTGGGGCAGGAAGATTACAGTAAGTTTACAAGTTTGAGGCCAGCCTGGGTAACTTAGCAAGAGCCTGTCTCAAAATAAAAAATTGAAAGAGCTTGAGATATGGCTCAGTGGTAGAGCATGTTTGGGTTCAATCCCTGGTACTGCCAGAAAGTAAAAAAAGCAAACACTGTGAAAAAAAAAAAAAATTGTAGAAAGGTACATTCCCAGGAGTCTCAGTTCGAGAAGGCTCTTGGTGAAGAAGAGTTTGAGCATTTCCTAACTTATGGCTAGTCTTCAAAGTCGTGAGTTGCTGTGTTGCTAGGAATGGTGGAGGAAGATATAAGGATTTCTCCTCTAGGAAAGCATAAGTAAAGGCAGAGATGGGGCTGGCGATGTGGCTCAAGTGGTAGCGCGCTCGCCTGGCATGCGTGCGGCCCGGGTTTGATCCTCAGCACCACATACAAACAAAGATGTTGTGTCCACCAAAAACTAAAAAATAAATATTAAAATTCTCTCTCTCTCTCTCTCTCTCTCTCTAAAAAAAAGTAAAGAACAGAGAGGCAAGAATGAGTAAGAGGTGATTGGTGACTCGAAAGGAGAACAGTGACAGAGGTCATATCAGAGAATATGAGTGGACATGGGTGGATGAAGATAGATTCTAAAGGACTTGGAATTTTTTCATCCAATAAATATCTATTGAGCACCTACTATTTATGAAGTGGTTAACTAGGAACTATGAATACAACTCCTAAAAAACAAACAAACAAAGAAAAAACAAGACAGTATCCCACCAATCTCAGAAAATTTGACATCTTTTCAGGAGGAGACAGGTATGAAGACAGAAAAATATGAAAAACACAAGAAAGGTACCTCGCTCTGGTTTGGTGAATTAGATCAAAAGGATGTGAGAGAGTTTGCAGACATAGGAGTGGTGGAAAAGGGAAGGCTGAGATGAGAGCCAACCACAGTGATAGCCCCCTGAGTTATAGAGTCTGCCATGTTTTCACTATGGCCAGAGTACATGCTGCAAAATTCCAGGTGAGGAGGTTCCATAGAATTGTGGAAAAAAAAAATTCAAATCTCAGGAATTTTCACAATAAGTAGACAGTAAAAGAAAGGCAGAAATGTTCAGCACTCAAAACCTTTCAAGAAGAAAGGGCAGAAAAGGTAGAGAGTTAAAGCCACAGAGAACAATGAAAGAACATTTAAAATGTTGAAAACCATCCTCAGATCACCTAGACTCTAAAAATTTTCCAAATGAAAATATACTCTGATACATGAATTGGAGTTTCACTTTGAGGAGGCTCTTGTTTTGGTGTAAAGAAAAAGACTTTGTCCTGAGTTCTCTCTCCATTGTCATGGTGACACAGACCATCAAAAATGCATGGTACCCTGTCCCTGATGACCTGGCTATAACAGGGATCTTCAGATGTTTTTCTAGTTCTTTTACATCATGATGATACTGTGAGAAGACCAAAACTGGAGGACAATCCACCTTGCTTGAGGATGTTTCAAAATTACTTTTTAATTTATTTAGGGAAAGAAAAGACCTATCAGCTTCTATGTCTCCATCTATGATCATCCCGATTCAGTTGAATCATAATGTGACAGAATGCATGGCGGGTACACATATCTCAAACATGAGACCTTCCATTATTCCTAGGAGAATTACCTTAACAGGTTGTATCCCCTGCTAGAACAATGGTAGAGCCCACCTAGGCTCAGAGACATGATCTGAACTGCTGACCTTTGAAACTTGGAGAAATGGAAAGCTGAAGCAAGCAGAACCACAGTAGAGGGCCAATCTTATGATCTCTGGGGAAATGCGTTCCCATTGAGCATTTTCCATCCCCTTCCCACCCCCTTTGGTAAGAGTTCTGAGAAAGGATCAACTTCAGCTGTGCAACACGCTGGCCAAACTTTCAGAAACCCTGGAACCAATTTATTCCATCTGGAAATTAGTTTCAGCTTTTATTGCTGCAGAATTTAGTCCAAACCAGACCCAGTTTCCAAAAGGAGGTCCCTGCTCCTTTACTGTCAGAATTTTTCTTTTCTAATGAGCTCTCAGTTAAAAGATTTAAACGATAATCGCATCAAAGATCTGTGCTATTTACACCAACTACATTTTCCCATATAAGTCGTTCTCCAAGACTGCTTCTTTTCAGGGACATGAAGAAATTTTACCAATTAGTTCTTGCAAAAAGGGAAGATTTGGAGAATTTATATAGTTCTCTCCTAAATGTATTTTTTAGTGAACTTTTCTCTTATGCCAGGTAGTGATTCAGATACTTTCCTAGAAAAAAAGCTAGTTGGGCCACTTAATAATTTTTTTTTTTTTTTTTTTTTTTTTTTTTGCCAAACAAACACAAAATACTAACAATTAGATCTAAATAAAACCATGGCCCCCAAAATCCCATTTTTGCAAACATATCAAAAGCATGCAACATTGAACATTTCCAATAGCCTTATACATAAGATTTCTTTGTTTCAGTCCATCTGCTACTGATTAAACATTTTATATTTCCATTGTGATTAATTATGCTATTTATATACTTGAAAATGATTTGTTTGGAAAGGTATGGTCTAGTGTAAGTCTTTCATTTCTGAGAATGACAGCCCTTCAAAAAGTAGAGCAACACTATGCACTCAGGAAATTCACCATCTGCTTTCTTATGCTCTTATAGCAAATTACAAACCTATAGCAAAACAGAATTGAGAGAAAACAGAGTATAAATAATGCTAATGGTATTCATTTGAGATGTTTAAAATGTATCCATTTTTAATTAAGCCAAGATACTCTCTTGGTCCCCAAAGAAAATTGCACTAGTTTATTGTTATCTACACTTGGCTTTCGAATTAAATTGCCAAATGGCCAGACATTTTCAACCTGGTCTAGGAGGCACCCTTAATTCATTCTAATCTAGGCCGAATTTATCAGGTGTTAAAATAGACCATGATGGTGCACACAAGGCCTAGGCGTTCCTTAATCCCATAAAGGGAACTGGATTAGAGTTATAGTCAATATAATTAAGAAAAATAATGCTCTATAAAGTGTGCAAAAGACCATTTTCCAATATGAATGTTTATTGGTGCCAATAGACAGCAAAGACCTGCGCCAGCAACTTCTCACCATTTGAAACTTAGCTATTGTTTTTTTGCATGACCAAACAGTCATATGAAACCACAGAATAAACCATTTTTACTCCGCCTAGCCCAACTGCTTTTAGTGAAATTTTGTAAGTCAAAACAAAATTGCTCACACATTAAAATAAACTTGTGCCAAATATTGGATTGTGAATTTAAAAAAAAAATTATCATTATCCCTCCCAGTAAGAAGGACTCTAGCATGTCTGCTTCTAGAAACCATTAGCATAGGTAGTCATGAGCCACCATTTGTACTCTGTGGGCCTCCTCTCTCCTCGCCTATAGTCCACACATTAACATGCCCAGAGTCTCTGAGGCTGTATTACACCATTTGCTTGTTCTATGTGTCTCTGATTGTCTTTCTTCTCCTGTTTTCTCCATCCCAACTGAAAGTTATTCTATGATTTCTGGCATCTCTATTAAGTAGTGAGCCGCATGGAAATGATTAACTTTTGAACTGCAAAACTGAAAACACTCTCTTGCATACTGTGGAAATGAAACATGTCATGTAGCAAACGGGTTTCCCTGATGGAGTTTGCAGCAAGAAAGAAAAATCATTGGCTGAGATTTTGGTTTTGTTGTTGTCACCGTAGATCAAAAGGATGTGATCATCCTTTCTGATAGCTCTTTCTCCCCCCTTGGTAAACAGCCTCTGAGTGAGTTCATTAAATATTTAAACAGCCCTGGTATCTATTAATGTTATCAGACACATGAAATATGTCTGATGGATTTATTCTGCCGTTAAGGAGCCATACCCCAGTGTCCCTCATGGGACAGAGCTCCAGCTGTTTAAACTATAATTCCATCACTAGGAGGCATGGTGAAAGCACTGACCTCTTTGAATCGGACTCATTGCTACTCAGCCTGTAAATTGCAAATGAAACCTTTCTGTAATAATGTTAAAATATGCATGCATAGGAATTAAAGCACTTGGGGTCACCAGCAAAGCCTGGTGTGTTTTCTGTAACCTCTAAACAGCTGGTAGAAAGAATCCAATAAATCAATGCCTGGAGAGGATTAGTGATTGGGGGGTATATGAGTCTTTTGGGGTTCAATAGCTCTCCCCCCATATATGGGAGAATCTTAATCAATCCTCTGAAGCTTTTAAGTTTTTAAAATTCCATTAATGTTTATTTGATCCTGCTTCTCAAAGAAGATAAATTATGTTGATACTGTGGTCCTTACTTATCCTCCATAAAATCAATCTAATATGATATTATGCATGAGGTCCTTCAAACTGTGAGCTAATTTGTTGTCCCATTGTTACCTATTTGAAGCTTATGAGAAAACAACCATGACAAATAAGATAAAGGATGCCTTACCAAGTCTTCAACATGAAAGAAAGAGGTGTTTTAGTGTTTCAGTTCACCGGTGTTAGGTTAGCCACGGCATTTCAAGTGTGTTTGTTTCACATCAACTTAACTTGATAGGAAAGTTCTTAAATGACTTATCAGAAATATTGATAAAGGAAGGTGTTGACATCTCCTGGAGATTATAGTTTCAAGATTTCTAGTTGAAAGAGCTGGACTAATTATCTTAAGAAACTTGTTATTCTTTCTGAGATCATCGAACAGGTGGCAAACCCAGTAACTGAAATAGAAACCAATTCTTTCATATTGTTCAATACTGGACTCATACCACCATGATTGCTCATTGGAAACAGGCAGATCAAACAGATGAAAGACAAAAATACACAAACTACAGCAAATACATTAAACGACAGAATAAAGATTCCAGGAGAACTGATAAGTAGGACAATGGTCTAAATCTCATGAGTGGATAATGGTGATAAGTACCTAACCCTACATTTGTTTTTTTATGGGAGATTATGTATAAAAATTGGAAAAACACGAAGAAGGTAAATGACAGAAGACGTTATTTCTCAATGAAGTTTGGGATCAATGAATTTACTCTGGGAGTTTCATGTTCCTTGATCTATGAGGAAGGTTAATGCTAAATGGCACATGTGAGATATGGGTTGGTGGCAGCAAGTCTTTTCTTTGCTTCTCTGCCTTGTGCTGGAATAAAATAAAACAAATGGACGAAAGACCCTGAAACCCAGCAAGTAATGGAGAATTCCCTTGGCTACATTACAAATTGCCCTCATAACTACATCAGTCTATCTAGGACAGACATAAATGTCACAGATTGTTTTTCACCTCTAGCTACTAAATACTTCTATATTTTGAGATCACAGGAAGACAGAGAGTCAGGAGTCAACAGACTATCAGATAAACAACTCTAACAATACACAAGAGATGGAATGTGACTTAGCTCAGTGGTGATTATAATGATTAGATTTTAATTGGCTTCAAGCTTTTTGAGTCATCTCTATGAAGACCACCAATAAATGCTAATGTAATGTTTTCATTGGTCCTCATAGAAGATAGTTCAAAATTGATGGTAATCAGGCCTATATAATGCATTGGTCACACTATTTCTGGAATATCATTGTCAACATAGTATACTTTAGAAAGACAGAGATGAACTAAGGCATCCCCAAATGAAGCCATACAGCAAGAGAGCTGCACTGATTTCAAATTATCAGTGACCACCCATAGTAAGTGCTTAGTAAATGAACTGAACTAGATTGGGAATAGGTACTGGACTCTTGGAAAGGGTATCAATCAGAACTCTTTGGTACCGATTAATATGATTTGATTAATATGGCTCTCTGAAGACTAATAGGTTGCCTCAGTATATAATAAGTTCTCTAACATTGGAAGTGTACATTATAAAATGATTTGGTTTAGTGAAATATTTTTACATGGAACAAGAGGTTGGGTTCAATGAATCTAGTCTTTGAAAGACCCCCAATGAAGAATTAAGAAAAAAGAATATTCCAGAATGCACAAATGGCAAGTCTTTAAAAGAGAAGCTACACAAAGAGGTTTCCAAGACAACACTTCTAAAGTAGTAATGCCCACTTTTCCATGGTGAAAAAATGTATATGGCAAAGGAATATTCTCACAAATTCAGCAAATCCAATTCAGTGTCCCCATTTAGAGAGCAACACTTTAAGCAATTAAAACACTATTTGAATTTTGCTGGAGCTTTGGAAAAAGATATATTTAGTGGTTATTAACCCAGTACTTATCCTTCCATTGCACAAAATGCCTCCTTTCCTGAAGAATCCCCTGCAGAGAATTCCCAGGCTGGGACAGGGCAGCTGCCTTTCAATTGGCATCCAAACCACAGGGCATAGCCAATAATAACTTGGAGTTAAAGTAGCTGTAAGAGAAAGATGGTAGTCATTTAAAATAATTTCTGCTGCTGAAATTTTTCCCTTTTCATTTTTAATTACTTAAGGGTCACCTCACCAGAAATTCTGGGTTTAACTCCTTTAAATACCTTTTTTTTTTTTTGTCCAAAAGAATCAAAGTATAGGCACAAAGCAATATGAGTACTCCTTCATGGGACATAAGCTTTAGGGAACTAAAGATAGGTTAATTCCATGCCTGATTCATTCCATGGGCCATTTAACGAGAGTCTCCGGAATTGTTCAGCCAATAATGAACTTGCAGGATCTAAAGGTAATCACTGCTGCAATTATTAAAATTTACACCAGAATTCTATTACCCTTTCTACAGATAAGTGTCTTGTATTAAGTGGTCTAGAAGAGATGTGTGAACTGGTTCAATAACACCAGAAATCTTGGTCATTTGTTCTTTCTTCTATTCATATTTCTCTGGCCCCCAACCATCAGACTATGCTTCTAGTTAATTGTAGGGAAATATTTATTATGTTTGTAAAGTAATTTTGAATTTAAATCTGCTTTTGCACACATTAATTCATTTAATTCCCACAACCCAACCTCTTTTCATTATTGATAACATTAAAACTAACCTCTTAATTTCGTAACTACCTACCAGACAGTATTTTCAGCACTTCTTATGTATTATCTCCTTTGATACTCACAACAGCCCATGAGATAAGTATCAGAATCCTCATTTTGTAGATGAAAAAATGAAAAACCTGAAGAGGGATGTCACTGTCGGTCGTGCAACTAGTCAGTGATGGGAAAATTATTTGAGTTCAAGGAGATTGCCTGTGCAGTCCCTGTTCTCCACTGTCCCTGCCTGGCTACCCATAGTATTTATTGTGCTATGTAGATTCTTCTGCAGCTAATGGAAGGTTTTTGAAAAGAAGCATGACAGCATTTGTCCCTGTTTTGAGTAAAGACGATATAAGATCTCCCCTTTGACTCTTACAAAGCTAGGAATAGCAGTGATAATTATTATAAAGTAAACAGTGTGAAGCATTCAGTGGTTCAATGAGTTCAGTAATGTTGTAAAATGATAAAAAAAAATCAATCTCTATCTTAGTTTAGTGCAAAAAAATTCAGAAATCAGCTATGAGCAAGCACCAAATATAATTTCTATAACTTTCAGTAATTATTTTAGTTCAGAAACCAAATAATTCTCCACATAGCAAAAGAAATGTGTTTATAACCCATGAACTCCATGTTTAATGTGATATGTGGCCTTTCCTAGCATGGACAAGTGTGTCAGTTTGAATACTTAAGCTAACAACAAGAGCACAGGACCCTTTAATAAGTTGGTTGATTACCAGTCCACAGAACAATAAGAAGCATGAACAACTATTGGGAAAATTAATTCTTTCTTTTTATGCCTAATTATCATTAGAAAATAAAGTGTGTTCAAAAGAAAAGCTATGAGTTAATGTTCTATGGACATTTCAAAATAATTCCAAGTCATTATAGAAAGAGTGCTTGCTGGACAGTTTTCTAATCCATTGTTCACATATGGGAACAAATCCAGGAGGAGTTCAATCTCTCTTGATACTTTTCATTTAAGAAATGAAATGTTATCACTGTAGACTCAGGAAGAGGGTCTATGAGATTGAGAAAAGTCGAACACACCTGGATTCCACTGATTGCTTCAAATTATTTTTCAGATACTTTGAGTTTGAAGAAACTCAAAACACATTTTCTAAGTTTCCTTCTTCTTTTAAATCCATGTGCTTTGTAAGAGAAATTTAATCCATATGTTTCTGATTCATTTTGAGTTAACTCATCAAATTGTTGATTTTAAAGATCTATTTGATGTCCAAAAGCTTTTTGATGGTTGTGATTTTTCCCTCTGAAACAGTATTTTGTTTTTCCATGTGCAAACAAACGTGGATCTTACAGATTCATGCTCCATATACCAAGGATTTGAGTGGGTGCTAACTCATTCAAATCCATTTCCATCACCCAAGGGGAATTCTGACATACATAATAGCTCAGAGCACTCAGATTGATTTTTATTTGTATGACTTCCTTTTCAAACTCAACCTGAATAGATACATTTTATGAAATCTAAAAATATTTTAAATCACATCAAATTAATTTGATAAGGAGATAAAATCAATAAAACTTTTTTTGAAAAATGTCATTGTAGGAACGCATGTACATACTACAGACAAAAGGAAAAGAAAAGGATGTAGCCACTCTACTAATAAAAATTCTGCTGCTCATCTACTGGTCCCAAAATTGAGATTGAGTCATAACTTATCTTGGGAGGTTTGCATGAGTTTTATGTGCCTTGTTATATAATTCAGAAAACCAGAAGTTTTAAAGATTGGGATATATGTAAGGGAAATTCTAGACCTTGCTTTTGCTTTTCTTTTTTTAGAATTGAACTGAAAGGAAATGAATGGTAAATGTTGGTCTGCCCACATGATTAACGTACACTAGCCCAAGGCAATGCATCTCATCATCAAACACCATTGGTTTTAACACTCTCATGGAGAGAAAGCTATCAGATGAGGTCCCAATGAGTTATTTCCCATGAATAGAGTGAGAGCTAGCAGAGTAAAAAAGATTTCACAGATCTTGTGAAACCCTAGACTGCCCTGAAGCCTAAAGCAGTGTGTACATAAAAAACTAGCATCCGTCCTCTCATGGTCAGGGATAATATGTTCTTCCTTTTCTTTTCTTTCTTTCTTTTGGTGATGAAACATCACAGAGAACTAATTTTCATGCACAAATGTCTGCCCAGTGTATAAATCTGCAGAGCAAACAGTCACATCTAACCCAACAAATTACTCTTAGGTTAATCAGTGGATGTTTGCATTACAGATGTTCTTACTGTGAATAATATATGCCCTTATACTAGAGCCCCTAAATGGTTCCTGAAACATATGGAACTCAGGCTCAGATATGTCGGGACATTCCAGCACTTTTGGTTAACGCTGAAAAGTCAAGATGAAGGAAATGTTTCCTCCCCTGACTTCCAGAAAAGTCACTGACTGATATGCTTACAGAAGCTGTCCTAGCAGTCCAGAAGTGAATGATGGCCATTCTTTATAAAAGAAAATTTTGGGAAAGAGAAGGATGATCTAAACTTTTCCAGCTCAGATGCGGGGGCGGGGGGGGGGGGGGGAACCAGACCAAGAACAATAGTTGATTCACAATACTTTCTTTCCAAAGGACAGTAGTTAAGTCTAATTGGATCCTTTTGGAATTGGATTATCTCAAGAGTGCAAAATCTTAAAATCTGGATATTTCATTATAACAACAACAACAAAGATGAAGCTCCCTTGGTATTCAATTTACTTATCAAAATCTTGCAGAAATAGTGTCAGGAAAATGTGTACCATAATGGTCTTCATGGGTATATACACCAGACATATAAACACACGTGAGCACACTTACACTCTGGCATTTCAGCAGTGAACAAGAAATCTCACCTTAAATATTTCTGGCAAGAAGATACTAATCATTTAATTTTTTAAGTAAGAGCAACAGTGTATTGAGGTACCTGTCTTCTCCCATACTGAATCTTGATATTGAAAAAAAAATTAAAAGTGAAAAGGGATTGTATTACTCTGAAGCATGGTTGCCACAATAATCATAAGCAAAGATGCAAAACAGCATAACCTGTGTCTTGATCCAACTGATCTCCCTATGGGGGGAAAACCTTCCCTTCCAGGAACAGATGCAAGAAACCTCTCGTGCAGTGGCCCATAGATAGGTAACAACAAATCCCACCATTCTGTACCTTAGATTAGGTAGAGGGAAGTGATGGGAGGAAAGGGAAGGGGATCTGAGGATAGAAAAAATAGTATAATGAAACAAACATTATCACTGTATACATGTGACTACATGACCAATATAATTCTGCAACATATACACTCAGAAAAATGAGAAATTTTATCCCATCTATGTGTGATATATCAAAGTGCATAAATACATTCTACTGCCATGCATAACTAATCAAAACAAAACCAAAAAAAAAAGCCTTACCAAAGAATAGTCTAGGGAGCTTTAATTTTTTTTCAGTGCCCAAACCTTACCCTAGAAGAAATGTTTAAGAATTTCTAGAACTGGTCCTCAGGTATCAATATTTTTTAAAAGTTCCAAGTTATTTGTTATATAAAGTCCACTCTCTTGGAAGATTTCCGATCTCATTATCCATCAGATCCAGAACCGGAGAAGTCAGAAGCTAGTAAAGGGAGAACAGAGGGCTCCTAGAATGTAGCAACAGCTGCTATAGGTAAACAACCATATCCACACACACACATATATGTACATAATAAGAAGAAATATAAGTTAAATAAATGTAACTTTAAAATCAAGTTGCCTAGCTAACCTCTTTGAAAAGGAAAAAATAGTAAATTGTCAGGACTTTTAATACTGTGACACTAAGAAACTAAATGATATTTATAATTAATTTTAAACTCTGCATTTACTACCTTTGTATTTTTTGTTATTTGAGGTCTTTCATTATATGCAAAATAATGATTCAGTTAGGTCTTGATGCTCTAGCATACATGTCTCTAACCTTGCAATTAACTTTTTTAAGCTTTAATATCATTGTCTGTGTCAATTGAGAGCTCCAATTTTTGGTGTTCAAAACTTCAAATATACAAAGCAAATGTTGTCATCCTTATCTAATCTCTATCAAAGACATCTTAAAGTCTTGTTTTTTTTGTTTGTTTGTTTGTTTGTTTGGGTTTTTTGTACTTGGAATTGAACCCAGGGGCAGTTAACCACTGAGCCATACCCTTAGCCTTGTTTTTCTTTTTTTTTAATTAGAAAAATATTGACACTTCAAAAGTCATTTATCACATTATTTAGGTTCTTTGTAACCAAAAATCCTGATTTGTTATTATACAATTTAAAAAGAAAAAAAAGACGTTTCCATACAATTTAACAAAACAAAAGAAAACTCTTAAAAATACCTTGACTGTCAGCAAAGGTTATACATATATTTTTATTTTTTTATTGGTTGTTCAAAACATTACATAGCTCTTGACATATCATCTTTCATACTTTAGATTCAAGTGGGTTATGAACTCCCATTTTTACCCTGTATACAGATTGCAGAACCACATCGGTTACACATCCACATTTTTACATAATGCCATATTAGTAACTGTTGTATTCTGCTACCTTTCCTATCCTCTACTATCCCTCCTCCCCTCCCCTCCCATCTTCTCTCTCTGTCCCATCTGCTGTAATTTAATTCTCTCCCTTGTTTTTTTTTTAAATGGACTATCTTTTTCTAAAGACCAGGGTCTAAAGTATATTATTATTAAAACTAAGTGAATATGATAGAACACCAAAATAAAATAATGAATCTTCAGAGCAATAATTAAACTAAGTTGCTTCAAGAAAAAAAGATCTACAATTTCTTAGAGAAATATCCTTGTATAACTTACTATATGTCAGACATAAAGTATGGCTTCCATCTTGAATTGAGTCTCATTGTCTCCAGAGCTACCAAGAATACATTTCTCCTTCTCATTCAAGATTACCAATGACTATTTGGTGAAAGTGCATGGCTCCCTTTTGTACAAATCTCTTGTTACATCTCTGAATCATTTGTTCTATTGATCACATCCTCACTCTTGAAATTTCTCTTTTATCTACCTTGAAAACTGTGTTCCTTTTATGTTTCTGGCTCTCCCCCCCCCTCTCTCTCTCTCTCATGAGTTCTTTCTCCCCAGACCACCCCATAAACGAAGTCATTACCCAAATTTCCTTTCTGATTCTCTTCTCTCCTCATACTCTTAATTTGCATGTTATCATGGCCACCTTGATGCTTCCATTTTCACCTACTTGCCAATGCCTCAGCCACATGCTACCCTCCTGTTTCCAGTCTCATTGAACAGCATCAATCCATCCTCCCAGTGCCCCTCCCTTTCAAGTCTTTTACCTGATTCCTTCTAAAATTCTTACCACTCCTGAGTTCTCAAATTACATCCCAGGCTTATTATTTACAATAGATCCCCTTCTCTTAAGTCTCACTCTCAATTATTTTAATTCCAACCTTCATCTTCTTTTTCCTGGATCACTTTAAATAT
Source organism: Callospermophilus lateralis (assembly GCF_048772815.1). Lineage (NCBI taxonomy): Eukaryota > Metazoa > Chordata > Mammalia > Rodentia > Sciuridae > Callospermophilus > Callospermophilus lateralis. The sequence continues at coordinate 49,586,702 of NC_135320.1, read as the reverse complement.
CTTACAAGTCACTTTATTCCCCATCTTACTTGTTTCAATCTGTATTTTGCAAAGATGCTAAAATGATATTTTTAAATGCATCCTGGAGTCTGTTGCTTCCTACTTAGAAGATTTCTCATTTCATATGCAAGCCTTTCAGGTGGAACTAGAATTCTAGATGGTAAACAGACCCTTAATGATTTGTCCTCCACTAATTTCTCCACTTGGTCTCTCCCTTTTACTTCAACCCGCCAATCCCACTGTGCTCTTGCTTTGCTCATTATAGCCTTGATTTTGTTCTCTGTCTATAAAGTCTTTCTCTCCAAAGAATTTCCTTCTTCTTCTCTACTTCCTCATAACCTTACACCTCCTGCTCTGGACAGCTTCAATTTATCCATCCAAACGCTCCTCATAGACCAGATTCTCTAGAAGCCTTCCCTGCTCATTAGGACTTACACTCTGTCACAACTCTCTTCTCATTCATTTTTCTTTACTACTGAATTGTAAATTCCTAGAACATGAAGACATGTTGTATTGTTGATAAGAATTTAGTATTTCCAGGACAAAGGGTTAACCTAAGTGTTGGTTGATTAAATGAATGAATAGCCTGATGAATAAAAACACCTAAGAAGTGTAGTTACATTTAACTGCAAGTGAGTGTATTTATTCTCTGGGCCTTATGTGAGCCTTCTGAAACAAACACATGTGTTTCCTTGGAAGAACATTTACAATTTTCAATAGAATTTCCTTTCTTTTCCCTCAATAGTTAAGAAATATTACATAGAAGCAACCTTAAGGGATTCACAATACACCTCAATTTTATATATGGGAAGCCTGAACCATCTTCCAAAAGTTCATATTAGCCAGTTAATGTATTGAAGAAAATATTAAGAACACATACATTTCTATGTTCCTAATCAAATCAAGCTAACACTTTATTATAAAGAAATCAACCACTGTACGTGTAAAGTTTACTAACTATATATTACATGTGTTTATTTGTATTCAGCCAAACACATTTACAAAATTATTTTACTTCTTGCTCTCAGCACATGTTCTGGTTATCATCATCTTTAATTTAATTAGAGAAATTCAGGTACAGGATTCAGTGAATGAGTTGACCAGGAACATGACTCAGTTTCTGGGAAAGCATTACAGCTTACACAGCTCTCTCCACGTTACAAAAGAAGAGACGGAATATTTAGTTGCTAATTCAGATATCAAAGAATCACAGATCTGAGCATTCAATTTCAGTCTAATGATTGCTAAGGACCATGTGGTACAAGACATTGTATTAGAGTCTGACTTCAGCGAGTTCAGGTATAGGTGCATGAGGAAGAGGGGCCACCTAATGCAGCTCTCAGTAACAAGGTCTAAGTCACCATGGCTGAGTAACACAATCATTTGTATCCAGGATATGAATCACCCACACAAAATGAGTTCAGATGAATTTAAATTTGAATTTGGAATATTAGATAGTGAAAGTATACTCTTTAAAAGAAAAAAAAGTTTCTATAACATAAAACATAGCCTTTAAATTTATGATCAAATTTATTTTATGGCCTGGAATAAATCTTATGAACACAGTTCTCTCACTTTAGACTGCATCCTTAAATGTTAGTGAGAGTCCAACTCACTGGAAATTCCTGAGTCAGCCTTCTGTCCTGCTCCTCTTAGGTTGTTTCAGAGGGTAAGCAATGGGCCTATCAACCTGCATTTTAACTGTGTGGATTTCAAGTGATTCCAGTGAAAGCAAGAGAGTCAAACTTTGAAAATCAACCCTGGAACTTCAGGTACTAGCTATGTTCTCTAAGTATAATAGCTAGCAATTAAAAATAGTAATAATATTTTAAAAAATTCTAAATGGTTTTCTAAATAAGCATATACTCTTGGATCCAGTCATAGCCATAATTACAACTCGCCCTTGTTCAAGTCAAGCCCTCTTCATAAATAGGAGCCAAATCATGATGCAACCTTGGATCCTAGATTTCCAACAGAGGAAGTCTTAAGGCTAATTTCCCTTATCTTACAATTATTTACTGAAAAGTTAATTAAATTCTGCTTTAAAGAGCTAGTCTTGGCTTCTGACCAAATATGAATTGATTATTTTGGAATGTTCATATACTTTAAAACATTACATAATACTGCTTATACATTTAATGCTAAATTAATTACTTTGGATGAGTGGCTTTAGCCTATTTTAAAATATACTGCATTCTGCTCATAGAGCTACAGGAAATAACCTCACCTAGTACCCCAAAACCACCAAGGATGGGAAAGAGATGCATTTAGTACTTATAGAACCATAACCTTTCCTCCACAGGACAATTAGCTATCAGCTCTTGTCAGTCCCTGATTGTTTCTGGCCTGGATAATTAGAAGTTAATGCTCCTTCATTTTTTAGTTCTTCCATTTGAAATAGGAAACTTCTTTTCCTCAGCTGAAATGTGTAAGGTATCCCTTTCTATATCCATTTATACCTAGTTAAGCCAAGGTCACTCTAAAGGTTCAAGTTCAAATATGACATTAGCGTGACTTGGGGTAGAAATGGGGGTGATTTACTGTCTGTACCCTGAGTTCCGTGGATTTGAATTGCAAAGTTTTTTCTATTCATCTTTTTGAGTTCTGATGAGGTTTTCAACTCCATTACACAAACCAGACCTTCTTTTTAGACAGCTGCTATTCAGACAAATAGGCTGGGGCTTGATGAACAAAGGGAAAAAACAGAAAAACTTGACTGCTTTCTTCGTCATATCACACATATGACATATATTTTCTCAGAGCACCATTTAGAGGATTCTGCTTTCCCTTACCTGTAGACTGAAAGATCCTAATAGACTTTATAATCATCAAGGAATTGTGACATTAGTTTCTCAAAATGATATTTAAAAGCATTCCTCATGCTGACCCACTGGAGCATTTAATCTTTCAACTTTCTCATTTAAGCTGTGTTGGATCCCTTGCTGCACAGCCTTTTATTTAGTTCCTGAAATACACCAAGCATGCCCTGCCTCAGAGCCTTTTCTCTGCTCAGAAAATATGTGTTGTTCTCCTTGCAGTCAGTTCAACCACCTTCAAGAGATAACTTGCAAATTTCTGCTTTATTGTGCGCTCCAAAAAAAAAGGGTTGTCCTTCTCATACAGTATAGGCTGCATCCTCCATTACTTCTTATCTAAGGTTGTTTTCTTTGTTTGTCTTTGTTTTGTTTAATTTTTGCTTCATGGTGGTTATAACAATCATGGCTAATATGTTTTGCTTTCCTCCTACATACAAGATCATGTTCCTAGTTTGTTAGAGGCAGAAAGTCTTTTAATTCTTGTTATGATACAAAGTGAGTATATATGCCTTTATTAATCCTATGTTTAAAAAAACTAAAAAATTTAGCCATAAAAAGTTTTAATAATTTGTTCTCAAGCAGCAGATAAATTTCAGAACAAGGAATTTGAACCCATGAAGTCAGATTCCTGAACTTACATTCTTTCAATAACACTGGGCTGTCTCTTGAAACTGGGAATTATATACGTGTGCATATGATTTCTATTGTCTTTTATATTCCACTTTCTCAAGTGGAAGAACCATGAGGTGAGGGATAGTATTAACTATGTTTAGGAAATGTATCTCTGGTACCACCAGCACAGTATTTGGCAAGCAGATGAAGAAGAAAGGGCTGGGAAGCAATATGAAGTCAATACTGAATGGTCTGATACATGATCAAAGAGAGGTCATCATTGTAGCACCACTCACCTGAGATTCATCTCAGACCTGACTGATAACGTTCTTGGAGGAAAATACCCAACCCCCATCCTCTAAGTGTGTAAAAACTTAACTTGAAAATAAGTACTCCGTGATGTTTCAGGCTCCATGAAATCTGTTACAGCTGAAATGGATCCAGGATTCAGGTGCACACTTGCGCTATAGCAGCATAACCCCAATGCCTCCTTACTATGGATCAAAGGCCAGCAATGTTCCAGGCAGCATGGAAACTTTGCTCCAAGTTGGCTACTGCAAAGGAAATTTCAGAAATTACCTGAGCAAAAAACAGAGGTATGTCTCATAAATTGGTGCAATGTGAGTGGGCAATATTATGAGTGAAATATTTGGCCACACCCTTGTCAGGAAAATCAATGTCAAACAAGTTGGTTTGTTGGAATGACAAACAGCGACCTGGTTCCCATGAGGTTAGGGCTCCTTGTGGCACACCCAATTTCTCCCCTTTTCATTGAATGCAGTTTGTGGAAGTTGGGTAAGGAAAGAGGAAATGTGGCAGATGAGTAAAAAGAGACCTAATAATACAAGAGAAACAGAGCTTTGCATGACTACTCACCCACAGTGTGTTCTCTAAATGCTGTTGGGGGAAATGATGATTTCAGAGAGTGCAGATATTGCACTTATGTGCAGAAAACCATTTGTGGGTGCATGCTAGCAGGAACATGAATTATATTGCTCTCCGACTGATTTGTAACTACACCTGTACACTCTTAGAAATGCTAATAGACAAATATAAATTTAGGTACAAAGGAAAATCTAATAAGAAGAGCATTTGAATGTGTAAGAAATGTCTAATTTTTTGCAGTCATTAGGACTGGAGGAACATGCTTATAGTAATTAGGTAAGATGGATTTCGAGGCCGAACACCACCCACAATTTGTGTAGTCTGGGGGTCAGGCGGGCAGCTGCAGAAACCGCTCGGCTAATTATGAGAATTCACTGTTCGTTAATAGAATCTCTCTCCACAAACAGCAGCTGTGTGTTTGCTCACGCAAATTATTAATTCTGGCCTCGCCTCAGCTGCAAGTTTCTGCTGCGCAGAGAGGAATCCTTGGATAGAAGTGTCAGTTATCACCCAAGCGATACTGAGGAGAGAAGAAAAATATGAAATGAAAGAAAATATCCTCTAATCACAGGTGTATAAAGATTTTGCATCTACCTCCCTTTTCTGCCTTTCACTCCCAAACAATTGAATGCCAATTTTGGAACTCATTAATCTGTAGGCAACCTAGCGAGATCTAATTTATACCTGTCAGGAGCAATGGGCAGCAGCTAATAGGAAAGTAATTGCAATATAAGTCTGCTTTCCCACTTGATAGTATGCAAGATTTTAATGACAGCCCTTCTCTATTGGAATATCAGGCTGGCCAACAGATATGTTCTCTCTTTTTCAGAAAGTCACACTGGGAACAAAAGAGATGTCTCTCCTTAGGTTTTATTATATACTGCAAATAAAGTGATAAAGGCAATGGAAGATGGAACATGGTTGCACACCTATTTATTCTCCAGAATAAATGAAAGCGGTACGTCTGCAACACATGAACTATAAGCTAGTATTCTCACATTTTTATTTTGTTTAGAAAAATCTGGCTGGAATGTAATATTCACATTAACTATTATCTCCCATTTCCGATTGCATTGAAATCTATATTCAATAATGACATAGTTTGAAATATCAAAGCACACAAGCAGACTTAGGAGTTCCCTAAGTTTGCACTACAGTGGTTAGGAACAAAGGGTAGTATTTACTATACAGAAAGGAAAAAAAGTATCCCTACCTTTTTTTTTTTTTCTCCTGGTATTGTCTTTAAATGGAGTTTTTTTCCACAAATTAGAAATATCAGAGGTTACCTAAGGTTACAGAATGTTTGATAAACTCTTTTTCAAATGTGACTTCTTGTTTCATCATTCATTGTCCTGATGCACAATCTTCAGGGTGATCACTTTGTTTAGACAAGACCTAAAAATAGCATGACTTTTAGGATATAAAGTCTAGGTCCAAATCCCTGGATTTCCATGTCTTCTCTGTATCACTTTGAACAAATACATTAGCCTCTCTCAAACACACATAAACTTTTCATGTGGCTCTGACAGAATCAAATAAAAGCATGTATATGAAGGCACTTTATAAGGAGACGTAGCTGCCTTAGTTGTTACTATTTGGTGACAACTGGAAGTGCTTGTGGAGAAAGCTTAAATTGAAATGCAAATGTCTTGATAGAAGGAAGAGGGTCAGAGCTTACTATTGTACACCACACATGGGATGTTGTCATCCTCGTTTCCAAACTAAATTCAATCAGTCTTTTGGGGCATTTGATTTGAACCTAAAAATCTGTGCTGGGCATTGCAGGAAATACAAAGTAAATAAAGCATAATCCCTGCCTTCAAGTGGCTTATCATAGGAACAAAGGCAGTCAGTACTAACACTATTTATTCAATAAACATTAGGGGTCCCATGCTGTGACAGCACTCTTATAAACAGTAGTTATCCGAGAAGTCTATATATATATGGGGGTGAGGGAAGTAGTCAGAGAACAGGAGTTTTGGATCCCACTTCACATAAATTAGCCATGACCTATAAAACCTATTCAGTTCACTCCCCAGAGTTTTCTTTCTAAAAAAAAAAAAACATTGGAATAGATCTTCTCAAAGGTCTTTTCCAAGAACCATAAAGTTCTACAGTTTTATGAATTTTTTTAATTTCAGAAATGTGGGATTCAAAATTACTATTATACTAAATCTTGACTTCAGTGAATAAAGACATATAAGAATGACATCAAAAGTTTCAAAGAAAAAGTTCATCAAAATATAGAATACTACATTGTTAATAAAAGATACTAACATGACCTATTGGTTACGTCTCTATGGTGGAAAATTAGGCATTGCTCAAGAAATGCAATCCATGTTTATATTCAAAATTGATAATTCAGGTCAAACATTGAATTGGACAAATCACTCATATATTCCCAGCCTTGTTATTCTAAATTACAAAAAAAAAAAAAAAAACTGTTTGAAGCCCAATCCTTGCCCTATCCATATCATAAAGACTTTCTGAAGATCAAGAAGGTATATGTGAATTGTTTAAAACAATATTTCTTGATAAGACCAAAGAATTTGTTTTCATCAGTACAATCATGAACTGTCTAATTTTCCTGATCACATGAAGAAAATCTATAGTCTCACTAAAAATGGCCAGTTCTCTATCTCACTGTATTCTATAGGAATAACTATTACTTAGGACTCAGAGAAATGAGGGCCAAGTAGCCAATCATCTCAATCACAGGCTGAAGATGTGATGCTGAAGATGCCTACCTTCTTGCACTCTTATGTAGTTTCTTCACCTGAACAAGAGAATGATCCTACCTTACCGAAAAAGAATGAGATGTATTCATATTTATCATCTATGAATCTGGTAGGACACCAGGTCCCACCAGGAGAAGATGTGACATTACAGGACTTACTGCTGTGAAGTGATTCAACAAATGCCACCATACTGGCTTAAGAAGTCTGGTATTCATTGTTTTGATTTCTGTTATCTTTAGCACTTTTGTTTTTTAATAGACATTCACACTTAAAGATGAAAATATACATTCCTCTACTTCGGCAGCAGGAGCCATGGCATTTTTATATCACCAGACTTTAATGGGAAAACATTAGAACTGGTTCTGTAACATGATATGAAAGCCACAGACAGGCCTCTTATCTTCAAAATTGCCTCCTATCTTATTCATACCTTCACATCACTACCACTTCCCATGGGGTCTAGCTTCAGGGTAACCCAAGCTAAAACAACACTTTAGCCCAGTTTTGACATCTTCATTCTTATTCTGCAAAAATTCCAGTTTAGAAAGTATTTTGGATATTGATGACTTACTTCATAAGAGACCATGCCCAAACCTGGTGGCTCAAAACAGCAGCAGGGTCTTATGATCTCTTTGTCCAGGGACCAAGCTTCATATTCAACTAATTTCAGCTTATTTAAATGTAATGTCTACTACAAAAACCTTAAAATTAAGGATAAGAAAAGAGCAAATAAAGAAAGAGGAGGTTCTTAAGTGAGACTTTTTTTTTTTTTTTTCCTTAAGCAGCTGAGTTTACACCGTCTGCGGAGTTCAGCAGAGAAATTTCATCTCTTCTCTATCATCAGCTGGAGCAGCTTGACTTGGGCTGGAGAATCCACTTTCAAGATGGTTCACTTGTATATTTGGTAAGTCAGTGCCAACTACTGTCTGGCTAGTCTTATGGAATAGTGTCTAGGTTACAAGGGCTAGCCTCTCAAGAGGCAGTAGTTGGAAGTAACAAACTCCCAATTTCTTAAAATCTGAGCTATGCCATGTCTCATGTATTCAAGCAATCAGAGACCAGATTCAAGTGGAGGGCTCAAAGACTCTACCTTCTAAAGGGAAGAGGCTCAGAGAATTTGGGGAACACATTTTAGAACTGCCACAATGCATGTTGAGTGTAGGAAACAGATTCCATTCTAGATACATTAGCAGAAAATATTCAATAGAGGCAAATGTTCATGAGATTATAGAGTGAACTGAAGAAGCAAGTTCTGTATTTGTCTTCCTCAAATGAACTATACTAGTGATCCCCACGGCTGTTTCTGTCTTTGAAGTTGCTTCCAGAACTCTGAGAAACATAAGATGATAGTACAGTGACTGGGGTTCAATTGCCTCTCACATCCTGAAAAACTGGAAAATGGACACCCACCTTTTGAATCAGGAAATCACATCAAGAAGATGCCACTGCTGCTACTGCCTTGCAACATCGGAGAAGCTGGAGAATAAAAGGTTGTGCAGGGAGAGATATGTCCACCATCTCATTATGCAGCAGCCAATCCCTTGCAGTTATTTTCCAACATCAGCATGACTCAGAATTACACTGAACACCTGTTAAAACACAGATCGTTGGACCCACCCAGCAATTGCTGGGCAACTTCTGACTCAGTAGGTTGGGAATGGATCAAAAATTTGAACCTCTAACAAATTTCCAGATGATGATCCTGCCAGTCTGGGCACCAATTGAATAACCACTTGCCTAGAGATGTATGGGAAGTTGGCCTCCCCTCAAATTTGCCTTTCAACTTCTATTTGATGTAATGGGTAGAAACCGATTGACAACCAGAATCATGGTTATGAGGCAGCATAAGAAAAATAGTTTTTAATTTTCTAACAACTCCAATTTTAAAAAGGTTAAAGCGGAGAAGGGGGGAGCTAATCCAAATATTTAATACCTCAACTACCACATAAACCATTGATGTATTATTATGATTTGATCTTTAGAAATCCCAAATGCACCAACGTTCACCACAATCAAACTAAAGTGCACATTTGCAATTATTGTGAAAGTTCTAAAATCACCATTTGAATGTGAAATGTCACTATATTTTGTGTGGGCATGTGAAAATTCAGTTTACAGTGTAGTTTACATGTCCTGAAGTCCAATATGTGCATGCATTTTGTAAATTGAGAGTTTTCATGGCACCTAAAAGGAAATTTTCATATGGATTCTTCATTAAACCAGATTACCATTTTTGAAGTAGAAATATAAAAACAGAAAACTGATTTTATCGTTTTGTTGATTTTCTTTCCAAATAATAAAATTTCAATGCACAGTTCTTTCCATCAGTTTTATAGTCCTTTTCTATTTAATAGAGAATTTGTAGTGCCCATGTATTTGACCTTCTTACACTTATTGCATATTTCAAACAGAATCTAAGAGACAAGAAAATTTGTATTCAGTGTTTGTTCAAAAAAGGTGCAGGTGAATTCTATGCTGTTTGCCAAGTTGGTCTACATTTGATTAAGTAACATGTTTGCATTGAAGAGAAGAGGCCTAAGGTCTAAGGAGAAGAACAGCCCACCAGTAGATGAAGAGTTGGAACATCTGCTATACGGAGGATCCCATGGGTGGTAGTGGGATGTGAGATGATTATTTCACAGGTGCAACAACCTTATTATTCAGGTACGCTAGGAAGTGCTAAGACAATTCCCAGCAGAGGTAAAAGTGGAACTCAAACAATAGCAACTCAGCTGGCTACCTCAAATTACATGGGGTGTTTCTGTGCTGAAGACTGACCAATAGCTTCAAGTTGTTAAATATACTGCCTTTCCTCTTCATAAGCAGAATCTTTGCTTTTTATTATTTTGTTAAGCAAAGCTGCAAGAGTATCTCACGGTATTTGGCTTCCTTTTAATGAAGCAGATATGCATCCCAACCACAGAAGTTTAACTAACTAATCCATAATTTAATCCTGATTTCAGCATCCATATCTCTAGTGCCACAAGGCAATAATCAATATTTTTAAATGGCCACATAAATTAGAGCACCAATAAGAGCCTTTCTGGGGGAAAAAAATATCCCTTGGCCATCTCCTGAATAATCATTGCTAAGATCACTTTTAGCAAAAATGGTTCATGGTAACCCTACCGTTGTTGAAAGAAATTCCCCCAAACAAATGCTCAGTCATTGCAGAATTTTTCTTATGAGTTTTGATGATAAGGAGCTTTCTGTTTAATATTCATGTGAAAGTTAACAATGAGTTAAAAGCAGTGAGAAAGTGAAGAGTCAGAAAGGGAGCTGATTAATGAATCCCTTAGAAACATGCTAAAAACGTAGGTAAATTAAAGAGATTTGTGAGGGCAGAGGTGTCTCCTTCAGGATAACACAGGCCAGAGTTCCTATTCCTCTGAACCCTATGGCATCAACTCATGCTTGGAAATCAATCAGAGTACTGCTGAACTAGTCACTGTCAGCACCACTATTGTGGCACTTAGCATATACTATCTAGTGTATGTTTGTAGTTTGCAAATATGTATTATTATTATTATTATTATTATTTTTTATCCAGAAAAGAAAGTTAATAAAAGTGAAACAGGTTCGTCTATATGGCTTTACAATGATTCTCCTTCTGTACTACAATTAACACAAATTCTTCATGTTTGAATAAGATTAATTTTTATCCTGGAAAAGTATCAAAGGCTCAGATGTGTAGCATAGAATACAAGGAATGAAAGAATGAAATAGAGACAAACAGAAAATGAAAACATAGGCTAATGGAGGCAGAAACTTCTTCCTGCAGTCCTGATTAACACAGCAAATGAGAAACAGCAGGGTCTACCTACTTTCAGTTTTAATCTTTGTTCTTTAATTTACTTTCATCTAGGTGCAGAAGAAAATGAGTTTTGTGCTAATGGGCTAATGCTAAGGATTTTTTTTTAATGTCAAAGCTATATTTTTTTGTAAAAGTCAGGGTTTTATTTAAGCAGCAATGTTGAGATGACATGAGTAGAAAAAGTCATGGTCAAGCAAAATTAATTTCACTGTTAGTTATGGGAAGAACTATCTGTGCTATTGACTTTGGGGTGTGGTCCTTAACTGCCCTTAGAAGCAATAATTGGTCAGGTGATAAAGACACAAAACTGAGAACCTAGAGCTTCCCTCCAAAAGTCAAATACATAAAAAGTTGCATGGGGATTCAGGTAATTGCGTTTGAAAGGTTAAGAAAGGATGTGGCAAACCACCCATCCATCCATTCATTTATCCATTCATTCAAAACATATCAATTGAATAACTATTATGTGCCTAGTTTGATTTGCTTCTGTCTAGCTTAGAGTCTGATTGGGGCAGGTGGGGAAGGAGGACAAAGAGATTTGTAAGTACATAGGAAAATAGATGGATGAGTGAATTTTATATAGTAATAACCTATAGAAAATAGAAGGAGAGGAAATGATGACTATTCGAGGGTTAAAAAACATTAAGACATGGCAGTTATGGCAGTTGAGATGAAGCTGGGACTCAGGAAGACAGATAGGTGATGCAGAAGCAGAACCCAGAAAGGAAGTCCAGGGTAAAATAAGCACTGCTTGATGGATGAGTGATTGGTGAAACAGGGTCTTAAGTATGATTACAAATGTAGGCTGGGCATTCAGGAAGGAAAGCCTTGACTTCAAGGTGATGAGTTTGTACTTTACACAGCAAGAGTTCAGAAAAAATAAAATATGGTTGGCCAAAGAGCTATTTTTCCAAACAAGTAATCTGTAAGCCTACTGGGAAAGAACTGAAAGGGAAGACTCTTGAAGATGAGACCTAGTGGGTCTTCATTGGAGGAAGGGAAGCCCAATTAACCAGGCATTAGTTATGGAACCTAAATGAGAGGGAAGAACTGATGATGACCTCACAATTTTATTCCTGGGCAACAAAAAGATATAACAGTATCATTTTGAAAAACAGGGCAAGGGAAGCTGATTTTTCCAGAGAAAGTGATGGATTTACTTTTGTTTGAGTACCTGCAACCAACCCATCTGAAAGCAGAAACTACAAGATTAAATCTCCAAGGAAAGAATCCTAGTGTTAGTATTACCTCCTACATGCATTTATACTATGAGTTTATAGGTTTATTTCTCTTGTTAGACTTCAAAGTTGGTTGTTTATAGTTGTGTTTATTCTGATTAGTCAGGACACCTGTTCTGTCTGGTCAGAACCCATATTATGCCAGTTGTGTTCTCTTTTTTATTCCCATCCATGGATGTAGGTGTTATTATCCCCAGTTTACCAAATAGAAAAATGATGTTTGAAAACATTTGGGAATTTTGAAATTCAGAAGCCAATAAGGAATAGAGATAGGCTTTATATCCTCTTCTTGAGTTTCGATCTCTCAACTGCTGGTCTTTTTTACATACAGGATTCAACAAGAAGCAATGTGGGTTTTGTTGAGGCTGTACATCTTTTAGAATATTTTTCTTTCAACAATATTGGGTCTGCCTTGTTTAACACGCACATACACACTCATAATTTTATTAATCACTGCTAATTTTAATTTTCCCATAAGTGTAGAAATCCTAAAACTTCTTTAATTTTCACAAAACATCAGAAAATTCTGAAACACTTCATTTTATTAAATTGACTGAACAGTGTAAAAAATTGCTCTAGTTAATGATAATGCATAGTGTATGAAGATTTCAGAATAAGGAAGATCAACTTCTACCACTAGAACTCCCTGTGCTGAGTTAAAACACCTTTCCCTCTCTTGGTATCTTTATTAGTTCCTTTTTTTTCCTTTCTGTTTCCTAAGCTTTTCTCATATCAACTCACCTACTACTACTTCCTGTTACCAGATTACTCTGGAAATTTATTAAGTATCTTCATTCTTATTGCAGTCAACATAATTTTCTAGCTCCCCTATGACTCATGTTATCTTTGTTCTTATAGACACATTTTTTTTCATCTGTTGTGTGTTTTAGGAATTTTCCTGATCGCTTTATAAAAGTGCTTTTTTTAAATTTTACTCTTTTATTTTTACTTTCTAGGATTTATTTTCTACTCAGAACAGTTTTGGGGTTTATTTAATGACTCTGTGTTACTGCCTTTGATTTTCTCTTTTATTTTCCTTGCTCTGCAGAGCCATTATCAGCCCTTTTTTATCAGACTAAAAATGCAAGCATCCATAAGACATTTGGAAAGTGGTCTTCATCCACTTCCTTTATTCATCTCCTGTATATGGGAAATAATTTTTTAATAATGCTGCTATTGGCATTTTGAACTAGTTAATTCGTGGTGAAGGGCTGTCCTGTGCAATATAGAGTGTTCAGCAGCTTCCTCAGAATGACAAGGACTCCCTACTCCTCTGCCCAACACATGGAATGTTGCACCCAGGTGAGAATCAAACTTCAGAGGATGATTAGTCAGCTGATTGGAACTAAATTGTCAGGTACCTTAATTAGGGCCAAGAATTTCAGGTTAAGTTCTTGCTCTCTGAACTTACTGGACTGTAACATTGAACATCTAGTTGTATTTCTATAGGCCTTATTTGAAAAATAAGCTGTTAACAATCACCTTATCTGACTTGAAGAATTGTCTTGAGAATCCATTGAAATAATGTGTGTAAAGTTTCACTGTGTACTGCACAGCATCAAAATAGCAGTTCTTCCTCTTTATAGGTTATGAAAGGGGGCAGAAAAAACAAAAGGCTTTCAAATTAGATTGGCTAAGACAATGGAGTCTTCTATTTAGGTAAAAAATTGCCCCATTGGCAAGTTAACTAAGCTATGCACCCACCCTTCCTTTTCAAATATCCTGGACTAGGAGGAAAGCACTCCTAGAGCTTTGTTTCCATTGGAATCTCAAACCCCCAGTGTTCTCTTTGGCTTTATAATCCCTCCTGCTCAATGCAATTAGTATGTCAAGAGCCAGAAAGAGTTATGTTTATGATGGCTCAAAGTTGAAATGTCATCTTTTAGGCACTGATATTATTTTTATATGGAATAAATAGGTTGACAGTAATTATGATGTGCTGCCGATGACACTTTAGGTCTGAAACAAAATGTTTCAGGCCTAAACATTAAACATTTTAATGCCTGACTTTTATCACATTAACATGAAATGCAAAAGGAAGGGAAAAATAAAAGCATGCATAGCATGAAGATAGACTTAACTTCTCTCGGGATAACAAGATCCAAAAGCAACATCCTCTAGAAATTTGGATCTCTCATGGGGTGTTCTTGATTATAAAAAAAGAAAGACAGATGACACTTAGCAAGAAATGAAATCCAATTCCCTGCATTTCATTTATGCTCTTACTCACATTATGTTGTAATTCAGTTGCCACTTTAGCTAAGTGACCCCCTTAAATAATCTCATTTACACCTACATGCATTTTTTTTTAACCTGGTCTGGTTTTCTTATACCAACATGTGTTGTTTATAAGTGTGAGTTACTGAGCTTTTCATACAATGGGGATAATTTCAAGGCCATAATAATACCCCCTGAAATAAATTATTTAATATATTTTTTGAAAAAAGAAGTAAAGCAACTCTTCTGGGTAATTGATGTGAGGTAAGCTACAGCATTGGTTGTATATTCATTTTTCTCCAATGTATGCAATTATCCACTCAGCCTGTACCCATTAATATTATTTTTCTTCCTAAGCTGGAAGTATTTAAAGCCATTAGAAAATAATCCAAAGAATTCTATTTGCTGAATAAATTTTAATTTGCATGGCACCAGGAATTTTTTATTAATGGGAAATAAATTATTGCAATCTTTGGGAAGGAGACAAGTTAATAGCTTTGTGAAAAGCAATGGAGAGAAAATGATCTTGAAAAGGTCAGGTCTCCTGTCACAGTGTCTTTATGCACAATTAAAACAAGTCAAGAAAGTGGCTATATAATCAGGACCATGAATATGCATTATATCCTAATGAGAGTGTGAAGATGTAGCAGGCTTAGTGCTAAAGTCATGGTGGGGTGGTGACATAAAAATGGTAATTTGTGATGTAGTATTTAACTGTGTTTCTCTTTCTTATGGGAAACTTAACTCTTTGGTAGCTAGTCTATCCTGTCTTGGTGTACTTAGGTTTTTTGTTTGTTTGTTTTGTTTTCTGCTTTCTGATGAACAATAACAACAATAAAAAAAATTCAAAAGAAAATTCTGTCAGTCTGTGAGTGACAAGGAAATAGGCAGACATTATCTGCTGCTATATCTGAGCTAACTGATGAACTAAATTTTTCATTTTGCCATCAATTGCTTTGATCTTTCAGAGAATTGTGTGTGACAAAGCATATGTGCAAATACATTTTAATTCAAAATAAAATGCTTTACCAATCCTACCCTGGGCTAGCCAAGTTGTCTTTATGCTGCTGTCACCCTTCTTCATTTTGTCCCCTAGGATACTGTGTGAATCCCTAACAAATAACAAGGGGGAAAAATAGCATTTTGCTTTGATGGAATTTTAAAAATCATGAGCAGTTTTTATCTTAAATACCCTATTACAGGGCATATTGTTTATAAGAGAGCTCCTTCTGTAGGAAAATCCTTTAGAAATGACATTAGGAGAAATAACTGGCTGCATCAAGAAGTTAACTTAAGTTCTTAAGTGGTCAATTACCTCTGGGTAATGGCTGCTTCGCTGGGTCATACTGCTGCTGCTCTGTATGCTATTGAGTCATTTCTGGCTATTCTACATTTTAATTGAAAAGCAGTATGAACATTCTGATTCAGTGGTCATTTAATAAAAGATAATGATCACTGAACAATGATTCTGATTAGCTAATGGCAATTTAAAGGTTTATAGAACCTTTCACAATTCTGCCTGCTTATTCCAGAATATTAATAGAAGACCTTGAACTAATAAGATTTCTGTTCTTATCTTGGATGAAAAGAAAAAAAAATGGAGGAAAGCAAGAGTTTCTCCTCATGTATTTTTGCTAGCATGACTAACTTCCCAGGTATACCAGCAGGTCTGAATGTCTTGACAAACAGAACCCATCTGGGAGGGGCCTTTGTTACTCCAGCTGTTCTGCAAGTAAACAATAGTCATCCTACTAGCTTGGTTCAATTTTTTAAAAATTATTTTTTAAAGAATTGTTTCACTGTCATTTAAATGTGGGACCTTCTAGGACCATGTAAGGCAAATGTTGGGAGAGGCCCTTCCTCATAAATAGCTTAGGAACCTGCCTCCACACTGCAGTTTCTGAGCAAGACAATCAGTTCCCACATATGTCCTTGACTCTTCCTTTATTGATAAAATTTAACAATTTGAGAGTCATTGATTTTGCTGTTAAAACACATGACATTAAGAATCATAATGTGTGGTATAGAATGCTACAAAGAATTCAGAAAGTAGTGAGGCATGGTGGTCCACATCTATAATCCTAGTGACTTCAGAGGCTGAGGCAGGAAGATTGCAAGTTCAAGGTCAGCATAGGCAACATAGGGGGACCTTGTCTCAAAATAAAAAATAAAAAGGACTGGGGACCTGGCTCATTGGTAGAGCGCCCTTGGGTTCAATTCTTAGTACTGCACACACACATACACACATACACACACACACACACACACACACACACACACACACAAATCAGAGATAAGAGTATTGAAAGCCAAATTTTATCCTTTTATCATTGTCCGAAGGGTCAACCTTGAACATAGTCTGAATGATGTAATACTATGTACTGCATAATTTTCTTGGTGTAAAACTTAAAAACACATACAATGAAATTTTTTTCCCATTCCATAAATGCCATTCCTGCTTTATATCAGTCGTTGAGTCCGTATTGCTAAATATGGGACAGATGAACAGAGAAATCCAGAAACAGAAAACAATTGAACAAATAAATGTCTCTACTGACACAGGAGTTGAAACTGAATTCATCCCCAATAGTACTGTGAATGGAGTATGATTAGAAGAAGGTTGGGGTGGTGATAGAATATTCTACAATATTCACTAGGCATAGTAAAAATTAGTGTGACCATACTTGAGTGTTTAAGCATAGTACAAAAACATTATTTGGATGATGACCTCCTCTGAGACAAAAAACATATTTAATAATCTAAAGACCACTCTCCATGAAGTCTCTGTTTTAGGAGATGAAATAAACCCTTGTTTCAAACCTTATAATTATGAACAATTCTAAATGTTGGCTTACTTGGACCATTTTGGAAAGTTTGTGTATAGATGGATTTTTATCATTTAACACTGAATTTAATAATAGTTCTCAAATTAGTAGCCATGTGACTTAGGCAAGTTGATTAAATTCTAAGCTTAGATTATCTTTTTACAAATAAAGAACTAACATTAGCCATTTCATAGAGCTGTGACCAAAATATGTAAATTCCTTATCAGAGCATCTATTCAATAGCATTCCATGAAGAAAGCTAGTGTTCCTTTCTTTCTCTTGGCCCAGAATAAATTAGATGTAAATAGGATACCTGGCTCCATTAGCTGTCATTCATATTTATTGATCAATTTGCCCACAGTGGTCATGTTGAGGATGAAGTTTGATGTTCCCAAATGCATTCCCTCCAGTGCTGGGGTTTCCCCAAGAGAAGTGAGAATGGAAATCTATGCAAATTTTCTTCCTTCTTATCCTCCTTATTCTTATTCTTGAATCAGCAAAGAAACTCCATGGAAACCATAACTGTTTCTTCTTCCCACCAATCTGTTTTATTCCCTCTCCTTTTCAGCCTAGAGCTTGGGAGAAGTGTCCAGACTCCAAAAAGAACACTGCAATTCCTGTCAAGTATAAGATCACATTTTCCCAGCTTTGTCCTTAGAAAAACAGGGGAACAAAAGATAGAAAGACAATAAACAACCACCCATAAAAATAAAATATAAGAAAAAATCTGTAATTTAAAAATTACAGGATGGTGAGTATTTATATTCACTCATCAACAGAGTTACTACAGATCATGTGCTAAATACTATAACTCTAATGAAAGTAGATGATTTTTTTGATTGTTGATATTGTCATGATAAAGCAACACAATGTTGGCTTACAAATTTTCTCAAACTCAAAATAATTCCCAAAATACCAATTTATAAAGGTTGCAGAAAATGGACCCAACATCTCTCATTTACTCATTAAACAGCTACTGAGGGGCTGAAAGGGGAGAAAAGATCTACAGATTTTTAAACAAGCACACACTTAACTAGATATTTCTGAGTAAGAGACAGGGAATGATAATTTGATACTGATTTTATTATAAAATGTGTTTGAAGTAAGATTTTTTCTAATTATTTTTCTATATCATATCCTATTTCATATTTATACCCAATCCTTGAAATAGGAATTGCTGAAAGAACATTTCTCATTTGAGAAATGAAAACCTTGAGACAAAAAAATATATGCCATAAAATTAGCTAAACCACACATGCAATTAATCTTAACATTTTCTATGTTCTTAGACAATGCTAATTGATTATAGGGATTGCCTTTAGGGTCAGAATAAAATTCTAATGTGTAAATACCATGTGCTCAGCCTGGCTTTTTTGTTTTTTCCAAAGTTAATATAAGAAAATATAATTTAATTCAATGTCTATTTTCTGAGCTGCCCTGATAAGCAAGAGATTTTTCTAGATATTGTTGAGTTTAGATAATGCTATTTTCTGTTTTTACTTCAAGAAATTTGCAATCTAATAAAATTCACTAACCTGAAGATTTATTAGCACTTTCATCATGCTCATTGTTCTGTAACTTCTGCTTAATCATAAGTTGTGTTGAATTAAAATCCTCTCAATATTATATTTTTAAAATGTACCATGATGCTTACATTTCTGTTGTTTCAGAATCTCATGGACTGGTGGGTCAATTAAGATTCGGTTCTAGTTGGATCCAAGGATCAGAATACTGATCCCAAATGATTCCAATGCCTAGGATGAGGACCTGCATGGAGAAGCCACTCTGTCTTTTCTCCTTCCCATGGGCTCACCCTACCACTGCATTTTGTTCTAATAAAATGTAAGTAGACAGAGGTTCAACCACCATTTCCAGAACTCATACAATGCTAAAGAAGCACAACATACTATACATATATATAAAAGGGGAATATCACATTAAGAAAGATTTTTATTTTAAGATGAGAGAAATGAGGATATAGGACTAACTAGGATCAATGGCTATCCCTAGTAAGAAACCATAATAAGTAGATTTAAGTTGTGAATTGAAGATAACCAAGAGGGATATTTGCCCAAGCCATAGCTAATCTGGTCAGTTGAATATGGATACCCACCTTGTTTCTTTTCTTAGAATAAAAAGGAAATAGACACATGTTAAAACCAGTGTTTCTCTGTTTCTACTGGTGGGTAGGTTCCACCTAAGCTGCAGGCCTCCTCAGGAAAGCAAGCTGGATTCTTCTCCACTACCACTGAGTGATGTGTTGCATCTCTTTTGGTGGGCTGTACCCTCTGATGTTGCAGCAGACCCCAGCAGCACACTGCCAGTTTCTTCATTCAGTGTTCTTGGCTTATGGATTTGAAGAATGAATCCAAAGACAAGTGTGAGTGTAATAGTAGAATTTATTGAAGTGTTAACAGAAACAGAACTCCAGCAGGATGATAGGGGACCAATAAGGGTTGCTGCTTGAGTGTGCTTGTCTAGGGGTTTATATAAAATTTATGGTAATCAGAGTTTGGAAAAGTACTAATGCTATTGGTTAATCCTTGAATCTGAACTTCCATTCAGGTCTGCCACACTTCTGTTTTCTCACTACTAGCCTGCAATCCCAGCTTCCCAGGAGATCAAATCTGCTTATTGCATATGTTGGTGTAGCAGAGAACTGGCTCAGGATTTGGAGTTGCAGCCCTGTGTAAAAAAGGCATCTGCACCAGCCCAGGCTATTAGAGGTCCCTTGAAGGGTGACAGGTCAGTATGCCCTGGCTTGCTTCGGCACTGGCTCACTGCACCAATGTGACAGGCTTGAATGACTGAGACGTGTGCCCTTCACCTGTGCTCCAGGCTAACAGATCACTGCTCCACAGCTATAAGACCAGGGCTTTGCTTCATTGTCAATTAATGATGAAATGTTTTTCAATTGCACTGATTTCAAAATTAATTTTTTAAATTGGTTCTTTTTAGTTACACATGACAATAGAATTCATTTTGACATAATTATGTGGAATACAATTATATGGAATATAATGTATTCTGATTCAGTTCCCAGTACTTCCCCTCTTTTCCCTTCTCCCACCCCCTGTGCCTTTTCCTCTTTCTATTCTACTGATCTTTCTGCTATTATAGTTTTTTTTTATTGGTTTCTTGTGGATGTACATGATGGTGAGATTCACTGAGGTATATTCAGATTGCACATAGGAAGTTCTTGCAAATTATGCAAAGAAATTCAAATAATTTTTCCATTGGGAATGGAGAAATATTGAACAAATTTTAAGCACAAAATAAAATTTATTTGGGGGCTGGAGAGATCACTGAAGTGTATCTGTAAAAAAAAAAAAAGATGGAATGAAAATGAGTAAGAGGCAAAGACTGACCATGAAATATTTTATATATCCTTATAAATATATTTGTGGGATCATGAATTGCTCCAGAAAAGTTTGAAGCAGGAGAGAAATCTTATTAGATTTGCACTTTAGAAAGATGAGTCAGGCAACAAAGTGAAATATGGGTTGACTGAGATGACGCTAGCACCAGGAATGGATAAAGAGGCTAGAAATGGGAGCAGTGAGGGTAGTAGCAACAGATATTGGGGTTAAAATCTATAGCCTTTTTAGGATGTTGGTATAATCAAGAGATCCAAATGTAGGGTGACTCTTGGCATGCTTAGATTTAAAACCTCTGGGAGATTTTACATGCCAAACATAGGCTTGGATTTTGAGAGTAAAGAGTATGGCTATGTTTTAAATATGTAGAGTAAATTGTGACTTAGAAAAGTAGATGAAAATTACATGACAATTTATTAGGCCAGGAGAGACTTGTCACAAAGCTAATAAGACTTAAGCTTCCAGGCTCCACACCCATATAAGTTGTTCCAAGGTGCCAAAAGCTAATGTACAAAATTTGTGTTTATAGTTCTACTTTTATTATTTTTTCATAAAGAGATTCCAAAGAAAATCCTTTGAACTTCACAAACTTCAAGATTTATGGCAAGTGACCATGTAAGTCTGAACCCCCTAGAGAAGATCATGGTACAGAGCTGATATAAAGAGTGAGAAGGAAGAGATATCCATGGACGTGTTATTGTGTTGGTGCCTTTTGAAATAACCACATGAAATTCAAATCTCTACTTGATCTAAAAATATTTTTATTTGTGATTATTTGACATATATTGGGCTCAAAGTATGCTGTGTTCTATATCTTATTTTCACTAATTCTTTCTGTAATATTATAAGATGATCACTGAATTGATGAGCAATCGACTTATAGAAACTTTCAGTTTCCTTTGAGCTTAAAAATTCTTGATTGTTATAAGAGAATGGTCGTTAGATCTTGTGGCCCAGTCATCCCAAACCATGTGTAGTTCCAGGGGAACATTAGGTTGCCTGTTCTTTCATTAGCACAAGTGACAGGAACTCATCTCTTATATCAAGTGTTTCCTGACTACCTTCTGTCCTGGAGAACTGGCACTTTCCTTCATGCCCCTGTGCTAATTATTGATGTATTACTTATAAAACTTGGTATCACTAGTTTGTCTATCTGGTTTGCTTGCTCTTTCTTTTTATAAATTCCCTGAACACACCATGCTATGGTTTGGACCTTGACTATTCCACAAAGACCTCTATGTTACTTGGATCCCAGTTTGGTACCACTGGGAGACAGTGGAATCTCTGAAAGTCTTAGTGGGAGATCTTCAGGTCATTGGGGACATACACTTAAAGGGAACTCAGCCCCTTCCACTTCCTCTCTCCATGCTGACCATGAGAGAACAGTTTTGCCTACCAAATGCTCATACCCAAGATGTGCTGCCTTGCCAACAGGCTTACCAGCAATGATAGGGTCAACTGATCATGGACTGGAAACTCCAAAATTATAAGCCAAAATTCTCCAAGTTGGTTATCTCGATGTTCTGGTGAGCATCTTAAATTCCTCCAAAAGCTCATTATATTGAAGATTTGCCACCAGTCTCTGGTGCTATTGGTTGATGGTAGAAACGTAAAGAGGTACAACCTAGTGGAAAGAAGCTAGGTCACTGAGCATATGCTCATGAAGGGAACATTGGGACTCTGGCCTCTTCCTCTCTCTCTCTTTGCTCAGCAGCTTCCATGAAATGAGTAGTTTTTTTCCACCACCATGCTCCATATGATGTTCAGCCTCACTGAAGTTCCAAAGCGATGGGGCAAAGCCATCATGGACTGGACATTCTTAAAATCATGAGGCAAAGTAAATCCTTCTTCCTAATCTTAGGCATTTTTTTTTCACAGTGATAGAAAGTTGAATAATTCACTCAGTTATTTGTTATAGTAACAGAAATCTGACTAACCTAACACTTTACTTACACTAACATAACATTTTATTGACCAAAGTTACACTTTACTTCTTAAATTATATGTCCTTCCATTATATAGAACAGAGATGAGCAAATTACAGACCAGAAGCAAAATACAGCATACCACCTGTTTCTATAAATACAGTTTTATGGGAAGAGAGTCACATCAATTCATTTATATATTTTCTATGGCTGCTTTAGTGCTATATAGATGGAACTGAGTAAGAGAGACTTATGGATAGCCAAGAGTAAAATAGTTACTATGTTCTTTTACAGAAAATGTTTGCTTACTCTGAAAAAGTTAACATGGCTTATTCTTTTTTTTTTTTTATTATTCACAATACCTAGCAAAATGCCTAGATTAAAGAAAATACTCAAAAGCATTTGTTGGGCCAGGGTTGTGGCTCAGAGTTAGAGTGCTCGCCTCATACGTACTGGGTTCGATCCCCAGCGCCACATAAAAATAAAATAAAGATATTGTGTCCACCTATAACTAATAAATAAATATATAGATAAAAAGCATTTGTTGACTGGATGAGTGAGAAATTTCACCCCCATTGTCCTTCCCATCACCTTAAGCAGTTATATATTGCTATATGATATTTCAAATGTTTTTAAATAATATAAATATTTTCAGAAAGTAAAGCTGAAGTCACTGAGTGGATCTTGTTAGAAATGTTGGACTCTCAAAATTAAATTACTGAGTTAGGCTTGATGCTCTTCAGAAAGCAAGAATACAAGGCAGAGACAGGGTCACTACACGTGGCATGGATAGAACATTTCCATTCCCTCCCTCTTTCTGATGTCTTCTCCCCTATCACTCAGTCATTCATAGACAGACACACAACAACTTGATTTCTACCTGTTCATCATGAAGGGTCTGAAAGAGAGGGGGAGTTTTAGAACAAGGTCATGTTATATTAAGATTAGCAAAAGACCTTCTAAATGATAGGCTAGCATATTTCATGATCAGATTTATGGGTTTGTTTCCTTTCCCCTGAAATCCAAAGGTGTGATCTAAACTGATAAAACCCTCTATTTATCGACAAGTTTTTCAATCTGATATCCTGATTTCTGATGAAATGCAGATGCAGGAACAAGAAGCTTGTCAGTATTTACAGTCTGTTTGTTCATTTCTAATACACAAAAGAAACTAAAAACACAAACATCAACTGTATTTTGCTTCATGTAACTCATAATCCAAATGCTCACAATGTCAACTATGTTGACATAATTAGATAACATAATTAGATAACAATTTTAGAATAAAAATATTCGAACTTCTTTGATAATTACAAAGATAATATTGTTGGAAAGAGGGCAAGATTAGATGGGAACTATTCCTTTTAAGCTAGTAAATCACCAAGTTGAAAGTCAATTTATCAATGAAAAAACAGCTCAATCTTTGAAGAAATTCATCTACCCCCTGGATACAGATATATAATAGTTTTTCATCTATTAAATCAATATGAAGATTTAGTCAACATAACCTGGCAGATGGCTTCTTGAAGGTCTAAATATTTTAAGCTCCAGGTTTTAAGAATGAACAGAGGCAAAATTATTCTTTAGGAAGAAAGTTTCATTAATGAACACCCCTTCTTTTTGAGTTGCCTACTTTTTCCTCAGTATTTACACAAATGACTACAAAAATCCCTCTCCTTCTTAGGTACATCCCTCTGCAACGTGGACTTGCCACCTCTCTCACTGGCTGCATTACTCTTCTATTAATGAGAAAGTGACACTGAATGATTTCCAAACCTCTGCCTGAAAAGAGCTTTTAACTTATATCCTTGTTGCCTTGGAACGAGACCATGTCATGCTGTAAAAAGTCCAGGGACTTTTCACAGGAGAAGAGAAAGTCCCAGACATCCTAACCATCCCTGTCACTTTACCTGAATCTCTGGCTGACTATAGTCTCACACATGAACCAGGCATTTAGAGCAAAGATCTTCCCAGTCAATACAAGCAATAATTTGTTGATGTTTTAAGCCACTAAAGTTTGGGTTGATTTGTTACATAGCAATTGATTACTGATACAGGGTACATGAATACTACAGGGAACACACAGGTCTCAACCATTTATTCAAGGATTATCCTTGAATAAAGAAAGCAGTAGAAGCAAGTACAACACTAATTTTTACAGTCCTGTATTCATATGATTTTATATTATTATTTGTACCATGTTATATTGCCTGTGTATTAAATATTATTATTCAGATTACAAAGTGTCTTGGTGTCCATGTCTCTGCCTAAGCTAGGAGGGGTTTATATTATCATTTGTACCATGTTATATAGCCTGTGTATTAAAATTTTTGAAACCTAAATCATTTACGCTTTGAGGTTTGCCTACAGAATCAATGCTATAATTCAAGACAATTTTCCTTCATTTAGAAAGTATTCCAAATATATCTGTCATGTGTTTAAAATCTTTTTTAAATTTCATATTATTTTAATTTCCATATCTTAGATTGATTAGGAATCTTTTACCTTTTCTGTTTACAATTCATTTTTATTCCCCCTGTGTCAATTTGGGCCACTAACAATTCCAAGATCTCCAGTAGAAAACAATTTGCTTAGGTGGTTAGAAGAGAAGGAAAGAGAAAATCCTAGGGTCCAATTCTCAACCTTCCCCTCAAGCCCGATAACTTCCCTTCTCCAGGATTGAATTCACTTGAAGTCCTACTTCATTTGCTTTTTATTTCCAGGCCATTCTGTTTCTTATGGTCTGAGTCATTCCGGCCCCAATAATATTTATCTCAACCAAAACACACTTGCCCATCATCCTTCCTGGAAAGTTCAGCTAGGGTTACTGCGGTCTCCAAGACTGAGTCCTGGTCAGACCCCTCCTTGAGTGCAGTAGTAACTAGGAAATCAGAATATAGAATGACAGAAATTGTATCTGATTATTTCTTTCTGCCATTTCATCTTTGGATAAATAAATACAAAATACTGACATGCTCATTTTGCTCCAATATTGAAATCAATAGGTGAGAGCTTAATCACTGCTGCCAAAAGGTGATTTCAGTTTTGATTTTAAGATTTACCCCTCCATAGACCCTGAGTTCACCTCTGCTCATGGCCTCTGGACTATTTCTTCACCAGCTAGTTCCATGACCATCAACCATTCTTTCACGCTTGACTCCGAGAGTCCATGACCATTGTGTCTTTGGACTTTATCCACCATCCATGCTTCTGTGTAACCCATAACATCTCAGTGTGTCTTTCACTTCCCATAGACCCAACAAGCCACCAAATAACAATCACTCTTCCTATTTGAATACTTACTTTGTGCAAGGTACTGGAGTAAGTACTTACTCATGAGACATTCCCATCATCATTACCATCAAATAGCCCTCCCCACCCCCCATCCTGGTGGCAATGTGTTTAGTAGTGACTCTTTGTAATCTGAATCTATTTATGCCAATTTTGCTCTGCCTTGGGACTTTACCTAAAAGTCCAAATGTTAATTTCAGAAGCCTAAGAAATATTTCAGCCCTTCCACAATCTCTTACAGAATCATAGCACACACTATCATAATAAAAATCTTGATGAGACAGTTTTTTTAACTTGTTTAATCTTGGTTTGTTCAATATTTTCTAAATTTATTGACCATGGATACATTCTACTATAGTCAGTCAATAGTTCCATGGAACACATTTGGGAAGTGATAGCATAAATATAAACAAGATCATGAATTCTGATATAAATTTCCAGTTCCTTCTCATTAAGATCCTATGCAAATCCTTCAGAAAAAAAAAAAAGTTTATATTTAGGATCTACCTGATTGTTTTTTTTTTTTTTCTTTTTACTATCTCACATAAGGTTCTAGTCTTTGCTGGTCTATAATGGAAAGTCACTTTTTCCTTGGAGGCCATTAATCTTAGTTTCTATGTATTATTGATTAAAATCTTATTTTAAGAGCATCAACAAGAGGCCTCTTAAAGATTCCCTCTTCTCACTCTCCAGACGTGCTTGAACTCTGTTTTCTGTATGTTGCATCTTTTTCCTTATAATTAGAGTGGTCTGTTTATCTGCTGTTTGAGTTCAGGATGATCTATTTTCTCTTTGTGATGTAGGGAGTGTAAACTTTTTCAATCTTTAGGCAGGAAGCATAACTGCCTGATATGGATCTAAACTGGAAAATCTCTCTCTCCTTAGGCAGAGACATGGATACCAAGACACATTCTTTTGAACCCCTGAATATAGCAAGGGTTCAATATATGGGAGGAGTTGGGGTAAAAGATGAGGCATGTTTTAATGTTTCTAACAATCTTTGTGTGGATAGAAGAGCTGGGAAAATACGTTATAAATATAAATTTCTCCTTTGTCCAATGACAATCACTTATAGAGATAGGCCAAACCAATATCTAGAGAAAAGGAAGAAAAGAAAAAAGAAAGAACCACTGCAAAGTCATTTGATAGAAATAGCTACTGGCATTTTAATCTTACTCTGTGATTTTGGTGGCAGTCAGTTTAATGTCATTTTTATTCACTCAGCAACAAGAATGGTCCTACCTATATTTTTGCAGGTAACAACTAGCAGACATTTCCTAAAGCAATATTAGATCATAAAGAAAAGAACTTTTTATTGTTTTATAATAATATATTTGGGATGCTCTCCTAAGAAGCATTCTAAGACAGCACAGTCCAAAAGAAATATCTGCAATAAAAGAAATAGTCTATAACCTATACAAATATGGTAGTCAATAGTCACTAGCATTTAAAAAGTGGTTAGTAAGACAGAAGAACTAGATTTTAAATTTTATTTAATTTTAATTAAATTTACATAGCCACATGTCCCGGTACTGAGCAGAGCAGCTCTAAGAAATCTGCAGTAGAGTTAGACAATAGAAGTATCAAATGAAAAGTGTCATTACTTTTGTTTCCAAATCTAAAAAAATAAAGTGGAAAACACATTAATTATAATATGTAATCTGCAATCAATGTGTCTACCTATAATACTATTTTGGTTTGAGTTAGCTATGTGAGAACATAACGATTGTAGGCCATAAAATGTGCCTGGACTGTGTGATAGGCACCAAGAAAATAGCAGAGATCTAGATAGAAAAACATCTGGACAAAACAATTATAGAATAAGTAACAACAAAGACAATTAAACAAAATAGTAATGAATGAACTAAGAGAGAACATTAAGTACTGACAAGATATTTAAATGAATTGGGGTTTCTTTCATTTAATGATAACAAAACTAGTAAGAAAATCAAAATCTTGGAGTTTTTTCAAGATGAACTCTTTTCCCCGTTCTTATACTCTACGAAATAGAATTCAACATCCAGATCTTGATTGAATGATTCTGGGTCTTAGAGGATTCAGAAATTTAAGCGTAATGTCTTCCCTAAGACTTCTAAAGCTTAATTTTAGCCTGAGTTGGCTCAGGTTTAACTTTTAGTCATTTGTTTTCTTATAACCTTAGCACACTACAAAACAAAATTGGAATGTCAATAAAAAAATATATTGCCAAATACATCGGAACATTAAAAAGGCCACAGGGGAGAATTTGACAACTAGTGATAAAGTTAAATTTAAAGTGACATAAGTACATACAATTGGCTGAAGTAAGTATAATTTGCTTGTCAATATAACAGCCCTTAAAAAGATCACAAAATCAGGAGGTTATAAACCATTACATGAAGGTTGAGTTATAATATTCTTTCCAAACATTAGCAGAGTAAATTGAACTGGATGAAGCGAGGGAATGCACCAATAGAAGAAAAAAAAAGAAAGAAAGAAAAGTAAATGTAATAGAGGAGGATTAAAGAGGAGGAATAAAGTTGTTGAAAATATTAGAGTGAAATAGCCACACTCTGTGGGAAATGGATTTCTTATCGTGATTATATCCATGATCTATGTTAGTTTTAAACACAAATTAAAATATGAAAAAGCATTGATATCATAATGTGTTATTTTTTGTAGATATGTGAATTGATTTCTTACATGATATAAGAGATAGGGGGGAGTGAAAAACTCACATAGCTTCTAGTTTCATCTCCTCAGCCAGTTATTGACTAATATTTTTTAAGCTACGACATTAAACTGATACCAAAAAAAAAAAACTAGTTTCATTAAATTTGATTAAATTTGTTCTGAATGACATTGCATAACTTTAAAGTTCTCCAACTTGAAGCATTTTTCTTGTACTTTAGTCTAAACATTATTTGACTTGATTTTTATCTTATTAAATACTTCAGAGTATCCATTAATGTGTACATTAAAATACTTGGAAGAATCACTTAATTTCTTCATTAAGGTATTTTCTCTAGTTCCCTTCCAAACATTGTCCCCAAATTTTCCTTTCTTGTCCTCTACTTTCTAATATGTAAAACACAGACATAATGGGGTTTTATATTGGTTTTATCATTTTGAGTTAGTTCTAACTCTGTCTATGCAAAATGATGGGGGCATTTCATATCCCAACTACTTACTCAAAAAAACAAAAAAGTTGTTAATTGATCTGTCATCTCTCTGTAACTATCACCCATTTGACCCCAATCCATTGATGGCTACCTGAAATCCAACCAGCAGCCCTATAAGCAGATTACACGGTTAGTAGCCTGATGGAAGTTAAGTGTTTTGCCCACCCAGTCCCCACCCAATGAGAAAATGAAATCTTCCTATTTCTCATCAAACAAACAAACAAAAAAAAAAAGGAGTTATGTCAGTCTTTTTCAACCTTTGAATAATCTGCTCAGCTATGGAGATTGTGGAAAGTTCCAAGAGCTGTGGGCAGCTAATGGCCCAGGTGAGTGTGTTGTATATATAAATGTCAGCCATTCGTAGGATACCATAAAAAGTACCATTTTGTTTTTTATGTTTAAAAAAGCATATAAATTACAACTCCTTGGTATAATTTGTATTATGAGTTTCTTTGGCCTTGGTGTTCACCCTGTTTATCCAAGAATCCATAAAACATAAACTATTATATAAGCTCAGCCAGTAGATAAACTATCATTACCCAGCTACTTGAAAATATCTAGAATTATGATGGTTTCTACCTTGTTCTTTTCTTAGAGCAGATTAAAATCTAAATTTTTGTCTATGTCATCTTGGGACAGTTTGGCCATATTGTTTTATAAGAACCTCCTTCCTCTTAATTATTATTAGTTTAAATTATTAGTTATAATAAAAAATATTAGTTTATTAATTGGACATGATAAAGTAAAGATCTCCCATTATTTAAAAATATAAATCTCATTGAAACAGAGACCCAGAATGATGCATTTAAAAACCAACAAATATTGCTTCACCATACACATAAAATGACTGTATTTTTGCTCTTTAAAAGCAATTGATAATTAAAATATAGTCTTAAATGTCTACCAGGTCTTATATTTCTTTCAGTCCTGAATACCAGAAGACTATATAACTAAAATGACATATATTTCACACATCATGATAAAAAAATGTCTTTTCTCAGGTATCAGCAGAAACAGCAAGTATGTACTTCATACAAATGTAAATTAAAAATCTAGCAATCTTTTCACCAAAGGAAATGTCCGCAGGATATTTTAAATCATGAAGTGTTTGGGAACTCTCATTAACCCATGGGAATTAACCATCTGGCACATGATATCCTTACTGGTTTGAAAGAAAAATAGGTCCTTCTAATAAAATGCTTTCCATTCAATATGCAGAGCAGTCGTTAATGGAATAGTCACTGTTGGATTGAAACACAAGGAAATAAGATCTGGGGCATAGAAGCAAGTCATCCTTAAAAAGTTATTAGAGTCCCAGTGACATTGATAAAACACCACACAACAACCTTTTGCCTAACCAAAGACTCAACAACAAAGAAGACAGCTGTACATGAAAATGAGGCTCCACTCACAGGCACCTGCAGGAGTTTCCATTCCAGGTCCATCTGTCTATCCGTACACCCTTAATAGCATTCCATAGGTGAACAACTGCTCATTCCACCCACAGATCTCACTTTGGGAAATGAGGTTCCACGGGATGAATCTGAAGTGCACCTGTGCGGATGGATAGTCTTTCCATTCCAATCTGTGGTACTGCACTCGGACCAAAGGAGCAGCCCAGCATTTCTCACCTCAAGCAAATGGAATGAGTAGTCAGATATTTAAGGCACAAGTATCCACAAAGGTAAAAGGACTTACCCTAATAATCTCACACTAAGATAAAGTACACTGTAATTTCAAGCAATATAAATAATATTTTTTATATACACCATTAACTAAGAATCATGAAATCAAACACTTTTTTTCCTTACAAAACCGATTCTGCTCACACTGTGTGCTAGAAACAGAATATAATGAGAGGATGCAAATAAAAGGCAAAGGGAATTTAGAGGTATGGGGCCTCAGTAAAGTTGGGTCAGGCAAAATGGCTTTACTGTAGAGATTGGACTGGCTTTTAGATGTCTTAAATTAGGAGGAGCATTTAGACACGCATTCAGCTAAGAAAATGCCTCTTCACTCATTTATTCAGTTACTTCTTTGCCTTCACTGTCCCCTCTCTGAGGATTCCTTTACTTTCCTTACCTAAAAAGTATTCAGTTTTCTCTTGCCCATGGGCCTTTGCATGTGTTTTTATTTTAGTCTAGTCTGCAAGGGTCCTTCTTTTTAGAACTTTAAATATATCAAAATGTACTTTGATTTTTCATATGTGGTGATATCAGCCATGTAATAATTAGTTAGGCTAAACATTTAAATCACCTTACTATTTTTCCATTAAAATTTCTGTTATATTCTGAATAAATAAAATATTCAATGTAAGAAAAATGGCACAGGGTCTTTGCTGCTTCTATGTCAATAAAGTACACACACACAAAAAAGATTCTTCTTTTTTATAAATTTCTTCATCTGCCTATTTTATCACATTAATGCTTTCAGCTTAGGATTTTCTGATCCCAAGTTTAGGTTCAGTGTACTTTCCCTTTAATATAGGAAACTACTGACAGATAAGTGACTGTCATTTGGTTAGTATCTCTCCAAACTATGAGATGTAGTTAACCCCTTGTGTCTATTATTCCCTAGAGTGACTGGCACATGGTATGAGCATTTGGTCTTTTGCTGTTTCATTCATTTGGTAGACACTTATTCGGAGATCCATTATAGACCAACCACCTAAAGTTAATAAAGGTAAATCTTTAAAGTAGAAACCAGGAGAAACTAAAGTTGAGTTTAAAAAAAAAAAAAAAAAAACGAGGGAAAGCATTTGATTCAATTGGTAAGATGTGTGAATATCACCTCTCTTTAAGCCAAAAAGGAAAAAAAAAAATATACACACACACACAATTTATCTCTGTATCCTTCATACTGGAGTGCAATAAGAAGTGTCACAGGTGGTAAGCTCTAGTTAATAAATAAGGATAGGTTCTGAGGCTTCAAAATTCCTGCTCCTAATGTGGTATTCTGAGTTCTCCCTTTTATAGCTACTCTAGAAAAGGAAGACCTGGTAGAATTCTCCCTCCATATCTGAGATATTTAAGTTTATACCTGACACAGTATCTTTAAACAAGGTTGGGGGTTCATGGCACTTACCTTTTCTGTGTAGCAAATGGTCAGATGCTCCCAACTCTGTTTTCACAAGTTCTAGTATTTCATTTTAAACACCGCTGCTTTAGACAGCTTGGCCTCCATGAGCCTATCCAGTCTTGTCCTCAGCTACTCACCATCTCCAATGCTTCTGCCACCCCCAATGCTCAAGCCAGGGCTGACTTGTGCTTTTGATATAGCTACTGATTTTATTCACAGGTGGCATAATGGTCCTGCCTTATTCACAAGCATTCAGGTGAGAAGAGGCTTCTTCTCAATGCAGGAGAGATGAATCAACCTCAGGAAACTTTAATCCCATTACTAGGTTGAAACATTCTACTAAAAACTCTCCTAGCAAATTTAGCTCTCCTTTATAGCACTATTAGTGAACAATGTGTCTTATTAAATATTGCTAGATTATAAGTTCCCTTAGAGAGGAATCATGTTTACTTTTACTTAGCTCTGTGTTGCTTCCTCAGCATCTAGAAAACTGCCTGGAATCTAGTAGGGGCTCAATAATTACTTGCAGAATGAATGTCTTAATGCATAACCAGATTGCATAAGATTTCAGGACAACTATAAGACAAATCCTTTAGGAAAAAAAAGTGAAATCAAAAATAGGAGCTACTGTATCAGCAGGTCTCCTAAGAACCTGATTATGTTTTGGGGACTGAAGTACCATCAAGAATGTATTATAACTGGCAATGTAGCTATTTATTTTCCCATCCCATCAACAGCTGAAATTTAATGATTTTTTTTGTTTGATCTTCTTCATAAATTTTAAGTTTCCATTACAACTATTTCACTTTCTCTCTGAATTATTTGCATTTAAATTCCCTTACTATCTAAACCTTTTGTGCCTAGCTCCTCTATAAAGCACTGGTCATCGAATGTCCTTGGTCCATGACTGTTGCCCTTCTTTGGTAAACTGATCTGTACTCAGGATTGAGCCATCTGGTGTAGAAGATGATAGTTCATACAGGAATTGCTTAGCGTAGCTTACTTCAGGGTAGATGAAGTAAGCTGCCCTCAGAACAGGCCTGAAGCATGGCAGGCACCTACCATGAAGCAAGCATTTACAGAATGTCTTGGCCATAGTGTTGACACTGGAAAGAAAAAAGGAGTTAAGTAGAAATTTCACATAAAAATATTTTTGCCTGAATCCTATGGATAATGTTGGCAAATATGTTTTGGCATTTATTACTCAAAAAGTTGCCTTGGGATTCTGTTTCACTGTCCCCACCTTTTTTTTTTTAATTGACACATGATAATTGTACATTCTTATAAAAATTGTTTTCCCTGTAGGATAGTTTTCAATTATCCCTCCTCATGTTTGTTTTTTTTTCTTTTATCTAGCAATAGGATAAAGGATAATGTAAAAATCACCCATCCCTGTTTATCATTTGGTACATGGAAGAATAGGGAAATTTACATTTACCCATAGGATACTGAGGAATAGAAAAATACATAATATTCTGCTTACTTGGAACACTAGCAAAAACATATTATTAAATAATGAAAATCTTGGATTGCTGGGATCATAGTACATCCCTGATACTCACTGCTCTGCCAAAAATAAAAACTGTGGTTAGTAAAGAAAAAAAAAAAGACAAAATAAATGAGGATGGTAGTGCACTGTGATTCCAACAGAACTTGAGTCCAGGTTTTCTTTAAAAAATTGTTCCCAAAGAATGACCTACCCCCAACTGATGGCCTGATTAGAGTACCTCAAATTCCAAATAGTGATCAGAAGTGTCAGGATCCATTCCAAAGTTGGAATCTCTTTTAATTAGAGGTTGGAACCTAGATGTGGTCGTTTTCTGTCTCTTTATCCTTTTCAGCAATTAAGATAATCTGGATATAAGGGCTGGCAGGAATGAATCCACCTGAGTCTCTCGTGTGATTGAGCTCATCAAGTAAATGTACAGAAAGAGCTAAGCCAAAGGTTTTACAGAAATCTCCTGTAGCTCCGCCAGGGCCAAGAACTTTCTCCTGGGGAAGATTTTTAATTACTTCATCTATTTCTGAAAGTAAAAGGGAATCAAGGAATTCCCCAGTCTTCTGCAAATCACCTAGACAACTTGGAAGGAATGAGAATTGACTGTTTATCTGTTCATGATATTGGGCTCTAATTTCTGTATCACTCTTCATCCCATTTCTGAAATAACTTACTAAGAAGCCCTGGGCCTGTGTTTGCCTTTTTCTCCTTTGGGCACCTAACTCCCATTATAGTTATGAGTTTATTGTCAGAGCTCGGCAGCCAGCATAGCAATCACTGGCTCTCTGCCTCCCGCTGGTGCAGGTACTGCCTGGGCTGAGTGATGGATACCTTCACTTTATAGGTTATGAGTAAGCCCAGAGCCTCTGGGGCAGAGGAAAAGTCTGCTTATCACTTTTGGCAGAGGTGATCCTCCAAGTCCGAATTCTGCCTTGTCCTCCTAGAAAAGTTTTCTCAGTCAAACTTTTCCATCTATATTATTATTGAACATGAGAACTAGAGTCACAAAAATGTAGATAGAGAGTAGAAGATAATGTTCCGAAAAAGGAACTAAGCCACCATCATGAATCCTTAGGGAAATGAGTGGGTATGAGGAAATCCAATGAATGAAATGTAAGTTAATGGATTCCACATCCATGGAAACATTTCAGGTTTCTCTAATTTGTGTCAACCAAAATGTTTTATGACCATTTTGGAAGCTAGTACAGGCAATCTACTTCACCAAAAGTAGTTCTCATTCATCAAAGACCTTGAAAGCTTCACAGAGTAAACACTCATTTGCCAGGAAGACATTGGCTCTAGTAAATTAGGAGTTTCTCAGGTGACTGTTTTCAATAGCAAACACAGGAGGGTCTTTAAAAAATCATAACTAGATCAAAACCCAACCAATACATACCTACTCAAGACCCTGAGATGCATTTTATAAGATTTTCCTCTCAATAACCTAAGAGAATCTATTTTCCCAAACGAAACCTATTTCAAATTGTAGTATTTAAATATTTCACTACATTTACATAGTCTTATTTATTGTCAAATATTATTTTCATTTTTTTAAAAAATTGCCTTTGGACATTCAGTTCCTCTTAAAGTCTTGTTGCATTTTATGTTTCAAGTTTTTCATCATAATCTACACTTTTAAGTTTAAATACCCTCACCAAGTATTTATCTGTCAGCTATTTTTATGATCATTATTAACAAAATTAATTGAAGAGTGTCATTTTTACAGTAAATTTTAATGAGCCTCTTTAGATACTTGGCATTGGGCCTCCAAAATTTGTTCTTTATTTTTCAAGTTGTTTAGACAGCAACTTGATCAATATGGTAATTTTCTGGAAACTCTCTTCTTATTATAGTTGATTATTTTTAATTAACTCAAATTTAGTTGCTAATCTGTTATAATCCTTAGTGATGCATGGCACAACCACGTCTTTTGCTAGTAAGTAAGCATTGATAGTAGAATTTCTGGGCTCTGATCTCCTCTTTAGACCCAGGAAGGCACTAATTATTTGTCCCCCTGGGCGCAGAAAGGAAATTGAAAGCCTTGTAGTGCACTCCTTCATAAACTTGGAAACTTGCCCTCCAGCAAAGACCTTGAAAATGGAGAGGCTGTATAGTCCTCGCTGACAATTCCAGTTTATAACTCTGGTGACCAAGAATACTAGATTTTTCCGGATACATCTTTTGTCAAATATTTTGTCTCAATGTTTGGCCACACATCATTAATTTTGCTCCAGAAAATATAATCACTATCATCTGACTTATCATTAAAACATACACCCAAAGTATAATTCCCAGAAATCCTTGCCTCTCTAAACCTCACATAAGACGGAAGCCTGATGATTTATAAAAAAGTCACCCAAAATGATAGTAGAATGAATTGGACATTGTTACCCTTTGTGCATATGTGAAACTCTCATCATGTACAACCAGAAGATTGAGGAGTTATAATCCATTTATGTATGATGTGTCAAAATGCATTCTACTGTCATGTGTAATTAATTAGAAGAAAATTTTTTAAAGTGAAAAAAAAAAGCCACCAAATCCAAACATACCTCTAAGAAAGATGATCCTTGCCCATCATAAAACTGCCTTGGAACTATAGCTATCAGAATAGATCTTTACTTTAAAAGCAAAAGGTGAAGCCTGGCGCAGTAGCACTGATAAAGCACTGTCATCACACTTGAGCTTCGCATCTCTTTGAGAGATATATTATTATTTCCATTTACAAGGGAGTATATACCAATTAAGTCACAGGAACTTGGCCTCAGCTTTTCTTGCTCATTCTTTTCTACTTACTGACTATTCTTTATAGTTTATACACCTTGGGTATTTCACATAAATAGTGATCCTCTTCTTGGGCATATGTAAATAGCCTTGTCCAGTACCTGCACATTTCATTCAAAAAATAAATTAATGAGCAATTCTAACTCACACTCTCTGACAATAAAGCAGATCTTGTTTTCATTTTTCCTTAGAGGGAAGGAGCATAGGTCACATACAACTTTTCACACAGAAAACCAACTTAGGTTTTCTTCTTAGACACCACTCTCTTTTCCTAAAGCTCCAAATTCAAAGCTATTGCTAGGACCTCCTCTTATCCTTTACCATCTCCCCTCCTCCCCAGTTCTCCACGTTGTATTTTCATTGTCTTTTTCTTTGCTTCTCCACTTCCTTCTTTCCTAGGGTTCCTTACTGTCTTTAAAGTTGCCCTTACCCACTATCTGCCTCTGATGGACCACTCTGGGATTCTTGGAGTATTTAATTTCCTCCGACTACCATTTTCATGTTGCTGGTTGTGGAAGGAAGCTATGGAGAGTCCTGGGAAGTCCGTTTTTCCTCACTCTTACAACTTTTCTCCTCAAAAAATCTTGTGGAGAACCCCCCGCCCCCATATCAGTAGTATTTTGTAAGAAGAAACAAAGACAGGAGATTTAACATTGGGGAGTGCTTATTTTATGCTGTGTCCTGATGGCTAATTCGGTATGGTAAAAGTACTATAAGGTTTAGACTAAGATTGATCCAACTTAGCCACTCACTGGCTATATGATCTTGGACAAGTTGTTTACTTTATATTCTGTCTGTGTCAATACTCAAGACTCTTTGTGGGGTTAAAGGAGATGATGTGTTTCATATGTTTGATGCATAAAGACTAAATATTCAGCAAGTCACAAAGTTGGTAAATAGTGGGGGCCAAATAGAGAGCTCAGTCTTGAGCAAGTTACCAGGGAATATGTGTTGGTATCATGTTTGCATGGGGCAGTGGGTCTTCAAAAGTGAAATTCTCACATGAAGATTTCATTTTTTGCCAAAGGTACACCCTCTTACAACTCCACTGAGATGTTTTAATCTGGGTTTAGCTCCAGTGGTTCACCTGTTTTGTCACCAGAATGCCCCCAGACAATAAAAACACACGTGCTCACACATCACAGAAAAAAAATGAATAAAGTATTATTTTTCTTGTCACAGTTCTGCTTTCTCTGATAGCTTGAAAGTTATGATTGTCTCTACAATTTTAAAAATAATTAAAACCAGTTTTCACTTCAACTAAAAAGAAATCAATCATTTCATCTGAACTGATGGGGACTTGCAGAGTTCCTGGGGTTTCTTTTATACCTAGAACAAGGTCAAAATGTAAAATGTCCTTGTTTGACTTACCTGCCTTCAACTATATTTAATTCTACCCTAGTGAGTGCATGCCATTCCGATTTGTGAGGATTAACCCTCAAAATACACTGTGTGTTCTTATCAGAAGCCAATTGGCCATTATTGATAAAGATTATTTATTTGTTGCTAAACTCATTGATATTTACATTGTTTTTAACCAGAAAGTAAAACAGCCTTGACCAAGAGCGAGATTTCCAGAAATAATTAAAAATGCCTTAACCTCTTCTAATGAATGTACTCCCACAAACTCTCTTAAAATTTTTCAGGAAAGTAGAGGTCAGTCTTACATGGACTTTAAAACAGCTAAAGTTTAGCTTCAGCATCTTTAGTTTTCCTCTTCTGGCAGAAGCACACAGGTCTCCAATCTTGTTACTTTTCATACTTCAGTGTAAAATTCTTCTAAATTTTTTTAATTTAAATTGATTTTAATCGATACATAAAAATATAAATTATACACATCTATGTGGCACCATGTGACATTTTTACACATGTATACATTGTGTTATGTTTTAAATCAGGATAAACATATCGATTGCAAAGACATTATCATTGTGTGGGAACATTCATCACAAGGTCACATTCCTCTCACTTCCTACATCCCACCACTGAAAGATTATCACAACTAACATATTGATGTATATTCATCCCATAGTTTTTTCTTTGAAAATGCTATCATTATATATCTTCCTTGATATACAATTGTTTTCACTTTTGAGTGCCTTTTCACTTATAGATTTTTGTGTTAAATGAACAGAATATGTGGCCCAAATCTTTCATGACTTCCATATTTACCCTGGTTGGTTACACGCTCACATACCAGTTCTGAGCTTGGTCATATGACTTGCATAGGCCAATGGTATCATAGCAAGCTTAAAGTAAGCAGAGAGAGTCACCAAAAAGCACATTACAAAGTTTGTGTGTGTTCATTGGGGCAGGATGGGGGTTGGGGGGTGGGGGTCAGACATCATAAAGATAAAGGGAATGTCAGTGGAATAGAAAAAGGAAATCGAGGTGGAGGCAAGGTACAGGAAGTAGGAGGAAATGTATAATGAATTTAACAAAAGTACAATGTGTGCATGTATAAATATACTACAGTGAATTTCACCTTTATAAATATTTACAAAACATAAATTAAAAATAAATAAATAAATGAGTGGAAGGTAGACCAGTAGAGTAGAGGAAAGTGGAGGAGGGGTGGAAAAGGTAGGAAACCCAGGAACCAAAATGGAGTAAATTAAATTCCATGCATGTATAATTATGTCAAAATGAACCCAGCTATTATGTACAACCCCAATGCAGTAAGTAGAAGAAAAAAATAATGAAATACACACACACACACACACACACACACACACACATACATTCATTTTTTCTCCTCTTGGACCCCTGACACATTCTTGAGAATGTGATTGGGCTAGCCTCCTGGGGGATGATGGGCACTCTTTCAACTCAGCCAATAATCAACAGTCTACTATAAGAAGAAATAAGCCCTGAGAAGAATAGGAGAGTAGCAAAGGCTATACACTCTAAACATTATTTAATTAATCATTGTTCATCTTAGAGTTCACAATGTAAAGCTGCACACTAAAACTACCTTGTATTTAAACTGCAGTTAATAGCATAACTTTTAATACTAAAATTGTATCCATTTGGACTGGTAAACCTCCCAAATATCATAATCTACTAGTGTAATATCCTCTACCAGTGTTACGGTCCTTTGATTTGCATGTTAGTGCATCCTCCTCAAACCTAAACCAAATGAACATCAAAATAAAAACAACTCTGATTCTATAAAGCCATTGAAATGCTTACCATATAACCACTGATTGCAAGATGTGTAAAGAAGTTATAGTTGCTGACAGCAAGCCATGGGCACATGGCTTCTGTCTTTGAAAAAAGTGAAATACAAGTGCTATGGTCAGTTAAACAGGAGCAGGATTGCTAGGAGTTGGAAGAGGTAAATATTTAACTGGAAAATGCTATTATAAATTCTCATTAGAATGAAAGACAGGATGATATGTTATGCAAAATTGTCAAATGACATCCCACAAGTTCAAGATTTAAAAAGTATCCCAAGTGGAATCCATGGTGTCCCAGACTTCATACATGCAACTCTCACCTTGCCAGAGTACCAAATAACTAGCTGGAAGCCATTCCCACAACTAAGTGTTTTGAGACTGATGGTGTAAAACCCTTCAGAACATTGTCACCAAGGTGATCCAAAGGTTTAAGCAGTATATCTTAAAATGCTCTGAGATTGAAAGTATCTCAAAATTTGCCTTCCCTACAGGAAGAGCGATAAGAAAGGAAATGTATTTGCATCACAATTATCTGACTTCAGGCACTTTCAGTTCTTAACATTTATTAAAAAAAAAAATAAGACAGCAGTAAAATATGAAGTAAGACAACCATTTTAAAAGGACAGTTTTTGTGATACGTTATTCATGATTGAGATTAAGCTATCTTAATAAATTAATTGTCTATTTACTTTTAATAGCCATTAACCACAGAGAAAATACTGATCAAAAAAAAAAATAGAGTATCTACCTAACTATCTGTTGGTCAATCTATCACAGCAGTTCTGGGTTATACTTTGCTGGTGTTTAATCAAGAAAAACAAATCCCAAAGTAGCTGGTCTTTTAGAATCTTAGGACAGCCCAATAAGAGGGAACAAAAACTCGACTAAGCCAAACAGTTTGCCTCTAGATAGTAAGGAAGAAACACTCACCTGTTCAGTAAAGTCACATCCTTTTATATTTAAAATTATTAAATTATTTTTTAATGTATTTCAAAAATAACAGTTATTTTCTTTCAAAGGTCTTACATTCTCCATGGATTTTTATTGGTCAAATCCTTAATATTGTCTCCCTCTCTAGGTTCATGGTTGTTGATCTTTTAAGACAGAAACCAGTAGAAGTAATGTGCTGATGAAAGAATCTATTTGTAGTTTTTCAAACATTTCTCCTCTAATTTATGCTGCTGGTATATCTTCCTTCCCAGATTATTACCTCCCCTGCTCGTAGATTACAGTCTGTGGTTGTGGACCACTAGTGAGCCATGAACTAACAATGGATTTCTTCTTTAGAGACAAAGGATGGAAATATTTGCATAAGAATTTCAGTAGCCACAGGGAGATACAATAGCATGAATAAGATGCATTTTTTGGAAGTCTGATAAATTCTACCAAATGATAAAAGTCTATTCTAAATCAAACCACAAAGAAAGTATAAAATTCTACTGTCTTGTAAATAGTAGGGCTACTACCTATTAGAGAGGCATTTGATGTTGAGCTATGTAGGTCTGACTGCTTCCCCAAAATATATGGATTAAAAAATTCACTTCCCATTTTACTTTACCATCTAAACAATTTCTAAATACCTATTTTAAATTTTTGTAGTGTTGAAATTTGTAAAATACAATTCTTATTGATTTTTTAGTTATTTCCCTAACAGTTTGGCAATATTTATCTGATCTCACTATGTGGGCTTATCAATAAAGGTAACAAAAATGATCAGTATTGGAAAATGATTCACAATAAATCTTAGGTTTCTCCATGTCTTCAGGTAAGACTGACTTCCCTTTGTTGATTTCTTTTCAATGACAGTTGTAGTGTGAAAAGGCAAAGAAGATAGAGATAGTATTCTCCTTTGGAGAGAAATGCAGGTATGCTTGCTGTCAGTTATAAAAATTTAAGTTCCTTCAACTGAATTCCTTTCCTAAAATGCAATCCATTATGTATGCAGAGATCATGGGATTCTCTGGGGCTTGAAGAACCAGCTCAGAAATGCTGATTGACTGGAAACTGCTAAGGGAGCAATAAGCTGTCCTTTTTCCTGACCAACTAGTGGACACGTTTTCTGCCAACATTCATAAAATGCATCAGGCAAATTCATTGATGAACAAGCAAGGTAAAATTTCATACCCTTCATATTTCTTGACAATATATGTCCCATTGAAGACGGGACATTGAAGACGGGTCTAGTTGGACTTAATGCAATAATGAAGGGCAAAGGGTAAATATTTTAGAATTTGCCAGCCAAACATTCTCTGCTGCGAATGTTTGGTTACAGAATAAAATCAGGCACAGACAATACACAAATGAATGAGTATGTCTGTGTTCCTATAAAACTTCATTTGTGGACACTGAAATTTGAATTTTACCTAATTTCACATGTCATAAAGTAATATCTACTTAGTTTTTTTTTTCTGGCTGTTAAAAAAATTATGAACCACAATTAACTCACAGGCAGTACCAAACTAGGTGTCAGACAGATTTAGTCCATGAACCATAGTTTGCCAACTTCTACATTTGAAAAAGATTTCATCCCCCCATCCAAATTAAACCTATTAGAATATTTGTGTTCATTCTGTTGTGATTGATCTGGAAGAACCACAAACAAGTGGAGGTTTGGCAACCAGCTATGGGTGTATTGTTGTTATTTTGTGGTACTAAGGATCAAACTCAGGGTCTTGAATACTCTAGGCAAGTATCTACCACTGAGCTATGCTTCCATCCTCCAGATATTTTTCAGCATCTAGATATAAAAATTTATATGTGTATATGTTTTGTATGTATATAAAAATGTTCCGCCTCCCGACTCTTCACTTTCCCACTTCTTATTTTCCTGGTATGTTCAGCTTACTTGCTGTTTTATTATCTGGGGAGCAATAAGAATGACAAGGAAATGAACCATTAAAGGGGCACTGACTAGCATTTAACATTTAAATTTCCTTTGAGCAGTGTTGATTTTAAATATTTTTACATATATTCATTGGGACTCCTCTTACCTTAATCTTCCATGAACCTGTCTCTCAGATAGGAATGATACCTATGATTTCTTTTTAACACCTCACTAAAGCTTTGTGCCCTTAAACAGAAGAATGGAAAAACTAAGATTTCTTTGATATATTATATTATACTAAATTTTATGATTTGCTCAGGGGCCAAAGATCATTTGAACCACTTTGATAACCTAAACACCTAGAATAGTGTTGGATAGCGAGTATGGACCTAATAAAATATTGGCTATTATTAATATTTTTTTCTGAAGTTTGACCCAAATTCACCTGAACCAAGTCATAGAGAATTTTCTACATCTTTCATGTATTTACACAAACATGAAGTATGAACCAATTTGCATAATGCTTAAGGCTGAATTTGGATTGACAGGTGAGGTTTGCTTTGGTGGAAATGGATAACTGTTTCTTCTCAAAGGAAGGAATTTATAAATAATTAGCAAACACTGAGTGAGTGAGTGAATGACTAAAACTGTCATAATCAACTTGACCTTGAATTTCACTGTAACTGTCTAGCCCAGAAAGTGGTTCCAGAAGACAGATTTCCTACAGACAGTAACATTGGGCCACTGCTTAAATTATGAAGCTTTTATTTATTT
This sequence comes from Callospermophilus lateralis, assembly GCF_048772815.1. Classification (NCBI taxonomy): domain Eukaryota; kingdom Metazoa; phylum Chordata; class Mammalia; order Rodentia; family Sciuridae; genus Callospermophilus; species Callospermophilus lateralis. The sequence continues at coordinate 49,543,666 of NC_135320.1, read as the reverse complement.
TTTTCATTCTGAGCACAATTAGAGAATGACCCAGAAGAACAAGACCCTACACTTTGACCCTAATCAACACTAGATAATATCCCTGAGTGAATCTGTTATATAATTTGATGCATAATAGCCATTGGGCGATACCCAACTCTCAAGTAAACATGTTTTTGCATTCTTCCCACCCAGTCACCTTTAATCTAGGCAGCACTCTTGAGTCCAAATTTAAGATTTTCTGCAGGTCTGGAAGAAACCTTTCCTTTGTAAATCAATGTTAGTCTAATAGCATTAGCAATTTACCAAGAGAAGAATGATAACCCTATTGTAGCTTGGTTGACAACAATCACTTTGGTAATTTCTCAAGAAAAGTATTTCCTGTTGATCATTAAAAGCCAAATTTTGAGTCACTTCCCCCTCTGGATTAAATAAATACTATTAGTTTTTCAACTGTGTACTGTAAATATGGATTTCAAGACTTGTTTGTCTGCATTTCTTAAAACATTTATGAACATTGAACAGATGAATTTGTTTTAAGCATATTTTTTCATTTGAACACATTTCCCAATGGTTTTTAATATGGATACTGTTCATCACATATTGAATAAAGCAACTTTTACTTTATTTAATGTCTTGACCCAAATCACATTGTCTCCATAAATATTTTACAGTCTGTGTGCAACAAAAGCGTGATTACCAAAGTCATGTCTGCACTTGTAGGTAATATGCCATAAAAAATGGATTATTTTTCCCTTCTCTTGTTTTTCAGATAGGGAATTGGTGCTTGCATTTGCCCAAGTGGGTTTTCTTTTTCTTTTTTCTTTTCTCTTTTTTTACACTAACTAGCTCCTTCGGGGTAAGATGTTGGAAACATGGGTCTGTGCCAAGTTACTATCTCTATAAAATTCACAAAAGAATAAGAAAACATTGCTCATTTTACTTCTTTCCAGCTGCCTTTCTCTGAAAGAAGACATTCTGATATTTCCATTATTCTGATAAACAGAATGAAAGTATTCCATGACTGATTGAGAAGAACTTACACTGCTTTTAAATAAAATCAATTAAAGCAATATTCAAATATGTATTTCTTTCAAAAGGTAGCATGTTTCATGCCTCCTTTTAATATTCTGTCGCACACTGAAATGAGAATATTTCATACAAGTGTCAATACTTTGGAAATGTATTTAAAGAGATTTTAAAAGATGGTTTATAAATTCCTTTTATCACCTTTTTCTTTTTTTGATATGTGACCCAGAACCAGGGATTGAGTTCAGGGACTCTCAACTACTGAGCCACCTCTCCAACCCTATTTTGTATTTTATTTGGAGACAGGTTCTCACTGAGTTGTTTAGCACCTAGCTTTTGCTGAGGCTGGCTTTGAACCTGTGATCCTCCTGCCTCAGCCTTCTTAGCTGAGTGTCACCTTCTTAGGTGTGCTCACTGCACCAGGCTTCACCTTTTGCTTTTAAAGTACAGATCCATTCTGAATGCTTAGTGAAATGCGATTATCTTGGGTAGTTAACCCATGGAATTTTGCATTAGTGTTTTCTCTTCCTCTCCTCCCATATCCCAATGGTGTAATCAGTTATTCCTGTTTAATTCATATCTACTGAGATAAACTAAATAAATTTTGTAGACTCAATAGTGGACTTTCCCATGTTTCCAGAGACTAAGTAGTCTTCTCTCAGAGGGATCACTTTATCATTTGTGTCAATTAATTAATGGTCATCCAGTCCAAAGCAAACCTGATTAATTTTTTTAAAGAATTGACAAGTAGTAGAATGACTATACATTTATGAATTTATGCTTTTTCTATCAATCCCAAATAAAATAGCTATGTCACATTTGTGTGAGATAACCATGAAGTATGCTTCTGTAAGTGTTGTATCTATATGCAGAAGAAGGATAGCAAATACTATTGTACAATACCACATGGGTCTTGGAAAACACATGAAAACACTCTGTACACAGCCTTACAACTACAGTTATATTGGTGCAGTAGCTATTGTATGTGACCTTCCTAGACATTTTCCCTATACCTTCTTCCACTAATAGACACCATTTCTCTTGGACACAGACTGGACATAGAGATAAGGTAAAGCCTGGCCACAGTGAGAGCTCTAAGAGACAGACACTGGTATCAACTCAACTGCATCCCAATTATTCCTCTGAGATTTTTCAGTGTGTTGACAGAGAAAAATCGTTTTTTCTTTGATGTTCAAGATACTGTAAAGATGCAAGTTTGGAGCCACTAATCACTGAATCCCCCACTGTAGTTCAGCCAGTCTGAGCAATTGAAACTGACATATAGAGGAAGAAAGATGAGTGATGAAGCCCAAGAAAGCCTGATGGCAGTTAAGTTACCAGTTCCATATTTCCACAAAGCCAGCTCCACTTTTGACTTTCCCATTATTGGGCATGTGAAGCAACAAATACTTCATATTTGCTTATGTATTCGACTTGGATTTCTCTCTCAGCAAAATGAATCTTGATCAATGCAGCTGATAGATGAATGAATATAATTATTAGGCTCTGCCAGATATCAATTTACAAGGATTGAAAGTGCCATGGCCCAAATCTCTCTCCCATCAGTTTGCTGTGGTAGTAGGCAAGCTAAGGTATGAGTTCAAATATAAATTTCTCCTATAGGAAACAAGTATTAAGAAATGATTTCTGTTGTCTGGTTCAAGGATGAAAGAACAAATATGATTTTGTCTTTCCTTTTAGAAATTTTCACCAAACTATTGCTAGTTGTTTATTTGTATGTGCAAAAGAGTTTGTATCTCTGTAAAATTTTAGTTCCCTGGAAGGGAAAGTTGAAATAAAGTATTGTCTATTAACCCCCAAATATAATAAATTTTAAAAGGTGAAGATCAATTAGAACTACATAAAGACAATAGTAACTACAAATCTCAAATAAAGGGAAGCTCAGTTTTCCAAAATACTCAATGTACACAGAAGATAAAAACAATGAGGCAAAATTGCTTATTGGAACAATTATATCGAATGCCTGAATTGCAATTGGAACTTCCTCAGATCCTGCTGATATGAAAAGTAACAGGCAATGCCAACAACAATGAGGAAATGAATAGTAAGGATCATTTTTCAGGAAACAGTCTATACATGACATATCCCAGGGGAGAGTTATTCTAATTTGTAAGCATCCCTAGTGCTGCATGTTGGCTAGGAATAAGTTAAAGGTGAAACAACCCCCTAATCCGACACAGATGAATAAGAATCTTCAGCATGGGCAAGAGAACTAACACAGAACACTCCAATAGCACCTTCCTTACATTAATCTCTGGTAGACCAAAGATTCAGGGGAAAGTACTATAAATAAAAACTGAGCAAGATATAATTTCACCAGAATGTAAATAGTATAAGGAAAAGGATAAAAAAATGGTAAACAAATAATTTGTGGGAAATGAAAGGGAAGCATTGCTATTGAGCAGATTAAAAATCTGACTGTGTTAGTCAGCTTTCCATCACTATAAGAAAAATACCTTATAAAGAGAAAAAGTTTATTTTAACTCATAGTTTCAGAGGTTCCGATACATAATCACTTTGGGCCTGTGCCTTGAGGCAGCAAGCGAGTGATAGCAAGAGTACCTTGTGGAGCAAAACCACATAAAGCAAAGGAAAATGAAAAGGGTTCTGGGGACTCTGCATCCCCTGAAAGGACATGTCCCCAGTGATTTAAATAACCCACCACTAGACCACACCTCCCTAGCGTGCCATCCCAGGGACCTTTGGGTAATATTCAAGATCCAAACTATAGCACTGACCAAATGTATTGGCATGAACTCAGTACAAGAGTTGAGGAAAGATAGGGTAAGGTAACACACGAAGGACATAGATGTAACACAGTAAAAGAAATGGAAGGAAGATCTAAAACTCAATACAGTATAGGCAACCGAGAAGAAAATAAACATAGCTTAGTGATATAGTTAAATAGTTATATAGTTTGTGGAAGTTAGAAAGGAGAAAACTGAACAAAGATAAATGAACCAAGATTTTAAAACTATCAAAGAGATAAAAATACATATGAAATATGACAAAGGAGGTTAAATGTATGTATAATTGGTGTTTCTAAAAATGAAACTGAAATGACTAAAACAGAAAAAAAAAGTGTTTAAAGGCCCAATAATAGAAAACTTTCCAGAAATAAAGACACACTAGGTTCCAGAAAAGATAACTACATTACAAATGATCATCTGGTAAAGTGACTGGACCTTACATGTAAATGAAGAATCTTTCCAACATCTAGGCAGAAAGACCAAACCATCTATGAGGGGAGAATTCAAGTTAGCCTCAAAGTACTCCACAATAACTCAACCTGGAAAAAAATGGTATCTTAAATTGTTAGAGAGAGAGCAATCCCCACAATGAATGGTGATTCTCCAGGACCAGGAAAATTCTGGGAGTATGTGTGGGTATACTACATGTCCAGTGGTCAGCAGGTACTGTGTTGGTTCACCTACTTCTGGATTCTAGACCTCATTTATTTATTTATTTATTTGTTTGTTTGTTTGTTTGTTTATTTATTTATTATGTGTTGCTGAGGATTGAACCCAGTGCCTCACATGTGCTAGGCAAGTGCTTACAACTGAGTACAAACCCAGCCGTGGGCCATCTTTTTATGACACTTGAGTTACTTATTAACCCCTGCGCTTCCCTCTCCACTTTCATCAAATACAATTCCAGAAAGGATATTTTTCCCCCTGCTAGCTACAAGAAATAGACAAATGTGTCTCATCTCTCTAGATTCAATTCCAATATTTCTCTGCTGTATTCTAGCTGTGCCCCCTTATATTTGAAGTTCTTTGCTCCTACAGACATGTCTTTTCTTTCCTGTATCATCTATTTCTCCTCATACTGGTTCATATCATCTATATTACAACATACACAACAATATTCACATTTTCCCCCATCCTGTTACTTTTCTACCTCCCTTTCTTGTTTTTCCCATCAACTTATATCAGGTTTTTCTCCCACAAAATCACAGAAACTCTCTGCTACGGTCTTTGATTACCTCTATCTTGCCACATCCAATCATTTGTCTGTTCTTCACACTATATACTTTTGCTTAACAAAAATGATTAGGGGTCCATGGATTGTTATACCTTGTTTGGGGACACAAATAGATTTATGTGGGGAGTAACTTGGAGCAATAGGTTCTTAAAAGACCCACTGCCTTTCAAATACTCCCCCAAAGCTTCAATATAAAAACAAAACTAACCTTGTCACTTCTGTGCTTCAAAGTCTTCTACAGCTTTTGGCAGCCAACTGAGATAGCCAGGCATGTGGGACCTTTTGCGACCTAAGCTTTTCCACCTAATCACTTCCTTGTTTAGCATTCTGCACCACACTATATAACACAAACCACTGAGCTCCCTACGGCTCCTTGAGGCCATCAGGCTGTGTCATGTTCCCACAACTTTGTACATGTCTTTAAGGTCTCTCTGGGTGGATTGCCCTTAGTTTCCCTAGAAAAGTCCTGTTCATTCTGTTGAAAGCACAACTCAAACATTAACCATTACTGGAAGCTCCTCCATGGTAATATCTTCCCTCCCGCTCCCTTCCTCTGCTCAGTATTAATGACTTCCTCCTCCATTTATCAATAAATGGACACTACCAATACTTCCCATGGTATGTCACAGGCCATCTCTAACACATTGCTGAATGCAACTGGACTGAGGCTCTTGAAGACAAGACTTTGAACATTGTGTTCCCAGCACACAGTAGGAACTTGGAGAAGGGAGTGCATGAAAAGAGGGGCAGTAAAATAAACGTTGATGAATGACTGAATAAACTTGCATCAGTGGTGTTCCAATGGAAATATCTACCAAATTCCAAAATCCAAATTAGAGATAAAAATTTAAAATATAGTTTATTCTACAGTTAAAAACTCTCCTTCCCTCCTTAAAGTCTTTATTATTTATATGTTTAAGCCAGGTATTCTCAAGGTGGGGCCTCTTAAAAATTCAAAGAGGGCCTTTTGGGAGACTGCAAATCCCCCAAATCTTAGGCAAACTGTTTGTAAATTTACTTATGATCATGCTTTTTCTGGGGCAAAGATGCACAACTTTCAACAAACTGAGATATATATATGAGTTAAAGCAGAACTGGAAGGTACTACAGTATACAAGGAAGCTAAAAGAAAGTTCAAAAACGAAGGCTGGGGTTATAGAGCAGTGGCAGAGCACTTGCCTAGTATGTGTGAGGCCCTGGGTTGGATTCTGAGCTCTGCATACAAATAAACAAATAAAATAAAGGTCTATATTGTGTTCTTTCTTACAAACTGTTTTGATCTTTTATGTTAAAAAGAACAAATTTACATGTGAATCACTTTTATACATGAGACATTTTTCTGGTCTAAAGAAACCAGCTATGCAATGTGTCTCTGCAGAAGTCACCTGTTTCACAGTGAAGGTACAAGGTGCTCATGAGCTGCCTGTGAGCTGAGGGTCCTTGGGCCAGGCTGGGCTGTGGAATTCCACTTCCCTGAGGGTGGGATTTGGAGAATCAGCAATAGTCTTGTCTTTCTTCCCTTTTCCCTCTCCCTTTATCTCACACCATTATTTGAGAAATAATAGTTATTTAGCATGGAGAATCAGCCCCACTTCCCCAATCAATCTCTTTTTCTCTCTCTTTCTCTCTCTGTCTGCCAAGAGTGGGGGAGGGATTGCTGGGTTTGGCAGCTGTCAGCCTGTCATTATGGGCTCACTGTCCCATCTGCACTCCTTAGATTGGTGCAGTCACAGGGGGTTTTACCCAAACAGGCTCTCGGGGGAACAGTAACATACCTCTTGATTTGGCTGTGAAGTTATACTTGTGATTATTAATAGACAAGATAAGAGGCTGGTGCTCTATTCATCCATGTTCGAGCTAATTATTCAGTTTGATCTAAGCTGATTATAATACTGATAGATAACCGCACTACATTTATAAGGACAGCAAGCAGTGGCCAAGAGCCTTGACATAGTGCTGCCATTTGGGTTTATCAGATAGAAAGGGGTGGGGGGCAGGGAGGGAGATGAAGAAGCTGCTTTGCTTGATTAGCAATGTGCTGCATGGGACCATTTATAATGAAGCATATCATTTAAATTTTCCTTTACAAATGAGTCCAATGCGTGTTGCAGGCTGCAGGCTCTGTTAATTGTCACAAACATTGCTTTTTTTTTTTTTAACATTATTAGCTCTTTGGCAGGATCTCCATTGTTGACTAAAAACTTGGCATGATCAGGGCTTGCTGAATAATTTAGGTGGTTGGCAGCTGGAGAAGGAGAACACACACATCTAGGCAGACAGACATGCTGCTTGAGCTCTTTATATAATAGGATTGTATACAAAGCAGAGTACAGTCAGCAGTGACTTCTGTGTCTGTTTATAGGTAAACACTGATGTTAGTTTTATAGGAAAACTGGAGGGATACTTCTCACAAATCGCATGCAGCATATGAGACAGATGCACTCGAGGACTGTTCAGATGACTCGGATCATCTCTGACTCTCGCAGCATAGGATTGGTGGTTCCCACACACCGGCACTTTGGCTGCCTGTGCGGTGCAGGTATTTGAGGCCTCGATTTGCTGGCCTCATCAGGACTGATAGAAGGTAGAGTCACCTGAAATTCTAAAAGCTTCAAAGCAGTAGATCAGAAAGACTCATGAGTCACAATGACTATGAAACAGGTATACCTGGGAAGTCCGTGTAAATGGCTGTTGTTGATGGGAGTGTAACTGCTATAGGGGCAGGGGCATGAAGGTCACAGGTGATCTGGGAAATATTTAGTGCACACATACACTTGTGTGTATGTTACTATTTCCCTGAGAGTCTGTTGGGGTAAAACCTTCTGTGACTGCACCAGACCTATCAACTCCTCTTCAAGTGAGCATGCTACCCAAGTTAGGACCCTATGAGGCTCAAGGGACAAAATCAACTCAAACTTCCTTTTTAAATTTTTTTTAATTTGTATTCCTTGTTCTGTTTAATTATACATGACAGTAGAATGTATTGTGACATATTATACATACATGGAGTATAACTTCCCATTCTTGTGGTTGTACATGACGTGGAGTTACACTGGTTGTATATTCATATATGAACATAGGAAAGTTATGTCCAATTCATTCTACTGTTTTTCCAATTCCCGTCCCCCTCCCTTCTCTCATTCCCTGATGTCCAATCCATTGAGCCTCCACCCCTTGCCTATTATGAGTCAGCATCCGCATATCAAAGAGAATATTTGGCCTTTGGTTTTTTGGGGGGATTGGTTTATTTCACTTAGCATGATATTCTCCAATTCCACCCATTTACTGGCAAATGCCATAATTTCATTCTTCTTTACATCTGAGTAATATTCCATTGTATATATGTAACACATTTTCTTTATCCATTCTTCTGTTGAAGGGCAACTAGGTTGCTTCCACAGTTTTGCTATTGTGAATTGAGCTGCTGTGAATATTGATGTTGCCCAAGTCACTATAGTACGTTGATTTTAAGTCCTTAACCCAGACTTCTTTAAGCAGCTAAGTACAAGCACAGGGGTGGAGTCAGCTGGATAAGGATTTAAATGATGTCGCCAGGATAGAGTTTTCTGCCTTCCATGGAACTTTTCCTTCAATGTTCTGGCTTCATTCTCAAAAACGTTCACTGTCATCTTGGTGACAAACTGGCATCAGCTCCAACTTCACATTATCTCCATTCAAGGCCAGTAAGAATGAGTGAGTGGGAAGGTACTAATGAAAGTTCAGAGAATGAATCTTGATAGTCTACTCACCAAACAGGGTCACAGGCTCCTTCCTAAAGCAATTGCCACAGAGCCTGGGGGAAGTTTGGGGAGAGCTAGATACTCAAATAAAAATTGGGAAGGAAAGGATACCAGGTGGCCAAAACAAATATAGCAACAGAAAAGCCAGTAAAAATAAACGTGAGTACAGTTACAGTTTCCCTTGGCTTGTTTTAGTTTAGGAAATGAGGTTAATTTTTGCTCATCTGTCCTATCCACTAGTCAGGGAATAGTTTTTGAAATCTAAAATATATTAATGAAACACATAGGCAGGTGCATAGCCGTGGTCAGGTTTACCCCAGGCCTGGTCACACAGCAAAAATTAAATTCTGAATCTCTATCACTGCAGTGCAGTAAAAAGGCTCTTACAGTGTAATAAGTTGAGCCATGTGTGCTGATTTGGCTATGCCCCCATCCTACAGGGAGTGAAGTAGATGTCTTTGATCCCAAGTCCTATTGTGAATTAACCTGTTTATTACAAATGCACTCATCACTGAATTTTAGATATTTCTCTGAAAGGAACTAAAGAGCTACTGAAAAACTAAGTCCATCTCATGCATCTTTTGATGTATTTTATACTGTTTGCTTACTGGGTAACACCAAACTAAGGAGAAAAAGATATTCACTTGAGTCTGAGTCCATTCCTGTTAATCTTTATATTAGGTCCAGTCTTTAGGGTTTATTAGGTGCAGCACATGCAAAATCACAACAGAGCTTGGCAAATTGACCCTCAATTGACCAAACTACAAGTAAACTGCCATTTGGGGAACTTTTGTAGCACAACATACAAATATTCAGATTGTGCCATTTCCAGTAAATGAGCCTACTGTATATAATTGTCAGCAGGATTATTCTTGATTCTAGCCTTTCAAAGTCCTATTTTTTAATGTGTCATATATGTGTGTGTGTATATATATATATATTAGGTATATATGACAGAAGAATACATATTGATTCATTGTACACAATTGTACCAAAACTTTACATTTCTATGGTTGTACACGATGTAGCATCCCATCATATGTGCAGTCATACATATACCTGGGGTAATGATGTCCATCTTATTCTACCATCTTTCCTGTCCCCATACTTCCTCCCCACCCCTCTGTTTCCTTTTTACCATCAAAGTTCCTCCATTTTTCCCATGTCCCCCCCCATTATGAATCTGCATCCACTTATCAGAGAAAATCCTACTTTTAAAGTGCATCTTTGACAACCAGGGTAGATAGGCCTATGACTTAAATCCTAGGAATGTCTTCTACCATGTTACCTCTCTCAGCAACCCTTTAACAGGCTTTTGGCTACAAATCAAAATTCCATCAGTAAATATTTAATAATATTCTTCTGAACAACCAATTCTATATTAAGGTTCATACAGACCAAAAAAAAAAATGAGAGGTAGATATTCTAGGATTATAACAGGATAAAATTGAGAACTGTTGACTTCCCTCTTTTCAATCAAACTAGTGACTTCTGTCTGGACCACCCCTACCACAACCACAACACTGAGGCATACTAGTTTCTAATAGGTTGAATGTTTTCAATTTGGAAGTGATTTGCTATCTAGTAACATCAGAATTATACTTGTCTTAGTGTAATTAGCAAAAGTCTTAGAATATTAAAAAAATTAAAAATGCTAATTATTTCAGAAGATATCAATGAGATCAGTGGAATTTATTATTGATACATACTCTATACCAGCTTGAGACAAGGAGAAAGATTGAAACTGACATTATAGAATAGAAAATATTTTAAAAATTCTAAACTAAGGAATTTTTAAGTCTTAAAAATAAACCTTTTTTATTTCTCTTTGGCTTTTCAGAATCTCCTCATTCCTGTCTGTCTCCTTCAGTTGCTTTTTAATTATTTACTTATTCATTTACCTGCTCATTCATTTTACCAATGAGTTTTAAGGGATTAATAGATGCCAAGCTCTATGTCAGGTCCTGGTGGTATAAGATGAAAAAAAAAAGCACAACTCAGTCTTTAATAGGCTAAATGTAGTGAGGTGATGCATGTTGGACAGCATACTATTGAAATGTTTTTACTAAGAACTATAATAAGGTTGGTACAGAGTTCTTAAAGGAAGTCTGGGTCCCAGGGAACAGTTACAGGAAGAAACAATTTCAAAGCTAAGTTCTAAAGTTCTAGTCAGATTAACTAATGCTAGGGAGTTCACAAAAGGCTAGGCGGGGAGTAAGAAAATCATTTTTGAGAAAATCCAAATAAATATACTGGAAGCCTAAATGCCAAAAGCAATTGAAGTTGGAAAGCTAACCAGAGCTAGGTATACAGAAGCCCTAATATATTTGGATTTTTATCTTGAAAGATCACTCTGGAAGCTCAGTGTGGTAACTAAGGTTTGTTTAGACTGAAAGCTGTGAGAAGAATTACAGAAATGATAAAAATGTGAAAGAATTAGGTTTGTGGCAGCAAGAATGTACGGAAGGAGACAGAATCAAGAGACTTGAAGAGATAGAAAATTGAGGAGACTCAATTCATTCTTTGTTAGTTTCCATCATAGATATTCTGTTTCCTTAATTTTCTCTGCCCTTTATTTTTCTAAAATGTATCTTTTTCTTCGCATTTTCTCCTGTCAAAATGGAGGAATTATGGCTTATAGATTTATCTGATAGCCCCTGACTATGGTGCAATATTTAAAAGTACATTGCAAATGCTCTTTAGTCATGTGAAAAGTTACACAGATTTAAATATGCCTCAGAAGCAAAATGCTCTTTAAAGAAATGCTTCTGTGTTACACTGAAGGAGGCATCATTCAAATATGGTTGACTGGAGTTTTCTGAGGCAGAAGCTCTACACTTGGGTTCCGGTTGCCAGAGCAGTGAGCAAGTATTACCATTGCTCTTTGGACTTTACTGTGGAACTTCAGTCTGGCTTCTAAGACATTTAGATAGACTGAGGATGTAGCTCAGAGCAGCTGCCTAGCATGCATAAGGTAAGTTCAATTCCCAGTACTGCAAAATAAAAAACTCAAAAATCTCCCTCCAAAAAAAATCACATTAAATATTAAAAAATAATAATAAGTTCGCATGTCTACCAGGAAGAATTCTGAAGAAAAGGACACAAAAAAGCAAAATGTTTTCTTCCACATACTCTGGATACGAGTGTGGTTCCACATTAGGCTGGCTATATGGCAAACATTTGAATATCATTTCCAACAATATTATTACTATCCTTATGCTTCCAGAATGAACATCTGATTACTATTAAACTTTATTCTCCTGGAAAAATAATTCTCTTCAATCATGTAAGCATTCTTGAATTATAGCCAAAGAAATATGTTTCAGTAGTTCATTACAACACACATTTCATTATGTATTAATGAATCAAACAAATCAATGTTCTAATAGACCATTAGATGACTTTTCATGCTTCCACCCATCCTTCTAAACATGCAATCAAATGAAGCCAGATCCACATCATGTCTACAGATTAAAAGCATCACAACTCATAACTTCACCCAGATATAATTTTAAATGTACATACTGAAATGTTACTGATAAATTCCAAAGTCCTACATTTATACTACTATCATGTTATTGCACTCTGACATCCCCTCTTCATGGTAATAAAGTGATGACATTGAGACCATATGAAAAATTAACCAATAGATTTGGAAAACTATGCATAAAGAATCAAGTAAAAGAGAAGGGCATGTTCCTAGCCTATAGTTAATAATCATCAGTATTTTGACATGCAAAATATTCTACTCTTCTAAATATTGCAAGGGAAGGGAGACAAAAGAATTGTCATCTGTAGTTCAAGTGATTGAAAAAAAATATCACTATAGACATTTCAGACCCCCTTTGCTGTACTTGGAAAATTAATACAAAGACCTCATTAAGCAGATTTCCAATTGCAGCATATATTTGACATGAGATATAAGTTTTTCAAAAATCTCTTTTTAATACTCCACTCTTATTATAAAATTGAAAAAGGATTGCACTTGATAATCTGAATAAATGCCTTGTGAAATCCAGTTTTATTTTAAGTAATAGTGTTTAAAAATGAGAAGATTGACCTGAGGTCAGGTCCCTACTTCCCTAACACACCCATCTCTCACGCTGTGCCTCTCCATCACTCCAGTCCAATTCACTGGCTTTCTTTCCAGATCTTCTGAAGTCATAGGCTCTCACTGCTTCTGAATCTTCACCCACCCCCAAAGCACTCTGATGTTGGTTGGGTGTGGGTCCTGTTCAAACTACCACCAATGATTTTAATATGCATTCCACCTTGAGCAACATTAGAAGCTCTTGGGGGTAGTCTTATTCATCTCTAGCAGGCCTAGGACTTTGTAACATGCAAGAAGTATTTATGAAGGGAGCACATGAAAATGACCAGATGGAAAAAACAAAGGAAGAGAAATATGAGGAAAAAATGGCACTACCCAATAAATTGGTAAATTTTCCATGGCTTCTTTATTTCTCTGTATAAGTATGTATTTATTCTAATGTAATAAAGGCAACTCTTAGCTCTTTGAGCTCACAGGAGCCTCTGGAGCACAAGAACCTTTTAATAAAGTAGCTCCTCTTTGTTATAAATCATTCATGGGGTAAGAGACTCTTACAGGACTAACGGTGGTATTCACTTTGATGAATTTCATAAAGATAAAGATTTAACAACAGACTCAAAAAGTTGTTCGAGATGAAGTCCAATGGTCTAAATCTACATGTTGCTACAGGATGCCCACCATGAAGAAATAAACTGGAGGATGATTCCCATGTTCAAATTAGCCAAAGAATTAAGTCTCAATTATTTCTCTCAAAATGAAAGGTAGCTCTCTATGTAGCCACAAGCTCTCTAGAACAAGACTAAAGTAACATCATTAAAGTCTTGGATAGAAAGAGAAAATCTAAAAGCAAAATTGTATATTCCATTCCATTTTGTTTTCCATCAAGAAAAGAAAATAGATGCATCTAAGTAGGAGTCCTATAAAGGCAGGAAGTACCAACAGTCACATAGAAACTAAACCATTTCTGGAACGTTTATCATGTGCCAGGGACCTTGCTAAGACTGTGTGTATTATCTCATTTGATTCTCAAAATAACTCTTTGAGATAAATACTACTGTTCATCTTCAGGAGGTTAATTGACCTGCTGAAAGATTTACGACAGTAAGTGGTGGAAGTGGCTCTCAACCTAAACCCCTTGACAACAGGACCACACTCTACACTTCTCTCCCTTCTCTCCCCTGTCCTTAGAGGCCTCTCGGATGTCTTGTGAACCTTGTAAATTACAAAACAAACCTCTAATGCATATAGCATTCTGCCAGGAACTCTTCTTGCAGTCTTCTCTTACTGGGCTGTGGGCCTATTCCATCTGGCAGGATGGGGAGGGATGGCTAATTCTTAGAATCACTTCAATACCTAACACCATCAAGAATTTTTTATAAGATGGATAACAGGTGATACTGGCACAGACTTTTCTCAATTTTGCATATTAAAAAATTTAAAAAAATTACTTAGATTTGATTTGCATTTTTTTCCATGGACCTGAAAGACCATCATCAGCACCAGCAACTTCTGGGAGAATCTCCCTTATTCAGGCACTTATCCAGAGACTCTAAGTGTCTTTTCTCAACTTCATCTTCAAAATCATCCTTTTAGTTATTGCTATCTACTACGTGGGGATGCCTGGAATTTGAGAGGTTATGCACTTTGCTCAAAGTAAAAGAGGTGGCAAGTGTTAAGGTTAGAATTCAAATACAGGCCTGTCTCCCAGTACATCAGCTGCCACCTAGAGAAATAATGGGAAATTTCTACATTAGACAACAGTGTAATCGATTATTTTCTTTGACTTCATTAGTAATTTAAGAATCTTCTTTTCTCCCCATCACTGGTTCTTACAAACACTGTTCTTGACCCAAACAAGTAGGATATGTTGGACTTTCTAAATAAAATATTTTTTAAGGAAAAAATGTCCAAAACATTCTCATTTAAAATGCACCAATTAAAATCAGGAGATGCCAAGGTGTTTGTGTGGAAGATGATGCTCTTCACCACCACTTGGCTCCAATCTCAAATGCTTTTCAGAGAAAATCTAGTACATGAGTAAAACATTTTTCATCTGATCACAGCCAAGCGTTTTATTTTTTTTCAAGCAAAACCAAGTGCAAATTGTGTTTGTTTTTGAAATTATGATCTCTACTTTACAAGTGAAATTCCACACACCAAAGTGTGAGCTTATTTTGATAAAACCACATTTCAGATTCCACATGCAACTGGGTATAAAATCAGGACATGTGGTGTGGGGTTTTCATAAAAGTCAAAATCTGATAATTAGCACCCAAACTGTTCTTTGAAATATGAAAGTATTGGAGATAATAGAAGTGAAATCTCATGGAAATGCCAAGGATTTCAGCATTTGCTAAATCCTACCAAATACCACAAAACACCAAGGTGATACTTATTTCAAGTCTATTATACACTGCTTATTAAGGGGGAAAAAAAGAGACATAAGTTTGTGACCTTTTTTAGTTCTAGGAAGTTTATTCTGGTTTTTAATTGTCCAATTTTGAAGTCCATCATTATTCGATTGGAAACTATATAGACCTCATATAGACTTTGGTCCATATCTTGCCTTACCCAGAAAAAATACACTGTATAAAACATGTAAGGCAGTTCTATTGTCCGTAAATAGGCACCTCAATGGCAGGAACAAGGATACGATCCAAAGAGAAATTTAAGATGGATTATATCAGAAGAAATTGAAATTAAGTATCCCTGATCCTCCCTGATCCCCCTATCCAGTATTTGTTTCTGTCTCTATTTGTAGAGGGTGCATGCGTGTGTATGTGCACATTTTAATTTTGTCAGCTTTAACAGTGGTAAAATAAAATAAAATAAAATCTACCCTTGGCAAGTCTCCAGCCCAAATTGGTGACTGGATGCCTGATTCTGTGGCTTTCAATAGCTACATCACCTCCTGTTTCCAGTGCACCTCAAGCCTGCATTATTATTTAGTAGAGGAGTAGTAGGATTTAATGTTTTAAGAATTGGCAGTGGATCGCGCCAGCAGTCCTTAACAGCAGCATACTGTATTTATTTGTATACTGCATTTCATCCAATGTATGTAATTCTATCTCCAAATTCAACATTTGTTGGTGATTAAATAGGGACTGATTCTGTTTAAGTCAAAACAGCAGTCAAAACAGGAACAATGCTATATCAAAGCTCAGATGTGAACTAAATCGTTGATACTAATTTTTTTGGAAAACAACCAATGTCTTTTATTTCAAATAATGCACCCTATTTTTACAGAAAGTAAGTAGTAAGTCAAACCTCTAGTTATGTGGAAAAACATTTTGAATATTTAAAGGGCATTCACTTGTAATGAAATACCCCCAAATAATTTCTTAGACAATAGTTTCACCTATGAGGCTAAGAGTAATGAAATACTGGCATTCTAATACATGTTTGAGAGACATCTAAATAATGCCATTCATTTACGACATTAAAAATTGTTCACATGATTAATAAGTCCGTGTATATGTGTGCAGTCTGCCATGTCTTAATAATAAGAAAGGCCACAAATTGGGAAAATATCCTTAGGTGACCTCCTCATCATGTGAACATCACAGAGTACTTACACAAACTTAGACGTATACCCTACTATGCACCTGAGCTTCATGGGCCATTCTATACATGGTCTGTCATTGACCTAAGTGTTGCTATGTAGCTAATGATTGTATCTCTACATGCATTATATGTATAAGAGGAGGTGGTGGAATTTTGTTGAGTGAAATAGAAGGGGAGGAGTGGTTAAATATCTTTAAATACCTAAAGGTTTACATTAAAAGTTACTTAGATTTGAAGATATAAAAAAGTATGAATTTGATCTATAATTAGCCTTTGGATAGCAAAGTACAAGTGCATTTCAGTAATTAAAGGAGCATAGAGTATTTATATTTTAGGTTCCAAATTATTTGTCCTACCCCAGATTGCATCATTTTATGAGCTTGATACTGAGTTTGGACAAAGTCATTTAGCCTAGCACTGGGCATGTGAAATTATACTACCATCTGGGACTATGAGAACCAAATGTGGAGGGTGCAGGACCACTAGCCAAAGGATGATCCCTCTGCCCAAATTATCTTCTAATGTCTCCAAGGGGCCTCATATGCTTAATGTGTTCCTCCCTGGCTGAGTCCACACAGCAACAGAGGGGCTACAGAGTCTGTGGTAAAATGAATAAATAAATAAAAGCTGTCTTTTATAATTCTTGAGCAAAGTGGAGGGACAATCATCATTTACTATCTTGGAAAGCTGGGCAAACCACTTCACCTTCTGGATCTATCCATACAATAAAGAAGATATACTTGATGATCTTCCATTGCTTTCTGTTCTAGGAGCATTTTTTTTTCAACCCCTGATTTTATTATGTGCTAGGATTGCAAAGGTGATTAAGACATATCCCCATGTCAGAGGAATTTACAGTCTAAAGGAGAAATGGTACCTAAATAGTTCAATTTCTGATAATATGGTGTCAAGTCAAACATATTTACAGGGCTCTACTGGAATCTAAAGTGTCCTATGAATCTTTGCTAGTAATTTTATCAATAATTTTACCTCAATAAGATAAGATACTGTGCCCTGACCTCAGAGGGGAAAAAGAATGTTACGAGTCAGGGGTGGGAGGGAGGACACGGAACAAGATCCATAGTTTTTGCATCCAAGAAGAGACAAGGGAAAAAAGAGAAAGGGAAGCCAAGAAAACTCACATTCAAACGACTTAATTATCTCAGCTGGCTTGTACAATGCTGACGTGATTTATCTGTCCAACTTGAACTAGAAGCCGCCAAAAAAACACTCTGTCTCCTTCCTAATAAATACAACTTTTGCACTCAACAAATGATTGAATACGTTTGACAATCATAAAAATGGTCAAAGGAACGAGAAGGTATATTTGATTTTGTTCCAGTTAAAATGTAATGGATGTTATCAGTCTAATAAACTTTTCAACTGGTAACCGTTTCATTTCATGTTTAAAATCCAAAAGACCTTTGAGTTGAAATGCTAGTAAAATGACAGTTTTGATATTCTGTATTTGAAAACTGTTGCATTTAACCATTTTCTTTGCAAAACTCAAAATAACTGTGAAGGGCTACCTAGGTAACTATATATGTGTATATGTTTTCACTCCTTTGGATTACTCTGATCAGTGGTATACACACTGATAATTTATGCTGCCAAGATTTTGAAGGTAAAAATAATACTTTAAATAAGAAGATTGGAGGGTTTTTTTTTTCAAAAGGATTGGAATATAGCTAATGTGATTTCAATACACTTTTCTTGCTGTGTGTTAGGTTCAGTGCTTCAAAATGGGAAAATATATATCTGAGAGTCAAGGGAAAAAAGTCTTTGCCAAGCAGATGTTGGTAAATTGCCAGCTGAAACAAAGTTGTGATGTTGGTGACAACAAGATTGGTTTCTAGAGGATATTTAGAAAGCAGAGAGTCTGGCTTTGCTATCATTTCCCTCAGGAAGGGCCTGGATGATGGGCTACAGCACATTACCAGCTAGTATCTTGCTTCCAAACATCTGGATTCTTAGTCTCATCCATTTAAAAATGATTTACTCATTGTAACTTGTTGTTTGTGGAGATTTCAGCCAAGAGAAAAAACATTCAACCATCTCTTCTCCAGATATCCATTTCTTAGCTTGTTCTGCTGCAATCCTTTTAAAAATTCAAAGAATCTCACCTTAGAATATATTTTTTCTTTTTACAAACAAATATTTACATGTCTGTTGATCTTTATACTGCACCCTAATCCAATCAGAGTTAAAAAGAAAATCAAGCAAGTATGTCCCAAAATATAAAAAGTAAAATGCTAGTTAGTTACTTAGACAGTTGAAAGTGATATATGTTTAGGGCTTGAATTATATAGAAAATTGATTTATATTCACAACACTTCATTGTTATAGAACAGTGGTTCACAACTAGATTTTTATACCAGATCATTCAGGAAATTTTTCAGAATAGATGCTCAGGCTGTAGCCCAAACCTATGGAGCCAATGAGACGTAGAAAATGGTTATTTTGAAAAAGACTCAAATTCCTGATTAAGAAACACTGTTCTAGAATATAGTTTTATTTAATATTAGGTGTTGAATACCTGGCAAAATTTAGACAGACATTCCGTGTGTGTGGCAAGAAAGATAGAAGCAGATTGTGAAAATGAAAGATAAAATTTACAGATGAATTATTAAAACAAATGAGTTTTACAGAGTTACTGGATACATTTTTAATATTCAAAAATCAGTAATATTTCTATATACTAGCCATGGGGAATCAGAACATGAGATTTTTTAAATTTATAACTTAAAAAGTACCAAAAATATCCAACAAATGAATCCACTAAAAATGGGGAAAAATTATAAAGCATTATTGAGACTAATGTAGAACACATATTTAGAAACTAGATGATTCAGTGCTGGAAAAATATCAATTCTCTTCAATTTGATAAATTTAATACAATCCAAAAACATTTCAGAATACATTTTTGTTTGTTTTTGTTTTTGTAAATTGACAAGCTGTTTACAAAATCTACAATGAAGTCCAGAGCTCTTTCAAGAATAATTCTTTTCCATGCTTTTTGCACTACAGTCAGACAAGCATCAGACTCAAAGAATGACCTTTACCATGACATCTGGGCAGTGGAAAAGAGGCAGGGACAGTCCATGGGATGACTCTTAAAATTTTTCCTCCAACATTACCTGTATCACTTCTGCCCACATCCCATGGGGAAGAAAGCAATTCATCTAACCAAGCTTGAAGCAAGAAAATATCTTCCTTCCACATTGAGTTTCTTCAACTTACATAGAAAATAGCAGGAATAAATCACTTTCTCATGATATATCCTCATGAGAAATTGACATCATGAGATTTTCCTATGAGAAAATGACATCAGGAAGATTGCAGAATAGGAGTTTCCTATCATTATTTCTTCACAGTGCACCAAATTTACTAACACCTATGGATGAAATCACTTTGGGATGGGTCAAGGAGTCCAGAAGAAAAGTTCCAGCATGCCATTGGAGGGGGGAAATTGAGAATAAATGCATTGAAGGGAATAAGAACAGTTTTACTTTACCTATGTCACCCATCCCCCAAGGTGGCATAGCCCAGTGCCAAGAGAGATTCCTTCAGCCTGCAATTTCTCCTATAGGGAAAAGTGAGACTATAGTGAGCCTTGCTTCTCCAGCAGTTGAAGTTACTACCCAAGAGGCCCACCTCTTTCTCATTGCACTCATAATATGGAGGGGATTAGCATGGTTATGTGGGTAGGTAAGGTGTCGTCAAGGAAGAGAGATGGGGACTTACAGGTGCCAGGACTCAAAACTCCACAAAGGAGCACATATCCAACTGCTTCATGAACTCCAATAGGAGCCTTCCTACAAGCTGATAGGAATATTTTACCACAGAGTCCCTCCCTCAACTGGCCTATAGACACTCCTAATACTTCACATATTTTACTCATGACCTTTGTGGATGGCCTACCATGTGCATTTACTGGACAGCAAGTGTGAGTCTTTGCAGAGAGCTTGTGAGCATATACTGTTAGCCTGTTCTGTGGGGTTAGATAAAAAGCAGACTAACTGGGGCATTTCAAAACACGTTCATAGAAAAAACAAAAAGGAGGCCCTTAGTCACAGACCTACCTATGGAACAGGTATATGATCTTTAGAATCCCCCCCCACACACACACACACCCACACACAGTACCAAGAGCACACAAGAACACTATATTGGGTGCATACATAGAAAATGCCTAAAAGATTCTTAGAATCCCTAACCTAGCCTGACTGGCAAAGGTCTTTCCTTTTCTAGAAAAAGTTGAAAAATACTGGAGAAGCTGACTCCTTCTTCAGATATGAAGACAGCTATGCATGATTTCAAAAAACATAAAAAACTAAGAAAATATGACTCCAACAACATGACAAAGTAATTTTTCAGAAATTGACCCCATAAAAAGTGGAAATCTATGAATTGACCTGACAAAATGATTGTTCTATTTTAAAATATTGTTTAATTATTGATCTCAGAAAGTGTAAGAGAATGATGATAGAAAACATAATGAAATAAAGAAAATCATGCATGGATAATATAAGAAGACCAGCAATGAGATAGAAATCACTTTTTTAAAAATAAAATTCTGGAGCTGAAGAATACAATGAATGAAATTAAAAATCCAATGGAATAGTTCAATAGAAGACTTAATCAGGCAGCAGAATCTATAAACAGAAAGCTACATAAATCGAAATTATCTAATCTGAAAAAAAGAAGAAGAAAGAATGAAAAGGAATGGAAAATATTTTGTAAGTCTATGGGGCACCATTAAGAAAATTAATTTCTTTTCCTGTATACTCACATGAGTATACCATAGTGAATCCCACCATTGTATACATCCAAAAGAATGGAGTACTAATTAGAATAAGATATATTCCATATGTGCATAGTTATATCAAAATGAATTCCACTCTCATGTATAATTAAAAAGAACAAATAAAATTTTAAAAAAATTAAAGATTATACAATCTTCTTCTGAAGGAGAAAAGAGGAAAAAAGTCAGAAAGCTTATTTAAAGAAATAATGACTCCAAATGTTATGAATGTTAGAAGTTATATGGACATCCAAGCATATGAAACTCTAAGGTACTCAAACAGTTTCAAAGCAATGAAGATTTTACCAAGACACAATATAATTCTATTGTTAAACATCTAAGGTAAAGAGGGAATTTGAAAGCAGCAAGAGATGAGACCCATTATGTATAAGAACTTAAACATTGAAATATCAGAGGATTTCTTAGCAGAAACTTTGCAGGCCAGAAGAAAGCAGCATAGTATACTTGAAATGCCAAAAGAAAACCATGTCAACCAAAAATAATTTACCTACCAAAGTTATCTTTTAGAAATGGGAAAAAGAAGACAGTCCCACATAAACAGAAGCTGAGGGAATTTATCAACACTGAACGTGCCCTCCAAGAAATGCTAGAGTTCTTAAGGCTGAAACTACTGAAAGCTAATTAGTATTGTGAAAACATGAAATTGTAAAACTGACTGGTAAAGGTAAGTAAAATTCAGAATACTACAATACAGAAATGGTGGTATATAAATCATTTTTAACTATAGTTCAAAAGTAAAAACAAAACACTAATAATGAACTATACTGCAATAACTTGTCAATGAATATTCAATATAAAAAGAAGTAGCAAAAGCATTGAAAGAGGAAAGTTTGTAGCCACAAATGACTAGATCCACAAAGAAGACTTAAAATAACCTATTATGATACCTTTAAGGAACTAAAAATTTGAGAAATAGTAAGTCCAAAGGTAGCAAAATGAAGGAAGTACCAAACATCAGAGAAGAAAAAAACAAAATGAGAGATTAGAAAAAAAAATGAGACATGAGAAAAACATTAGAAAAGATTGATGAAACTGAAAATTGATGTCTAGAAAAGATAAATAAAAGGGCATGATTTTAAATTGACTGAGAAATAAGAGAAAAGATTCAAATAAATAAAATCAGAAATGGAGGAAATATTACAACTGATATCACTGAAATACAAAGGATCATAAGAGACCAGTGTGAAGAATCATATGACAACAAATTGGATAACCCAAAAGAAATGAATAAATTCCTAGAAACATGCAGTCTTCCAAAGATGAATCAGAAAGAAGTGGACAATCTGAACAGACTAAGAATGATAAAGAGATTGACCCAGTTTTTAAAAAAAAAATTTAAAAAGACTCTCTACAAAGATAAATGTAGAGCCAGATGTTTTCATTGGTGAATTTTATCAAACATTTAAAACTTATTACCAATCCTCAAACTCTTTCAAAAATTAAAGAGGAAGGCTGGGCATGGTGGCGCATGCATGCAATCCCAGCAGCTCAGGAGGCTGAGGCGGGAGGATGGTGAGTTCAAAGCCTGCCTGAGTAATGGTGAGGTGCTAAGCAATTCAGTGAGACACTATCTCTAAATAAAATACAAAATATGGCTGGGACATGGCTCAGTGGTCAAGTGCCCTTGAGTTCAATCTCTGGTATACCCCCCAAAAAAAATTTTGAAGAGGAAGGAAATCTTAGAACTAATTTTATGAGACCGTCCTTACCTTGATGCCAAAGATAGAGAAGGACACAACAAAGAAAGAAAATTGTAGACCAATACTTCTGATGAACAAAGGTGAAAAACTCTTTTTGTTCCTGCACATTTTAAAATTTTTTAAATTTATTTTTCTTTAATTTTATGTCTTTATCTATTCATCCATCTATAGACATCTAGGCTGGTTCTATAGTTTGGCTGTTGTGAATTGCTACTATAAATATGGGTGTGCATATATTTCTATAGTATGTGATGACTTTAATTCTTTAGGATAAATACCAAGAAGTGGCATGGGTCATGTGATGGTTCCACATCTAGATTTTTAAGAAACCTCCATAGCAGTTCCCAATCCCAACCACCAGTGTAAAAATGTTCCTTTTCCCCATATTCTCTCCAACATTTATTATTATTTGTATTTTCAATGGCTGCTGTCTAACTGGAGTGAGATGAAATCTCACTGTAGTTTTGATATGCAGATATAAAAATTCTCAAAAAAAAATAATAGCAAACCAAACTCAACAGGACATTAGAAGAATGAGACACTATAACCAAGTGGGATTTTTACCCTGCGATGCAAGGGTGGTTCAACATAGGCAAATCAATCAATATGAGATGCCTTATAAACAGAATAAAGGATGAACAGAATATGATCACCTCCATAAATTCAGAAAAGTATTTGACAAAATTTGACTTATTTTTGTTATAAAATTTCTCAACAAGATAGGTATAGAAGGAAAGTATCTAAACATCATAAATGCCATGTGTGTCAAGATCACAGATAACAACATGCTTAGCAGTAAAAAACTGAAAGCTTTTCTTGACCCTTCAAGATCAGGGACAAGAAAAGAATATCACTCTGCCCACTTATCATTCATATAGTACCAGAAGTTCTAAGTGGAGTATTAGACAAGAGAAAGAAATAAAAGTCCCTTAAATAAAAAATAAGATGCAAAATTGTCTCAAAATTTGCTAAGAAAATGGATCTGAAGTTTTCCAAACATAATTTTGAAACTTCTATTTCTAGAGGAAGTTCTGGAAGTCTGTGGCATGCAGCTCACCCAGAGAGAGCATGAAAGATACACAGCTTTCCCATGGATCTTGCCCTGAGCATCTCTTCCATCTTCCCTCCATCCACATCTTTGTAATATCCATTACAATAAACTGGGGTAAACATAAGTAAAGTATTTCTCTGCAATATGTGGGCCTCTCTAACAAAACCTTAAGAGGAGGTTGTAGGAATCACAATGTATAGCCATTTGGTCAAAAGCACAGGGTACAACCAGTGCTTACTATTGGCATTTGAAATGGGAAACAGATGCGTGGGACTCGATCCATAGGATGTGATGCTATCTCCAAGTAGATAGTGTCAGAACTCAATTAGAGAATCTGCGGGAGAATGGGTTGGTGTGTAGGAAAAACCACCTATCAGGTGTCAGAGCATTAAGTGACCAAGAGTAGAAAGTAGACAAAAGTTTGGTTCTTCCTATATCCACATGAATTCTTATAAGGCATCAGATATTTATTGACAGGCTCTGGTGACAGCCTGCCTGGGTCTGAATACCAGTTCTGCTGTTGGCCAGCCAATCACCTTGGCCAGTCATCGGGTTCTACACCCCTAGTCTGCACCTCTGCTTTCACTGAGAATGTGAGGAGCTGTTGCAGTAACACAGAATTGATGTGCACAGGCCGGTGGGCAAAGTTCCCATGGCTGCACCAGACAGACAAGGATCCATGAGTATTAGCCATTGCTATTCAATCAGCAAATAGGCATTAGGAATATTAACAAGCAACACAGATAAAATCATAGAGTTTTTCATTAAATAAAAAAAAACACGTAAACAAAGATACAAAACATATTCCTGAATAAATTACTGTTGTTGGTTTGTTTTAAAACTGGGAAGCTGCTTGGCTTCTCCTGAAATCATATGTCTTTCTTTGCTCTATACTTCCTAGGAAATACCTGTACTGGCAGCCAAAGGGGATCCCCAAAAGACACTATGTGCTCTAGTCTGGAGTTCTGAGCTAAAATGACAATGAAAAGCAGCAAAGAGCTTGAAAGTTCTCTTTGGAAGCTGAGTTAATTCTATACCATCCTACCTGTCAATCTCCTTTTCCATTGCATTTATTTTTCTCTCTAATATTGTGAACAATACGCACATGTAAAACAGGAGTGAAATGTGGAAGGAATATGTTTTGAGACAGAAAGAGAAGGAAGAAAGATAGAGACAGGCTGTCCAGAGTTGAGCCAGAATATTTATGAGATAGATCTTTTTTTTTTTTAATTCTGAAACAGAATTTTGATTAGTTTAACATATAAACCCCATTCTTCCTTTGAAAGGAAAGAAGTCAAACTGAATTTATCCGTAGAGGTATTCTGTAGATACTGGTATATCAGCTGGAATTAAAATGTTACTGTTTTTAAGATAGTGAATACTGCAGCAGAAAAATAAAGAAGCAATGCTCATGCACAAGACCAGACCAGTGATGGGCTTTGGGTGATCTTGCATCTCCAGGGTTACTCTTTCACTGAGTATATTATGGAGAGAAAAGGCGCGTTCTCTCACACGAGTCATTTATTATTTATTTTTGTGCTTTAATTATTTGTGGAAATTCCTGACAGCTTCACATTCAGCCAGTTTTACTGACAGTCAAGTTTGTGCATTAAGGAGTAGGAGGACAAAGCCCCAACGGGAGAGGAGAAAACAGCGCCGGCAGCTCAGTGGTCCTGAATCTCATAGCTGCACATTTAGAAATGATTTTATTTAAGGAGGAGGGTAATCCATTTGTTGGTTTGTTTTTTTAAAAGATGTTAATGATGTAGGTTGATCTCTTTCCTGGATATTTTGAGAATGTTTTCTACTGATCAAAAGAAAGGTAGCTGAAACTCACTAGATGTAGATGTCGTTTTTCACTCTGCTTTAATGTCCTGTCATTGCTCTGTGGGTCCATAGGACAATCTTGACATTCCTAAAAAAGGATAGTGCTTGGTCTCGAACAAAAACATGTCAGTGTGGTAATAATGATTCAGGAAAGTGAATTTGTTTTTACGGGGATTTAATGAAGTTCACTCATTCATCAATACTGATTTCATTCATTCTTAACCAAAATAGACAGTACCCAACCCTCTATTAAATATTAGATTGGGAGACTATGTAAGTAGTTCAGCTCAAAAGAATGACATTTTGAATCAGAATAGTGGCCCTAATATCTTCCTACCTCCCACAAATATATGTATTTGAATAAAAAATTATGTTCCTGATATTTTTTAGTATTGTTTAAAAATTCTTTAAATTTTTTAAATTGTCACATAAAAATTATACATATTTATGGGATACCCTGTGATGTTTCCATACATGTATACATTTTGCAATGCTCATGTCAGGGCAAGAAGAGACATCTATTCAAACATATTTTGGTTTTGGAGGGTCATTTACATCTTTGTTTTTCTATGTTTTTGTTCCTTTGCTATTTATTAACAATTCAGGTAGGATCAATGACATTCACTCATTCATACACAAGAGCTCACCCTATCATCCTAAAGATCAGTAGAATCCATTGACTGTCCAGACTAAGACATACTTCAAAGACTTCATTCAAGATTTTATTCTTCTCTGTCATTCCGAGCACCTAAATAACAACAATTCTTGAAGTGCCTCTTTGATTCATAGCACTATCCTAGTAAAACTCAAACCCCATTATTGCTACTCATTATAACAAATGAGAAGGTAATATTGTTATTCCCATTTTACAGATTAAAAAACCAAGGCTCTGTAGGCTGAAAAGAGCTCCATAACTCGTTAACAGGAGAGTGGGGTCTTTACTTGTCTGACTCAAAAACTCCCGTTCTTCAGAGTTTTACTTATTTTGTTTCTCCTTTTATAAAAACTTGACCTTAAAGAGTAGCACAATGACAATTACAATTCCTCTAAATTTATACCAAAATGGGAAGCTGCTCTTGGTTTTGCCTTCTTTTATAGCAGCTCCCGGGAGGATTTATTTCAGCAGCTTCTGACAATACAATGAGCATACAGACAGGCATTATCTGCTCCCTGCACCTCGCACCAGGACCTCGAGTTTCCTCGTTGCCTTGCACATCACACTCTTCTCTTTGAAGGGAATCCCATTTTCCCACCTGCATCCATCATTCATCTGTCATCCCATTCAACTGGTGAGGTTTTTAACTAGATGATTTTTTTTTTTTAATCTTTCTTGGCTAACCTTGTCGCTCAAGGTCTTTGCTCTGACTACAATTTTAAAGCTTGCTCATTTTCTTGTCCCCAGCTCACCCCCTTGAGAGTAGCAATTAACACAGGCACCTGTTTTGTTGAGTTGTGCTTTTTACATATTAAAGGGCAGAGGCAACCTGCTTGGGTTGGTCTGAGCTTCCTTTTGATCTTACAGGAGCCACACAACAATATCCATCTGGACAACCTGAGCAGGGTAATTTAGGAATGGTTTAAGGAGAAAGCTTGGAGGTGCTATTGCTTGGTTTGAAGAGGGACCCATTACAGGAGAGCATGACCCTTTCTCAAATACCTCTCAGAGCAGCAGATGTACTCTGCTGAAATCTCACCTCCTTCTGATGCAGGGGATGAAAGTGACTCTGAAGAGGAACAAAGATCTGTGCTATCATAAAGCATACCATTTCCCATTGCATTTGAATTGAGTACACTGCTCTTTCGGTTTTGCTAAGATTACACAAAATGTAATTACATCGACCCTATTCACCTGGGAACCTAAGAAGTGACTGCTAATGCAGGCTCACTGGGGGAGGGAAGCTTCCTGAATGGCAGAGACACCTTTTTTTCTGAGACCAGCCCTTTGCCTGGTTTCCTCAGTTGTCATCCACCCAGGCAGCTAGGAAAGCGGTGTGCCTTTTTGTACTGCTCCAGAATCCCACAGTCACTCCATATGGGAGCACATGTGTGTTTATTTTATAGCATTGGGGTTCATGGACGCAGCGTTCCCTTTCCCCCTTTTTGCCTAATCTGCTTAGAAGTCTTGTGAATATCCATGTAGAATCTGCAAGTAAAATTTGATTTGGGGTTAGCTTTATTTTATTTTTTAAATGGGCAAATAATTGGTATGTATTGATAAGGTAAAATGTGATGTTTCAATACATGTATATATTGTGCAATGATCAAATCAGGATAATTAGCATATCATCATCTAAGGTACTTATAGTTTTTCTTGTGGTGAGGGCATTCAAAAACCTCTCCTCTAAATGTTGTATATATACACAGAGGAGTTTTATTCAGCTACAAAGAAAAATTAAATTATGTTATTTGCATTGAAATGGATGGAACTAGAGACCATCATGTTCAACAAAATAAGCCAAACTCAGACGGTCAAAGGTTGTATGTTTTCTCTAATATACAGAAGCTAGAGAAAGGAAAACAAAGTGGGGGGAGCTGATCTTATGAAAACCAAAGGGAAATCCCTAGAGGAAAGGGACCACGCAGTGGAGAAAGATGCTGCAGAGTGATATTGACCAAATTATATTGCAACGTTGTGTGCATGTACAAATATGTTAACAACCAATCCCATCATTATGCACAACTATAATGCACCAATAAAAATACTGGGGAAAAAAAGAATGCATGACCCATGATTGCTTCTGAAAGTCATAAATTTATGACTGTCTTTGTTTTTCTTATTATAACTAATGAATATGTCTATACGAAGAACTCCTAGAAATGAAATTATTAAATACTGCTAAATATTTTTTTCAAAAAACCATCTTCTAATAATTTTTAAATTACCAACAAAATATTGGGGGTAGCTTTAGTTTGAAATAAAAAAAAAATTGAATCATGTCATTTTGAGGGTGAAGCGTCAATGAGAACTTAGATTTTTTACTAATAGCACAAGGTCATTCGAGATAAGTTTCAGACCAGGTAGACAAGAGAAATAACATGTTGGGGGGTTACCAGGTGTGTGCTTTTCAGGAGAGGTAAAATTAGTGAAGGTAGAATCCTAGTTGTTTAGCAGCTACTCTTGTCACTTTCCCAGATGTAGCCAAATCTACATATGGGAAAGGTATGGGTCCTATAGAAAAGTCAAAACTTTCATGTGTCTTACTCTTTAAAACAAAACAAACATTTTTACTTGACATTGGCTGGAGGGACAATAAGTACAGACAATGAGGAGAAAAGGAAAACAACATGGGGATAATGAAAATTTTAGAAGTCTTTAACAAAGATTAGAAATGATAGAATTAAGAATTTCTAAAGGACTTCTCTAAGGAAAAAAAAGTAAAGCTAAAAATTTTCCTAATCTTAAGGAAAATAATGCTGAGACACACTAATAAAAATGTGGGAAGAATTGCAAGTGGAAAAATTATTAACTTTGGTAACAAAAAAATAGGAAAGGGAACATAATCATATGAGAACATTCATTTATGAATAATATTTGCATAGGAATTATAATGAATAATAAGCAATGAATAATGACTTAATCAAAATTTTAATAAAACTACATTGAGAGGATGGGAGAAGCAAAGGGGTTAGTTTAAGAGAATTAAGCCTAGAAAGTCAATATTAACTATTTCAAACAAAGATAGTAGTAAAAACATGTTATGTAGACATAAAAGGGTGTGTAAATACCAAAGAAACAGATTAAAAAGTCGAAAAAGGGCTACTGGTTTGCCCATGGAAGGATTGTTCTTGACAATGAAGGGTCATGGGCAGGGAACCACTATTATTATTAGATTTAAATATTATTTGACTCTTTAAGCCACATGTATATAATATGTTGATAAATTTATAGGTTTTAAAGTGTCTAGTTTAGTTGCTGTTTCAGCTCTAGGACCTGGCGCAGTGCCTAGCATGTTGGAGAACTTAGTAAATAGTGATCAAAAGTGAAAATAAAAGAACAAGTCTTGGTCCTCTTATAGAGGAGCCTTCAGCAGAATAAGAGGAGCAGAGAGAGAGAAATTCCAGAACGAGGTACAGTTGGCAATATCCACCTCCTCTCAGAGCAATCATAACTGCTGAAAAGAAGTGGGCCACTTCTTCAGCCTCCCTGCATTCCAGCGGTTATATTCTGCAGCAGTAGCACGGAGGGGTTAGAAGCAGTGGCCATTGTGGTTCCATCGTCTTCAGAGAAGGTAAAACTGCATATCCTGCTCATCACAATAATCCAAAAAGTCACCAATTCTGCAGGAATAATCTGTTTTGGGGGGTGGGGGTGGGGCGGGGGTACCAGGGATTGAACTCAGGGGCACTCAGCCACTGAACCATATCCCCAGCCCTATTTTGTATCTTATTTACAGACAGGGTCTCACTGAGTACTTAGTGCCTCGCTTTTGCTGAGGCTGCCTTTTGAATTCAGGATCCTCCTCCCTCAGCCTCCTAAACTGCTGGTATTACAGGCGTGCACCACCATGTCTGGTTTGCAGGAATAATCTCCATCCCTGAGGAAGACTGGGAAAGAATGGAACTTTAAAACAAGTCATAACGCTAGCAAAAAACAGTCCTTAGAGTTTCTTCTAACTTTGGGAAAGTCACTTTACCTCTTCCTGTTTTCTCAGTTAGAATGATAAGAGCATCAACCTTGCAGGAGTTGTAGAAGAACAAGAGAAAATGTATCAAAACACCTCAGTGTAGAGTCCACACTCAATAAAGCAAGTGGTTATGACAATTGATACACTAGAATAAAAGTTCCCTGAGACTGGGAAACTTGTCTGTTTTGTTTCCAGAAACTGAAACAGCTCCTGGCACATAGAAGTGAGTCAATAAATATTTGATGAATAAATGAATGCTCATTTCAAAAGGAAAAGTATTTATTTGGGAACTGGCCTCTTTGGAGTATATAGCTCGGCTTTGATATCATTTAATACAGCATCTTAGATAAACACTGTTTTTTAGAATCAATTTCCTCAAAGAATGACAATGGTTATCTGCAGAGAAACACCTTGTGCAATCATAGAATGCCTTACCTCCAACATCCACCCACTTGGATTGTCTACAACTTCCAGTCAGGTGCTAAGGCTATGATGAAGGGCTCACACTATTGCATCCCAAACGTTTCCCGTTACATGTATTATTGATTAGTTTTGTTTCGTTTAATAGCCAAAGACAATATCTCCACAATCATTAATCACCACCCTTTCTCATTAGGAAAAAAAAAAAAAACTTTACCACTAAGGTATACTTGTGCAAATTAAATGTTTTTGTGTAATCTAAACATTTCTGTTACCCTAAAAGAAATTTCTCCCTTTACGTCATCTTTAGATCACACAGGTCTGTGCAAGGAGAGCTTCCTTGATTTAAAAAGAAAAGAAAATAAAAGAAAGAAAGAAAGAGAGAAAGAAAGAAAGCAATTGAGAATGTTTGAGAACCTTTAAATGAGTGTAAAACGTTTTTCTCTGGAATGGTTATTATCCTGTCCACAAAATCAGATTATAATAACAAGGAAAAGACAAAAACAGCTGAAGTGTTTTCTCTTTTCTCCCCCTCTGTAATCCTTGTTTTTCCATGTATCCTTTCTGCTGCCCATGACCATCTGGAGAACATAAACAACATTTTAGAACCCAGATGCCCAGCCACTGAGAATTCCCTAATTGAGTTGTGCTGCAGTCAGTTCCACAGAACCGCACCCAAGCCTGGGCATGTTCACAGCAGGCTGCAGAGTCTCCTAAAGATTCCCAGGCCCAACAGGGAGGTGTGCTACTTGCAAGGATCTGCTCTCCTTCCTTCCTGTTTCCCATTGGCTGGCATGTTTCATTGATCTTGGAAAACACATGGCCAGCATCTGTCTGTGAATAACTATTTGTCATTATGTAAAACATCTATGAAACGTTCTGCATATAGACATTTCTGCAAAACAAAATACGGGCTATGTCTTTTTAGTGGAACTGTTTCTCTGAGCCAACTGTTGAAATTAGGACGAAGATGATGAAGTTAGGACTAAGGAGATCTATATCATGATCACATCAAAAGTAGAAATGTCCCTTTCCAATAAATATAAATGCTGAAATAATCATTTCCACTTTTATAGTGTCTGTTTGTTGTGGTGGTAGATAGTTCACAAAAGGAATTCTTAAGTACTTTATCATTACATTCTCACCCTTACCCTCAGATCTGGGCATTCTTATCCCATTTTAGTGTTCAAGAAACCGATACCCAGCAAGAAAGATTAAAGTGAATAGCTCTCTATAGTTAAGATATTTTAAGTTTAGACTTAAGTTTACTTTTCAGTATTCTTAAATGAAAGCTACGCAACATTCATTTCATCCTTGGATTTTTCATTTATTCATTTAACCAACAGAATGAAACTTTATAGTGAGGCTTTTTGCTGGTTGGGAGCTCATCAAATGGATTTTCAGAGTACTTTATGTGTGAGCAGTTTTGAGGATAAAGATAAAGAGAATTAATAGTAATTACCTTATTTAATGCACATTTAAAAACAGAATTTTCTTTTTTAGATCTAAGGAAGTGCTTATTAGGGCAGATGTATGCCCTAGATCATTCACAAATATTCTTTATTTTCATTCATTCAATAAACACTCTGAAGCATTCACACATGTTTGAGGCCAGTGCTGTTTGCCCATATAAAAAGAATAACCATTTGGCCCCTGCCTATGAGGACTTTATTAAAGTCTAGTGTAAATACAACAGTGCAAAGAGGCACAAAATGCAGATCCTGCAATAAGTTGTTGGAGGCCAAACGTGGACGTGACTGACTGCCTAAGCAATAGAAAAGCCTTTACAGACAGGGTGACACTTGAATCTCCTCTTAATGAGCAATTAACAGTTTTGCATACTAAGATTGGTGGAAGGGGCCCTCTAGTATATAGAAAAGAGAATGTATAAAGGTGCAGAGACCGAGTCTGACATTTGAGGCAGCGTGAGAAGCTGACTGAAGCAAAGGTGTTGGAAGGATTCTGGGAGATAAGGCTGGAGAGATAATGGGAGACTGTATTCCATGACAGGAAGTTTGCAT
This sequence comes from Callospermophilus lateralis, assembly GCF_048772815.1. NCBI lineage: Eukaryota > Metazoa > Chordata > Mammalia > Rodentia > Sciuridae > Callospermophilus > Callospermophilus lateralis. Next base: position 49,510,829 of record NC_135320.1, on the reverse strand, counting down.
GATTCTGGGCAAGACAACCAGGGAAGCATTGAAACCGAGAGTTACATGATCAAGTACATTGTTTCAGGACTCATAACTTGGCTCTAGAATAAATCAAAGGACATCAGCTAGAAGGCAGGGGAAATCTTTGGTGATTGGAAAAGAACTCCAACTGGAGATTGGGCATTGGTAGTCATGGTTGAGTAAGGAAAGAAGATATTGTTGATTCTCATTATTTTCTATGATTCTTCTCTATAAATTCATCATAAACACTAAATTAGCAAATGTCAAGACATCACTCCTGGAAGAAATACGTGGTTAAGTTCCTGGGAACCTCTTGTCATAAAATTTTCATCCATTGATCCATATATTGCAATGTTCTAGTTTGTTTCTGTTTAAAAACACTTTATGAGATAGATGGTTCACTAACATTGAAAGGCCAGTGGCACTGTAATAGCGTGATGATGCTTATCTAATGCACATTCCATCCTGCCTATGCTTGAAGCAAGAGACAGCACTTCAGCACACACTTGGAGGCCATTTTGCACAGCAAAATTACTAATGAAAGCCACAAACATGCAAAAATTATGGTAGCAAAGAGGTAATAAAAAGAACAATATCATACACTCTGAGAGCTAAAACAAGAAGGCAGACAGTAGCCTTGCTGGCTCTCAGCTGAGAACATCCATACCAGGTGACTCAACTTGTTTGCCACGTTGTACATGTCCATGGTGAATGGTGAAAGTACTACCAGCATTGGTTTGGAGATTCCAAATACAGCAAGGAAGTCAATTTGCAAATATGAAAACAACAAATAATGAGAAACGACCGTACTTGAAATTATTCAAGAGGATAAAAATAGTTTGGGGATAGACAAAGAATAAAACCTAGAGGGCAGAAAGAAAGAAGAGCTGACAGATGACAAGAAACTGGAAGAGAGATGGGGGAGAGCAAAATCTTGGAGAAGTGGAAAGTGTCTAGTGGTATATAGTGCTCAGAATGTGAGGCTGGACAAATAGGGTTTGAATGTATCTGTTCTTCCAAAGTCACCTTAGCAGTGTGTGGTTTCAGTTGTGTGGACAGTGACCACAGAGGAAAGGGAGGTCCCTCCTAGGTACTGGTTATAGTGATATGACATTATCCATCTCCAGAGACTTTCTTACTCTGTAGAAACTAGGCAGGTAGGATGAGCTATTCCCTTAATATTCCCATATTAAACAGCACTTTGTGTCAACGATTTAAACATTGTGAACAGTAGGCCAAATTCTCGTCCACAGGGTTCCTCATTCTACTGTTGGAGTGATTCGATAGATTAACAAAGAGAAAATAATACAATGTTGAAAGTTCTCTGAAGACAAAGCAACATAAAGGGAAAGATATTGGTGGAAAGTGCTACTTTATCTAAAATGATCAGGGATGAAATTTGGGCCTAAAGGAGGCAGGAACATGCAAGAACATATACCTCAAGGAGGAGTGTCCTAGGCAAAGGGAACTGGAAAGACTGTCTTCCCACCAGAGGAGCTTGCTCAGTGTGTTCCCGATAGAGCCAAGATACCACAGTATCTGGGAAGAGTGAGCAAAGAGGAAGGTGTAGGTGAGACAGTCAAGTGACCATAACCATAGCAATCTAAGGTGGCCCAGGGTAAGAACTACAGGAATTTAGAGAAAAGAGAAATCCCCGAGAGCTGGAGCTGGTATAGTTAGGAAGGCTTGGAAGGACAAGTCAAATAGAAGCCAAGATTTGAAAGAGAGAATTAAGCCCTGTGCACAGGGCAATTTGTGTGTGTTATGGTGGGGGAGGAGGTGAGTTATCCCAAGGAAAAAATGGAAAGTAGAAGTGCTCATCCATCCTTCCTGGCTGGCATAGATGATCAGCACAAGGATGACTTAGGAGGAAACTTTGGAGTTGGGACAGTCTCCATATGGAATACCTTGAAGACCAAGTTAACGGACAGCCACAGAGTTTCTGATAGTCGTGTGAGATCACAAGGCGCTTTGGAAAGGTGAAGATGGCAGTTGTATGCATTTAGCACGAATGGAAGAGACAATCAAGGCAAGGAGACAAATTGAGAGATGATTTCAGTGGCCAAGATGATGTCCTGATGGGGTTCCTGGCAGAGGTCCTTTCTTCTAGAGGGGGAAGATAGTGGCCAATGAAAGTCCAGCAGCCAAGATTAAGAGACATGGGGCGATGTAGAGGGATAAAGGGAAGGACCATAGCACCATTGACAGACACCAGAAAAACTTCAGAGGAAGAAATAGACTTATGGAGCCACTGGTTAGGAAGGTGAGGAAAGAGTGGACACCAGATGAAGATACCTGCAGACTGCTAAAGTCACAGGCTGGCAACTGAGGAGGTGGTTAGGGATCGGAGGATGCTTTGGGGTAAAATCCTGGTCTAATTCTCTGCGTAAACCCTATCTTAGACACAACAACTGAAACTCCATTACACTTGAATGGAAAGGAAGCACCTCATGGGTTCCGATAGAGGAAAATCAGAGGTAAATGACTGACTCTGAGATGTGATGGGTGTCTGGTAGAAGGAAAAAGGGTGGGAAAGCGATCAAAAAGAGTCGAGAATTTTCACAAGATTATGCTAAGCTCATTTTAGAAAGAATTAAGTGGGCAGGAATTCTCAGGAGAAACTCAAGGCCTAAAAACACAGAGGCTACAACTGAGCAGGCAGGGAAAACACCGTGCCTTGTCACTTGGGCCCATGCATGTATCACACAAGCAGAGGTCACTGTGGGAAAAGAGGAGGCCCCACAGTTCTCAGGAACAGGGGAAGAAGGTGGATTTCTTAAAGAGAGAGTCTCTAAGCAGCATCAGAATTGCAAGTGTTCAGTCTCGCCTCCCCCATGGTTACAGGGAGAATTTTCTATGGCTCCTACACAGCTTTATTTAGGACTGGAGAGGAGCCAACTGTCTATTGTTCAAGTTCACATTTTAGCTGATGATAGAAATTCACACATTCTGTACGAGGCCATCCTGAGGAGCAGTCCTCAGTGTGGGACTTTGGCAAAAAAAAAAAAAAACAACACTACATTCTAGGACAAACATGCTTTCCAGAGAGGCAAAGATTTTCAAAACAAACAAACAAATCAGCCAGCCAGAAAATAGATCTTTGTTTTAAGTGTTTACCACCGGGAAGCTATCTGTTGAAAAGTTTAAGAGTAGTGATAAGCATCATTTCCCCCATTAATTATTTTGCTCAATTAAAGAGGAAAACTTCCACACTGTCTTGGAATTTTCTTGTAATTAAAGTGGGAGACCCAGGTGATTCCCGACAAGCCATAATTAAAAAAAAAAAAAAAAAAAAAAAAAAAAAAATTCAGAATCCTGAAAAAAAAGCAACTCCCAGTATTTATCAACATGTATTTTTAAAAATCTTGAGTCTGACATGAGTTTGGGAAAGAGAATGTTATACCTATGTAAAATTTGACACGTAGTCAACCCCACTTAGTTTTGTAAAATAAGAAGGGTGTCATGAACTCTGGGGTTGTGATCATTTCCATAAGAAAACCGTAGTAGTTAGTCATCCAATCTAAAGTAGCCAGTCAGCTATGTTTTATTAACCACTCTCATTGAAGTCTTTGCTTACCATTTATTACTATCTAATATGTGTTTGCTGACTTACCTGTTTAATTTCTGTGTCACCTGAGCAGACTATAAGCTGTAAGAGAACAATGTTTATCCCTCATTTACTATTCTACCCTAGTTCATGTAACAATGCCTGTCATGTAGTAAATGCTCAATTAATATCAATTGAAAGATGAAAGTGTGTTGCTTAATAAAAAGCTAATCTTCTTTCACCTCCATTCCAAACTCAAAAGGCAAACATACATTTTATATGCCTAGAAATATATCTAGTCTTTCAAATGTGGGTCCTTACATAACTGAGAGATGGACTGGGGATATATGAATTATTGTTCTTGAAGTCAACATTGAAATTATTCTATTACATTGTGGAGAGTTAGAACCGCTACAGCAATTTTTACTTCATTTATATATAAATATATATTATATAAAATATCTGTTATATTTATATATGTGTGTGTGCATATATATCATTTCTATTAAATGAGATGATACACACAGGATGATGTTGGTTCATGAATAGGTGCTTAAATACATTTCTTTCCATTTCTTTCTGTCATATGTACTTCTGCTCAAAATATATTTTGGGTTAGAAAACAATGGTAAGAAAAGAACTCAGAAGAATCTCACAAACTCTGATTCCTACAAAAACTAAATGACAAAAAGGAACCAGAACATTTGAATTTAGGTTTGCTGCCTGATTTCATTAAGCATGACCTGTTTTCTTTTAGTTCCAAGAAAATTGCTGTTGCCATAGTACTTTTAATGTGCTTTTAGTTCCTTCTAAGAAAAGCTCCACCCAATACTGCCATAGATTTTTGTAAGTAAATCTTTGAGATGACAGCTCAAAGTGTATTGAATTCAAAATACTCTAATCTTTCCCCAAACACTGCTTTGTAGAGGGGAGAAAAAACAACTTAGTAGATTACCAATTCAATGTACAAAATTTCTCAGCATTTAGTTCTGTGAGGATATTTTTACTAAGACTCATTAGCTTTTTAAATATTATACTTGTCCTAATTTTCATGTAACGCACTGAACTATGAGTCAGTTCAAGTAAGATTTAAAATAAGACTCCAGTTTCTTTGGCCATAACTACTCTAGAAGAAGTTTACACTGCCTTTGTCCAATGAAGACAAACGTAGAAGGGATCATTAAAAATAAATCAAAATAATAAAATGTTATAATTGTAATTCCACCTTACATGGTGTTTGGGATTCAATTTTATTTTGTTTCACATTAAAATCAGACATAAAAGAACTGTGGATTTAAAGAAATAGTTTCTCAGCTTGAGAAATGTTGTACAGATCCTTCTGGATAAATGTTTGACTTTATCTCCAAGAATGAACCCTAAGCAATGAGGGGATGGGATGTCTTCACCTTCTCTAAGGAGCTGAATTGTTTCCTCATCTGTAAAAAGTCATATAGACAATGTCAATATTTTCTGTACTGTTTATGAGATATAGAGTATACAAGGAGTTATCATTTAATTAGCCTCAATTTGAATTATAATTTTGATCTTCATTTTTTGCAATTTTTACTTTAGTTCATTTTATTATTGAGAAATGCAGGTTGAGATGTTCAGGCTGTTAGAATATTTCAGTATATTCCCAAAGCGTTGAGTGTTTCTTTTAAACCAAGTTAACCTTGCTTTTATATTAAGAAATAATTAGAAACTAAGAGATCTGAGAATTCACTTGATAATTAACTTTCATCAATAAGTTTATGCTGGCTTAGAGCATCTACGTTTTTACTTATTAACATTATTTTCCCATTTTTATAAAACTCAATAAATATTTTTGTTTGTTTGTTTTAGGTGGACACAATATCTTCATTTATTTTTATATGGTGCTGAGGATCGAACGCAGTGCCTCGTGCATGCCAGGCCAGCGTGCTACCACTTGAGCCACATCTCCATCCCCTCAATAAATATTTTTAATGATGGTTTTAAGTCTTTATGAACTTGACTTCTTTCAGCTCTGCATATTAAGAAGGATGGACTTATTTAAATTGCATAAACAACACTGAAAAGAACATCTTGCCCACAAATTATTTTTGCATTTCCACATATTCTATAATAAGACAGGCTTGAGAGGCAGTTTCAAAGTTTCATATAAAAGTCTATTTTCCCTGCTTCTCTGTGGGACTCAATGCATTAGTGGCATACTAGAAATAGAACAATGAAGGCATGGATTACAAATAGATTTCTCTAGTATAAAAATTATTCAGAGATGGAACTATTATATAAGAAATGTTTGTGACAGTCTTGTGCTTCACTCAGATGCCCAAGGGACATAATGAAGTTTATCTCCTTGTTAGTTCTAATCTCCTCTGAGCCCCTAGAGATGACAAAATAAATCTTAGTTTGGAAAAAAATATTTTTAATTAATTTGTTTCTGAACAAGAGTTGTTGGCCAAAAATATATAGGAATTCTACAGCCATGTGAAAATAATTTGGGATATAAAATGTTCCCCCAAAATAAAGGCTCAAGTCATACACTACAGAGACACCATATACCTTTTGTAGCAGTTAAATGTGCATGTCCCTGCTTCATAGTTAATATTCAGGAACAATATGCTGATACTCATTCATAAAACCATTATACAAAGTCAAGTCTATATTTTGAGAAAAATCTATCACATAATACCTAATTGTCAGTTACATACACTGGAAATTTATATAAAGAATGATTTAGAAAGACACCCCAAAAAATCCAGAAGCTACCAAAATACAGACTTATATTATCTATTCAAAAGATAAGCCTTTCAGGGATTGGTTTTGCCATATATCTATCTGAATGTATGTGACCATCAATAATCATTTCAAAAATGAAATGTCAGAACTCATATTTCATTATCTTTTATTCCTAAACCCTTTTTGGTTCTATTGTAATTGCCATTATCATTTCTAACCCAGAGATTTATTTTCTGGTAATAAAAGTAATAAACCCACATTGAAAATTCATAAAATAAAAAAAAATGTATCAAGATGAAAATAATGGATCACCCATAATCACACTGTATGGCAAGGCCCTTATAAACATTGTTTCATAATTACTTCTTGTCTTTTTTCTACTGATTTTTTCTTTTACTATTCCTATGTCAGCATATCTTCTGATTTCTTTCCTATCTATTCTTCACTTAATATTTGCAATCACACTGTATATATAATTTTGTGTGCTGCGTTTTGCTCAACATTACTGATTATTAAAAGCATTTTCATGTCATTAAAGCACTCTTCATTTTTAATTACTACATAAATATTCTATTGTGCAACTGTACCATAATTTACTTCCTCTAATTCAGGATATTTAAGGAGATTTTATTTTTTGCTGCATAAGTAAAACTGTGGTAAACAGTGTTGCTTCCAATTTTTTTCCTTGTATTTGCAATTATTTCCGAATGATCAATTCCTATAAGTCCACAAAGTACAAATGTTTAAGGCTTCTCAAAAAAGGTATAGTATCTACAACTCACATGATTAATTTTTAATGGAAATATTGATTATTAAATCTACAATGAAATTCAAAATATAAAACATTAATAGATGTGATTTATTAGTTTATGTGTTAAGGAATCCCAAGATAAGCACTTCATAGACAATTTCAAATCTGTTTTGAGTTTCACCCCAACAAAATGCCTCATGAGTGACACAATCGACTTACATACTCATGTTTGAACCAGTTGACATAATATATCCAATACACAAGTACCTCAAAAGATGAGAAAAATTAAAGAACAAAATCTTGCTCATGTCGAATCTTTAAATTGTTGTATTTGTATGAAGTCATCATTATCATTTTGAACAAAAAACATATTAGACATATTCAATATTACGTTAGTCATTTTACGGTCTCCTTAAGAAGATTCTAGATTTTTTTGTGTTTTTCCTCATCCTCATCAGCAGTGACCTGAACACAAAGAACAGAGGGAGAAAGAATTTCTATGAGGCTGTGGGCAGCTAGGTGAACTGTAGTGTTTAGCCACTCAAATTACCTGCATATGGATCCAAATCCTAACACAATTTTGTGCAAAATGAGCATATTTCATTCATATAAGAAAATTAGATTCTTAAAACTTTAGTCTTCAAAGAAAGACTCTTTTAAACAAATATGGCATATTTGGGATGTACTCATCTTCTCACTCTATTGAAAGTTTAAGCTCATATTTACAAAATGCCATACGTTTTTCTTCCATAATCATCAGTATTGCACATTACTTAAGTGGACTCTGTAGTTAAAACGCCTGAGCTCAAATCCCAACTCCATTCACCTGCTGGGTGGCACAGGGCAAGTCACTTCTTCTGTGCCTGAGTTTTGTCATTGTTTTAGTCAGTTTTTTCGCTGTTGTGACTAAAGGATTTCATCAGAATAACTGTAGCGGATGAAGAATTTATTTGAGAGCTCATGGTTTCAGAGGTCTTAGTCCATAGAAGGCTGGCTCCATTTTTCAGGCTCCAGGTGAGGCAGAACATCATGGCTGGAGAGTATGGCAGAGGGAAGCAGCTCACATCATGGTGATCCAGAAGGAGAGAGAGAAACTCCACTCTCCAGATACAAATACATAGCCAAAGCCGTGCCCCAATTCTCACCTCCTCCAGCCACACCCTGTCACTTCAGATAATCCCATTAGGAATTAACTCATTGATTAGGCTAAGGCTATATAACCCAATCGTTTCTCCCCCAAATCTTCTTACATTGTCTCATGTAAGCTTTCAGGGGACACCTCATATCCAAACCATAACAGTCATCTTTAAAATAGAGATGATAAGTCTATCTACCTCTAAGGATCACTGTGAGATTTAAATGAAGTAATGCATGCAAGGTGCCTAGAACACTTTTTTTTTTTTTCCTGGCACACAGTGTTCGGTGTTAGCAATCGGCATCAGTGCCACCAGACATTATCAACTGCAGGACCCCAGGAACGTGACTCTTGTAATACACAGAACCCACATGCACAAAGATTAAGATATATGATAACATGGTGAAGCATATCCTAAGTGCTAAGAGAATGCTCTAAGTATAGGAAGTTACTAGACTCTCAGGCAGGAAGCAATTACTGAAGGATAGTTTTCTATCAGTAGCTTTCCCACAGAAAATACGGGGCGTAAGCAGTCTTTGAAGAAGAGAGATGACCTACCACAAAAGTGGAAGAGCATTTTAAACAGTAGAAAGGTTGAGAGAAACCAGTGATATACTCTAGGAACAAGGAACAGGCCAGTTGTGCCATCACAAAAAAATGACTGATCTTCAAAGGAACCAAAAGTGAGGGGCCTTCAGAAGTAGACCACACAGGAATTTGCTTATCTGTAAGCATCTGACAATAAGGACAAATGAGAGTAGAACATTGAGGAGGTTGGTACATCACTGGTTTTCAAGGTGATTTAAGATTGGGAGATACTAAAGACAAAAAAATAAAATTAAAACTAGCCATGAAGTTCCTGAAACATTCCAGAAACTAATTCTGGGGTATTTCATTCCTTTAGAGGGCTGATCATTCATACTCTTTTCCCTGGAAATTCCTTTCTCTTTGTGAACTATAACTTAGGGAAAAAATTCTTGCCAAGCCTAGTCAACTGAGTTTAGTTTTAAATCTTATGTCTTTTATTGAGTTCTAAAAAAAGTACTGACCTCTATCAAGCCTATTGCCCTTCTTCCACTGAAAGAGAATATGTTAAGGATTTGCTATACATCATTTGAGAATTCAGGTATCTAACAAAATCTTATTTGTAGTTCCCTGGCTCTGAGCACAAATATGGTGCGTCTAGAATTTGTAGGAGTGATTTCTGGACCTCCAAAAATTGTAATTTTTTTAAATAAACAAAGAGATAACAATTTGGTTAGCAAATGACCCAGTGCTGAGATTGTGCAGCTTGATTATGAGTATTCAGGCATACTTGAGAAATTTCAAAAATGGCTCATGATATTAAAAAACACAGGCAGTTGAGAGGTACTTCCAAGAGAGCTTACAGAACATTTGTCTTTGGAAATCTTGAGGAGACAATTAGCAATCATCCATCTTTTTTCTAACACAGAAAATTTGGTAGTTAGATGTTATCTTTTAGGACAACTCTGAAAATAAACACTGTTCAATATATCTAAAGTTTTAAAAATTGGTACAATTGTGGACATGACAAAATTAATTAAAATATATGAAATATTTTCTCCATGTTTTTAAAGGCTTTTTACAATGGAATTTTCTTTCTGTGAGTAACATGAAATATTTTTTCCCCCTGAAAAGCCTATTACCTTAAAAGTATGAGATTGGCATAAAGAAGGTAGAGAGACGTGTCTATTTTCCAAGCCAAAAAAAGAAGACTTGTGGGTATAATTCACTCTGCAAATGTATGGGAAGACTATTTTTAAATCCTTCTGTTATTGTGATTGTGTGATATTATGAAACTTTGCTATTGAATTACTATTGACCCTGGAAAGTCTCTCCAAGTCACTGAACCTCAGTTTCCTGATCTATAAAAGAAGGTAAAACAGCAGGAGAGTGATGAGGGCACATTCCATTAAATGCTTATAAGGCTTTTTGCAAAATATAAAATGTTGATAATCACTTCTCTAACAAGAGTTCACTCGCTATAAAATTATGTGGCTTGCTCAGTTCTTTAGAAACTGTTCGGGCCAAGTGGCATTTCTTTTACCTGAATGCATTGTGTGGTGAACAGCATCCTCCCTTCAACTGGCAGAGTCTGAAACCAAATGAGTGCTCAATTATCGTGACATTTCTCTTCCAAGGTGAGCCCACACTGGCTACAATAATAAGAGTCCCAATTAAGCTGAAATTCTCAGAGAATTTATTTACGTTTTAATAACATGGAAGATTCTGTGAGAGGCTATGGATGCTAACCATTGATTAAGTCCAAAGAACTATTTTGTTCTCTTCATGTCTCATGTTTCTTTCTCCACATTTTGCATTTTTAGTCCTTTCCTGATGTCTCCTAGATTGTACACGCTAACACCAAGCCCCAGCATTTCCTCTTGATGAAACCCCTGTTAGTCCAACCTTGCTCTACATTTTCAGTCTGCCATTTGCTAACATATTACATGACCAGCTGAGCCACCAAGCTAGAATAAACAGAATGCACTTTAGCATACAGGGATATTTTGCAAGAGATATATTCTCAAGTCTTGGAAACTTAACTGTGTGTTACCATATTGTCTTCCTTATGCTCCTTCTGTTTCTTAATTTCACACATCACTCCTTTCTTTGAAGAAATTTTCCCCCAATGTGTTAAGAAACTGAGTCATGTCCTAAATTCTGTGGAAAAACTCAGAAGGGTGGGAGGAGGTTTAGTTCGGCAAACTGGGATCTTGTTTACTCTCAATCAGTTAATTGACCTGGTCATTTCACATAGGAGTTAATGCTGGGGGGAAAAGGCTTTGAGAATTCCAGGACCATGGAACTATCCATTATTCCAGGATGCCTTCTCTGTTGTGAGCCACAAGCGGTCACACACACACCAGTCCTTTTGTATTGTACTCTCCGGAGTCATTTTAGGGGAGGTGGCTTTCCTGAAGTTCCAAAGCTAAAAGCATTTTAGCTGTATAAGGTCACTCTCTGTCTTGAGCAATGGTGAGGTCCTCATTTGCAGGGAATTGACCCTTATGAACCTTGTTTGACTTAAGGAGCTGGAACTGGTCCTCTAATTAGCTAAATACAAGATCAAAATATATGTTTCTGGATGTTAAAATTCACTTGTTTATTCAAAATCAGTGACTTAGTTAATCTTATGGCATTCTAGCCTTTCAGGCTAATATTTTCCCTCACTAAAACATTTTTTTTTTTTTTTTTTAAGAATGGAGTCTCTCCCATCTCAGCAACAGAGAACTGAGCTATAACTAAAAACTGTTATTGAAGCCGGTAATTTGATTTCACCTTCGCAATTCGATGTGTCTCAGCTACATTCTGTGCTGTCCTGACATATGTTAATCAATGCATTTGTTACCACACAGCTTGACTATTGCATTTCTCTGGTGGCTGGCTTATCATCATCTATAATTATTTCAACTCCAATTAATTCTGAACTTTTTTGCAAGGTTATTTACTTGCTTTAAGCAATAAGACAACATGGCACCTCTTTGATTTCTAAGCATCTGGTCAACTGCAAATTGAATTCAGTGCCCTCTTCTTTGCCTGAGAAGTCTATTTCAGTGACCCTTCTCATTAGATCTCTGGCATTAGGGGTCATTGACCTGTCTAATGGCAGAGGGCAGAGGATGCTTCTAGTGAGATAAATGCTCTATCATGACATTCTGAAAGTTATGGAAGAACACTAGAAGTAACACTAAAATTTATAGGGTGAAAGAATGAAAACAGTTTTGGAGGTGTGTTCATCCATGAGCACACACAAACAAAAAATCTGACAGCTCGCGTTTGGGACCCAGCTTAGGGAAAGAAGAGAAGTCTATTAATGTCCCAGGTGGTACTCAGGCACTCTGAACTTATCAGGACAGTTGACTGAGAACTGTTAGCCCTCCATAACAGGCAGGCAGAGGGAGACTGAGAAAGTAAATAAGGGCTTGCTCAAGAATATACTGTAGTTAAGTGGCATTTACAGACTGGAATTCAGGCTTTCTAACTACAGCACTACTGCATTTAAATGAAAGTTTAGAAGGTTTCTGTGTATGAGGAAGTGGAAATAGTGATGCACCCAGAAGTATAAAGTGCAAAGAACCAAAATCTTAAAAGCAAGGATATTAATTGATAGACAGATAAATATATAGGAATCGATCTCTATGGATATTTTTCTTTCTAGAGAAAGAACCAGATAGTAAATACCTTCAGTTTTACAGCCCATAGTGTAAAAATAAGAACACAAAGAAATAAAGGTGTATAGCTATGTTTTAAGAAAACTATATTATGGCATTATGTAAAAATGTGGATGTGTAATCGATGTGATTCTGCAATCTGTATTTGGGGTAAAAATGGGAGTTCATAACCCACTTGAATCTAATGTATGAAATATGAAATGTCAAGAGCTTTGTAATGTTTTGAACAACCAATAAAAAAAAGGAAAAAAAAAGAAAAAAAAAAGAAAACTATATTAATGAAAGTAAGATGCGGCTCTAAGGACATAGTTTGCAGACCCCCAGGTCTAGATGAGTGTTTCCAAAGTGATACCATCCTCTAGGAGTTTTTGGAGTAAAGAGGGATTTTTTTCTTAATTATCACATTTCCAGGAATTCAGGAAGAGCATTTAGTAGATTCTGGTCCAAGATGCTAAGGATCCTCCTGCAAAGTTCCTGGGGCAGACACATCTCTACTAGAATTTTCCACTTCAAGTGACTATAGCTTCTCCATTGAGAAACACTAGATCAGGCAAAAGCGAACAACATATAAAATCCCTAAGGAATCAAAATCTTCATTGGAATCAGCAATAGGATGAGGAAAGAACCAAGACTTTATAGAAAGGGAACAGCCATTGAAATGAGATAATCTTCTCCGAATACAGTTTTCCTACCAAATGTGAGTGTCTTAAGCAAGTTTTTTTTTTAATTAATCAATTTATTTTAATTAGGTATATTTGTTAGTTTTTAATGCAGGACAGTAGTTACACGGCTTCTTTCACTTCCTATTTTCTTTTTTTATTTTTTATTTTTAGTTATAGATGGACACAATATCTTTATTTTATTTATTTAGTTTTTTTACATGGTTCTGGGGATTGACCAGTGCTTTGTGCATGCTAGGCAAGCACTCTACCACTGAGCCACAACCCCAGCCCTTAAGCAATCTTCTTGATATCTCTGAACCATGGCTTGTGTCACTAAAAAGGGAATAATCATAACTTTCTCATCAATTGCTACAAAGACTTAGAGAGAATACGTGTGAAGTATCCATGCATGGGGTATGGATCGTGTTGGCCCATGATCTCTAATACAAACCCAGTGTGAGCCACACATATAGTTTAAAATGTCTGTTTAGCCACACTGAAAAAAAGGGGGGGCGGGGCAGTAAAAAGAAACAGAAAAAAAATAATCACATTGCACTTAAGCTAGTATATACAAAACTCTATCATAACATGCAATCATGATAAAAAAAAATCATGTGATATCTTGCATTCTTTTTTCATAATCTAGTATGCAGTTTAAACTTACAATGCAACTCAATTCAGATCAGCCACATTTTCAGTTCTCAATAGCAACATGTAGCTAGTAGAGACTGTATTGAATGGAGCAGGTATAAACTGTTAGCTCAGATTATTTCCTTCCCATTCCTTCAGGTCCCAAAAAGTTACCTAACTCTCAGTCTACATGGGATTCATCCCTGTCATCTTCCATTTTTCCAAGCTGTTCAGGTAGGGAATTACCCCTTCCCATGCAGAATGGGGTCTCCTGTCTCTTACTGGGGTTCAGTTATAAAGTACTTCCCAGATTGCAATGCCCAAATGTAACAGAATGCAAAGTTAAAATAACTATATTTTCTTCACGTTCAAATACTCTGATGCCTAAGAAAGAAAGAAAGCCAGGAGGGCTATATTTGGTGAAGCCTCTTTAGTAATTTCTGTATTGGGCCATTTTCTGAATTGCTATGCAATCAATTCTGATTACCCAGGAGTATCCTGTAACTTTAATATTCCAATTCCAAATAAGAAAATACTTTTAAGAAGTCCAGCAGAAGGGCACATCACAGGCACACAATTGGTGGAAAATGATTAAACAAGCCCTGTTGGTGGCCCATTGATGTTTATGATGAATGTAAGTTTAATCATCAGTATGCCATAAGAATTCAGCTTTTCTAATTTGCTTTTTCTCTCCTACCGAAACAAATGAATTCCTTCTCTGTTATTGTTTTGAATCGTGTCCATCAAAGAAATATATGAAAAAATACACGAGTGGAGGTGTTATGTATCAAAATATCTACATATTATGAACTCATCATCATTAAGCTATGTGCCCCCGTGATTCACTTGGTATAGATAGTTCAACAGCAAGGGATCGAAACCCATAAGTTATCCCCCCTTTCTTTCTCTAATTATTTTGAGCTGAATTTGCTGAGAATGAATATGAATAAATTTCTAGCTTTTAGGATTACGGAGGCGCCTAAAGCCTGCAGTGATTTTCATTAAAGCAGATGCTCTGCCGAAACGGCTTGACTCCGCAGGTTCCTACAGGCTGATTGAAGCCAGCACCACTTAGAGAGAGGCAGGGCTTTTAGGGAACATCAGCAGTTCAGGGAAAAAAAAAAAAAAGCCTGTTTTGTTTGATTCAGTTTCTCCTACTAGTAAAATCCTGCCTCCTCCGAAGATTTTCCTTGTCTTTTTATTTTTTTGGTGGGTTGATTGATTTTTAATAAAAGGCAGGACAAAGAAGATAATATTTGCTTAGTTAAAAGACTTCTCTCCAAAACCGTGCACCTACAGGTAACAATGGTGTTGTGCTAATGGATACAATTGGTTCACACTCTGCTAATCGCATAACCTCAAAACTATCTCCTCACACATACTTATATATATATATATATATACACACATACATCATGTAACACCCAACTATCATTGGTTAGGAAATATAAGAAACAAGCATTTTTCTAAACAATGTACTTTGGGACAGTTCCCAGAAATATTGATCTGGTTAAAGGCAAGAGAGACTAATGAATTTCAGTCCATATGGCCTGCTAATGAGGGTCTTACAGAGGCTGGAACACCTATTGATTAACCTGTTTAATATCTTAAAACCAGTGCCTCAACATGAGTAGTGCCTACCCCACTGCCTCCCCCCCAGAGAATAATGCTATTGTTTGTTTTGCACATGGCAGGAGGAAGTCTCTGCTGATTCCCTAGATGACAAAGGTGCAGCAAGGGCTCTCTCTCTCCCTCTCTGGCAATGAGAAAGCTGCCCCTCCAGACGATAGGTCCTTCCCACTTCCTGCAGGTAACTGTCAGTCAGACAGGGTGTGAGGTATGATAATTCCATCTGCGCCATTCGGATTGTCAGCTGCGTTGTTCTGCTCAGTGTGCTATGGATTGTGAAAAACAACCGGGACGGATGATTTTAAGTAATTGCTCTGACAGAGACTGATTACTACAGTAACAACAGTCAGTTATAGTTAAGGAGTAGCCTTGGCATATGGTTTACATTTGATGTGGGGAAGAGAGTGGGGGAGAGAAAGGGAAAAGCTTTATAATTTTACAGATTGCTTTATGTTTTCTAATGACTGAGTTTGCTTTTCCTTCACTTGATTTGGAAAATATCACCAACAGAAGCCTGAAAAAAAAAAATCTAAATATTGTTACAGATAAAGGAATTCAAAGAACATATTTAACTGCTATTAAGATAAATCATAAAATGATTAGGATTTGTAAGACCCATAATTATTCGTTGCCACAGCATTTATTGTTCTGTGTATTGGGGTTTGTTTTCCACTTTCAATTGGTGAACACCTTTATGAAACACTGGCTATTCACTGTATAAAACAATTGCATTCATTTTGAAAGATGAATCATGAACATTCCATAGCTTAGCTTCCAACTAGTCTGATATTACACTCACTGAAAATACCCTAACAAAACGCATGTTTGAACTTATATATCTTTAATAAAACACTGTGCATCTAATATTTAACAAAATAATACAGAGATTATCGTAGCTTACTAACAGAATAATAATAATAAGAGAATAATAATAATCACAAATACTTCACACATAAAATGATTGCCTTAAACTTGAAAAGAAAGACTTATTATGGAGCTTTGTAGCAACATGCAACTAATAGATTTTATTCCAGTTGGGTTTTAAATTTTTATACTATTCTTATTTTTCATTTTTTTTTATAATACCCAAGAAGTGGCCCATAAGATTATATACAGGGCAATGAACTCAAAAGCACCTTCAAGAATAATTGAAATGATAGTGATTTTTTTAAATAAATGGTAATATGCTCAATAAAATAATTCAATACCAGATAAATAGGAAAGTCTTAGGAATAAAAATTAGGGTAATAATTTAACACTGTGAAAAGTAAGTATGATAAAGTACATCTGAAGGACATTAATTACTTAAACGTGCGTGAGCTATTGTTGGGCACATAATGGCTGATCCATTTGCCAGCATAGTCGTGCTGCTTCTCACTATTTTAACTCATTACTTTGTAAACCTCTTCCGTGATACCTTGAGAATAAAAGGTGCTATTTTAAACCTACTCCTATTTAATATTAATTGGTGTTGAGCAAAATAATTTTCACCAATTTCTACTTAAACAAAAGAAAGTGCTGGGCTAACTAATATTTTCTAATATGTTGGCAGCAGCCGGAGGCCTAGAATTTCCAGGAGGGTTGGAAATATCATTTTAATTTCCAAATGAGTAAATGAGAAGAGCTGTGATTGAGCCACTTGTACCATCAGGCTTCAGAAGTTATTTCCATGCACTCAGAAGTCTGAATCTAGGGGAGTTTAGAAAAATAGAGAGCTTTTTCTTTAGTGATTTGGGTCATGACCTGCTGATGAAGAAATGCAAGTCACATTGCCAGTTGACCTTCTGGCTAGTGCAAACTATCCATACTAAATAAAATTCTCTGCTGGGAAAACTGGCAATTATTCAGGAACACTATGGCAATTGGTTCTAAATAGCACAGTTGCTTAGGATCTTTAGTTTCTAAAAATCGCTGTTCTCAAATATGCTTGTCATCTACCAAACACATCTATGCTTCAAACAAATTGGTTATAATTAATTCAAATTAATTATCCTCCTTTATAATTATTTGAGAATTTTTTAGCTGTGATATGATCCTGAGATTTTTCTTTAATCCAATGAAATTTCACTTAACAAATTACAAACTTTACATATTTTTAACTTGCTGAATCCAAATCTTGATATTTTGTCCTGGACATTAAGCTTCAGTTAACACAAGACAAGATGGAAGAAACATTCAGTGGAGTCCTGCAAAGTTCTGGATCCACAGAATCATTAGAAACAATATAGCACTATTGTTTAAAGCCGCTGGATTTTGGTACGGATTATACTATAGTAGATGGTAAAAGCAGAGTTATATATTGTAGAACGATTTAAATTCTTAGCTATATTCTGTATGTTTTTATGTTTGTTCAGGATTTTCAAATGAGACTAAAATATTGAAATTTGGGTTACCAAAGGTTTCAAACAAATGCTGTATTTTTAATTGGTTTGGTGGTCAAATATGTAGCCTCTCATTCTGCTGGCTTTAGTTGCCAATGGGATGAGCTAAACATCCAGGATAGTCTCACCCATATCACCCACATGCCTGACATTTCAATGCTTCTCTATATAGCATCTGTTTATCTATCTATCCATCTATCTATCATCTATCTATCTATCTGTATGTGTTGGGGGGAATAATATGTCTATCTCTCTGTGTCTATCTCTCTTTCTCTCTCTGGGTGTGTGTATATCAGTCTCCTGTTTCTCTTTTCATATGATCTTTATTCATTCAGTGGTCTTGCTATGGATTTCTTCATGTTATGATGGCTGAATTTCCCAGAAAGAGGAAGATTTCAGTCCCTTTAAAGGTTAGACCCCAAAATGGCATGGTGCTACTTCTCTATTTCCTGTTGATCAAAACAAGCCTAAAGACAATCCCTGATTCTACAGGAGAGGAAATAGATTCTACTCTTGATGGGAGAAGGAGTCTACAAACATAGAAAGAGGAGGAATTTATGGCAGCCATCTTCAGAAACTATTCCACACCTTCTAAGAAATTATTTGTCTACATGCCCAAGGTAAAAAAGTTTTGCCCAGATAAAAGGTCATCAGATTCCCAAATTTCATTGATTTATCATCATGGAGAATAGTGAACTAAAAAAGTATTTGTTAATATAGTAAAAGTTTTGGCCCACTCATACAATATTTACCAATCATGTCCATCTATATGCCTTGATAAGTTTTTTGTTCTCAGTGTTTCAAGAAGTATATACTTTTAAAGTGTAAAGTAAAATTTTTCACTGAAGATGATTCCTAATGATGTTTCACAAGAGATCCAACTAACTAGGATAAAGAGCATTGACGTGATGTTCTAAAAAATTAGTTTTGGTTTTAGAATCAATTTGTTTTATAACAACATATTTGTCCTTACTCTGCTCTCATTACTCAAATATGCAAGGATTAAAGTTATTCTTCTGAGGGAAAAAAAGTTATTCTTCTAGATTTAGATTTTTTTTGTAGTGTCTCAGAGACTTTCCTGCAGGTTAGGTTCAAACCATTTCTAAATTTACTAGTAAATAAATAAATCATTGGTTTTCAGGTTAACCTCTTAAACAAATTTTGTTGCTTCCCCAAAAGAAGGGAGCCCTGTAACAGAGTATCTCTTTGCCATCAGATAGACCCAGGTTTAAAATCCCACTTCTACTAGTTTTAAGGTATATGACCTTTAACAAAATTCTTAATAGTAAGTCATAGTTCACTCATTTATATAAAGGGAATAAGTTCATCTACTATATAGAATTTTTGAAAGGACAGAATAGATAGTGAATTTCTTAGCTCAGTCCTGGGACACAAAACTTAGTGAATGGTAGTTTTTAATACTAAACTCTTCCGTATAGAGTTTCAAACACTGTACTGAATTTAATTGGTTTGCTTGTCAAAGATGTAGATATAAAATGATTGCTTTAACATTCCTAAGCCTCAATGAGTTAAAAGCTTTGATTCATTTTCTTTGTCATGAGAAGCGATGTGTTCATGGGTCACTAGTTTCCCAAAATGCTTCTTGAAAAGGGAATATTGTGATCTAATGTATTTAGGCAACATTATATACTCTTAACTCTTACAGAAAGTCATAATACATATGAATGACTGAAATATCATGGATAAATTTTTCAATATCCTTAATTTATTTAACATAGCATTTTGCAAACTTTAATAAAATCTCAATGTATGATAGTCCAATTGAATCATGAGATACAGAGAGAGAGAGAGAGAGAGAGAGAGAGAGAGAGACACACCAACCCACTATGAAATTCCACACTCATTGAGGCCTTTTCTGTTGTTGCTTTTTTTGGTTTGCTTTGGTTTCTATTTCATGGAAGAGACAGAGATATTTAAATATGAATGTTGCCCCTAAAAACTCAACCTTATACTGAATATCCAAAAACCTAATATGTTTTAAAAGGTTTATCACAATTTGGGGCCACTATTAAGATGGCCAGTTTCTATACCCTCCCAATAAACTTGAATCCATTGTGTAAAGTTGCTTCCCTTTAGACTAAAAGGGCACAGACTAGTGAGTTTTAATAGTTGATCTGTTTTTGTTTTTTTGTTTTTGTCTTTTATGGTCAGCTCAGCCTTATTGGTATGTCTGCTTTATAGCCTCTCTCCTCAACTGCTTTCCTGAGTCAATGAATTCAATGAAAGCAACAAAATTTCCAGGTGAATCAGATAACCAATTTGTTCAATCAATAAGGAAAACTTTATATCCTAAATAAATTCTATAAACTCTGGTTTCCTAATTCCTTATGATAAAATGTTGTGTTGTAAGATGAGTGTGTTACCTGAATTCCATTCTGCTTTTTTCCACCACTCATTCATTAAGTTATAAAAACCACTAGTCCTTCATAGTCTGACCTCACTGTGCATAGTAGTTGCTCTGTGGAACTGCATAGATAATGATCATTAGAGGAGTGGATGGTAGATAAACAAAACAAAACAAAAAAGTAAATGAGGAAGGGACAAAGAACGGAAGGAAAGAGGGAAGGGAAAAGAGAGGACTAAAGAGAAGTGGGGGAGAAAGGACAAACTTATAAGTTCACAGGTGTTCTGAAGAAATTTTAAGAACTGAGCATTGAATTAGTCAAATATCCTTCTAAGTTAAGAAACAAGTAGCAAACCTATGATAAAAACTGATGTGAATAAAGGCAAGGTCTACAGAATGAAAATTTTCAGACAAATAGAATATTTTCATGTTTGTTTCCTTCTCTCATTCAAAGTATAATACTGTTAATATGGCCAATAACATCATGCTTTTTATATGTTGTTTAAATGAATAACTTTATTACTTCTATATTATTAAATATATGATTTTATCCTCCAAAGCTCTTGCCAAGTAACAAAAAACAAACAAAAAGGAAATACTTTGAGTGAACAAATATTACATATTTCCTGTGCTCAGGCATCCCGTGAAGATCCATTATCTTCATATCATCACTATGCCTGCTTTTTTGGACCAAATGATGCCATTACAGGGAGAGTCCTTTAACAGTTAAGTCTCAAAAATTGCGACATTTTGCTCCCAAGAGCAAACAAAACTTTTCTTTCAGTATGACAGAAGACATCAGTTTTAAGGAAATATTTGGATGAAACATTTCATCCAAGGAATCAATTTAGCTGTATAAAAATAGCTACCCACAAATGCATGCCTCAATTGATGCTTTTTGGAGACATTTGTCTAGCACAGGTTAAGTCAGAATAAGTCAAGGAGGGAGCATGTAAATTTGAATGACAAATATAGACTGCACATCTCATTTTATTGAGATTTTTCTATAACAATAACATCTTTTTAAATTACTATACTCATGACTTCTACAGAAAAAGATATACCCTTCACAAATTTCACACATTAATATTGCAAGATTTTCTGTGAAATAAATCAAAATCAACATTAAAATATTGATTTTTTTCACAGCATAAAAGGGAACAGCATAAGAGAAAAAGATGATTTTCTCCCTCCCTCAGGTTTTTTAAAATTAATTTTCCAGAGATGGAAGCATTGTCTTTCTAAGAGAACAGGATGTTTCCTAATACTTTTTAAATGCTATAATTTAGCTAAAAAAAAAAAAAAAAAGCAAAGGGAAATGATTGAGAACTTCTCCATGGCTCAAAGGGTGGGGTGGGGAGGAACAGAAAAATCACATAGAGCATACTAGTTATGAGTTAAGTTCTCTTAACTGATTTATTTTACCATTTTTTGTTCAAGTAACCTATTTAAAAACGCATCCATGCATAGAGTGCCCCTATTATTAATAGTAAATGTACATTTCAACCTGTCAAGTTTTTCTAGCCCCATTTTTGCAAGGTTTTTTTTTTTTTTTTTTTTAAGGGAAAAAAATTTAAAAAGCAAAGGCATTTCCTAGGGCACATGCTGCCAGACACCCAGCATTTATCTTATCTCAGTTGATGACTTTCCTTTTATCCTGAAATGATTTGACAATGACTCTATGATTTCCTGTACAAATTACCCTTTGAAAGTGGCAGTGGCGCTTGGCAGCGATCTTCACTTAATTACTGAGTGGATTATTAGCATACGGCTCCCCCCCCCCTTCATTTCTTTATATCTTCTAGATTGCGTTGACAGTTCCCTTTCATTGCCTGCTTTAACTCACTGAATACTAAACATTATGCAGATTGCAGCTGAGAAGTACCCGGGCTACTCCAAACCCCTAGTCTGCACCAAAACCTTTTTGATGGAGAGTAATTTACAGGTCAGAAATCAATAGTGTGTCTGGGAAGTGCATTTGTGGGTTTTCTTAATTTAGATTGGGGTGGGGTCGATCGGAGCACTCATGTTCAAAAGTGAATATTCCTCCAAAATCTTTCTGAAAAACAATTAGTTTTGTTCCTTCCTTTAATATCCTGTGTCTTTAAATAGACTAAGATCTTGAGATTCTATTTTCTTTTTTACTCCTTCCGCTGTCACCCAACTTGATGGGAGAGTGTTAAAGAATCCCTGTTTTAAAGATAAGTCTCACTCTTCATCCCTCTCCAAAGTCAGGGGGGCGAGAAGCTGACCTCCTGGGTTGGAGTGTTATTGTTTGCCAGGGTAAGACAAATACATGCAAATGATAAATTGCAAGGATCTCTTCGGCAGGCTCAGAAGGAACCTTCTCTTCTGTCTTGGCTCCCATCTTTTGGCACAAATTCGCACATATGTCGGGCATTCTCTATCCAGATCTTTATCCTCCCCCACCCCCCGAACTGCATTCAAAGGCATCTTCCATGTTTCCCAGGCTATAGTAGGAACATGAACCCCTTCCCATTTCAGCCTTATGGTATAGTTTAGTTATTTTTTTCCTCTCCTTGGGAGGAGAATACAATACATGAGTGATTTCAGGACTTGGAGGAAGTGACACCAAAGCAATAGGAGTCAGCTCGGGTGGGGGGAACAGCTGGGTGCTGACTATGTCATCTCCATTCCAGGACTATCAACCACCAGCTTTATTCTTCTAGTGTTACATCTGCTATGAAATTTGGGTCTTCCAGGTGGCAGCCCAACATGCTGTCCAGTGCTATCAGGCCATTTAAATGCTTTGAGCTAATGCTGCATATCCATTTTCTAAACAAGTTAGCAGATACCATATGCAGCAATTAAAGTTTTATTGAGTGGTGCCTGCTTACCATACTGAATTTGGATTGGCTACCATCTGTCTCAAAGCCTGTGGTACCATCCCTGTTGCTTGAGAGAGCATTTGTAAGGATAGAAGATTTTTCTCAACTTCTGAAGAAGCTGCTCACATTATTTTTTTTTTTTTTACAGTCAAGCCCACAAAAGTGGAATTTGTACAAATGAAAAATGCCAGAAAATTACAAGTTAGCATCAAATATGTGTTTTTGAGTGTCACAGGCCATGGAACCAAGAACACAGTCTTAGAACTTCTGCCCTGGCTATTATTAATATATAGGTCCTACTGAATATGTTATTTTTCAGAGATGCTTTCTATGAGCAACCCAACTAACCAAAAGTAGAGCTAAGCAAAGAACATGGGAATTGTTTTTGCATCTGTAAGAATTAATGCAATCTTTTTTGTTTTCTAAGAAAAATTTACCTGGAACCACATGAGAAAATGAAAATATAAATTTACATTTTACTCACCCTACTGGTAATTCTCTAGGGAGACAAAGCTGTTTAGGACCAATCGGCTGAACAAAAGGTTTTGAAGAAAGCATTTATTATAATATTAGTAATGCCTAAATACTAGAGCTATGATGGTTCACAAATATACTGTTAATGTTTGATGTTTAAGAGATATGTTTATCTTTGTACATTTGACCTTCATGAATGCTGAGACAGAAAAAAATTACTGTGAAAATCAGAACTTTTCAGTCTTAGAGCAACTGCCTGAGCACTGGTGTGGTCTGACAGAGGAAGAACTGGAGAACAAATCTGTTGTCAAATTTTTGGTTGCACAGATCTTAAATATATTGGTATATTTCATGAATACTTTTCCCTATTAGATATAGATGTATTATATACTGTTTACTGTTTGTATTATATACTGTTTACTGTTTACGTTATTTCTTTTAATCCTAACTTGGATATTCCCAATTTAAGGCTTTGAATCTTGAAAAGATCTGGCAAGTAAGAAGAAAATTATCTATAGTTTCTCAGCAGATTTCATTACATCATGTGGGGCTTTTGTTCATTGGAAGTTCCTTACTATTCAGGTCCTGGTAAGCAATGTCAATTTTCATGAATGACAAGTCCATAGTACTTCCTGTCAGCTTAAGGAAGTGTGATATGTCTGAACAAAAGCACTATGAGCCAGAATACCTGTACCAGCCTCAACACTGCTACTAACCAGGTAGGAAAATCACCAGTTTATGACTCTCTTTCCTGTTTTGCAAAATGGAGTTCAAAAATCTATGTCAACTCTTTTTGAGTTATTGTGACATTTAAAAGAGTCTAATAAAGTCTCTGTAAATAATCAATGAAGTATGAAATGAAAAGTAGTTTCCAAGTTCAACCAAACATCAAATCTCATATCTTTCATAGAATCTTTAAGTAACAATCCTCTGAACCATAAAAGTATTTGTACTGTCTTAAAACAGTCTTCCTTAGTTTTAATAATCCTGGAGAAGATTTCCACAACAACCCCCAAACGTCTGCTGTTCAAAAAGTGTGTCCTATGGAATGGAATCAGCAGCATCATGTGGAAACTGTTCAGACATTCAGAATTTCAAGTCCCTCCCAGAACTGCTGAATCAGAATCAACCTTTAACAAGATCACCAGGTGACTTAGGAACATTAAATTTTGAAATTCCCTTCTCGAAATAGTAATTGTGATTCTTAGGGAATACCTCATTTTTTTATAATTAAGATATTTAATATGTGAAGATCTCTCAGTAATTTAAAGGTTACTAGTACAACTCCTCTATCATTTTAAGAATGAAAGAGAGTAACTTCTCAGTGGAATCCATATACATGGTGAATTGCCTAAGATTAGATATCTGATTCTATCGTTTATTTGTTCAGCCATTACTGAATACCTACTGTTAATCATACACTGTCACAGGCATGGAGAATTCCATTCAGAAGGAGACATAGTGCCCAGTCTCAGAATCTTGCAGGTTAGTTGAAATTTTCCCACTCCTGTTGGGTGTTCCTTCAGTCATCCCACATCTTCTTAAGGGATGTATTATCCTGCCTAGTAATTAATCTTGTCTTTGTCTTACATTTCTTCCAGACTCACACATTGATTTATCTTCACTGCTTCTGACATTGGAATACCTCTGCTTAATGAATCTTGTGAAATCAAATGGCATTCTTTGGTTACACATATATAAGAGAAAAATGGCTCTTTGGCCACCATTGGGGGATGCTGTAGCTGATAACTCTTGTAGTATACCCTGTTCATTTACTCTCCAACCCATCCTTATTCCATCTTAGAATTAATATTATACCATAAATAAGGATACCTAATATATGTGGAGGGCTCACTATATGCAAGCACATTCCTAAATATGTTACCTGCATTATCTCACTTAATCCTCAACTATTTTGTGAGGCAAATATCAATACCTTTTTACAGATGAGTTGAGGCACAGAAAAATCAAGTAACTTGCCCTATTTAAGAGAGTGATAGAGATACATTAGAACATTAAGCAATCTGACTTTTAAAACTTATCATTGTATATAGAATCTGAAAAGGTGATTGTAACTTTTGGAATAATTTTCAATAATATAGGTTTTTTTTCTAGTTACATCACTTTTTTTTTTATCCTGAAACTAGCAGGTTTCCTATCAATGACAATGAGAGTTCCAGACACATTAGTTCCAAGAAGTTCTTTGAAAAGATTTAAACAAACTGATGACAATCTTAAGCTTAATTAAAGAATTTTCATTTTCCTGACTGAAAGGTCGGTAGAAGCAGAGAGGAACGGCAGTTTCAATTATTTATTGACTGCATAATGTTCTTCCTTTATGAACAGTCATTATCTAATTTTTAAAACTATAAATATCTCATAATCATTTTCTTTATTGCACAACATTGGATGAATGCCCATCCTGCTCCCTTGCATTTTCACTGTAATGGTTTCTTAGTGTATGTTCTTCTCACCTTTCCTGTTACAGATACTCATCATTGGGTCATTTGTCTCTAAGTGGCCTAATAGTGTATTTAGATTTCAAGAGCTGTTTAGACTCGTATGGGGAGACTTGACCATCCAGTCAAAGGGTGACTCTAATCTCAAGTCTAAGAGTTTCTGTCAATCACCTCTTTGCTATTATAACCTTACTTTTACAATTGTATTTGATTGTTGCTTGGACAGATGCCAAGTCTACAGAAGAGAGCATACTCTGATGGTAGTGAGCTTCAGATCAAAGAACCTTCTTTCCTATGCTATCCGAAGGAAGCAACATACTAGTCACTTGATTTATGCCCTAAGTCCTAAAGAACACAAGCGTAGACTTGAGGTCTTTGCTTTGGCTCCCTTATATTCCATTTTTCTGATTATTAATATCCCAAGAGAATCAAAGCATAGAAGTTTCATCCAATAACTGAGTCTAATGCACAGCATAATCTTATAATGCTAAAGTTATTGATGGGAAATAAGATCTAAGAATTATCTACATCTTCAATTGTCCTATTCTCTATAACTGAAGCAATCAAATGCTGCAGATTGTATTAACAAATTCTCTCCAAGGTTGGAACATGCAAAGGCTGTGTTTAGCACTTGACATCTATTTAAAAGACACATTTATGGAAACTCACTGAAATATTTCCCACCCTGAAAAATTCCCTTGAAAACCTGGACCATTCTAAGAGGATTGTAGTTAACTATCAAAAAATCTCCTTATGACATTGTTTGACCAAAGGATGGTCTATGGTGTATGCTCCAAGGTCATATTGCATTTTTGAGGCTATGTCACCTTTTTTCAACAAACTGAGGCTATCAATATGTAACCAGTAGTATCTCTACCTCTTGGCCTCTGCTTCCAGAGTTTATCACTAATTGCAGGTTTGCCCTTGGCTCCATAAATAGCTTTGTTCAAATCTCTGTTACCAGCTTGATCTGTGTCTACATAGATCTCTCAACAATCTTCATTGCTTTGGATTTTTCTTTGCAGTTTCTATTCACCCTCTGCAATTTCATTTTCCTTCAACAATCAGTAATATTCTAAGCTAAGGGCTAAAAAAAAAAAACCACCAAAAATAATCCAAGATCAAAATCCTTCCACAATGGGCATTGACTAAAATATACAATCAGTACTCCTTAGCCTAACATTAGACATTCTCCAGGATCTGGCAACCACTCCCTTTTCCAGTTGTGGTTCAAATTTCTTCCTGCCTACAAGTCTCTCCTTCAATCAATCTGAATTACTTATGCCCTATAAGTAATAATAAAATAAAAATGAGTGAAACCTGAGCCTAGCAGGACAAATTAGTGGATCACTCACACTAGCCAGCAAGGTCGAGAAGTAAGCTGGTTGTCTGATGACCTGTGGTTAGAGCAAGCCCCAGGGACTGAGGAATACACATTCTGAAGTGCCACCACCTGAATCCCCTCACATGACACCAGCTGACAAACTTGTCCATCCTCAGTCCTTTGGCTTCAGTGCTTCTGACTGCATCCTGGAGGGATGTAATAATAGTAGAAACTTTGAAAGTTAGATTTGTCCCCCTTGTACATTTGTCACATTCTTTCCAGTTTAATCTTGATTTCCTTAATTTTCTTCCAAGAATCTCTTAAATGTCTTCATATAGATCTTCTCTGTGACAGTAGAAAATACACTTTTCCCAGAACCCTTAATACTGTACATATCCTAAAATAGGTATACGTTTGAACCATAGGATTAGATTTGTTTTCTTGAATATTCAAATCCCACTCTTATCCTCCCCTGATTTGTTTTTTCTAAGCTTTATTTGAAAACAAATAAGTCTCCAACCTAAACTTCCCCCACTGTCTCCCATGCCCCATTAACCAGAGCGAGGTCATAATGCTAGGGCAATAAAAGTATGCATTCCTGAAACTCAACATGTCCAGTATGGAAGTTTTTGTTTACCCATTCCTGCTGCATCATGATAAATAAAATGATTTCCACTCCTCCAAATTGCAAGCTTATTTCCCTTTTACAAATTATATCTAATTCCTACCAATTCTCCTTCCCAACAGTCTCTTGAATTTGAATTTCTCACCACGTCTACACAACCACTATTTGCTCACCAGATACACATGAAATTTCTCTCTTAGAATACTGTAAAAGTCTTCTAACTTGCCTTCCTGATTTTACTCTCATATCTCTCTTTTGACATCAG
Organism: Callospermophilus lateralis; assembly: GCF_048772815.1. Classification (NCBI taxonomy): domain Eukaryota; kingdom Metazoa; phylum Chordata; class Mammalia; order Rodentia; family Sciuridae; genus Callospermophilus; species Callospermophilus lateralis. Next base: position 49,482,813 of record NC_135320.1, on the reverse strand, counting down.
TCATCCACAGGATCTCTCTTGGAACTTCTCCTATAATCAGGAATAATCACCACCTTAAAAGTACATCCAATGCTGCCTAGAAATGGAAGTCCCATAAGAGGTACATTCCACCAATTTCCTAGCCTCATCCTGGACTGTTTCCTGTGCTACAGAACTTAGGGAAGTTGGCCAAATGATCCCATCTCCACACCTTCTCTTTATTCTACTGTCTTCACCTAGAATGTTCTCCTCACTGGTCCTCCTGATGATTCCAACTCATCCTTCTGGATCAGGTTCAAATTTCATCTCTTTTTGGAAGTATTCCCTGATCATTTCTGATAATATTATACCTTTCCCTGCTTTATATATACTTAGTCTTTTTGTAGATCTCTGATTTCCATTTATCAAATGAAATGACTTAAATACAAGCCTGTCAGACTTCCTTACCTGTGGCATTTCTAAAAGAATACAAGGTTTGATGTTTAGCAATAAGATAGGTCTTTCTTGACTAATATTTAAGGCTGAGTGCATTATAGGCTGTCTCTTTCATCTGAATTAAGTCTTTCTCAGATATCTGGTCAGGTTTCAAGGTGACCTACCTGAGAAATATGCATTGCTTAGAAGAAATTTGGGGTACCTCCAAAAAAATACAGTGTCGTTTTGCAGAGAATTTTTAAGTTTTTTTCTGCTTTTCCTCTTTTGAGTTTGGGATTCTATTTCAGTCAATAATTTCAGTAATAATCACTATATTTAAATGATTTCATTTAAATGAAATGAAATTTCATTTAAAAATCAGTCTCTTAAAAACTTTGAAACTTCATAGGGGCTTTGAAACTTTCATATAGGCTATGTACAGGATAAGTTCTATAATCATTAAAACAACCCTATTAGGTCAGCATTCTTTGTACTAATTTTCATATGACAAAGCTAATAATGAATTCTCCCCCCCTACTAAATATGAAATAGTAAATGATGAGTAATCAATAATGTAACTTCAAAGCCTTTGCTCCTAACCACACTGCCACACTACTTCACTGAATCAACAATTAACTCTTAGCTCTCTTGCTATTTATCTTCCTAGGTGAATGCCTCTTCTTACTTTTTCTTGATGAAATGAGACCCAGTAACATCCCAAGAACTCCTTGTAAATTATATTACACCAGTTTTAGGGCACATATACGTATAAGACACTCTACAAAAGCCAGGCAGTAATATTGGGAGTTTTGTAGACATTTGAACCATCTCAATATTCTTTAGTATCTAAGCCAATTTGAGTTTATGGTCATCTTGTCACCTTATTGTTTGCTAATTATATTGGAAAAAAAAAACCTAAGTTCTATTTGATCAGTTTTATTTGATCTGGCAGCATGAGAAAGTAGAGTACTTTAATGGCATTTCCTCTCTTAACATTTTACTATACAGAGAGATCCAAGATGGTGGACTAGAGGAAGGCTGCATTTTCTTTTCCTAAGCTCAGGATTCAAGCAGTAGGAGTACTGTTTCTCAGCAAGATGGGTAAAAGAGGGAATTTACTGAAATTTAATATCAGAAAATCAGTCTTAAGTCTTAGAGACTTTGAAACTCAGGTGCATTGAACCAAGAATTGTTGGAGGCTATGTATGAATTATGAATTTGTTTGAGTCATCACAAGGCAGGGAGGTTGCTTTTCTGGGAACTCCCAGGTGAAATTTCCCTGTTCAAGAATGCCCAGATAATGTTGACACCCTGCTTTAGTTCACAGCCCTAGGTTCAAACACAGCCTCCAGAAGGTAGAGGAGGTGGGCTTAACCTGCTAAGCTCCCACAGAGTTGTTTCTTCTGCCATCTTCCTGTTTCCTCAGTGTTTCCTGAGACTCCATTTTACGGGGTTAGACCCAGTCTCCATCAGAGCTGGTCCCCATTGGATCCCGCTTTTCACTTATTTTTATGTCTTATTTCTTAACTCCCTCAAACCTTTAATATCTCTACTCTGACTCACTGCCCTAGCCTGGAGAAACAGTAAACTTCCTGCAGGTCCTGACAAAGAATAAGAAAATGTCCACTGGAGTCAAGCTGGTTGTTGCAATGGAATGATGCTGGTTCACTGCAGAAGAGAAGCATAATACAAACACAGAGAGAAACACAGATCAGAAAAGCAAATGAATACAGCTGATCCAGAGCCTGCACAGCAAGCTGGTGTTTAAAAAAATATTCCGTGTTTCTCATCTGGCAAGCAGAGAGTGAATTATCTTAAAGAAGCCATGCTGGGGATTGCTGTTGTGTGAGCTTAGAAGACTGCAATAAACACTGCCATTCTGTCCCAGCAAGCACCTATCATGTGGCCTAGGGTGCACCTAGTAGAATATGAGAGAAATGGGCACAGAGAATCCCTAGGGGTATTCAAGACAGCAACAAGAAGTGGAGTGGAACTCACTTTCCCTTTGAGATGGCAGCTAATGTGGACAGCCATAGCATGTGGGGAAGCTAAATAGGTGGGCAAGATTACCCATAAGAAGTAAGACTGGGAAAGTCATAATCAGGAGAAGAAACTGAGTGTATGAGACCCATGGAGGCTTGGCTCCCCTGCCCTGAAAGTAGAATTCTTGAGAAGCTTCTGAAATCCAGACTTCCAGTCTCTGCCTGATCCTGGAGATATGTTGATCTACTACCTCCAAAACAGATACCACCCAACAAAATCTGTAAGACCAGGTCTGACATAAGCCCCAGCTGATGGAGCTCTGCTCTTAGACTCTGCAGCAGCCCCAAACTGGGAGTGCATTGATCTGATCTGTGCAGAAAAAAAAACCCCAATCAACCGTGCTTCCCACTACCTTATACTGTGAGAAGGGAAGCTGAAAGCTCTTTCAACCGGCTTCAATATTAGACCACTCCAACTGCCAGCTCTGTGAACGACATATGTGAATGCTATTTCACAATGGGGTTGAGGGGCACTAGGGAAGAATAGAGTTATTTTGGATTAGGTAGAGGAAGGGGAGGGATAATGGGATAGGAAGGATAGTAGAATGATTTTGAGCTTATTATGTCAAATGTACATATATGATTACATGAACAGTGTGATTCTATATCATGTGCAACCAGAAGAATAAGAAATTATACTTCATTCATGTATGATGTGTCAAAATGCATTCTAGTGTCATGTATAACTAATTAGAATAAATAAAAAATCATTTTTAATTAAAAATCTTTTCCTTCTTTTCTCTTCAGTGTGTGTGTGTGTGTGTGTGTGTGTGTGTGTGTGTTCTTGCTGTGCTGTTTGTGGATATATATCTATATATCTATATAGATCTCTCTATCATGTGGCCTAGGGTACACCTAGTACAATGTGAGAAAAATGGGCACAGAGAATCCCCTAGGTAAATATTTATTTGTTTATTTTTTCCCATCTTTAACATTTTTTAAGATAGTAATTTTCCTTATTTTTTGAGAGTTAGGGGGGTTTTTTGTTGTTTATTTTGCTTTTATTTGTTTCTCTTATTTTTCTTTTTCTCATTTCTTTTCCCACTAACGGCCAAATTCTCTTGTTCTCTCTCCCTTTACTGTTTTTTTTTTCAATTTTCTTCCTCCTACTTTATAACCATCACTTATTACATCTCTTCTGTTGTCTCTCTGTCCACACTTTGAACATTCTTTTTTTTTACCTTCTGATCATATTTCTTTCCCTTTAATTAACTGTATTTTTACCATCTTTTAGAATTATTGGGTTTATATAACTCCTGTCCCCAATATTCATGCTGTTGCAGTTATTGCTCCTATTGATAGCATAATTGACACCTGCTGTTTACCTTAGTGCCAGATCTAATATAGGACTATTTATGTTTTTTTGCCATTAGCAAATGCTGACCCCATCATTTCTGTTCTTGTGGTAATTAGTGTTGTAAATGTTATAGTAGACATTAGGTTTTTATTTTAATGATGTATATTGTTTGTTTTGGTTCTTTTTTTTTTACCCTTATGTATATTTCCAAATTTTATTCAGTATTACGAGAGACAGGCACAGTGATCAGAACAATAGGTGGAGATGAGACCCCATATTAAACAAAGCTGATCAGGGAGGCTTCTCTGTGTGAAGGAGTGCTTGTTTTGGTTCTTGATGTTGTTTATTTTAACCTTTTAGGTGAGAGGCTAGGAATCCATAGGGACACTACAACTTCACAGAGTAGAGACTGTTGCCAAACTAAACTCAGCCAAGAGACGGAGCACCTTGGTCTATACACAAATTAGCCACACTCAAACTTCATACTTTAATACGAAGAATAAAAAGAAATAAAATCCCCAAACTAATAGCCAGGCCCCAGGTGTGAATAGCTGGTTGGGGGGCGGGGGGGGCGGGGCTCAAGTTTCACTCATGGACATCAACTACCATAGCAAAAACAAAGAATTAATACAAAGATTGTGGATAACACACATACAAATCACACTAGGATATAGAAAAAGAAGACTGTGCCCTAAAAGGTCTCACACTACATCATATGGAAGAGAAACTCCTTAACAAATGTGCAACACTAAAAACAGGAATACAAGATATATGATAAAACAAAGTAATAGGATACCTCCTAAAGTTTTCAATTCACCAGAAACTGACTTAAAAGATATTGAAGTAGATGAACTATCAGATAAAAAACTCAATGAATTCCAATAGAACACAGAAAAACAACTGAATACACTAACAAAGTCAGTACTGGATACAAATAAGAAATTCAATAAGGAGATAGTGATATTGAAAAAGAAATAAACAGAAATTTTGGAATGAAAGAAACAATATATCCAATTAAAAGTTCAGTTGAACAGATTAGATCATGCTGAAGACAATCTCAGAGCTGGAAGACAAAATACCCAGCCTTGAACATTCTGACAGCATTAAAGAAAAGAAAAGAAATGACCATGATCAGAATATACAAGAACTCTGGGACAATATTAAAACACCAAATTTAAGAATCATTGGAATTTAAGAGCATTATAAGAGGAAGGCTAATGGCATGGATAATCTCTTCAAGGAAATAATAATCAAAAAGTCTTCAAACCTTGAGAATAAAATGGACATCCACATACAGAAAGAAAACAACCCCAAATAGACAAAATCAAAAAAAGTACTTCTCCATGGTACATTATAATTAAAATGCCTAACATACATAATAAGGATTTTAAAGCCTCAAGAGAAAAACATCATGTCACAATTTTAGGCATGCCAATCAGAATTATTTCTGTTTTCTTAGTACGAATGCTAAAATTCAGGAGGCTTTGGAATGATGTGTTCCAAGTCCTGAAAGAAAATAACTGTCAAACAAGTTTGCTATATCCAGCAAAGCTATTCTTCAGAATCAAAGAAAACATAAAAGCCTTGTAAGATGGGCAGAAATAAAAGAATTTATGACTACTAAGCTGACACTACAAAAAATACTTTAAAAGATACTTTGCACAGAAGTAAATAAAAAGAAACTCCAGAGTATACTAATGGACAGATCTCATTGTAAGAAAAGTTAAGCAAATAAGAAACAGGATCAAATGAAACCTTAGAGATAAATTAAAATGGCAGGAATTAATAAACATCTCTTTGTGATAATATTGAATGTAAATAGACTTAACTCTCTATTCAAAAGACATAGGTGAAGCATGAATTAAAAAACAAGATCCAATTATATGTTGTTTGCAAATTGTTGTTTTCAAGGGATTCATTTTACAGGCAAAGACAGCCATAGGCTGACAGTAAAAAAAAAAAATGGAAATTGATATGCCATGCAAACAGAGCCTGAAAATAAGTAGGAGTACCTACTCTTATACCCCTCAGAAATTGACTTCAAACCAAAGTTATTCAGAATAAACATAAAATGTCACTTCATACTGATAAAGTAAATAATAAATGAGAAAATATAATGATATTAAGTATATCCCAAACATTGGTGCAACAAATTACATTAAAACAGACACTACTCAAAGATTCAGTTAGGGGCCAGGTGTGGCTCAGTGGTAGAGCACTTGCCTAGCATGCGTGAGGCACTAGGTTTGATCCTCAGCACCACATAAATATAAACAAATAAAATAAAGGTATTGTGTTCATCTACAACTAAAAAAAATATTAAAAAAAAAAGATTCAGGTAGACCCTAGTACAAGAATAGTGGGTGATTTCAACACTCCTCTCTCATAGACATTAATTCAGAAAAGACTCTTTAGACCTAATGGGTGTGTGTGTGTGTGTGTGTGTGTGTGTGATATGTGTGTATCTCTTTCTCTCTCTCTCTCTCTCTCTCTATATATATATATATATATATATATATATACATATATATATATATATATAGACACTCACACATATATCTATAGAATATAACATCCAACAACAGCTGAATACTCTTCTTCTCAGCTGCTCATCAAACCTCCAAAATAGACCATATTTTACCTCACCAAGAAGCTCTTAGCAAATTAAAAAATAAATACAATTTTTATACCATATCTGATTATAATGGAATGAAATTAAAAATTAGAAATAAATACCAAAAAAAAATGAAAAAACAACAGAAACTAATAAATACATGGAGATTAAACATTATTTTTGAATGATGATGAGTGATAGATAAAATTAGGGAAAAAACTAAGAAATTTTTAGGATCAAACAAAAATAGTGATAAAAATTACTGGAACTTCTAGAACAATATGAAGTTTAACTCTAAGAGGTAAGTGTATAGTTATGAGTACCTACATGAGAAAATGAAAAAGGTCCCAAATAAACAACTTAATGATGCATCTCAAGGTCCTTGGAAAACAAGAATGAATCAAGTACAAAACCAGTAGAAGGAAGGAAATAACCAAGGTCAGAGCCAAAGTTAATAAAACTGAGAATAAAAAAAAAAAAAAAAGATCAATGAAATGAAGAGGTATTTCTTTGAATAGATAAACAAGATTGACAATTCCTTAGCCAAACTAACCAAAAGAAAAAGGGAGAAGATCAAAATTAATAAAATTAGAGATGAAAAAGGAGAAATCGGCATAGTCATCACAGAAATTTAGAGGATCATTGGGGACCATTATGAAAACTTATACTTAAATAAATTCTAAAATTAGAAGAAATTAATACATTTCTAGGTACATATGACCTGCCAAAATTGAATCAAGAGGCCATAGAAAATCTAAATATACCAATATAAGCAATGAGATAGAAGCATTAACAAGAAGTCTTCCAATAAAGAAAAAGCCCATTACCAGATGGATTCTCAGCTGAATTCTACAAGACCTTTAAAGAAAAAAATGCCAATACTCCTTGAATTATCCCATAAAATAGAAAAGGATGGAATACTTTCAAATTGATTCTATGAAACCAGTATCACCCTCATACCAAAACCAAACAAAGGCATCTCAAGGATAGAAAACTATAGACCAAAATCCCTGAGGAAATTATATGCAAAAATCCTTAATAAAATATCAGCAAATCATATTCAACAATATATTAACAAAATTACACATCATGTCCATTTCATTTTTACTCCAGAGATGCAAATATGTTTTAAAATAAAACAAATCAATTAATGTAATTCACCATATAAATAGAATTAAGACAAAAATTGCAAAGTCACATCAATAGATGCATACAAACCTTTGAGAAAACCCTGTAACCACTAATGATTAAAAAAAAACTGAAGAAACTAAGGATAGAAGGAACCTACCCAACATAATAAAGGCTATATATGAAAAACCCAAATCCAACATCACAGTGAATGGGGAAAAACTAAAAGAATTTCCTTTAAAATTTGGAGCAAGATAAGTATGTTTACTCTCACCATTCTAGCCAAAGCAGTTAAGCAAGAGAAGAAAATAAAAGGAATAAAAGTAAAAAGACAGAAGTTAAAATGTCACCATTTGCATATGATATGATCTTATCCTTAGAAGAGCAAAAAACTCCACCAAAAGACTTCTTGAACTAATAAGCAAATTCACCAAAGTAGCAGGTTACAAAATCAACATATAAAAAAATCAATAGCTTTCCTATATATCAATAATGAATCTTCTGAGAAAGAAATTTTAAAAATTCATTCACAATAACTTCAATAAATAAATTAATAATAGATAGATAGATAAATAAATAAATGCCTAGGCATAAATTTAACCAAGGAGGTTAGAGTTCTCTACAATGAAACTACAGAACATTGAAGAAAGAAATTGAAGAAGATACAAGAAGATGGAAAGATCTCCATGTTCAAGGATAGACAGCATTGATAAAATGGCCATACTACCAAAAGCAATAGACAGATTCAACACAATTCCCATCAAAATACCAAGGACATTCTTCATACTAGAAAAAAATAGTCTTTAAATTCATTTGAAAGAATAAAGGACCCAGGATGGTCAAAACAATTCTAAGCCAAGAAAGCAATGCTGCAGACATCACAATACCGGACTTCAAATTTTACTGTCAAGCTCCAGTGACAAAAAGTGAATAATGGTGGCATAAAAACAGACACATAGACCAATAGTACTAAATAGAAGACACAGAGACAAACCCACACAGATACAGCTATCTGATCTTTGGCAGAGGTGCCAAAAACATACACTGGAGAAAAGATACTGTTTTTAACAAATAGTGCTGAGAAAATTGGTTACTCATATGTAGAAGAATGAGACTAAATCCTTATCTTTTACTGTGCATAAAACTGAACATAAAATGGATCAAAAATATAGAAATTGGACCAGAATCTATGCAATTTGTAGAAGAAAATATAGGGTCAACACTCCAACATATGTGGAATCAGGCAACGACTTCTCAATAGAATCCCCTAAAGCTCAGAAAATAATGCCAAGAGTTTAAAAAAAAAATGACATCAAATTTAAAAGATTCTGCACAGCAAAGGCAATAAGAATATGAAAAGAGAACATACAGAATGGGAGAAAATCTTTGCTATCTATTCTTCTGGTGAAGGACCATCAGAACTTGACACCAAAACTTAATACCAAAAACTCAAATAACCCAATTAATAAATGAGCAAAGGTACTAAACAGACACATCTCAAAAGAAAAAATACAAATGACCAACAAATGTATGTAAAGATGTTCAAGAACATTAGCACCCATCAAAAGTACAAACGATAATAAATTCTGGAGAGGATATGGAGAAAAAGGAGCACTTTAATTGTTGGTGGGATTGTAAATTAGTACAACTACAATGGAAATCAGTACGGAGTTTCCTCAAAAGACTAGAAAAGGAACCACCATATAAGTCAGTTGCAAAATTCCTTGGAATTTGACTTAAAGAATTAAAGTCATACTATAGTGGTATACACTATAGTGGTATAGTTTGCATAATAATGTAATAATAATGTTTATAAAAATCATTAACTTATTTCATCTAAAAATTCCCATTTTGTTACCCTTTGAATTATGTTGAAGCAAATCTCAAATATATCATTTCATTCATATATATTTCCAAATACATTATTTAGTCACTTAAAAATATTATCTACACCTAAAAACATCAACAGTAATTCCTTATTGATACTTAATATGCAATCAGTATTCAAACTTCATCAGAGGTTGCCTCATAAATATATGTATTTTTATTTATTAGTTGCTTTGTTCTCATTGGAAGTGAGTTAAGGTCCACAATTTTCACTGACTTGGTTTTATTCCAAAGTCTCTTCTAACCCATATTTCACTCTCTTTTATTTCTCCTTGAGATTTATTTTTAAAAAGATCTTTGCCTTTTGTCCTGTAAGATTTCTCTCAGTTTAGAATCTGCAGATTTCATCTACATAGTATTACTTAATAGGTTGCTCTGTATTTCATATTTCCTGTAAACTGACAAATAAGTCTAGGGACTTGATCTGATTTTTTGATGTTTCTTTCAGGGGTGGGAATACTTTGTTTCATATTTCATAAAAGGAGAATGTTCTTTATAGTTACTATTGTTATTTATATCTTAAGTTGTCCCTTCTTGGCCCAGTGGGAACCCCTTCAAGGCTCAAGATCCCTTGTTCCACAGTTACAGTTGTCCCTGAAAGTTTCCTGTTTTCTGGTACAAGATATATCAGGCTCATCTTATAACTGTCAGTGTCCAGAGTCAGCTATTTGTTCAAGAAGGCTATTTTGAAGGGGAAACTCATATTTATAGACCACAGTCTGGGGGTCAGGAATGCTCATTGTTTTTAGGCTAAAAATTATTTCTAGATCTTTTTATACTCAATAGTTAAAAGAATCTTGGTTTAAAATTTTTTAATTGTTCTAGTGATTTGTATATGTCACATATAATAGCAGAATGCTATCTATTTGCCTTTGTTTAACTTAATGTATCTTGAAAATGATTTACTGAAAATTTATTAAGATATTCTTTATTTTTAAATAGATGCATAGTACTCTATTTTCTGGGTAAACCATGATTTATTCAACTGGTCCCAATTATTATAGACATTTAAGTCATTTCTACTGCTATTATAAATGCTATAATCAATAGTTATATATATATGTATCATATATATCTAATATGTGAGTGTGTCTATATACATATATAGAGAGGCATATATATATATATATGTGTGTGTATGTGTATATATATATATATATATATATATATATATATATAGAGAGAGAGAGAGAGAGAGAGAGAGAGAGAGAGGGTATTTTCTCCTGTATCTTTGGAATATACTTCTAGAAGTAGGATATCAGGTATCAGGCTGGGGATACGATAATCAATAATATATGAGTGTACCTTTTACTCCACAGCCTCACTGACAGGTTATGTTGTCAGTTTTGGGATTATTTCCTAATTGACAAGTTAGAGATAGTATCTTAGTGAAGTTTTAATTTGCATTTCTCTTATAATGAGTAAGGCTGAACATCTTTTCATGTTTTAGGATTATTCATGCTTCTGTGAACTGTGAGTTTCTAATTCTGGCCCATTTCTCCATAAAGTTTCAATTTTCTTCTTTTTTTTCAGAAGATCTTATTATATTAGGACTATTAATCTTCTGACAGTAGAGTTTCATATTTTTTTCTCCAAGTTGTCATTTGTCTTCATAGATTGATTAACTTTTATTTTTATCCAATATAAAAGTTTTACATATAAAAGTTGACTGAGTGAGTTTGCATAATAATGTGTATCAGTCTTTATCCTTATTGCCTTTGGATTTCAAGTCATAGTAGAAAAGTTTAATCACTATCAGATTACAGAAGAAATCTTCATGTTTCCTTTCAGTATTTATATAAATAATTTACATTTGTATCTCTTAAACATAGAGAATTTAGCATAATGGATCATACAAGAATTATATCTATCTTAATTTTCTTATATCGCTACTAGTTATCTTAACAGCAATTAATAAAATTTCATTTTTTCCTTCCTACTGGAGATTGTGCTTTATACTGACATTCCATATGTAACGTTGGAAATATTTCTAAATTTGACTACATGTTATATTAAGACATCTTTATTCATGAGACAACATTCTGTTTTAATTATAGAAGCTTCAAAATATATTTTAAAGTCAGAGTCAGTTCCCTTTCATTACTCCTATTTTCCAGGGTTTTCCTACTTGTCCTTTCCTTTCATGCTTTTTTCAAATAAATTTAATAATCCAATTGTCTGGGCCAGCAACAAAACATGATGGAGTTTCTGAAACTGCACTGAATTCATAAATTAACTGGGAAAGAATAGACATTTTTATTGATGTTGAGACTTTAAATTCAAAACCATTGATATTCATTTCTGTTCTTTCAAATTTACTTTTATGCTTTCTAGTTTTCCTTATGTAGGTTTTGTACATTACTTGTTATATATTCTATTTTGTCATTATCAGATATAGACGAATAGATAGATTTAGCAATATTTAAAGTGTTAAGAAATTTAATGGCATTTTTCACTGACAGTATAAGTTCATGTGCCTCAGGGCCTCTTACTTTCTGTGTTACAGTGTTCTCTTCTGGAAAGCATGTTAACCAACCATAAATGCAATCGTTGCGGAATGCACATTGGTCAGCAACACAGTGACAAATATAAAACATTTTTGAGGCTCAGTGCTTTTCCTAGTTCTTCTCAGAAGTGTCAAGATTTTTATTAGTAAGAGGATGAGAAACAACATAATCTGTATGTATTTTTTTATTGTTCCTGTTTTTTTTCATTTATTCAAATGATCATCCATTGCATGTAGTATCCCTAAACAGTCTGAATATTTTAAAAAAGAGATAACTTGGAATTTGAATAACTTAAGATTGGTAATTCTGACCAAATTAATTATGACTTTACTGTTATTTCACCAAATAAATAAAATTTTCATTTGGAGAATGTGATAATTTCCTCATGATGTTTTATTTTGTTGTTGTTTGTTTTTGTTTCATTCCATACTAAACTTCTATTGCTCCTCTCCTGATTTTAGTGGCTCAAAACAATTTGCAGAGGGGCTTCCTGGAAGCAGTCCAGTGAAAACAACCTAGAGAGCTATAGTTCTTCATTTAAAATGGGCTATTTAAGTTTAATTATCCTTTGGCTGGCCCTCCAGATGCCGCATTCATTCATCAGTACCACAGAGAGAGTACAACAAAATAAAGCTTTTTTTATGATTATTCTTAAGGATTTATTTCTAAACTTATCTTTTTCAGTTAAAAATATGTTGATTTTATGTCATGGTAGACTTTTCTCATTGTGCCCAATTCTTGATCATCCTAACATCCACATTTCCTATCTTGGCCTCAATGTAAGTAGAATGAACTTTCTTACCCCTTGCCTTTGCATTGACTCATGTGACTTCCTGTAGTTTGTAGCATGTGAAAGAAATGACAAAATACCATTTCTGTACAAATTTGGAATTTAAAAGGCCTCTTGTTTTCCCTTTTGCCATGTTGCAGCCACGAGAAGTAAGGGTCAAGGTCATGTCATTGCCATGGGATCCTACCCTGGCTAACACTTGGTACAAGGAGAATGAGAGGCATAAAGGGGAGATCCAGAGCTGGATTGCAGTAAGGGGTTGAGCTGCCTTCACTGTCCCAGTGTAAACACAGTCTCATACCCAAGCCCAAAGAACATCAGAAGGGCTCCGTTGACCCCTGGATTTACAACATTATAAAATGATTTTTAAGTTACTGAATTTGGGGGTTGTTATACAGCAGTAATTGATTGACTCAGAACCACTCAAATGCCCAATCTAGGTCCTGACTTCATGTTTTGGTCTTCTTTTTCTCTTTCATTCTCCAAATCTTATCAATCATCAAATGTTGATTTGACCACTATAAAGTTTTTTCCATGTCTTCTTCCTTTCCATTTTCTCTAACCCTACTAATTCGCACTATATCATCACCAAATTTGCAGTATTATAATAATCTTCAAACTAGTCTTCAATTTCCTTCCCCTCCAATTCATCTTTCTCACTGACATGAAAATGATGTTTTGTATGCTTTGTTCTCCATATTATAGATCTTACCATGTTTAGTCTTTGCTTGGAAAATTTGGATTAATATCTGAAAAATCATAGCCATTTTTTCCTCATTTTTATCATCATGGCTCATAGCCACAAGTTTTTCTACTGAGCCCAAAAAAGGGTCTTAATATGACTATTTCCAGCAGCTACTGCTATCAATACTAATTGTCTTTTTCCTACACTAGAGGTAGATGATTCATCATCAGAATTTACTTCCACCAGCAAAGGCAGAGTATGACCCCAAACTATTCATCCCACCTTACCTTCTATGATTCTTTCCATGTCCCCTTAACAAGCTGTTGCTCTCCACAATAATGCTCATGATGTTTTCTCTTTCAGACACACTATTTAGCTCTGCTCACATCAAAATGGAGTTAAAATATTTCACCCTCTATGGAGATCACTTTAACCTCACCCTGTACTCCTATCCCAAGGCTCCACTCCCTGAATTTCAGTAGAATTTGAGTGTCTTTTTATATCAGCAACATTGAACTTGTACCTTAGTATCTCCCCTGCTAGTCCTTCATTTAAAAATAGAAAACTTGTCCTACTAACCAGGCCTCCCATGGTACATAGCATTTGATACTTTGAGCCAGTATAGGCTGATAGATAAAACCTCCAAGAGATACTTGAAAGTTGTGTTCAATGTCTAAGCTGGAAATTATGGTTCCCACCTGTAATTCTAGCACCTCAGGAGGCTGAGGCAGGAGGATCACAAGTTCAAAGCCAGACTCAGCAACTTAGCAAGTTTCCGGCAACTTAATAAGACCCCATCTCTAAATAAAATATATAAGGGATGGAGATGTGGTTCAGTGGTTAAGTGCCACTGGGTTAAATTTCTAGTACCAAAAAAAAAAAAAAAAAAAAGGATGGAAGCAATGTGCAATATGTTCCTTCTAACTATGATTGAGAAGAGGATTTTAGTGCATCTTTTATTAAAAATGCTTTTCAATTGAAAATTATTTAGAAATCAGAGACTTGATGAAGCTCCAGGGATACTATCATGGAGTAGTATAATTTGTAAAATTAAATGAGTTTTCAAGGTAGATTTTACACATGCTAATTAATACCATTTAAGGAATGCCTGATTTAATGAGACACTATTGCACATAAAAGTGTTTGAACAAATTGGAGTAACAGAAAATTGATACCAAAAAAATGTGAATGCAATTATCATTTGACCATGCTTATCCAAAAGCCATATGTACTCAAGTTTATTTATGCAATAGAATAAAGAAAATAATTTTCAGCTTTTGAATCAATATAATCACTTCCAGCAAATATAGGCATTGCAATAACAAATTAAATTTATGAAAGAAAAGAAATAGGTGTATCATTTAGTAGGTTAAATAGAACATAAAATAAGCTCACTACTTAATAGATACATGATTCTGTATATGCTATTTATACCACAAGTATCAGTAAAGTTTAGAAACAGCAAAATGTATCACCTACTCGGTTAATACAATCCATGATCACTCAGTCTTGCTTTAGAAGACTGAGTGATCATGCTCAACAAGGCTCATGTTTTCCATGTCACTGCCCAACCCTGACAAAATGACCCTATTCCTTAGTTCAAGGGTTCAGGGGCCTGCTTTTCATCTCAATTGACAAATTTGAAGATAAAGTGGTTTCTTTTAGAGGATTTGTCAATCAAACTTGAAGTCCTGAGTCCATTGGGAGCTTGAGAATTCAGATGATAAGAGCAGAACCAAGGGAATCAGAGAGTCTGGACTACATTTCTAAGCACCATTGCTCCTGGGAAGGTGGGAAAAGAGGAAAAGTCATAAATATGGTCACCTATTGTGGTCACCTCCTTGTTTATGGTTATTCATATTTCTTCTTCCTTGCTTAAAAACCAAGGGGAAATTTCTACCAATAGGTTCTAAAAAAGTGTTTTTGAAAATAGGGTGCACAGGGCTTGGAGTTTAGCTCCATGGTAGAGCACTTGCCTAGCATGAGGGAGGCCCTGGATTCAATTCTCAGCACCAAAGTAAACAAACAACAGAAACAAAGTAAGGTGTACAAACAACCAGCAATAGCAGGGAAAGCAAACATTAAAGCTTTCTGTTATGTATATTTTATCTTGACCTCTTTAATCCAAACATTTTATTTTCATATATTTGTAATAAATATGTATACATAGTTCCTCCTTATCTATGTATAAATATACATAGTCCCTCTCTCTTATCTGTGGCTTTACTTTTCATGGTTTCAGTTACCTGCAGTCAAGGACTGTATAAAGTGGAAAATTCCAAAAGTACAGAATTCATAAATATTAAATTACATGTGAAAATAAATAAATAAATAAATAAATAAATGGCATACTGAGCAACACCATGACATCTTGCTCTGTCCCACTCCATCACATCCAGTACTTGAATCAAGATGTCCTTTCCATGCTGTACACACTATTCACCTGCTAGTCACTTGGCAACCACCTCAGTTATCAGATATGCTGTTGCAGCATCACGGTGGCTGTGTTCAAGTCACCCTTATTTTACTTCATAATATCTCCAAAGCACGAGAGAGTAGTGACGCTGGCAATTTGGATTTGCCAAAGAGAAGATAAAAAACAGCATGCCTAAGTTGCTGAGATCTACTGTTCAGATGAATAGGAAAATCATAGCATGTATGGGGTTTGGTACTGTCCATGGAATCAGGTAGACACCGGAGGTCCTAGAATGTGGATGAGGGAGATTACTGCAATTTATCACGATAATATGTGTACTTTTTTCTAAACATATATACGTGGTAGGGTATGAAATTAGTGAATATTTTTATATTTGAAATATGATCCCAACCATTTGAAACAAGTTCACAATTTAAACAAGTTGGGTACAGATATATAAATAGATAAATACATAGATAGATAGATGTTATTTACATGGGTTTAAAATCTCAAAATAAGAAAAAAATATTTTACTATATTCCACATGTGGTCATCACTGAGCCCCTCTCCTGATACCTCTCCTTAGTCCTTTGACTCAGAAAACCAACTGTTCATCAGCTATGTAAGACTTCTGCAGGAAAATATGGATCATGACTCTTGCACTTGTTTCTAAAATGTATTGTAGTGTACTATAGTTTCAGGATATGCACATACATTGATTTAAAGGTCATATTTAGCATTAACTAACCAGATCATCACAAAAAAATGGACAAGTTTTTTTTAATTTGTTTTTGTTTTTGTTTTTTTATTTTTTCCTGAAAATAAAAGCACAAACAAGAAACTGGTAGAGTTAATAATCTTCCTGTCCCTGGCATTATCAAACTATCTGCTGCATAGTAAGGTAGAGATAATGTCGATCCAACCACATATTACAAGAAAAGAGCTACTGATTCAAAATTATTGACAGGACTATTTAATATAGCCAAAAAAAATCATTAATGAGGAACTGTGTACTAAGTTTATATTGTACCCTGAGATATTGTGTATCTTTTTCAACCTAATTATATTCTTTTCTAATTTATAAAGGATATGTTTCAAAATGTACACAATTATATGTACATTTATAAATGACTAAATTGCATCATCTTATACATTAATATTTATTAATGCATAGTCAAACTTCAATAGATAAGAATAAATAATTTTAAAACAGCTATTACAACTCTAGAGAAAATAGCAAAAACTTGTTTTAATATTCCTTAAGAGCTGTTAAACAATTAGTTACCTTCACAAACCCTGTAAAGATGTAATTGGTAAAACGTCCTAGTTAGAAGGGGAGTTAATTTTTAAAGCCGAATGCATAATTATTTCTCCTTTTAATTGATTCTTATTGAACTCTTTGAGGAGAGGAGATTCTTCTCTGACTTGCTCCTAACAATCATGTGAACTGAAGAGTCCTGCCTAAAAAGTCCTTGAAGTTTGTCCACTAAGTCCTGTACTTTCACTTTCTAAATGAGTCCTTAATTCAAAAAGAAGAAGCAACTTGTGGAATTCCCACAGTAACTTAGGAGCAGAACCTGTTCTACAACACATGGAAAATAATGGGTAAGTTGTTCTTAATGTTTGTGGTTTATACACATATTTTATACACTTCCTCTCATTGGAAAAGTCTCTGAAATAGGTAATCATTATTGCATCCATTGTACTGGAAGCAAACTAAATTGACTAGCCTAAAATCACATATCTGATTAAGTAAGGGTAGAAATGTGTTTACTGCAACCTGGGTCTTCAGATTTGACCTGCACCCTTTGCACTGTTCTTTTGATTTGGGCTTGAATGATGCATATTTACCTTTGCCATTCAGTTGTTCAGTGAGGTTGAGTAATTCCTTCAGCTGAATTGCTCATATGCATTGAACTCTACAAACAACATATTAATACTGACAGATATTAAATATGAGTATAATTCCTGACCTCTAAGAACTGATAGTTAAGTGTTAAGAGTAAAAACATAATTAATTTTTAAATATTAAAATTTTATATGTTATGAAAATTATATATCTGATATATTAAGAAATGTTTAAAACTAAAATTAAAAACCAGTATTGTATTTTGTTGACAGATTGCAAGCAATTACTTTTAATTTTCCATACTACATGAACAGAAATTATAAAGATTTGACCCTTTCTTTCTTCACAAGAAATTAATAAAAACTAAAAGGATATCAGATTTTGTCCTTTCTTGAAAAAAAAAATTCAAGACTGTGAGCTTTTACTAGTTTATATTTAACTTTGTAAAAGATAATGAGTAAGTGAAAAACAATTGGCACCAAAAATGAAATGAATTTGAAAACTGAGCTATTAAAGTATAGAATTTTGCCAACAAAATCAATGTTTTCTTATTTAAAAGACAATTTGTGAATAACTCATTCTAATTTTTGTTTTCTGTAGTAAAGGAAGTATTTGTTCAACAAACTAGCTAAAAGACAGGATAAAAAACCTCAATAATATTTCCCAAATGTATATACTTTCTAGACACTATTTGGGTTACTAAATCCTTTGTGGCCCACCCCAAAATAAGTCCTGCATGGTCATAAATCATTTCCATTTGAGTGAAGGTTTTTTTTACCCTTACACATAGCCACATCACTCTAGTGGGAAACTTTCCATAATGTTTCCAGTGTGTGGTGTTATTCTGGGTCGTATGTGTATATAACATGGGGCATGAAGTGCAGTTAGGAAAAATGAAAAGATGACATTCTCTTATATCAACAACTTTTTCTCAAAGTACTGGCAATTAGTGCCAAAGATTACATCAGCTTTGTAAAATTCAGACAGTTCAAGAAAAGCACAATATACAATGAACCACATCACTGAAAGAGTCAGTCATAAGTTAGAAAGAGCAGTTAACTCTTCATGATTCAAAATCTGAGTGTTACTTAGTGGAACAAACCTGATTTTTTTGGCTTCCTTCTTTATTAAAAAAAAAAATGGAGTTACTTTGCTGCTTATTAGCACCTAATGGAGAAATGGGGAAAGAAAAGTAAAGGAAGCAAAATTCCTAACAGTAAAACTGTCTATAAGCAATTCTCATTAAAAGCTGTGTAAGAAAAATACTAAAATATTATGCTAAACTGAGAATTGTGGTTTATCTCTTTTTTTATTTGGAGTCTTGGGCTCTTCGTTTTTTCCAATCTTTTTTTTTAATTGATTTATTTATTTTAATTAGGTATATGTGACAGCAGTATGCATTTTGATTCATTGTACACAATTGCAACACAACTTTTCATTTCTCTAGTTGTACACAACGTAGCATCACACCATATGTGCAGTCATATCTGTACCTATTATGTTCATCTCATCCCACCATCTTTCCTGTCCCCATACCTTTCCCTCTCTTTGCCACATCAACATTCCTCGATTTTTCCCATGCCCTCCCATTATGGATCAGCATCCACTTATCAGAGAGAACATTCAGTCTTTGGTTTATTGGGATTGGCTTAATTCTCTCAGCATGATATTCTCCAACTCCATCCATTTACTTGCATTTGCCATGATTTTATTCACTTTTATTGCTGAGTAATATCCCATTGTGTATATATGCCATGTTTTCTTTATTCATTCATCTACTGAAGAGCATCTAGGTTGGTTCCACAGTTTAGCCATTGTGAATTGTGCTGCTATGAACATTGATGGGGGCTGTGTTTCTATAGTATGCTGATTTTAAGTCCTTTGAGTACAGACCAAGGAGTGAGACAGCTGGGTCAAATGATGGTTCCATTCCAAATTTTGTAAGGAGTCTCCATGCTGCTTTCCAGATTGGTTGCACCAATTTGCAGTCCCACCAGCAATGTATGAGCGTGCCTTTCCCCCCATATCCTCGCCAACATGTATTGTTGTCTGTATTCTTAATAACTGCCATTCTAACTGGCATGAGAGGAAATCTTAGAGTAGTTTTGATTTGCATTTCTCTAATTACTAGAGATGTTGAATATTGTTTCCTATATTTGTCAATCAAATGTATATCTTCTTCTGAGAAGTGTCTGTTCTGCTCCTTAGCCTATTTATTGATTGGGTTATTTGTTTTTTTGGTGGTAAGTTTTTTGAGTTCTTTATGTATCCTGGAGATCAATGCTCTATCTGACATGTGTGTGACAAAAATTAGCTCCCAAATATAGACTCTCTGTTCACCTCATTGATTATTTCTTTTGCTGAGAAGATTTTTAGTTTGAGTCCATCCCATTAATTCTTAATTTTATTTTTGGCACCTTTGTCTAGTATGAGATAACTATATTTATGTGGGTTTGTCTCTGTGTCTTCTATTCTTTCCCCTTGGTTACATGTCTATTTTGATGCCAATACCATGCCATTTTTGTAAAGGAAAATGAGAACTCTGATATCATTTATCAAAATATCTGGGACACAATGAAGGCAATGCTAAGAGGAAAGTTCATTGCAGTAAGTTCCTTTATTAAAAGAAGAAGAAGTCAACAAATAAATGACCTGACATTACATCTCAAAGCTCTAGAAAAAGATGAACAAACCAACCCCAAAAGTAGTAGAACATAGGAAATAATTAAAATCAGGGTGGAAATGGAATTGAAACAAAAGATATGATTCAAAAAATTGAAAAAACAAAAAGCTGGTTATTTGAAAAAAAAATAAATAAAATTGACAAACCCTCAGTGACCCTAATGAAAAGAAGGAGGACAAAACCACAAATTACTAAAATTTGTGATGAAAAAGATCAAAACAGACACTATTGAAATACAGAAAACAATTAAAAACTACTGAGAAAATTTATACTCCAGTGAAATAGAAAACCTTGAAGACACTGACAAATTTCTAGAGGCATATGATCAACACAAACTAAGTCAAGAGGACATAAACAATTTAAACAGGTCAATTTCAAGCAAGGAAATAGAAGACACCATCAAAAGTCTACCAACCAACAAAAGCCCAGGAACAAAGGAATTCACAGCTGAGTTCTAAAAGATCTACAAAGAAAAATTAATACCAATACTCCTCAAGTAGAAAAGGAAGGAACCCTTCCACACCCATTCTACAAAGCTAGTATCATCTTGGTACCAAAAGTAGGCAGAGACATATCAAGAAAAGATAATTTTAGAACCATTATCCCTGATGAACAGTGATGCAAGAATTCTCAATAAAATACTGGCAAATTGCATAGAAAAACATATTTAAAAAATAGTACACCATGATCAAATGGAGTTCATTCTGCAGATGCAAGTTTGGTTCAACATACAGAAATCAATAAATATAATTAATCACATCAATAGACTTAAAGATAAGGATCATATGATTATATCAATCGATGAAGAGAACGCATTTGACAAAATACAGCTCCCTTTCATGTTCAAAACACTAGAAAATCTAGGGAGAGAAGTAACATACCTCAACATCGTCAAAGCTATCTATGCTAAGCCCAAGGTCAATATCATTCTAAATGGAGAAAAACTGGAAGCATTCCCTCTAAAAACTGGAACAAGACAGGAATGCCCTCTTTCACCACTTTTATTCAACATGGTCCTTGAAACTCTAGCCAAGGCAATTAGAGAGACAAAAGAAATTTAAAGGATACAAATAGCAAAAGAAGAACTCAAACTATCATTATTTGCGGACTACATGATTCTATACTTAGAAGATCCAAAAAACTCCACCATAAAACTTTTAGAATTAATTAATGAGTTCAGCAAAGTAGCAGGATATAAAATCAATACCCATAAATCAAATGCATCTCTATACATCAGTGATGAATTCTCTGAAAAAAAATTAGGAAAAATACCCCATTCACAGTAGCCTCAAAAAATAAATATTTGGAAATCAACTTTAAAAAGAGGTGAAAGACCTCTACAATGAAAACTATAGAACACTAAAAAAAGAAATTGAAGAAGACTTTAGGAGCTGGAAAGATCTCCCATGCTCTCAGATAGGCAAAATTAATATTGTCAAAATGGCCATACTACCCAAGGTGCTATTCAGATTCAATGTGATTTTAATTAAAATCCCATCATCATTCATTATAGAAACAGAAAAGGCAATCATGAAATTCATTTGGAAAAAATAAGAGACCCAGAATAGCCAAAGCAATCTTTAGCAAGAAGAGTGAAGCAGGAGGCATCACAATACCAGACCTTAAACTATACTACAAAGATATAGTAAAAAAAAAAAAAAAAAAAAAAAAAGGTTTATTTCATTATGATGTTCCTGCATTCTCATAATAGAAATCAAATTTTGTTAGTTATTCTGCGATGTGATTGTAGAGGGAAAACTTTATATTTATCACAGTGTACATGTGTGCTTGCCTTCCATACCATTGAAGTTGGTAGTATAGCTTAGAAGTCAAAAGGTGAAGATGAGAGGCCATGTTTGGAGACCAGAAGAAAGCCTCTCCAATACTGAATAAAAAAAAAAAAAAAAACATATTTCAAGGGCAGAGTCCAGGTAGCAAGGCTTGACTCCATCTCAGATGTGGAATGTAGAATTCCCATTCTGCTGGGAAGATCTCACTGCTAGGACCATCAATACCAACAGCTGCTGATTGATAGTCTCATCACAACTACATACAGTCAAGTAGACACAAAACCAAATGACAAATGCTTTTGTTTGGGAGTTCTGTGAAGAGAACAACCCCTACTTCCCCTCACCCTTCTTACTTTATTTTTTCTCCATAGCACTGAAGGTCATCTCTTTTGCCACCTATTTTATCTTGGTTCATAGCACATCTTCCATTGAAAAATGTAAGCTTCAGGAGAATGAAGGGTTTAGTCTTTGTAGTTACTGCTGTACAACTTGTTTGCAGAAAAGGACTAAGAACATAGTAATTGCTGAGTAAATATTTGTCAAGTGATTGAATGATTCCTCCCGTAGTCCACTTCTCTGCCTGGAAGTCTAGAGTTATTTGGGCCACATTGAAACCACGAGTGTCACCAAAGTACCTTCACAATGGGATTAGACTGCGTAGATTTCACTTATAGGAACCCCTTCCCTATCTACCTCTCTCAATCTTGGTCAAGGAATATGGGGAAAGGAGATAAAAGAAGTTAAAAATTCTACCAGAAGCCAGAAATGTCTACTTATTCACAATCTAGTATTAACTGGTTTGGCATAAAATAATTAATTATTGTAGAAGAAAATGAATCTTGACCAAAACTTGGCCAACACTGAAGGCTCACAGTGGTGCCCTGACTACCTCTACTGTCACTTCCAAGGCCATACTCAAGGGCTGATGTTTATTTTAGGGATGCTATTTCATACTTCTGAGGGCTTTACTCCATTGAGAATGCTATTACAAAATGCCTCAGACTGGGTAATTTATAAGCACCAGAATTTTATTGCTCACAGTTCTGGAAATGAGGAAATTCAAGGTGATGGCCCTAGCAGATTTGATATCTAGCAAGGGCCATTCATCATTGATGGTGACTTCTATGTGTCCACACATGGTAGGAAGAAAGGGGAGGGGAGAGAGAGAGAGAGAGAGAGAGAGAGAGAGAGAGAGAGAGAGAGAGAGAGAGAAGCTAATTCTCTCAGGCCTCTTTATAAGGACGCTAATCCCATTTATCACTACCCTCATGACCTAACCTCGTCCCAAAGGCTTCACGTCATAATACCATTACTTTGGCGTTAGGATTCATCTTATGAATTTGGGGGAGATATAAATGTTCAGCACCAAGCTAAAGGCAGTGCTGTCTACATCTGCTAAGGCCATGGTTACCCTTGAAAGACCCTAAAGCTGTCTCATGTCCTTGTTCTCATCCATCAGCCTACTGCTACCACTGTATCACTGTATCACAACATCACACACTGTATCCAGTGAAGCACCATGATTGACAGGAGCTGAGTCTCGCCTCCATGCAAAATAAGGCAAACAGGGTGGTTGCATTTTACTATTTACATTGAACAGAGATTTTGTGCATATGAAAACAAATTGGTCAGCTGTATAGCTAAGATCTTAAACTGGGTCCCTGTCCCCAAATATCAAGAGCAACAAACATGGAAGGGGTTTGATTCTCCAGTGAGTCCAAGTAGCATCTTTGCTGATTTCTCATCCCTGGGCCAAGTGTTTTGAACATACTATCTCATTTAATTCTCACACATTCCTCAGACTTGCATGTCACTTTCAATTTCAGTCAAGGATACCATTTTTTAGAGAGGTGGTTTGGAGCCGGAAATTAAATACCACTTCATCTCTCATTGCTCCTCCCCTTTCCCTTCCACATTCAGGATTGACTACATCCAGTTCCCAAGTGGTAAGGCCTGTCATTCTTTCCATTTTGCAGGGGGAGAGCTGAACCCTAAGAAGCTCAATGACTCAGCCAGTATAACACAGTGGGAAACAGGACAGCTGAGACCTAAACACACACACCCCAATCACTTCACCGCTCAGCTTCCTAATGATTCCTCAGACAAAAAGAAGGGAACATGCACATGTATGGCATTTCAAAATTCACAAACCTTCTCTCACACATTAACCCACCCCATTTGTGTAAGTCCTGTCGTCATTACATTAAGCCAGAGAGGAAGGACCTATAAAATGACTACATCAGACTTAGCAGAGTTGACAGAAAATGCAGCACAAGCAATCGTCACTGTTTTCCTCCTTCCATCTAGAATGACAGAGACTGGAAATCCTGACGGAGCAACTGAAAAACTTCCCCAACCCCTCTTTATTTGTTCTCACTTTTAGCAGTCTTGCAGTTATTATTGACCAAGTCAGCTCCTGATTTCTAAATGAAATGCAATATAATTAGGAACTTCACATACACAATCTCTCCACATAAACTGTACAACATTCATCTAGGCTATACCAATGGAGGTGAAGAAGTTGTCTTTGTCTCAGACTTTTCAACTAGTATTTTCCCCAAGATTTCAAGACTCTTGTTTTGATTGGGAAAATATTTTGAAAGTATTCTTGATGTAGAAAGTGCCTGAAATTGGAGGTGTTGGCATTCATTCTTATAATCACAGCCCTAGGATTACCTTCCTGAGAGACACCATTGGAAAGAATTCATGTTACCCTAAATTTTAAATCAAAGCTAGAGAAAAAGTTAAAAATAGTGGTCATTTCCATAATTAGCTCTACTCTAATGAGGACTTCTAGCAGCTAAAGCCCATCTGCCAAAGTATAGAGCTCTGAGTTCACATATTTTGTTTTTTCTCATTCATGATACAAGATTGTGGCATGATCAACAGACACCACTTCACCAAATGCCTTTGGTGTCTATCTCCCACTAGTCTGGAGAGAAGAAAGTCACTGCCAAGCTCACTGCAGAGATCCTTGTGACAGGAACCATGATGTGTAGTCAATCTAGGCCTCCCTGGGCTGCAAGGGGCTTGTAGAATACACCTAGTGGACACTGCTTGTGGGTAGAAGTCACATTGTCTCAAAAGACAGTGACAACACTATCCAACTAAGACATCAAAAAGCAAGGAGCCATATTTTAGTTTAAAATCACTCACAAAGTGTCAATTGCGATATTGTTTTGAGAAGACAATGTGTCCCTGGTTTCTTTCCCTACCCTTACACACTACACTTCAAGCTTTTTCACTTGTAATCCCAGAGAAAACCATCCTCTCTCTACCCCCGACCCCCTGGCCCCATGTCGCTGCATGCACTGGTCTCTAACCAGAACACACTTTTCCACTCCTCTCTCTTTCTCTAATTCATCCTGCCTGTCTTGTCTTTGAGATGATTCAGAAAGCCTTTCAAGACCATGTTAACCCATTTAAAGATTAGAGGATGGAAATTCCTTATACTCTTCATCTAATTTACTTATAGTCTATATTCTCATTACCCATTGACTTGAACCTTTCTACTAGTGCCTCTAGTTGAAGGATTATGGCAGGTTTATCTGCCCAAACTTAACATCATGCCTGCAACCTAGAGATAATTCAACAAATGGTGAAAGGATAAATAAATAAAATAAAAGAGGAAAACTAAATGGATTATAGTATGCATCATTCTTTCCTGGGACCCAAAGACTTTTGCTAAAGCAAATAGGAAGATAAATAGGTTAACGAGCTCCATGTGGTTGAAACAGAGATCTATCTTCTGAAGTCTAAACTTAGGTCAGTGGGCTTGAGACCTCCATGCAGTTGAAAGATCAGCACTGACACCAGGAAGCAGTCAGTCATGGATAAACCACAGTGAGAAATTAAACTGGGAAATGCAAGTTGGAGAAATAAAACTAGGCTCATGAAGAAAGGAATGGATTAGAAAAAATATGAAAACAGCTTTGGGCTCTTGACCAACAACAAAAATTCAATGTAGTGTACATTTTGCAGGTATGTATGTGTGAGATATATATATATATATATATATATATATATATATATATATATATATATATATATAAAATTTGGGTATACATTTATCATTGAGCTAACAGTAATTAAAATATCATATATATATATATATATATATATATATATATATATATACACAGAGATGCATACACACACACACACACACACACACACATTTCATTCCATTATCAAGTAATCATTTTGTGATTCCTCAAAAGTGTCCAAGGGAACTGGGTTTGTGACTTAGTGGTAGAATGCTTGCCTTGCATGTACAAGGCAATCCCCAACATGAAAAACAAAAGTGCTAAGGGGAAAGAATTGTTCAAAATAAGAATTGTTCAAATCAACTATTTTAGCAGATAAAAATCACTTTGTATGTCAACCACCATGCCAACCTCTACATACATATCTTATTCAATCCTCCTGATTACTCTGTGCTATAGTGTAACTAATAGTTAGGACTTCAGTAATTTCCTGTTAGTCTTTCATTCTTTTCATTTGGAAAGTTGAGGACAGGGCATAATTCAGATCCAAGTGTGTCTTGGTGTGTCTGACCTACTTCATACTCTTAAACATTGTATTATATTATCCCTACCAAAACGGACAGTTGGTTCACTATTTTGCTAAAATATTTAGGTAAATCAGGTAAGCATCCCCTACTTAGCAGAATAAATATTTGTGTGGGTCAGATCTCACTTATAATGAACATAAACTCTGCATTTGTACTGTTCAAGGATAATGCTTTCTGGCCAAGAATTCTAAAACAAGGGAATAGTGGCAAAAGTTATCTTCTGGCCAAATAAAAGAGATGATTCATTTTGTTTTTACTGTTGCCTTGGCTGAGAATCCTGGTTCATGCAAGTAAATTGATGCAAATCATATTCACACACATTAAAAACTCACAGAGCCACCTTAGGGGAAATAAAATTATAATATCTGAGATTTTGTGAGGATATTTTCAGAAAATGAGTATTCAGTTTCCACTTCAATTTAGCATTTTTTTTTAATTTATCATTTCTTTGTAATATCCCGGTACTGACCATTCTCTGACTAGTTTCTAGAAATATTTAAAATCTAAGGAACTGCATCTCCACATAAATATATCACACATATTACTCAAGATGATTGTGTTTTCCTCCCCGCAGAGGGTTATTCCATGAGCTACATATCCTCATTTGCTTGCTAAAGGTAACATCAATCAAAAGAAAAACTACATAGATATTCAAGCTCCTTAGTTTATCAGTTAAATTTAGCAACTTTCCTGAAAAATGGCTGATGTTAGATTTCCAGTTACCTGGAGGTTTTTTGTTTGTTTTTTATGATGTGAACTTTCTGAGTTCTAACTGTTTATCAAAGAAGATCTGTGATTAGCTTTATATCTTATCATCTGACCTGTCTTCTGCTTCTTTCAGCCTTTCCACAGAGCTTTAAGATGAGTTAATTTCATAGAACCATTATTGAACGCAATCAGAAGGATCCTTATGGGGAAAGGATTAATAATAATACCTCTTTCTATTTATGTGTCAGGCCATCAAAGTCAAAAACTATCCTCATCATAGAATACAAATTGACTGCTTAAATAGCATATGCTGTCTCACGTAACTCAAAAGCTTATAAACCAAGGCTCCCCAGAGAATATTTCCCAAAACAAATAATACATTCTTTAAACTTTATAAATCTTTGGGCCACTTTTATACAGGTGCAGACATATATGATAAGCAGACATATATGATAAGCAGATGGCAAAGAGAATAAATTTACTCTCACCTAGAGAAAATTCAACAATGTTTTTTTTTTTTAATGATGCTAAAAAGTGCCAGAGTCATAATGTTGAATATGTAGTTTTGTACAGTTCCATAGTACTACCAAAAATATTGCCTTGGTCTTAAAAGACTGTTACAGCATTAGGCATTTATAATCAAATTATCTCTCTCCAATCCAAGGTCAAGATCCCAATCTGGGATATGCCTTGCCTTAGGAAGCACCTTTAACTGTTAACGGGCTTACAGGATTCAACAAGACCAGGTCACTTCATAAGATGTTGCTCAAATGTTGATAACCCCTCTCATTAAAGTTAATCCTTTGGAGAAAGCATCTTATAGAAACATGGTTCAGGAGCCCGGCCCAGTTGCACACACCTGTAATCTCAGCAGCTCAGGAGGCTTAGGCAAGAGGACCGAAAGTTCAAAGGCAGCCTCAGCAATTGTGAGGCACTAAATAACTCAATGAGACCCTGTCTCTAAATAAAATACAAAATAGGGCTGCGTATGTGGCTCAGTGGTCGAGTTGCCCCTGAGTTCAAACCCCAGTACCCCCCTTGCAACCCCCCCCAAAAAAGAAACATGGTTCAAGAAAGTTCCTGAGGTGCCAATAGGGATGTTCCCTCTTGGAGAACACCTTGAGAAATTTGCTTCCAAGAGTCCCTTATGCTAAGAATAAGCGTGGCCTATAGTTAATGTCCCTGTGATCTTAATTAGTTCCCAATCCATACTGGCGATACACAAAGTATTGAAAGTTGAGCCACCTACCACAAGAAAACAATAATGTAATATTGTTCCTCCAACTCTCTGATTCAAAATTGAGCACATATTACCCTTTTGAGCCTCAAACTTCATCAAGTCTATATACATCATTCTTTAATCAAAATACAGATGTACCAACATCAAATATGCATCTCATGCATATCATAATGCTACTATATTACCTCAAAAATCAATACTCTGACATTACCAGATAGTATTCTAAAAAATATTCTTGCCCAAACAAAACCTAACACAAACTCTATAAGCAAATGTGTGTATAGTCATGTCCTCTGCTTTGAGGTATTATTTCACCCAAAACTCTTAAGTAGTAGCATCTCATCTCCATTTGAGAGCAAGGACCTTATTTGACTGACTTGCTCATCTATACATTCTTCTAAGCAGTATGGAGAACTGTGGATACAAAGAATAAGTTCCCTGGCTTTTGGGAGCTTCTACTATTACCACTACTGCCATCAAAATGGCTCTGAAAAGGGACAGTAAAAGGACAATGCAGGTAAACCAATAGAAATAAATCACAAAAGTCTCCTAATTTTAGATGAACCTGATAATGTGCACACCAATTTGGTTGTTCACAAGTAGGAGATTCACAAGCCATACTTGAATCTGTACCACTGTGCTGCCCATCTGTACAGTTCAGAGAGCCCAGCCCAGCAAACTGCTGTCCTTGAGCTATCCTGCTGTGTCACATTGCTTGACGGAATGCCACTCTACCTTGAGTATCGCCTGCAAGATAGCTTGCCAGGCCATTCCACAAGTTGTCACGAAATTAATATTGCATTTCCATCATTTTGATATCTTCTTAATAGAGGTATGGTAGAAGATTTTAGGAATAAGTCACGTAGACATCTGGGCTTTTGCTAGGTTGAGCTGGTCAGATTTGAAAATTATGTACTTGCCACACATGTTACTCTAAATGAGTGCCAGCCTGAATATCTAATATTTCTAACTCAGTCAACCATACATTGAATAACTGGGAGAATAAATGAATAAATGAATGAATGAATAGATGATGTAGTCAGAGAGCCAGGGTGGACTGAAACCCGGGCAAGATTCCTTCCTATTGCTTCCCCTGTTCTCTGCTCATCTCTTTTTTATATTTCTGCCTCATAACCACTTTATAACATCCCTGAAGCTTCCCTCCAGAAAACCCCAAATTATCTCCCAAGAACATGTACATGCTAAGTTTTGTTATACCATACACCATTTATCTTCTCAGGAAATGGAAGAATCCCCCAGGGCCATATATCCATGTATGCATGACAGAGGGGCAAACCTTCCAAGAGATCAATCCATATATCTGACTGCTTTGTAAGGGATTTACTAAGTGCAAAACAAATCATTCTTGGCGCCTGACTTTTGAAACATTTCCTTTTGTGTTTAGAGAGTGCAGTCACCCGGTCACTTGCCTTCTGAGACATGAGGTCTTGCAGATGGTTTAGTGTGTGCTCACTAAGATGGTCTTCCCCATTAGCTCCTCTGCTCTCAGCACATGCTGTTTCCAAGTCTGTTTGGGGTGATAATCTCATGGCCTAGCAATAGCCTAGCAGAATTAGTTTTAGGTGCTTGGCTTAGCACTAAAAGATTTAGAAATATATTAACAGAAGTTCTACTAAAATCGCCCATCTGCAGAGCCTGAATGTAGAGGCTTTAAAACACACACACAAACATACACACAGAGAGAATAAAAGAGCAGCGTTTGCAAAAGAGAAAGTTAGTTTCAGGGAGCATCTAAACTTTGTACTCCTGTGTTACTTTGAGCTCCTTTGAATCCTTGAGACTGGCCTCTAAATTAATATTAGAAGGGTCCAGATTTTACTGGGGAACTGATAAGAAAGGGAAGAAAGCAGGATTTGGTAGAGGGGTCAATGAAACAGAAAAGCAGTTATAGCAAAGATCAAAGCCAACACAGGAGCACCTGGGCAGCATAGCACCCTATGTTGACTCTGCCACGTCTAAGCCTAGATAAAAGGGCACACAATAGCCCGCTAAAAGTACATCCTTCTTTTTTTAAATACTATAATGGTTTTCTTCCAAAGTGTATCATAAGGAAAACATTTCTAAAAGAAAAGTGGAATATCTGGAGATGTCACAACTCTGGACTTGAACCTTTTAACAATTCTTTACCCAAACAAAGAATCCCAAACTAGATATGAGCTGCCAGTCCAATACTGGAGAAGGAAAAGCAATTTTAATCATTGTTTTTATACTAACAATGATCTCTCCAATTCTTAAACCTATATTCAAACTGAGAAAAGTATGTGTAGATGAATTATCAAAGGTACATATGTAGTTTAAACAATTCCTGGTATCCGTTTAGAAAAGACCAACCTATGAGTTTGCATTTCACAGATAAAGAAGCAAAATCCCTTAGAGGTTCTTTTGTAAATATGGAAGAAAAATTCTTCTAATAAAATCACTCTTTCTGGGCTGGGGATATAGCTCAGTTGGTAGAGTGCTTGCCTTGCATGCACAAGGTGCTGGCTGGGTTCAATCCCCAGCACCACAGGAAAAAAAAAAAAAATCACTCTTCCAAATCCTAGAAAATTAGAATTGGAACCCAGGAGTCACAGAAATTTGTAGGAATAAGGCACTCAGACACTTGGGCTTTTATTAGATAGCTGGTTCACTTTTTAAATTAGCATATTAAGTGAAGAATAATCTTTTTGCTAGTGTAAAATGTTATAAAGTTTTTTTTGTGTATATATATATATGTATGTATGTATGTGTGTATATATATATATATATTTAATATGATTTTTCTGGAAGGGATTTGATGATGTCTATAAAAAAGGACACTGATTTTCCCCTTGAAATATATGAAGAAAATTCCTATCAAAAATATGGCATCTGCTATGTGCATCTATTATCCTAACTAGATATTATATTTTAAAAGATTCATTTTCTTAAGATTTAAAAGTAGGCACACTAAAGTTTTTCAGAAATTTTGAGACTGAAATAATTCTTGCTAAACCTCTAGAATATTACAACCATCTTGTTGAAGTCATCAATGATGACAGTTCCAAAGTCAAAATCATTCTCTGTCTGGTTACTAAGAGTTGTAAGGATGATTCATCCACTTAATAAGGTCTTTAATAGATGATTGCCTAATAAAGTTGTAAGAGGGAATTCTGTTGACCTCTAACCTCAGGGTCTGTATCAAATTCCTTATTCTTTACTTTGTGATCTACCAAGACACTGTGAGATCCCAGCTAGGTCTTGACCGGTCCAGCCCTATACATGCTGTTCTGTGACCTGTTAGCCTGGGGTCTGTTAGGGAAATACAGGTCATCCAGAAGGTCAGAAGTCAAACAATTGGAAAATATCCATGTCTTCATCCTTTCAAAGTCTGTTGATACAAGCTTCAGTGCTCATGAAATAAATCCAAGGGCAGAAAAGGCAATGCCAGCTAATCAGGCCATGTCTTGGTCAGCTAATCTGCATCGTTACCTCCTCCTCAGCCCAGCACTCAAGGAAGTACTCCACCCTGTATCTTAGGCTACATCCCTTGAAGTGCTGTGTAATGTCACTGACCAGATAGATCCATCAGCAAGGCTCCCATGTCAATGACAACTCCAGCCCAGTTATCTCAGCACTCCCAGGAGGGACACTTGACAGAGAAAACTGAGAGTTGCAGATTAATTCTTTTTTTAAGTAAAGGAGAATGGGAGGAGAGATAAAGGAGAAAATAAATAAATTAATTAAATCTACTTGGTTAAAACTGTAAATGATCCACAGACAATGTCACTCCATTATCCTTCACTTCGTTTTTAAAAGGGTGTTTAAAAGGGTGTGCAAAAGGGACTGTGTTAAGTACAAAGGAACTAACTGTACACGAGAAAACATGGGTGGGCCATTTAAAAATAACCATATGGGCAGAAATACTATAGTTGTTAACCAGAACTTGTTAATATGAACCACTTGCTGGATTTTATGTGAATAGATAGTAAAGGGTGCCTAGACAGCCAGTCCCTCAATTGTGACTCTTTGCCATACGACAAAGAGTATATATCCTTTATTCTTGGCAGAAATGAGATTTTCCATCAGTTGTGTTTTGGATGTGAGGTATCTCCCAAAAGCTATGTATGAGATAATGCAAGAAGGTTTAGAGGAGAAATGATTGGGTTATGAGATCCTTAACCCAATCAGTGAATTACCTGCTGGGATTAATTGAGTGGTAATTGAAGGTAGGTGGGGTGTGCCTGAGGTGATGGGGCATTCAGGGCGTGGCTTAGGGGTATATATTTGGATTTGGCAAGTGCAGATCCTGCTCTCTGCTTCCTCATCACGTGAGCCACTTTCCTCCACCACACTCTTCTGCTGTGATGTTCATCCTCATCTCTAGCCCTGAGGAATGGAGCCAGCTGTCCATAGACTGACACCTCTGAAACCGTGAGCCCCCAGATAAATCTTCCTCCTCTAAAATTGTTCTGGTCAGGTCATGTAGTCAGAGCAGTGAAAAAGCTGACTAAAACATCATCCAAGAGAGATTTGGAGGTTTTGAGATATTATAGCCAGGGTAGTATTTGCTCTTTTAGGAACTGCTTAAATTTTTTGTTCAAATGAAGAAAAAATACACATACCCATGTTACTCTTTTCCAAGAGCATAGAAATTAATACAGTATAATATCAAACTCAAAGACAGATAAACAATCATAATTTCAACTAATAATAAAGGAAGTTAGTTAGATGGTGTTCAATTTCAAGTGTTTGTGGAGATATAAGCCAATGACCTTCAGACTCTGCCTAGGCAACTTGTTTTGGGTGGCTTCATCACTCTACTAGCTGCAGGTGCAAACACCACACCTGCAGTTAATTGCATCCACAATTAGACCATTGTGGGAACAATTAGGCACTTAATTTTGAGGATGTAAATGACTGGCCCACAATTAGTCCTGGCTAAAGCATTTGTAGCCATATGAAAGGAGATTCTATTCAAAGAGTCAACCCTGTTGACTGTGCACTTCCAAGTTCTCTGTTCTCCCTTTGAAGATAGAAATGAGGCAAATTGGGCATGCAGTGGTGAAACTCATGTGCTAAGAAAAAACACACTGAATGAAAACGAAGCTTTGTTGATAAATATACATGTAAACATAAACCAGAAAAGAAACTCCGTTGGAGGAGTTGCTTTAGACAATGAATTCCTTACTTATGTCTCCCTTGCCAAGCTAGCAATTTATGATAATGGTGCAGGAAGATTGCTGTGAGCTTGAAATCCTTAGGTGAGTGTTCTTCACCTACAATACGTTCATCCTCTCCAGCAGGGAGGTTGGTGGAGATTTATGCCTACACAGAAGTCACATCCAAACAGACTCTTTGCAGACTTAAATCTCATATTTTTTTTAACCCTTAGGTCTTCCCATGGGACATGCCTCACCTGTTCATGTTTTGAAAATTCAAATGTTTTCTATTTAGGAATAAGGAAATTTAGCACATTCAGTTACACGTTCAAAATTGTTTACTGTCAATCCAAACCTCTTTCTTGGAACAGGTTAGACTTGAGAAAAGAAGGCATGATTTTTAGATTTCATTTTTGATTCTTACAAGAAAAACTGGAAGTCTTGCAATCACATTTTTATATTATACTAAATACTATATAAGCCTTAATTGTTGGTGTATTTTTTGCTTAACCAGAAAAATACAAGGCCAAATTCTTATTATCATAGCAAAGTACCCTTCTTAATGTAAGATGAAGCAAATATTCTTCTTTTGACCTATCGTTTCATTTTCTTGAAAGGTTTATATTTCATCTATCATTTAAAATATTAATAAATCTTAAAATGGAAATTTCCACATAGAAATGTCTTGCTCACGCTCACAGACAAGTCAGACTATTACATTCTGCTGCAGACTTTTTAACTAAATCATTTAATTGGTTTTCAGAGTTCCTGAATTTACTGACTGAAGTTTAAATGTACCCTTAAAATCAAGCAAGAGGAAATATAATAAATGTAGAAACTCTTTATCATCCCTTCAACTCCAGGACCACTTCTAAGTTAATGCCGTGCATCATAACTGCCAGTTACATAAGCTCTGTTTATAAATTATTAAGCACTTTAGATAGCAACACTAAAGCTTGTCCAAATGGAAAGATGCAGTGGAGTTCAGCCATTTCTATGACTACAAACTAGCAAGCCTTCCTTTGTTATGGCCACTGCACAAATGTCAGGAGGATGCTGTCAGGGATTTCATATCACCCTGAACTGCGACCTTTGCGTGGTACCATCCGTAACCAAGTGACCTGCTGCAGCTCATTAAAGTTAATGTAATGGATCATTCCCCCCTAATTGTAATCATCAGCAAATTAGACTCCTTTCTAAGCTAGCCAGGCGGTGGGGAAGTATGTGATCAAGTAGACTGCATGAATAACTTTTCTCTGTCAGCCATGGGCTGTTCAATGCCAAGGAGAATAATGCAGAGGTAAAAAAAAAAAAAAAATTAAAAAGATACAGATGTTCTAATAAGTGCTAGGATGTGTCTATTTACGTTATTACAAGATAGCCACAGATAATGCTTTTCTGAGCTAGATCTTTATCTCAAAGGAGAGACAAGAATAGAGAAAATGATGTGGGTAATGCAGGTGTGGCTCTTATTTGGCTAATTTTGTAATTATTGCCTTTTCCTTTTGGCTAATCTCTTCTATTCCCCAACATTAGAGATATTATTATGTAACTGCTGGTTGTAATTGTAAACTCTTTGGAAACCCAAAGCTGTCTTATTGATTTCTTTTTTCACTTAAAAAAAATGATATATGAAAACACAAATGCAGAAACACGTATGAAGGA
This sequence comes from Callospermophilus lateralis, assembly GCF_048772815.1. Classification (NCBI taxonomy): domain Eukaryota; kingdom Metazoa; phylum Chordata; class Mammalia; order Rodentia; family Sciuridae; genus Callospermophilus; species Callospermophilus lateralis. The sequence continues at coordinate 49,447,405 of NC_135320.1, read as the reverse complement.
AAAAAACCACAACTTTTTAGAATTAATCAGAATAATGTATCTGAAATTCTTGTTCTATCTAATGGTTTATACTTCAAATACATTTGTCACTGAAAGATCATTAGTGCCCATTTTATGATCATACTGTGGTTTTAATAGTTCCCTAGCATTTGGAATGTTACGGGAAATTGAAGGTTAAAGAGTAATCTCATTAGATCATGACATTGTGTGAAGGATTTTCTAATCTACTGGGCTAAGCAATCTCTAGAGGAGAGCAATTTTCAGACTAAACAGGAAAGGTGCTAGGCTGTCATGGGAGGATTTATTGGCTCAGTTAGCAAAGTGAGCTCTCCACAGCTCTACCAGGTGAAGGTTGACCAGCTGTCTTATGATTGGATGTCAAAAGTTCAATAAGCATCCAGAAAATGGATGTTAGGAATTAGGAAACACACTTAATTCCTATGGTATAAGAGCCTTCAGACATGCCTTAAACACAATGACACTCACAAATGTTTTCTAATAGCCATGGTTCTCTAGGTTTGGTCCCTGAATCTGAAAACCAGTAAGAGATGCAAGCTCTCAGCCTCACCTTAAATCTACTGAGTTGGAAACTCAGATAATGGAGTCTAACAGTCTGTTTTGCCAACCCCTCAAGATGACTCTGATGCATGCTAAAATTTTAGAACCACAGTTTTAGAAAAAAAAATGAAAGTTTTCTAGGCAGTTGCTAAGCAGAGCAAGTGGCCAAGTTCCCAAGAGGAAGAAGTTAAGGCCCAAATGATCTGAGTGAGGCATTTGAGATGTCTGGTAGAGTAAAAAAGGCCTGGACTCACTAAATAGATTCAAATCCCTTGGATAAATCACTTAATAGGATGGGACTCTTGAAGATTCAGGTTGGACTGTTAATAAGTCAAGATTCACCAGAGAAAGAGAATAAATAGTACCTAGATATGTAACAGATAGGAAGGGATTTATTATAAAATTGCCTCACATGATTAGGAGGACCAAGAAGTTTCATCATCTGCCATTCTCAATATAGGGAACTGGGAAAGCTGGTAGTATAACTCAGTCTGGGTGTAAGACCCAAGAATGCCTGGGTCTAACTCTTAGACCAAGGCCAAAGGCGTGAGAAACTGGAGGGATGTTATAAGGGGGTAGGCACTGATATAAGTCCCTAGTCTAAAGACTGGACAACAAGGAGCTCTTTGTTCTATTCAGACCCTCAATGAGTTGTGTAATCCCTATCCACATTGGTGAGGGTTATCTTTATTCCAGTGTACTATTTTAAACGCTAATCTCTTCCTGAAAAACTTACAGGACCCACCCAGAAATAATGCTTTACCACTACCCTGGATATTCCTTAACTCAGTCAATTTTACACATAAAATTAACCATCACAGATTACATCTAAATTGAACAATTAAAATTCCTTTTATCCATGCCTTGCAACCTTCATCCTTATCACTTAGAGAACATTAACTACCTTTTAGGGTTCAAAGGAGAGATAAGCATGATTTTTGCATTGTCTATTGGATAACATGATCAACTTAAGCAGATAGTTATGAAGTTTATGCTATTCAGATTTTATGTATTCAATGCTTTACTGGCCTAAGGTGGAACAACTAATTTTGGATAACTTTTATTTTCCCATACTTGAAAACAAAAGTAATTTTAAAATAGTTTTTCTATTCACAAAATATCATGATTAAAAGTTAAGTTTTATGAACCTGTTTTTTTATTTCCCCCTTTTTAAAATCTCTGTATTATAGTTGCTCATAATGGTAGGATTTGCTGTTATATATTCGTTTATACATGCACACAATGCAACAATTCAACTTGGCCAATATCATTCCCTAGGATTTCTCCTTTCCCTCCTGTCCTCCCACCCCTTAGTCCCTTTCCTCTATTCTATTGATCTACCTTTGACTTTTTTTAATATTTATTTTTTAGTTTTAGGTGGACCCAATATCTTTATTTTATTTTTATGTGGTGTCAAGGATTGAACCCAGTGCCTCACACATGCTAGGCAAGCACTCTACCACTGAGCTACAACCCCGGGCCCATCTCCCTTTGATTTTCATGAACTTCACATCCCCAACTTTCTTTTTCTTTTTCCTCTCCAGCTTCCACATAAGAAAAAATATATAACACTTCACTTCCTGATTTGGAAGGCTTATTTCACTTAACATAATCTTCTAATGTTCCATCCATTTTTCTGCAAATAACATAAATTCATTTTTCTTTATGGCTGAATAAAATGTCGTGTATATAAACGTTTTCTTTTCTGTTGATGGACACCTAGGCTGGTTCCATAATTTGGCTTTTGTGAATTGTGTTGCTATAAACATGGGTATGCATGTATCACTATAGTAATATGACTTTAATTCTTTAGGATAAATACTGAGGAATGGTATAGCTGTGTCACATGGTGGTTCCATTCCTAGTCTTTTCAGGAACCTCTATACTGATTTCCATAGTGATTGTACTAATTTATAATCCCCAAAACAGTGCAAAAGTGTTTCCTTTACTCCACATTGTCTCTAGCATTCACTTGTTTGTATTCTTGATGGTTGTCATTCTGACTGGAGTGAGATGAAATCTCCGTGTAGGTTTGATTTCTATTTTTTTTTTTTTTTAATTTTTAACAATGAGGAGTATTTTTTATATATTTTTGGCCATTTGTATTTCTTTGAGAAGTATCTATTTAGTTCATTTACCTATTAATTAGGGATTTGAAAGTTTTTTGAGTACTTCATATATTCTGGATATTAATCTATCAGAACAGTAGCTAACAAAGATTTTTTTTTCCTGTATGCTCTTCTCATTCTTAATATTCCTTTTGCTGTGCAGAAGCATTTTAATTTGATACTATCTCCTTTTTTAACTCTTGGCATTATTTACTGAGATTTCAGGTGGACCTAATTTCATGCCATGTATGAATAGAGTAGCATATCAATAGTTATTCTTTCTCATTCTGTGTGAGGGAAGGACTATAATTGTGCTTTGTGGTTAAAGGTATTAAACTGAACTATATGTCCTTAAAAAGATGACAGTTTTGTTTTACAGCTATAATACAGTAGTTGGCAAAAACCATGATTGCTGAATAATGAGAGTGATTTTATAATATTGTTATCTTACCATTTTATATGTATAGCATTTTATATCTTCTTTACATCTTAAAATAATCCTCAAAAATATGAATTGGTTGATTATAAAACTAAAACATAAGACATTTAAATTTTGAACTTCAAACTTTGCTAGCATGTGTTCAGTAACTTGATTAAGTTTTCCACATAATATAAAATTTGCAACATCAAAGAAAACTACTAAGAAACAATGAGCTATTGTCTTCCATTGCCTTTTTATTTCTAAGTTGACATGTGTTTATACATTGCAAAAAATATTAATTCTAATGTGCTTGTACTTTTTAGCTCTGTTAGTCTTTCTTAGACTTTAAAATTTTCAAATCTATGGAGTACCTTTATTGGAATATTATCTAATCATATGTTACTTGACTAATATTCTAATCATGACTCCATGTATTTTATCATTTTTTATCTTTAAATTTTTACTTTCAAAGATATCTCTGAAAAAAAATTACATTAATAATTTACTTATATTCCAAATAAGAGGATAAGAAAAATCTTGTACTTTTAGGGCTGAGGTTGTGGCTCAGCAGTAGAGCACTCACCTAGCACATGCAAGGCCCTGGGTTCAATCCTCAGCACCACACAAAAAAATATATAAATAAAGGTATTGTGTTCGACTACAACTAAAAACTAAATGTTTTTTTTTTTAAAAAAATCTAGTACTTTTAATTCTCACAAATTTTCTTGTAAACGGCCATACTTTTTCTTCTTAGAATATGCTTTGGGGACAGACATGATGGTGTAGATTTCTAATACCAGAGACTCCAGAAGCTGAGACAGGAGAATTGCAAGTTTGAGGTCAGCCTGAGCAACTTAAAACATGAGCAACTTAAAACATAAGCAACTTAGCGAAATCCTGTCTCCAAAAAAAAAAAAAAAAAAGGCTGGGGATGTTGCTCAGTTGTAAAGCCTCTCTGGGTTCAATTCCCAGTACAAAAGAAAAAAAAAATTGCCCTTTTCTTTATTTCTTCATTAATTGTGAATTTTTCTTTACTCTTTTCATTCATTCTCATTTTCTTAAGCTATAGATTTTCTGAGAGATTGTCACCATTCCCTTCTGTCCCAACTAATTTTCTGTCACTAATTTTTCTTTGATGTTAATGAAGTTCAATTCATTCTGATGCTCATAAAAATAAATCTATAAAAATGGAAACAGCTTGTATAAACTTTTCAAAACATTACATGTAAATACCTGTCAATCTTCAGAGTTTTCCATTGAAGGTTCTTATTTTGGTTCAAAAATTCCACTATTATATAAAATATTTTTCCTTTTTTGGAATTTCCTTGAAAATTAGCTATTTTTCTTATAATCGCGACAAAAATATAGTAACACACAGATTAATCACCCTCTTAGCTTTTCAATAATTAGCAGTACAGTACTTTTTAATGGTTATCCTTATCATAAAATATAAAGATTGCCACAATGTCTTTGATATTCTTTCCATCACAAATTAGTTCAGAGGCTCCTCCTTATTTTGGTGGATCTGTGATTGCTTTCACCAAGAGACTATGGAGGAAGTGAAGGACACCATGCTACATTCTAGGCAGCCCATAAGAACTGGAAGCTTCTATTCTATTTCATAGCATTAATTTTTGAACTGAGTTAATATGTGAAATGTCCAACCATCTGAGCATACCATGCTGTGAGGGCACAGACCAGCCACATGGAGAAACGATGCAGAGGGAAGGACAGATGCCCAGCCAAACCCAGGTGGTACTCCCAGCCCTGAGTTTAAGCTATCTGAGGGGCCATGAACTAGGGGACAGAGACAGTCCATAACTACTTACTCCTGACACACAGAATCATAAGTTGTGTTAATGTGTTTTATTGGTACTAATATAACTTTGATGGTAGATTTTTTTTCATACAGCAATTGATTCCTAGAACTTTAAAATAATCCTGAATTCATCCTGTTTTGGGGAAATTGGGTTAGTTTCAGTTTCATATTGTAAATGATTCTAGGTTAAACATATTTGTATATAAATCCATATTTCTTCAGTATAAATTCCCTTAAATATAATTATGAGGATAAAGTATATAAATAAATACGTTTAAGCTTTTTGATTCATACTGCCAAATTTCACTCAGGAAAGATTATGACAAATTACACTCATACCAGCAATATAAAAGGGTGTCTATATATTCACATCCTTTCAACATGGGTAATTAGTATTTTAAAAATTAGTGGCAAGAAATGGAAACTTTCATCACTTGGATACACAGATTAAACCTTTTACTTTCAGATGATTATTCAACTTTTCTTCTTTCTCTTTGGTGACTTGCCCGGTAATCTCAGAAGAGAGTATTTAGAAAACAACTTACAATACTTAGGTAACTCTTTATTCTTTGAATTCAGAATTCTAAATGCCAAAATTGAAGTGAGTTCAAATATAAAATCATATTTAATATTTCTAATAAAAATATAAGAATAGAAAACTCAGTTCCAACAATTTAGGATATGTTTTAAAAATTATGTATGAAATATATGTACATAAACAAAATTATTATACCACATAATATTAGGAACATGTTTTGTTTTGGAAAATGCTTATCTATTTAGTGTAGCCAAATTGGAGAGAAATACCTAATCTTAAAATTGGCTATAGAATCTTTTTTTTTTCTCGATTTTCTTTTTTTAAGCTTTTTATTTTATGCATTTTTATTAAAAATAGATATCAGAAATGTGTACATAATGTCTTTCTATTAGGAAAAAAAATGCTGTGTGGCACATGATTTTAGGTTCATGTGATCTGATCCCCAGATACATGTGACAAGGATTTCTATAATTAAGAATTAAGAAAGTATACCCAGGATCAGACTTTAAGATATGTCCCTTCATATTCAAATGATGGACCTCAAAGTGATCACTAATATCTCTACTCTCATCAGCACGATATGAGTATTCCTGTGACTCCACAGCCTGCCAATAATTATCATTTATTCTGATTTATTTGGAAAATTTTTAACTAGTAAAATTTCAACTGAATATCATACAATCATTTTAAAGGCATAACCATGTAGCATAGGATAGATATTTCTGAGGACCTACTATGTGTTATACATGTATTATTCTATTCAGTCTTCCACGAGAAAGATATTTTCATCACAAATTGGCAATTTAGAAAACTGTGGTACAGAGGAATCACTAGTAAGTTTACATGGTAGTAGCAAGTATTCTAACCAAGGGTTTGGGGTACTCTTTCAAAATCGAAAATGTGTAGTCACAGCCAATGTAACAAACCAACTTCATGTACAAACTTACTGCTTTAAAAAATTCTAAGAACTAAATTAGAGTGGAAAACTGCCACTCATTTTAGCAATATATGATGCACTGTTGACAAAGAAGAAATCCATATTTAATGCTTCGGCATATCATTAGGGAGGCAAGCTGACTGAGTGAATTGAGCCTGGCATTTATCACTGAGCCCAGATAAAGAGCCACTGAGTTGTGGTATTCTATGACCTTCTTCCTGACAGCCACTGACAATGTATCCAATTACTTAAGCAGTCTTTTCAGCATCCAAGCAGGTCTAGGTTTTCCTGTGCCACTGTAATAATAATAATAATAATAATAATAATAATAATAATAATAACAATAAAAAAAGGGTGTTCCAATAGTAACATCCTGCATGTAGATGATCCTTTCTTTAAACTCTTTGATCTGTGGATGCATCTGAACCTTGACAATCCATTTTTCAACATAGTCATGAAAAGAAGATGGGATTAATAATCCATTTTAATATATGATCATAAAAATAACCATTGATACCTGCTTCACCCTTCTTGCCCCTTTAGATTTTAAGGCAGATAGTAGAAATAAGACATCTTGTTTAAGACAAAACTTATCCCCCAAACTGGGTCTCTGCCCCCCTCCAGATATTCTTAGGGATATGGTGCAGAACATAACAAAGTACTGACAGCGTGACAGAGAATTTGCTCTTGGTGCAGCCTAGTAGGTCCCCACAACTGCCTACTGACAGCTCCCTGCGATGAAGAAATGATCCAGTGCCCACCTATTACTAGCCTTACACAGAGGCCAGATTCAGAGACTGATTAGGGCCACTAACTCTGCTGTCCTCACAAGATCATCATTAGGCAGCATGACTAGAGAATTGCCTTTACAGATGCCAAGATTTCCAAATGATGCTTGAAGGAAACATTTGATTTAGTCAATACAATTTTGGTGTTGAGACATTTCTACTGCATGTATGTCAACCTCCTTCTCTCTGAATATCCAGATATTACAGAGATGACTTTTGTTATCTGGGAAAATTGGAAAAGCTAATCACAAAATCCTTTATACAAAAACATTTTTGTATGTGTGCTGACCAACCCCACATCTTATAAAAATCTATCAACATGTCTATAAAATAACCATTCATATTCTAACAGCTGTAAGGTTCTATGTAAGTGAAATTGTTTAGATTTAGTATTGATGTTGTGTGTGTATCATTATGGTCATTTCATACTGTAAACTTAATTTAAATAATGGAAGAAACTGCTAAAAGAAATTTTAAAGTAACTGCTTTTATGGGTAACAGTACTTGGGACCAAATCTTTACAATCTATAAAACATCTCATTTGATCTTTCCAATAGATCCATGGAGAAGACACAATTCAATTTTTTTGCAGTTCTCTATTTAATATAATTATTTGAGAAAAATAATTTACTTCTGGGGAAACAGGAAGAAATGGGGAAAAATTAATGAAACCAAAATCTGATTTTTTAGAAAGGCCAAGGAATTATAAACGAAACCCTAATCAGACATATAAGAGAAAAAGAAGAGTGAATATAAATTACCAATACCGGGAATGAAAGAGACATAACTACAGCACTTAGGAACATTACAAAGATGAGAAAAATACTACAAACAACTGTATGGTCACAAATTATAAACCTCAAATAAGTGGACAAGTTATTTGATATGTATTACCAAGTTCACATAAGAAAAATATAGAAAATCTAAAAAACCCAACATCTCTTAATAGAAAAAATGATTTTAAGTAGATACCTTTCACAAAAAGAACTTGGGTCTAATAAAGAGGATTACTCGAAATAATACTTTTTAATAATTCAAGAGTTGTGATACCAATTCTGTACAAACTGTTCCAGAAAATAAAGGAAAAATATTTCTCACTTTATTAGGCCAGAACTACTCTTATATCAAAACAAGACAAAGACATTAAAAAGAAAAGCATAGTCTAATAAACTTATAGACAGAGATATAAAGTTTTTTAATGCATTATTCAATTTGCTAATTTATTATCAGAAGTCAAACAATATACTTCTAAACGCAAGTATAATTCATCATCAGAAAAGCATATGCTCACCTCAATAAGTAAAGAAAAAGTCTTTGGAAACTCTGACACCCATTTAAAATAAAAACCCTCAATAAAACAGAAATAGAAGAGAATTTCCTCAACTTGAACAAGGACATCCATGAATGACATTAAACTAAGTTCATACATAGTGGAGAGAGTAGAGGCTTTCTTCTAAAGAAAGCAAAGCAAGGATTTTGCTGTCACGATTTTTATTAAACATTTCACTATAGTTTCTTGCCAGTGAAATAAGATAAGAAAAATAAGTGAAAACTATAGATTGAAAAGGAATAAGTAAAACCATCTTCCTCACAGATGACACTTGTCTAGGTACATAAGGAATCTACCTACCAAAAAAGAATGACTATAACTAAGAAGTACATTTAGGAAGGAAATTATACAAAGTCAGCATAAAAAAAGCAATTATATTTTTATATGCTGGCAACAAAAAATTGGAAATTAAATGAAAAGGCCAGTATCATTTACAATCACATTAATTATGTCCAAGATTTATATACCAAGAAATATAAAAAATGTTACTAAATAAATAGAATATCTAAATAGAAAAATATAACATTTATGAATCAGAAAAATCAATAATGCTATGATTGTCCTTAGATATCAATTATCTGTCAGTTGATCTATAGATTTTGTGCAAGTTCAACCAATATTTCAGCTATGGTTTTATAGAAATTAACAAACTGATTCTTAATTTTATGTGTACTTGTTAAAGATAGAATACATAAAATAAATTTTAAAAACAATGAATTGGAAAGTAATTTTTCTTAAGAATTACTTTAAAACTACAATTATGTTTGGAAAGGTTGAAAATATGTGGTATTGGTAGACAATAGAAAAAATTGAAAAATACAAATTCAAGAAATAGATCTAAATTGATAGGATGGATTGATTTTCAACAAAAATGCCAAAATAATTGGAAAAATTTAATCTTTTCTCAAATAACTCATACCTGTACAACAATGAGTTCACAATGAATTGCAGATCTAAAGGCAAGAGCTAAAACTATTTTTTATCCTTTAAGAAAATAATGGAAAAAAATCTTTGTAAACTTGTATTAGGTAAAGATATCTGAAAATACAGATGATAATACAATCTTGAAAGAAATGAAGAATTACCTGTCATTGAATTTAAACATGTTTGCTCTTCCAGAAACACTATTAGATAATACAAAGCAATGTACAAACTGGAAGGAAATATTTGTAAAACATACCTGATAAAGCACTTGTATATTTGTAAAGATTTCTTAAAACTCAAAATAAGACAAAATAATCAATTTATAAAATGGAAAAAAAGGTTAGCATAGGTATTGTACCAAAGGAAATTAACAAATAGTCAATTAGCACAAGACTATTGAGAATCATTAGTATTTATGGAAATGAAATTAAAACTACAGTGAGATTTAACTACATATTACAAAGTATAAAACTGAAAGACTCCCAGTACCAAGCATTGATGAGGATTTGGTCCAAGTGGAACTTTCATGCAAAGCTTCTGATGGGAATTCAAAAGAATAAAACCACTAGAAAAGACTTTGACAATTCCTTATAGAAATAAAAGTACTCTTATCACATAACCCAATAATTCCTATATATTTACCCAAGAAAAATAAAAACTGTCAATCCATGTGAAAACGTGCTCAAAACTAAAAATAACTCAAATGTCCATCACTGGAAAAAAGTTAAACAAATTCTGATGTATTTGTATAAGAGAATACTACTAAACAATATAAAAAAATGAACTACTACTATATTCAGCAACATGGAAAAGTATCAAAAATGTTATGCTAAGTGACAGAAGGGCAGACATGAGGGAAAATAGACTGCATGATCCATTTGTATTACATTTTAAATAAAAGGAAACTATAGAGACAGAAAACAGATTAGTGTTTGTTAGAAGCTGGAGGCAGAGGGAAGGGATCAAATACAAAAGGCCACAAGAAAAAGTTTTCAAGGTGGTGTATCAGTCTATGTATCTTGATTGAACTGTACACCAAGAAAGTACGTTTTGTTGTACATAAGTTTTGCCTCAGTTTTACTTGAAAATGCACATTTTCTCATTCATATTACATAACAGACTCCTGCTACTGAAGTAATGGAAATAGAATTCACAAAGGATCAGAAGAACTAGCTTCTGGTCCTTCCTTATTTGATAGCTATTTGTTTGACTTAGATAAAAATGTGTTTTAGTGAACATTTTTTGTCTATGAAGTTAGTATTAATTTTACTTGCCCTAATGATATCATAGGATTTTAAACCTCAAAATAGATAATGTGTAACAACTTGAAATCTATACTTAAAGATATTTTATAGCTATGGTACAAGCATTTATTTAATATCTATTCATTATGTCATAAAAGCAAGCTTCAAGCAGGGCTTACTCGTGTTAGGTAGAGATCCACTGAAAATAATGTAAAATTGCAGGGGATTTTTGTTTGTTTGTTTGTTTTGGGGAGGACAACATTTCAGGCTTTAAATCTGTACAAGAAACTATTCTTTAAAAAAAAAAGAAAAAAACTACTATTATTATTGATGATCACAATATTTAGTAAATTCAAAATTTTAAAAATAATCACTATTTTGTTATACACGAAATAATAATTTTGTTATATATTTTAATAATAATATTTTTGGCTTTTGTAATTACTTGTTACAATTATCATATCATGATAATCCTACTATCAACTTGAAATTTAGAGATAAGGTAAAAATTAATGGCTGAATTATATGTTTAAACTTTATTAATCATACTCTTTTTGATTTATAACTGGAATCTTTAAACTATTAGATTGAACATCTTTTATGTTTTTTGCTATAACAAAGGCATTATTTTTGCTGTATTGTTAATGTATATCTGGTAAGCACTTAAAAATTATTTCTTATTGTGTGATAAATTCTAATCTTGTATGTAAATATAGCAATCTCTCAGAGCATCTGTTTCCATGTGGCTTTCACATAGATTATTGCATTCTATTTGGAAAAATAACATGCATATTATTTCTACACATGTTCATTGAATTTGACTTCAACAAAATAAATTAAAATGTTTTCTTTTCCCCCAAAATGGCCCACCTCACTTTTTTAAAATATAATTATTAGAATCAGAATCGGGAAAAAGAAAAAAAGGCAACACTTGTTTTGAAAAAGTAAAAATAAAGAAAAAAATTAAAGTGAAAATTAAAAACAAATGAAGGAAAATAATAAATAAAGACAAAACATATGGAGTTTATGATTTTATTCTCAATTCTTAGGCATTAATTTTAGAACAGAAAAATTTTTGACTAGAAAATTATGACAAAAATAGATGAGATAAAAATAATAATTCTTTAATTTTTCATGTAATAATCAGGTTTTTTAAATAAAAAGACTAAAAAATTACAATATTAGATTAAACCACTAGGAATCCTACTACCATGTTTCTTTTTCATTTTCATGACTTAATCTAAATGAAATCCTACAGAGTAGACAGCTACTTGTATGAACATTGTGAAAATTGTATTTGGAACTGATTTTCCTCTGGTTATAAAATGCTATCAATTTGGGAACTTTCTTTTTAGAATTTCCTTTAAGCCATTAGATTTTCGAATAACCCTAACCAAGTTTATATAAATTAATATTTTCCTTTATTATCCACAATATACTTATTTTTAGTTGTAGATGGACACCGTATCTTGATTTTATTTATTTTTATGTGGTGCTAAGGATTGAAACCAGTGCCTCCTCACACATGGTAGGCAAGCCCTCTTCCACTGAGCTACAACCCTAGCCCAATATACTTTAAATAACTGACTGCCTATATTTTCAGGCATTTTTTCCAAGTCAACTGAAGCCACAATGGAAAACAAATTCCTTTTTCTTTTTTTTTTTTTTTTTTTTTTTTAGCCAGGGATTGAAACCAGCCAGTATCACTTAACCACTGAGCAACACCCCCAGTCCTTTTTATTTTTTCTTTTGAGACAGGGTCTCACAGAATGGCTTAGGGCCTCACTAAATTGCAGAGGCTGGCCTTGAACTTACAATCCTCCTGCCTCAGGGTCCTGAGTCACAAGAATTACAGACAAGCACCACATTGCTCAGTTTATTCATTTTTCAAAATATCAGAGCGTATATCTCAGCAACAAAGACATAAAATCAGTGCCAACATAAAACATTGCCATTTTTTACTTACCAGCCTTAAATTTCTCTAGTTTTCTCATTTTTTATTTCAATTTTAAAAATGGAGCATTGCTCCTTTGCTTCTTTGCTTCCATTCATTTATTTCTAATCACACATGTAATACAAGAATTTAAAAAAAAAAAAAAAACCCTTTAAAACTATTCAAACTAGGGTTCTGGGGATTTAGCTCAGTATTAGAGCACTTGCCTAGAGTATGTAAGGCCCTGGGTTCAATACCCAATATACAAAATATATATGTGTGTGTGTGTGTGTGTGTGTGTGTGTGTGTGTGTGTATCTCCACACTACACAACAATAATTGGCATAAAAATTTGAATGAAGACCTCTTCATGCATGTTGTCTTCCCATGCTCTTGTCAGAAGCTACTGATGTTGACAGTGTGTTCCCAGCTTTTTCTAACCATGCACTAAGCAGGAACTTGAATATTTGTTCCTCAAAGTCATCTCTCTGGAAAGACAATAAAAGAAAATTAATATTGAGTATTTACTCTGTACTCCTGCCAGCATTATTAGCATAGTTCATCATTTTTACTTGAAATTTATTAGAGGAATTATGTATTGAAATAAAACTTATTACTATAAAATACAAATGTACACTCAAAAATGTCTTAAAGATTATTTTTTAGAATGGTTTGAGTCTAAGCAAAATTGAGATGAAGGCACAGAGATATCCTATATACTCTTGCCTTCACACACATGTAGTCTTCCCAACCACCAGCATCCATGTCCAGTGGTACTTTTGTTATACTCAATGAACCTATATTGGCACATTACCACAGTCCAGAGCTTATAGTAGGGTTCACTTTTAGTGCAATACATTCTCTGGGACTGGACAAATGTATAGTGACATGTAGCCACAATTAGAGTCTCATACAGAGTACTTTTAACACCCTAAGTATCCTCTTTATTCTACCTATTTATCTATCCTTCCCTGCTAACCTTGCAAATACTGATATTCTTACTTCCTGCATAGTTTTGCCTTCCCAAAATGAAGAGTTGGAATCATACAATATACAGCCTCTTCATTTGGACTTTTTTCACTTAGTTTCCTCCATGCCTTTTAACGGCTCCATAGATCATTTTAGCACTGAATAATATTCCACTGTCAGGACATACCACAGTTTATCAAAATTTATCTATAATTGCTAAATTTTGAATACCCTTTGGTATTTTAAATTGCTTCAAAATTTAGCCATTATGACTAAAGCTGCTCTGAAAATCAATATTCAGGGTTTTTTTGTGGACATAAGTTTCCAACTCTAGAGAAAATATTAACTCTAGAGTAAATATCAATTGTTAGATTGTAAGGAAAGTGTTTGAAGAAACCACCAGACTACCTTTCAAAGTGGTTGTACCACTTCTATTTGTACCAGGGATTTCCTGTTGCTCTACATCCTTGTCAGCAGTTGATGATGTCAGTATTCTGAATTTGTTCCCTCATTAGAAGGCAGTGGTATCTCACTGTTGCTTTAATTTGCTCTCCCCTGATGACCTACAATGTGGAGCAATATGCTTTTCCATCAACTGAACATCTTCCTTGGTGAGGTGTCTGTTAAGGTCATTTTGGAATCAGGTTATTGTTTTCTTACATTGAATTTTAAAAGCTGCTTGAATATTTTGGATAGCAATTATCAGATATGTCTTTCCCAAATATTTTTTCACAGTTTGTGACTTGTTTTTTCATTCAAAATGTATACATTTTTAAAGATGGAATGAGACTTTTTAAAAAGGTCTTGAGTCTAGGACATTTGGCACATGCTTTATCACCCTAGTCCTCTCCCCACTAGTATTCTCCACCTGTAGGGCTATTCATCAACAGCAACAAAAACATGAACAATACAAAGTTTTAATATTTATTCTGCACAAAAATAATGTTAATATTACTCCAACAACATACACTAATTGAGACTCTCTGCCAGGCACTGTCCCAGGTGAAGAAGACAGTATGATGTACAACATAGGAAATCACTGTTCTAGCGGAACTTACATTCAAGTGCCAGCAGGGAAGTAACAAAAATTAATAAACCAAAGGAAACATTAGGGTGAAATGTGCAATGAGGAGAATTTCAGGAAGCTGAAGTGATAGAGTGTGAATTTTGAAGTAGTTGGCCATGAAAGGCCTCTTAGAGGAAATATCCAAGGGTGGCCTGGGGTGAGCATTCTAGGCAGAGAGGAAAGTCATCACAAGTGTCCTCAGAGGAGCGAGCTTAGAAAATAGGGTGACAACTGCAGCATAGCCACAGAGACTGAAGAATCCAGACACATGAGATATGTAGACAAAGGTAGAAAGTGTGGAGTGTCGATGTGTTGGGAAGTCATAGGGGCCTTTTAAGTAGAGGTGTCTTATGATGTGACTCATATTTTAGAAAACTACTCTGTGAAGAATGGATCACAGGAAATCCAGAGTGGCAACCACACAAGAGTCTATTTTACTAAATAGACAAAGGTGTTGGTGACTACACTAGGTACCTAGAACAGAGCCCTGTGGTTCTTCAATCCCAAGTTCAGGGTGAAGTACAGAAGAAAAAAAAAAAAGGAAAAAAGAGATCTGGAGGCAGGGGGAGAAAAATAGGGAAAAGTGGAAGTTGACTATGATTATTACTATTATACTACTTTGAATTGGAAGCATTCATAGAGCAGAGCCAGCAATTGTTCTACGATAGGGTTGTGTCACAATAAACCCATCAAAAGTTGAGGCTATTGTGAGTCAAATTGTACTTAATATGCCTAACCTACCGAACATCAGAGCTGAGCAATACAGTATAGCAGGGTATGGGTTGTCCCCCGTCATGTTCAGGTGGTGATGAGGGAGGTGTGGCTTACTCCTGCTGCCCAGCTTCAAAAGGAAGCATCATACCACATATCATTCATTGTGTGTATGGCTTTCATGCCATTGTAGAGTCAAAAAAATCATAAGTTGCACCATCGTAAGTCAGGACCACCAATATTCTCTATTTTCATCCTGATGCTATGAGGTAGATTTATACCTGAGTATATTAAGTAAATTGCTCAACCTCCTGCTAATGCAAAGATGGAATTCAAATCTGAAGAGTTTGCCATCAGGCCCACACTCTAAAATTCTCCATGCTTCATCTCCAAATGGCTGTGGAGGTGGAGCTCAGGATGGGTGTGAGGCTTCCTCTGCTCTTTAGCAGACATCCAAAGAGCAAAAGGAAAGTGGTTCCTGGGCACACCTGTGCCAGAGCACACCTGTCCTATAAACTTGGAAGATAAGTGTTAAGTATATTTGTAAGAAATCTCTTTGATTTCCTTGATAAAGAATATACTGTGGTGGCAAATGAATCTAAGAGAATTGAGACAATGAGGAAGGTAAATTTCCATTTTCTATCCCTAGACCCCCAAACACCCCACTAAACCGCACTTCTGAGACAGCAGGCCAATCTTCAGACTGGGTCACCAGGGTCATATGGTGATGTTTACCCTGACCACCATACATTAAGTGGACTGGAGACCAGGAGAATAAGGCAGACTGAAGGGAAAAGTTTCCCACGTTTTTACAGTGAAGAATATTCTCTGACATAAGAATATTCTTCAATTGGAAAACTTTCTTTGACTTAGAGGTAGTAGTCAGAGCTAACCATCCCTCAGAAAAGAAGTTGAAACCCCAGTTTCTAGCCAACTTTGTTTATTTTCCCCACTACAGCATATTAGCCCTTCAAAGAATGAACATGTGCCATAATTTGAAGATGTTCAGATAATTCACTCTCTTAACTTACTTTATAAAGATAAGTATCCGGAAATACATGGGGCAATGAGAACATCAATGGAACAAAAATTTGGTTTCTATTATAGCTATTTTAAAGGAGAAAACAATAAAATGAATTTATAATTATCAGGATTTATCATAAATTCTCTCACTTTGGTTTAACCATGCTACATGTACCTAAGCCCCAAAAGATCATCAAAAACCAATGGCAATGGAGATGTCTTTCCTGGTAGTAATATTATGTGTTGTGGGTGGCATTGTGTCCCCCAAAAAGATATGTTGAAATACTAATGACTGCTGCCTGTGTCTTATAGGGAAATAGTCTTTATAAGTGTAATTTACTTGTATGCCAAGAGAAGGCCATGCTGGAATAGGGGGTGCTTCCTCCAGTATGGAGAAGAGGCAGACACACACAGAGAGAACATCGTGTCAGGTTCACAGAGCCAAGAAGGCCATGTGACAATGGAGGCAGAAACAGTTATGCAGCTGCAAACTAAGGAATGCCAGAAATTACTGGAAACCCCCAGAAGCTGGGGGAGAGCATGGTTCTGCTAACAACTTGAATTCAGACTTTTAGGCTCCAGCGAAAGAACACCTTTCTGTTGTCTTTACCCACTCATGTTTATAGTAATTTGTTACAGCCAATTTGGAAAACTAATGCATACTGCTGAAGAAATGACAGACTAATATTTCAAACCTATTATGACACATTACAGAATAGAAATTGTATTACTTCCATTTTCACTGTTCTTTGAAGATAAAAACAAAATCAGTTGACCCTGTCTTTCGTCACATTGGAAATGAATCTTCTTTTTATTTCAACCCATGAAAATTCCTAAGAAGGAATACTTAATTCATCTTTTAACCCATTTAGTATCTCATATATTCTGCTCATGGCTATTTGGAAGCATGGTTTTCTCACCGGATTTCAGAAGTTACCCTTAATTTTATTAAGAAATAAATTATCTTGGCCAGGCATGGTGGGACATGCCTATAATTCCAGTGACTCTGGAGTCTGAGGTAGTAGGATAGCAAATTCGAGGGCACCTAGGTAACTTGCTGAGCCCCTGTCTTAAAAAATAAAAAAGCCTGGGGTGTGGATTGGTGGTAAAGTGCCCTTGGGTTCAATCCCTGGTGCCAAAAATGAATAGAGATTATCTGTAGGGTCTCACAAAGTGTTCAAATAAAACAAAATCATCAATAGGGAAAAATTAAAATAATTTGGAATCTTCTCCATGTTGAAATTTCTTGCTGGTCTTCCTGCCTTAGACACTGTAATTAGACAGTGGTACAGAGTGCTGTTTTTGAAATAGTAAAAAGAGAATTAATAGCTGAGTTGTCTTCAAAAGTGTGTATGGAGGGGAAGAGCTGGGAGAGTTTCAGAAACCTAACATTTAGAGAGACCCTAAGGAATATTTGCAGAGCTAGTCCTTGCATAGGAAGGAGTGAAAATTCAGGCCATCTACCTCACCCCACCACCCCCACCAAAAAAAAAAATGAATCTGTTGTGATCTTTGTCAGAGACCCTTGGGCAACTTCCTGTTTAACCAACCCATGTAGTTTCTTTGAAGCATATTCATGTAGAGGAAGTGATTAAAGATTAAGGAGAGAGGATCTGTGTGGGGACCACTATACTTCTGCATGGTTCAAGCACGTGGCCCTCAAAGGAAATCTAATCAGGGTGAGTCAGGTCAGTCAGTGACTTCATGTAATTGGCATTGAACATTAGCCTCACAGCTGCGGCACTGACTTCTGGCAACAGTTTCCCCAGCCCAGACACAAACCAGTCAAACAGGAAAATGTCACAAAGAAATCACAAGAGATTCCTCTTTCTTCTGGGCATGTGAGGGTGTCCTTACATAATCTTTGGAATGCTACTCAATGACATGAGCTATGTGACAAACATTGCAGGTAGCATGTGCACTGTTTTTTTCCTACCAACCACACAAACATGTACCATATTGGCATGATCATAATTCTGTTTAATAGCCATTACTCCACCCTTTCCTTTCTTACAAGGTACATCTGAAGGCTAGAATATGAGCACAACATTATTGTGAATTTACTCTAATTTAGAAATAAATTATTATAAAAACCTTAGGGACTTAACTATTAGTTTGTTCAGATGTCTAATGAGACATTTATAGGAGCCTTCCCACTAGCTTTGACATGTCTACTATGACACCAGGCAATTATTTACTGGTCTGAGGGTGCTGCTTAGCTAGTTCACCAACCTTTTTGCTAAAACCTTTAAACCTATAAGGAAATATTCATTAAACTCAGAAATGTGCATGGAAGCATTTATTTAGAGTAAAAGTAGGAAAAGATTCCTTGATTATGACTAAAACCAAACTTCAAAATGAATTATTCTTAGTCAAATTAAGTGGTTAATGTGAACATGAAATGCAATAACTTAGAGTCACTCTGAACACAAAATGTGAAGCAAGGATTAAAAGATGAGCAGCTGTGTATTAGGTGGATAAAGAAGAACATTGCTAATAAATGTATCAGTGTGCATAAAGATGCTGTGTTATTCAAAGGACTACATAGTCCTAAATGGAGATAAGAAAATAATGGAGTGGCTGGGATTGTGGCTCAGCGGTAGAGCGTTCGTCAAGCACATCAAGGCCCTGGGTTCAATCCTCAGCACCACATAAAACAAATAGATAAAATAAAGGTATTGTGTCCAACTACTTCTAAAAAATTAATATTTTTTTAAAAAGAGAATAGTGGAGAATCTTGGGTTCCACATTAAGGAGTAATTTTGTAGGATTATCATGTAGACAATGGGGGGCGGGGCAAGCAATGGAGAGAGATGGAATTGGGGAAGCCAGTTAGGAGTCCATTAATGTGGTTTAGGTGAAATATGTTTTAACAGACTGCAACACTGGATGAAAAGATGAATGAACTGTACAGAATACTAAAAAGTTAGAATGGACAAGAATCAGTTGCCAATCAAAAGTAGGGAGGAAGTGATATTGGCCAAATTATATTGTTATGTATTTGTATATGAACAAATATAACAACAAATCCCATCAACATGCACAAATAATACACCAATAAAAAATGTAGAAAGTAAGTGGGGACAGGGAAGGGGAAAAACTGAAGATAACTTCAACTTACTGTACCAGGAAACTGGAAAAACGATTGTGCTATTCAAAAGAAATCATCTAATATTTGTTGAAAAATTACTATGTACTAGCCCATGCAATTGATGAAAGTAAAGATATTATAACAACTCAGTACAAATGTTCCAGACTCAGATAGACCTGGATTCAAACCTGAGGTTTATATATAACATTCAGCAAGCATTTTACTCTCCTCCTCCTTGGCTTATCTATAAAATGGAGTCTGGCAGTCATGGAGGTACCTCCTGCAAGGAGAACAGTTTGATAACAACCTCAGTTGTGAGCACCGTTAGGCTCTTGTTTCAACTTTAAAGTTAGGGCCTTATTTACTTGTGCAGCTTCCCCACAGACTGCATCATACTGGTAAAAGGGTAGAAGTGTAGATCAATGGAATAAAAATAAGAATCTGTTTAAAAAAAAAAAAAAAGACCTCACATTTACTGTCAATTGATTTTTAACAAGTATAC
This sequence comes from Callospermophilus lateralis, assembly GCF_048772815.1. NCBI lineage: Eukaryota > Metazoa > Chordata > Mammalia > Rodentia > Sciuridae > Callospermophilus > Callospermophilus lateralis. The sequence continues at coordinate 49,427,444 of NC_135320.1, read as the reverse complement.
CAAGAACAGTCTTTTTCAAACATTACTGGTACAACTGAATACCCATATGTAAACAAATGAAGTTGGACCAACACTCAAACCCATATATAAAAATAAACTCGAAATATAGAACTAAATATAATATCTAATACTATATAATTCAGGCATGAAGAATGTCACCTTGGATTAGGGAATGGTTCCTTAGAAGTAATAGCTAAAGCACAATCAACGAAAGTAATTGTACTCACCAAATCCCCTGTGTGTCAAAGGATACCATAATGAAAAGTGACAATATCCCATAGAATGGGAGAAAATATTTGCAAGTCAATATCTGACATGGGACTTCCATCCAGAATACATAAAATCTCACAACTTGACAATAAAATGGCAACCAAATTTCCATATAAGCAAAAGATATAAATATTTCTCCAAAAATATACAAATGGCCAACAATCATATGGAAAAATGCTCACCATTAATCATTAGAGCACTATAAAAAGAACAGCATCTAGTGTAGTTATAATTTTTTAAGAAGAATAACAAGTATTGGCAAAAATATGGAGACATTGGGAATTTTATTCTTTTCTGGTAGGAATGTAAAATAGTATGACCACATTGGTAAATGGCTTGGCACTTCCTCAAAACATCAAACGTGTGCTGAAAACAATGGCACACACCTGTAATCCCAGCACACCTGTAATCCACACTGACTCTGGAGAGCCAGGCAGAAGGATCACAAGTTAGAGGCCAGTCTGGGAAATTTAGCAGAATCCTGTCTCAAAAAGAAAATCAAAAATGGCTGGAGGTATAGCTCAGAGGTACATCGCCCCTGGGTTTAATCCCCAGTGCCACAAAACAAATGTCAAATATAGTTACTATACAACCCAGAAGTTCCACTCTTAGGTACATGCTCAAGGAAAATTATAACAGCCGAAAAGTACAAACAACCTATATGTTCATAGTGAATGAATGAATGAATAAAATGCAGTATATACATATATTTGTCAATTTTTTTAAAGTATTAATACATACTACCACATAAATAAATCGTGAAAATATTGTGCTAATTGTAAGAAACTAGTCACAAAAAAATCATCTATATAATTTCATTTATATTACATTTTTAGAACAAATAAATCCATAGAGGCAGCAAATAGATTAATGATTGAAAAGGACTGGAGGAGGGTGGAATGAAGAATAAATGTTGTAAAATTAGATTGTTATTAGTTGCAAAACTCTGCAACTATGCTAAAATCTATATAACCATTTACATTAGTAGAGTGACATGTGAACTGTATCCAAATGAAGCTATTTTTTCATTAGTTAAAGAGAGTCCAGGACTTAAAAAAATTATACTGTGTTTTAATGCAATTAAAATAATCCAAATACTGTGTATTCATTTTCTCAGGCTGCCATAAAACTGTGTGGCTTAAAACAAGGGAAACTGTGTCACAGTTTTGGAGGCTACAAGTTCTAACTCAGGTGGTGGCAGGATCAATCCCTTCTGAGAGTTCTGAGGGAAAATCTTTTATAGACCTCTTTCCTAGCTTCTGCTGGTTGGCAGTCATCCTTGGCATCTGTGTCTTGTGTGCACATTGATCTTCTCTCTCTCTTCACCTTCACCTGCACGTCTTCTTGATCATCTTCCCTCTGTGTTGCTCTCTTCTCCTCTTATAAGAATCCCAACTCTGTCAGATTGGGGCCTCACCTAATGTTCTCATTGTAATGTGATTATATCAACAAAGTTCCCATTTCCAAATAAGGTCACATTCATAGGTGCTAGAGATTGGACTTCAACAAATCTTTTTAGGGGACATGATTCAACTCTTAATAGACTGTAAGTTATTCTAATTGAGTCTCTTATATGGTCACTTGTTTTGAAAGGCTCAGTGTTACGAACAAATAGGCACTAAATAAATATTCATTGACTGATTAAACTATTCAATCTATATTGCTGTCCACTGTAATTTGAAAGACTTTGAGATAGAGTCTGTAATCTTACTTGAATTCATGTCTTAATGTTTAATTAAAAGAGCACTTCCTTCTAATCAAAGGCTTTGCATTTGCATTCTTTGCCAAAATAACTGGTTGATGGATTGATTGTCTGCTGAATTCATCTAATCAGTCATTTAGGTAGAACTCTGCTAATGGGTCAACTCAGGCAAAATGATCTTGAACTTAGCTCTGTTGAATCATTCTCTTTTAAAACAATTTAAGTTCATTTCCTCTTGCTCTGTCCTCAGTGGAGATGGAGAATATTCTCCCAATAATCCTTCACTCTTCTCATATCCAGGCCAAATGACCTCAAATTCTATAATCTTCCATGAAAATTCATACATAGATTTTTTTTTAAATATTTTTTTAGTTGTAGATGGATGCAATTCCTTTATTTATTTACTTTGGGTGCTGATGATTGGACCTAGTATCTCACACATGCTAGGTGAGCGCTGTACCACTGAGCCACAACCCTATCCCCATACATAGATTTTAATGGCATCTCAGAATATATAGAAAATGTATGTTTATTAATTTTAAGGATAATTAAAATTCTTTGTTTTTATACAGTTCTGTATACTCATGTCACTGTATCTTAAAAGGAAAAATACAGAAGAATTTAATTAAAGTTCTTCAAACATCGGATGCATATTAAAAGGAGTTTTCCTATGGATCACTAGCTTTTGCTACTTAATCTACATCACACAGACAGACCCTCATGCACACACAATTTAAATGTCTCCTATGGTTAAGAAACAATCATCTATTATGGTTAAAAACTATATCTCAAGACTACCAAAAATAACACATATTTGGCCTCATTTTTTCTGTTTATTATTAAATGCATTCTTACACAAACCTTTTGAACATTAAAGAAGTGTTTAAATAAAACATACTTATTATTTCACTTTATTTTTTAATGACCCTGCAAAAGAAAACTACATCTAATTCCTTTGTCTTAACTTATGAGGCACCATAAGAAAATTGTTCTGGAATTTACTATGAGTAGCTTTCCTACACTCTGGATACTTATATTATTCCCTGGGTTTTCATTGCACCCTTGCATCTCATTTTGAGTAGGTTTTAGACATAAAATAAATTTGAGTATTAGACACAGGTATGTTGCTTGGGAAGAACTATTCTACTAAATATATTGAGAAATATAAAATATTTTATTGATTCTGGTTCATTTAAAGAACAGAAAGGGTAAATAGGGCCCATCATTTTAAGGTCCATAAATGGCTTTTTAGAACATTCCAAATGTATAGGAAAATACCTAAGTGTATGTCATAATTTCTGAGAAATTTAATTTAGAGCAATTAACCATGGGAAACAATCAATGTTCCACTAAATAGGAATATTTTCTTGCAAGAGACATGGAGAGAGAGAGAGGTTATAATGACTTGTTTTGTTTTGTTACTTCCAGTCATGTGAATTGGGAGTCTCTCCCCAGGCTGGTGCCCTTTGACACTGTCTCAATTTCTATTTCCTGGTTCCTGTTTCTAGCCCCTATCCATCCTGCCTTCTGCTGTGCTTCTCAATTTAATTTTCTTTCACAGCAACAGACCAATTATTTGATACTTTTACCATTGCCGTTGATTGTACCAAATACTAGGTTTATTTGCTGCATGAAAACCAGTGTGGGGGAGCAGGAACCTTATAGTTTGTTACTTATAAATTAACTGTCTCATAAAATGCAAAATAATTCTTACTAAGAAGTACATTTAAAATTTATATTATTTTTTTCCTAACACAAGCAGTAAGTTGATGCTTTATGTGCAATTGTTATTAGTAATGTCGATTTAAGTTACTCAGTTCTTTTTAACAGTAATAATAATAACAACCAATACTTAGGGAGCATTTGGTAGATTTGCTTTTGAAGTGATGAAGATGAGAATCAATAAGGTTCTTATATCATCTATATTGGATACAATTATAATCCATCTCCTGAAATTAGAATATTTCAAAGGCAGAGACCTTGACCCATGCATCTCAATATTCTCAGTGTAGAAAATGTCTTCTAACAAGTAGGAACTCACTATTTCTTTTGTGGTTGCTTTTGCTTCTGTTTTAACTGTATATATTAGAGACAGAGTTAAAACCTTGAGTATGGACCCTCCCCAGAAGTATCTTCTACCATGAATTTAATCTTTTTCTTCCCATAGATATGCACAAATTTCAATAGGTCCTGTATCTATAAACAGATTAATATTGTTTAAGAATATTGGTATGTTCTTAAGCTTTATACAAATGCTATCACATAGGCACTATTTTATAATATTTTTTCATAACATTATATTTTTAAAATATATTCATTTTGAGATACTTTTAGCTCTTAATTAATCTTAACACCTGTATAGCAACATTATAGAACGGTACCTGAGTGTTGGATTTTGCCAAATGTTTATGTATCCATTGATACATTTCTTTTCCTTTAATCTATTAATACGATGTCATTATACTGTTTCTGATAGAGAATTCTAGATATAAGCTATAAATTCATTTGTCAGATGTTAATATTGTGAAAATAACTTAGTTTTGACTATTTTCAAAATATATACTCATTCTTTTTTCTCCATTTCCCTATTGTCAACTTCTTTATTTGTTCTATTATACATAACAATTTTAATCCAGTTTAATAATAGAAGCCCTTTAATAGGAGGATTTAATAAATTTACACTTATTGTTTTGACATTACTATAGGAATTCTCATTCATTGCTGGTGGAAGTGCAAAGTGGTATAAGTATTTTGGAAGACAATTTCTTATGAAACTAAACAGTGCTATATGACAATACCGAAATTGTGCTCCTTGATAATTACCCAACTGAATTAAAAACTCACATCTGTACAAAACCATGCAGATTATTTATAACAGCTTTATTCATAATCACCACAACTTGGAATTAACCAAGAAGTCCTTCAATAAGTCAATTAATAAACTGTGATACATTCATACAATGAAGTGTTATTCACTGATAAAAAGAAAGGAACTATTAAGTGATGAAAAGACATAGAGGAACCTTAAATGTATATTGATCAGTAAATGAAACCATTCTGAAGAGCTAGATACCATATGATTCCTACTACATGAAATTTTGAAAGAGACAATGGTAGGAAGAATAGTGAAGAGAACATGCACTGGTTGTCAAGGGTTCCAGGGAAGTGAGGAGTGGGTGAATAGCTGGAACAGATTTCTAGGGTCATGAGACTATTCTGTATGAAACTGCAACAGTGGATATATATCATTGTAGTCTTTTGCACTGTACAACAGTTAGGCTAAACTAGAATTGTACAACACAAAGAGTGAAATTTAACATAAACTACTGATTACAGTATTGATTACAATTAATAATAATGTGTTAATATTCATTTATTATAGAGAATATTATTGCCCAAGTTACTGTAGGAAAGACTGTGTGCACAGACAGGATGGGTATGTGGAAATCTTTTTTTTTTCTGGTGCTGGAGATCACATTCATGCACTTGCCTTGTGCATGCAAGTCAAGCACTCTACCACTGAGCTATATTCCAAGTCTAGGTATTATGTGGAAGTCTATGTATTATCTGCTCAATTATTTTGTAAAATATAAAACTGTAGTAATAAATAATCTATGGATTACCTGACACAACTTTAAAATTAATTAATATATATGTGGTCACTTTTGATGAAGATGCCAAGTGAATAGAGTATTATTTTCAACAAACAATACTAGACGATCTACATGTAAATACACCCCAATCTTTTCCTAATGACATAAAAATATTTAACTTGAAAAGAATGTCAGATGTAAATGTAGACTGAAAACTACAAATCTGGGTACAAAAAATATAGAGAAAAATCTTTATAACTTGAGTTAGACAATACCTTCTTAGTTTGGACAAATGGTACAAGTCATAAGAGAAAACTTGAATATTAGACTTCATCCAAATTTAAAACTTCTGGTTTTCAAAATACAATGTTAGGAAAATGAAAAGATAAGCTATCAACTGGGGAAAATATTTGTAAAACAGGTACCTGATAGATGATTTTAATCCAAAATATATAAGAAACTCTTATAATTTAGTAAGTAGTCAAAAAATTAGTAATCAAAAGATATATTTCATTTAATAAATACACATAAAATGATGCTTTATGTCACTATTCATTGCAGAAGTGTAAATTTAAAATACAATGAAATACCACTATGTATCTTCTAGAATGATTTAAGTTTTTCTAAAAATGGACAATACCAAATTCTAGCAAGGAAACAAAGTATTGTATGGATACATATTCCATATGTGGAACTAGTCAGGAACTTTTTACATATTGCTCTTAGGAATGCAAAGTGAAACAACTACTTTGGAAACTAGTTAGGGGCTTTCTTATAAAGTTAAATACACATCTACCATAAAACCTGACAATTTACTTCCAGGCATTTACCCAAGAGAAATGAAAATATAAGTCCACATAAAGACTTCCACATAAGAGTTCATGGAAGCAGGTGGTGCATTTCTGTAATACCAGTCATTGGGGAGGCTAAGGACAGAGAATTTCAAGTTCAAGGCCAACCTCACAAAGTAGCATGAACTTGTCTTAAAACATAAAAAGAGCTGGGGATTGTGTTCAGTGGTACAGCATCCTTAGATTCAATCCCCAATACCAGGGGCAGTCGGGGAAAGAGTTCATAGAAGCTTTATTCATAAAAGTCAAAAATACTAGAAACAATCCAGATATGTTAAACACTGTAATATGTATCCATACAAAATGGAACTAGTCAGCAATGCTGGTCATTGCTCTACCAGGCCAGTGGCTTCTGGGAAGCACCGCAATGTGGTAGGACCCTGACCATGTGCCACATTCACACTTCTCCTCTTACTAAGCAAGTCCAATGGTCTGATTTTGTGATGTTCCATGTCAATCAGACAGTCTGTTCTGAATGAGATCCAGAGGGCAAGAAGAGCAAATCCATGCCCAGAATACATAAATTCTCCTCAAAATGAATTTCTGCCCCTTCAGGGAAAGAAGAGTTTCCATACAATCAACTTTCTGCCCAGTGACAGACCAGGTTCTTCAAGGATAATTCTGTAATAAGGGTCTTGGCCTTGACCTTTCTTGCTACAGGTTAGACACTTGGCAGCATCTGTAGCCACATCAGACTTGATGATTGGGAGCCCATTCTTTGGGTCTGATGTATGGATTCCATCTCTGCCACTTTGACCAGTCCATTCACAAGCCCATTGTTCCAGCATAGGGGTAGACAATGACAACAATTGGTTGAGCTGAAGTGGCACTGTTTGTGACTCTCCTCCATGGTAAATGCCCCCTGTTCTCCAGTAATTGTGATGTAAAGATCTCTTATCACCTTTCATGAGTCCAGCCAGATTCCTCTCCCCCTCAATCTTCTAGTCTCTCCTTCCTGGCCCCTGACCAGCTATCCATGCTATTTATTACTGACCATGAATTCATGTAATTCTTCACTGGGCTTCTTCACTTTCCACAGTAAGCAGATTACCAGATGCACCAAAGCTCTTTCCATTGACAGGCTTTCTCTGTGCAACTCGCTTTTAGGACCATGTCTGACCAGTCCATTTTCATGTTTAATGTATATGACAAGACAACATATCCATGAATCATATTTAACTTTCTCCTCTTTCCTTATCTGGCCTTATCCAGTAATAAGAAGAATCTCTATGTAGCCACAGATAGAGAGTAACATGGAGGCTGGGCAGCCTCATTTCTGAATGTTTCTATGAGCCTCTGAAGCCTTGCCTGATTCCGCTTCCACATTTTGTTGTTGTTGTTGTTGTTGATTTTGTTTTGTTCTATAGTTCTGGGGATGGAACCCAGGAGAATCCCAACACTGAGCTACATTCCCAGCCCTTTTCACTTTATGAGACAGGGTCACTCTAAGTTGCTGAGACTGGCCTTGAAATTGGCAATCCTCCTTCCTTCAGCCTCTCAAGATGCAGGGATTCCATGAATGTGCCACAACTGGTCATTTCTAGATTACTAATGGATTTCATTGGGCCTTTCCGACATTATAATATGGTAGTTATGACAGAAGAAAGCTATCAAAGGTCAGCTCTGATCACATGGTTATATTAGTCTCTTGGATGCTTCCTCTCCAAAAGGATTCAGTATTATGCCAGAGAGAGTTTGTTTCCATAGTGGAATATGGTTCTCTGCAGCAGAGGTCATGGCCTTTCTCTGAAACCCTCAAAGTCTGGTTTGTGATTCTCCTATTTGAACTGTTCTTGAATTCCAGTCTTTTTTCACCACATATACCTTTAAGTTATTGGACCTGCAAGGTCATGTGGCTCAAGTGACAAGATCACTTGTCCTGTAGTCTGAACCTGCTAAAGCATGCTGTCTGGCTCTGGATCCACTTGGTAAATGAATCAGAGTGATATTCTCAAATGAGAAATATGCTTTCTCAAGAGCACAAAGAAACCTACCAAGAATTATGCAGCTTTTTTGCTGATGACAAAAGCCAGTTGATTCCATAGTCCATATATGTCCTCTAAATCTCAATTCCTGAGACATTAACCTTGTCAGTGCATTCTCTTCTACAGGCAGCCACCATTGGTGAAATTTTAACACTTTCACTGCCACATTATTCTAGCAGTTATTAGTGTTCTTCCTCCCACCAATGAAGGGGTTCTTGCTGTCAGCTGTCTGGTGTGTGGTGCAGTTCTAATAGCCCATGTTAGGGTCTTCTTCCTAGAAATGCTTCCAGTTCTCAGCTGTCCCTATCCTAGAGTAGGCTGCCTAGAAACAGACTGAAACATAAATTTCCACACTGAGTGTTTTTGGGAAATGCTGTAGGAAGAGATTAACTAGCACTAGGCAGAGGAAGAAGACAAAATTAAGTGCAATTGCAACGGAGACCTCTGCAGATAACGTAAGATGCTGTGGAGTTGGGATGAGGATTCAGAGTTGTCAAGATTTGAGGCAAAAAAGCTAGACCTTTATATTCCCACATCGACCAATTATTAGATGTGGGCTGTTCCCAGGAAGGAGGCAAGACTGGATGGGAGGACAATTCACTGATAAGGATTCCGCTTTGACCATATACATCTAACACTCCTGAAGGCTTTGGAAATTTTTCTGAAGAGTCTAACATCATATCGTTAAGTTCTATTTTCTCATATCACAAATCTTCTAGCTATCCTTAGCTCTCCAATGACTGCCCCTACTTTTGTTTAAAACACACAAAAAAATACATCATACTGATATTCTTTGCTTGCTCACTAATTTTTGCATGTATTCCATTCCTTCCTGTTTAGTGTCTGGTTGTGAAAATCTCAGTTAGCCTTTGTCTATCTGAAGTGTCATGATGTTGATCTCAGCATTGAGAGATCATTTAATTGGTATAAAATTCTAAGTTGGAAGCTATTTTCCTTTAACTGATTTTATTGATGCACCTCTGATATATACTATTTATGAGAAGAAATTTGCTCTCAGCCTAGTTATTCTTGCTTTGCACTTGCTGCAATGGACACACGTTTTCTTCTGGTTGAAATTGCTATTAAATGTACATGAGAGTTTGTCATTGTAAGAAGCTACCAGATTCTCCAATTATCTCAAATTTTTTCTTATATGCATGTAGTCTGGTGGTGGAGGTGGTGGTTGTGGTGGGGTGTGTGTGTGTGTGTGTGTGTGTGTGTGTTTGTTCACTAGCTCCTCTTTGTTTGTGTCTAATCTGCTTACCAATACAGAAGGCTGGAGATTCTGCTCTTTCTTTTATGGATATATGTCAAGTTCCCATCTAAGTAGGAACAGCCAGGTACTATCAAGTATATCTCCAGGGACTAGACATAGTAACCCAACCAGAGAAAATGCAGGGGAAAAAGTGGAAACTAGATGTGGCATACCTTCTCATAGCTATAAAGTCATATCCATGGAGAGAGAGGCTTCTTGGAAACACAAATTCATTTGGGGACCGAAATACCAAGTCACTCATCTGAGACACAGAATGACAACAGAGCTTGCTCAATGTTGGAAAAGAATGGCAAATGCACTAGAACAGACCCTTACTAGGAATTATAACAATAGAGAGTGTCATACACTAAGCAGAATAAATTTCTTTATATTACTCAGCTAAGGACATAAGAGGATTAAGCCTTGACTAGTTAACTTGTTATCTCAGTTATGGACTCTCCAATTGAGGGATTTTAATTTCAACAAATAAAAGGTTGGTTTCGCATAACAGTCCACTGGTGTGAGAACTGAGGCTGCCCTGTAGCACAGCCCCATTTTCTGCGCTACTGTGGAATTCAGTAAAAGCCTCATTCTCCTGTGAAAGGTTAGCCCTTATTCCAATAAGCTCTAGACTGTCTGAGCTGCGAATATTTTAAATCAGCATAATTATATTTCACATGGCAATAAACACTTTTAGTTTAAGTGCGCATAATTTGTCTCTTTGTCTGATTCTCTTTGTTGCATTAGTTTTTCTCCATGGTGAGCATAAAATAACAGGATTTGTGATGACTCCCTAGAGATTATTCTTCCCCCCCCCTTCAAACATACTCAAGATGCTTTGCTTATTTTTTAAAAAGGAAAAAAAAAAGAAAGTTGGATTTTAGAGAAAAATCACATCTCCCAGCTTTGGGGTTAAAAATTAATAATAATAAGTATATTGCGAATATGAAAAGTTGTTCTTACTGTGGGAAACCAGGTTTCCTAGATTTTTCTGCATTTCTTCTGATTTTCTGTTCTTTGGCCAGTCCTCGAGTTGGTCTGATTTAAGGTCAGTTGTCTGGCTTTGATTGGTATTCCAGTGGAGTGGCAAGTGTATGAGGCTCTAATCCCTGCAACACATGGTAATTTTTTCATTCTCTCTCAGCCTCCACCTGTTCCATGGTCCAGTGGAGGACTGCAAATCCTATCAAGGGAGGGCAACCCGACGAAGCCTGCCTCCCTGGCTAGAGTCCATCACATGTGCACTCGGGCTGTGGAGCACCCAGCCAGCTGCAGCCCAACGATCATGTTATCAGATGACGGATGGCTTCATATCAGGTGTTTAAACTGACGAGCTGCCCCATCTGGTAAATGATTCGGGAAGTCTGGCCTTGTTTGATGAATGGGGAAAGTGACAATGCCAATCAGAGTGACCCCTGCAGCCTCCCTGCTGCTGCCCCACAGCCACTGTCTCGTCTATCCCACTGGTTTACTTTTTCAATTCTATTGTCACTCAGCTGAGGTTACACCTCCTGTCACTAAATTGTGCCTAAATTATATCATTAATCCAAATATTTTCCTTGTAAGAACCTTCATAAGATAGATGCCAGGCCTCCCACAGACTCATGGTCAAAATTAGAGGGCAACAAGACACAGGATTCAGTCCAACAATTTTAGAGGTAATTTCACATCACTTTTTACAGCCTATTTTGAAGGAAATGGGGTTATTTTGAAAGGAACTGCATATTTTACCTAGAAATCAACCAGGGTGCTCAGTAGTAAGAAAGGCAAGCCAGGCATGGTGGTGCTTGCCTGTAATTCCAGCAACGTGGGAAACTGAAACAGTACAATTGCAAGTTCAAGGGCAGCCTCAACAACTTAGGGAGACCCTGTCTCAAAATGATAAAAAGGCTGGATATGTAGCTCACAGGTAGAGCACCCTGAAGTCAATCCCTAGTTAAAAAAAAAAAAAAAAAAAAAAAAAAAAAGCAAAAGGTCTCAGTGTGTCATACATTGATCTGAAGAACATAAGTCCCTCCATAATGTTAGTTGGCAAGTAATAATTGTTATTCCTTTGTGAACTTTTCAAGGGTATTCTCAAAATGGTTTTCCCACTCTATCTTTATGAGATGGTTTTTGATTTGATAATTTGATTTTGAAGAATTAAAGTTACTAAGAACCTGTTATGTGTTAGCCCCTGCCTCCTTCTGCTCGGTATCATCACGCCTGTAGGGAATATGTATGCTTAAGGCTAGATTTACAGAGCTCAAGACCAAGTGGAAATTTCAATCAGTGGAATCGATGTTCCATCACTCCCTTGACATTGTATTGTGAAGACACAATCTATTTATAGATAGTATATCATATCAATTACTCATCACAGCAAATATCAAATAATGGAGATTAAGCACAACGTGCAAACACTTCAAACACAATTTTCTATGCAATATTTATTTTCATCAACAATTCCAAATGACTATGAAAGACTTATGAGCCAAGCAGCAATTGTTTTATTTTTTAATTTAAAAATATATTGTCATCTAGGTCTTCACTGAAAATGCTGCTTTGTCCACCCCTGCTATAAAGCACATCATTTTTTGCAACCATGAACAGTGAATAAACAAAACAAAGGGGGAGTTTAATGGGAATGACAGCACAGCAGGTACATTTATGATTTAGTATCATTTCAGTTTTCATCCAGGAAAATTGTCAACCATTCCAGGAATAAAAAATAAAATGCTATGTACTGTATAGTATAACCTCTTTAAATTGGCAATTTGTAGCTGTTTGATAATTCATTCTTAAGCAAACCTCAACCGTTTGCTACCTGCTGTATTCATTAGCCTGTCCATCTTCCTATTCCCTGTCGAGCATGCGGGACTATGATTGTTAGAAAAATGTTGTGCTGCTGGGTGTACTTGCTACTTAATACATGTATATATGTTTGCCACGTATTTTTATGCAATTGTTTTAGAAAGATGAGCAAACTCCTTTTTTTTCTGGTCTGGGAGATAGATATTAATGTTTTCTGGATGTTTTGCAACAGATCCATTTTAGATAAATAATGCATTACACACTGTGTCATATGTAGCAGAATTTTTTTATTCAGCTATTGAGCATAACATGAAAAGCTCAATATAGAAACTACCAAATTTTAGGAGCAACAGCTCTCTGTATGTGGCACATTTGCAAATATGGGTATTTCAGGGTGCAAATTAAAATAGTTTGATGCACCATATCACACTTTCTCAATGAAAGGGAAACTTTCCTTGTGCTTACTATAAACACTTCATTTACACGTTTATTTGAGACTTTGTTAAATTAGATTATGTAAACACAGGCTGGATAGCAAGTCAGATTTAATACACACGAGTTTTAAAACTGACTAGCATGCTGAACATAAAAGTATAAAGGACTTCACCAAGATTTATTGATTCATGTCAAGGCATCATTACTTTTCAAAGTGTGAAAAATGATCATATATTTATGACCTGCCGACTGAAGCTGTTTTGTGAATTAGCAAAAGCTCTGGAGAGGACCAGCCTAATTGCATTATCATAGAATCAGAGATGGTTGTCAATTTCCCCCATTTAGCTTTTCTCCTTTAGTTTGTTAAAATGAAGGTGCCATACGTTGGTTGAATTCACTAATACCCTGATGAATGAGGTATTTTCCCAGTAGGCCGGCTACCAGTATAAACAGTGAATTAGGAATGATAGACCATCAATCATATCTCCTTCAAACAGATCTCTGCCCTGAGATTATTCATTATATATTAGGACCACTTTAAAAAGTTTTCACACAGGATTCACTGATGAAAAGGCTGATATTGTCCATAATCTTTGATGTCCCCCATGGAAGTAACAGTAGTAAGGTAGGTGGCTTTCTTCATTAGCACAGTTCTCATTGACTGTCTCTTTCATTTCCGTCATATTATTTCTTTTTAAAAATACAAGATTCAGCATACCGTGTATGTTTTATTACTGTTCTTCAGCAATATCCTAACTGAAAGATCGAATTTCCTTGTTTGGTACTTAATTTTGATTCATGGGAACCATGAGTTAAAGGTGTAACTGAGAAACCCACATCTTCGAAATACAGGCTAAAATAAATGCTCACTTACCTCTTATATTTTTGGCTTCTACAAGTTGAGGATGACCCAGTGATTTGTGCTGTGTTTTTTATGCAAAGGGTCAGATTTTGCCCTCGGGCGCCCATGTATGGTTCCCCTGGGGTTTTGTCCCTTTAATGGAAATTATGAGTATGCATCCAAGGGCAAGATTCCTCCCGAAGGGATTTATCCTGCCTCAATGTGCAAACATAATTCTCATTAAAATTAATAGGAATTGTACACATGCATCTAGGGAAGAAATAGACTCCTAGGTTTGGATCACCTCATTCTATTTCATGCAAAGAAATGACAGGGTCTGCCCTGGAGGTGGGCAGGCAGCCAAAGGTTTGAGAGTTCAGATAAGCAATCAGAACTTCCAAAGCTCACCTACACCATGTGTGAGGCACTACAAATTCTTTTTTTCATGGCAAGAGATTATACAGGGAACCTAGCTAGACTCTTATTTGCTAAGCTTTTCTCCAGCATTATAATTATTTCCATGATTTTTCTCCAGGGAGTTCAGGGGAGACTGGGCATTGCTTATACTTGATTCCTGGGTTGAAGGTTTTGGATCATTTGTATTTATCAGAGTCACTGGACCATAATATTTGTCTATTCTTTCCTTTTGTAATGCTTCAAAAATACCTCTTATTTTACTGAATAAGTAGTATTTAACTCCTGGTGTGTTTTAGGGTCTGAGAAATCAGCTCTTTATTCTGGGGAAATGCAGCTTTAATGCACACATTGCTAAACTTGTGTAAATTCAACCAAACAACATTTTTAGACCAACCAAATCTATATAGCCTGCAAGAGAAAAGTAAATTTGGCATTCAATTAATTTAATCATTTCTGTTGTTGAAACCACATAATTTACCCAGAAAAAGTATTATCTAACCCCACTGCAAAAAAAAAATAAATAAACTTTAATAATGCCCAAAACACTAACATAGCTATTCTGAAGCTTATCTGAATATGAATTCCTGAATCTTTTCAATTATAAAATCAGCACAATATAGCAGAAACATTAATGTTTTTATTGACTTATTTCATCAATGTAAACAACCTTGTTTTTTGTTTGCAGCACCAGGGATACAAAAGAGGGGTACTTTAATCACTGAGCTATATAGTCCCATCCCTTGTTATTTTTTACTTTGAGACAAGGTCTGGCTGAGTTGCCCAGACTTGAACTTGTGATCCTCATGCCTTACCTTCCCAAGTAGCTGGAATAACAGACAGATTTCACTGCATCCAGTTTAAACAATATATTTAAAGTTAAACTTTTTAAAAATTTTTCTTAAAAAAGCAGATATCCAAAACTTTGAAATCAATGAATCCTAAATCTGTACTAATAAGAGATGCGTATATAATGAATAGACTTGACCAAAAGATATAAAGGTACAAGATGTCACATCTCCATAAAAGAAAAAAAGTTACAGAAAGTGGGTCAGGCAAAAGACTGCATAAACAAGTGAATTAAGCCTCTCAAATTTTCAGTGACAATCAAATTTGCCAAGTAATTCACTAAATCATAAAATATTTCCCACCACAAACAATAAACCAAGTATTGAGACTCATTTTATGATTAGCATAGTTGTATTTTGAGCTTTTTTAGTCTAAGTAATGACTCTGAGGCCAATGAAAGGATTTTCAAGATGAATGCAGTCAAGATGATGTTAATTTTTTTTAACAACTCAATTTCTAATTCCAAAGCAAATTCAGGTCACCACCTTGAATGCTCTTTCCTGCTGTTAGTGATCCTGACAGCCTGACTCATGATTGTCTCTTACTGGATAGGCTTCCTAGATCCAATCCAAAATCTTCTTTTATTGACTTTTTAGTAGGGATTGAACCCATCGGTATTATTTCCCTCCATCCTTTTTTTTTTACTTTTTATTTTGAGACAAGATCTCAATGAGTTACTGAAGGCATTGCTAAATTGCTAAGGCTAGCTTTGAACTGGGGATCCCTGCCTCAGCCTCCTGAGTCTCTGGAATTACAGGTGTGCACCACCCCACCAGCACCCTGGAACTTTTGATGCCTCCTAAGATCCTATCAACTTTTCTATTTATCACGGGCTCCCTTTCTTGTCTCTTTTGTATTCATGTCCAGGATGCAGCTGCAATTTTTGTACTAGAGACTCCCAAATTTTGTTGCATCATATCTTGGCTACTCTACTGAATTCTAAATTCTATCCCAAATTTCCTCCTCCATATTTCAAACTGACCATTCCTCAAGTCCTCAAATTCAACATGAACAAAAAAGAACTTTTTTCCTTGATAGTTACTTATACCTACTTAAGAATTCATATTAATAATGACTACTAAGTAAAACGGAAAAGCAGGAAAAATATTCTTCCTTTCTCTCATATTTGGTAGAATATAGGTTATAAAGCTACCTCTATATACTGTGATAGAGCACATCATCCTGAAACCCAGATAAATTATAAATGTTGTGTAAACATGAGTATAATTACTTATTTTGAATGAATATGCATCTGCTTAAAATGATTTATTTCAAATTACTTGTATGAGCTCTTTCTTCCTTCTCAAATTAAACTATCACCCACAAATATTTTTCACCTGCCATTTTTATGCCCTAGCTAAGGAAATGGAGAATTTCTTTGAAAATCACTGTCATCCATATGCTCTGTTGTAGAATGATTTCTGTAGAGTGTTTGAAATTATTTCTCTTCATAATATACTGAAAACAAGTGACATTTTTAATCCTATATAATTCAGCATGTATAAACATTCTTTTAATCCTATGCTGATAGATAATTTGTACTTGTGTTTGCTAATTTACCTAAGTAGTTAAATCCTATTCCATGCCAAGGCAACCTTAAATTTCAAATGGACAAGGATTACATATGGGTTTAATTTGTCTCTTCCTTTTAAACTTTATTTTAAACTCCTGAAAGTCATACATGAATGCATACTGGCCAAAAATTTCTTAAAAATAGAATGGCACATAAAATAACAATAAAATTCCTCTTCATTTCCTCAACCAACACCATAGAAGTAAATAAAATTAATACTGATTCTCTGCTTCTTTTGTCAGAGCCATAAATTCAGCACCTAGTACAATCAATAGCACATGTAGATGTTTAGTAAATATTTGTCAAACTAATCAATATCCTTCCAGTTATTTTGAATACAATTGTGTGTATCTAACATTTATGCAAACAATATGTGTCTCCTACCCTCTGACTCCTTGTGGCTTTAACTTGTTCCACTCTTTCCGTCTCCCTCCTCATGCATAATAGTTGGATCATTTTTCATAGATGGAAAATAATAATTTAATTTTTCTCCTTTATGATGTACCTAACTTTTCACTCCTGTACCCAATGCAGTGGTTATGTTTAGGCATTTAGGTCTCTGTACACGTTCCTTCATTTGCTTGCTTGTTTTAATGCTGGAGATCAAACCCAGGACTTTATGTTTGCTACACCCTTAACACCTACATGGGAATATTTCTGCAGACTAGATTACTAGAAATGGAATTACAAGGCCAAGAGTTATAAACATTTAAAATTTAATAGATAGTTCTGTGTTGTCTGACATTAAGGTTCTGATATACTCATGAAACTATCAAATACCTCAAAACTTTGTGAACTTTATAAAAATACTAGATGAAAAAATATATCTGGAAAATTTGCATTTCCTTGACTTCCACTAAGCTTGAAAAACTTTGCATATTTTTTAGACATATCTGTTATTTTTGTCTATATAACAAATTAACAAATTCTGATTACCTTTTTCTTATAGACTCATATGTGTTCTTTATATATTATGGATAATAACATTTGTCTGTTGGTGTTGGAAAAATGCTTTCTGCTGATCTATTACTCATCTTTTAAAATAGATTTTAAATTATATTTACTTACATCAATGAATTTGTTTTATATATTTGGGATTTTGTGTCTTACAGTGCTGAACCTTTTTCTATGTGCAAAAATATTAATTTTAGAAGGATTTATTCGTTGTTTCACAATTAGCTCTTTGTTCTACTGTGAATTTACTTTTGTGTGTGGCATGAATAAAGGTTCTAATTTTTTTAATCATATGTAAATGTCCCAGTGTCAGTTTTGAATACCTTATACTTCATCAGTTAAATTTAATGAAAATCTTACACTAACTGAACACTTTTTTCTTTATAAATACCTATTGTTTCATAAGTTTACTTGTTTATAAATACAGAAATAATATTAACCTTAAAGTACATGACCTAAAGTACTAAGGTAAGTAACCTGTGATTGTACTTCTTTCCAAATTTTTCTAGATTATTCTTACATTATCACCTTCTGTTTGCTCTGGGTTTTTTGTTTGCTTTTGAGACAGGTTCTCACTATATTGTTCAGGCTGTCTGGAGGTCATGGGCTAAAGTGATCCTCCTGCCTCAGACTTCCAAGTAGCTAGGACTATAGACACGTGCTAGAACACCCAGCCAAAATCACTGGCTGGGTGCAGTGGTGCACACTTATAATTCCAGCAGCTCAGGAGGCTGAGGCAAGAGGATTTGAAGTTTGAGACCAACTTCAGCAACTTAGCAAGACCCTGCCTCAAACTAAAAATTAAAAGGGCTAGGGTTGTTGCTTAGTGCTTAAGCACACCTGGGTTCCATCTCTGGTACAAAAAAGAAAAAAAATCTTTTTTGGAGACTAGTTGGAATTTTACTGAATTTCCATATTTTAAATATTGAAACAGTCCAATTAAGAGGGGAAAATGTCCTACTATTTATTTACTTCTTCATTTATGTCTCAGGAAAAGACATCTAGTTTTTTCAAATAACAATAACAAAAATAATATTTGACTAACTTCTTAACTTTTATACTTGTTCATCCATTCATATTACTTAACAACTCTATTTTTTTTTCTTTTTCTATACTGGGAATTGATCCCAAGTGCTTTACCACTGAGCCACATCCCTAGCTCTTTTGATTTTGAGACAGAGCCACAGTGAGTTGCTGAACCTGGACTTGAACTTGTGATTCTTTCACTTCAACCTCCCAATTAATGGGGATTACAGTTGTGCACCACCATTCCTGGTTTACTTATCAACTCTTATTGGTCATGGTTATGTATATTTTCTTTAAAAAAATGCCTATTCATCTTAACTTTCTTTTTTTAATTTTTATTTGATTTTTTTTTTATACCCAGGGGCACTTAATGACTGAACCACATCCCCAGACCATTTTTTAAATTTTTTATTTTGACACAGCCTCTCCCTAAATTACTTAGGGCCTCACTAAATTGCTGAGGTTGGCTTTGAACTTTCGATCCTCCTACCTCGGTGTCCCAAGATCTGGGATTACAGGCATTTGCCATGACACTCAGTTCATTTTGGTTTTGAATTTTAGTAATATATATACTTCAGAAAAGTAGAATGGGCAAGGATTTTTTTTTTATAAAAGCACAGAAACAAAAACAAAAGTAGATAAATGGGATTACATCAAACTACATAGTTTCTACACAGCACAGGAAATCCTTAAAGTGAAGAGGCAACATTTGGAATGGAAAAAAATATTTGAAAACAATATATTTGACACAGGAATACAATTCACAATATTAAGAGGTCTCAAAAATTCAATGCAAACAAAGAAAAACAAATTTTTAAAAATGTGCAATAGACATAAATAGACATTTATCAAAAGAAGACATACAAATGGCCAACAGGTCTATGAAGAACTGTTCAGTATCATTAATCATATCAGGAGTGCAAATTGGAACCCCAGTGGAAATCATTTTATTCCAATAAGAAAAGCAATTATTAAAGCTATAACAAGTGATAACAAGTGCTGGTGAGGACATAGATAAAATCAAACACTTGTACACTTTAAAGTATGGGGATTCCTCAAAAAACTAAAGATAGAGCAATCCCACTACTTGGTACATGTCAATAGAAAAGGAAATCAGCATGTCAAAGAGACATTTGCACTCCCATTTTTATTGCATCACTATTCACCAAATCCAAGAAATGGATACAACTTCAGTATCCTTCAACTGAGAAGAGTTAAAGAAAATATGATATACAAGCACTATGTTATACTACGTAGCTATGAAAAAGAATGAAATTCCAGCATTTGCAATAGCCTAGACAGAACTGAAATCTTTGTTAAGTAAAAATAAGCTAACCAGAGAAAGACAAGGATGGAATGATTTCACTGTATGTGGCATTCAAAAATGTTAGCCTCATAGAATTTGAGAATAGAATGGTGGTTACGCAAAACTGAAAAGACTGGGGCCAGGGCCAGGGGCAGGGGTTGGAAAGAATGGGGACAGAATGATCAATGGGTACTGAGTAAGGTATAAGTAAGAAGATTTGGTGTACCATTGCACTTTAAGACAACTATAGGTAACAATAATGTAGTGTATATTTCAAAAAGCTAGAGCAAAGGATTTTGGGTGATTTCACCATAAAGAAATTTTAAATGTGTGAGAAGATAGATATGCTTAAACTTATAAGCATTGTGCAATGTATATATGTATCAAAACATCTCATACTCTTTCATAAATACAATTTTTGTTTCTTGTTTCAGTTTTAAAATGTTTAAATTTTAAAAAGTGTTAATGTAAATATATACATATACCTTGTCATAATTTATATATATCTTTAGTTCTGTCCTTTTCCTCATTTCAATGATTTTATGATTTCTCTTGCACATACTCTCATTATTTACAAAAACTTTTTTTTGGTATGATGGGTGCTCTGAGGGTGCTCTAGCACTGAGCTACATCCCCAGCCATTTTTTAATGTTTTTAATTTTGAGACAGAGTCTCTCTAATTTCCTTAGGCCTCACTAAATTGCTAAGTCTGGTCTCAAAGTTGGAAATCCTCCTGCCTCAGACTCCCAAGTCACTGGGATTACAGGCATAGACTACTGCACCTGGCACAAAAAGTTTCTTTATTGTTTCCTTTGAAAACCTTGTGAGTTTATTAATATTTAGTTTGTTTTCTATCACACTAATACTTAGTTCTATCTTCATTCATTTCTTTAAATTTTTTTTTACTTTACCTTGTTCCTTCAGTCACATGCTTAACTCACTTATTTTCAACCACTTTTTTATTTAAATAAATTAATTTGCATGGCAGAATAGCATATTCCTGTAATCCCAGCTATTTGGGAGACTAAAGCAGGAGGATCACAAAATCTAGGCCAGCCTTAATAATTTAATGAAAGCCTGTTTCAAAATAATTGTTTTTATTCTTTTTTTGTTATACATGAGAGTAGAATGTATTTTCACATATCGTACATAGATGGAGTATAACTTTCCATTCTTGTGGTCCTACGTGATGTGGAATTACACTGGTGGCATATTCATATATGAACATAGGAAAGTTATGTTCAATTCATTCTACTGTCTCTTCTATTCCCACACCCACCCAGACCCTGGCCTACCTATTGAGTCAGCATCCACATATCAGAAAGAACTTTCAGCCTTGGATTTTGGGGGAATTGGCTTATGGTAATAAAATATTTAAAAAGGACTTGGGCTGTAACTCAGTAGTAGAGTCATCCTGGGTTTAATCCTCAGTATCACCAAAAAAAATTTTTTTTAATTTAAAAATAAGTTGATTTAAGCCATTTTTTTGAGTAATAGTTAGAATATAATTTATAGTTTTTGATATTTAACCATCATTATCATAAATTTGTAAATAGTCTAAAATTTTAACTTTATTTTTCTCTTTAACTCAAAAGTCATGTATATAAAGTAACAAAAATAAAGGAAAATGGGAAATTGGAGGAGAAGCTGGGGGGGGGGGAGGAGATATCACAGAAAGTACTTAAGGTGATGTTAACTCTTCTACTAACATCTTCCACTTAATGAGGCCGAATTTCAGGTGGAGGCTCCATATATTCTTTGGCTTAGCTTAAGAATTTTGTAAAATTCTGAATTGTTCAAAAAATGAAAAGTACTGACTTTTTAAATAAGTCCCCTATTACCAAGATGCTCAAGCATGGGAATGCATGATTACGTGCCAGCTATTGAAAGAGATTCAAACATGGAGGGGACAAATTACTTTTAAGATCTTTCTCACTGTTTGCATCCTATCATATAATTTAGTCAAATATAAAGTACGACAAATGGTGCCACAGAACTATTTTTAATTCAAGTAAACCCCCTACTGTAATAAACTCCATAGGAAATCGAGAATGCCTTATTGAAATATAATTGTGTTAAAATTAATAGTTTGCTTAAAACCACATTCCTAATCTGCAGGAGTTGTAGAATAAACAGAGATGAGACCAATTTTCTCTATAGTTTATTAATAAGTCAAAAGAAATAAGGAAAAAGGAGAAGCATCATAAAGGTTTTTCCTTTTCCTAGTTGCTGAGTCTTCCATAGTAAGTTCCCTCAGTATATGGTTTTGAATTTGGGCTTAATGACTGGGATATTTGAGGTGCTGATGAAATCTGAAAACATGGATGTTGCTTGAAACACAATACATAAATTGTAATTTTTCAGCTATAGCACAGGATAGGACTGTCCATTTTTTCCCCCCTTCATTTCCATTCCCAGAAGTTATTGAAGCCAGGAGAATTTCCACTAATCCTTAATGAGACTCACTAGCTTCTATTCTCAAGAACTGAACTCACAGTGGGTGCATTGTCACACGCCTATAATTCCAGGGGCTTGGGAGGTTGAGACAGGAGGATCACAAGTTCAAAGTCAGCCTCAGCAACAGTGAGGTACTAAGCAATTCAGTGAGACCCTATCTCTAAATAAAATACAAAATAAGGCTGGGAGTGTGGCTCAGGGGCAGAGTCTCCAGTACCCTCCCCTGTGCAAAAAAAAAAAAAAAAAAAAAAGTGAACTCAACACCGGAAGGACTTTCTTATATTCTACTAAGAGACATAAAAGACTTGTTGCACAAGGCACTCATTTTTTAAAATTTAGCTTTAAATCCATAGCTTCCTTTTTGTATTCTATTGGTCTAAATTTTTATTCATGACTTGTATTTTATTTATTTCATTCATGACTTCCTATGCTGGACTACTGCCAGAATCCTCACCTAGGGTTTGAACCTAGGATCCTGGACATCTCTCAGTCACTACCCCTTATTTCCATGTTCTCCTGGGTTCTCCAGTTCCTGAATTCCTGCTCTTTCTCCATAAACCAGCATACATATATCATCCCTTCTTAATAGAGTTAGGAGGCATGCCAATTACATACACTATCCTTACATAAAGGTTATGTTGAAGGTTTTTGTGTACCATTTGTTTAACCAATGCAACACCAACCCTATTTTAAAGACCCAAATATCTACTAGCTCTACAATAACTAGCAAAGTGAATTGATTAGTCAATGATATGGATGAATGTATTTCTAAAGAAAAGTATTGTGAATGAACTAATGATTGTCTAAATTATTAAAACAATCCAAATGCTTCATACTTTGAACTCTGTCTCCACTCTGAATTCAAGCACAGAATTCACAGTCCCAAGTGGCATTGCTTTAGTTTGGGGACAAAAATAAGGTGCTTGGTTTTTGCCAGGTTGATCAATCTATTGTGAAGATAACTGATTTCAGTATGTATAAAGGAACAAAACTGAAAGGCTAGGGTAAGAAATCCCGGTAAAAGCACCATGACTCGAGTTATCAGGTGACTGATAAGTTTCCATGTTGATCACTCTGTCATGTGTGAGAACTTTGAAGATAAAGAATTGTTTTTTACCCATCTCTATACTCCAAGCACTCAGCACAATATCATACACATTATAGTGACCCAAAATAGATTTGTTGAATGAAGCCATTTGTATTTTCTTTGGTACTTTGAATATCATTACGCTTCACTGCCACCATGTCTTAGCATTCTGTGAATTTCCTCATCTGTTCATTCAATAAGAACTTGCTTAGTATCTATTTTGTTGCTGACCGTGTTCTAGGCACTAAGGATTCAGTGAGCAAAATAAACAAGTGTAATACAATTTCAAGCAACAATTAATGCTATGCAGACAAAGATGGTAAGGGGACAGAGAATGGCAAGTCAATGCTGTTTTAGCAAGGAAAATGATGTTTGAGCAGGGATCTAAATGAAGTGAGGGGGTCTGTGGATATTTGAGTGGAGATCATTCCAACAGAACAACAAATGTGAAGACTTTGAGACAAGAGTTAGCAATGGTGTGTTTGAGGAGTTAACAGCTGAATCAAAATGAGCAAGAAGAGTGTAGAAATTAGGTCAGAACAGCAGACAGGTATCGGATCATAGAGAGCACTCTAAGCCATTGTTTGGACTTATATTTTATTTAAAATAAGCCATGGGAAGATTTCTGAATCAGAGTAAAATGTTTTTTCTACTTTTAAAGAATCACTCTGATTGTTCTGAGAATCATATACGGGGTAGATACATGTGGGTGGTAGGTAGAGAAAAGGAGAGTAAGACCAGCTAGAAAGCTATTGCAAGAGTCAAAATGGAGCCAATGAAGGTGGTTAGGACCAAGACAGACTTAGAAGATTTTCTCGATAAGAATATATGAAAAAAATAAAAAGAGCCAAGAATGAGCCCAAGGTTTATAACAAGTAGCAGAATGAATCAGAGGCCACTAACTGCAGAACATGGCATGGGAAAACCGTGAGTTCCATATGTAACAACTAAGTAGGAAACTTAGGTAGGCACTTGAATAAACAGAATACAAGAGTGAGGTCTAAAAGAAGTCATCAGATTACAGTGTCTTAATGGGCTCCAGAAGCCAGGTTAAGAAAGTGTTTGAGGAATTATTTGTGTCAAAGGCCAAGAGGTTTAGGTGAAATGCAAACTGAAAACTGAGCATTGGTTATATGAGATGTCATTTGTGATTTTGACAAGAGCTCTTTAATTGCAGTGATATGGTCAAAATCTGATGAAAACAAACTCAAGGAATAAAAAGGAGTAAGAAAGTAAGGGAATAACTACAGACAATTTTTAAATTTCACTTTTACTAAATATGAAGCAAATAAATTTATGTACATTTTGACATTTTTTCCTAATTATTTCTTTGCTGTATGGCTTTGCAACAAGCCTGAATTCCATCTCTTTATTCATCTGTATATGATTGGAGTGTGTGTGTGTGTGTGTGTGTGTGTGTGTATGGTGCTGGGGATTGAAACCAGGGACTCATGAACACTAGGCAAGTGTTGTACCATTACATATATCCCCAGACTACATGACCAGATTCTAATAATCAACAGACATTCTATGAATCAATAATGTCACACGGGCCAAGGAGTGGCAATGCTCTGTATTTGTAGGGAAGATGCTAAAGAAGAAAACTCTCAAGTACTGGACTTAAAGAGAAACATGAAATGCTGAAATCAATAGTAGTATATGAGAATACTACTCTTATGGCTGATCTCTTGGTACATTCTATATAATGAAAAGCAAATCTCTTGTAGATGGCATGGTTTCAGGGATGGTGAGATCCCACAGTGACAAGGCAGTGTCTGCACATGAAAGCATTTCACAAATTCATTTCTCCCTTCTGCTTTTTTGCCCATAGTACTCTATGAGATGGTCTGAGATTAGAGAGAAAAAGAGAATAATACAAGAAAATGTGTGTATCAAATTGAGGTAATGTTATGGGTTGTCTTAAATGTCCCCCCCCAAAAAAGCTCATGTGTTGAAGGGCTTGGTCCCCAGTTGATAGGGACCACTATTGGGAGATGGGTGGAAGCTCTAGAAGGTGAGGCATATTTGGAAGAAGTAAGTCACTGGGGGAGTGCTGGCCACTGGCTCTGTGTGTGTGTGTGTGTGTTTCCTAATGTGAAGAAAGCAGCTTTGCTTAACCAAGCCCTCACTGCCACCATGTTCTACCTCACCACAGCCCCAGAATCAACCAAGCCAAGTGACCATGGGTTGAAACCTCTGCAACTGCAAGTCAAAATAAATCTCTCTTCCTTAAGTTGATTTTCTCAAGGATTTTGTCACAGTGATGGAAAACTAGCACCGATAATATCTCAAATGACTAAGTTTTTAGAACATTCTAAATGCCAGACCCCGGGCAGAACTTGACCACATCAACATGGTCCTCTCCTTATGGAACAAGTTTATCGTCCATAGAGTGAACCATCAAACAAATAGATCTCATTTTAAGTTTCATGAAATGGAAAGAACAGAGTGTTCATGGAGCATATTTTTATGAGTTACCTAACAACCTAGGCAACCAGATGAAACTTCTAGAGAAAATGGGATTTCAACTGAATTTGGAAGGATGCGTAGGAAGGCACTAATTATGGCTCCAATATGATCAAGTTGCTGTTGGTGTGCACCACCTTCAAAGCTATTAGATTATTTCTTCTATGTTTGTCTCTAGTGAAGGATGATTTTAAAATATAGAGAAAAAGCGAAATGAAGTTTTAATGATACCTGCATGCTCCTTGAAGGGATGTAATGATGATTAAGAGAATGGAAAACACGTTGTTTTAATGTCACTGTGAAAACAGAAACCAAAGTGTGCTAGTTCTAATTTAACCATGGTAACCTTGTTTTTGTAACTTTACAAAAACTGGTGCTTTTTGTCTTTACTGAATACTTTTTCTTTTGTCATCCAGGTAATGTAATCACTTCCTTTTGTGTGATAATCATGTGCAATTAAATTTGTAACTCTTCTGTCCTGCTAGACTGCTAATTAGATGTCTCCTGAGTCAAAAAAAAAAAAAAAAAAGTGGATATGTGCTAGTTTTTAAAAGTATGGTTGTTTTTCTGATTTTGATTGTCAATTATTATTTTTAAATACTGGTGCTTGAATATAAGACAATTTGTTTTATTCCATTAAGAGACATTTAAGAGTCAGAATGAAAAAAAAAAATGGGTCATCATTTGTCACCACACTGAATTTAGTATAAATTCATTTTATTCTTATTTCTTTGAAATGAAATTATCTGAGTTGACGGCAAGTTTATAAAGTTAATAAATAGCATATTTCCACTATATCTTATGAATATCAATAAATTTATCACTTCCAAACCATACAGATCAATTCTGAAGTGGACAGTTTTGTCTGGCAATTGAGAGCTTAATTTCTAGATTCAGATGGCTTTGATTCCCTTCTTAGATCACTATAAATGCTATGTAACTCTCGTCTCTTTGCCTAACTTCCCTGCTTTCATATATTAAAAAGAAGAAAAGAGTAATATGCAACTCAGTATTTTATGAGAACTAAGTAAAAATATGCAAAACAGAATGGGTCAGCAAACACCAGTAGCTCAATAATCTTTGGTTATTATTATTACTATTATATGTGTGTATACATCTCTATATACATATATAATTGCTTTATCTATTATCTAACACCATCTCATATTCACACTCTGCAGATGTAGCACACACATATTTAATTTATATTGACATAACTACCTAAAAACTTTGAGAACCAATCTCAAGATTGTTATTATTCTGATAATTTCATTCTTAGTCCTTTCATGAGTTCTCTCAAACATAGATTGCCACTGATTCAAATTTCTAAGTAAATATCTTCAAAATGATACTTATGCAAATTATATTGTATATATGCAAAATAGAGTACCATAAAGTAAAAAAGCCACCAAAACCATTATTAAAGATATACACACCTATTTGGAAATTATCAAAATTTAAATGAAATCTGAAACATACCTAGATGTCTATATAACATCAAACATCTGTTTGAATGCTTAAAATCTCAATTAAATATCTATATAGTTGGTTCATGATGCCATGTGTACAGGTGTTTGAAAATGTCTCAGTGATAGTTTGTTTTATGATTTGTGTCCAAACACAGGATAGTGATAAGCACAGGATATAAATTTTACGTATTTGTTCTTTTTTATTTTTTTAATAGTCTAACTTTTAGTCTTGTGGGATCAGAAGAATGACTAAGGAAATCTGTGTTCTCAAAGAGCTTTCACTTCAGCAGAGAATCAGTTACACAAGGTAACAAGTTTATAACGGGAATAGAGCATCAACCAAATAAGGAAGTCATAAAGAAGAAGAGGACATGGGATACAGGGAGATAGATGTAGAGCAGGAGAAGGGAATGAAGGAAGATGAAGGGAATCCTAAGGTCTCAAGTCAACTCTGCAGCAGGTGCCAAGACTACATGCCAGGACTGACAGTCTTCCAAGTAATTCCAAAGGAAAATGAAATGGGTAGAACTCCTAAAGTACCTGAACCATGGGATTAGTCATCTGATTTGAGATTCTGTGGTTTGATTAGTAATGAGTAAACACACACTGAAAGAATAAGCCAACAAACAAAACAAAGGCAATTACTAACTCCAGGAAAATAGGAAGGGGAAAATAAATATGGTTTTCCCTATGGCTGGTTGTAAACAGCATTTCACAACTAATAAAATTAGTATATATAAATTTATATAAGGGGAGCAGGGCACCATGGTGCATGCCTGTAATCCCAACCAGGAGGCTCAGACAAGAGCATCACAAGTTCAAAGCCAGCTTCAGCAACTTAGCAAGGCCCTAAGCAACTTGGCCAGACCTGCCTCAAAATAAAAAATAAAAAAAGCTGGAGATTTGGCTCATTGGTTACATTCCCCAGGTTTCAATCCCCAGTACCAAAAAGAAAAAGAAAAAAAATTCTATCAGAGGAATGCTATGTGTGGTAAGCATAAGAGAGAAAGCGATATTTTCAACTTCTACGGTAGGAAGTCCATAAATGAAGGGCAAACCAAAAAATTAAAAATCAGATGCTAAATAGTAAATGTAGTATAATATTTGTATTTATTTTTAGATGCTAAAAAAAAGAATGACATCCTATTGGTGTGTGTGTGTGTGTGTGTGTGTGTGTATATATATATATATATATATATATATATATATATATGAGTCTATAGGTCTATATAAAAACTTATAAAGTCAGTTGAAAGAAAAAGAATCAAATTCATATATGTGGTTTCTTCTGTTGAGGGCAAAGAAAGGGGAATGGTATGGAGGTTATGTAATTTCTCATTTCTATTAAAAAATTGATAGAAACTGGTAGGATAAATAGATGTTTACTCTAGGAGGTTGACATAAGAGTGTTTTATTATTTTTGATTGTTCCTCTTTTATTTTTCCAAGTAAAAGTAGTATTTTTAATGAGACATCTTTATAACCAGAACTTATAACTAGAATTTTGCTAAGGGATATACAAAAAAGACTTATATTTGTAGACTTGAACAAGATTTGTATATCAGTAATAGAGGCGATACCAATGAGCAAGGTAGGCTGTATTGTCCTGCTAAGTTTACTGCACAGTCAGTTGTTCTAGAAAGTTCTTTATTTGCCTTAGGATCTTTGCAAATGTCAAAACTCATGCCCATGTCTGCCCCATCCCATCCCATCCCACCCCTGCAGATACACACCTGCTCTTCACCCAGCTAACTCTGTCACCTGTCAGATTCGGTCTGAACTCTCTCTTCCTGGGAAAGCACTCCTGACTCTCCCAATCCCATCAAATCGGGAACTGCAATTCATTTGGGATTTTTTTGTCTGCGCCTTTCTCCCTAGCCAGCATTAACATTCCATGAGAGAAGTTTTCCATTGCTCAAAACAAAACCCTTGAAGTCACACTTGCTTGCCTTTTCTCTCACTTTCCATTTTCAATTGTCAGCAAATCCTATTGTCTCCACCTTGAAAATATGTCCAACCTACAGCTCTGTCCCTTGGTAACCACCTCCCACACCTGCCTCCTACAAATCTTTCTCCACCAAGCAGCCAGATGGGTTCTTTAGAAACTAAAGTCAAAAATACCATTTCTGAGCTGGGATATAGCTCAGTGGCAGAGAGTTTGTCTAGCTAGCATGCACAAAGTCCTGGTTGGATACCCAATACTTGAGGACAGTGGGACATGAATGGACCCTACTGTCTTTCAAGTCTCATCTCCAGTTGTTGGAGCTCAGAAAATGACACTCCAGGGAAGGGAAAGGGGAGGAGGTACTGAGGAATGAAATTGACCCAATTATGTTCTGTGCATCTATGCATATATGAATGTATGAATATGTGACAATGAATTCCACAAATGTGTGTAATTATAATGTACCAGTAAAAAATATTTTTAAAGAAAAATATTTTTTAAAAAATAAAGAAAATGACACCCCAAATTATAGTGCTTCAGCAAGTTGAATTATTTGAACTAGAGTCTTTGGAAATCCTCAGAAGCACACCAGAATTTCTTTTTCTCAAGGTGCATCATAAAAACTATAACCCCCTCAAAGCAAGTCACAACATCTAGACCTCTCTCCCTTCTCCCTTGAAGACTTAATTGCAACAGGACACTGCCCTATTCACAGAAAAATGGACCACTGCATGGAATAACCAAGAAGAATCTGAGCAGAGAGACCTCACTGGGTTTCCCGACCTCAGTTACCATTAGATCAGACCATTTTTTTCAATCACATTTCTGCATAGCTGGCCATTCTTTAACAACCCTACATGAAAAATAATTGTCCTAGGTACTGCATATAAATAAATAAAAAGTAAAGGTACATCAACAACTAAAATATATTTTTTTAAAAAAAAGCTGTATCCAGATGTGATGGTGCCACCTATAATTCCAGCTACCTGGGAGGCTGAGGCAAGAGGATTGCATGTTTCAGGCCAACCTGGGCCATTTATAGACTGTCTCAAAATAAAAAAGGACTGGGAGTATAGCTCAGTGACAGAGTGCTTGCCTGTCATACATAAGGCCCTGGGCTCAATCCTAAAACTTTAAAAAGGACAATTATCCATTGGGTCTTTGGGGATTTCTGAATTCTCCTGTGTCATATAAAACTTCAGTTAAATAAGCTTGTTATGCTTTTTCTCTGGCTAATCTAACCTGTTATAAGAATGTTGGTCATGACCCTTATAATCTATGAGGAAACGTATGACGCCTTTATCAAAAATTAGACTCAGACTCAATTAAAAAATCAGATCAAAGATATAGCAAATGGAACTTCTCTGACCAGAAAGCTGTTCAAAACCCAGTCTTGGTCTTGCTCTTTATTTACAAACTTCATTCTTATTAAAATTCTTTTTCTCTCCCACATTTTTTGTACCAGATTAGCACACACTAAATATTTGTTAAGTGAAGGAATGATCCCACCACAGAATATATTTTAAAAGGAGATGTAAACCCATCAGGATATATACATATGTGTATATATATTTAGATTGATAGTCATTTTTAGTTCTTGTTCTTTCAAAATCACAATATACTTGGTAGGAAAATAAGAAAATGGTATTTGCCAAAAGATGAATTGAGGATGTGGTCTAGTCATTTTCTAGAACGTTAAGCCAACCTAAACAGAAAGGTATTTTCAGCTTTGAAAAGTTGTTCATGCACATGCAGAATTATAAATGGCCTAATTTTCCTTATATCTCCATAATTAACAGAATAATTATTGATCAGCACAAAGCATAGAGTCTCTGGAGACATGATTTGTGTGAGTGCTTAGCTTTTTGAAAGCTTAAATCACTGTAGTCAGTATTAAAAAATGAATTGATAGTAAATGTGGTGTAATTAATCCACCTATTCTATTTGCACATGAAAATCTTTTCATGCTAAACATCTCATTCATTTAGGAAAGAATACAAATGTATTACAATGACAGAATAAAATATAAATTGGAACTTTCATTTCCCTGCAATACACCATGTTTTTAATCTTCCCAGACTTTTCATAGGTTGTGCAAGTTTACAGTATTTTTCAACTTTTATCTGCAAATGCCAGGTGCAAAGAAAGGTCTGGGTGGAGCAGTCAAAGATTACTTTGAATCCCTTGGAAGGTACAGATGATAATGCCAGGTGTTTTTCCCTCTTGGTTCTCCAGCCTTCCTTGCTTCACCCTATGTCTCAACCCACAGATGACACTCCACTGAGACCCAGGGTGTATATATCAGGCCCATAGCAGAGGGTTCCCCTGGGGAAAGACAGGAGGTATGGATGGGAGGATGAAATAAAAAAAAGAGGAAGCCATCTCTCTTTGCCTAGGTAGCCTCAAGTCTGTAGTAGCACTAGCATTCCTTTGGGCCTCCAGCTACAGAGATAATCTTTCCAGGTTACCTTGGCACCTGAGCCTAATACCACCCTCTGTCTCCTCCCACCCCCAACCTGGGACAGTAGTGGCATCTTGCTGTGGCTCAGCTCTGAGCTGCCTTACTATCTCCTTGTTTTCTTCAGTGCTCATCCATTTCCTGTGTGATGGTTTCCTGTACTGATTTCCTCTCTTCTATATATTTTAAGCAGTTTGGGTTTCTCTGACTGGACCCAAGGGTACATGATATTTGCTCCTTGAGGGGTGCCACTTAGCTTGCCTTGCTTTCTGCTATATCCTTGTGTGTAGGAGAGTAGCAGGAACATACTAAGTAACCAGAGAAAATGTGCTGAATGCATGAATGAAAAATATTACAGGTGGCACATACCTGTAATCCAGCGATTCAGGAGGCTAAGGCAGGAAGATCACAAGTTCAAAGCCAACCTCAGCAACTTAGAGAGGCCCTAAGCAACTTAGCAAGACCCTGCCTCAAAAATAAATAAACAGGACTTGGCATGGGCCCCAGCAGTTAATTCTCCCAACGTTCAAGCCCCAAGCTCCAGTACCAAAAAAAAAAAAAAAAAGGAAAAAAAAATTATACCTTTCAATCTAGTTCTCAAACTAGAATAGGGAATACACTTTGAATACCACTTTTGTCTAGGATTGTTCCTGTATATAATCCAATCCCAAAATCCATGTTAGGGTAAATATCTACATCAGTGAGCACTAATATTAATATTCAAAATATGTAGGTAACCTGGCTTCCATTGTCAGTTATTATAACCACACTAAATATTTTCCATGAAAGTAAGGAAATTTCAACATATTACCAAGGAACAATCATTATTACTCAACTAAGTCATTTTAAAAAAATGTTTGTTTTAATTTGCTTCTTTTCTAGGTCAAATTTTGAAGAAGGGATGGTTGTAAAATATATTCTCTAATTGAGAATTCATATTCTTTTATTCTTTACAAATAGCACCAGAAAAGGAAGTTCTACAAAATAATACTTAGAAATTCATCAGCTCTCATTCGAGGTAAATGTTCATCCAGATAGAAAAGATTTTCCCCCATACATTAGCACAAACTAATTTGATTACTTTTTGCTGTGAGATAGAGGACTTTATTAATTTGAATTTATGTGTCTAGGAATGGGGTACACTCTATAGGGATGGCGTTTTTAGGTGTGTGTTGTTGTCTACATTGGGCTGTAAATTCTGTAAGAAGAGAATCTACATCTGTATTGTTGCATTGTACATTGCCAACACCCAGCACAGTGCCTGGTATACAGCAGGCACTCAATATCATTGGCTGAATGGAAAAAGAATGAATCAATGAGTCACTATGAACTGATTTGGTTTTCATCATAGCTCATTTTTGAGAAAATTTTTGTCTCATTAATTTCTCACATATTTCCATCTGCCCACAATACTTCCAATTTTTTGCAGAAAAATCTTCTACCTAGCAAGGATGGAATAAGTTGGCAAAGCTCTAATTAGCAAGGGGTGTGACGACTCCAAGCTATTACACTGGGCTGCATCTCTGAGGGCTTGTGCAACAGCACAATCATATCATTCCTTGGACCAAATTGAAATACATTTGGAGTTCTTTGATTTTTCTCCCTCTCAATCCATTAGCAAATCCTATAGACTCTATTTTTAAAATGCATCTTCATCAAATTGTGTGCATTTACAAATAAGGCATAATGAATCCCACTATTATGCATAATTATAATACACCAATAAAAATTTATTAATTGGGCACTGCGGTGCACACCTGCAATCCCAGCAGCTTGGGAGGCTGAGGTAGGAGGATCACAAATTCAAAGCCAGCCTCAGCCATTTAGCAAGGCCCTAAGCAACTTAGTGAGAACTTGTCTCAAAAAATAAAAAGGGGAAGTGTTCCCCAGTGGTTAACTATCCCTGGGTTCAATCCCTGGTACCCCAAAATATTTTTATAAAAATATCTTAAATATGATTATTTCTCAATGCCTACTCTGTGCCCACCATAGCACAAGCCATCATCTTTTTGGATCTAAGCTTTTGCATGAAATTCCTGCTCCTGATATTTCTCCTTTGCAGTTTTTATTTTTTTCTCTACCTAGCAAGGGAGATAAAAGAGAAGAAGAAAGAGAGAGAAGCAGAAAATTAGATCCCAACACTTAGAATCTTTCATGACTTGCCAACAATTTTAGATCAAAATCCAGATTCTTTGTCCTACATGATCTTCACTGCCTTTCTTCACAAAGACTCCTCTTCTTTTATTGGGTTCAGATTCAGCAGTTATTAAAGAAAGTTCTAGGAAACTAACTTAGATAAATTGATACAAGATACATTGTTTTGTTGTTGTTGTTGTTTCTTTGTTTATTTACATTTCAATTTTCTACTTTTTCCCCTTTATTTTGCCTTGTCTTTCCCAGGAGAATGGAGGCCCCAGGAAGGCAGAGAATCTTTGTTCAGCTCAAATGTCCTGGGGGAGGAGTCCAAGGGCCATTCAGGTGGCCTATCCCATACAACAGCTTCCCAGGCTGTTCCTTGAATTTCCAACCTGGAGTTGGGACTGGGAGAGGTGAGCATGGAGGGGCTAACTATGGGGTACCTGTCCCTCGTATGCAACGGTACTGCTGGCCCCATCTGAAACTTGCTTGGGTATGGAGATAGCTCAGTGAGGGGTAGCTTCTCCTTGCTCTAGGGCATGCCTGAGTCTTTGGTATCCAAGTGCTATGGAGTCTGAAAACTATGTTTAAAATATACAAAACAGTTAAGTTTTTTTGTAATGAAGAAAGAAGAACATTCTCACCCCAGTGTCTTTATTGTCTCTGCCTAGAATTGCCGCAGTCTGGCTGGGCACAAATCACGAGCCACTCACAGCTTTGTAGATTCAAACAGCAATTCTTTATTCCCGATCTCACACCGGCCGTCTACAAACACGTTCTGGGGAAATCCACGTTCTCTGCCCAAATCCACACCTCCACTGGGCTTCTGTCTCCCAAAAATACTCGCTCTAAATCCCGGGAGAACTCAAGAGGAATTCAGGCAGCAGGATACGCCCTATTCCCAGCAGGAATAACCTTCCAAAACCAGGAACGCCCTAAACCCGGATCCGCCCTGGTCCTTGAGCAAGGTCACTGCAAAATGTCCTATTTCCACGAGTCCTTCCACTAAGCAACATGGGGTACGCTGGCAAGGAAATTGTCATACCTACTTGACTAATGGCTCCCAGCATAGAATAGTGTTTCCCAAAATCTTTTCTATTTTTGTCCTATATTATTTTCACATCATTCAGTGTCTGCTGAAAGTTTACCATTGTAAAACCTCTTCTTCCATACACTTTCTAAAATAATGTTCCTTCCCCCCCCCGCCCCAGTCCCTGTGCATTTTCATATAGATATACTCTGAAATTGCATATTTATTCATTGGCATGCAGTACTCACTTTATGACTTATGTCCATGGTAGAATGCAAATAGCTCTAGGACAGGTGGAGAGTGTGTCTTGCCCACTGCTATATCCCAGGGTCTTGAGTAGCACCTAGCAGAGAGCAAGTTCCCTGTCAGAGTGTATTGAATGAATGAAATACCAAGTATACCAAGAACTAACCAGGCCAACTTGAGTAAAAAAGAAATTCACCTTACCAGTGTCTTTTTCTGTCCTAAATTCCTCCCCAGTGGATCTATGCCACCCCAGATAGACACACATGCTTCCACACTCAAGAAGTCAGTGTGTTGCTGTGTTTCTTTCACCTCCATGAATGAAAGAATCCTTTCCATCATTCATTCTCGGTGTAATATAGATGATTTAAAATCACTTCTGGGGGTTTAGTTTCTAGGCTTATTCACTTTTTAATATGATCTGAAGCTCAGAATAAAAAACTCTTAAAATGTAGCATTTAATGACTCTTTTATCATTTATAATAGTAACATATTGGAAACAATCTGAATGTCTATAGTTAGTATTTTATTTGACTAAGATGTAGTTCAACACACATCACAGAGAACTATGCAGTTATTAAAGAAAGAGGAGAAGATCTCTGCAAATTAACAGTGACTTCTAGGCTATCTTGTTTTAAAAATGCAAAACAGTATGTACAATATGCTACTTTTTGTATAAGAAGAAAATTTGGAAAGTGTGTGTGTGTGTGTGTGTGTGTGTTTGTAAACAAAAACAGAAAAGATAAATAAGAAACTAATGAAACTGACTCCTTACAAGGGGTAGTTGAGAATAGAGGAAAAGGCACAGTAGAGGGATTAGCCATTTTCTACCTGAGAACCTTATTTTTGGATAGTTTTGATTTCTGGAAACATGTTCATATTTTACATATTCAAAATTTAAAATTAAATCAGCAAGGATAAGAAAACTGTGTCAAGCGTGTACAAGCAGAAACAAAAGAATCTAATTACAATTCAAAGAAATAACAAATCCACTTGGAAGGAATGAAAGAAATCATTGAACCAAGTAGCTTTTGAACACAGCACTTAAATTATAAGTCCTCATCTTAAAAACAAAAAGAACTTCAAACAAGTCTTGAATATTGCCTAGAAGGTTTGTTTCTTGTATACCAGGACAGGTATGACAATTCTCCTCCTATGTGATATGCATTACAGGATTGACCTAATGAGTAAGTATGGTAATGTTCTTGGAAAACAGTTCTTACTGTGAGAAAAAAAGATACAAAAAAATAATGTTGGAAAAACAATTAACACCTTAGTGTTTATTTCAAATTAGCATCATAAACTCATGATTTCACATGCATACATATTCATACATACATTTGTATATAATGTACTAAAAATCTTGGTGTATGTACATATATACATATATCAGAATACTGTACATATGTGTATACATATATGCCCATATACATATAGATAATTTATGGGTCATATACAATTCCTTTAGTTCCCAATTCGGTGTACTGAAAAGATCTGAAAGAAATATCAGTAGCATTGACAAACCCAGGGCTTATATCTGGATTTATAAATATCATTTTTGAAACCAGGTCTCCTTGGAAAAATGGCTGATTCCCAGCTGGGGCAGAAAAAGTACAAAATTAGCTTAAGAAAAATATCATAGCACAATGTATGCCAAAGAAGGATGGGAACATGTCAGAAGGATGTAAGAGTCAATTTAGAGGGCTCTTAACAATATTGGATCACAGTAATGACAATCATAGATTGATTGCAACCTATCAAATAAAGTAGAAATTTATTGCTTCTTACTGCTAATAAATAAAGTAAAAGGGAAGTCTCTTATAACAGAATACCAAATAGTGTAGAAGAAATAAGAAAAATTTAAAAATCACTATCGTGCAATCATCAGTAAAAGTCATCAAAAAATTATATAACACTGATGCTGTTATATATAGTTTGTATCTAGAATGTTCCCCCAAAGACTCGGTCCCCCAATAATGGGACTATTGGGAGGTGGTACAAACTTTAGGAGGTGGGGCCTACTTGGAGGAAGCAGATCACTGGGAGCATGTCCTTGAAAGCCATGGTATCCCTTGTGCTCTCCCCCATCCCTGCTCTCCCTGCTGCCTAGGTGCCATAAGGTGAACAGCTTTCCTCCACCACACTTTCACACCATGATATATGGGAAATGACATGAGCTCACCACAGGCCCAGAAACAATGGAGCCAGCCAACCGTGGGATGAATCTTCTAGAACGATGAGCTAAATTAAATCTTTCCCTCTCTAAGTTGATTTTTCTCAGGTATTTTGTCATGGCAATGAAATGTTGACTAACACAGGTGTAATTCATGGTGCTGGATCCAATGCTGGACTGGAGAAAGTAAATAATTGAACATTTAAAAGCAGTTGGAAAAATTTATATATGAAGTGCATATTGAATAATACCTTAAATTTCCGAAGTTTGACCATTTTCTGTGATAATATAGGAAAATGTCCTTTTGCTAAAGAGATTTTTAGCTAAAGTGTTGATGGACAAAGAATTATGATGTGCACAAAAATACTTTAAATAAAAGTGAAACAGATAAATAGTAGGAAATACAGATAGATGAATCAAATGTGGCAAAATGTTATGACTAAACAGTGAAATACACATAAAAATTTAAAATGATTCTCAGAACTGTAGTATGAGATTACAATTATTTCAAATAACATAAATTACTTCAAAATAAATCATTTTTTAAAATTAGCACTCCAGGCTTTATATAGTGAGGGATAACATTGATTATTGGGAGAAGAGAAGATTGATAGAGTATTGATTCATTTATGTATTCATTCCATATTCTATTGCAGGAATATAAGCAATAAACTAAAAATAAGTTTAATGGACAAAAATAATGACAGTATATAAAGGTTGGGAGTTAAAGAGTATTTATAATTTAAATAAATAGTTAGAAGGGGCCTTACTAATAATGTCTTGAGTACCAACCTAAAGAAGTTGAAAAAGCAGTAGAGGTGTCTGTGCTAAACATGCAATAATAGAGAATTTAAGTAGCATTCTGGTAATTGTTTAAAAGTCTCTCCAAGGGATGAGGGGAGCTGATTTTTATATTTTGCCAATTCCCTTGGTGCAAATACTCTCACCTTGGCTGATTTCCAACTACCACCTGTTTGAGGACTAGTTGGCATATCTCCTGACAATTTCATAATCTGCTCTCGCAAGCCAAGCTGGTAGGATTCTACCCCAACACAGAATAAATAGAAGGTGCCAAAGCCCTGAGGCAAGAGATAAATGCTATGCAAACCAAATTTGAGGCCAATAAAAACAAAGAAGGAAGGAGCCAATCAATGTCAGAGCATAGGGGATGAGTTTAGACAAATAACAAGAGGTCCGTTGTGTGAGGTTCTATAGGCCTGGTAAAGTGAACTGAGAAGTCGGTGGAAGAGTTTGATCAGGGAAGTGACCTGGCCTGATCTAATCTCTGACAAGACTACTGAGGCTACTGTCCTGAAAACACTGTGGGCCAGGAGGAATGGAAATAGGGAAACATAATGTTACTATAACAGAGAAGAAAGATGGCGGTGCCTAGGACTTGAGTTCTAGCAGTAGAGGTAGTGAGAAGCAAGGTAAGTTAGGATATATTTTGAAGCTCACAGGATCTCTTGGAGGGTCAGATGGGGGAGAAAATGAGAGGTCAATGATAACAGAAGTTTTTGAAATTATTTATCAAAAGAATGGAATGGACATTAGCTGTCAAATGGAAGACTATGGGAGGAACAAGTTAGAGGAAGTTGGATTTCACACACAGTGAATTTGAGACCCTAATGGAGAAGCCAGTAAGCAATACCAGGACAGATCAAGAGCTGCAGTGGGCCAGGAGGAGCAAGCACAGATCTAAAGGCAGCAATTTTCACTGGCAGGAAATGTGCATCAACGCACCAATGTCATGTGTTTATTCTTTTTCTTCTTATACTATGGCATTCACCAAATTTCAGTACAGAGTATTTAAAAATGGAAACTAATGCAACACACTTATTCTAAGCACATACCAAATGGAAAGTTAAAATTGATCACACACACACACACACACCCTCATTTTCTGAGGAAATTGAAAAGAAAATATTTGAGTTATTTACATTTTTGGCTGTCCAAAATTGAGCATGCAGAGTATAAATGTCAACTATAAATCAACTACCACCACAATTGAAAAATTCTTTTTCAGTAATAGTACCGTAAATGTTTCAGAATTTGTATTTGCAAATAGCATCATATTCATTCATTTTCTCTCAAGTGAGTGGATATGGTGAACATACAAGTGGCAAAATATTTGCCTATTGGACCAAGGGTACAGAGACTTTTTAATGAAATTTCTGAGTCGGTGTTTCAAGGTAGAATCTGTTCTCTTTTTTTAACCATTAGATGTTTTTTTTTAAAGGCTTACTTCCCCAGCTAAAATGGCTTGAGAGATGATCAGCCGTGACTAGGGAGGAAAGAAAGCCAAGTTTCCAGTGTGCGCGTGCACATTTCTTTTGCTCATAATTAATAGCCCCCGTGCTTGCTAAGGTTTTGGAAAGCAGCTAGAAGCCTACCCAGGTAATGCCTTCTGACAACGTTTTAAAGATCAGTTATGTCATATGGCTGCCTTTTAGAAAAAAAAGTCATAATGCATAGCTGTGCCATATGGCATCTCTGAAGAATCAGCCGGATTGGACAGACATTCATTGGATAAGGTCCCACAGCACTTGGAAAAGAATGTAGTCCTGTTGCCAAAATGTGGCCTTTGTTAATCTCCTAACTATTATTGTGCAGAAACCAATTCATCTGTATTAATTATAAACAAATTTTAATTACTTCAGTAAAAGCCCATTATACCAATATCTGATGCCAAACAAGCTGTATTAACTCTTTGTAAGTCTCCAAAGCAAATACGAGGTGTTGGAACGTAGGTGTTTTATACAAGACAGGAATTTCTCTGAGTGTAAAAAATGCAGTTCTGACATTTAGTTTTCCAGTTCTCTTAAGAGATCCCATGATGCTTTTGCTTTTTGCAGACAATATCAAAAGGCAACTGATGCACGTAAATTGTGAAAGATTATCCCTAATGTCTATGAGTGTTGGACTGCACTTTGTATTCTTTTGCTTAGATTTTAAAGTTTAAAAAAAAAAAAAAGACATCTACATTGTAGAGCAATGATTTACAGTGACACAACTTGAAAAAAAAAAAAAAAGTGAACTGATTTTGCTAAAACATTCCACAGTCATTTCTGATAGTGTTATGAGTGATGTGGGACCAAAAGTATCCAGTGTATCAAAGTAGAATAACCTTAAAAAAAAAAAATGAAAAACCAAATTACTCGTGTGTTTTATGGCAGCAGCTTGGCCAAGAAAGCTGGCTGGTCCTTCCCGCACAGAAACTATCTGGTTTGCAGATGACACATGGTGGCTACAGAGTGCGCAGCCGTTGGGGTTGGAAGAGATCCAGCAAGAGGGCTCATCTGTGAGCAGCAGTGTTGGAATCATCCTTGGGTTTAGTTTCACTAATGTGTAGTTTTATTTTATTAGGCCAACCATCAAAAGTTTCTCTTCCTCCTGGAAATAATTCTTTTTGGTATTCATATCACTCCTTGGACTTAAAAAGTTAAACAGTTTTAAACAAATATAACCACATCCTGCTTTCTTCCTCCATTATACTTTGAAGTTTCCCATGTAAACCTCACATTATTTTTTCCTCATTTTATACAAGAAAATAATTTATTTTTATAATCATAACGGGTAAATTCTAGCAAGCGCTCTTTAAATTTTCTTGGGTGGACACATAGAAAATAGCTTTAAACTGTGTCATAAACATAATATGGGTGTTGAGCTGGCTGGGGATGTGGAAATGGTTGAAGAGTTAAGTGAAACCAATTATCTCAAGGTTTGGCTTTTTATAAATTAAATACAGTATATAACTGAGGGTTTGTGAAGTTTTCTTTCCTACTCAGAAAGCCATTATTATAAATGTCTGTCATACCCCTATGAAGTTGATATTTCAGTTATAGTTTAAAGTCATAGCATTTTTAATTTGGGGACTGAAAATCTCTGTACAAGTGTTTTAGGCTATCACCTTCACTTTACAGATGAGAAAACTAAGGAGCAAGATAAAATGGCTTGACCAAGGTTATAGACCTATGTAAAGGTAAAACTGGAAACTATTTCTAATCTTCCCATCCACTAATATCTCCATTCCACTACCTGCCCCACCTTAGTTGTGCTGATCAACAGAGAATATATTTACTTTCAGCAACAAAGATGAAATAATGACCATAAGCTTCAGAGATTCTCTACGTGTAAATTAATTCCATGTTCTGTTTTTGTTTTTAC
The DNA here is from genome assembly GCF_048772815.1 of Callospermophilus lateralis. NCBI lineage: Eukaryota > Metazoa > Chordata > Mammalia > Rodentia > Sciuridae > Callospermophilus > Callospermophilus lateralis. The sequence goes on along the minus strand of NC_135320.1, from coordinate 49,385,967 downwards.
TAATACAGGGATTTAGTTCATTCATCTAATAAATGATCGGTGTTAACACACCTGGTTACATACTACCTGATTAGGGAGGATCTTGTGGGAGGGATGAATGGTGTTTGGGAGGGGAAGAGGGCAAGATTATTATGTATACTAGGGCATAGGACTCTCCAACAATTTGTCACTAGATTAGAGCTATTTTGCTTCTCCCAAAATTTGAATAAAAATAATTTCAATCTAAAATTCACATATAAAAGTTATCAGCCTCATACCATTATTACCATAATGATTAAAATAAGAAATTCTTGGACACAGAATAATAAATAAAGGAAAACCAAATTCAAGAGAACATGTGTTCTTAGTCTACAGATTTCTTCCCATATCACAGCAACCAAAAAATCCTGGCTGAAGCAGAATCTGCCACCTGATGATATTGTCAGTTACCCATCATTAATTGGGATAGCTCATAAAACGGAGTTTTATTTAGTCAGAGTAAATGACCCTAACCCTACTGTTTCACCTCCTTGTGTCACATCATCAAAAATTAGACCTATTCCAAATGTTCTCTCTGATATGTGGATGCTGACTCATGAATAGGAGGAGTTGTCACTGGACTGGACAGGAGGCAATGGGGGAAAAAATAGGGGGATGGGAATGGGAAACAAAGTAGGATGAATCAGCATAACTTTCCTATGTTCATGTGTGAATACACAACCAGTGGAACTCAACGCCACGTACAACCACAAGAATGGGAAATTATACTCCATGTATGTATGACATGTCAAAAATACATTCTACTATCATGTATAGCTAAAAAGAACAAATTTTAAAAATCACTTTAGAAATTTGACCTATTTATAGAAATCATTAAAATAATTATGAAGAATATTATTTTCTAAATAGCACTTTTTATGTCTCAAAAGGATTCATAAACATCATTTCTCTTAATCTTTACAGCATTTCTCATTAAGAACTGAGATGATAAGGATAAAATACTGACCATGGTATTCTAAATACCAAAGCAATGAAATTACTTTAATACTCACCAACACATAGTCAATGAGCTTCTGCACCTGAGATAGCTGAGTGACCTACTCAAAATGCCATGGGATGTGCCCTGGAAATATTTTCATCTTTTTACAACTTCAGGAAAGGATCCTGTCTGCTTTGCAGAACACGATATTGAAGAACAATGACTCACCAGAGGTGAGTGAAGGGAGCCTAAGGTAGTCTGAGCAGAGACATGGGGGGAGAGGAGTACAGAATGCAGCATCAAAGAAATTATAGAGTATGTGTGTCTCTATGTATTTCTCTTTTCCTTTAAATTTTCTCTCCAACTTCTGTCTTTCTCTTTGTTGCTACAAAAAAAAATAATAAGACTATATAAGAAAATAGGATTATTTGGCTCATGATCCTTGTTGCTGGAAAGTCCAAACAATATGGAATCAGCATCGGGCAAGATCTCTACCCTGGCTACATCACAACATGGCAGAAAAGTGGACAGGGAAAGAGATACCTGAAGATGTGGCCAAGTGCATGGTGTAATCACACTTTATAACAACCCACTATTTCAAGAAGTAACCTGGGTCCTGTGAAAACTATATTAATTCTTTCTGACCATGGTGACTTTATCATTTAACTACCTCCCACTAGGCCTGTGTCAGTCTTCCCTCTACAGCAAAAAACTGAAGCAATCACTTTATAAAAAGAAAACAAATTATCTTGGCTCCCTGTCATAGAGGTTTCAATTCATGATTGGTTTGCACCATTGCTTTGAATCTGTGGGGCACATTCCCCCCAGGATGTGTGATAGAGCAAAACCTCTCATCTCATGACTGGGAAGCCAGAGAAGAGGAGGAAGAGACCAGAGTGCCACAATCCCCTTCAAGGGCACCCCCCAGCAATGGGCCCCCCCTTCTAAAAGGCTTTGCCCCCTCCCAGTAGTGCCACCTGAAGAAGTAAACCTTTACCATATGGGTCTTTAGGTGACAGTAAAGATCCAAACTGTAGTAAGGCCCCACCTCTTAAAGCTTCACCACCTCTTAATATCATTACATTGAAGACTAAGCTTCTAGAACATGTACTTTGGGAGGACACACTTAAACCACATCCAATTCATAGCACTTTTCAGTTTGAGTTAGACTTAGGATCCAATTAAGAGGACAGATTTTTTTTTTTTTTTTTTTTACTCCAGGATGCTAAGAGAAGCATAGCCTCCAGTATGTAATGGAAAAGAAAGTCGGAATTTAACATTGTCAGCAGCTACAGGTACAGAGAACATGTCAATTTTGTCATTATTGACATGTGGGATTGAATAATTATTTTTATGGGGGGTCTTTCCTGTGCACTGTAAAATGTTTAGGAGCATCTTTGGCCTTTATGCTGCAAAACAGATACCAGTGCCATATCACTTCCCAGTTACAACCGATAGAAACGTGTCCAGATGTTGCCAAATGACCCTTGAGAGATGAAACTGTCTCTTCTAAAATAACCCTTGGTGGAGAGATACAACCCAGAAAGGGCGTATATCTAACAGCATGAGGTGTGATTGCCACTCTGTCTTGACTGTCCCCACTGTGTTTAGTGATGACCTCCTGTTCTCTTCCTCCATTTTGTTGCATAATAGTCAGTGGGCAGTCACCATCATCTCTCAGAATTGGCATGAGCAGTTGAGAGGCATTTTTTAAATTGCTGACCCACCTATAGGCCATACTGCTTTCATAGAAGACAGATGCCTATGTGGGTACACTATAGAGGAGGAGAAACAATGAGAAAATGCAATTAAAGGATATGAATTTGGGGCTGGGGATATAGCTCAGTTGGTAGGGTGCTTGCCTTGCATACTGAAAGCCCTGGGTTCAATCCCCAGCACCACTAAAAGAAAAAGAAGTATATAAATTTTGCTACATTGATATTAAAAGGGTCCATATTCTAAATAAAAAATCAAGGCCATGACATGGGCATTGCACAGGTGGCTGGAAACACCTGATGGGTGACATGCACAGAGATGGCAGAGTGTCTCTTAACTAAAAGGTAAAAAGAGGACATGCAGTAGCAAAGATTAAAGATACGACTTTGGTCAAAGCAGGCCCCTCAAATTTCATTCCTTAAAAAGACAGTCTCCACTGATAAACATCCTTCCCATCCCATGGGAAAAGTGTTCATTTAACCAATTGACACAGAAGAGTGTGAAAAGCAAGTCGATAGAAAAAAAAAATGTTACTTATGCCTTGACAATAAATTCAGTCTCGTTTCACATCTTCTACGCAATTTTCCCTTCCCCCACCCACCACATCCCTCCCCTTGGGTCTGTCCCACATGGTGTCTTACAATTGGGCCTTGGAAAGTTGAGAGTTACAGCCAAAAGCAGCAAGAAAATGCCATGAAACTGGCAGTGTTCATCGTGGAAGGAGCCAGAGCATCTGCTTTCGAGCAGGGCTATGAAGCAGAGCCACAGGGGGAAGAGAGGCTATTAGGCCACCAGCAGCCAAGGGGGAAAAGCCACAGGAACCAAGATTAAAAGTCTGAAAAGACTTGGAACTCAGAGTAAAGGACCAGTGGAGAGAGGTAGGAGAGCCAGGCTTGGCATATGGAACCACTTGAGGGGTGCTGGTAGTCAACCCAATAAAATCCTACACGGAGCATGGTATAAGAAAGTGCTAGAAACCGGTGACACAGGGGTCCTAAACCACCTGCCCAGGAATGCTGGCAAGAAGGTACAGAGGGGCCAGAATCAGCAGAATGGGGTGCATGAACTGCCATGGCTGTCAGTTTCTATAAAATACAGAGCTCTGTATTTCAACCATTTTCTGAAATACTCTCCGTCCTTCAATAAGTCATTTTCAGAGTTAAGCTGTGTCTTGCTTTCTTACGGATTCACTTTCTCTTTGTACCCAACACACCCACCATCATAGAGTATGCTTAATATGACTCACTAATCCAGAAGGCAACTTTGTCTTCTTCAATACTGTTTTTCACAGACTACATTCACATTTCTTTGCTTACATATTAATAAAAGAAGAGCTTCCCAGACCAGTAAATGACAAAGATATGGCGTAATTATTGGTTCACTTGCTTTTGGCTTGGTGTTGGTCAGTTCACCTTTATCGAGCAGGAGTACAGACTAGCTAATGTTCTCTAAATTCTGGTTTCTGGTGACTCTTGCCTCTTCTTGTGTCCACATTGGCTGATTCTCTGATGAAGTAGAGGGAAGTCTGCTATTCCTAATTCATAGGACTGTAAGTGTACTGTCTGTCTCCACCCTGACTTACAATGCCTTGCTTATGTCAACTCAACTTCCCAACCTAATAAAATGCAACAAATAGTTACTGTCTGGCAGAATTGTGTCTGCAATTCCCATGACCCCTCTGTCCCGCCCAGTTATTTGGAGGAGTTCCTATTTCTAAATGAATGCAGAAGGACAGCAGGGGTTTTCTCAAAGACAGTACTCATGTAGAGGAGAGATAGCTGCCCTACATCTAGTTGGACAGACCTTAGATGCTTGGAAATGGAGCAAATATAAGGTCTGATAAGTAATGCCTTCCTCCCTGTATTGAGGTAGTTTCTGTTTAATGCAACAAAATCTAGCTAAGCTTTGAGTTGAAAGGAAAGGAAGTGTTTTTCTCCCTATGGTATTGTGTGTTTTTATTGATTTCTACGCAATAAAAGAGACTGGAATAAGGCTGTGTTCAGCAACTGTTTTAAGGTGGACATCTCTGTGATACATATTTTAAATTTGTTGCCTCCATTAATGTTTAACAACTAAGGAGACAGTCATGGTTATCTCCCTGTTTTGGGCCTCCCAGGGTTCATTTCCTATTTTTTTTAATCACAGAATCCCAATTCCCTTTGGTGTATAGCTGTCTTTCTTGAGTATAGCCTCAGATTTTGGTATGCCCTAAGGAAAGTGCTCTGCATTCTCATACTCAAGAGATATATGTGCAACCTGAACACTACCTAAGATGTATGCATTCTCTAGAATTTAAGTCTTGAGATGAGTAAAATGAGAAGAAAAATCATTGGAGCCTGTTTGTTACTGCAACAGCACCTCACTGAGACATTCAATTGCTTTCTGTTCTCTGCACCTCCAGTGTTCACCTAACATCTGTCATGTTTTGAATGGTTCTTCTATCATTTCTTTAATTCTTTGAGACAAACAACTACTTTCCTCTAGGTATATTCCTCAAGATGCAATCACAATCTATGGCTAGTCTAGCTCTTTCCAGTATTATATTGGTACCCTTCTAAAGTAAAGTAGAAATTGGTGGCCAAAGTTATTTAGTATATTTTCAAGTAGCATCATGGCTGAGAAAATCTGGTTAAAACCTAATTAATATTGATAGTTTGTTTCAGAAAATGTGAATCTGCTTGTCCCCTGTCAATTCCTAAGAGCAATAATTCCTGGTTTCTATCTGAGGTTGGTTCTTTTTCCCTAAGTTAGTCATTTTGTACCCCTATATTAACAGGTGAAAAAGATGTCAACTCATTGAATTACTTAGTACCAATTCAAATAATTAATTTAGAAACAACAACAATAACCTTTTCAGTGATACCGAAAGAAAATATATCATTCTATAATTCAGTAGAGAAAAATAATGCATGATTCTCTACTAAGGCTTCAAATGTAGAAGAAGGGATAAATACTCTGGAGATTTTAAACTTTCCCATTAACTTTAACTGGATTATAGATAATCACCAATTTGGTGAATAATGGAAATGGATAATTTGGTAGATAAATGGATAATATATTTTATTCCTGCATGCAAAATCACATTTGATTTTGATAGTAACTATGAACAGTATACCTATTTCCTTACTTTGTGATACATAGACTAGCCCACTTCCCTTTTAAATTTCAACCATTTATCAAAGGTGGTCACAAATATATTCTTAAAAATTCAGAAACTGAGCAGTTCTCAATGGTTACCTAAATTCTGTAGAGTTCTTATTTTTACAATCTGTACTATTTCAGACTTTGCTTGTCTCTCTAGTCTTGAACAAGAAGTCCTAAGTCATGGGCAAAGTCTCAACTGAACAGATATTTGAATGAGAAAATGTATTTTGAGCTTATTATTTCTATTCAGGATCCGAAAATGTGTTTAGGAAATATTTGGTTTTCTCCCTAAAAATCAGCACTTAATACTTTATAATAATACTAATTGCCATGGGGAGAAAATCCCACAAAGAGTAGCAATCTTACAGCAGACTAGGTAATTGCTATTGTGTTTCACATTTTTGAGTGAATTTTCCCCTATGCCTTTCTGAGAAATAATCTGTGTTGCCACATTTAAGGATGATTGACATACTCCTAATAAAATTAGTAATGTATTTTATTTCTGCATACAATATCACATTTGATTTTGATAGTAACTATGAACAGTGGACAAAGTGAGTAAAAGTTATGCCCATTTTACATATAAAAAACTGAGGTGCAAAAATTGTCTTGTGCCGGGCATGGTAGCACATGCCTGTAATCCCAGAGGCTCAGGAAGCTAAGGCAGGAGGATCGAAATTGCAGTCTCAGCAACTCAGCCAGATCCTGTCTCTAAATAAAATATAAAAAAGAGCTGGGGATGTGACTCAATGGTTAAACATTTCTGGGTTCAATCCTTGGTACCAATTAAAAAAAAAAAAAGTCTTGTGTAAATTCACATAGAGCCAGACCTCAAGTTTCTCTTATAACCCCAGGGTTCTCTCAACAGCATCAGGTGTTAGCAAATCTTTCATGCAAAGAACTGAATAGTAAATAGTGTAGACTTTGAGGCCCCTGCATTTGTCATAACTATTCAACTCTTCCCTTGTAGATCAAAACTGGGCATAGACTGCATGTAAATTAATAACACTGTCATATTCTAATAAGATTTTATTTGCAAAGCAAGCACAAATGATGGTGGACTTACTCCTGAACTACATCCTAACTGCATTAAAGTCTAGATGAAATGAACATTTACTACTTGTTTATCTCACATACGAATCATTGCGTCGGGCACTTTTATTCTAAGTTAAATTTCTCTGCTCTCTTGAATGAACATGTAAAGGAGTAATGTTGGATAGAAGTGTGGTAGCTCATTGGGTTTCCTGGGGGATCACCACTGAAACCAGAACAGAAGGAAAGCATTCAGGTTAAACTAGAGGTTCTGAAACTTTTTGGGTCACAGACCCCTACAAAAATCTAATGATGACCATACTCTTTCCCCCAAGAAATCACACCTAAATGCACACACCCTCAATATTGTACATAAATTCTAAGAGTCCTCAGGTTGTAAGCATATTTCAAGATATGTTGTTTAGTTGTGGTTACATTCCAGTAACTAGTTCTCATGAAAAAAATAAACTTTGATATGAATCTATTTAAAACATCTATTTTCATGATATAAGGAATGGACAGTGGTGGAGGTTAAACTCTGCCAAAAAAAAAAAAAAAAAAAAAAATGTGTAGCCCATAGATCTTGATACTTTGTATCCAAAGTTACTCATACTAATAGTGATTTTTCTTCCTGTTTGTGATTGTGCCTAAAAATAATTCTCAGTGGCCATGTGCACACACCCCGCATTGTATGCCTGGCAAGGATTTCCTTTGGCTTGTTGCTGAGCCCATTAATAATAGATAATAATAATGAGAGCAATAGTGATAAAGATAATAATGTATTGTTGACTGCAAGGACTCCAGAGTCAGACTGAGTTCAAATCTCAGCTTTCTCACTTTATTGTCAATAGAAATCTGGGCAAGTCAGGTAAACACATTAAACTTCAGTTTCTTTATCTAAGTGATGACAAAAGCTGTCATCTTGTAGTTGGTGCTTACCATGTAACAGATCTCTGCTAAGCATTTTTTTTTTAAACTGAGGATTGAACCCAGGGATGCTTAACCACTGAATCATATCCCCAGCCCTTTTTATTTTTTGTGAGATAGGGTGTTGTTAAGTTGCTCTGGGCCTTGCTAAATTACTTAGTCTGGCTTCAAGCTTGCAATCCCCCTATCTCAGCCTCCCAAGTCACTGGTATTACAGGCTTGTGCCGCCATGCTGGGCTTTGCTAAGAACTTTTTAATGTGTCTCTTACAACCATCAGAACAACCTTTTAGAATTATCCCAACAGTAAGGTAAGAAAACTAAGGCAGAGAGCATTATATTTTGGTGCAAGATCACACAACTACTGATTGATAGAGCCAATCTTTGAACCCCAGGGGTGTAGGAAAAAGTCTCTGCTCTAATGTTATTTATTATTTATTTATTTATTTATTTAGGTACTAGAGATTGAACTCAGGGTGTTTTACTGCTGAGCTACATACCCAGTCCTTTTCATTTTTCATTTTGAGACAGGATCTCACTAAGTTTCCTAGACTGTCCTTAAACTTGTGATCCTCCTGCCACAGTCTCCTGATTTGCTGGGATTATAGGCATGTGCCATAAGTCCCTTAATCACTTTACTTAAATAACTCTCAAACTCCATTGTATTGTAAAGTTTAAATAGATATCACATGCGAAGCGTCTCACTACCTGGCGTAAACTGACACATGGTATTGCCATGCGGATCCCCCTAGTCTGTGTCTATTGACAGGGTATTCTCAGCAGCTCTCTTCAGCAGAATTGCCTATTTCCCAATGCTGAGTTCAGATTAACCTGACAGCTGCGTAAATTTTCCAAGACTTGCACTTATTCTGCATCAGTTGATGACTAAAATAATCAGTGACATAAAAGCACAATTTCAAAGGGTCCAAAACAACAGCAGCAAGAAACACATAACAAATAAGGGGAAATCCTAGTTTTGGCCAGAGGAAGAGTTATTTCTTGGATAGAAATAATTTCTATCCAAGAAATAATTCCACTGAATGCAGTTTGCTGATTTCCAAAGAGCAGCTAGCCATGTCCTGAAAAGGGAGCACAAGAGACATTGTAGCAGACCTGTGCTAACTTGGAAGCCTATTAATTTCCCTGGCTAGGCTGTTTTGGTTTTTTGTTTGTTTGTTTTCTTTTCTTTTTTGGTACCAGGGATTGAACTCAGGGGCACTCAACCACATGTCCAGACCTATTTTGTATTTTATTTAGAGACAGGGTCTCACTGAGTGCTCCACTTTTTGAGGAGGCTGGCTTTGAACTTGCAATCCTCCTGCCTCAGCTTCCTGATCCTCTGGGATTACCACCACACCCAGCTTGCACTGTTTTTTAAGGTGATCAGGAATCCTAGAGAACAGTACCGATGCTATGGAAACATATTTTCCACGTAATTATTGATCAAAAGGTGGACTATTGTGAGCTTTATTCTTTGTTCTCTCTCACAGTAATTCTCAATTTTACATATTAGCTTTCATAAATACCTACTGACACACACAAAAAAGAAAGAAAAAACCCCAAACAAAACAAAACAAAAAATGAGGCTAATGCTGTAAGCTTTTAGAGAAAAATGATCAGATTGATCCTCTTCAATATTCCACAGCAGTACAAATATCAATCCAGCCTCATTATCTTGAAGTCCATCAAAATATATTGTAAATCTGAATTGCTGGATTTATTGAAGTCCCAACTGAGAGTCAACCTTTGATACTCTTTTCTGGCAATCCAAACAACATAAGAAAAGAGAGTCAAAGTCTGTGAAGCTCAAAGGACCAAAAGTTAGGATGGGTTGTAGTAGACCAGAAAACTGAAAATTTCTAGATTAGCAAAGAAGTTTCTTGGGAAGTGCTTTCAAGCCATTCACAACTAAAAAAAAAAAAAAAAAATGAAATCATTCTGGCTTATCTGTCAGGTTTCTGCCTAATATCAGTTTGTTACCCAGCTCCCTGAACTTATTTGTAGGCTCTTGATATATTTTACCACCCAGAACTTCTTCATGGCATTCAATCAGTTTGCTACTCTGTATTTATTGGAATGATTATTTGTTAATATTTGTCTTTTCTTTTAGACCAGGAGTTGTTAGACTCCTGCCACCTGTTTTTTCATGACCTGCAAACTAACAACAGTCTTTGCTAATGAAGTGGTTGAAAAAAATTGAAAGATAAGTTGGACATGTGAAAATTATGTGAAATTCAAATTCCGGTGCTCTTAAGTGTTATTAAAACATGGCTTCGCTCACTGATTTTTGTGTTGTCTATAGCTACCTTTGTGTTACTGTGGCCAAGTAGAGTAGCTTCAACAAAGACTATAGAGCTTAAAGGGCCAGAATATTAACTATTTGGATCTTTACAGAAAAAGCTTTCCAAAACTTCTGTTTTAGACTGTAAATTCTAAAAGGGTATAAGTCTGTCTTGTTTAACACTTGTTTATCTCTAGCTCCTTGCACAATGCCTGTGTCTTAGCTTTTTCACTTCTGTGACTAAAGAAACTGACCAGCACAACTGTAAGGAAGGAAAAGTTTATTTGAGGGCTCACAGTTTCAGAGGTCTTAGTCCAGAGAAGGCCAGCTCCATTCCTCAGGGCTCAAGGTGAGGCAGAACATCATGGCAGGAGAGGGTGGTGGAGGAAAGCAGCTCACATCATGGTGATCAAGAAGCAAAGAGAGAGAGAGAGTCCAGCTCCAGATACAAAATATATACCCTATAGCCATGCCCCCAATTAACCACTTCCTCTAGCCATACCCCACCTGCCTATAGTTACTATTCAATTAATCCCATCAGGGATTAAGTCACTGATTTGGTTAAGACCCCACAATCCAATCATTTCTCTTCTGAAACTACTTGCATTGTCACACACGTGAGGGTCTTTGGAACCATAACAGCCTGCAACAAAGAAGTTGCCCAAATAAATGTGTTAAATAAAGGAATTCTAGCTAAAGGAATTGGTAGTGTTGATTGCAGTCTTAGGCTATAACCAAAACTAATTTTTAGGATCCTCTAAAAGGATGAGATTCTTTAATTTCCTGTCATTTCATAGCAGAACAGGAGGACTACAAAACATTTTTGTTTGGGAGGGTATAATCAGGAGGAGAAAACAGCTTCCTAACTCACAATCACAGCTGTAACTTCAATGCCTATTCCCACTCAAAATAAGAGTACCGTTCACATCCTTATAGTTGCTCTGAAACAATACCTCACACTGATCTTGTTCTTACTTCATCGATGAATTTTTAAGCCCATGGGAAAAGAGAAGAAAAGTGTGTGTGTGTGTGTCTAATAAAGAGAGAGATAGAGACAGGAGACAGAGAAAAAGGATAGCATCTTAGGGGAAGATAAGTGTGCACAAAGTGTTTTAAGAAATTTTCTGGAAGAGAAGATAAGATTCAGGGCTCCAGGGATTCTTAAATCTGAAAAAGTGGGGGTGATAAATGTAAATGATTACAAAAATCATCTCTTCTTCGGGCCTTTTGAAGTTAGAGATGATCCTAAAGTGAACAAAGGTTTAAGTGTTAAAATATCCCAGATACAAAATTACTCAGAATGATCTTCATTCAGTGATCTATGAGGCTATTTCTCTGATATTGAGTCTGGTTCCTACTTGTTATTCTGTTGGGAATAGTGTTCCCAAGAGATTTTTGGCTGTTCTTTTGTTGTGAAAAAAAATTGTACCTAAAGATGACAAAATAGAAATTGATTCTTCTTCCCAAAAAGTAAACCACTCCCTTACATTTTAACTCTATCCATATGTATAGCAGAAAAAAATACTTGCATCTTCTCTGCTTCAGAAAGAAACTGTTGTTCCTATATTTCTTTTAATACAAAACCTACTTATCATAGAAATCAGATTTTCTTAGTTTCCTACAATTTAAAGTTACTGTCAAATTTGTGAAAAGATACTTTTCAAAAAAATTATTTTTGGGGGGAGGAGGGAAATTGATAATTAACCACTGAGCCACATCCCCAACCAGTTTTAAAGGGTCTCGATCAGTTACTTAGGGCCTCAATAAATTGTTGAGGATAGCTTTGACTTCATGATCCTCCTTCCTCAGTTTCCCAAGTTGCTGAGATTACAAGATTGTGCCACCATGCTTAGCTTATAAAAACACATGTTAATGGGAGATTTATTTTTAAATATAAACAAGATTTTTTAAAAATTATTCAATCCACTTTGAGTGAACAGGTATTTGTTTGTATTGAGTAGATTTTTTATTTCTTTGAAAGTAATTTATTAACCCACATCCCCAACCAATGACACCATTTTAAATTGCAAAAGAAGATCTATAATGGGATCTTGTAAATGATGATGTGATATCTCATGAAATCTCAAGTTTTCATGAGACATCATATCATAGTGATAGAAACTATGTGATAGTGATATGCATAGTGATGGAAACAATGTAAGAGCTAGGTCTGAAATAATTTTTAAGACAATGGAGCATGAAAGCTAAAGGCATCTTTCATGACTTAAGGAAAGTGAAATTCATTTTGGTAACATGAGTACAAGAGGGAGCCTGACAAAGTGCACTGTACTTGTCCTTATAAAAGATAAAACCATAGTTCAGAGAGGATAAGCAACTTGCCCAAGGTCACAAGCAATAAAAAAGTCAAGCCAAGGTTCAAACACAGGTCTCTTTGATGACAGAGCCTACTATATCATTATAGCACTCTACAGCTGCTTAAATTGCTTATTGTAAATCAACTTTAAATGGATACTCTAGCATTATAGTATTTTAACAGACATTAAGATGTAAGTGACAAAAAGGACCTGAAACTGGTTTTAGAAGTATACATAGAAAAATGTACATAGGGGCCATTTCAGGAAGGAGCATGAAAACAAGCCACAGTGTATGCTGGGAGTCAGGTCGCACTGAGTTCATTTTGGGCTTTGCCACGTGTGATATCAGTAATTTAACAGGAGAGCACAGATGTCATACTGAAATTTTGGAGATAAAAATCCAAAGAGCTTTTGACTTGGAGCTACTTTTTCTTTGAGAACATTTGTCCAGTAAGGAAAAGAAGAAGAAAAAGAAGGGACGGGGGAGAAGAAACAGGATGAAAAAGTCTAGAATTCTAATAATGTACAGCTTGAAGAATATAGTTTTAAAAAGCTATATTGAATTAGAGATTTTTTTGTATGTGTAATAAGTAAATTTTAGGTGCTCCCATCACCCCAAAGAGAAACCAAGTAAGATGATGGGTAAGTTAATCTGCTTCCTATACTTATTGTTTTATTATCTACATCCTATAACATCAAATTGTAAATCTCAAATATACACAATAAAATTATTTTTTAAAAAATAAAGAGACATCTGTGTCCCTTCATACTTGGAACTGTGGGTATTTTACACTGTCTGGAAGAAAGCTAAACCTTGAAGATGAATGTCCCCTAATCAAGTGTGCAGCAAACAGCTTTCCTGACCTCTGAATGTTGCACATGACATTAAAATAAGCCGGTCAACTGATTGTGAACTCCTTAAACTTTCTCTTCTTTTAATTGTTATTTTTAATTTAAAAAATGGAAAATCTATATTTGATGAGCTAGAGAGTTATGTTTTGAAAGTCAGCTGAGGGGCAATTAGATAGTACAGCAAAGGCTGGGAAGTGTACTGATCCACTAGAATGTGATTTTTGATACTTTTTATTTTGTGTGGGGTTTTTTGTTTGTTTATTTGTTTCATTTTAGTTTTTATAGACCTAAATTTGGTTGTTTGGAGGAATGAACATCATTGTTTTGTTCTGGAGGGAAGTTCTTGGTGGTGATTACTTTCCCCAAAAATAGATTTAGATATTAAAATTTGGTGCTTATAAGAAAGTTAAAAAATGAATAGAAATGCTTTAATTAAAATTATAAAGGAGAAAAAATAAAGGGAAGTAAATTCCTCTGAAATTCCAAATGAAAGTTTTGATGGTCTAATGGAACTAGTTGGAATCCAGAGTTTAGCAAGTTTGGGAGCCATGATAAACCACCACTTACTTTACACTTGTATGCTGAAAGGCTAAATCTTCAGCATAAAGGTAAATTAGCAGTAAACTTAAATTCTGACAGACTACAAGCAAGTTTTAGGAGAAGAGTTCTTAAACAGGTTTAAGATGATGGCAAGTTGATACAAATCCTTTGTAGTTCAAAATAATTTATACCAATAACTCAAATATAACATTCAGCACACAAAGATAACTAAGCATGCCTATAATCCCAGCATCTTCAGAGACTGAGGCAGGAGGATTGCAAATTCAAAGCCAGGCCTCAGTAATTTAGTGAGGTCCTGAGCAATTTAGCAAGACCCTGTCTCAAAATATAAAGTAAAAAAGGCTGGGTATGGCTCAGTGGTTAATCACCCATGGTTGAATCTTTGGTTAATAAGACAAAACAAAAAACTTGACAAATGCAAAAACAAAGTCTAAGAACTAGAATTAATAGAGCATATAAGCAAAAGAAAGATACCCATAGTAGCTCCTAATTTTGAATTACCAGGAACAGTCCATAAAACAACTATGCTTATTAAAAAATAAATTCAAACAGAAAATTTTGGCATATAGTTAGAAGTTACAATTTTGTAACAAAATTTTAAAAGAATCACATATAGAAAACAATAACTTTGTATTAAGAGAAGAAACAACTGAAGAGAGAATTAGTGAAATGGAACATAAGTCAGAAGATATTATCCAGAATAAAGCGTGGTAAATCAAAAGGAAAAAAAAATAAAAACATGTAGAGGAGGGAAGAAAGTGATAAAATGCCATGAAAGTTTTATCTTTGGTGGAATCCCCAAAGACACTGAAATAAAAGTTTCAACATGTGTTTATTTGGAATCCACCCTGGCTCCCTGCCAAGAAAAATAAAGAGAGAGAAAATGGAAAAGAAATAAAATTTTAAAAGTTATTGCTGAAATTTTTCCAAAACTTAACAAAACAAATCAAATCACAGATTCAAGAAATACAATAAATCCCAAGTAAAATAAACAAAAAGAAATTCATATTTAAACACATGTTAAACAAAGGAAAGAAGGAATGATTTGAAAAGGAAAAAAGGACCAACAGACAAAAGATATAATGAAAACAAGAAAAATTAAGGAAATAAACATGAAGAAGCCAGAGAGAAAGGTTAAATTAGAATCAAGGGAAAACAGTTTGAGAGTTGGTTTCTCAATAGCAACAGAGAGATGAGAAATACATGCAAAAGCTGAGAGAAAATAACTGCCCAATTAGAATTCTATATCCTCAAAAACAAAGGTCACATACATTTTCTTAGCAAAAAGCAAAACAAAAACAAAATCTATTTTACTACAACTAATATTAAAAGAAATCCTAAAAGATGATTTGGGGGCAGAATAAAAATTAGAGAAAAGGAAACAGTTTCCTGAATGAATGAAAAATCAATGAAAATGAAAAATAAACCTTCATGAATATTGTACTATATAAAACAATAATGTCTTGGGGGTTATACATATATATGTGTGAGAAACCGAGTAGAGAGTTATTAAATATTCAAATAACAGACTATAATAGGATTAGAGAAGTTTTCTAAAGCACTTGCTTTGTTTGGCAGGTGGGTAAAGTATCAGTTAGTCAAGGGTGGATGTATAATTTCCAGAGAAATCACTTATAAGATTGTAAAATAAATAAGTAAAATAAATAAAAAAATTGGAGAACATTACAAACATAATTCAAGAACGCTATTCATCAGGGAAGCTTAACTCCTGTACCAAACCACCTCAACATCTCAGTAGTTTAACAGCATAGAATTTCATACTCACTGTTGATAGAGTCCAATTAACCTATTAATCAATAGGGTTGGTTGGGGAGATGTTAGTTGCTACTACTTATCTTTGTTAAAGGGAGCAGCTTGTGTCCATCTAATAGCTGTGTTATCTTCAACCTGTGGCTTCCCAGGCCACCAGAGAAGTAGAAAAAAATAACGTAAATCTAGGCATGATTGACTGATAGGGATCAGAACTGGGAGTGTGTATGTCACTCATAGTCATATTTCATTAGCCAGAACTCACTCCCAGAGCCATATCCTATCTTTGAGGATGTTGGAAGATGTTGTTTAGTTATTTACACAGCATGAATCTGTAACTATTTTGGTAGTGCATGGTATTATCTTTGCTACAAAGGAACAGGTGATTGGAGAATAGTGGTCATAATTTGAATTTAAATAATTTAAGCCCAACAATTTAAACAAAATCACCACATTCTTAAATCATGTTTTTACAGCTCTTTCAGGAAATATTCCAGACAAAGGTACAATTTGGGGCATATTAGTCTTATATTGTTACTTTATTACAGTCAGATAAAATTACATGTAAATATGGGAAAATGTAGTTATTTGAAGACCAGGATTTTGATTAGCACTTCACTTATTAACCTTGAAGAAATCCTGCTCCCTGCATTTTTTTGTTTGTTTTTTCCTTGAACCTAAGTTTTTTTTTTTTTTTTTTTTTTTGTTTTTTTTTTGTTTTTTTAATCCATAGAAAGAGGACAGTAATGCTTGTCCTTTCTACTTTCAACACTCTCAGGCTCAGATGAGATGTGTAAAATGAAAGCATTAAGCTTGGTCCTTGTCCCTGATGCCAATCCAATAAGGAGGACTTGGTTTTGAGAAAAAGAAAAAAAGAAGGTTTATTGCTTTGATAGCAAAGGAGAAACATAGGGGATGCCCATCCCAAAGGCTGTGATTCTGCCCATCAGTAGGAACAGGGGGGTTTTTAAAAAGGTGATTCAGAGAAAATGAGATTAGAGTAGAAAACAGGAAGGAGATCAGGGTAAAGACCAGGGAGGAGAAGGTTAAGGAAAAGAAGATCAGAGAGGAGAAGATCAGGAAGGAGAAGGTTAGGGAAAAGAAGATCAGGGAGAAGAAGATTGGGAAAAAGAAAAAAATAATAAATTTCAAAGCCACAAGGGATATAGTCAAAGCATCAAGAACCCCGGTTACATTATCACATTCTCAGTCTGATTCAAAGCTGTGAGCTATTGAATTATCCAATATAGACTCTTTCCTAGGACATAGATTTGAGAAAGAATTTAGAGCAAGTGTAGCAATTTACAAATACAATTAATATCTAGGGAGGTGAAGAGACTTGATGGAGGTTATGGTGATGGCCAATGACAGAGTCAAATTTGGAAGAGCATTGTTTTAAGTTTCAGTGGTTCCCAATGGAGAAAGGCAGTACTACTGGTAAAATAAGAGGCACTGGGAACGGTGTTGAGAATATGGTTTCAAGATTAAATTCTTGCAGATTTTTATTTAATACATCTGAAAGAAAGCCAATAAATCTGTATTTTAAAAGTAAATCCATTATCATCTTAAGTTAGTAGCTCCAAAAGAAGTTGAACTGTGAGTTATTTTAAAAGCTCTGAAAAGAATAGAGATATTACTCTTTTTTTTTTTCTTTAAAAGACTTGTACTTCTGAGCAGAGCAGCAGGCCAGCCCTCTACCCATCTTTCACTGAACAGCTAATGACAGTCTGCACATATTTCACCAATTGACAGATTATGTGTGAAATCTGTAATTAGGCAGTTAATCTTTTTTTAAAAAAATATGTTATATTTTTAATTCCTAATATGTAGATTTTCAAGAGACTAAGTGCTGGGTAACATCTCTGAATATATTTTGTACCTCTTTCTTTCTTTTTCTCTTCCTTTCTCTCTTTTCCTAGAAAGGGCACTTGAGCTAGAATAGTAATATGGCAGAAAATAAAAAAAAATGCTTGTTACTTTAGGGAAAACAAATAACATAGCCATTAGAAGGATAAAAGTTTAAAACCCAATTGTATAATAAAGTTTATATACAGTAGGATGTACATCTCCTGTGTTTCTCACTGATACCTGATTTATATAATTGATAATTAGATGGTCTCCAGAGGCCTAAACCTCACATTTGTGGATGAAAGAGTATGTTCTTGGGGAAGATAATGGGATCCAGACCCTCAGGTGCTTCTCTGGGGATAAGTTACCGAGAACACAAGGAGATGATTATGAAAATAAGCGAGTTTTCTACAGAGGGGAAAGTGTTTTGAAGGGTAGGTTCCCTTCTGTTGAGAGAAGAGTGTTTTAGTCTGTTCTTGTGACTGAAGACCTGTCTAGAACAACTTTAAAAGAAGAAAAGTTTATTTGATGCTGATGATTTCAGAGGTCTCAGTCCACAGAAGGCTGACTCCATTGCTCTTGGCCCAAGATAAGAAATAACACCATGATGAAAGAGTGTGGAAAAAGAAAGCAGCTCAGGGTATTGCATTGGAGAAGCAGAGAGAGCGCTCCCTTCACCAAGGACAAAATACATACCCCAAAGGCATGTCCCCAGTGACGTACCTCTTCTAGCCACACACTACCTACCTGCAGTTAGCACTCAGTTAATTTATGTCAATGGATTAAGTTATACATTAGGTTACATTACACCTCCCAAAACCTATTACTTCACTGCTGAATGTTCTTGCATTGCCTCACAATGAGCTTTGGGGGGACACCATATATCCTTAAGGTTACTTAAGGAGGTGTGGGGACTGCAATGGAAACAAACACATATGCATTACACTCTGATATTTTTTTCATGGAAATCTCAACAGATATCATTGCACTTATTTTTTTTTTATTTTATTTTTTTAAGGATACAAGTCATTCTTTAAATGGTTAACCCAAGAGTCTTCCTCCTTAAGAAAGCCCTGAGAAAAGGGAGAGATACTGGTGCAAACTTGATTTTTTTCTCATCTCTGGGTTAGCAGCCATCAGAGAGCAGTTGTTTTTACCAGCATTCTGCCAGCTCACCTTCAGGATGTTGAGACAGTTTCTGAGGGTCCAGGTATTAATTCTGCAATGACTCTTTGATTCATTCGATTCCAGAAGAGCTTGCTTCTAGAATTAGATCTCCATGAAACTGAGCTTGGGAGACCCTCTTGAAGTTTTTTCTGCCCATAGACACGCCCTAAGAGATTTAGGAAAAAAGAAACAAGATTTTCTTTGGTGTTTACAAGCCCTAACCTCAGAGATTTGAGTCATACCTTCTTAAAGGGCAGGGGAAGATGGGGAAGCTAGAGCCAAACCCTTGAGACTGGGCCAGACTTGTGCTAACCCAGGCCACCAGTGGACAAATCCACTCTTGCCATTTATAAACTGTGAGACCTTAGGCAAATAACTCCAGCCCTGGGCTCAGTTCCCTGTAGACATAACTCTCTCCCACTGCTGTTTTAGGAATGAATGAGGTAATACTTAGGACATGCTGAACACGGCAGCACAAAGCATGAACTATGATGAGGGTGGGTATTTACCACTCAGCACCTATTCTCATCCTCTCAGCAAGGTATTACTGTCAGACTTGGATTCCAAGAGACCAATAGAACTTAAGCAAGAAAAACTTCAGCAAATAACCAGTGTGAATGAAAAAATAAATGTTTTCTCAGTAAGACTCAGAAACTTATTTGGGTAAGATTGCAGAATCCATGAAATAGGACCACCCTCTCAAATGGATTGCCTGACCACCTGGTGGGATAGACTAGGGATCAGACATAGTTTTGTTTCAAGAACATGAAAATATGAAAGAAAAATTCATACTCTATCTATGTCTAGGCATATGCATTTGGTAGGTGAACTATATGAAATACCTTGAGTGTATCTCTCTTCTCTGCACTTTGATCAACCTTAACACATTAGCTTACAATTTTATGCAAAATGCTTCAAGAGGCCTAATCGACAATTTACTGTCACTCATGATGTCCATCTAAAGATGCAGTTCAAGCTGCTTCTATCTCCAAATAATTCTCAGCAAAACCCAGTTTCAAAAACTAAAAATATTAAACTACATTAACGTAGACAAAAAGGGCTTTAATTGGGTAACTATCAGATTCCACTATCTAAATGAATTTTCTACTCTATTAAAATAACAATGATTTAAACTTCAAAGCAAACTCTGCCTCCTTGTTTACCCTGCCACTCTCGGTTTGTCTGTAAGATATCTAAGTCTTTTGTTAGACATATGTTACTGAACTTAATTTGTCTTTGTTCCTTTTAAAAGTCTTGATTCACAAAGAATAGCAATGCTTTGAATCTGCTTTCTAATACAATCTTATTTTATACCTGTATGCAGAAATGTCTAATTCTGACTGGGTACAAATAGATGGAACACACAGTGAATGTGAAGATGTTAAGAAGAGGTTGGAGGAAATTGGAATACCAAAAAGCTCTAAGGGAATTATGGAATATTTATGAAAATATGTGGAGCATTTTGAAATGCAGATGTCGAATGAAAACTGTCTTTAATAAATCTTCTTAATTAAAATCTATTGTTCAGAAAAAAATATAAATCCTCCTCCAGTATTAGAAACAGTAGCAAGAGGTAGGAAAAGTAAGAATGTAATCAGATTGAAGCAAAGAATTGTTATTAAGAGTTCCTGGTTTATAGCACTTTTTTTTTTTTTTTACTTTTTAAGCTAAAAAAGTGGCATTTTGGTAGTCTGAACATAAATTGTTTGCCATTATAGTACTTGATAAGGTAAAAACAATGGAGGTTTTAGTACAAAAATATATCCAATTATTGAAGAAAATAGTGTTAGAATCACTGTCAAATCACAAAATCACGTGAACTTTTTTTTCCCCCTCCAGTGGCAAGGGCTTTGAATGGGTGCTCCTTCTACTCAAAAAAACTAAAAACCAATCATAAAAAATAAACCTGGCCTAGCCTTCCTTTCAATATTCAAATCTCATTTGAGACTCAAACAGGACACTTAAAAATGAAAACGTCTACATGACTGCATGTATGAAAAATATATATATATATGTGTGTGTGTGTGTATATGTATATATAAATGTTTCTGTTCTTAGTCTTCAACTGTTATTAAACTTCAAAATTGCTACGTTTTTCAGGTAAGCCAGCATACTATTCCACAATTGTCATAACGTTGTCAATAGATTGAAGTAAACTAATTCTCAGGTAGGCAAGCTGAGGCTGAGTAATTCCTAGCATGGAAGATCGTGCATAATTTGACGGAAGACCCTTCCTACACCACTGCAAGGGGTGGCCTGTTGCTACACACATGAAAGTTATAATAAACTGCACACCTTGAATTCATTACTACATCGTGCCTTTTCTCAGTTACACATTGCAGATGGATCTAGTTAAACACCAGGCAAATATAGTTGTAGGCTAAGGACAGTTATCATTGACCCCTTGGGGGAGAGTAACAAGTGACCTAACCATTCTGCAGTAATCACCTACTCAGGGCTCAACTTTTGAAGAGCTCCCAGTCTTGTTTAGATAAACAACCTCGTGACTGCTTATTTTATTGTGGTCTGATAATGGGCCTCCAATGATGATTGCAGGTGCCTGAGTAGCAGGTGAGGACTTTAGAAACTTATTCTTACATGAGCTTGCTTTTCTCTTGTCATGGATGCAGGGTCCTCTAGAGTGTCCTATGTATTTTCTAAGCATGAGTATGTTGTGGGCCTTTGTGCAATCTGTGAAAGTGGAGCTCTGTATATATAAGAAAGATGGTAAGTATGATGTTCTCAATGACTCCAGCAATCTCTAAAGCCTTGCTACTGGCAGTGTGGAGCAGTCCCATTAGCACTATCGGGTTGTTTGTTATAAATGTAGGCTCTCAAGACCCTGCCCAAACCCCCCACTGACCCAGATTTTGCATTTCAACACAATCCCCAGGTGCTTAGTATATATGTTAATGTTTGAGATGCACTGCTTTTTTTTTTTTTTTTTTTTTTTTTTTTTTTTTTTTGCAGGTATTTAACTCAGGGGCTCTTAACCACTTAGCCATAACCCCAAACCTTTATCTTTCTTATTTTAAGACAGGGTCTCACTAAGTTGCTGAGGCTGGCTTTGAACTTGCATGCCTCTCACCTCAGCCTCCTGAGCTGCTGGGATTACAGAAAGGCACCACTGCACCTGGAAAGATGCACTGCTCTTAATAATATATTTATTCTTCTCAATTAAAAATAATAGCATTTAGTTTCCTTGAGATGTATTAAGACTGAAGACAATTATATGCCATATACATATTGTCCCCTGGCTCCTGCTCCCTGCCTCATTTTGGGGATTGAACTCAGAAGCATTCTACCACTGAGCTACATACTTGGCCATTTTTTATTTTATTTTATTTTTATTTTTTGTATTTTGAGACAGGGTCTCCCTAAGTTGCCCAGACCGGCCTTGAACTTGTGATCCTCCTATCTAAATTTCCTGAGTTACTGATATTACAGATGTGCGCCACTGTGCCTGGCCAATACACATATCTTGTTGGGTAATTTCAAAGAACATTAAAAAAGAAAAAGATGTAAGGCACATTTCAATCTATAATTGGCTCTTCCCCTCTCCAACCAAAGCCATACAAAATCAAAATTTCCCAACTTACAGATTTTTGTCCCCTAAAGGAAATCAGGTCAAATTACAAGGCATATGGGGTAAACTGGATGGTTGATATCACTAATCCTGGAGTTTTACAGGTGCTCAATCTAAAAGACACATTGTCCAAATGGTCTCTTAAAAGGCACAGATGAAGTCTGGAAGGAAGCTTAGAAAGGAGGGTTAAGTTGGCTCCCAGTGATGAAAATGCCCTTTCTGACTATGTCACCTTCTAGGGGACAGTTGTTCCATGGGTGGTTAGCCTGAGGAAAAAAGAAATTAAGAAGTGTGCAAAATAGCTTCACGCTGAACATGGTTATCAGCAGTCTATACTTGCTACAAATTTGTTGGCTAAAAATTGCTTCTCTTTCTATTGCTGTGCAGTGAGCCAGTTGGCTATTTTCCTCCCCAGAGGTGGATGCACTACAGTGATGGGGTGATTCTCACATGGCGATAGTCTCATGAGGTGAGAGGCCTTCAGCAGACTAGAGTGAGGGCTCCATGGCATAAATTGATATTTTTATGTTCTTAAAGAATTAGGAAACTGAGATGAGTGAAATATTGCAGCACATCCATCTTTTTAAAGGATAGATTTAATGTGGACATAGAAATCCCGATTTCACGTAGTATTAAGGCATATATTTGCAAATAAAAAATTATTTTTGAGTCAGGCACAGTGATGCACAACTGTAATCCCAATGACTCTGGAGGCTGGGCAGGAGGATTACAAGTTCAAAACCAGTCTCAGCAATTTAGTGAGGCCTTAAGCAACTTAGTGAGACCCTATCTCAAAATAAAAAATAAAAAAAAGGCTGGGATGTGGCTCAGTGGTTAAGCACTCCTAAATTCAATCCCTGGGACGGGAAAAATCTATCTATCCATCCATCCATCCATCCATCCACACTTTACTATGTATTAATACCATTTAAACATCTAGATTATATAAACCATCAATTTTATAATAAGCAGATGAAAGAATAAGAGCATGCTCCAAATTAAACACTTTGTGAATTTTTATTGCATATGGATGTGTGTATTGAAGAATGTATTTCAATTGCTATAGGAGATGAGAAGAAAGAATTATTTTACTCACAGATCTTGCTGGTTTGAAGTTCTTTTCCATAGCACTTTTTATTTTTCAAAAATTTCTAGTTTATTGTAGAAAATAAACTGAATTTTCAGGGAAAAAATGACTTATAGAATTTTAAAATAATTTTAAACACATAACAAAAACAATCAGAATACATATTTTTCACATCAAGTTCACCACGTGTCAGGAATTACTGACATACACATAAAACAAGATGGAAGACACTTCTTTTCATAGGTTTTTTCATTTAAACTCTTGGTAGTCTTAAAAATCTTAGCGTTCTTAATATCAATTCTTCAGTCAAAAGGAAGTCAGGTCAGTTATCTAAGTGGAAACATTTCAAGCTTTTATTAATTTATATTGCACCTATATTTGTCAAGCACCTACTATGTGTCAAGCACTGCACAGTGAACAAAAACAAAGATCCTGGCATTTGTGCAGTTATAGTACATAAGAATGCAGCTAAGTGAGAATTGCATAGACAGAATAACTGCCAATTAAATAAATGCAGCAAAAAATTAATCACCATCTTCACTGGACTATTCAATTTAAAAGAGGTAGAATATATAATTTCAATGGGAGGTTCACATTGATTTTATTCTGGTGTATAGCTTTCCAAAAAAAGGGGGGCAAGAAATATTCAACTTAAGTAAGAAACAAGATGAAGACATTTTCTTTGGTGTCACTATTTTTCTTTCATGCATTAACTAAAAATAGTCATATGAGATAATTATGAGATTACAGATAGTTTTATATGCAGAGATATACACACATAAACACACATGTATGGCAAATATGCATGTGTTTTATTTTATGCAATAAATTATTCTTGCTGAGTTTAATATATCAAAACCTGACAAATAGAAATGTTTAAAAGGCAAAACTCATTTATAAGAACCACTAATATGAATTATTTAGTAAAACTTCCCCAAATTAATTTTTTCTCAAATTAAAAAAGTAATTGAGATTTTGCAACTTTGGCTTTTTGGATGCAAGCTGGTTTTAACATAGTTCAGAAAAACACACATGACTATCGGAATACACAGGAATCATAAATAAATATCAAACTCATTGTCTGTAGTCTTGCAGCTAAATTATACTAAACTGATCATTTTACTTGAGGGAATGATGAGAGTCATTTTTAGTTTACCTTATACATTTCCTATTTTTAAAATATTGTTTAGGCTAAGTCTCCAAACAGGTAATGGATTTACACTATACATTAAACATTTACTAAGTATATGTAGCCCAACTATGATAAAATAAAATAAAGGATCTTGGAAATTTATTATTTTTTGGTCTACATCTTAAAATGAAATATTAAACAAGTTAAATAACAAAATTGCAAAGATTTGAAATAAAACTTGCCCACACAGAGCTCAAAAAGCAAATTATATAAAATTACACAGCAAAAAGGAAAGAAATTGCAAATAGTGGGTAAGTCTAAATTTATGAAAACTTAATTATGGCTTGCCATCCCTTATGTTTATCATATTCCATTTTTCACAAATACAATAATAAATAATTTTGTTAGAAGTAAGTAATGTGGTAATTAAGGATTTTCCTCAACCTAGGCAAACAGGAGGATTTTTTTTTTCAAGGAATAGAAAATCACAGCTTGGGAGTCATTTAAACTTTAAGATCTACAAGAAGGAATTTTAAAAGTGCTAATTAAGTACTTGTTAACATTTTGTATAGGAATTCCTTTTTGTGAGAGGTGAATCACACATCTCTAAAGAAGGTAATAAGCACTCATCTGAAATTTGTATTGAAAGCTCTGCATTTTTTTTTTTTTTTTTAAGGTTTGGTTTGAGGGAAAACAAAAAGCATCCTTAGGCAGCATGACTAAAAAATATAAACCTGTAAATTGAAAGAACTCAGTACTTTAATAATAAAAATTTAATGATGTGAGAAAAACAAACAAACAAACAAACAAAACCTCCTAGAGTGTGAGAAGAAGAAAATTGCTAGTAAGGCCTTTTTTTTTTTAATAGTTTAACACATTATTGTGTATTTTGTTTTTAAGCTAATGGTTTTGTCATGATGGGTAGGTATTTCTATTCCTAAGCAATCTCCTCTTTTAATTTAAAGTTGTTTTTGTTTTAAAATACTTTTCCTTTTTGCTGAACAAACTAGTTTTCCAGGTTTAGAAACCAAATCTCTCTTGTGAATGTCTAGATAGGAAGACTTACTCAGCTCTGTCTCCTTAGATTGACTAAGAAGAATCTATCAATTAATACTTCATTGTGTATTGAAAGTTATGTGGTATGTGCCCTCCATGCCAAGGCCAAGGTAACCGTATGTTCCATGGACTTGTACTGTTTTACAGGTAATTCCCACCCTCCCTCCACACAGCATCAGTGAGCTTGTGACTGTTCATTTAATATTTTATTTTCCTAGATTTTACAATTCAAGCATCATCTCAAGCTTGAGTTGGCCCCTATAGTTACTATATGCTCCAAATAAAAAACTTGGGAGATAATATTAGGATAAACCCCATAGAAAAATATGTTCTACATTTTGTAGAATACAGGCCTTTCAAAGGGGTAGCAAGTGGGATTTAGGAATATACTGAGTTTTTTCTTCTACATTTACTTAAGGAGGTATGTTTATGTTTGTCAGATGCTGTTATTTGAAAGTAAAAAAAAAAAAAAGAATCTTAGATTTAATGATATATAGCCAGATTGAATAAAGAACTTTTTTTTTTAAGGAAGTATAACTAAACAATAACCTATTACTTTTCTAAAAGTATGACTGACCAAAGGGAAGATTCTATAAGATTTGTAGAATTTATAAAATATACCTGGTTACCTGGTGTTACTAATACAGTCTGAGTGTGTAAAACTGTTTTGATTTCCTGCAAGTTATTTCCACTGATTTAGAAGTTCATAGTTTCCATTATGATTTCACACTTACAATAGCACAATTTATAATAAGAAGAAAAATACAGCATTCTATACATTTCATTTCTCCCCCCTTTTATGTCATAAAAATATTGTTGGTATATTTTAATTCTAAATTTTAAGATATGACTCTGAAACTAAAACTATCTCATGAGAATCATTCCTGGGACTCAAATGTTATTAATTTTAAATAAGTATGGGTATAGAATTCCAAAATCCAAATTATTGACTTTCAATATAGGGGACAGAAGAGAATACAGATAATAAAAAAGTAAAATATCAACATGTTTTTGATTATTTTAAGAATAGATTAGTACGCTTTGACATAATTTCCAATACAAAAGAGTTATAGTAGTAGAATATACATGAAAAAATGTATTTTATGTTAACATTTGTAAGTATATCCAAAAATCACAAATGCAGAAATTACTATAGACTGCACATCTTGATAAAACTGGAGACTCATATTAAGAACATTATAATACCAAATACCAAGACTTAACATTACAATTCATTAATTCATTATAATTCATTAGACAAATGTCCCAAGGAGAGGGCAGAATGTACAATGAGTGTTTTCTGGAAATGAATTGCTAAAAATTAGTAGAGTCTGAAAAGACTTCAGAATTGGAAGCTCCAGCTGGGCTTAAAAGGGTGGGGGAAGGGATTTTACTCTCTGGTAAATATTTGAAACACCACTTCAAAAAATAAACCCACGAATGTCTCATCAGTTCGTAGTGCATCAGGCTGACTCTGAGTCTCTTACACATTTTTTCCTTTGTAAAGATGAGATTTAAAAACATGCACGCAGGATATTTTACATTGATTTAGGCCAGTTGGGGAAAACATGGTTGAGAGTAGGATTTCAAATTGTTCCACTAAATACAATAACATTTGCAGTCATGGCACCGTTCCATAATAATTTTAAAAGATTTCATTTGACT
Organism: Callospermophilus lateralis; assembly: GCF_048772815.1. Taxonomy (NCBI): domain Eukaryota; kingdom Metazoa; phylum Chordata; class Mammalia; order Rodentia; family Sciuridae; genus Callospermophilus; species Callospermophilus lateralis. Next base: position 49,358,872 of record NC_135320.1, on the reverse strand, counting down.
TATCATTGCAAGCCATTATCTGATCATATTTGACCTACATATTAATATTTTCATTGCCATCCAAGCCTTTTTTTTTTTTTTTTTTTTTGCTCTGTACAAATTATCGTCCCTCTTCACTGAGATATTATTTATTTGTTCTGGAAATATCTGAAATTCTTTCACCCTATCTTTTCCCCCCAGGGACTCCCTCCCTCCCTCCAAAGTCTTGATATTAATGCCTAAGGGTAACGGACACATCCAACAAAAAAAACCCGAGATGGAAAGAGATCCCTCTTAATGGTATACTATGGGAGAAGTAGAAAAACAAAGGGGGGAAAAGAAAATGATAATTGTTTTCTCTAAGGCTATTATCTAATGCGAAAGCAAATATTCAGTCTAGAAATCAGCTAACAGAAGGGGATTAGAGAGGAGATCTGAGAGTGGCTTGATTTCTGGCAGAGCTGTCTCTCCAGCCAGTGATGAGACACAGGCAGGGCAGCTAGGAGCTCTCCAGATGGCCAGGGAAAGTGGTCGTCTTGGGTTACTGCAGGGCACTCGGGCCGCCAAGCCCAGGCGTCCGGGGAAGGCATCATTAGGGAGCCAGCCCCACGTCCAGCCTGCACCAGAGAGGGCGAGGCCAGGAGGGAGGCCGCCTGCCTGCCCGCGCACCCCAGTGAGCGGGGACTGCCCATTGTTAACATATACTTGACCTCCGTGACCCCCGCACGACACAGATGTCTCCCACCTCCACCTCCCCCAAGCCCCGCCACGGGCCCTCCCCCCTGCACCTGGTAGCGGCCGCGCCGCCGCCTCCCTCCGGAGCGGCCGTGGCGCCCTGGGCGCGGGCGCGCGCCGGAGCCGGCCTGGTGCGGGCGCACTCGGCGCACAGCGCGCGGCGCTCCTGCTCCCCGGCGGACGCCTGGCCGCCCTGCAGATAAATGCGTCGCCTTCCTCGAGAGTGAGCTAGGGCGGGCGAGGCAGACGCAGACGCCGCCTGTGACAGTGGCAATTCCCTGCGCCCCACATCACATTTGTCTGCCACAGCAGCAACAACAGAAAAGCGAAGGGAGGGAGGGAGGGAGGGAGGCGGGAGGAGGGGAGCGGAGCTCCGCAAGTCTTGGGCTCTGCGTGGAGGCTGCGTTTGGCTGGCGTCCCCGACCCCGGGCTTTTTGCACCGCAGCTCGCCCTGCGCAGCGCCGGGACAGCCGCAGGCGCTCGGCGGCGCGACTCGGCGGCCTCTCGGCGTGCGCGAGTGGGCGAGTGACTGAGGACACTCTGGCCTCGGGAGGGAAGCCGCGCTGCACCCTTACCCCTTTGCCCCACGGGCCGGCAGAGACGAGAGGAAGTTTTATTTGCAGCTCGGAGCCCGTGGCGGATGGTGGGACTCTCCGGCCCTGTACAGTGTAAGTGCCCGCGGGCGGGCTGGGCGGGCGGGCGGGAGGGATGGCAGGCGGCTGGGACTAGACCTTGGCCGATACTATTAATTACTATTCCGATGACCGTCAACTTGGTTTGGATTATTCGACCCAAAGGCTCCAGGCTGTACTTGTCGCCCAACTAGGGTAGGACTGCGCACTAGGGCAAAGAGGAACATCTCGGGTGACTCCAGTCTGCGATGACACTGAACTTCACGGGTCAGCTAAGGATGCGGGTTTTACTTTTAGATTCCCCGTACTGCCTTTTAAAAATAATTTTTATTTTCTTTCCTTGACAATCATGTGGGAGCAGGAAGATAAGTGTACCCCCCCCCCCAACAAAACAACTAGTCAAGGTGCCCCACTGTGCATTTGGCAGGTGGCCCAATCCCCGCATCGTGGGGTTTTAAAACTGAAAATGAAATGCTGGTTTTGCCGATGGCAAACTTAGCTGTAGGAACAAGAGAGATGGAATCTTAACTTTGGGACTGGGCTGCCACTAGGGTAGAGGGTCCTCTTAGCGGCATCCAGGCTCTCTCCGAACTTTCCTGTTACTCTTGGGCATTTGCGGTGCTCCTATAGAAAGACTGTGGACAAGCGGGAGGGCGGCGACTCCCAGGGCAGGTCAGGGGTTCCGCAGGGGACGCTTGGGCACCGCCGCCTCTGCGGGACCTCACTGAGCCCCAGGGCCCGCTGTTCTCTCTTGGTGTTCCCATCGCAGCCTCAACTCGGCGGCGTCCTCTTTTCCTACACGGGGAGAACCTTGTGCCGTGTGCCCGGCGGGGCACAGACGGGAGTCGTGTCCTGAGAATTCTTTTCATTTTCCAGAAATCCCTCTGGTAAAGCCCCGGGGCTCATGGATAGGAGCCCCACGCCCAGTCTCTCGCAGCCCTCCCGACGAACCTAAAAGGATTGGGTTGGTTGGCACACCCAGACCCCTCTCTCAGGGCGGACCTTGCGCTGACCAAGATGCTTTAAACAAATAGGTTTATGCCAACAGAAAGCGCCTAAATCCGTTTTTTTTTTTTAACTTTTTTTTTTTTTTTTTTGTAAGGGCAGTCAACCCTTGGAAAAGTTTTTGAGTATTATGATTCCGGGAAGTAGGATGTGAACCACGACCGTTACTAAAAATAGCCGCCTTCCCTCCTCCTCTTCCCCCAAAAGGCCTTTCAGTTTGGAAGATTTGGCTGGAGAGTCCTGCTTTCCTTGGTCTCCTTATTCCTTGCAAAACGTAGTGGAGAAATCTTTTTTTAGTTTTCCTTCAAGATTGGGCATCACAGATCTCAGTGTGCCCCAGCCTGGTTGCTGTTGCTTGGGGAAATTTGCAGAAGAAGGTTACCTAAGAAATAGCTAGTATTTCCCTAGGAGGAGATCTTGCAGAACAGCCACGGAGAACAGGGCGAGGGAGTGAGGACCAAGAGACGTGGAGAGGCCACTCCAGATCAACTTTATGTGCTTAATGTAACTCTGAGCCTTCTTGAATTTTTAACTTCACTCCCCTTAATTAATCTGCCCAGGGCCTGTATATAAATGGCTGTCCACAGCTGCTGCAAATTGATTTATCTCCTGATAAAGGTCGGGTTGCTGACCAAAGCATTCTTTCTATCTTCTGTGTGAACTGAAATGTGTTTTACAGGATTTTTTTCCCTCCTAGTCTCCATTTAAACATCTGTACCATTTTTAAGTGCACTCAGTGGCTCATTCCCCTGCTTTGCATAGAACAGGAGTGGAACTGGGTCTGTGCCCAGTGAGTCCACACTCCCTAGAATACAAATTGACCAGCTTCTTGGTGATAAATGGTTTGTTAGTGTTGGGGGCCTCCTTTTAGTTTATTACAGCGGTTTGCCTCGACCATGTGAGTATTCTGTTGTGTCCAGTTTCTCATCACACAATTCTTTAGACAAGATCAACAAACATCATTGTTTCTTAAACCATCTTAGCCCATATTTGGGTGTTTCTTTCAGTTGTGATGTATAAACAGAAGCAAATTCCTAATTCAATGCCTTTCCCCTTGTTTATCCTTAAGTCTAGTCTAGTTTTAACATTACAGTGCTGTCAGATGTTTGAGATAGGGTTCTATGATTTCATTTTCTTTTTTCTTTTTACTATTACCTTTTCAGAGAGCTCTAACAATCTCACCCAGTGTTAATCAGAGAATCTTAGTTTGATCCAGGCTTCCCCCCACCCTCCAGCCAGAATGGATGTTGAGGGAGTTAAAATCTATCCTTTCTAGTGCTATATTTAGCATTTGTTATTAATTCTTTCAAAAAACAGAATTCCAATAAAATAGCCAAGGAATCAGGTTCATTTGGAGTACACAGAAATTGAATTTAAGATTATATAATGGAAGAACTTTATATTAAATTTTTGTGTAAGCATCAGTAATGTAATTATAAACCATTTGAACAGCAGTCACTTTATTTGAAAACCTAAATGTTGTGTGGGAGAATTTCAGTGTATAGTTTCTCCAATGTCCAGTTCATACCTAATAAAAGCAATGTGTAGAAAACAGTGCAATTTTTCCCCCTCTCTCTAATGTTTGGACAACTCAAAACAGACCAGAAGTCTTTGAAATGATATTTTCCTTTATACTAAGTCTCTTTGACTCACTAATACCTGCTAATAATTCGATTATAAAAGCTTTAAAAAGACCTTCCTAACAAGAAGTATTCTGTCCACAGTACAATGCAAACTGCACTATTAAATTCCAAGTTGCTTGAAATAGTAGGACAGTAACATTTCAGCTATAGGAATGAAGCTTTTAAAAAAAAAAAGTTCACAATTTTTTTCTGAGAGAAGCAAATTATTGCTCTTGGTGTTAGTATTTGATGATAAGCTCTCTCATCGAGGTGTTGGTTGAAATATTTCCAGATAAAAGAGTATTTCATAAATAGCAAAGAACTGCACAAATGTAAGGTGCCATTATAATTTATTTTATTGTAATATAGAAGCTTAGCTCCCCCCACCATTTTTTTTTTTTCCTTAAACACTAAAAAGGGATCAGGAGAAAGAAATGCTTCCAATAGGAATGCTGGTCAGTGGTTGTCAGTTTAGGACATTCTTCACTGTCAAATCCTGTTTCTCACTTCTTTGATATGAACATCAGCTGACAGGCACTGAATGCAAAGCCTTCCTCATTGAGGTTTTATGCAGGCAACATAGCCCTTCATAGCAAAGCAGTCTGAAAAATTGGCACCTGCAGGATTTGCATGTGAAAAAAAACCGAGTCAGTTGCATTTTGCTGGAGCCTATTACTGTAAGTTATGTAAGTTCAGTGAGAAAGGCTATTTATTTGTTGCTGTTTTGGCATTTAAAAATTCTTTATGTTTTGGGCACTTTATTCATCATATAGTGATCCACAGGCTTTATTGATAGCAGAAGCAGGGAGCAGTGAGCTCTGGCTTTATAGAAGTTATTTATTATGGAATGGAGTTATTTTTAACCATGTGTTTGCAGAGTGCACTTAGATTCATAGTTAATTCTGTAAATGTATCTTAAAAGAATGAACTCAATCAACATCAAAAATAATCTATCAGCAGTTAAACAAATACATAAAATTGGGTTAACATAAATATTCTTTTAAAACTATCTAGAACTTTTAGGAGTTACATTCTTAGCAATAACAGCCCAAATCCATACTCAAAATTTGAATCTTTCATAGTTCTAAACTTCAGGAAAAATGTTTCCCACCGTTCTACATGTGAAATTATACTTATCACCTGAATGCTCTTTTCAAATGTATATTTGACCTTATTTATGTGAAGTAACAAACCAATGTTAAATCAACTAAAAACCTTTGTGAACCTCAGAATTATCCATCAATGGGGACCTTTCATCCAGAGTAAGCTATTTATTATTATCTAAAGAGACACCTTCCAACTTCACTTTTTTTTTTTACAGCCATTAATATAAGAGTTCCTAAATAATGTTTAAAGAACAGTGAACATTTTATTAAAGCAAACATTAGTTCAGTTTAATGGAGGTAATTGTAAGTGATAAGACAGAGCAGGTTATCTCTGTGTTGTTTAAACAGAAGGAGCTACTTTGCACCATTTCCAGTAGCCATCTGTAGAAGAGAAGGGTTTGCACCTGTCTGTCCACACTAATTATAGATTAGGGCCAAAGAAATGAAATTCGAGGAGGTTTTCAGCTAATGAAATCCATACTGATTTTATTGTAAATGTGTTTTATGTAAAGAGGATGATGGTTGAGTTATGAGTGAATAAATCGCTATGTAGCTGCTAGGCACTTGGTTTTGAAGCACAATTCTGCTGCATTAACCTTTGATATATTAAGGAAAAAAGAAGACAAACAACTTAGATGGATGCTAGCCTTTGTTTGGCATCCAGAGCTACAATTTAGTAAGCAGCAGTGAGGTTCAGTGTGCAATTTAGAAATGTGCTATAAAGCAGCTTAAATGTTAAGAATATATTGATATTCTGAAATGCAGATGAAGTAGAGGTAGGTTCTGTTTTAACTTTTGCATTTAAAACATTAGAAAATTAGAAAGGCTTTTTCTTTTTTCTGCATTTCAGCTTCATGTACATGAGAAATTAAAGCAAAATGAGTGAGGAATGCATTCTGCAATAAAAGGTCACATGAATGTCTACCACATCTGTTTATAGTAATTATGAACATAATTAACATAAGAATTACAAATGAAATAATGACAAGCTGAGCAATGAGATATTATGCCATAATGGTCATATGTTGGAATTCTCACATTATAGCACACTAGAATTCACATACTCAAAGAAAGAAAGAAAATGCTAGATTTTTATCTGAATTAATGCTTCAAAACTTATCTGCCTGGGGCAGATGGACTTCTTGCTTTTATAGGAAGGTAACCTATTATTAAGAAAAGAACTAGTTGAAATTAAGATTTCTAGTCTCTAGCCTGGACTTTAAGACAGCTGGGATTATAGACTCCACTTTCTGTTATACACTTATTCTGTGATTATATTTCTTGATTATTGTATTGCTTTTTTTTTTTTAATTGAAAGCTTTGAAGTAAAGTGTTCGCTTTGGAAGAGTGTCATGGATTCTTCCATTAGACAACTGGTTGATCTTTTTTATAACCATGAGCCAAAAGTCAATGAACAAACAAGGTAGTAGAAATACTATACCTTTGCAAAATTAGAAGATTGGTAGATTAGTGTTTGTACAGTTTTTTTCATGCCTAATGTTTGGGATGCCTTTTAAAGAAAAAAAATGTAAGTCTTCTGGGTTTGAAAGCAATAATACTAGTGCATTTTATTTTTAAAAATAGCATTTCTTAAGACTTTGTAATGGAAAAATCAGTGGGTAAGTTGCCTTTTTTTTTTTTTTTTCTTCTTTCTGGAGTTTCATTGGAATTTTAGGTGTTTGTATGTAGTCTGTGATCTAACTAAAATGAGATAAAGGGGAGGGTCTGTGTGGTTGCTTCTGGTTATTCTGAATACAGTTTTCTGTAACAGCTAGAGAGAAAGGTGAAAGGGGACCTTTTATTTGAGCTAAAATGATACTCCAGAAATCTGTTATTAAATTAAAAACATGAAGGGATGACAGATTTTCAGCCATTTAGAGCTCACTTGATTTTGTAATATAGACTGCCACGTGGTTTACTTCCTACCTTTGCACCCTTCTGTAACTATTGAACCTGGTCACTCCTTGAAGATTTATGGAGAAATATTACCTTGTTCTCGTCTCAGTGATACCACAAGGTTTTCCACTTTATTGGATTACTGGAGGATTGTAGCAGACCCCTTTTTATCTGACATTCATTGCATGACAAGATTTTCACACATGCCCTTCCCCCACCATGGCCAGCTTTCTTCACTTTGTGTTACCTATCAAACATCCCTTGATTCTTTTCTTGGGGTGGGAGCTTGGAGGGAAGGGGGGGCACTACACATAAAACAGTTTTTTGGCTAAGTGATTTGCGGGGAGAGTACTTGATTAAACAATGCCTCATCATTTTCTAAAGGTCCTCTTAAAAATTTGTCTCCCCTAAAAGGTGACTGCTAGTTCTCTTGCTCTTCCATATCCTTCTGGACTCATTTGCTCTATTCCTCCTCCCCCACATTTTGTCCCTTTCTACTTTCTCATGCACAAACTATTTTATGACTCCAAGTTTCACAGCAGCTGGGGCCACAGTGTGTGCCATGAAAAATTATGCAGTTTATTGGCTTTTTTATTCTGAACTCACTCTCCACACTGCAGTGAGAGCTTCTTAACCAGGCTTCAGTGCCTTGAAACACAACACATCCAAATGCCCGCCCCCCTTCCCCCAATAAAAGAACCTCCTTTGCTGCATTATCTGCACTCCATTAAGGATCTGATCAGATGTTCAGATTGTCTGATGGGTGCATTTAAAAGTGAAAAGGGGCTCCCAAGGGACTACTCAGGTGTATCTCCCTCCTGACCCTGCTGGAGAGGAGGATGAACTCTGGTCTGATGGAGGAGCATTAGCCCCTACTTGTTCTCTGATTGATTCTTTGGCTCTGGGTGGGTGAAGAGCTGTGAGGCAGCTCAAACTGAGATTGATTGCCTCAATTTCAAATTCCCACCTCCAAAATAGACTTTCAGATATACACATAAGGAACCCCCCTCCCCCAACACAATTTCTGGAGGTGGAGCAGGTGTCTTGGAGTCACCTGTAGCTACCAATCACAAGTGGTCCTCCTTATCCCAATGATACTGGCTGCTTGAGTCTTCAGCTGGGACCCATTACAGCCACAAAGGGAGCTATTTTATATCCGCCTGTGCCCATCTTCTCTGTGTGGGTGTGTGGGGATTGGAATTTAGGGTATCTGGGTCAGCAGAGAAAGGGACAGGAACCCTCACTGGAGGGTGGTCTGGAAGGCTAAAGGACTGCTCTGTGGATTCACTAGGTTGGTTTTGCAAATTGTGGTTATTTGAATGGAGGTGAGATGGTGAAGATCTCATTGTTACACTGTCAAAAGAGTGGTTTTGAAAACTTTGACCTTGACAGAACCTCCAAAATGTTCACATTTTGGAGGGAAATGCAGTTGTCTGGTCTGGATTTCCTCCCTTTTTTCATGGGGGTTAAGGACAGATTGGGGCTTGCAGGCGACCCCCAGCCCTGGCTTTCACCCCCACTCAGCCTCAGGGTAGTTCTCCCCTACTTTCCAGTCCCATCGAGGGGCCTGAACCCCCGCCCCCTCACCCCTTATGGTTTCGCCCCTCCTGCCTGTGTCTCTTCTCTCTCTCTCTCTCTCCCACTTTTCCTCCCTCTCCCGCTCTGTCTCACACGCACCCTCTGTTTATTTTCCTGCCTCCATCTGGGCCCTGCTGATATTGTAATCACCCTGATGCACGTTGGCTTCTCTCCTCTCCCTCCTGCGCTCACACACTCACTCACACACAATGTGCCATCCTGACAAGCCTTTTACTTCTGATAAGCTCCGATGTGTGTTTAATGAATACAAAGCCGCGGTCTGGGTGCCGCCTCGGCCGCGGCCGCCTCTCGCGCGCTCCTTTGCCAGAAGGTAATCTCCGTGAACGGGGGAGGCGCGCGGAGGAGGGGGTGGCCGCGAGCAAGGGGGGCGCGGGGAGGCGGCTCTGCCCGCTCCCTCTCTCCCTTTCCAAATGATTCAGAAGTCGATAAGACCAGGAGAAGTGAAGATGTAACATGTTATCTGTCGCTCCTCTTAGCTGGCGGAGAGAATTTACATTTAAAGATTAGCAGAGGGAGAAAGAGAAATCTGCCTTTTGTTGTGCGGGGTGAGGTGGAGGCATCAGCCCTGGCCTTGACGCTATCTCCCATCACCTCTGCTATCCAGACAGGACTCACCGAGGTGAGATTACCGGAGGGCCTTATCTTTAATTGGGTTTAGTTTTGCCAGTCTGAATAGGTTTAAAGAGACTCGATAAAGGGGGAACAATAGATTATTTATTGACTGGACTCTGAAGCCTTTCGATGAAGAGGGAGAGAAAGAACTGCTTAACAACTTGATTAGTTCATTTTTATTTTAAGGTGAGACTGTCTCCCTTCCGGTGGGAAGAACTTAGGTGCAATTTGAATGACTTAAAATGTCTTATTGGCTATTCACTCTCACCCCATCTTTCTCAGCGCCTGGCATCTACCTTATTTTAAAGGAGTTTCATTTACCCTTCCCTGTAGGGTTGATCAAACTGAGTTGAAGGAGGATAGAAGCTTTGGGGATTGGTCATTAATGTTTGGTTTTGTGTCACTTGTTTTGCACTGCTGATGTGTTGGTGTTAAGGGTCCTCCAGTGATGGGAAAGGCAACGGAAGCCTACTTTTAATATGGAATTTGTTGATTGTGTAGTATGGGTCAACTCTGGCTAAAGGGGGAAAAAAATCAATCTAAGTCTGTTAGGTAGATTTGGTTTTTGAATAAGAACCATGACTCTTTTGCTTAGAATCAGTTTGAAAGAAGAAAAAAAAATGTTTTTGACTCATGAATGTATTTCAAAAAATTTATAATATCAACTTTAGAAGATTCTTAAAAGGAATGAAAGTAGACAATGATTGCCTCCTAAACATTGTCAAGCTAGATTTTTTTTTCATAGGTAGATAGATATGATCCAGTAACTAAAAGCCTAATTAAAATTTGTTTAAAGCCAGAGGGGCATGTTTCCTTGTTGACAGCAGCAGATCGATTGGGTAAGACAATAGAGTCCCATTATTTTACTTCCATTGACTGAACATATTGACATTTCAGGTTTGCTGTTGCCTCAGTGAGCATGATGAAACACTGAAATTCACAGCCCAACTGGTCAGAGTGGCACATATATTACTGTATGTCATTTCTGCCTTCAGGTTACCTTATCACCCGGGCAGAATAGGAAAGGACAGCTTGGAATCCTTCAGAAGGGGTAGAGCTTTTTTTGGCTAAGAAGCTGACAGCATGTCTTAGGAACATCATTAATTTTACCCAGAATTGGATGTTACATAAAAACACGTGGAGCATTTTTATTTTAAAATCAGAGAAGCAAGGTAGCTAGCATCCTTGCCTGTTTTACAGAAGAGAATACCCATTTTCAAGATTTACCTTTACTCCCTGGGGAGGTAGTTACAGCAAGTGGTCATTTATTTCAGTTAGATGACCAGCTTGTTCGTGGGTGACATCCATTTTTTCCCCATTCTGGGGAAGCTCCTGTTATCTCTATATCTGATAAAAGAACATGTAGGGTCCCTTCAAAATAGGGCCTGACACTGACTTGTTTCTAGTTTTCTTTTGTTGAGTGGAATATGAAATGAATGAGATGCATACATTTTACACTCATGTGCTTAGTGATATATATAGATAGATAGATAGATAAATATGTGTGTATTTTAAGCAGAGGCAGACAAAATGCTATTTGTATCTTAGTGTAATCTACTGTTTTACACATTTTGCCTGGTCTTTACACAATAAAATTAAGTATTAGGCAGATTGAGTCAAAGAAATTTGAACCATACAAAAAGTGAATATGAAAAAAAAAATCCAGAAGGAACCTAACAAATTTTCAAAAGTTTAATGAAAGCATAAAACTATTATGAATATGACTTATACACAGCAATTGTTGCCACCAAGCAGGCAACGCATGCCCTTTACAGTGGTTAGAACAAAACTGGCCCTTTATACCATTTTCATGAAAATGTTAGGTTTCTATTTGATCAGCAGGTGCTGTTGAGATGAAAGCCATGTGTAAATTTTCAGAAGGCCAAAAGTGTCAATTCAGAAAAGGAAAGTGATAAGAGAAAATGCAATCAGTTTTCCTGTTTTCAATTTGTGCAGGATTTGAAGAGCTGTTTTGTTAAACTGCTACATCTGCTCCAATATGAATATTGAACTACTTCCACTAAAAATAACAACCTATAATTTGGTAGCTACTGCAGTCTTTTGTTAATGTGAGTGGGTTATTTAAAAACAAAAAAACAAAAAAATAAAAAATAACAAAAACCAATTTTCTATTCTGACAATCTCTTGCCTAATGTGCATTTTCATTTGTTGGCACTTTTTATCCTCAGCAGATAAATGGTATTATGCAATTAGGACCTCATCTTGTTTGACTATAAAAAAGGTTTCCATAGGTGAAAGTCTTGGTAATATAAAAAGGATTTGCACAAAACAAAATTTATTTTAAAGTAACCTTTCTAAATGCATTTATTTTAAATAAGACAGTCATTCCTTACATTCTCTAATACTACAATTTTTAACTTGCTGCTGACTATTGTAACAAAGTTAACACTTTTCCATTGCATACTGAGCATTCTGTGATTTATTTCACCTTTAATATACCTGCAAATGTAAGTTTAAACTAGTCAGGGATATTTTACCTAACAGGGCTTTCAGAATAATTTTTTTCATGCTTAAATAAAATGATTAAATTATGCTTGAGTGCCTGCATACAAAAGCGTTAGCTTCTATAGTACTGCTAATCAAATAAGTTTTTATGGACAAGGAAAGCACCACATTAGAGAAAAATTGGATGCATTTTACTAGTGACATTTCTAGGAAAGACATGTTCTTTTAAAATCATCTAGTATTAATTAAAAACTCTAACTTGTCCTAAATATTATCATAACAAAAATAATACTTCATCCCTATAATAAGAAAGTGAATGGCAGTGCTATCCATGGGAAACCTGGGCGTAGAGAATTAAGGTAGAAAGAAGACTGATGAAATTTGGATAAGGTTCAATATTGATTCAATCCTTGATTGCACTTGGGTTGACTTGTGGCTGAAGTCATTTGTCCAGGGTGAGACCTGATCACTGCTTAGGATCAATTAACTTTGTAGCTTGTGGCTTCACACTTGAATTGCTAGACACAGTCTTTACGGATAAACTCAAAATATCTCAAGAATGGATCAAGAGGAAGGCAGACACTGTGACACACTTACATGTTTAATATTAACAAACACAATGTTTGTTAAACACCAACTCAAAAAGAAGTAGTTTGAATAGTATTGAATGTGTGTATTTGTGATTACCCATTTATAACCAAAGAAGAATGCTCTTAAGGAATGTAATTTCCAGTTTGAAGCCCAAACAGCATCTCAGTGTGGCATGTTGTGCTGGGTGTCATGTGGATACATTCCTTAGTAAAGCCCGATGTTTGTGACTGCACTGAAGAAGAGACTAGATCACATATCGCTGTTAAGCGAGCTTATTCTCAGTTATAATTCCATCATTTGTGATGTTTTATGCTAAAACTACAGTACCTTATGTGGCACTGATAGGAGAGAGCTTCCTGGGACTTTTCAAAATGTTTATACTTTATGAAATTATGTCTAGGCCCTTCTTACATCTGAACCACAGATAAAGTAATGGCCTATATCAGTATTTAGGGCATGTGATCCTCTTGTTTGAAAAAGTTTAAAACCATCAATGTTTTGCTTGCAACCACCAACATTTTCAAGGACCAAAAGATACCATCTTAAAATTCCCTGCTTTGGTAGCTCCAATTGTGATTACCTGGGTCATGTAACTCATGAAGGAATAAAGCAGTCTTTTGTTTTTGTAGGTTTTGTATTGATCAAGGTCTCTAAGGCAAATAAGTATTTGGGTGAAAGGGGCCTTTAGAACATAGATCTTGTGGAAGAGGAATGCAAAGAGCACCAATGTGAAGTTTTTCCATTGTGTCTGGACAATTCTAAGCACCCCTAAGTGCCTTGGGGAATGTGATTGACTGGTTTCATTAATCTTTTAACACCTGGGGCACAGATCATTTCTAAGTGTGCTCTGGACTTTCAAGGGCTGCCACATAGTTGTTAGTCTTGAGAGAGAGAGGAAAGGAATTGATGAAGCTTAGAGACTTACTGTGAGCCCGGCCTTCTCCTTCACTTGTGTTTTCATCACAGATTTTAAGTAAATGATAAAATAGCATTTCACTTTCTTCATGTCGCAGAACCCTGGCCCATTCTCTAGAACTGGCCAGAGTTGCTATTTGGCTTAACCCTTTGCCCCAATTTAGAAAATTGAAGTTTCCTTGTTTTCCAGAATCAATGATCTACTTTGTGCCTGAGGTCTAATAATTAGGACACTTACTCTCTGAAAATAGGCTTGATAGTCTCCGTGGCAACCATGATCTACTGCCAGCCATGGCATCCACTGTTTTCTTTTAACCCCTCCTTGCCTCCCACCCAGGAGTCACTGCCCACTATTACCTCACATATCCTGTGTCAGTCTTTATTCCTTGATACCTTCTAATCCAGGCCTCTCTGGTCCCTTGTCAGGATATCTCCATCCTTCACTGCACTGAGTCCTGAGGAGTTGAACTGATCCCTTCTTCGAACCCACCCCACACTCTGGAGCAGTCTTCTGCACAGTGTCTTTTGGCTTGTCCCATCCTAGTTGGTCACTCTGTATCTCAATCTCAGCATCTCTCAGTCAGCCAACTTCAACTTCCTGGAAGCCTTTCAGGAGGAGAGGAATTCTGCTCCATCTTTTACTCCAGAGAAAGAGTTTGTAAGTGGTTGCATGATGTGAAACCCTCTCTGCATTATAAAAATAAGGACTCCTCTGGGTGTGCAGTCATCTAACTGGTAGGCAAAGGGGCATTCCCTTTTCGCCTGAGCCACTGGCCTCCTGGGTGACCTGAAGTACATCCCAGCCCTCCATGAATTCCTCAGGAGTGGAATAAGGGGTCTCTCATATATATGACTCTGTATATGATATGGCTTTGGATATTTCCCGTGGTTGGGAGAGTGAGAAATAATCCAGCACTTACATTTTTTTTTTTTTTTTATGTTTGAGGGGGCAATATCTCTTCATATAGCTGGGGAATGGATCAGCAAAAAGCATCATTCTCTCTCAACTCTTTTCCTTGTGAAAAGAACGCACTGGGAAGAGGCAGGCGGTCTTCCATAGCCATCCTGAACCTTGGATGATTGTCTAAACTTTAGTCTTTACTATACTTTGTTCAGAGATGAGTGATGAAGGAATGAAATTTGTTTATGCAGAAAGGAAGAACCAGAGAGCTTAGATTTTGTTCCAGGAAAACCGATTTTATGCTTTTTCCTCATAGTTACTGGGCAAGAGGAAGAACTGGGTCCTGGCAGTTAAAGTGTGGCCACAATGGTGGAGATGGGTGGTGATTATGAGGCACTGAAATTTCCCCAGGGTCACTGGGAAACTTTAGAAACTGGCTTCTTTAAATCATTGGGGGTGGGGGGCAGAATCTGGTAATGGCTTATTTAAATGAACAAGAGCCCATTGTCATTTGGCTGGGAATCAGGTCTTAAAAGTAGAGAAAGCTTGAAAATTTTTCCTTTGTTTTATCTGAAGAAAGTCCGCTGTTACTTCTGAGAACATTTAAACATTTAATTATTTCCAGTAGCACCTTGTCTTTGTACTTTTCTTTAGTTTGTAAAATTGGTATAGGAGATTAAAACATAGACATTAGAAGTTTAACCCTAATTTATGAAATCATTAATAATGAACCCAGATTGGGTTTTTTTTGAAAGTTAGGAGCTATTACATTCTTCTGGTTTGATCAAGGTGAGCACTTTATCATCATCCAGGAAACTTCTGTTTATTAGAGATCTCTGTGATTGTGGGGCGTGGCAGTCATGTTTTCATCTGTCATTAGAAATAGAAGCCATAGGAATCACTGTTGCTCCATAGGCCGTAGAAGTTTTTTGCATTGGTATTCAGAGTGCAGTTGGAAGCCAAATTGATATTCTTTGCCACAAAGGGTCTTAAAAGTATATTGCAGTGAGTTCTTGGTTAGTATTTGACTCATTACATTAGAGAAGATATTACCAGGAGATGTAATGGAAGTTTGTCTAAAGACACTCAAGAGATAGGTGGTCAGTCAAATATGAGGGAGAACAATGCCAGAGCAGTTATGAGCCAGGTGATATGAGAATCAGAGCACTAGTAAGGGGGACTAGCTGTGAGAGGTAATTATTATACAAAGCATTTGGGAAAACTTTTCTGATAGACTTTTTGGGGAATTCATCTAGTGACGCTCAGATAGGAAACCAGAGCCTAATGATAATAAGAAAGTAGATAGAAAATAGTACCTAAATCGGTCTGCACATATAATGTTGCCAGGGAAATAGCACAGCAGCATTGCAGAGAGCATTTCAAATGCATTTCCATTTGATTTGGCAAGTGGAATATTAGAAATTGGGAAATCATCCCCCCATTGGTGATAAGCATTGTGGTTCAAGTTGTGCTTTAACTACATCTTAGGAAGTTGGTTAGTCAATCCGTTAAAACTAGAAGTACTTATACCTCTTTGCCTAACTTCAAAATAGAGGAAGATGTGAGCTGTAAGACAGGTCATGAAAGACTGCTAGTTTATTTTCTGAGTCTATGCATATGTTATGTACACAGTGATGAGCAAACACAGCTGGGAAGAACAGCAGATGATATTGGGACTGGAACTGTGGTGTTTATCAGACTGACATAGTAATCCTTCCTTCCTGTGAAAGTGTTCTTTTTAAGTGACTGTTGTGATTCTGTAACTTTTATCATGTATCTGACAAGAATTGTCCTTTACTATGCAGCTCCTTTGCCCACCTGTCACACATTTTCCCTCTCATCTCTTGATAGACTTACTTAGAAATGAGATCCACATTTGACCTCTAATGAGAAACAAATGTGGACAATGACTCCTCATCCTTTTGTTTAAATAAGGGTAGGTAGGTCTGTGCAGGTCTAAAGGGAAAGGAAATGTGATCGGTCTCCACTGACATGTCCAAGTTAAGCTTTGACTTGGCTAGAGGAAACAGGTAGAGGATATCAGAGGAAAATAGAAGTGAAGAGCAACAAAATGAGCAACGATTAAATGTAATTTGCCTTTTCCAAAAGAGACTTATACACTATTTTTTTGCAGTCCTGGTAAAGACACCCTTTATAGTATCTGAAAGAAAAGTAAAATGTTTGCTCCTGTGAATGAATCTGAAATAAATTGATACCTATTTAGTAAGTATTTGCCTACTCAGTGTACAGCAGAGGGCCAGGTAGAGACACAGGGCAGAGAGCAGGGTCAGTTCCCACTGAACGATAAGCCCATTCAGGACAAAATAAATTGCTGCAAAGATGGTAGACCTTGATTACTTACCAATTAAATGGTACAGTAAATGGAATTTTAGAGGTGAGAGTGAATTGGAATTTAAATTTGTCTTGAGGCAGGTAGGATTTGTCAAGACAGAACTATTGTTATGGGGATATAGTAATTTATAAGGTAGTGCAGAAGCCAGATGTGGAAACAGCTTTCCCAGGAGTATTGGAGTAGGGCAGGGGTGAAGAGAATACATTAACAAATATAACTACAGCAAAAAATAAATAAATAAAGACTCTTGTGTGATTAGTGGGAAATAAAAGCAGAAAGACCATAAGGGTCTTGCATATCAAGCATTTGTTTTAGCTTCATCTTTTGATTTAGTGAGAAGTTTTAGAAGCTGTCCAGTGAGACCTCTCCAGGCTGGGAAGTGGCATGGAGGGTGGCCAGATTGGATGCAGGGCCTTTCATCAGTCCCTTACTACAGTCAAGACAGAGGAATAGCTTTTATAATAACCTGCCTTTATAATAGGTTGCTTTTTAAGTATATTTTCTATTTGGAGTTCTTTTGAACATCAGATTGCAAAAGCAAATCTTAATGGAAATGATGATAGGCCAGGGGAAACTATATATCCAATTAAAGTTATGTTACTGAAGACTGGTCCAGTGGGATGGCTCAGATGATTGGAGGCTGAGGAGGGCATGGAGGCCAAGGTAGGCAGGAAGCGGGGGAGGGGGGTGGGGTGGGGGGCGGTTACAGCAGTTTAGACTTTAGATATTGCAGAAGGACAACCAGGATTGGGTTTATGGGATGAGAAGGAAGAGGCCAATACAAGAGGTATTATAAAGGAAAAATAATTAGTGTTTGGATAGCGAGGTGGATTTAGAAATGGGGGAGAGTTAACCCGGATTAAGTGTCAAGTGCACTTAGCTTGCCAGAACTTTGTAATCACTTTGGGTGCTTAAGAGGCAGCTTCTCTGCTCTACCATAGGCTACCATGGGCTCATAGAATCCCAGCCTTTAGAGAGAAGATCCTCAGAATCCATTTGTATCCCTTAGCCCCAGGGATTCTTGTGGTCCCAACTGATACCTTGTCTTCTGGAGATGGTGACTGGGCTATCAAGTGGTAGGTATTCCTTAAAAAGTGGTTGTGACATAGAAGACTTATTATTAACCTCTCCGGGACCTGGCTCTCTCATGTGTTTTGGTTCCACGAATGGATTTCAAACTGCTCTGCGTTTTCCTCTTAGAGTTGCCTTCTGGCTATGTGGGAGAATGAAAAGTAGACTGGTGGACTGGGTTCTGGATACTTAGCTTTCTATTTGACTAGAGCTGCCTGTGGTTTATATGCTTTATTTATTTCAGCCACTGGAGTTAGGTTTGTAGGATGATTCATAAAACTTCTTTCAATTCTAACATTCGGCACCAGAGAGAAAGTAGAGATGGTGGAATGAGGATCTAAGGAGAAGCTGATGAAAGCAGAGGCAGACCTTGTAAACCAGCAGGCCCCAGACCCTGGGCTCCATATCCTTGGGGGAGGGGTGGAACAGTTATTCCAAAGAGTCTTTGACCCTGGATGCATTCATTGAACACCCTAAACATTAGTCTGGACACCAAGTGCTTTTTCACCTAAAGGTGCTTTTCAAATCTACTGTGAATGAAAATAACAAAAATGCATTAAAATATTGCTGAGTTAAATAGAAAATTGCCTATATTTTACACTAATCAGAAAGGAAACTAAATATGGTATGTGAAGGACCATAATTTGTGTTTTAAAACTGAGGCCTTATGTTGGGAAAATAAAGGAATAATCTCTTACATGTTAAAAATAGCAATATTAAATCCCATTATTAAACTGCTCGCTGATAATTGTTCTCCATTTAAGGAATTTTAATTATTAGAATAAATGGCATCAGCAACAAAATCTACCTGTCGGAAGGCTTTTGGAGCACGATTCATCAAGATTGTTATTATTTGAGGTCTTTGTTTTGTTCAGTGTCCCTTCACTTGAAAACATGTTGGCAATTCTTTTCACTTTTTGAACTTTAATCAAATCTGGGGTTTGTGGTTTTGTTATAACATCTGTGAGAATCGAATTTTTTAAAGACTTTTCCTCCATCTTTTGTCAGTTGTGCTTAGTAAATATTAATCATTGACAGTCAAAAAAGGACTTCAGCATGAAATATCAATATATTTTTTTCTTTTTTAAAAGAATGAGACCAGTTTATATGTGCTGATAGGTAATCATTCCTGAGATACATTGTTAAGTGGATAGGGCAAGGAGCAGAAGAATGCATGTAGTATGCTACATTAGTACAAAGAATTGCGTGAAATCCACCTTGGGGAAGTAGATACAAGAATCTACTTAGGGGAAGAGAGTGGGGCTCACACCTAATTGGCTGGAAGGAGCCTTTGTGCGAGCCTTTGTGCTGGTTGTCCTTTGGTCCTGTGTGTGAGTCTTATGTAAAGCTTGTGCTATACCCGTGGATGATACCCATTCACTGTTTAATTAAGATCATGGTTATCAGCCGGGTGTTCTGCCCTTCTGGGGGCCAGGGACTGTTCTCTGCTCTATCAGAAAAGGGTATAGTGGGGAAGAGATCCAAGTCCCAAGAGCCTTACTACTTGCTTAGTAGCCAGCCTTCTTCCTCTGGAAATCTCACCTGAATCATAATGGCATGACCTCAAGTCCTGGGGCAGGATGATGTGGGAGGCACACAGCCTTTCACGAAGACAAGCTTCTTCCTCGCCTCTGACTAACCTACTGTGGACTTGTCCATTCTGACCCCTTTCACCTAGAAACACCATGCAGGTTCTTTCTCTCTCTCTCTGGTCCTTCATGTAGCAAGTATTGAATGGAAAGTCTGGCCCTATTTGATTCCTGGAAATATGGGGGGTGTTCAAGATAAATAGCACCCTTGTTCTGCCTGGCCTTTCTAAGGCCACCTTCTCTCAGCCTTCTCTAAGTTCCTGGTCTGCTTCCTGTAGGGAAGTCAAATGGCCCACTTGGTCTTCTTCCCAGATTTTGGTGCAGCTTTCTTCTCTGAAGCCTTCATGACCTCTCTTCTCCAAAGAAAGAATTTATCACATGGAGTATCACTGCTGCCCCTGAGGTTCAGACTCTCGCTTGGTTTGTAAACTCTATGAATGTGAGAGTCTGGGACCGCTGGGTTTCTATTTTTGGATGCTTTATTAAGCAGTTATTGTAAGCTCATACCTTGAACTCAAAGTTATTTGCTTAAAACTATCCTGTAACATTCCGTTGGTTGGCTCCAATAACATATTGTTTCTTTCTCCATCTCTTTCCACCTTGGTCTCCTTTCATTGTGTTTTCTTATCATAGAATGCACAATTTATGGCTGACATGTTTTGGCATGCATGTCTTGGCATCCAAAATAAATAAGCCAGACGAGTTGGCCCACACCTGTGATCACAGCAACTCAGGAGGCCGAGGCAGGAGGATTGCAAGTTTGATACCAACCTGGGCAACTTAGCAAGACCCTGTGCCAAAATAAGAAATAAAAAAGGGCTGGGGTGGTAGCTCAGTCATAGAGCACCCCTGGGTTTAACCTTTAGTACTGCGGAAAAATAACTGAATAAGTAAAAAATAATAAATATTCCACCTGCCAAGAAAAAAAAAAAAGCCTAACTTGTGCCCAGGATCAACCTTAGGCAAACTGAAGCAGTAAAGTTTCTTGGATATTCATAGATGAATATTTTAAACCTGTTTTTATTTCATTTTTTTATTCTGAATTTCATAATTAGGTTATTGTGAAAGATGAATTCTTTGAAATTGTGAGCAAAATTTTAGGTATATGTACACTTTCATGAGGTGGAACTGTTCCTTTGTTCAGAGACCCAAAGAAGGCAAAAAACCTCTGTAGTCTCTTCCACCTTTCTCTGACCAGATGCCCCCTGGATAGCCCCTAGTTGTGCTAGCTCTTTTCCACCTTTGGTTGACCATATCTGTTTTCTGTGCAGACTCCCAAGTTGAGAATTTCCCTTCCAGTGTCCTTCCCCCTCTATCTAATCTTGTCTTCTGTTTGACATTGTGTGGGATTCCAGTTGCTCTGCTGTCTGATGAATAAATGTCAAAATTAGAGATGTGGTGGTCCAGGCCTGTAACCTCAGCTACTCTGGAGGCTGAGGCAGACAATTGCAAGTTAAAGGCCAGCCTGGGCAATTCAGTCCAAAATAAAATAAAATTTAAGACTAAAATAAAAAAAGTGGGGCTAGAGATGTAACTCAGTGGTAAGAGTGTTTTATAGCCTATGAAAGGCTCTGGGTTCAGTGTCCAGTACCACAAAAACAAAAAAACTAGAGACAATAACTGTCTAAGACAGGGTAACTCAACCAGATTCTCTGGCTGAGAATACAGAAGTGGGTGAAGAGTCTTTTTTTCCTTCATGTAACATTTCTATTTGAAGAGATGCTTTGAGGAGGGAAGCCTTGAGTATCTCAGTGCAGGTGTCTGAGCAATTTAAACAGATATGTTTGGGGAGGAGGCACACATGGGCCTTTATGGCAGGAAGTTCACATATTGTCTTATCTATGCTCCCTTGGGAGTGAGACCACTTGTTTCTTGAGGTCTATTCATTTGCCCCAGATGAGATGAGACCACCCTGCACGAGTGATGCACAAAGTATGAACCTTGATTTCCTTACTTTAAGGCTTTACAGCTGCTTGGGGGTTTTTGCCACTCTCCTGGAGATCTTCTAGTCCCACCACCTAGGAAGTTGTCCATGAAGAGCCAGCCACACAGTCTGCAAGTGGGAATTATACTAGAGTGAAAACAGAAAGCTATCAAAATCTTTCAATACACTTAGAAAAGTTACTGTTTAGAGTACAAAAATATCACAAGTTTGCAAGTCTGAGACAGAGAGAGAGAAGGAGGAAGGGAGAGAGAGGGCTGGGGAAGGATGGGGTGTAGAGAGGAAAGGGAGGGAGAAAAGCAGAGGAGAGAGAGAGAGAGAGAGAGAGAGAGAGAGAGAGAGAGAGAGAGAGAGAGAGATATCAACTGATATGGAACAGCAGCAATCAGACCCACGTTTGCAGCTGGACAGTTGTAGTAGCCCCTTGAGATATGTGACCATCAACCATGAATGCAGATACTTCCAAAGTCTTGTTTTTCTTTTATGTGAAAGTTGCCAGCATGGAACAGATGCCTTTATTTGGAGAAACCAGTCTTTGGAAATAATTGGTTCTCTCTTCTTTTTTTTTTTTTTTTTTTCCCTAGAGATGGTATTTCACAGATGAATTTAGATGAGGGGGAAAAAAATTAAATCACCATAGATTCATTCAAAGTATTTTTTGTCACTCCAAAATGTTTTAGGAGGTATAGATTAATTGTTCATATTTTGATTTTTGTTGGCTGGTCATAAGTATTTCATTTCTGTTCGTATTAGTATAGTAGTGACTTTCAGAAAGGAAAAACTGATTGTGGTAGGTCATTTCTGAGTAATGACCTGTGCTTTTACTTTAATGCATTGATCCATAATGTCAAAGGAAGTACTGCCACCTTCCTAGTTTCAAATAATAGGGAATGAGCATAATGGATAAAGTAATACTTACACTAGGAGCAGTGAGGCAGTTTGCAAGTATTATGTCTTATCTTCATATCATCCTAGCAAGTTAAGTATTATTATCCTATTTTAGAGATGAAATCTGAAGCTTAGAGAGGTTAAGTGACTTGTCCAAGGTCAAATAGCTGACAAGTGAGTGTTGGAGCTGAGATTCTAGTCTAGCCAGAGCATGCATGCATGCAGAGGGCTTCTAAGTGGTCAGTGTATGCAGGACATACTCATTTTACAACATTTTATTTCTTCATATTTAAGTTATAGCTGTAACAAAGGAGCTATTATAAGGGCTTTCTGTCACTGAAAATTGTCTGTTTTTTTAACTCATATATTATATTGTTGATGTGACTAAAATCACCTGTCTTTGGGTTAATTTGTTCTTTGAAACGATTGTAGGATTTTGAAATGATTCCTTATCACAGTAAGTGAAAGGGGCTTGAATAAAGACAGATGATATTTAGTGATTATTTATCTCCTCATTCACTCAGCCAGTATTGAGTGAATGCATGGGTGCCAGGCACTGTATTAGGCACTGGGTATGTGCATTGAATACACATGGCTGTGCCCAGTCACTCTAGCTATGGGACGAGTATAGTGTAGGGTCTGAGACGTGAAGAGAATAAGATGGGGTCCCATTCCTACAATGGCTGACAAACTCAATTGAGAGAGAAGTCTGGGCATAAAAATTGCTAGAATGTGTTTCTACCTTGTATGGAATTATGCTGCAGTCCTCCATTGTAGTATCCTGCTGCTCAGTGTGGGAGGAAAGGCTGGCCCAATATAGAGCAAAAGTGCTATGACAGTTTAAAGAAGAGAAAAAGATTACGGGCTCTACAAATGATCAGGGAAAGATTTGTGAAAGTCAGGGGAATTGAATTGGGCCATTATGGCATTTCATTAGGTGGGATTCATTTGTTTCTCTTTATTTGCACTATTATGTGCCAAGTGCAATTCTCAAGATAGAGGATGAAGTTGTGAGCTGACAGGACCACTGCTTCCATAGAGGTTATGGCTTGGGAGAGGAGGGAGACAGATAATAAAGAAGCAATGAGATTTTTCCATATAGTGTTAAATACAATGAAGACAGTTAAGAAACAATGTTGGAATAATTGGGGGTGGTGGTGATGAGACTATTTCAGATAATTGGGAAAATCATCTCTGAGGAAGAGACTCTTGAAGTCTGAGTATTGAGAAGGAGGGGGCCATGAACCTGTCTGTGGGTAGAGCCCTGAGTTCCATAAATGAAGCCTTTAGGATGGAATGACACAATGTCTCTGGGTGTTTATCTAGTAAAGAACTGTACTTGAGGGCATGGTTGGAGTGCAGTCTAAAGACTCTAGGAGAGTACCACATCATGGAGGGTTTTAAATATCATAAATGGGCAAGAATAAGCCCTGTGTGCATGTATCCAGGAGATGATTAGTTAGAGGCAAGGAGAACCCAGATATGTATGTCATGGAAACTTGTGAAACTGAGATACTGACATTTGGTGTTCAGGACCTATGAGGAGGGAGCCCCCAATCCTCTCCATGTACCAGTTACTTGCTGGTGGAAAGTTGGGTACAGTCTGTAGTCCTGAAATGAGGTGTATGTGGTACTCTGTCAACTAACTACTACTTCAGATGGGGGGAGGGGCATACAAGACAATTGCCTACAAAGGAATCATGAAGCTGTGAAAAAGGTAAGCTCTAACCCAGTGCTGGGGACTATAATCAACAAGGCAACATTTTCTAAGTCACATATGATAAAAGAGGTTCCTTTTGTGGCAGTGCCCCTCAGAAGAAAAAACTAATTGTTTCTTTTAATGTAAACAAATTGTCTTTAGCCATATTTTGTTTTTGTGAAGGAGAAAAATAAAGGTTTGAGTCCATCCAGGTGGCTAGATAAAAGAGGTACATTTAAATGCTCATTTTTGGAATAACTATATATATATTTTTACTGAGGGAAAAAACTGCCCCAAATGTTGATAGAATCCTCTAGGGTAATGTGTTTAGGCAGTGAAAGGATTCCTGGCAGTGATTGAGAAATATAATAATGGGGAACTGCACTTGATCTCTTTTGAGGTTGATTCTGATGTGTGTAGTCTTTACATCCTATTAAATTTTTGAAAGATAAACTGATACAAGACTGATTTGCCAAGGCCAGCAACTATTCCTTTTAAAACCTTGGCTCAGTGTACACACTGAAGGGATGGGGGAGTAAGATAAAAGCATTATAAATATGAGGTTAACTGAATCCAAATAGAAGGTTCTCTCAAGTTATTGCATTCCTTAGAAAATAAATACATTGCGCATATGGTTAAGATTGATCAAAAAAGTATTCTGTATGCCAGTGATTACATTCCCATCTGTGATTAAGGTTTTCTGTCTGCATCTGGTTTTCACATTATATTTCTGTAACAAGAATCCTTTATACAGCAGAGTTCACTTTCTGTATTTTCTGTTAGCTGCAGCTTGAACTACTGCACAGATCGCAGATTTACACATGTGGTTTTCATTACTTCATACCATTGAGAAAAAGTAATATTTGTTTGGGAATGTATGTTTTCCACAATTTCCATGGTAATACAACATGTTGTATTTAATAAAACTCTTGTAGAACTACAAATTGAGGCATTCTGCTCTTGGTGAAGCTTAGCTTTTAAACTTTTCTCGGTATATCTTTCTCCCATAATGAAGTTTTACAAACTTGAGACTCGAGGATATGAACAAAGCAATTATCAAAGATAGAGAAAATTTACTATTATTTGCATATGATGCAAACTTTATTGTGTGATAGGTATCACAAATACATAAACATATATTTCATGTTGCTCATTACCCTCACTCATTTTACTATTATTTCCTGTTGGAAGGGCATTTAATGTGTTGTCTGTCTGAAGCACAACATGATACCTTGAAGTCCAAAGATTAGCTCTGCTTTTTTGTTATTCTATTGGTTGTGATATAATGTTTCTTATATAAAATAGTTAAGTGGGGTGGCGGGGCAGGGGAAGCTCATGGGTAACTTTAGGTTTGCACTGTATATTGCTTGAATGTATGATTGTATACTGTGTTAACATTTAAAAATTTATAAATTGTACATTTAAAATATTTTGTAACATCTTCCTGCCAACTTCTCTTCATCCAGAATACTCTGGTTAAAATAGATACTATAAACAAAGAAGTGAAATGGTATATTCTATCATGAGGGATCATTTTTAATTGAGAAATGTTTGCTTTTTAAAGAGAGTTTACCCACATGGTAATTTTATGTGCCTCCAAACTAAGGTTCACGACACTATTTCTGTTAATAAACTGAAATGCCTGCTAGTTCGTATTCAAGAATAGGAAGAAATAGGCTCTAGGGGATTATATGTGCTTTGGCTACTTCACTTGATCAGTGGAGATGATTAACTATGATCCATGCATGGTTAGTCCACTTTTATCAGGCTCTCTGATATCTTTTGTTGATAGTTGCAGAGGTACAAAATGGCATCATACATCATGAAATAATATTACTATTACTACTAATAATAATATTGATTTTCTTCTTTTCCCCAATGTTTGTGTAGCCTCAGTTTATAAATGCTTTTGTAAACCTTAGTACGGAAACACTGGAAATATCCATATTTCCATTTTTCAGAAATACTTGTGTTAATATTGAGCTGTATTTACTTCCAGTCTCCTGTTGTGTGCCCCTCCCCCACCCCTAGTATCTGAATATACATAATCTATATGTGTTATATGAATCTGTAACTCTTGGTTATTTTCTAATGGAGACATTTCCTTTATCATTTGTTAATGACATTGTTAGATTTTATGGTAACTAAATGCTTCCAAGATGTGACTGACTTTCTTTAATGCTCTTTATTGAGCTTTAACTCCCAACTAGAAAGTGTATAGTATTGTATTTTTTTGTTCATTGGTACTTATTTTTTACCATGAAGAACAGGAAACAATTGATTATATCACAGCAGAGCCCTAATGCAGCAGTAAAGGGCATTGATATTTTTTAATAGAATATGCTTGCCTTATATACATTACAGTATGTTTACCAATTCAAATTTCTATTTTTTTCTTACTAATTTAAATTTCTAGAAAGTAATTTGGTTTCAGAAAATAAAAGCACTTTAGTATTACTTTCTGAGATTAATTTTATACATCTTTATTCCTTTGCATTGATTGAGTTCCTGCTTTATGTTCATGTGATATTCTAGACCCTTATATTTCATAGATTATAGGAATTACAGATGGCTTTTTGTTCATTATAGTGGTAGTCATAGAAGTAGGTGAGTAATAGGAGTCAATGAATGTTTGTAGATTGTGAATGAATGACTTCTCTAAACCTACCAAATCTAGTAGGAAAAAATGAGGGAATTTGGATTGCTGTTAGAAGAAGAAAAGAAATTACAAGTTCACTTGATCTAGTAAAATAATTTTATAATTGTTTTAACTAAGACTTTTTAAAGTAATCAATTACATAAAGATTCTTCTTCACTATTAACAGTTGTTTTAAACTATTTTAATTAATAATGGCAATGCTGAAATTTCAGAACAATGAAACAGTGTGGCTACCATGTTGTTTTGAAACAGGGTTTAAAAACTTATAAAATTCCATAAGATAAAATAAAACTTAACAATGTCCAAAGAATTTCCCAAAAAAGAAAATGACAGCTACTTATTTATTTTTGTTGAAACAGGTAAAAATCTAACATATTCTCTGAAAGTTTTTGATGTACCTATACTTTAAAACCAATCTAAGAAGACTTCTTAAGTTCAGAATGGATACAGCTTTGAGTCAGATGATCGTAAAGTTCAGAGTCCTTGATAGCATCTTTATAGGAACTGAGAAAATGAGGATTGTTTTGACTTCTAAAATTTAGAAGAGCTTGAATCTGCTTCTGAAATAAAAACAAAACAAAACTGGCCTGGTATTATGTGAGTAGGTGGGTGTGATACTTCAGACTGGTTGTGATATGTGCATTTTTTTTCCCCTTTGTTGTTGTCAATAGAAAAGATTGATCTCTGGACTGGTGAACATAATCTCTGTCCCAGTCAGAAAAGGAGAGAGGAAATTAGCAGAGCGGTTGGTGGAGAATGATATCTGTCAAAAGAAACACTTGGAGAGCACTGAGTGTAGTAATAGGTGACTGCCGGAGAAAAGGGAACTTTGAATATTGTCAAGGTAAGGAACAGACGAATGTTTTGATTTTGCAATTTACTTACGTACCAGAAAATCGATCTGTAATTTTTTTTCCCAATGAATTATAATTCTGAAGGTTTTTCTCTTTTCCTTATTCTAGTGCCTGTTGATAAAGAATTTATATTATGTTTTAACTATTTGTGTTTGAACTCTTTTGGGGGTGGGGGTGGGGTGGAGACCAATCTGGTAATGGGAACCCTGTTTGATAGCTTTGAGTGCAAAGATATCAAATGATCAAGTACCAAATTTTTTTTTCACTCTTTTCTTGTTGTAGTGTTTTTCTTGCCATGTTTCATAATACATCTGTTATAAACTGAGCAATGCTTGGAGTTAAAGAGTAAAAGCTATGCCATGATTTCTGTGTTTATTGTAATGAGGAGATGGTGTTTTTCAAAACAGTTTGTTGACTAAACAGGCAAAAAAGCACTTTTTGGTTTATTATTTCTTCTGATCAATTTGGATTTAACTTTTAGGTGAATTTACTTCCTAAGCAGAATTCGTATCTGTAAACAAATTTTAAAAGATGATACTTAACTTCAGGAAAACACAAATATAAAAGAAGTGTATTGACATTTGGCAAAAGACTTCTGTAAGTCTGCAACATTTAAAAATTCAGGGATGTTCTGAATTATGGGATCAGGGAGTTAGTGCCTCCTCTAATCAGCCCTGTTCCAGGTTTAGCAAATAGTGGACGTGTGCAGAAGCATCAATGAATCAGGATAAATTGTGCTAATATAAAGTCAACACCAATGTCATGTGATACTGGTTGGCATTTAGTGTTTGGGAAGGATTTGAAGTTCTGTGACTGACTGGCTGATGGCCTGACTTCATGAAAAGAGAGGGGTAGCCAAATGTTTGCACTTTGTGACCATTCCTCTGGAACCTCACTGCTGGCATCCAGCCCACAATTCTTAGTCTTCGAAATCCTGACAGATAGTTATTGGCTTGTTCTTAAAGTTCCTGGACACGTGTTGGTAAAATGAAATAATTCCCTGTAGAATTATACAATCTGGGGGAAACTTTAATCGTGATTTGTGTTCTGTGTCTGTATATCCTTTCATCCCTCCTTCATGTAATGATGATCTTCTGCATAATTTGTGAAAGACATCAGTTCAAAAGAGAAGGGAAGTGATGCAATTAGTTACTTAGTTGAGATATCTCCCACCTTGGTTTCTGTCCTCTTACCTTATGTGTATTGTTACTAAAGTAGTTTTTTGAGAATTCCAGTTTTGGTTCATTAGACAATTGAAATCTTGCACAGAGAAAAAAAAGGAGTCGATATTATATCTTAAATGAAGCAACCTAATAACAACCATCCATGATTTTGAATTGTTTATTTATCTTTATCAGAAGAAAGTAGCTGTTTCAAAACAGAATATTACTTTTTGTCTTTCTTCCTATGTATCTCTATGAAGGTTAATATTATATGATTAAAAATATCTAAATTGCATATTAAAAATCCAATAGGGTATTGGGCTTTACAATTTGAGGCCATTGTAGATGCACAGTTATCATCTTTACCCACCCCCATCGCATTGTGATCGTATTCTCTGCTGATCATGTGGAATGTATCTGTGGCCTGATTTCAGAGAACCATTGCAAGAAGGAGCTTCCATAGTGAAGGCAAAAGTGTATTGCAAAGACACACATCTTAATCCAACTTAAAGTGTAGTCTCAATGTGCACATGAACTCTCACTTGATTTTATATTTTTTGCTTTATAGTTAATCACCTGTTAATATAAAAATAATATGTCATTTTTATATAAATGGTCCACTTGGATTGAAAAATCTGTTTGTTACAATATGCAAATACTGATCCCCCAGCCACATGCATCAGGAAGACCATGTTGAGTTTCTTCTCATTTTTTGCCCCCTCTCTGTGAGTGTGTACATACTTTAAAAATGATGCATTTAGGCCAAACAAATGTGTCTTTTTATT
This sequence comes from Callospermophilus lateralis, assembly GCF_048772815.1. Lineage (NCBI taxonomy): Eukaryota > Metazoa > Chordata > Mammalia > Rodentia > Sciuridae > Callospermophilus > Callospermophilus lateralis. The sequence goes on along the minus strand of NC_135320.1, from coordinate 49,329,810 downwards.
TCACACTGTTGAGTTTTCTTTATTTATTTTACATTGCATTACAAAATCTATTTCTAGTTATTTCTGAATCTTTGTAATAGTAATGGGTACTTAGAAGAATGGGGTTCAGAATCAGGTTAACCCAAGAAGTACGGAAGGACAAAAAAATCACATAATTCAAATTTGTAGACACTTGGAATCCATTGGGTTCCTGGAGTAATTTGGAAGCACAAAGAGCAAAGACTACCAGCTGAAAAATCAGTGTTGTGAGTGAGACTAGCCTGAGGAGGCACCAGAGAGTCTGGCCTGTGTGGCAAGTTTCAAGCACTGAGGGGGCATGCCACAGCTTGAGTGGGAGCTGGAAAAGGCAAGCTGCTCGCCCGTTTGGCCCCTGTGGTTTTGTTTGTTTTGTTGTGGTGCTAGTAACCAGGGCCTCGTTACCACTGAGCCACAACCCAATCCCTTCTGGTGTTTTAAACCAGACCCCAAATACACAGTGCTCAGTCCTCTAGAATGTACCTTGGAGCTGTTCTCTCATTGCATGTGCCATTTTAAGGGGACTGGATAAGTATGGGACAGTTATAAGTTGTGTCTGGCTTGAGGAATTTGCTCTTATAAAGTTATTAAGAAAATTCTAAGGAAGAATTTCCCCATATTTGCCATATTAAAATACACACACACACACACACACACACACACACACACACACACATATATATATATATATCTCCATTGATTTCCTAAAAGATGCAAGAGGAAAGACCATGGGAGGAAACTAGCTGTAAAGCAGTGTGTTTTGTTCATGCATATCACAAGATGGGATATTTAGAAGGACCAATTTTTAAACATTGGATGTGTTTTGAAAGCCACATTTGTAGTACTGCAAAGGGTGATTTTTTAAAATGCTCATTTAGATGATGCTGTTCAGTTTCAAATACTGGTATCGTTATTAGCAAAAAATAGAAAGTTATTTTCTTAGGTGAAACTGCTGTTTTTAGAGAGAGTCTGCGTTTATTTTTAGGTTTTCTCGGTCATGTTCAAGGGGTCTGATAACATTAATGGGCTTTACCCCACATGGAGCTTTGAGCTTATTGTAGCACTGCACACTGATCCCAGGTCAGTGTGATGCGTGAAATCAATTTATTTGAATCTCTTTGCCTCTATAGGAATTTGGCAGCGTGCCAGTTGTTTTCATTTAATGTTCTTTGTGTTGAACACAGACAAGCAGGCATGCTTTTGTATTCTTCTCTCTTTTGGTCTCTGTCTCTTTCAGCTAATGTTTTACTCTATGGATTTTTAAATGAAGGAAGAATATATTATGTATATGATTCTAATCATTGCTTAATATTTGTGAATGTATGTGTATATGTGTGTGTGTGTCTCTCTGTGTGTGTGTGTGCATATGTATCACTTTATTATCTTTTAGAGGATATTTTTGATGTTCCTGGGTTTGGATGGTCACTTTGTACATAAAAATTACTTTAGAGTTTTGTTTAGATAAGATTTTTGATGAAATATCATCAAGCAGATCCTGGGTGGTATTTGCTTACATTAATAACCAGTCTCAAAACTTGAAATCACCATATTAATTAAACAGCACAACAGATGTTTAATTTGTGAACTAGACTATCAAAATCATTTTTGGGAACGATTTTGAATTTGAAGATTCACACTTTAATCAAGCACACATTAAAAAATGATACTGATTTGGGTATTTTCTTTGACCAACCCATCTTCGTTAAGACACTAGCGTTTTACCTAGATGGTTCTATGTGAATTTTTACAAAGTTCCTGACATTAGGGTCATTGGTTTTTTTTTTTCTTTTTAAAATTGGAAAGGTGATGTGTGGGCATAACATGGAGATTTTTATTGCCAGTAGATTCAGACCCTTCTATGGATGTTTTTGTAGGCAGCAGGATTTGTTTCTGGGTCAGCTTTAGGAAGAGGTGGAGAAGGAAACGATAGAGAGCTAAAGGAGAATGTTCTGTTGATGCTCCGGGCAGTTCTTGCGGAAGTTGATATGCAGAACCACGGAGCCCAGGCTTCAGGGTCAAGCTTATACCCAGCAGCCCTGCTTCCTTGTTTAATTACCTGAAGAGCAAAACAGTCAGTCCGGGGGTGTGTGAAACCTCAGTATCTCTGCAGCCGCCTGGCGCTCTGACATCCTGCAAGGCCAGCCCTGTCGTCGGCCAGCGTCAGGCTGGCTCACGCCCCAGGTTCCTTTCTTTTAGGAGGCATTGTGTGAAAGAGGGTTTGGTCAGGAATCTGAGGTTCCTGCCAGTGCTGTGTGCCCTGGTCTATCTCCCCCTCTCTCTGACAGATGTGTTTGATTTTTTTTTCTTCTTTAAAGAATTAAACATTTAGCTCTTTCATTTTATACTTTTAGCCTTGATATGAAACAATCTCTTTCAACATCAGTGGAGGATTGACCTGAGTTATTGGGTTCTTATTTTTCTGCTTCCTGTGATATGGTGGCCTATGGCTTATGTGTGTTGTTCTTCTTGGGTCAGACTCACTAGTAGTAGTTCAGTGTGGAACTAGTAGTTCTGGCATTGTTTTTATGAAGCTTTTTTTTTTTTTTTTTTTTTTTTTTAATCTTTTCATGAAAACAGAAGAGACCATTCTTTAAAGAAAGAAATACAACTTTTAAGATTGGGTGGTTCCCCCACCTCCCCCTTTCCTTGCAATTCAAATAAGGTCTCTGACATTTGTCTGATAAAGATGAGAAATACTACTGAGTAATGTGTCCAAATTTGGAGAGCACCCTAGGGTAAATATTCTAAGAAATGCTGGAGATGGAGTAATTTGGGAGATCCCTTCAATTTAACGAGATGTTCTCTTACCAAGAGGAAATCTGGCAGGTTCTTTATCCATACTGTGGACTGATGAAATGTCCTCGCTGTGGGTCGGGGAGCAAAGGTGGTGGTGGGGGAAGTTTCCTGAAAAGGGAGAGGAAAGTGTGACTGACTGTGCAGTGATTTGTTTTTTCCAACTACTTCATTGGGATTCTGTCATGCAGTCTGAAGGGCATTTACCCTTTAGATGCACATGTGTGCTTCCCATTAATGTTAATAGGAATTATAGGCATGTAAGGAGAGCAGTATGTACTTTGCCTAGTGCAAAAGTATGGCTCCAGGGAATTAATTCCCTACCCCCCATACCCCCCAAAGAATAAAGGGATTGCAGTGTGCAGAGCAGAGTTTGGTTGGAGTTATTCTAAAAACTTTCCTTCATCTTATGTTTATGGAAGTAATGTCAGTGTTTTATGTATTCATATACCTCAGCAGTGAAAAGTATATAATCATTTAAATAATTGGATTAGCCTGGTATGCCTTGTGGAGCTGGCATTGCCGTGATCTATCATGCACAAGTGTAAGTAGCTCTACCCGAAGTGTTATGTATATCCTTAGGCACGTGCGTGCTTATTTATGTGTCAGCATATCGCATTTCTTCAGAGCATTTCTCTTTTCAACATCAGCATATATGCTGGGCATGGTGGCACATGCCTGTAATCTCAGTGGCTCTGGAGGCTGAGGCAGGAGGATTGCAGGTTTGAAGCCAGCCTGAGCAATTTAGTGAGGATCTATGCAACTTAGCAAGTGGCTCAGTGGTAAAGTGTGCCTGGTATCAAAAAACAAATACACCACACACAAACAAACAAACAAAATCACTATACATGTGAACAAAGAAAGCATATAAGTATACTTTAAGCTAAAGTCAACATTCCCAACTTGTGTGCTCCACTGGCAGACTGTTTATTCCTCCTTCAGGCTCCCAACTTATTGGTAGTTCTGTTCTGGCCAGAGCTTTCTTAAATGCAGGTGACATTATCTCCATTTGTATCATTAAGATTTGGCAGGGGAAAGCATATAATTATTAGGAAAAACTAAAGGCCTTTGAAAAGTGAATGTGGAGAGTTGTGGCTTGCAGGCAGCATCAGGAATTGAAGAACAAAATATGAACAAGAAAAGGAAGCTGGCACTTTGTGCTGAGTGTGCTCAGTAAGTGTGGAATAAAGTGGCAAGGAAAAATAAAATAGATCTGTAGGAGAGGAGAACGGGAGGGAATGAATCATCTGAGAAAATAACCATATTAGTAGCTGTGCACTTTGTCAGTTTACCAAAAGAAATAGGAAAAGGATATTTTGACATACGATTTCAGGATATTTATAATAAAGAAGAATTTTAATCAAAAGTTGAAGTGAGAATTGAAATTTCATACAGAGTAAGGGCATTGAACTGAGATTTGTAGATTTTAATCATTCTGTGTATTTCAAAATATAGAGCATTAAATTATATTCTGTCTGGTCTTGTGGGGGTAGGGACAGGAGTGATGAAGCCCTATAGAGTTGTTATGAAACATTAATTTTAGAATTTACATTGTTATAAGAGCATATATGCTGTGCTGGGAATCATTTGAACAACAAAGTGGTTTTGGAATGAAAATTTGTCATAAAATTCATTGTAGATAAAAGTTGTATTTTAGTAAGTTTGAATCTGTTTGCAAATGTGGCCAATCACTATGTGTGCATAGATTCTGATAGTTTTCAATGTGGAGAGATGGAAGTGGAGAGTTGGTTAGAAATAAAAGTCCTATGGAAAAAAAATGATGAAAAAATTCTGGGACTTTTTTTTATTGCTGTGTATTTGCTCCACCTGGTGGATTTTGTTGAAAGTGTTTTAATCCATGTTAATGAAAAGAATACCCTTTAGACAATTTCTCTAAAGTATAGAAAGGTGAATCTTTTATTTTTGTTGCTATGTAAAAATAGTTTAATTCTTATGTAGGTCAAAACATTTATGGTTTTTTTTTTTTTCAGTTCTTCCATTGAATTTAAAATAGTGTGTGTCGGGGGAGGGATGGGGGGTTTTGGGGTTTGAAGTATAATACATGCTCATTTTGGAAGATTTGAAAAATACAGGAAAATAACTTTACTTCCCATAACCATTGCATTATTTTTAAAGCTGCATGTTATCAGGAGAGAACCTGTTTGCATTTGAATTTATTTGAATGTATGTGGAATGTTAAATATTATGCCAAAGTATGATGGTAATGGGAATGACCTTGATTGTAATTATTTTCAGATAAAGCTTCCCTTAGAATTCCCAGGCTTCCAAAAAATCAGTGTTTTGCAAGAATTGCTTTTATTAAACTGCATATCTACAGTAGGCGAAGGTAGTAGAGATTAAAGGTATCTTATGCATTCATAGGGCTGTTCATAGGGGTGGTAAGATCTGTTGTTTGCTGGGCTTACACAGATTGCTTTCTCTGGAAGTCTTAAGGATTCAGTTGTGCTTTGATCATCTTATTGTTTTCCTTAGGTTATTCTTTTTTTCTCCTTCAGACTCTAACAGCTCTGTAACAGAAGGTGAAGTTTTGAAAACAGTGTCTCCATATGCAAGGGATTTGGAGACCTTTTTATTGTCTTTAAAATTGTCATTCATAGTCCTCATTAGCATTTATTGTTGCAAGCGTACAAGCAGAAAATGTGAAATTGGTATGTCATGAATAGCCCCACAGAGCTCTGGAGCCCTCCGATTTTGCCTGCAGTGTGGTGTGGGCTGGGCTTTGAGGGAAAGCCGTCCAGATGGCTGCCTGCACAGAGCAGAGCTGCAGGTTTTTGTCTCTGGTGCTGAGAGGAGGGAAAGTTCATTGGAGCATACGCCATCACCCTTGCGTTTTAACAAAACTAACTCGCCATTAGTCAAGATGGGGAGGTGGTGACATTGAAACAAAGGTTGTCCATATAGTGTTACAGTCCTTGTCAAGTGAATAAGGGCTGGTAGTTAGATGTCTTTTATGTTATCTGAGTGATTTTTGTGGCTATACAAAATGTGAAGAAACTATAAATAGTAACATTTTCAGATTTACATGCAAGTTTGTACATTTTAAGATTGTTCTTATGGGAAAATGTTTTTATTTGAAAAGACAGGAGTTAATATAGCTAGCTTTCAACCTTGTGGATTCCTAAAATGTGTTTACATTTTAAAAAGTAATTTAATCCCATGGTAGTGCTTATGGAGGAATCTATATATGAGTAGGTTTTGAGTTTGCAATTAAATAATATAGCATTCCGTTGATGCAAGTATTAAAGCTGTTGTAGCAGTTTGGATTTGTTTTAATATTAGGTTTTGAAAATCAAAAGTTGTTGGTGGCAGAAAGCTACAATATATTGTGATTTCTAAAGGCATTGTCAGAAATCATTTGTATCAATTGCAGATATAGATATTATTCATTTCCAACAAGTGATATTTTATCTTGAACAGAGTTAATTTTGCACAAACACACATCAATGCCTACTATGTGCTTAAATATACTAAGGTACATTTTTTTTTATTCCTCTATGGAGAAAATTATATTTCCACTACAGTTCAGATACATTGCTTGAACAACCATTGAAATGATATAAGTAGTATTTTGTTTTGTAGATATTGAAGATGGAAAAAACATCATAGAGACTGGCTTATCAGTTTAAAAAGTCATTATTATTTGAAATATTTTAAGAATTTTCCATTCACAGTTTTTGAGCCTATTATTAATTCACCTTAATTAATAGAGATATAAAAATCGAAGTGACCTGAGTCCACAGGTTTAACATAGGTCATGGGTGAAGGATAGGGGTTGTAACTTCTAGCTCTCTGTCTGCCACTGCTGCCCTAGGGATTAGGATTTCTTAGAAGACCCTGCACGTGTTCTCCATGGGCCACTGCTGTGGAGGGTGCCTCCTCTGTCCAGTGGTCAGTGCTCCAAGCAGTGAGGCCTTTCTGCCTCTGTAATGTCTGTATAATCACCGATTAAGACAAACTTCCTCTGTCCAGTGTGTTTCCTTTTACTCGGCTCCATCCCATTACTGGCAAGTAGGCCCTCTTGGACAGCACTAAATAACCCTTTGACCCCATGGTGTTTATACACCCTTCAGATTCTGAGGGTGGCAATCACTTCTCCTGTTCCTTTGTCAGTTAAGCAAAGTTCTTGTGTGTGTTCTGGGGGGCCAGCTGTAAGCTGAGGAGATGCAAATGCTAGCCATTCCTTTTCCCCAGAGTAAATAATTGGGGGGTGGGGGGAGACTAGCATCAAAGTGTCTAGTTGTTTACAGCAGACATTTAGAGAGAGGAGTCAAAATGAGAGAGAACCGCTTACCTTGATGGAATACCTCCATGAACTTTTTAACTTGATTCTTTTTTCCCCCTGTCCTGCTCATCTCTTTGTGGCCGGCTGTATCTCACCTTGCAGCCTCAAATACAAGCCATTTGTTTCTCTTGTAGACAGTGTCTAATTGGATTTATCTTTGTCAGTAGACAATCTATTATGGCCTTTATTTAATACAGTTTCAGATGTCTTTCAGTGGCAGAAACAGATTAATGTACATTTTTATTAGGTGTTGTATCTATTTAATTGAGTGTCAAAGTGATGAGAAGTTAGGAAATCATCCAAAAGAGAGGTCCATCTCCTTAGCCCAACAGCTCACACATTAGGTAGGTTTGCCCTGTCAGTGGGATGCCTTTAGAAAACACTAATAGCTTCCAGCTGGGTGGAAAATCAAAACCTTTGGGGTCTGACAAAACTAGCAGATTTGAATTTGAAAGCAGAGCTAATGCCTCCATTTTATTTTTTACCACTCGCCCATAAAACATTATTTTCCAATATGTCAGCCTCATTTGGTGGCCAGTGGTCTGAAATTGAAAGTGGAACAAGCAAGCGGAGAAATCTGGACATTAGTGAGTCCGCCCTTTCAAGCTGGTGTGCCACTTTGTGGAAGGGTCTCGTCTAAGAGCAGGGGGGTCTTAATGACCATTCATCAATGCTCGTTGGCTGATCATTGAGTGCCTTCTCATTCAGTTTATCAAGTCTTGCACATAAAAAGTCAGAATAAGCCTTATTCAGCTTTGTTAAAGCCAACTAGAAGTAAAATGCTCCGTTTGAACCCATTTTGCCCTTGTTTTTTCACTTTGTTAATGCAGCCCTGCTTAAATGAGTGCCTTTATTGGGTCGGTTAGAATATCTGAAACTATTAATTCTCCTGTATTGAATAGCTGGTGGCAGGCCAGAGCAGATGGGGTAGGAAAGTATTTGGTTGGGTGTATTGCTTTCAATTAGGATCAATGAGGTTTCAGCTCCTTTGAATTAACTCACTTAATACCCACTGTGTGCAGTCACAATGTATCACAACAGCCTGCTGGAAGCAGAGAGGGAAGTTGAGAAGACCTGTGGAAAAGCTGGGATTCTCCCTTCACCAGCATGGAGGGCTTTCATCAACAATGGACAATGTCAGTAGACTGCTAGTTCCTCTTGCTAGGTCAGGTTGGAACAAAGGAAAAAAATTGTAGTGTAAGGCTGTTCTCCTTTGGATATAAATGAAAAATACCTTGGTACCAGAATGCCTTTCTGATGAGTGGTCTGAAGTTACTATCAGAAACCAAATTATGTATATAATGATTGTTTTAGAAGCCCAGTTCAGAAAGTGATGGTCTAGATGACTTTTTAAAAAGTGCCTTAAAAATGATGTGTGTTCTTAATTAAATGATGTGCATTAATTAACACGGCTCTTATGAGGAAGTGCTTAATTGGTTATTAATGTATTCTTTGTTATTGTTCTGGATATCTTTTAATTTAATAAATATTTCCATAGTGATCCAGGGGTGTGTTTTGTATAGGAGTAAACTTTTACAGTACATAGTCTGGTTCTCCCCACCCCCCATTCACCTACATAAATGAATTCATCATGTTATTGATTGTCTATTTTTATTATACAGTTTGGATGTTAGAGATCTTGGCTTCTTGTGCCCTTCCTTTTTTCATTAGAGGGAAAGTTATTTCTGTCTAAGTAACTATATAGAGCTGTGTATCCAGGTTTCCCAGTTCAGGGAGAAATGCCAACTGAGGTTGCCGCTTTGCTTGATTCTGTGGATTAAAGAATAAGAGGGGGAAACTGTTTCCTTGAGAAAAACGCTGAACTAGTCTCAGATGCACACACATTCAGTTAGGCCCTTTCTGCAATCAGACTTCTAGGTGAGAATCTCCAGGGATCCAGGTTTTGTTGACGTGGATCAATTTAAAGTGGCAATTACTGTAGTCAGATAACAGCTTAAAAAGCCTTTTTACACATAGAAAAGATACATAATCACACAGCATATGGAAGTTCAATTTTCTGAGCTGTGGTTTAGGGACTTGCAAGTGTACCGATATTAAGACCCAGTTTTAAAACCAGATATCATCCAGTTTTCTTAAAGCGTATTGCATTTTTGTCATATGATTTTCTATTTTAGAAGTGATTCACCGTGCATATTGATGAAAGGTTGGGTTTCCCACTGTGAAAATGTTTTCTTTCTAACATAGGTATAGTATTTTAAAAAAATCAGTGGTGTGTAGCATTGAGTGGCTTTTAAAAAAATACTCTATTTAAAAATGAAAATCCACAGATTTAGGATGCTAGATTCCATAAAGGCCCTTATAGCAGGACTTAATTGATTATCACACTCATGCCTGCTGTAAAGCTTTCTGTCATAAGAATGTTTGAGCTTGGTGCTTAACTGAACTGAAATCCATTACATAGAACCTCATTACAAGTGACATCTAACTAAGATGAACAAAAAGATTGGCCTCATAAATAGGGTGCAGTATACTATTAGTGACAGAACAGAGTAATCATTATGAATTGTAGTCTTTTTACAAGTTGTCTCTGACAGTGATGGATTTTTGAGGGGTTCACTGGCTGAAGCAGTGCTTCTTGGGTGTAGTGTTTAGGGGCTATCGAAGTTCTTATTGATTGACGTTGTTTATCAAAGACAATCTATTTTTAGTTTGTGCAAAGTGTGTGTGTGTGTGTGTGTGTGTGTGTGTGTGTGTGGAGGGGGGGGCTGTGCATGAGGTTTAGGATGCGTGAGTAGGTAGAAGTCAGAATCATTGCCCCTGTTTTCACATGGGATTTTAGAATTTCTTGGAGGCATTATGTAGGGGAAAAAATCAATCTGAGCTAAAAGCATATGGAAAGTGTAGAATAAGCAAAGGACAATGTTGACCACCATGCAGGAACAGCAAGAGTTAAAGGGGATGCTCCTGTCTGTCATGTTTATGAACTTGCAGGCTGGGAAGAGTCCTGACTAGAATCGTTTCTGTGTTTATAGTGAACTGAATACACACTGGAAAGGTAAAGTCTGAGGGACCTACCTGTCATGTGCCCTGTTGTTAAAACAAACAAAACAGACCCAGGAAAGATTTGCAAGTGTTAAATTGAGGAAGAGCTTTAGAAGAGAACAGTATTTTCCTTCTGCCTGACATTTTTGTGTGTTTAGAAAAAGGCATGCAAGGCAGGAAGGCATATGTCTCTCCTATGAGGCAAGGATGTTTTACAAAGGACTAAAGAGGGACTGCTGAGAGGAAAATAGCCAGCTTTAGATAAAGCACTATAACAAAGGCTCGTAGTTTTATATATCATGGTGTCCATTAAAGCTTAATAGGGAAGAGTCCATTGAACCTGGCTGGGTGCGTGTTATTCATGGGCAGGATAAACATTTAAGAGTGTGCAAAAAAATCAGAAATCAGGAGGGCATGATTGTTCAGCTTTTGAAAAGACTTTACAATGAAGATTTTGTTTTTATCTCCCATGGATCTCCACGCAAGGTAGAGGAGAGTAAGCTGAAAATGTTTGGAGCATATCAACGCAGGGATCCCAGGGGGTTAAAAGCACTCTAGTAAAATAAAGGTGGTCAGATTCTGCTTCTAAAAAGTGTTCTATTTGACACATACTACTGAGAAGCTGACAAAAGGAATGATTCTGATACTTTGTTCAGGATGATAAACTGGCACCATATACAAAAGTCTGATAAAATATTTTTTAGGCTGGAATTTCTAGTTCAATAAACAAGCTTTGAGGTTGGTGCCTATGTTTGTTTTTGAAATGTAGCTCTTAGTTATGTCTGTTAGAATGTGAAGAGGAAGGAAACCTTTCATTGTGAGTAGCGCTGGGGGGGGCAGGTCTACATTTCCATCTTTTTTGGCAAGATAAGGGTTAACTTTTCACGGGATGGGGGGGGGGTAGCCGTGAATGAATTATTCAGCATTTCGCTTATCTTTCTGCATTTCACTTTCTGCTTTTTGGTGCTCTGGAACTTGCCTGAGAGAGAGGTAGCGCTGGTTAGGGGGAGGCAGGGGTTGTGATACTTTGCACACATATCCCTGTCATTGTTCTGCCTGAAGAGACAGGGCTGGGTTCAAGGCCACATGTGCGCCTGTCATCCTCCACATTTCTGCTCCAAGTGCAATCCGGAGTGTCAGCTCTCCATCTGTCTCTGCCTGGCAGGCGCACGCGCCCAGCACCCTGCCTCGGGCCATGCCGCCCCAGCCCCTCTGATGGCCCTCCTCTCCGCTGCCCCGCGCATTCCAGAACAGGAGGCATGAGCCCGCAGCGCGCTTGCTCTTAGGACAGAGCCGCTTTCTGTGTGGTATCTGGATTCCAGGATGCCTGGTGAGTGAGCCCTGTTCTGCTCCCCCTGCTTTTTGCAATGAAGGAAGCTTACTTTTTTATTATGCACAGAAAAGACCGTCTTCCCCACAGCTGCTGTATTTGGTGAGGGCAGGAAGCAGCGGAGGGGGGTGAGGGGGTGACAGAGGTGTGATTGGAAGGTGACATTAAGGGAACCATCAAGATCTGGCTACAGGGGTGTAGGGTGTGGAGCCCTTGCTCTTAAAATTTGAGAGGTGTGTTTTAGAGACTGAAGGGGAGAGTACAGCCACGGTTGTTTGCCTGCGCAATTCACTTGAGGGCTTTTAGCTCCAGGGAGAAGTATTGTTTCTGTTCTGAATTTGGGGGACTGTCATCTGAACCTTGTGTCCTGGAAATTTTCATCTGTGTGGAAGGGAGTTTTCAGATTATGGCGGAATCCTGGGAGAAGGTCTCTTTAAAATCTGTTTATGTCAGAGAAAGTAAAGGGAGCTTTGGAACTACAAGGAATTTCAGTGTTGCCCTGAATCATGGTCTTTAGATGTCATCAGGCAAATAATTGAAATCTGTTAATTTAAAAATTAAAAAAAAAAAAAAGAACTCTGCTGACTTAGTGAAGCTGCTGTGGTCCTGGAAATTGAGTGTATGACAATTTCCTCTGAAAAATATTATCCTTGGAACCTGGAGTGTTTCTATGATCATTGCCAGTGAAAGCTCTGCTTATGGAGGAGCCTGGCCAGGGGGAAAGGGTTGTTCCTGCTGTTCTCAAGAACTGTCTATATTGCCCTGTACCGAATGTGGAGCAGCCTATCTCCTGATAAAAAAGACAGGGCACAGAGAGATCCTCCAGCTGGCTGATTTGTGCAGATAATTTGGGTAGGACAGGCAGAAGAGGCTGTGCTTGGTCACAGAGTTTGTATACCTCACAGATGGTGTTTTGAAACATTATCTGCCAGTTTTCTGCAACCACAGTTGTGTGTAGGTATTGCCAGTTGTTTGAAGAATGTTTTTCACTTTAGGATGCATCTCATAGTTCATCCTCATCGTTATTGATATATGTGCAGAAAGGATGCATTTGTGGCAGAAATGTATGTAGTTGAAATATGGGGAAAATCAATTTACAAAAAAGACAATGACTGAGGTCTTTGAAAGGTCAATTTAACTCTTTAAGGTCTCTCATCTTGATTTATATGCACCATGCAACCAAAGAGGTAATGTGCACTGAGTATATAATATGGAACTGGTGTGAAAGTGCATGTGTGTTTTATTTCACCAGAATATTGGAGCAGTTTTGTGTGATTTTTTTTTTTTTTTTTTGCATCATAGTTTAAGTGTTCTTTGTTTTTATACTCCTGATGTGTGTTAAATGGTCTGTCAGTGTCTTGAAGAGTCTATATATGTTATTTTGGTAAAACAAACACCACAATAAACCAAAACTGCTGTGAGTGATAATAGGTGAAAGAGATTAGTTAGGACTCTTGGCTACTCCTTACTAATTACATGAATTTAAAGTAAGCTTCAAAGGATCCTTATTTAAATACATTGAATTATATCTAAGGCTTTAGAGTCATTGGAAGTTTGTTTTAGTGTTAAGTTGTTAATATCTGACTGGTTCAACAGCAATAGTTTGAAGTGTGGGCACTGTTTCTCTCTCTCTCTCTCTCTCTCTCTCTCTCTCTCTCTCTCTCTCTCATCAACAGTGTTAGAAAACCTTGTACTTGGATACAGAGAATATATCAACAGCTGTGACTATGAGCATGTGCCAGAATGGCGATACTTGAGCAGATCTGACACTTGGCTATTTTTGACACCCATCTGTACTTTCTAAACTCTACTATGGGGATGGACTACCTCTTAATATGTTTTTTAGCATATTTTAGTTCATACATATATATTTACATTAATGGACAGTTTTAACCATCTGGGAAGCTTTATATTTTGAAATAAGACATTATGGGTGGAAGATTAAAAGGATGTATTTTATGTAACCCAATATCATCATTGTTTTGTTTTTCTTTGATTACTCATTTATATATGAACTTATTATTGTGATAGCTCTCATATCAGAACTGGCTCCTAGTTGACTCATATTGATGGAGTTATTCTCATATCAAGGGCCTCTTTCATAACATTGGGGATCCATGGATATAGAAGTTCAGAAACAGTTTATTCAGACATACAATCCTTGGGGTGAATGGGTAAAGAAAAAGTCTTAGGGCAGGGTTTTTTTATGAACCATTTTAGTTAAAAACAAACAAACAAACAAAATAACCACCCAGTTTTAACTGTTGGTAGCATAGTATTATAAAATGAACTATGAAAAGTCAAGGGAGTTTACGTGTACTTTAAATAGATGAAACTATTTTAAAATGATTTAACTCACTATAAGGAAATATCATTTCACTGCCTGTCACTTTTGTAACAACTGGATCCTTGTGTTTAAGAGAAGGAAATGTTTGCTTATGAGTAGGCTGGGAGACCTTGGGCATTATATTGTTTCAGGAGGAGTGACTGCAAGCTTTCTGAAACATTTATATTTTTATCAATCTTTGTATAATATTATCAAAGAACATATGTTGACCTACAAAATGCTTTCAGGACTGTTTCCTTAAAAGGACAATAAGTGAGCACAGTCCCTGTAGCCCAGAAATAGTGCTGTTCTTTCAGAAGATGGCTAGTATTAGGTCAGACCACCCTTTCTCAATGGTCCTGCTGTCCAGATGTGCCTGGAACTTTTTTTTTTTAAGTTCAAGTTTCCAAAAGGAAAAAAAAAAAAAAAGGTTTGTTTTCAAAATCTGGTTTTACTTAAGACATCTCCATCCTGGAGTGCATTTCATAAATTGCCCACATATTTTTCTTAGCAGAGAACTTAACTGGCTGTAATTTTTAACACATGGCCACATCATGTGATATTTTCAAAACACTTACACATAGCTTTAAGAAGGTCCCTGCAGAAATGATCCATCCTCTCACAGTCGGCCCATTTTTTAACAGCATATCTGCATTTTCCATTTAGTAGAGCTATATATTATTAGCTTACATTTTTGGGTAGTAAAACAGTGCATTGCTGATTGTAAAACATGGACTTTATTATCTGCTGAAAATTGATTTGGCATTTATAGCCACTGTGTACTAGACTGTTTTTCTGTTTTTAACATCAATGCTTGCAAGCGATGATTTGTGTAAAAAACAGAAATGAAATTGCCACGGACAGACAACTGTTAGTGTCCCTAGTAACTGAACAGTTGGGTAATGCACCTGGTTATATATGTATATTTTAATAGATGCACCTAAATGCTATTATGCAAGAATAAAAACACTCATTCCATTCACTGACACTCTGTTTTACCTTGCAAGTTGATTTGCCATCGTGTAGGCTCTTTGCTGTTTTAAACAAGCCTCATGCCAGCTATTAAAAGAAAACTATATAAGCTGTAAATATCCAATTATAAATGTAGATTATGCAGACATGCTTCTTTGTAGCAGAAATTCAGAAGTTCCAACTTCCCTTCAAGTACTGCTATACTCACCCCTCTCTCTTTTCTTTAACATTCTTTTCTATTAATATTTCTGAGTACTTAGCCTAACTTTCATAGGGCATTTTTCTGTTCGGTTTTCCACTGAAAAATATATGTTTTAATCTTTTTTTCATTTCTTGAGAGGTATTGGTTATAATTTTGTTAAGACAATTAATTGTTTTATTTTCTAGAGTAAACATTTGCATAGTGGGCATTATATAGCCTACAAATGTTTATTAACCACCTCATCACTACACTGATAATTGATATTTGCAAAGAAGATGCTGTTCATGATAATTCTCTGAGCAGCCTTCTGAATCATCAGAGGAGCAAATACATTTTAGAGCTGGGAGGATTATCTTGCAAGTGCCTTAGGTTTACAGATGTTAAAACTGAGGCTCACAGAGATCAAGCAACATGTTCAGGTGGCTCATTGAAATCAGAAGCTCTTCCCAGACCACTCTTTACCATACTGCTGCTTAATCTCAATTTACATTAAATCATGTTGGCACGTTAGTGTCAGCCTTACTTCATTGTGTTTTATCTTCAATCCTGGATTGCCCTCATATGTTTTCTTCCCTCCTACTTCAAGATTGTAAAGCTGTGTGAGAGAAATTCTGAAACAGCAATAATTTGCCCTATGGCAAAAGTGTGTCCCTCAGATTTATTTTATAATGGTTTGGAAGTTTAGGGGAATAAATGCGATTATTACCCAAAGTATTAAACAGAACAACCAAAGAATGTCTGCTATCACAACCAAAAAGTTCCTTTAGTAAGGACATTCAGGTCCTAGACATTTGCTGGTTGCTCCAAATGTGTCAGGGGCCAGGTAGGTATGATTCACCCTTCCGTGCCCTCAGGGACTTCAGAATTCCCTGTTCTAGGCAGAGAAAAACAGATCCTGGGTGTAGGAGACTGGTAAAGGAACACAGGGGAATGTGGAGGCAATGGTAAAGGAACACAGGGGAATGTGGAGGCAATGGGGCAATTTAATTCTTACTAGAAGGCCTTGCCTGTCTCCTCTTACTTGCTCCGGGTTGGATCTCAGTTAATGTAACATTAATTTTTAGACTATTGCTCTTAATACTAAGGACAGGGCATTCGTTTTCATTTTATTAAATTTTGATTTCTGTGTGTGAAGATGGGTATAGCTAGCATGTCTTGAAAGCAATTTCTTTGTATGGTTGCAGCTCTTTTTAGCTAACTGTATCTAGTGAAATAAGTCATTAACTTAAATGACTCATAAACTTGAGAACAATAGGATTTCACACCTGACCAAGAAGCAGGTTTATCAGGCTGGCTTTCTCAAACAGCTGTTTGCATTAATTAATATTAATGTAAATGTACTTTCTGAGAATGTCTAGCTTAATTATGTTTTTCAACCCATAGAGTTCCAATCAAAGGAATCGGGAAATCCTCTTAATCTCAAAGGGAATATATAACTGCCATCTCTGAGCAGAATAAATCTCTGATAGTATACCAAGAGCAGATTTTTATTGCAAACCTCTATATGCCAGGCCCTGGGCTAGGCACTGTATACACTTTCTAATTTGCACTTCAGCTCTGCAAATTGTTTCTGTCCTCACATGATCTACTTGAAACCTTAAGATCAGATAAATGAAGTAGTTTGCCCAAGGACAGGTAAAATTAAATTAAATGGCAGGGATGGGATTCCCTGGTCACTCTGCTGACTTTGGATTCCTTTCTGTTTTTTTTTTTTTTTTTCTTTAAAAGAGAGTGGGTATGTTGAGGCCTGGTGGGGGGGGGGGACCTGTTGTAATGGAGACTGGTAGAATATTGAAAGGGGAATGTTTGAATTTCAAGTATAGTGGTTTAGAAGGCAGATTTCTTCTCTTTGCTGAAAAATAAAGGCAGAAAAGTATGAGCATGAATTCATCAGAATGATCTCTGTTGGAGCAGGTTAGGATATTGTTGGTTCTTTGTGTCTCTGCTCCTCTTAAATATAGTAGGAGTAATAGGCATCAGGGGGCTAATGCTATTATTTTGAAAAACTTGATAGAAATTATAAATTTACTACCTGACAAAGCTGAACAGGTTAACTAAAACATCATCTTTCTTGACTGGTAATCCTCAGATGCATGATTTTCTGTGTTTTGGATTAGTAGAAAATTGGGAAATCAAATGGTATGTTTAAAACATTGGCAGAAAAAAAAGTTGTTAAAAATTGGGTAGTTTTTAAAAAATAAATAAGGTTTCTTGGTGGTGAGACTGCTGGCTGTTCATGACTGTCCTAGGAGCTCCTAATCCTGTAGGCCTCCTTAGCAGAGGGTGAGCACACAGTAGGAAGCAGTTCTCTACTCTTCCTCACCTCCTGAGGGTCAGGGGGAAGCAAGTAGAGTTTTGCTTTCTTGAGAGAAGGCTTCATCCTGTTTTCCACATTTCCCTTTTAAAGGCTAAGTGTTAAGTGTAGCCTGGCTCTGCTTTATTGGAGGTATTCTTTTAATTCTGCATGGTTTATTAGCATCATACAGAGTAACTTGATGCTTACGCAAGAAAATAATTTTGAAAGTACCTATGAGAACATGATACTGTGAAGACTTCAGCTATAAGAGCTGTGTAATGAGATAGGCAAAATGCTCTTTAGGAGGAAGGGATGTGAGAGGGTGTCTTTATCATGTGTTTATGGCTTTAACAAGAGTCTTAATGAGGTTGACGAAATAAACAGCATTCTTAACAATCTGGGATGGTTTTGATGGGGGTACTAAGTTATTTGGAACTTCGAGAAAGACAATTGCTATGCTTCTGAGCAGATCCTCACTTTACATTTGAACTTTGCGTGATTTTTATATCAACTGCCTTCTCGGGGCTTGTTTGCTGTGATGATTCTCAGGTTATTAGAATGAAAATAACATGGTAAACTTTGAGCTTCCCGAGGTAACAATTTCTATATTCTCCCATTTAAAATGCTTAATGTATTTCCTGACAAGTGTTAGACTGGAAGGAAGAAAGGCCTGGATTCTGACACTTCCTCTGTGAGATGGGCAGTACTTATTGTAGTTGTAGCTGAAGTTGTGGTCAATATTTAACAGTAATACTGGTAATTCGGTTAACATTTACATTTCAATTTTTCCCTTTAGTGATTACTTATGTTTGTACAGCATGGAGACAGAGAATATATTAAAGAAATCATAGGGAAAAGTTTTGTCCTTAGAAAACACTTCTTAAATTTGATATTCCATGTTTATTTTCTTACTTAAACTTCCCAGAATGTTCCTGGTAGTTGGTTTGTAAATTATAGAGAGTGATAGAAATTGAGGCAAAACCCAACTTCTTAATTACCCAGGCATTCTTTTTTTGCTGGTGTTTGCCTGCTAAACATGAAAAATGAAAAACACTGATAAATGTAGGTGTGATTAGGCTCTCAACTTTTCCATTCAGTCTTTTTAAGGAATGTCATTGAAAGGAAAAGTTACCTACCCTCATGTTGGTCCTCTTTAATTGTTTGCCTCATAGATTGACTGATGTCCTTCCACTTATTTTTCATCTGTGTCTATCTTGATCATCTGTTTTGGGTGTCAAATGTTTGGTGTCATAACAATGTTGATAAAACTTTTTACCAAAATTTCTTGAAGAATTGAACCATTTCCAAGTGTTTTCCAGAGAGTAGATTCTTTAACTCCAAAGTTGCTTTTGTTTGCTTGCTTAACCCATCTCTATTTCCTAATCACTCATTTTGAATGGCTGTAGGTTTCCATACTTAGCTCTCTTCTCCATCAGTTGGTCTGCATTGTGTTTTATCTTTGAGAGTTGGATTTGTATTATGAACAATTAACGTACTGTACCTTATGAAGCCATCAATCCTAAATGGAGTGTCGAGAATGTCAATTCCTAGTGGTGTGACCCCGAGCAAATCATTTTATTGTCTGCCTGAGCTTCACTTTCTTTGTCTTGAAAGTGGGAGCAATCATTCTGCATTGGTCATGACGACTGCATATATGCATCCCTTACAGCCTTGTACACATGCAAGGAGTGACTGCATTCAGGCAGTGGTGCTCTCTGAACATAAAAGTAGGAACAGTGACCTCACAGGAAGTAGTTCTAGACTGTGTGCTTGGGGAGTTGAATGGGATTCTCTGTCTTTCCATCAGCTGCTGACTGTTCTCTGTTTTTGCGCACACCTTTTCTTTTACCCATTCCAGTCATATGCTAACTTGGAAACCAGAAAATCAAACTTAGAATGTTGAAACATATAATAAAGGGCATGCTCCAGGGAGAGCCAGAAAAGCCCATTAAGTTTCTCAGGTATTAATAAACAGCAGTTTTCGTTTGTGGCATCAATACAGGTCACTCGGAGGCTTTTACTCCCTTACTGATTTTCTTCCCTGGGTAAGTGATATTGCTAGAAAGCTGGATTCTGCATAACCTTTTATTTCAATTCTGTGTTATCCCAAGACACTGACTCTTTTCTTCACTGTTTAAAATAGACATTTTAAGCATCATCAACTCTCCTTGATAAAGTTGCCATTTACATTAAGATCTTGATTTCCTGGTTCTAATAATTCCATTTCAGGCTACCTGTGAGCCTGGCATACAGTAGGCAATCAGCAAATGTTTGCTTAATGAATGAGCAAGTGGGTGAGGCTCTCTGGTATTCACACAGATTTCAAAGGAAAGAAATAATGCACAAAGCACAGTAATTAACCAGGGAAAATTTCAAAAGTGAATCTCATAAATGTTTTTGGTAAATGCTATTTAAGAATCAAGCATTTTCTTTCAGAGTTAAGGGAAAAGAACACATTTTTTTGTTTATTTTTTTGGCTATAACAGCTTTATCAGTGGCTAGCTGCATATCAGTTAATATTACCTGTATAATAATCTGATAATTTATCATAAATATGTTTGTTTAAAGTATAATGCAACATATAATACTCAGTTGGCCTGTGAGGGAGAGATGGAGCGGTTAATCAGTATCTACTAGTTGCTGTTAGGAGCAAGAAGTTTTGGTGTGCTATTGCACAATAGGGTAACTATAGCTAATAATAATGCATTATGTATTAAAAAATAAAAAACAAAGGATTTTGAATGTTTTCACCATAAGGAAGTGATAAATATTTGAGGGGCTAGATAGGGTTGTCCTGAAATAAACATTACATAACTTATCTACATGTATCAAAACCTCACATGGTACTCTATAAACATGTACACTTTTGTTTTTGTGTTATCAATTTCAAAATTCAAATGAGAACAGAAACTTTTCTGGTATAATTACTCACATTAGAAACAGAGTCTAGGGATTTTAGTACTCCTGTATAACATTTTGGGAAATGAACTCTCCCTTTCCCTCTGAACTCTTTCATATAGTTTGTCTTTTCATTCTTGTCCCTCAGTTGGAGATGGGTATAACTTCTTCAGTCTCCCATCAGATATATTGAGTAAGATTCTTACAGAAGACAAATATTAACAAAATATTTTTATCTCTTCAGTTACACAGGAAATTCAGCCAACAGTTTCTTCTATCAATAATCACAGATGAGTAGCGATTTGATAGGCTGGTGAAATGTATCTTAAGTCTCTGGAGAGACAGCTAGGATAATTTATTCAGTGTATGATATATATATATATATATTTTGAAAAACATCATTTCTTATTTTAATTCTTTCTTTAAATATTTTTGCCCTTTTATATTTGTTGCAACATTTACATTCAATCCTTTGTAAGGCATAGGGTAAGACTTGAGTTTCAAAGGATATCATTGTATAACATACCTCAAAATCTTGCTAATTTGACAGAGATTTTATAAGTATTTATTTTATGAATTAGTGCCTCTTAAAAATTCTTGGAAGGTCAGGATACCTTCTTAACTGATTGTCCTAAGACAATATTGCCAATATTCCATAATAGATTAAAGATTTTTGCAGGGGTAGTTCAGCACTTTGGATACATGTTAGAAAATGGTGTATATAGATAAGAAGTTCCAAGCGGAGTCCATGAAAATATCCAGCTAACCTGGGAATTTTTTAGAAATACAGATTCTCCGTCTTACCTCAAATCTACTGAACTGGAAACTCTGGGGTAGACTAGAGTTTGAACCAGCTGTGTCTGAACCAGCTTTCTGGGAATTCTCATGCATATTCAACTTGGAAAATCACTGTTATAAATTATAATTTTTCCCTCTTCGTGTATTCTTGAGAAACACCCCCTCTTTGGTCACAAATAAACCACTGTGGTTCCTAAATAAATGGAAATCAATATACTTTATTCATTTAAAATGATCTATGAAAATACTTGAAAAACTGCAGATAATGTATGTGTTCAGAGCCTTGGTTTCTGGTGCTGTGTGCAGATGCCCGCACAGCAAAATTGAGTGGGGGTAGTAAAGAGAGGTGTGTTTCAACCCTAAGGTTGGAATGTCCGCTCCTTCTGATAGTTGCTAAGCAAGTAAGTGTGTTTTAGTGCACACGAGAACCATTTATTGAACTCTCGTCTCCTGTGGAGGCCACCTTCTAGCTATTCATAATTTTGTGAATTTAGTCAATCCTCTTTAGAGAATCAATGGAGGTAGACCTTGTTTTCACAATAAAATCAAGCACTCTTGAAAGTTTAGAAATACAAAAGTTTCCCTCTTATTTATCTCTGTTCAACACAAATAAATGTTCAGCATAATTAAAAAATGTTTCCTCAGTAATGCCTGGAGAAGATTTATTTCCTGTGTCTCCTGAATCTTCTGTTGTTCTCTTTTGTGCTGGGCAGGGCTTCAGTAAGCATAGTCTGACACGCTTTGTGGCCTTTGCCTCCTGTGATAAAATAGATTGAAATGATTCCTGGCACCATCTGCTGAAGAGGAGCAGCCCTGGAGGACTGTGCTTTGAGAGAAAGTGACTGAATGCTAAGAAATGTGGAAGTCTAGGGATGCAGGCAAAGGATTTTTTTTTTTTTTAAAGAGCATGAACATTAATACATCTTCTTGAGGTTTGATGGGACATGTACTGCCTACTGCCCCATCTGGTGCTTATGATAGCATGGCATATTAGCATGCCGCAAGTTCATAATGTATTCAGGGGAGGAAACATCCCTTGCATACCAATTGAGGCATCCTCTCTTTCAGAACTGCTTTTGAATTTCAATGATGTTTATATCTTCCAAGCCATGTCTGAGCGGAGCATTTCCGCTCTGAGGAATAACATGAGTGAGTGAATTGCCTCTGTGTGTGTGTGTGTGTGTGTGTGTGTGTGTGTGTGTGGCTGTGTGTATGTTCTCTCCTTTTCCTGCATTAATTTGTCTTCTTCCCTTTTTTTTTTCCTTGATAAAATAATAAGAGGATTTTTAATATTATGTTGGTATATGATTTCAGGTTTTTTTTTTATTGTTGTTCTTTTCGAAACCACATACTTTTATCTTCTCACACAGCACTTAGATATTTTGCCTCATAGAATCATTTGTATAGAGGACAACTATAGAAGACAAGTGTCCTCTTGTAGATTGGACACTCTCGAGGGTCAGGCCTGTATCTAGTTGTATAAATGCCTTTGTGGCACCTAGAGTTCAGTTGTCCATTTAACAAGTATTTATTTACTGAGCTCATACTGTGGGTCTGACATTGTTATAGATGCTGAGGAACTAATGGCTAGCAAGACTTGAAGGTCCCTCCTCTCAGGTTATTTACATTTGATTTGGGAGAAGATAGATACAAAGAAATAGTTAAATCAACAACATAATTGGGAAGGAACAAGGTGAAAACAAGTTGCTGAGACAGGCTAGAGAGTGGCTCTTTGGATGGGTGGGAAGCTCCCTTAGATTGGGATATCATGGGAGGCACCTTTAAGGGGGCGAGATTTTTGCTGAGACCACAGTGATTGGAAGATTTAGTTGCAGAGAAATGTTAAGTGAAAAACCCTGGCGATGAGAACATGATTGGCATTTCAAAGGTCAGAGAAGCTTGAGCCAAGTTCAGGGGTTGGACCATTGCTATGAGTTGGGGGTTTATTCTGAGTGTGTCTGGAAGCCATAGAGGGTTAAGCTAGGAAATGACATGATCTAAATTGCCTTTTAAAAAAACAACTTGAGCTTTATGTGTCTTATACCTAGTAGTCACTAACTGTGTTGAAGGAATGAGCCTGACATCTGTGGAGGAGCTCTGTTGAATGGATGTCAGAATGGATGGGACAGTCAGAAAAACCTCTCTTGGACTGTGGCCTTGCCATTTGCTTGATGTTTGTCTTTAAGTAATTATTTAAGCTCTTTTTGCTTAAGTCCTTACATCTGTTGAAAGGGGAAATTAACACCTAAAACCATTGTATTATTTTGAAAACCAACTGAGGTAACTAATTAAAAGACCCAGCACAATACATAATAGGCACCTGATCTCTTATAGACATACTAATCACAATAAGAAAAAGATGGCTTTGAGGAATATTTAAACAGTTGGTAGGGAGTTGTTGGAAATCTCTTTCTGGTTAATGTTAGTAGTCTTCTTGAGTAATAAAAAAATAGTTAAAATATTTCTGTGATGGTTCTGTTTATTTGCACTCTGCTGCTCCTAATTCTAAAATTGCCTAAGAAAGAGAATTTAAGGCCAGGTACAGTTGTACAGCCTGTAATCCCAGTGACTTGGGAGGCTGAGGCAGGAGGATCACAATTTCAAGGCCAGCTTCAGCAACTTAAAAAGGCCCTAAGCAATTTAATGAGACCCCTGTCTCAATAAAAACATGAAAAGGGCTGGGGATGTGGTTCAGTGGTTAAGCACCCCTGGGTTTAATCCCTAGTTACCAACTCCCTTTCCATCTCCCCCCAAAGAAAAAAGAAAACTTGAGGAATTTCATAGTAAAGTCTATGCCCAATAAAATGGCCTAGATGTTTTAATATTTTTCTCCTTTTCCATAATGTATCCCAGTTAAGTTGAATTTTTCTTTACAATTAGCATTCTATCATTTACTATATATGTTTTCCTATATAACATTGACAAAGCCAAATTTTGCTTTATGGATTTCAGTGAAAATTATGATTATACAAATGATAGTATAAAGAATTTTCATTCATAAGGTACTGACTTTGATTATTAATTATTTGCATAGTTTTTAATTATAAGCCTTTCAAAGAGAATATTTTAGTGTACTCAAATAGAGAAAATAAGGAGTCCTAGCAGTTTGCGTGAATTTTACACTTAATTGCAAAGAATAATCTTTCAACTGCTTTCATGGTCTGTGATGTAATGTTTAGCTTGTCAAACTTTCTGTAGAGGGACTGTTGGATTGGGGCCAGTGTAGATGTTGCTGGGGTTACATGCCTAAATGTAGGTCAAGTTGCTATTGGCTTAGGCATAATTTCATTGACTACATAGGTTGGTTGAAGTTAATTTGTGTTTGCTTTTGACTGGAGATTCTCTCCTCCTCTGTCAGTAGATTACTTTTTGTGCTTCTCCACCAAATATTCGGAAGAACAAATAACGCTTAAGGAATGTGGAGGAGGAGGTAGTGTGGGTATTCCGACAAGTTTAGTCAGCACTTCTGAGATTCTTGAAATGTTTTTTGATGTCCAGCAGAACTGTGCAGAGCTGTTAACATCTGCATGTTGTGTGAGAGAAGTCACATTTATTGCTGCTATATTTTTTGCTGGAATGTAAAAACAAAAAACAAAACAAAAAAAAAAGAGGGAAGGTAGAAAGGTTATTGAAGATTGGGGAGTGGGAGTCAAGGTTTAGAATAAGCAGTTGGTTGTTGGCTGCAAAGATTTTTCATTTTCCTTATAGTACCACTTTGATTCTTAGCAACAGCATCTTTGAGAAGTGATGGGTTTATAGACTTTATTATCTGCCCAGCATGCTGTGTACAGATATGTTTGTAGCATTTGATTTCCCCTAGAAAGAGAGGAGAAAGAAAACCCAGGATGATCAGGACATGGCCCTCATGGGTAGAATCCTGCTTGGTATATAGCTGTACATCTGCCTTGGGTCCCATACCCTCCTCGTTTTAATTTGTTTGGCTTAGATGATGGAATACTACAAATTACACTGCTGGATTTCTTTTGCTGTCTGTCTAGGCCAGTGATCATATCTGGTGTACTGTCCTGTTTGTAATTATTTTCAATTTCAGATACTTGGTAACTGTGGCCTTTATTTTGACCAATTTGGCCACCTGTTTTTCAGTTTCTGGTAGTGGAAACAGCTCTCTGTCTTCCCTTCAAAATTTGTTTTCTAGCAGAAGTGGTGGGGCTCACCTGTAACCCCAAAAGATTGAGAGGCTGAGGCAAGAGGATCATGAGTTCAAAGTTAGCCTTAGTAGCTTAGCAAGGCCATAAGCAACTGATGAGATCCTGTCTTAAAAAATAAAAAATAAAAAGGGCTGGGGATGTGGCTTAGTGGTTAAGGATGACTGGGTTCAATCTCCAGTATCAAGAAAATAAACGAAAAACAAAAACAAACAAAAACCCTTGTTTTCTTAGGACATGCTAGACGTGGTTTACTTATGTAAAATGGACATGTCATATTTGAAAGACCAAATTTGATATCACATGAATGAGTCGGCCTTTCTGTCTTTCCTTCCCCCTCCTCCCTCCCTTTCACAACAGACTTTACAACAGAGGTTGTCATGTCTTGGGGATTGAAATGCGGAGCAAGCTTTAATCATTCTAAAGTCATATTGCAAACATAGGGTCTTAATGATGTCAGACTTTCACTCAATTTAAGATTAAAAGGAGATTAAGGCCTAGATGACATTTACTGAAGCTTCATAAATTTTGAAGAAAGCAGGAGTCCTTGAAAATCTGAAAACTCTGTTGAGTGCTTATTTAAGCAATCAATTATTCATTGTAAATGTTTTCATTTAAAGTTAATTGTTTATTGAAAATAGATTGTTTGACTTGATTCATTTGGTGCCCATTTGACAAAAATTTTTATAGCAGCACCTATTGGACACTCACAGGGTATATGTACTCCTCTTTATCTGGCTCTTCTTGATAATATGTGCAACAGAGTGTTTTTTTTTTTTTTTAAGGGTCTAGAACAGTTTTTTTTTTTTTTTAAACACAGATACATGTTCTGGAAAAATATCTGTATTTAAATTATGACAGCTCTGTAATTCATACTTTTATTAGTATGAATTATGCTCTTAATGAATGCTAGAGCCTTTTTATTCCAGTGGGGACGGGTCAGTGAATAAAAGAGGTAAATTCCCTTGCCCTCACAGAGCTTATATTCTAGTCTTTTTGGGGTGAGGAAGAGGGGAGGACAGGGATGGACAATCAATGATAAACATAAAATATTGGGGAATTTTGTGGTATGTTAGATGATATTATAATGAAAAATAAACAGGCAGGGTGAGTGAGGAGCTTCTTGGGGCTGTTGGGGCAAGGGCTCAGGTTGTGGTTTTAATTTGAGTGTTTGAGATTGGACTCCTTGAGAAAGGCATTTTGAGCAGATATTTGAGGGAGGTGAGGGAAGGAGCCTCGTGGGTGTATGGAGAAGAGCCTTCCAGACTGAGGGAACATAAACTAGGCTGCAATGTGGCATGGATTGCTTCAAGGGCAGGAAGGAGGCCAGCATGGCTGAGTTAGACAGGAGGACGGAGGAGCACTCAGAGATTAGAATCAGAGGCAGCAGGGACACTGAAAGGGAGCTCAGGGGTCTCTTGAGGCCACTGGGAGGACTTTTTTCAACAGACTTAACTCATCCCAGATATCCTTGATTGTCTTCCCTGTTTGATGTCATAACTTCAGATGTTTAAACAGCATCTCATTCTCAAGACCTCACTGTGACTCATATTATTCATTGTTCCATGCATCCCACAGATATTTATTTTACTATCATTTGCATACCATCCAATTTCTGTTTTTTTTTTTTTTTTTGGTAGGGCAGTGATAACTAAGCCTGCATAGTATGTCTTTTTCGGGGGGAGGGGGTCCTAACTGCTATCCTACTCTTGTATTTTTAAAGTCATTTTAGGTAGGAGGTATTAACAAGAGGCATTTGCTAAAAGTAACGTAGTTGTCAAGCTGTGATAACAATGAAAAGCCTTTGTGTAAATCATGTGTTTGTATTGAGGGGCATTGTTTGTATAAGCTCTGATACAGAACCTGTTTCAACATTTCTCTTAATAAGCAGTATTCATACTGAAGTCTACCATGTTGTCTTCTTTAAAACCCCTGAAGGGGTTATGCTGGTACAAGTTACTCTAGTAACTATCATCTGTTAGAAGTCAGAGCAGTGATGCATGTAATTTTTTTTGTCTTTCAATGCAGTGACACTCTGAATTGATACCTGAGTGAACATATGGTTAGGAACAGACAAAATACTTGTGTCCTTTGGAAAAGCAAAGGCCATGGGGTAAAATTACAGTGTAGCACAGCCATACTCAATATGCTTAAATTTCCTGACCTCTATGAGGTTGCTGCCTTATCTCAGAGCAACTGAGTTGTATTGGCTCAAAGCATAAATGAGTTTTAGTGACTGCACAGTGGATAGGATTCAACTTAATATGAAAATATTTGAGTACTGATTCTGGGAAGGACTCTGTTAGGTACTGCCTAGGGTTCAGAAAGGGAAAGATAGGCCCAGTGCTAAGTAAATTAGAGTCCAGTGGGGTACGTACCGCTGAGGAAATGATTGTCCCAGAGACTGGGAGGCAGGAGTATGGAGTTGATTAATAAGAATTTTAGAATCTCAGAAACTTGTGAGATTGAGGCTGGATGTTCACAGGATTGAGGCAACTTGGGCAATTTAGTGAGACCTTGCTTCAAATTAAAAAGACCTGGAGATGTAGATCAGTGGTAGAGTACTCCTGGGTTCTCCTTAAAAAAATGGGGGGGGGGGAGTGAGGGCCCAAAAGCACATGGGAATATTTTTAAGGCATCATGAGTTGACAACTATGGGTTAGAAATTTATTGAATAAATGTTATTTGGGAGAAAAGGGGACAGATTCAAGGATGCTGCACACGTTGTAATCCTAGATTACTGGCAGGATGGTCATGCCTCAATAGAAATAAGGCAGCAGGAAGAACTGGTTTTGTAGTCAAGCATAATCTCACCCATAGGTTAAATAGGCCATCCACCAGACGGCCAGAAATGTGGGGCACTACTATGGGTGAGGGACTGAGTCCTGAGATATAACTGGAAGTGGAAAAATTAAATTTTATTTCTTTAAATATGATGGATAGACAATTTTGAGAAAATGGCAAATACATTAATGATAACAATCTGGTTATCAGAGCTTTGAAATTTCATGGCCAATGTTTTATTATAGTTTCTTTAGATGGCATATAAGTTTCCCACTTTGGAATTTTTATATTTTTTCCATTTGTATTTGATAATTTATTTCCCATATTTTTGAGATACCATTTGTATTTCTCTTAGTTATCTTGAGAGCTATACTCACATAATTTTGAATACTTTCTCCTTTCTTTGCTGAATACCCTGTCTAGACTTCACATTTTATCACTTCTTTCTGTTACTTCTATCCTGTATGATTTCCTCCTCATAGTGGAATTATTGGCTCCCAAGTGTCTTTGTTTTGAACTTACATAGTCTCCAGGGGGAAGGTGAACAATGTTGAAAAACTTGGGCATTGAGGTCAAATAAAGCTAGGTGTGACTTCCTCATCTGCCCTCCTTTTCCATAGTGTTTGTGCCTAGTTTTTCATCTGATTTCTTGGGTATTAAATAAAATCACGGAGAGTGTTTCATACACCTTGGCTCTCCATTAATAGTTGGTAAAGTAGCAGATGAGATGATGATAATATTATTATTATTTTTTTTAAGTCTCAGTAGGTTTCCCATGATTCTCTGTGATGCAGATGTAGATACACGAAGGAGAATGGGGTCCTTCATGGAAAAGAAGTTAAATGATTACTTAGTTTACCTCCTTCATTGTGCTCACTTTGTCAATTCTTGAAAAGACTGATAGAGACAACAGATGCACATCCTCTTGGTCCTGTGTCGTTTTTTCACATATTCTGCCTCCTGTTCTGGCATGGACAGAGTCACCACTGCCTCTGTGAGAACTTATAGGGATCAGGTGGTTTTCATATTCATAAAATGTGAATATAACCAACTATCAATTGTAGCCTTATTATTTAGAGTGACTTGATTTTGGAATTTTCTCTCCCAATGCCTTTCTTTTGCCCATATCACTAACTAATTTCTGTAAAAGAGAATGAGCCATGGTAGTGATGAAATATCAAAATAGTTAATGTTGGCTCATTTTAGCTGCTCACCAAAGTACTTTTCTTTTTTTTTTTTTTTTTTGGTGCTGGGAATTGAGCCCGGGGGCTCTCTACCAGCCCTTTTATGTACATCTTGAGATAGGATCTATCTAAGTTGCGGAGGCTGGCCTCAAACACTTATGATCCTCCTGCCTCAGCTTCCTGGATTGCTGATATTACAGGTGTGGGCCACCAAATAACTTCTGAGAGCAGGCATAGAAGTTGCATTATTTATTACAAACTTTGCCGGAATAATGATTCATTCATCTGTCCATTTATGGAGGCTGTTCCTAACTCCTTTTATGGATAGTTAGAAGTAGCAACTGTATAAATCAAATAAGAATTATCAATTTAAAAAATTTAAAAACTTTGGGATAAATTCAGTCTAGGATTTTTTTTTTACCATTATGATTATTTTAAAAATCATGACTTTTGATATTGCCTCCCAAAATTTTGAGAAAAGTATAATAGCTGAAAATTTCATAGTTTCAGATGGTGTCATCTTTAATGTAACATTGTGTCTGTTGCTATAAATAAAATTATAGTCATACTACTTTTTATTTTATTCCTTTAAAATTTTATCAAGTATCAAATTTCATGAGATGATAATACAATATAGAGAGATAAGTTTCTTAGAGTTTCATGGTAGCTTGCTTGAACTATTTTTTTTTTCTTGTAGATTTTTCTTGATTGATAACATGGGCATAGAGAAGAAAAGAATTAAAAAGAACTATTGTGTTTCATTTTTTGGAAAGGGATTTCATAAACTTAGTTTGGGGACACTTGAGGATATCTTAGCTAATCTTAGAAAATGAATGTCAGTTTTCTTAAAATATTTCTAAAATTGAATAAAATTAACTTTTTTGGAGAAACTTATTTCTTCTTGGAAAGGGGCAGGATGCTCTGTAATCAGATGGGCTGGCATGGTCTGAGAAATATGTGTGATTAAAATTCTTCCTTAGTACTCCCCCTGCATCATGCTTGCCCATCAACTTTATAACAAATGAACGCTGTGTCTCATTGTGAGAGAAATGGGAAATGAGAGAGATTGAGGTCCAGGTGGTGAATTGTCTGGATATGAATAAACAGGGATACAAGGAGGAAAGAATAAGAGAAAAACCCATACTTTTGAATGAAAATATAGTTATTTTCCTCAGTCTTTTCTTTGTAATGCACATGCTTGAATCCAAACACATCTCAGAGAATTAAAATAATGAAATAACACATCGTCTTCCTATGAAAAAGCTGTGTTCCTTTAAACAGCAGGTACTTATCTTTTCCCCTAGTGTATATGTCAATTTTGTTCAGATTTCTGAGGTTATAGTGTTTACTGCTGTTTATTAGTGCTTGGCTGTGTTCCAGGCATTGTATAAATACTTTGTATTTATATTTTCTCCTTTAATGTGTTTATACCCACATGAACATACGTCTGCAAATACAGTAATAGTAATAAATGATGCTAACTTTGCTCATAAGTAGACACCAAAGTTGGGAGTGGTCAATTCTCTGATTCGAATGTTTGGTGGAGTAATTAGGAAAGACTTAATGGAAGAGGTAGCACTTGTTCTGTTTCTTGAAAGATCAGGAGTTTGTCGAAGTCAGAAGACATTTTTAACACAAGAAGAACATGAACTGGTCTGGCTGGAGGTTAAAGCATAAGAAAGTAATAAGTGTACATTTTTCTCATAGGTAGGAATGGTGACAGAGAAAGCCATTGGATACTTTTAAGCAGAAGAGTCATGTCACTGGGTTTAAATGTTAACACACTCTAAGAGTGATGTGGAGGGTAAATTTAAGAAGATGATATTGCATCTATCAGCTTAGATAGGATGGAGATCTAATGGAAAAAGATCTCTTTTTCAATGAGAAAGAGGAGAGGGGTACATGCTCTAGAGGTATCAAATAAACAGACCCAAAGGGTTCTAGTGTTCAGATGATGTGGAGTCAGGGATGGGAGAGCAGTGATGTCTAGGGTGACCCTGGATTGTGATTTAAACAACTGGTTGTCATCAACCAGAATAGAGACCGATAGATGGAGAGAATACAGTGAGTTCAGTTTGAAATGTGAACTTTCCCATTTACCTAATATATGGCCATGGAAATGTTAAAAAAGGAGTTGGTGGCAGGTTTGTTGAATAGAAATGGGTCTACTGAAAACCTTGATTTGAAGTAATGGCAATAGCTAAATCTTTGGAGTGGCTTATCAGGAAGAAAATGTGTGATATAAAGAGGTGGGAAAAAAGCCCCCACTGGGGTGTAAATACCAGGGCATAGGAAGAGATGAAGAGGGCTGGGAACACAGCTCAGTAGTAGAATATTTATCTAGCATGGGTAGAGCCTTGGGTTCCATCCCTAGAACTACCGGTGGTGGTGGGTCAGGGGCACAGGCACAAGAGAGTAGAAACAATTATGGAGGTTTTGAGAGTGTCAGATGTCACTAAAACAAGAGGAGAAAGAGGAGGAAATAGCATGAAATGATGCAGAAAGTCCATCTGTATTTGGCTATCTGGAGGAAATGTAGCCCAGGTAATCTCTGTCCATTTGTTGGAACATTTGTTGTAGGTAGCAACGTGGGTATTGCCTTTAAGGCTTACCCTCAAAAATGGCTATGAAAATATAAGGGACACAATATTTTCACTAAGAGAAGTTTTGGGTTTTCTTCATCACAGACTCCAGCATGCTCAGGTTTCTGAAAAGAAAACTGGGCAGGGTGCAAATAAGGGAGAAGGTGGAATGATTGGCAGATTAAAGCTCCTAGAGATAAAAGCATGCCTCTTCTGAGCCTGGGTACAGGTGTATGGGAGATCTGAGGGTGGGATTTACAGGGATGTATAACTGACGACCTCATTTTGGTCTCTTGGCAGAGAAACTTATGGGAATTTAGAGAATTAAGGTAAGACAAGTGATGTCTTTGAGATCAGCATAGCCTTATTTTTGACTTTCTTTCCTTACCTTGTCTTGTACCAAGCTGGATAAGCCCCGGTTCTTCTAATCTTGAAAGCCTTCTTCATTTTTTCTTGCCTGGTTGGTGTTTGCCTTATCCCATCTTACATCTGACCTTGACCTCAGGGTCAACTCTTGGCTATTAACCCTCCCATTGTACCTCTGATTGAGGGCACCTCCCTGTTCCTTTCCTCACTGGTTCAGGGCTGGCTCAGGGTCCATTGTTGGCCTGTTGAAAGCTAGAATCCTGCCTTCCTCCTTTTTTTCCTTACAGATATTTTTGAGTATTGCAGTACCAGACACTGTTCTAACACTGGGACACAGCAGGGCTGGGGTGAGAGGGAAACTGAAGTTTGGAGAAAAGGATCTAAAAGAATTCTGAGTCTTGTAACTATTGTGAAGGAAGCAAAGGGGTGAAAATCCTGCTAGTTAAGGTGGCCAGGAAGGATTGATCCCCTGAGGAGGGGACAATGACTGTTGAAACATAAAAGGTGAAAATGAGCTGACCATTTGTAGAGGGGAGCAGGGAAATGACAATTTTTTTTTTTTAATTTTTTTAGTCGGATGTATTGGCTAGTGTCTGCAATCTCTTTGACTTGGGAGGCTGAGGTCAACCTCAGCAATATAGTAAGACCCTGTCTCAAAATTTAAAAAAATAAAATAAAAAGGGCTGGGATGTAGCTCAGTGGTAAAGCGTCCCTGGGTTCAGTCCCCAGTATGAAAAAAATTTATTTTTTCTAGTATTTATTGTGTTTGTAAATAGACATTTCATAAACATTAGAATGTCTGAATAAGTAGGAAACTTTGGGATCTGTTTGTGATGCTATTGTGCCTCACCCACTGGTTGTTCCTTGGTTCCCGAAAGCCCTATAAGACCTGTATCAGATAATCCCTTAAGTCAAGGCTTGTTTGTGTGTGTGTGTGTGTTTTTTTAATAAAGGTAATAACTGGAAATGCAGCGATTACTGAATACCTAGTATGTATTCATAGTGAGAAAGAAGGGAGGAACAAGATGAAAGCATATTGTCTTCATTCAACTGCATGGTGGTTGCCTCTGCCCACCTTTCCTCCTGCCATCAATATCAGCGGCCTCTCAGAGCAGTGTTCATACTAGGACAGGGTGGTTAAGTTTTGATGCATTGATGAGATCATTTGTTTTAGAATCCCTCAGGTGATTCTGACCCACTAGCTCAAAATCACCTGTTTTAAGAGGGGAACGTGTGTGTGCTTGCACGCACATGGGTGTGTATATGGTTGTGTACATTTGAGCTTGCAGTTAGCCCACCACCATTATATGGATTAGTTTAAATGGTTACTAGGACTGTCATCCCAGAAGTAGACATTTGGGGGAGAGATGAAGCTCAAGACTTTGGACCTGGTAGATGCCACAGTTTAATACCTAGATATTTAAGTTCCAGATTTCTCAGCAGTGAAATGAATAGGTAGTGAAAGAAAGGTAAACAAAGAATAGGAAACCACTGAAGGTAAATGGTGCCAACCTCATGATTTTGTGTAAGGTCAGGCCAAGTAAGGTGACATAAATTATCATCTACCAATGTAGATGAAAGAAAACCACAGTTTTCTTGCTAGCCCAAGATTGTTTATGTTACTGTTCTTCACAGAAAAGTGATGAAGATAATAATCTATGAAATGTTTTATTAGTCTTTATAAATTTGCTCAGAAATCTTGACCAGTGGTCTTTGAGAAGGAAAAGACACTCTGGTCTCTCAAAACATAGGTTTCCAACGTTTCTTCTTGTTGCCCCTCAAGGAGCGTCAACATTCAGAATCACAGTGGACTTCTATGGTGGTATTGATCATGTTCCAGAAATTCTATCCCTTTGCCTTTTAAGGAAGTAGTAGTGAGATTATCATAGGGCTGAGTTGGGGGTTATTATTAGTAACAAGGTAATAATAACACTGGGAAGCTGGGCATAGTGTTGTACACCTGTAATACCTCCTTGGGAGGCAAAGGCAGGAGGATCCCAAATTCCATGCCAGACTCAGCAACTTAGAGATAGTGTCTCAAAATAACAAAATTTAAAAACTGGGAATATCACTCAGCAGTAAAATGCCCCAGAGTTCAATCCCCAGTACTACTACTGGTACTACTATTACCGTTACTACTATTGCTACTAATTACAACAAAAACATGAGAGATCTGTGATTGAGATCAACTTCCTTTGTGTTTGGAACATTTATTACTTTTGTGATTAATTTATCTGACAAATAGTATCAATGAAATGGTTTTCTTGAAAATGACCTTATAGATCTCTTGCACACACCATTTTTCATTTGAACCTGGAATGCTCTTTGCAGTTGTCCATCAATGCTACGTTTGATTTTCCCCCATTGTAATTCAGCTCAGAGAAGACATCTCTAGTGCTATATGAAATATAAATGATTCCTAGTGAATGGATGGGAATTTAGGCTGTCATCTTTATTTAATAACATATATACCTACACTTAAAGGATTAATACAGATGAGACTGTATTAAGGACTTAATGTGAAATTTATTTGGGTATTCACTTGAGAAACGTACCTGGAACTTAAGGAGGTGTGTGAACTGTAAAAGTGTATTATGCAAATTGTAGCTAGTCAGAATTCTGTGGTTCTGGGTTTCCCAGTGGTCTTCCTGATAATAAAAGGCATTCTTGGTTTTAAAATGAAAAAAGTGGATGTGGAACCGATGTGAATCTGCAATATGTATACAGGGTAAAAATGGGAGTTCATAATCTGCTTGAATCAAATGTATGAAATATGATATGTCAAGAGCTTTGTAATGTTTTGAACAACTAATAATAAAAAAATGTGTTAAAATAAGAGAGGTGAAAACAGACTTAGATGCAATTGAGTATACATATGCAGGTATTCCTTTGGTAAACAGAACTTGGGATTCTGTCCTTAGGGAGTATTTATCAGCAATTAATTATTAGGGCACTTTCTCCAAATTACTTTATTAATTAAAATAATCTCATGGACCTCCATGAAAAATCATATTATGCAAAATATTAGCTGAAGCAGGGACTGTGTTAAAAAATGATGAATATGGGGCTTGAGGTGTAGCTCAGGAGTCGAGCACTAGCCCCACATGTTCCAAGGTTCTGCTTTCAATTCCCAGCACAAGATGGGGGGGAAAAGAATGAATATAAATGTAAAATTGAAACAACTGCTTAAGGTTTATGGGCCTGATCTCCCTATATATTGAAGGCATTAATCCAGGGAGAAATTTCCATGTAAATATATGTTTTCAGTTCTCTATTAGTGTGTAAATATGATTATATGTAAAGAGTTTGTTACTATAATTTATAGCCTCTCCAAACTTGTCTTTGGGAACCCTCCTAGAGGACTCAACATTTTAGTGAAGCTGCCGTATTGGAAAGGATGGTATTTTGTTGTGTACCCTCCTTCAATGCTTTATTAATAATTTAATCATTTATTTGGGCTATTTATATTTTATTTATTAATTTATGTTTTGGTACCAGGGATTGAACCCAGTTTTGTTTAACCACTGAGCCACATTCCAAGCCAGGATGAGGCTGAGTTGCTCAGGGCCTTGCTAAGTTACTGAAGCTGGCTTTGAACTTGTGATCCCCTGTCAGCCCCTGGAGCTGCTGGGGTTAAAGGTGTGTGCCACTGGGCCCAGCTGTTTAGGGGTTTTCTTCTCATGGTGGTCTACCTTATGAACCACTGGATCTTTATTCAGGAATTTATTTATTTAAATACCACCTCTGGATCTTTATTCAATAAATACTGATGCTGGACACTCTTGGATAATTGAAGTACCAATGTGAATAAGGCACTTTCTTTTCCTGTTATTATACATTAAGCATTTTCATGTAATAAATACATGAAACCTCTACATGAAACCTCTATAGAGAACCTCACCTCTTGAAACCCTCCCCTTCGTTTTTGGTTGTCTGAATTTCAGTTTTCACTCCTTCATTCTGAAGCTGACCAGCCTTCTTGGTGGAGATCCAAATACAAGTATATTCATTCTTTCATATATATATAATGCAAATTGTATATATAACAAATTATATAACAAAATTATTTGTTATATATATATATATATATATATATATATATATATATATATATATATATATAGAGACATATAACAAATAATTTTGTTTCTAGAAATCTGGATATGCTAGATTTTACTTGAATTGACATTAAGGTACTCAGTTATTTACTCGTCACTCACCAATAGAAAATCTTCTGTTACCAAGTGTAATAAAGTACCTTTATTCCATGGCATTATTTATTTATTTAGTAAATAAGTAATTACTGGGGATTATACCCAGGGGTGCTGTATGTCCCCAGCTCTCTTAATTTTTTTTTCCCCTTGAAACAGAGTGTCTCTAATTTGCCTGGGCTGGTCTTGAATTTTCAATTCTCCTGCCTCATTCTCTCAAGTTTCTAGGATTACAGATGTGTGCCACTGTGCCCAGAAATGCATGGTTTCATGCTGTTTATCCTAGATTCAGAGATGTTATTCAGGGGATTCAGAATTAGTTCATTATAGTTTTAAAAACAACAAAAAAAGATGATGATGGTGATTATTATTTAACTGGGGATTGAACCCAGGGTCACACTCAATTACATCCCCACCCCTTTTTATTTTTTTATTTTGAGAGAGGGTATTGCTAAATTGCAGAGGCCTGTCTTGAACCTGTGATCTTCCTACCTCAGCCTCCTGAGTTCTTGGTATTACAGGTGTGAACCACAATGCCCTACTAGAAAAAAGTTTTTCACAATGTAATTGACAGTTTATTTGAAAGCTCTAGTCCATTGCAAATCACTGACATAGAGATAGCCATTCTTAGTATCCTGATAGAGATTTATCTTTTATATATCCCTTCAGACTTTTATTTACAAACATATCCGTCTTTCTGACAATAGATTTTTAAAAAACAGGATCTTGTAAAGCATGTAGATTTGTAACTTTTTTCCTTCACTTAATGTGTTTTAAAGATCTTTTTTGTGTAAATGTACAAGTCATTATATTTCACTGTATTTGAATTTCAGTTGCCAATTGGCCATTGTTTTTCTAAACTCCTTATTATAAACATCTTTGTACACTTGATATTATATATCTATTTAAAAAAAATTCCAGAGAGTGGAATTGATATATTAGAAACTTATAGTGTAGGCCTGATTATCCTACAAGAAAATAATCATTTATAAAAGTATGCTAAAGTGTTATTTTTACCTTAACTAGTTAAAAAAAAAGGAATCATTTTTTTTTAAACAGATGATTTTGTTTGAATAAATAAAAAATATTTTTCCCCCCATAGGACTATAGGCCATTTATATTTCCTTTCTGCATTTCCTGTGTCTTATTTATCAAGACTGTCAGTTTCATTGTTATCTCATACCAAGTTGCTTTTTCCTGGTTTGTTTCTGTATTTATGGTACATTTTGCTCTATTCAGTTTATTAGTAAGTGATATTATTGGTTTTGCCTTTTTTTAAAAATCATGGTTAGACTTTCCTAGTCCTAAAATTATATAAATATGCACTTATATATTTAATATTTTAAAAAATTTATATTAGTTTTTATTCGTATGGGAACTCATGAATTTGAATACAGTAGTCCTGACTTATCCTCAGGGGCCTATGTTCTAAGACCCCCAGTGAAGGCCTGAAATTGTGGATAATACCAAATCCTATAAATGCTTTTTTTTTTCCTATATATACATGCCTATGATAAAATTTATGTATATATGTATATATCTATATTTGTTTGTCCTGGGGATTGAATTCAGGGGTGTTTAACCACTGAGCCCTATCCACAGCCCTTTTTACTTTTAATTGAAACAGGGTCTCACTAAATTGCTGAAACTGACATTGAACTTGGGATCCTTCTTGCCTCAGCCTCAAGAACCACTGGGATTTAGGCATGTGCTACTGTGCCCGGCCAAAGTCTAATTTATAAACTAAGTACAGTTAAAGATTAGCAAAAATTCCTAGTAATAAAATGATTATAACAATATATTGTAATCAAAGTTATATGAATATGTTCTCCCCTTTTTAAAAAATATCTGATGTAGCCAGGTGTGGTGGTGCACAATTGTAATCCCATGAACTCAGGAGGCTGTGGTAGGAGGATTGCTGGTTCAAAGTCAGCCTCAGCAAAAG
Organism: Callospermophilus lateralis; assembly: GCF_048772815.1. Lineage (NCBI taxonomy): Eukaryota > Metazoa > Chordata > Mammalia > Rodentia > Sciuridae > Callospermophilus > Callospermophilus lateralis. The sequence continues at coordinate 49,291,636 of NC_135320.1, read as the reverse complement.
TGAGGTGCTATGTAATTCATTGAGACCCTGTCTCTAAATAAAATACAAAATAGGGCTGGGGAATGTGACTCAGTGGTTGAGTGCCTTTGAATTCAATCCCCAGTACAAAAAAAAAAAAAAATCCTGATGTAACTCCGTCTGGTAGTGCATGTTTCTGATCTGAGTTACTTGGGAAACAGAGGCAAGAGGATGACAAGTTCTATGTCAGCCTGTCTCAAAATAAAAAAATAAAAAAGCCTGGGAATGTAGCTGTGTGGTAGAGCACCCCTAGGTTCAATCTCCAGTACTGTAGAAAAAAAAAAGAAAAAGAAAACCACCCCCCAAAACCCCTCATACTGTATTTGCTCTTCTTTCTGTGATGATAGACGTGATGAGGTAAAGTATGATGAATGACTAGGCATTGTGACATAGCATGAGACTATTAAGTCAGGGTTACTTGAACTCAAGAACTTTGGTACTGCAACCCTCTGATAATGAGGACAGCTATGAAGTGACTAACAGGCAAGGAACGTACAGTGTGGACATGCTAGACAAAGAGATTGTTCACACCCAGATTGGGGCAGAATGTAATGAAATAGGACAGTAGATTTCATCATGTTATGTAGAATGCCTTGCAATTTCAAGCTTATGAATAGTTTATTTCTGGAGTTTTCTACTTAATGTTTACCATGAATGACAAAAGTCATGGAAACAGACTTCAGATAAAGGAAAACTACTATATGTAAGACAGAAGCTTACTGAAAAAAAAAAAATGTTGTCTAGTAGTTCCTAGGAATGTTAAATGAACTCCTTTATCTTTTTTTCTCACTAAAGAAAAGTCATGTTGATCAAACACGGAATTTTTAGGTAAATATATATCCATTTCTGAGGTTCATATTTTTTTCTGCTTATTTAAAATATTTATTTGTTTATTTTTCTACCAGGAATGGAACTCAGGAGCACTTAACCACTGAGCAATATCCCCAGCCCTTTTTTCATTTTTTACTTTGAGACAGGGTCTCGCTAAGTTGCTGAGGCTGGCTTTGCACTTGCAGTCTTCCTGCCTCAGCCTCCCCTGTTGCTGGGATTATAAGCATGCACCACCACACCCGGCTTATTTATAGTTTTAATGTTAGGTTAAACTTATGATGTTTCATTTTCAAAGTTTTCTATTTTAATTTTTATTTCAGATTAACTTCTAAAATATCCATAAAATTCCAGAAAAAAAATCTGTTGGTATTTTGTTTGGTATTATATTAACTTTGAGGAATGGAGCATTTACAGACTGTGGGTAGAATACACATCTTGACAATGTAAAAGTTTTAAAATGGTTTAGTATAAAAAACTAAGGCCATGTGCACAGTCCTTATATTTAGCCCCTGGAGATACAGAATTGAAAAGGTGAGGACCCTTTATCCTCACCGCCTTTATAATTGTGTGGTGAGTTTAGTAGATTTTGTCAGATTCAAGTTTTAAAAGTCTTGCTTCTGCAGGAGGTGACTATGGAGGGGCTTTAGGCAGGGAGGGCCTAGAGGTAGAGAAAACAGTTCAGAGGCTCAGGAGGCTTTGAAGGTCAGGTCAGAGGTGAAATGAGGGCAAGTCTTAAAGGCATTTACAAGTGGAATTGATGAGATATTAGGATGGGTTGAACTAGGAAAGGAAGACAATGGAGAGTTTTAGGATGATTGTGGTGTTTGGGGCTTGGTCAGCTTGTTGGAAAATGACATTCAGCCCAGGGATTGAAATACAAGATGCAAATGAATTTCCAAAGGAAGGTGGTGGGTTTGGTTCTAAATATAACTGCTCATGTGATATCAAGATAGAGTTGTTAAGCAAGTAATGGGCTCTCACTTAGGAGACAGGCCTTCCCTGGAAGAATTTTTTGCATGAGATGTGAAGGTCTAGGTTGGGACTCATGGGATGCAGCTATTTCAAAAGATGAGGAGGTGAAGAAGGACTGGATCCATGACACTTCATTGAACCTTCTACAGGTGACCAGAATAATGATGCCACTGGACAAAGGGAATAATAAATGACTTAACAGGTCACAGCATACCAAGAAGTCAAGTAAGCTAGAGACTGAAATATAATCTGGTAGATGAACCACAGAAGAGTTTGTATTTTTGCTGGGGTGGTGTAGGTAGAATGGTTTTGATGGAAGCCCCATTGTAGTTGGAGTGAGGTATAAATATGCAAGATGGTTGCATTATCATCAGAAGCCTTTATTTTGTTATTGCTATCACTAAAGAAATAACTTACCTTCCTTGAGTAGTGAATTTGTGTTGAGATGAATTTTCTGGGCCAATGAAAAGCCCTGAGGTCAGATGACATTTGCAACTGATTAAACCAATGAAGTGTGAGATGGGACTTAAGAAACAAGCAGAGGTTATATCTTTCTGGGTTGTAGGTCACTTGAGTAATTTTGGATTTTATCCTCAAGGATGTTGAATAATCGGAACATTTTAAACTGGAAAGTCTCTTGATCCTATCATTAGGATGTGTAATTCTGGAGTAGTGATTTAGTTTTCTTTTTTTCTTTTTTTTTGCTCATCATCTGAACTGAAATCATGAGTTTATGGATGGTTTAATAAATACTTTTAAATGAATACCTTTCTTTCTTTTTTTTTTTTTTTGGTACTGGAGATTGACCCCGTAAGTGTTTTACCACTGAACTACATCTCTGGTCATTCTTATTTTGATTTTTATTTTTTGAGACAGCATCTTACTAAGTCTCTGAGGGTCTTACTGTGTTGTTGAGGCTGGCCTCAAAAAGGTGATACTCCTGTCTCAGCCTTCCGAGTTGCTGGACTTACAGGCATGCACCACTGTACCCCATGAAATGAGTACTTTTTGAAAAAGAGTAAATATATTTGTTTTTGAGAAGATCATTCTCTTTGTCTTATGATAAATGGATTGCAGCTTGGTGGTAGAGTTTATGAAGACAAAATAGCTTCTGAAAAAGTTAAAGTGGATGATGGTAGCGGCTTATGTGAAGGTGGGGATGTGGACAGGAGAAGCACAGGGCGGAAATAGAATAATTTGATGGTGGCAGGTGTGAGAGAGGAGGAGCGTGGGATGTTTCACATATGAGGAGAAGAGTATCGCTTAGTTGAGTTTACCTTTTCCTATATTCTTCAACTGCAATATGGTTTTGGTCTTTGACATCATCACACGCCTCTCGATTCCAACTCATACCCTGTTTGTTACTAAGCTCTGTGGATTTGGCAAAGACTGGTAAAATATCTCCTGAATTTTCCTTCTTCTCCCTCCTGTAGCCATTGCCATGCTAGATATTTATATCACTTTTTTCCCCCAGACTCTTGATATCCACTCTTCCTGTCTGCCTCATCCTATTTGTTCTTTGCTCCAGGTGTACCTATAATAAAGAAATGTGCATGTCATTTGGCTGCCTGAACACTTGGTTCCTGTCCCATGGCCTATAATGTGAAGTATAAATGAGCAGTGCTTTTTTTTTTCCTTGTACATTCAATTAAATTCAAGAGATATTCATTTAAATCTGGCATGGTTGTGCACGCCTATAATCCCAGAGACTTAAAAGCCAAGGGAGGAGAATTTGCAAGTTTGAGTTCAGCCTTGGCTATTTAGGAAGACCCTGTCTCAAAGTAAAAATAAAAAAGGTATAGGGATTGGTTCAGTGGTGGAGGACCCCTAGTTTTAAACCCTGGTACCAAAATTAAAAAAAAATAATTATTTAAGATCCTGCTCTTTGCTTGTCTGTGATTTAACCAGAGGCGCATGCCCTGTGCACCTGCGTGCTTTTCTGCCTTGACATGCTAACTGCTCTCTGGACGACTGTCACTGACTATACTGGAGGTCTATGCTACCATTTTCCTGCAGAAGCTCCTTGGGCCCTCTAGAACCTTGAGAAAGATGTCACTGGAGCAGAAGTTATCTATACTTTTAAAACTGTAAAAGGCTTGGATCCCTAATTAATGATTTCTTTTTCACCTTCTGGAATGTTCCACTATTTGGCAACCAAGTGTTACTTAGATACTTAACGTTCTGTGTCTTTTTCCACTCCTTACACAGCAGGTGATACTTTTCTGTTATTGGGCAATTTGGCTTTTTCTTAAGTATTTTTATTGCAATAATTCGGTGGACATTTGCAGATTGTCTGTGCCAGGGATCTTAAACTTTTCTTATTTAAACTGGAGACCCCTTTTTTTTCCCTGAGGTCTAAACAGGACTCTGTAGTACAAAGCAGATGAACATGAACTACATTAGCTGAAGTGAGATAGCAAGGCCCAAGACCTCTTGATGCCCACTGACCCAGTAGCTTGGTAGCTGTACCTCCTCATGATTAGAATAAAGAGCAGGAGTCCTGGGAGTTAAGGTAATCATAACCATGGGAGGGATGACATTTCTAAGGGACTTGCACATAACAAGTAATGCTTAGAGTCCAACAGTATCCCCATGACCCAGCAGTTCTTTCCCTCTCAAAATTATAATTAATTCTTCTGCTAGAACTATCATTTCACTATTTGTTAATGTTTAATCTTTTCTTGATGGTCGGCAGGGCATCTCTCTCTAAAAATAAGCAAATTGGTTTAGATTATTTCTTGCTTTTGCTTCTCTGAATTTCTGTCTCTGTTTGACTGGGTGTGTGCTTCAATCCTATCTGCTTTACACATCCTCTGTCCCACCCTAGGAGACCATGGATTACTTAGAAAGAAGCCTTTGGCTATTTTGGTAAAAACTAGTTTTGCTTCCTCCCTCTCTTGCTTCCTCCTTCTCTCCCTCCTTCCCTTGTTTTCCTTCCTTCTTTCCTTTATTCAACAATCTTCATCTCACTCTTTTAAATCTAAGATCTCATTGCATTCTTTTAAAAGCTGAGGAAGTTGGAGTAACAAATCAGACAAAAGTTTGTTATTTGATCTGACATTCTGGTTGGGGAGACATTTGAAAATTGGATAACATATCATGTATAGCTAGATTATTTCTGTAGAGTAAGGGAAGAGGAACTCCTATTGTTCCTAATGGAGAAGATCCAAATTGTTTTCTGTTTGGTTTTTCCACAAATAGTATTGATAGATTGGTATAGGTTTTCCTTGGTCTTTACCAGGTTTGTTTTTTCCTTCCTTTCTTTCTTTCCAGGGAATGAACTCAGGAGTGCTTTACCACTGAGCTACATCCCCAGGGCCTTTTATTTTTTATTTTGAGATAGGGTCTTGCTAAGTTTACTGAGGCTGGTCTTGAACTTATGATCCTAACTGCCTCAGCCTTCCAAGTTGCTGGGATTATAGGTATGCACCATCAAGCCCAGCTACCTGGTTTCCTTCTTAACCAGAGTTCATATTACCTTAAATGCACAGTGAAATGCTTCAGGTTGTCATCTCTGATTCTGGGTCAGTTTCTGACTTCTCCATTTAAAGACTGAGACCTTAGCCTTGTTCTCATTAGCTTGGTTATCCTGGTGTTTATTAATAACATGGACTAAAAAGGTCTTATGCTCAGGCTTGCTCTAAGTTTAAGCTTACTTAGATGAGTCTTCAGGTTTCAAAACTGTTATTTTTGTTCCTATCTCATAATCAAATGGAATTGCCAACAGACAACCAGCATCCAAATCAAGTGAAAGCCATGAATGGCAAAGGAAGGTGGTTCAGAAGAGGCCAAAGGAGTTCCTCCTCCCCTCACTATACCCCTGTGGGCTGCTTTGTCACCTCCACATACTTCTGCCACACAGTATTTCTGGGGTAGCATTTTAGCACCATTTATTCTATTTATTGTCCTTTTGTGATAACAGAAATGTTCTAGAACTGGCTGTCTAGAGCCAAATGCTCTGTAACTGCCCTTCTAAGATGGTAGCCATCGGCCACATGTAGTCATAGCTGTTTTGAGCACTTGATGTGGCTAGTGTGACCAAGGAAGTAAATTTTAAGGTTTATTTAACTTAAATAGCACCCACATGTTATTCCAACACGGACTATCATATTGGAAAGTGTAGTTCCAGCATATCTGATAGCCCTAGATTTAACGTGCACTGAATGTGTTGTGTTTTCCTGATCACAGAGAAAGTAACATCAGCTTTAGATAATAATGAACCCTGAGAAGGACTGGAATATGTTTTGATTTATAACCTTTGGCAAATTATTCAAGCCCTTTGGGCCTCAGGTCCTTTTTTTATGCAGTGGAAAGATTTATGGTAACTTATCACTGTAAGGTTTAAAATGAGATAAAACATGCCATGGCTGACTTATCCTATCAGGGTTTTTGTTTGTTTTAGGTTTTGTTTTTGTTTTGGGTTATAAGAATAAAATGTTCATTGTAGAACAGAGGAAAATAGTAAGGAAAAAAAATCTGTAATCTCATCATGGATAGAACAACAACAGAAAAACTTGAATGTAGGAAATAGTGTATATTTTTGGTTCATCAGATGCATTTTTTAGGGGTGGGCACAGTGGTGCACACCTGTAATCCCAGCAGCTCGGGAGGCTGAGGCAGGAGGATTGCCAATTAAAAGCTAGTCTCAGCAATTTAGCAAGGCTCTAAGCAACTTGATGAAACCTGTCACAGTATAATAAATAAAAAGGGCGAGAATGTGGCTCAGTGGTTAAGTGCTCATGAGTTCCATCCCTGGTACCAAAGAAAAGCTCTCCTCTTTATTTCAGTGATGTTATTTATGTGGTTACACTGACACTATTATTGTCAGTAAGCTTTTGGAGACTCTGTAGGTCATATGTATATAAAATTGTCATACATTACCTCCCCCACCCCCATTATTATTTACTGAAACATAGGGGATGTTTTGTGATTACTGAAAGGGGCTTAAAAATTGTTAAACAATTTGCTAGCATTTGTATAGATTTATCTTTGGTAGCTTAATGTTTTCAGAATGTAAAATTTCTTTTTAGGATTACTTTTGGATGATGAGGGGGTAGAAGGTACATGGATGATTTTGAGAGTTGAACTCTCACGTTTCCTAAAAGTCCTAAAATCTCAAAATTGAGACTACAGGCATATTTTAAGATCTCACAGTAATAAACATTCATTTAAAATAATCAAATTTATTGAGAACCTTCTGTGTGTGGAGGACTATGCTAAGTGCCGGGAATCTAAAAAGAATAAGAACTGGGCATGGTGGCACATGCCTGTAATCCCAGCAACATGAGAGGCCAAGGCAGGAGGATTGCAAGTTCAAGCAACTTAGTGAGACCCTGTCTCAAAATAAAAAAAATAAAATAAAAATAAAAGCACTGGGAATGTGTTTCAGTGGTTAAGCACCCCTGGGTTCAATTCCCAGTACAAACAAATAAGTCAGTAAGCCACTATTGTCCTTATGTGAATTATGGCCTACATACTGTGTGATTAGAGGGATCTAGACAATGTAGTATGAAAACACAGTACAGTCTGCACCAGCTGCAGATGGAAGAGTTGTCAGCAAAGGGTTTCTGGTAAAAATGACACCCAGATGGAGTTTTAAAGGAATGATGGACAGACCAAGGCAATGTTGGTCGAAGAGTATTCGAGGAAAAAAGATGCAGTATGTATGAAAGCCTTAGTGAAGGGGAAATTCAGAGAACTTCAGTAATTTAGGATGGCATCGGAGATGGGAATGGAGTGGATGAGAGAAATGAAGCTGAGTCTGGAGCAGTTGTAGAAGCAAGATGCGTCACAAAGCTCCTTCTGTGCTCTATTAAGGAATGTCAACTTTCTATTCAAGGTTATAACAGATCTTTGAGGAGTACTAAGAGGAGAGGTGCAGGGTCTTTACTCACATCTTTTGACACATGTAGAAAAATGGCTGGATGTTGTTTGGAGGGGGGATCAGTGATGAATGCGTGGCACAGGGAAGAGAATCCATTCAGCAATTGTTGGACAGGCCAGGTTGGTTGATGAGGCTTGAATTAGTGCAGTAGAAATTCATCCTCTGGATATCTGGGTCTAGAACTTCTATTAGGCTAAAGTAATGGAAGGCATCCACAAAATGGCACAGCATGGATAGAACCACTCTTTAAAGAGTGCTCTCTACCTCACATCAGGCATTTGGCTAAGCATGTTGTTTATGTTGTCTGAGTTTGTTCCCACCACACATGGGGTTGAAAATATGTGGTGAGTTTTACATATGATATGGCAGAACTGATCTTCAAATCATTGTTTATCTTCTAAGTCACCTTTATAACTATGATGGTACAAGTAAGGAAGGAAGGAGAAGCTTCAAGTGAAGATGTGAAGATGACCTAAGAAGGGACTTTGGGGAAGAATACCAGTAATTATCACAGAAGTGGAGAATTGAGAACTCTTAGATTTAGAAAAGGGGCACCCAAGAAGGCAGGAGAAAACTGAGGAGAGAGTAGACTCATGGGATCCTGGGGCTGCAGATGATTCAAGGAGGAGGAAGTGGTAGATGGTATCAGATGCTTCAGAGATGCCAGATAATGGATATGGATATATACATTACCTCCCCAATATTTAGATGTAGATGGACACAATACCTGTATTTTGTTTATTTAGTTTTTTTTTTTTTTTAATGTGGTGCTGGGATTGAACCCATGGCTTTATGCATGCAAGGCAAGCACTCTACCACTTAGCCACAACCCCAGCCCTGGATATATGTTTTGTGGATTAAAAACAAAGTAGCATTCTTGGGATATAGCTCAGTTGGTAGAGTGCTTGCCTTGCATGCATAAAGCTGTGGGTTCAATCCCTAGCATCACACGCGCGAAAAAAGTGGCAATTGTAAAATTGGGGTTAGAGGACAATTTTTTTTTGGTGGGGGGAAGGAATACTAGGGCTTGAATACTCTACCACACCATTGAGATAGCCCCAGCCCTTTTTATTATTTATTAATTTATTGTTTTGGAGATAGGGTCTTGCTAAGTTGCTGAGACGGGGCTCGAATTTGCCATCCTCCTGCCATGGCCTCCCAGATTGCTGGGATTACAGACATGTGCCACTACAAGAGGCTGGTTATTAGGTCTTCATTTATATAGTGAGGAAGTTTTTACCAGAACCTCTTCCATAGGCTTTCCTTTGGGATTCATTGTTCAGAAGTGGACTTTAATACCCACTACTGATAAGAAGAAAGTGGTTATTTATTTATTTTTCTGCCTCAGACTCCCCAGCCTCTGGGATTACAGGTATGTGCCACCTGTAATTGATAACCTGATTAATGTAAAATAAGGAGGATCTTCCCCCAAGAACTATGGAGAAAGGGTGAGTACCTGAACAAAACAGGGCACTCTGCAAGGAAGAGACAGTGGTGTCTGGGACATGACCTAAGCTAAAGAGTCTGCATTTTGTCCTGTGCACGACAGACTCTCCCAAAGAATTCATTTAAAATTTTTTAATTTAATTTTTATAGTGCCAGGGATCAAACTTGGACCTCACACATCTGTTAGGGCAGTTCTCTATCTCTGAGCCACACTCCCAGCTCTCCTCCCAAAGTTTTTATTTATTTACATGTTCTAGGGATTGAACACAGGGGCACTTTACCACTGGTTTGAGACAGGGCTTCCTTAGTTGCTGAGATTGGCCTTGAATTTGTGATCTTCCTGCCTCAGCCTCTTGAATTGCTGGGATGTGACACCTCTCCTGGCTTAAAGGTTTTAGATTGCAGAAAAGATAAGATAAAATTTGTGTTTATGAAATAACAATATTCATAAAACATCTATTTTCTTTCTTTTTTTCCTCTGAGTACCTGGGACTGAACTCAGGCAGGAGTACTAGACCACCAAGCGACATCCCAACCCTATTTTTTTGTATTTATTTAGAAATGGGGCTTAGTTCCTTACTTTTGCTGAGGCTGGCTTTGAACTTGTGACCTTCCTGCCTCAGCCTCCTGAGCCACTGGGATTACAGGCATGCATCACTGTGCCCAGCCCCTATTTTCTCCCCTTCCCCCCTTTTGTTGTTTTGGTACTAGAGATTTAACCCAGGGGTGCTTTACCCCTGAATTATATCCCCAGCCCTTTTTGCTTTTTAGTTTGAGATAAGGTCTCACTAAGTTGATTAGGGCTTTTTTAAGTTGCCAAGTCTGGCCTTAAAATTGCTATTCTTCTGTCTCAACCTTCTGAGATGCCAGGATTACAGGCATGGGATTTCATGCCTTGCTAAGGCCTATTTTCTTAGTCTGTTCATGCTGCTATAACAAAATACCTCAGAATGAGTAAGTTATTTATTAAGTGAGTTATTTATTTATTTTCTGGTTCCAATGATTACACCCAGGGCCTTATGCATGCTATACAAGGGGTCTACTGTTGAGCCCCATTCCCGGCTCTAAAGTGGGCAATTTATAAATAACAGCAATCTATTTCTCACAGTTCTGGAGATCAAAATCAAGGCATCAGCAGATTTTGTGTCTGTTGAGCACGTGGTCTGTACTTCCAAGATGTTGCCTTACTGCTAGAATTCTGGGTCGTCACAGGATGGAAGAGATGGAAGACAAAAGGAGCCTTTCTAGCCTACCTCTTGAACCTGTCTGTAATAAACCAGTCCTGTCACTGAGGGCAGGGCCCTAATGGCTTAGGTACCTCTTAGAGGCTCCACCTCCTAATACTATCTCATTAGCAATATGTGAATTTGGGAGAACATTGAGACATATGATATGACATGATGTAAGAGGTCACTCTTATACTTGCCTAAAACTGCACTAAGTAGATTGCAGAGTTGAACTGAATTTCAGGCCTTTAGTGTCTTCCAATATTAGATATGGTCCCTGAATTAGTATTGGTTTGACTTAAGATTTTTTTCTTTAAATTTTACAGTGATGTGAGATATACCTTTAGTAGAAATTATACTTGAAATCTTAAGAGTTTGATCTTTTTTTCTGGACTAAGTGATATGCGGTACCATGCTCTCTCATCATGCTGGGCAGCAGCAGCAGCAAGCTGCAGCTCTGAGTCAGACACCTGATCCTGAGAGTAAACAACTGATATTCTACAGTGTACTGTGTTGCTAGGCTCTGATGTTTGGTAGTTAGGTGTATTAAATGCATTGATTTATGATATTTTCTACTTAACAATGGATTTATCAGGATACAACCCCCATCAGCAGTCAGGGAGCATCTGTTCCTATACAGTCCATGATGTCTTTCTATATTTTTGTGCCATTGACGGTGTTTTTTGGTCAGGAAATTAAGGTTAATTTTTTTTTGTACCAGATTTTGAACCCAGGTGTGTTTAACCACTGAGGCATATTTCCAGACCATTTTAAATTTTTAAAATTTTTATTTTGAGATAGGTCTTGCTAAGTTACTTAGGGCCTTGCTAAGTTGCTGAGTCTGACTTTAAATTGTGAACCTTCTGCCTCAGCCTCCTGAGCAGCTGGGATTAAAGGCCTGCATCATTATATTGGGCAAAATTAAAGTTGACTATCTTTGAACTGGCAGTAACACACAAGGAATGTATTTGTGAAAATTAGAAATGTAACATTGTCCCTATAAGAACCTTGTGTGTATATATACTTATTAAGTATCCTCCTAAGGAAGAAATAAAAAAATATATTTCCATCAAGTTGACTACCTATTTCTCTGGTTGGAGTGGATACTATAGATACTTCCAACTGTATACAGATGACAGAAGAGAGGCAGGGGTTCTGTGGTTTGGTCAGTGCATAGGGCAGCTAAAGAAAGCTGTAATAGGATATGTGTGATCTATAATGGGAAGTGAAGAATGTGCAAAATGGAGCAGGTCATTTTGGCTGAGGGAAACCACAGCATTAAAGCAAAAGGCAGAAAAGTCAGGGAAGATGTCGTGTGTAGATAGAGCATAGATTTGAGGGAATAGCCAGGGTGGATCAGGAGAACAAACTCACACCTGTTGGTGCCTGATACAAGTAGCACCATGCTAGGGTTTTTAACACATTTTTCTCATTTCTCACCACATATCTCTGAGTGATGAAGGATTGTATTCCCATTTTACTTCTGAGGGACTGAGGCTCAGGATAAGCCACTAGTGGTTGTTCCCTACTAGTGGTCAAGGAGTCCACATTTGAAGTCAGTTTGTCTTAACTTGGAAGTTGTCGTAATAGGCCCGATATCCCTCCACTGTATCATTCCATTGTGCTTACAAGGTCACCACTGACTCCCATTCTCAGGCATTGTGGAAGGGTTCTGAGCAGGAATGGGCATTCCCAGAAGTGCTCATCAGGAAAATGTGGAGGTAGGATGGAAGGCAAAAGTAGCCATTGCCACCATTCTAGTCCATGGATGGTGGCCTGTAACATCTCACACCCAGACATTAGAGTCATTAAATGACTTTTGTCAGAACTCTAGTTTAGTTGCAACCTTGTCCAGTTAAAATTCTATGCCCAATTTCATTCTTTTCTATTTTAGTAGTACATGGGTTCCACTTTATCATAATTCTTTTTTTTTCCAGGTTTTTTTAAAGATACAAATGACAGTAGAATGTATTTTGACATATCATACATACATGAAGTATAACTTCCCATTCCTGTGGATGTACATGATGTGAAGCTACACTGGTCATGTGTTCATATGTGAACACAGGAAAGCTATGTCTGATTCATTCTACTGCCTTTCCTATTCCCATCCCACTTCTTCCCCTTCATCTAATTCAGTGAACTTTTATTCTCCCTCACCCATCCCTTGTTGTAAATACCTTTTAGCTTCCTTAACCAAAACTTCTTCAAGTATGACTAACTCTGGACTAATTACTAAATGCCTGAGAAGTTCTTCATAATCCATAACACCTCTGAGATTTATATCTGATATGATAAACTCTGACAGAAAAGATGTGCCACCTACCAAAACTGACCTTTCCTTTTATACTATGTCTGGAATGGTATATCAACAAGAAAAATGTAGAATATCTATTTTTCATACTTTAAAAACACATCTGGAACTGTTTAAGTTGAAGTCAAAGAAGTGCCAAGGCAGATTATGCCATACCTTCTCTTTTTTACTTTTAAAAAAAAAGGAAATGGAAAACATACCACTTCTAGAAGGCCCTGACAATGAATTGGATATTGAAATGGTATCAATAATGTATTTATATATGCCACATTTTCTTCCATGCATCAGCCATCTTTGGTACATATGTGTTGGATATTTGCCAAGTGAGAGAAATCTTACCAGATAGAGAAGATCGCCTTGTTTATAAGTGGTGTGAATCATTATGGTAGAAGTAAAGTCAGCCCTTTCTGATTAGAATTACCTTCCCTGCCTGATCAAATAGATTTTATCTCTTTTTCCTCTTTCTTTCTCTTTCCTCCCCTCCCTTTTTTTTACCTCCTCCTCCACCTCTTCCTCATTTTTGAAAAAAAATCAGTTCATGTCATTCTTTCAATAAATGTCAGCATTCCCCTCCAGCAACTAAAAAATAGAAATTACATACCAGAAAAGTATAATTTTCATGAACTTAAAAAATTACATGAGATATACTATAACTTAATATTGGTTTTACCATGTCCTCTAATTTGAAATGGAGTGAAATGCTTCTGTGGTTAAATCATAGCTCTTGTGCTGTTTGCTATAAAAGTTTCAAGAATATATATTTCAGAATTTTTTTCCCAAATAATCCAAAACAAATGCAGCAGAGCTCAGAATACTTGAAACATATTTTCTGAATTTATCTTAAATCTCTCTGCTCCAGAGGGTTTTTGTGTGTGTATGGATTAGGCCCGGCCTGTTATTTCACCATCTATCTCCATCCTGGATTGATTGCTCTGAACAGCACAGAATGAGTTACATATGGTCCCACTTTGTCTCAGTTTGTAGGACCTCTGGGTTGGAACTCCATTTGATCAGAGGGAAGCCAACCATCGCAGAAATTTGGCTAATGTCAAAATGCAAAATATGTATACAAACACACACATACATATATTCCAGTTAGAATGCATAAGTCCTGTTTTGTATGGTGGTATTTTTCTATCCATTGGTTCAATGGTAACTATGCTGAGAATGTTGATGGTATTTTAAAAATGAAAAAAGAAATCACCTACCTATTCTGATGATGGTGCTTTGTACAGGAACCATGTTACAAATATGAACTGAGACTGGTATGTAATATGTTTTCCAGTCAAAATTATGAATAAGTCAAAAATCTGTCTCAAATTGAGATGAAGATAGAAATAAAAAGATCATTACAAATATAAATTCAGATCTCAGGTGTGAAGAGGAGACCCGTTGACAGCTTCATTGATCGTCTGCAGCCTGTTTTCTTAACGTGGGCTATTTTGAAAAGAAAGAAGCATGGGTTTGAGATCTTTTTTAAAGTCTGTGTTTGGCCCTTAACTGTTATGAGGATAGAATGGTGGAGCTGTGGCCATCAAGGGTCAGCTCCAAGGCCAGGGCACATGGATCTGTGAGGGCAGCTCTTCCCTACAGACTCCTGTCTCTCTGTTGTTCTTTTCCCTCTTTCTTTTCTTTTTTTTTTCTTTCCTTCTACTGCTTATTTGTTTCTTCATTCCTCCCGTCTCCCCTTCCCCCTCCTGCTCTTCCTTTCTCTGTCTGTGCAACCACGTGCTTCGAGTCTGTGTATCTGGACTGCCTTCGCTAACAGTTCCGTGTGAGTGTTAGCAGAATGAAAGCCAGATGGACCAGCAGTTCCCACTGTTATCTCCCAGCCGACTCTGGCAAGCCTCCCTCTCTCCCTCCTTTCTTGGCATGACAGAAATATTTGCCTTTATTTAGGGAGACTTGTATTTGCTGCTGTACCTCTTCCCTCAGCGGCAACATAAGCCGAAAGCTATTTATTCCCTTGTTGCTGAGGTTGGTTGAGGTGAGTAGAATGTGCAATGAATTTATTGAAGAAGCAGTTTTAAGTCTGCCTAACTTGTGTATTTTTCTAGAATAAATGACGTACTGATACTACTTTCTAAATGCTCTGAAATAACAATAGGAAAACAAGTTTTTGAACAATAAGATAGAGGTGCAAAACTCTATGTTCTGCTATCGTTTCACTCAGGATACTTTTATCCAATCTAGGACATTTACTGTTCAACCAGAAGTAAAAAGGAAGAAACAGAGACCCTGATACTGTTACTTGATCATCATGCAAAATGCACTTATTGGAATTATTGTTTTTATTCTTTTTATCACATCTTTCTTAATATGGTATCAATATTATTTTGATTTTTTAAAATATTTTATTACAAACTAAGTCTAAAGAAATAGTTTTGAACAAAGGTGAACTAGACTTGGAATTTTTTTTTTGGTTGGGGGGTAGGGGTTGAACCCAGGGGTGCTTAACCACTGAGCCATATCTTAAGCCCTTTTTTAATATTTTATTTAGAGACAGAGTCTCGCTGAGATTTGGAATTGTGATAGTAACTTGGGCTTTTCATTTTCTTTTAATAACTGATTTTTAAGTAATTTTGAGGAATTTTTATTATGATTATAATATTTTAAAAGGCCTGTTCTTGAATAGTTTGTTATGTTACTTTGCTAAGACTTTGAATAAGAAATATTTGTGAGCTATGGAAGCATCTAGAACTATTTTTGGTTTGTATATACACAAATATTTATAGGAAAGTTGATCTAAAGAACAACAACAAAAAAACCCACTTCATTTTTCCTGGAGATTTATTGCTTTAATAAGTAGATTGGATTGAGAAAAACTGTTCAAGATTTCAAGGGAAAAGTATACTTGTGAGAATATTGTTCTGCATTATAAATGTTCATTGTTGAGTAATCAGGAAAATTCTCTGTATCTGCCCCATACTTAAAAAAAAAATAGGCGTGTCTTTAGATTTTATTAGTTCTCAATTTGAGGCTTTTACATGCTGACTTGTCTGAGATTATTAATTGGAGTTCTGGTCTCATGTTTTTAAAGTGACAGGTCAAAGATGCACACATTTTAAGTAAATAATAGCTTGGCTTCATTGTGAAACTTATAGCATTTATGTAGGGGTGATTTTTAAAGCAGGGAAGATAAAATTGAAGGGAGAGATATGTCTGTGAGACGTAATGTGTTTCTTCTAATAGGCCAGAAAACCAGGCATATTGAAAGGGGATGGCAGGTGTTACAGAAATTCATCACAGAACCAGCTCCTGCCAGTGTCTCACCTGCATAACAGACTTTGGTTTTTGTTATTTCTGGGCTGTCATAAGGGGTTCATTATCATCCTTCTTCCTCATCTATTTTCTGCTTCTTGCTAATGTTGGCTTCAGCTTTGAGTGAAGTTGTGCTGTTGCATATAACACTACCAAGGTAGCATCTGCCCAAGCCAGAAATAACAATAGGATATAATATAACCTAGTTACAAATGAGGTCTTGCCATCTGTGCTACCCCTTCTTAAGTGGAGTTTGGATGATAAAATCCCGATTTAAACTTTCGTAGATAAGCGCAGTTTATTGATAGAAGATGTTGAATTTCTTCTGTTCACTTGCTTTTTAAAAAGATAAATCCCACTTGAAACACTGAGGTGCTTAGGCGTAGAATAACCTGTTCCTGGTGGCACCCTCCAGATCGTACTGAGAAGCACTCCACAATGCCAGACTCACCTGTGGATGTGAAGACGCAATCTAGGCTGACTCCTCCAACCATGCCACCACCCCCAACCACTCAAGGAGCTCCAAGAACCAGCTCGTTTACGCCAACAACATGTAAGTAGTCATTTTTTTGGATTTTGTGTTTTGGTTTTGAAGATTAAATTAATTTTTTTCCTGCAAATAAAAAGGGAAAAAATGTATTATGCAGAAACGCAGCAAAAAAATCAGTTTGCTAGTCAGTAGGTATCCTATCTTACGTCTTCTTGACATGACTGCCAATATTTGCTTTCCTTTGCACTATTTCTTTGGATTTGGAGCCTCCTATGATTCTAGCAAAGGAAGAACATTGAGTTTGTTTGGTACCTCTACTTCTCACCCCGATAACTTTTAATTTTGTCTAATGTGGAGCTCTTTATTTTAGTTTATTTTGACTTAGAACATATTTCTAGGTTACTTCTGATCTAATACCACTTTCCTTTATTTCAAATAATTATAATGTTAAAAATCTAGCTTCCTTAAATTAAAAAGGGTACTGCTGTACACAACAGTTTCACGAGGATACCTTTCTGAAATTGGTAGCATCAACCTTGTCTTGAGCCTGTCAGGCTTTTGTTAAATCTTTGTTCCATTACCACTTAGCTTGAATCCTGTATTGTTAGCCAGTGGTGTGTTGCTTTCTGTGCATCCCAGGAAAGGACATAACACTGACAGAGTAGCAACTTCCCTTTCTTTCCCGTATATTCCAACAGAGAGAGGGAATAGCTTTGTTTTAGTCAATCTCAAAATTCCGTTTAGAATTGTCATCGAGGATTTGTGAAACTAATAAATGTTATCTGTTGCAGATAATACTATTTACAGACCATGTGCCATGAAATCCATAGGAAGGAAAAATAACTAACAGGCCAAAATAGATCTGTGGGACTATAAGGGATCAACAAAAATACACATCCTAAGCTGTTTATGCAGTGTTGTGCTGCCATTTAAAAGACCTTTCCAAATGTGTAAGGAACAGAAGACTGTGACATGCCAAGTTGTAACCCTGTCATCTTACATTTCGCTTGTTGTTACCCAAAGTCACAGTGATAGGCATATGTCTCCTGTGAGATGGCTGCTTAGCTATCATTTCTCGACAGGTTACTTTGGTTCTCATTTGGGATAAAAGAACTACATTATTATCTTGAAATAAAACGGTAAGAAAAAACAGGTTTCTAACAACTTCCTCAGAATGTTACTAGAGATAGTTAATCCCAATTATACTTAAAAATGGGATTGATAAAGATTAATTTAGTAAATTAACTAAATTAAAATAATAGAATCAGTGAGAAATGTGCAAGTTTTTTCTAGCCTCGTTTGTATGGATTATTATCTTGATGTTCAAATGAATTTCATTGGAAATAAATTCACTGAATTACTACCAAGCCATGTTCTTGGTTGGATTGAGGTGTCTCCTTTCAATTTCTTGAAATAACTCCTTGATAAATACCATATCCATTTGGGCTTCTTACGTAAAATTTGCATTTTTCCCTAAATAAGTGGTTAAGAAATATGAGGGGGAGAAAATAGCCTTCTAATTGGGTGGTATAAGGTTAAAACTTGAAAGTCTATTTCTATAAACACAGCTGTCAGTTGTGTGTACAAAACATGATTAAAAATGTTCAGTGATAAATTTAGTCTCCACCAAATGTACACTTTCTCTAGGGGAGCAGTTTAGGAAGGAATAGTCCTGTTATATTGATGTAAGCCTGTGACAAAAGGCTGACTTGCAAAGCTGTTTGTTCTATGTTTGAAGCATTTCAGGTGGTTGGCATATGTGCACATGGGAGGCAGAGCTGGCCCTGTGTTTCAGCAGACTCCATTTATCATCAGCTTCTGTGCAGAATGCCATCTCTGAGTGTGTGGAGTAGACCCATTTAGTGAGAGAGTGCCTGAGTCTGGTGAACTTGTGAAGTCTAATCATTTTGCAAAAAGTCCAGACATTTTTTGTAATTGCAAAATCACTAGATTTCAGGGGGAAGAAACTTGATAGCAATTTCCTTGTGCATGTTCTCTGTAAGTTTATTTATTTTATTTTTCCTACTGATTTTGTGCCCTTGACAGTAACTAATGGCACAAGCCATTCGCCTACAGCCTTGAATGGCGCCCCCTCGCCGCCCAATGGCTTTAGCAATGGGCCTTCCTCTTCCTCCTCCTCTTCTCTGGCTAATCAACAACTGCCCCCAGCCTGTGGTGCCAGGCAACTCAGCAAGCTGAAACGGTTCCTCACTACCCTGCAGCAGTTTGGAAATGACATCTCACCAGAGATTGGAGAAAGAGTCCGCACCCTTGTGCTAGGACTAGTGGTAAGCAGACAGAAACCAACCCTGTTGTCTGTGGGTAGGGGAGAGTGGGGCAGGGGTAGTCAGAAATTTAGACCCCATTCTCATAGCATTTTTGTGCTGTGAGACTGGAGGTTGTGTGCAAGTCTGATTTATTCAGTAACACATTTTCTAATTCTACATTATATATATATTGACCAACCCCCACCATGGTTTCTTTTACTATTTGCACATGCACACAAAAAGAGATAGCTATACAAACTTATTGTTATCTAGTTCATAAATGCATGTTTGTACATACATTTGTATCTGTATATATGTACACGTGTTCTTTTGTGTATATGCATGTATTGTATGCATATGAATGTATGTACATGTATATGTTAATATATACATATGTACATGTGTGTATGTATATTTCAATAAATATACTCTCCTGGCATTGTTAATGACTTTCACCAATGACAATATGGTGGTATTATGTTACTGACTCATTCTAATTAGGTGCTCATAACTGAGTTGCTTTGAGGGACTTTTATTATTGACTTCGATAAATAAGGGTTTTAACAAGTAACACATTCTTCTTTTATGTTATTTCTTCTTTTATGCAAACAATTTTAAAAAAATGTTTTAATAACCATACATAAAATTTGCCATCTTGCCATTTTTAACTGTAGGATTCATGGACATTACATCTATCCATGTCACAGCTGTCACCAGAGTCCATCTCCAGAGCTTTCTCATTTCTCCAAACTGAACCCTCTACCCATGAAACAATAACTCTTCATTTCTTCTCTCCCTAACCCTTGGTAACCATTAATTATTGTTTTGTTTTTAAACCAAATCTTGTTATAGATAGAATTACTTAAACTACTACAATGAGAACAGAATTGTTGATTTTGGCATATTATATTGCATTTTGTATATTATCACCCCCAAAATGAGAACATATATATCCTTTTTGCCCTAAGTCACTTTTACCTTTATTGAGATTTTCTGCACAAGCAGGGAATTTTATAGCATTTCGGAAGGCTATTTTCCCATAACAAACTGAGCCATAGAGGAGCTATAAGACATATATTCAGTCCTTTTATCCAGGCTTATGGTAGAACTGAAATTTGGATGATAGGCAGCAGTTTCCTTTTTCTAGAAATAGATCATTTATTTTTATTACAATCACTGTATCCCACATTTGACAGAGATTTTGCAATTGAAATTTTAGCCACTGCCTTTCCTTTCCAATCCAAGGACAGAAGGCTATGCTATTTCCCACAGTCTCTCAGCTCACCTTACATACCTCCAGGACAGAAAGTGGGCTTTGGCAGAGGTGTGTCAGGATGCTTTAGGTACTTTGTCACTCTTGAGTTTTACATAATAACTTTTCAGCATGTAAATAAGTTAGGCTAAAGAACCACAAAGTAAATCCAAAGCAAAAATTGTAGCTAGTAGATACATTATTGGTAAAAATTGTTTTTTTTTCCTCCCAACCTGCTTTATACATTTAATATGTTCTTTATTAAAAGGTGTTCCAGGGCTGAGATGCAACTTTTTTTAACTTCTCTAGTTAAAAAAAAATTCATAACTTAAAATGTAGAAAACCTTGATTGCCTTAAGTAGCTCTTTCTTCATAGTAAGTTATATACATTTTTGGGGAACAGGGGGATTGGTACTGGGGATTGAATTCAGGGGCACTCCACCACTGAGCCACATCCCCAGCCCTATTTTGTATTTTATTTGGAGACAGGGTCTCACTGAATTCCTTAGTATCTCATTTTACCGAGGTTGGCTTTGAACTCGTGATCCTCCTGTCTCAGCCTCTCTAGTTGCCAGGATTACAGGTGTGTGCCACTGTGCCCCACAGTAAATGGTATACTTTTGAGTGAAATGTTTTTTAAAAATATTTGTTTAACTAAAAACTTTATAGAGAAAAATTAGGTAAATTCTAATTAAATGATGTCTTCCGTATAATAGTTAATGGATATTTGTCAAATGAGTGCATTAATAAAGAATAAACATTTGCTTTAAGCATTTGACTATAGGCCATTTTATTTAATTCTTGAGACCATCCTTTAAAGGAATGATTTTTTACACATTTTATACATGGGGAAACTGAGGTATACAGATATTATAAATAAAATATATGAGGCCACCCAATTGGTAGTAACAATTTGGACTTAGATACTAAATCATAATGAATCACATTATGCTGTTACTTAGGTGGAGCTAAGAAAAGTGTTAGGAAGTACTGTACCATAGAAAATTAGTCATGGAAACAAAATGATAAATTTTTAAGAGATTGGTTTCCTGACTTATATCATTATGGGCAGGAAATTTGGCAATTATTCATAGTTTCATGCAAACATGTTTTGAGTTTGAGGGTCTAAAAAAACTTAAAAATTGGTACTTCGATAGGTTGTCTTAAAAGGAAATGGAGCTGTACAGAAAAAAGGACGGAACAATGTTCTGATGATGTTCAGATACAAATGCCCCAATTTTGTCAGTCACTAGAATAATCGAAGGGACTGAAGAGGTTGACACTGAAGTTACATTTGTGATTCTGCCTAGGGACTAAAGAAGACGGATCAAAACATGGTTAGTTTTTCCAGCGCCTTTACAATAGGTTGTTTGTTAAGTAGATGCTTTATCAACAGGCACAGCCCATTTCAGGATGGATATGAGTTTGAGTATTTGGGGCTTGTTTATTTTTATGGGGTATGTTTAGGAGTGAATTGGGTTACTTTGTTCAATCTCTTTTGGGTTGAGCAATACACATT